>NC_045600.1:28135075-29385075 GCF_009762305.2 Zalophus californianus | reverse complement strand
GGGGGGCCACTCCAGGTTGGGGGTGGCAATTTTAATAATATCAAAGGGAATTTATGTCTTAGGCGGCAGCAAGACGAATGGATCCCTGCACCTGCCTGCCAAAGCTTAAAACTTTATAAAGAGGTCTTCACTGGGTTCAGCCACATATACTGGGCAAGTGTCCTCAACACCATATCACTACCTCAAGGCTATGTCCTTGAAGTAGCCTCTGGGAGTGGGAAAGGCAAGTAGAATGCATATTTCCAGGACAGGGGAAGGAGGGAGAGACCTCCAAGTGCCTGGGTCTAGCTCATGGAGCAGTTGGTGGTCTTTTTTTTTTTTTTTAAGATTTTATTTATTTATTTGACAGAGAGAGAGAGAGAGAGCGCATAAGCAGGGGGAGCTGCAGGCAGAGGCAGAGGGAGAAGCAGGATCCCCACCCAGCAGGGAGCCCGATGTGGGGCTCGATCCCAGGACCCTGGGATCACAACCAAGCTGAAGGCAAATGCCCAACCGACTGAGCCACCCAGGCGCCCCGGTCTTGTTTTTTTTTTTTTTTTTTTTTTTTAATGACGTTCCCAACACACAGGCAGCCCACCCTGGCATGAACAGGGTAAACTAGTTGTCCTAGGTTTAGGAAAACCCATAACACCTGTTAATTAAGACCCAGGTCTTTGCAATCTGTTGCCCCTAGTGCTGAGGAGAAAGGGAGACTGAGGTATACCCAAGACATACCCAAGATAACTCAGCAGCATTGTTATCCAGACCTTTAGGAATTACCTTTGGTTGCTGTTATGTTCCCAGTTTGCTGTAGAATAATCATGTTCCTTATAAATGAGGAGAGTTGTGATGTCAACAGGGTGGGGAAGGTGAGGATGGAAGGAAAAGCCCCACACTAAAGCACTGAAGGGGGGCGCTGGTGAGGAGGGCTGATGGTTGAGTGTGCATGATAGAGCGAGGTCTATGCAGAGAACAAGGGAGGAAATAAAGACCTCCTCGGGAAAGGAGGTCAGAATGGAGAGAAAGAGGAATAAGAAGGCATTTTGAGTTAATGGAAAAGAACTCAAAGACCTTTCTTGTAATTCCTTCCTGCGAATGGAGAGAAGATCAAGTTGGGGCAACCCCTCTTAGAATAGCATTTCTGGTCAGGTATTTTAAATGCTAACTCAGCTCCTGGGAGGAGAGAAAAGCCCACCTCTTAGAGCAATGTTTTTAGGGTGGAATAAATGTCCTAATAGTGCCCTCTAAGAGGCTGATTGGACTTAAACATACGAATATTCTTCTATTTTAATAGTTGCATGTTTATTTGATGTCTCTCATTATCTTTGGCAAGTCATTACACTTTTCTATCTAAGGCATTTTGGCACAACATTTTCTTTCTTTTTTTTTTTTTTAAAGATTTTATTTATTTATTCATGAGAGACAGAGGGAGAGAGAGGGAGAGAAGCAGAGGGAGAAGCAGGCTCCCAAGGAGCAGGGAGCCCGATGTGGGACTCGATCCCAGGACCCCGGGATCATGACCTGAGCCGAAGGCAGACGCTTAACCACCTGAGCCACCCAGGCGCCCCACAACATTTTCTTTTAAAGTAAATTTGAGGGGGAAAAAGTAAGCCAATTTAAAGAAAAAGTACTTATTAAAAGAAACAGGTGAGAGAGTATGGAAAAAATAGAAAGCCAGTATTAGAGTGACCAAAGCTTGGGAAACATCAAAAGCTATGCTCCGTTTCGGGGGGAGAAGCAGGAAGGAAGGGAAATAAGCACCTGGTTTGTGATGGCCCACAGGTGATGGCCCACAGGTGATTCATGACCAGCTTAGCTCATCACACAGGCTTTTTTCCCATGAAGATTATTCTCTGAAAACAGAAAAAAATCCAAGGAGAGGGTCATATCTTACCATATGGTAAGCAGGTTTTTAAATGATCTGCCTACACTCCAACCTGGACATGTCGGGAAGGAGATTCCCCCACAGTGGGGCTGCAGTGGGAGGGGAAGTGAAGCCTGCCTCAAGACACTTCACCAGGTTCACCATTTCATCCAGCTCTCCAGTGGAGAGAGTCCTTGGGTAGTAACACTTATCTAGTGCAGTGGTGGACAAGTGGACTGAATGAAAATGATTTGAAGGTTTGGTTGTAATGTGATGAGTGCCCTCTGAGGGTAGTGAATGTCTGTGGACACTGCAGTTCCTAGAACAGAGTCCTCACATACATGTGTGCTTAGTAAATAGCTCCAAAAGGAAAGAATGATGGGCTGTGAAAATTGCACAATATTTTACATTTGTACTTGCAAAAGAGGAGAAAGAGGCCAGGTTTGAAGTGACAGAGAACTAAGGTCACATCCCATTTCTGCCCTTTACTTGCTGTGTAATCTTGGGTAAATTACTTAAGCTCTCTGAATCTCATTTATCAAATGGCACTAATCAGTGGTATACATGTTTTACAACTGGCTCTCCAGGAAGAAGAAAAGCTCGGCTTTGTAGCACTTGCTGATTTCTGTGGTGTAAATATTCACATTCAAGTTAACAACCATTTCACAGCTAGCTTGCAAAATTCCTGCAAATCTAAAAATCAATTCTCATAAACCCCTGGATACCGCTCACCACCGGAGGTAGTGATCCCAACCTCACAGGGGTGTCGACTGTACTTAGAGCACTCACTACCTGCTGACCACTGGGCTTGGATAATCTCATTTAATCCTTCTAGCACTGCTATGAGGTAGCGACTATTAATATCCCTATTTTAGGGATAAGAAAACAGGATATTGGCAAGGTGAAGAGATTTGTGTGTGGACACACAGCTAGCCTGTATCCTTTCTACTAGACTGCCTCGTCTGTTCCTCGAATGGAATCAAAACAGGCCAAGTACCACATATAGTGTCTGCCATATAATAGATATTGAATTCTTATCACTTTCCTTTTCCTCTTTATCGTTTCTATAAAATATATATTGGTAGAAAATGTCTTGGGACCAGATCCCAGACATCCCTGGAAAGGTCTTAGTATTGGGGCAGGAAAAAACAATGTAAGAAACTGTGAAGATACAATAAAAACCAGGCATAGTTTTAAATACTTCAAGGATCAAATTGTTGTCTAACGACCCTTTTAACAAGCCAGGGACTTTGACCAAGTGTGATTCTCCTATAGGAGGACACATGCTACCTCCATTAACTTTCTGCACAGAAAGACAGCTTTGTCATGATTTACCAGCACAGCAAAGGCTTCTTCCTTGCCTGCTCTCTCTGCTGTTGGCATATCACACAATGAACAGCTCACAGGTGTTTCTAAGAATTTGATATCCAGCTATTCATTAAATATAGAATATTTGGAACTAACCTGATACATTATTATACATTTTCTGCTGGGAGAGTATGAAATTTTTCCTTAGGAGAACTTGGGTTGGAAGAAGTTGGGCTGGGGAATTCAGCTAAGAGACAGAGCCCTCTGCCCAGAAGTCATTCTCCTCCCATATCCTCCTGCCTGGCAGAGCCATCTCCATGAGATGCTGGAAGCTACCACCAGGTACTTTCGTAAAGGGAAGGTGGCCATGTAATCTGCCTAGTTCTGGCCAATGAAACTTAAGAGGAAGCGTGCTAATAGGGCTTCAGCAATTTTCTTTGTTGAACAAAGCAGAAACATGAAAAAAATAATTCCATGTCTCCCTACCTGCTTTTTGACATTGCTATCGGAGGATGACAGATTTGGTGTCTAACTAGATGGATAGCCTGGTAGTACTGACCTACTTATTTCTTGTTAGGTGAGATCAAGAAGCATCCTTATTGGTTAAAGCCTGTTCGTCATGCATTCTGTCATTTGCAGCCCCAAACATCCTCGGCCAATAATTAAAATGGATTGTCAAGTTTACCTGCTTGAATTTAACTGTTAGAACTCATGGTCACCCAAATCCCACTGTGTAAGAAAGCTTTCTGCTGCAAGTAATTCAAAGTCCTGACTCCTGCTGGCTCAATATAGGGAAGTTTATTACCTTGTGTAAGAGGAAGAACAGAAACAGGGCAGGCTTCAGGTGGCATCCATGCCCTGGCTTTGCTTCTCTGAGGCTCTCCCATTCTGCTTTCACTGGTGGGTGGGTTTTGTCCTCAGGCCAGCTGACTGCCAAGTTCTAGGCACCACATCCCAAAGAGACAATGCTCAGGGGGAGAAGAGGGATTGTCCATTGCCGTGTCTCTTCAGAGAAGTGAGGAGAGGTTCTTTGTAAGCCACAGTCCATATTCATCCTTTCCTAAGTCAGTCCCTGGTAATGGGAGCAGGGTTGTGGCAATCCTCACGGGCTACCTCCTACCTGGGCTGGGGTGGGATGGATTTAAGGAAACCTACACCAAGGACCAACACCAGGTGTCACATTTCTTGTCTCTTCTTGGAGATCTTTCATGGACGCTGGTGAGCTTTCCGCACTGGGAACCCTAACTGATATTTTTTTCTTTTATCTTGCCTTTGAGCCTTCGCTCACTCAGGTTCCTCCTAGCTCAAAAGTGTTTCTTTCATTTTGCCAGTTGGTTTCTCTTAAAAGAATCAATTCTTTTTGTCCCTGGGTCCTAAATGCCTCAATCATGAAACAGGTGTTCTTTGTTGTAAAAAAACAATGTGATACCAATGTCTTCACAGAAAAAAAGAATCTAGACATCCGCACTACTGTTTTCATGGTTAAAAATGTTTCACTTCCATTTGTTCTTCTGCTTGAGCATATTTTTATGCTCACAAAGAAAACAGGCACCACGCCTTTAAGAGTAGATACCTGTCAGATTTTTAAATCGATACAAACTTACTTAAGGAAAAAGAGTAATTAAATGTGAAGCGACTTTTATCTGGGGAAAACTTGGAGATTCAACTTGGAGGAGATAGTAGAGGAGAGAAATGTGTGTGTCAGGTAAACCCTTTCCTCATTTGATGGAAGCCCTGGCCTTCTATTATCCCTCACGGCGCCTTCACCTGTATTCACGTGTAGCGGATTCGCCTCCAAGGCTTGTTTTGTACCTGGTTTCGGCGGCTTTTAGTCAGAGAGATGCCTGGGAATCCCCTGGGTGCGCCGTGAGCCCGCAGTACGGGTTTCGGCCATTGTTAGGAGACTACCCCGCTCCCGACCCCTCCCCTCCTCCACCCTCACAGGAGCCAGGATCCACCCACGCCCGAGAGCCTGTGCTGTTGGGGGAATCTGATGCCATCCCCGGCGTCCGGGTGGGATTGGTCAGTGAGCACGCCTGCCATCATTGGTTGAGGGGCAGGCACGTGATGGACATAGTCCAATCAGGGTGAGTCCTAAGATTTTGTTGGTTGGAATGCCACAGTGGACACGTGCCCTCGCCTTCCCTGGTGCGTGGGCGTGAGTTGAGTGGTGCTCACGCCGTGGAAGGTCAAGTAGAGGCACCGAAAACAAAACAGAAACAGATGGAAAGAGGCCTGACCTGGCTCTGGACCTTCCGGTGCTATGGGCCAAGAACTCCCTTTCTTGTTGGCCGAGTTTTGCATTAGCAGCAACCTGAAGGACCCTGCCGACGGAGTGGCCGGGGAAGAAGCTGCCCTCAAAGAATGTGAGTAAACGGGCCTATGTGTTTTATAAGTCTAGGCTCCTCAAGGCGAATAAGTTGTATTGCTCAAGAAAGGAGGGGGACATGAATTCTCTGTGTTTTGAGCATTGGGAAAAAAATCAGCCTGGGGACAATGATGTTTTCAGAATTCTCCCAGGGCTGAGCCTCTAACAGCGCTCCGGCCGGTCTTAAGGGTTAACTTGCTTCCAGCTTATGCACTCCTTGCTTGCTGACCTAAGTCCCTGATCTGTAGCAGAACTAACTTATTTTCTTTGAGACTTGCAGACCACTGGCCTTGAGGTGTGAAGGATGCCACTTTCCGAGAAGATAAGACCTGACTCCATTAAAAAACAGCTGCCCTGATGCCAGCACGTCTGTTCAGGGTCATGCCGACAGAGCACTAACCACCTGGGCACCTGCTGCTTCCACACTCAGCCCCCCTTCCTGCGCCCATGCCTTTCTCTTTAAAATCCTCTGCCTTTCTTGGGACAGGGAAGAAGGTCTTCGAGACAGTAGTCTGCCATCTTCCCAGGTTGCCAGCTTCCTGAAGAAAGCAAACTTTCCTTTCCCACCATCATCTGTCTCTTGAGTATTGATTTTGGAGCCGGGAGCAGCCGAACCTGAGTTTGAAACCGGTTCTCTGGTAACAAGCCTACACGCATTCAGATGCAGCCCGCTGTGGTGAGGGGTCTCTGAGGGACGTGGCAGAGCAGGCACCTGAAGGAACTGGACACTTAAGGCACCAGAGGCCCAGGTAGACCTGGCAGAATAGCCATGGAGGTACCTGCTGGCCGGGTCAGGAGGCTAGCAGGTCTGTGGCTTGGGTCAGCTTGCAGGGTGAAGAGTGGAGGACCAGTGACCCACGGTCATGCTGTTTGTTAAAATGCACATTCCTAGGACACCCAGAAAAGTCGCTGAATCAGAACCTCTGAGTGCACAACCTGGGGACAGGCATTTCAAGAAGCATCCCCGCTTATTTTTTGTGGGGGGGAAGTACCATTTGAGAACCCATGCCTTCAGAGCGTGCAGAGGATTAAGCTGTGGAAACTTGGATTTAGTTGTCCCCTCCAGGCGGGAGAATGGTGAAAACAGGTGGCAAGAAAGCCCAGCATCAGGTTCCAGCAGATCCAGAAATAGGATGCCATAGGTCATTATGTTGGGTGATACACCCCTGGGTCAGGCTTAACATCCTGAGCCAGGGTGAATCTTCAGGTAGTTCAGAGCTAATTACCAATGCTTCTGGTGTTGAAACGATCTTGGGTGTAGCCAGTGGCCTTAGACACTTAACTAACAGAATAGTCCTACCAGCTTTGATGTGTGGAAATGTGGGGTGCTGGGCAAATGGGCCCTCATGCTGTCAGCACCCCTGGCCTGTTGGGGTCATGTAGTCCCGGTGACAGACCTCATCACAGGGTGCCAGGCTGTTGCCACACACCCTCTTCTGTCACTGCTTTTGAAAGTATACATTATAGCAGCTTGGCCGGGAAAAGATTTCACGACCACTGTTTACAAATGGGGACAGAAGTACTGAATTATTAGACCTCTCCAAGGTCAAGCAACAGGGAACTGGGGGAGGTGGGAAGCACAGTGGCTTCTACCTGTGACCCTGGGAGCCGTCAAGGTCAGTAGAAGTCATGTGCTGGGCAGCAGCCCCCCATGTGGCCCAGCTGTTCCTTCTATTATTATGTGCGTCCTCAGTGTTTTTCAGCTAAAAAAAGCAACACAAACAACAGCAAAAACTTTGAATGCTGCCATCAGAAAGAAAACAGTGCAGGGACGGGGAGAACCGAGTCTGTTCCAGCTGTAATTCTGCATGGTTCTCTCTGGGCCTGTTTCCTCATCTGCAAAATATGCTGCAGGCTCACTGCAAATGCTATCACGTAGGACTTCCAATGTCAGGTGCTTTCTTGTCAATTCCAGCCTCTCTCCTCTTAGGCCAACTTGAAAAATGCTTTCATTGAACGTTTTATACTGTGGTTCTTAAGATTTTTCAGCTTGGGTTTATCTCATTTGGAGAACACTTGTGTTTACCAGCACAGGGCAATTGAAGGATGAGGCTCTACTCACCATCGACAGGTTTGTTTCCCCCTTGCTAAGCTAAATCACATGCTGAACCCTGATCCCATGAAAGGATGAGCTAATCGATTCCTTCTCTTAATTTTGCCCAATTTTAGAGTCCTCCCAAGAGAAAGAGAATGCATAGTTTATTGGGATGGGATTTTACTGCTGAAATATTTTACTTTTTAATTGTGAGGAAAGATACAAACAGAGATCTGGTTTACCCTAAAATAATTTTGTGTTCCCATTTGAGTAGATGTAGGAGTTAAAAAAATCTCCTACTTAAAAATACTCTTAGTATAAATATTTATGTGTGTATATTTTCTTAAACCTCGATCTTTTTCCATTACGTGAAATAGTTCTCATTCCTGGTATGTAATTCTATTAAACAACCTATCATCTCAAAACTAAGCAGTCTAATAATTGCCTCTGGGGATTAGTTTTTAATCTTCATTTTAGTCAATTGTTCTATTTTTAAGGGATAATACGATTTTACTGCATTTTAAGATATATTTAAATGAAAAGGCAAATATATGGTAAGTGGGAAGGGGGTTGAGCTAATGTGATAAAGGTTTGTCTGAAACCCACCTGAGGTACAGGACAGCTGTGGATTCTAAGCAGTTACATTTATTCAAATTCTTCTTTTCTTGGTTAGAGAATAATTTTTCTTTTTCCCAAAAAGGGATGTTTGTAACCAAACTATGACCCGCCCCAGCTGGGGTAAATAGGAAAGAGACAAGGGCCCATTTCCTTTGTGGTCATGCGCCTGGAGAAGCTTGAGGAACTCCAGATAAGGAAAGGAGTGGATTCTGTCATCTGTGGCTCATAAATCCTCCAGAGTTGCTCCCAACTTCTGCACGGCTTCCACTACAGTCTGAGCCTCAGAAGGGAAGAAGAATGAGAGCTGGTTCTTCCCTTGACCTGTTCAGATTTCTCCATAGTGAGTACTTGCAAGGGCCAGGACAGGGGGCCCTCCTCTTCCACTCGATAGTGGGAGTTCTCAAACCCTAAGGTGTATCTGAATTACCCTGAGAGCATGGTACCTCAATGATTTTTAGCCCTATTGTGAGTTTCTGATTCAACAGAACATTGGGAATGAGGCACCTGTGTTTTTAACCTGCATGTCAACAAGATGTCCATATGTCAGTGAAGTTTAGTGAACAGATAAGCAGGCAGTACTTAATATTTGAAATATCCTAGTCAAGAGTGCCTATTCCAGGAATAGTTAGGGAGTTCCTAGAGACTCTCATCTGAAGCCCACCTATGTGTGAGGGGGTGGGCTTACTAAACACAGCTTCAGTTATCTTTATATCCCATCAACACCAGAGGATTTGTTAATTAGCACAATGCACATTAGAAATATTTTTCATTGGTGAAATTAGCGGGACTCAAAATACACAGAAAACCTAGACATTACACAGGCGGCCTACTCTCGCATGAACAGGGTAAACTAATTGTGCTAGGTTTAGGAAAACCCATAACACCTGTTAATTCAGACCCAGGTCTTTGCAATCTGTTGCCCCGAGCGCTGAGGAGAAGGGGAGACGGGGGTACTGGGGTACTCATTGATCTGTGCTACTGGTTAACATACAGGGCAGCTGAGCAGTATTATCTAGATCATAAAATTTAGGAATTACCTTTGGTTGCTGTTATGTTCCCAGTTTGCTGTAGAATAATCGTGTTCCTTATAAATGAGGAGAGTTGTGAAGTCAACAGGGTGGGGAAGGTGAGGATGGAAGGAAAAGCGCCACACTGAAGCACTGGGGGAGTGGGGGGCTGGTGAGGAGGGCTGATGGTTGAGGGTGCATGATGGAGCAGAAGTCTACTGCAGGAACGAGGGAGGAAATAAAGACTTCCTCGGGTAAGGAGGTCAGAATGGAGAGAAATACGAATAAGAAGGCATTTTGAGTTAATGAACTCAAAGACCTTTCTTATAATTCTTGCAAATGGAGAGAAGATCAACTTGGGGCACCCCCCCTTAGATTAGCATCTGATCAGGGTATTTTAGATGCTAACTACTTGCTTGTGTGTATGTTAAATCTAATGGACCCACTTATATCTTGCTGAGATGCAGGTTAAAATCCATTAGTTCCTGATGCTCCAGCTGGAAGCCTCATAAGAAGGACTAGAATAGTGATTTTCAGTGGGAGGGGAAGGTCCATGGGCTTTGTATCAGGATATGTGTGTGTGTATGTGTATGAGTATGTGTAATTAACAAATTATATGCTTGAAGGAGTCTCCCTATTTTGAACCTGTTTTGCTTTCTGCAGACACCGACCGTCATGCTATGGAAAATTCTCTTAAGTTCCATGGCTTTAACTTCCACCTATTTCACATCTCTAGCCCTGATCCCCCAGAGCACTGCAGAAGCCCCCAGCAGATTTTCCATCAAACCTCATCGGTCATAACTCTACCACCATGGCCACAGAAGCAGAACTACCATGAATAGTTTAGTCTAATGAAGATCCGCTCTGGTGGAAGTGGGACTAGGTCCTCTTAGTTATGGCTGCCAGAAGTGGAGGAAGCCAGCAAAGAAGAAGGAGAGAGTAGAGAAGGGTCAGGAATGGAGATGGCATAGGGAATGGGTTTGGTGGACAATAAAACAGTGTCTGTTACAGAGTCTGTGTGTTCTATAGATCAGTAAATTTGAAATGGGTCATGGCCTCCTGGGAGAAGAGCATGTCAGAAGCGTGATACTTATCAAAAGGCAGCCGGTATGGATAAACAAAATGTGGTATATCCATACAATGAAAACACTAGTCAGCAGTAAAAGTGAACAGACTGAGGCTACATGCACTGTTGTGGATGGATCTCAAAGGTATTATCCCAAGAAGCTTGACACAAATGACTGTGTACTGTGTGATTTTGTTTATATGACATTATGGGAAAGGCAAAACTATAGGGACAGAAAACAGATCCGTGGCCACCTAGCGGGGGTGGAGGGAGGTGGCTAGATACAAAAGAGAAAGAAGGAAGTTTTGGGGGTCATAAAATATTCTACAGATTAAAGAGAAAACTGGTACTGGGTCTTGGGTGGTGTGTGAAAAGGGACAAAAGACACTGCAGGAAAGTTCGTTTTGAGCGGAGGATACAGTTCTGTTGTCTTGAGAACAGTGTTATCTGCCCAGGCTTTGGTTTGGGCAAATGGAACAAATTTCACTTCTGTGTTCTTCAGAATATCAATGAGGAGTTGGTAAACAAGATTCTGAAGAGGGCTGAGAATACCCTGTGAACTGAGCTCTGGTTCTTAAACACCTGCAAATGGCCTCTAATGGATTAAAATATGGTTCTCCTTAAGAAGAAAGCTTTGCTGTGTTTACAGAGACTGTTATGTGTTCAACTTCAATGTTCTTATTTTGGGGGGCTAGCTGCAGCCTTGGTGGCTTTTGATAGAGTTTGTAACTGACAGATTTTGCCTCAACGAAGCATCCTTCTTGTTGAAGTACTCTCTGACCATTTACCATGGTCCTAAACAAACATGTCTATAACTGAATTTGATGAACTGTGGGAATCCCAGCACCTAGCAGGAGGGTGTTGGGGGGAGAGTGAAGAAAAGATATTTTTGGTTGAGGGGATGTGTCAAACATTTCAAGTCACATCACACAAACAGCTGCCTATTCTGTGACAATTCTGACCACAACATCTGGATGGTGGTATCTGAAATAGTGTCTCTGAGGTGATCTGATGAAGAAACTTGGCCCAAACAATTGGTGTCATGGTTATTTTGGGGCTGGTGTAGGTTTTTTCAAACTTGTTGATGTAAACTTTCTCCCATGTGTATTGGTGTTACATATATACATATCCCTGCTTCCTGATTATTAAGCACTTGGGGCTTTGTAAATATGCATTCCATTCTGACCTAACACTCCTTCTGAGTTTCAGACATTACTGTTCCAGCACCATGACATAAACGCATCCATCTCCAGACACATGATTTTCAAAACCGCAGATTAAGTGCTAAACTATCATCACGAAATCCACTTCATGTTGTAATCAGCTTGCTTGCCATGGCCCTCTCCTGAGAAAGAGATTATGCAATCAGTAGTAACAAATGCTGGGCATTCTAGGAAGGAAGCATCCCACAGGTTGTGGGTCAATCACAAGCTGTTGGAGGGAGGTAATTGAGAAGACATGACCACTGGTTGACCCTTGAGCTGGACATAGGCAACTAGAGGCTTCTCGCCCCCTCCCCTGTCCTCGGAATGCATGTTTTGTCCACTGTTCCTGCACTTGGAGCCATTTCAAGGATGCAGCCTTGTGAGAATAATGTGTTGTGGAGACCATCTGGACTGGTTATGTGGGCTGGACCCTGCTGAGGCCTCTACAGAAACTTTAAGATTCTGGCAGGTGGGTGCAGAGATCCACTCATCTTGTGGCTGCTCAAGAAAAGCCTCATATGTAAGTTCCCTTGCTTATTAAAAGTGTTACTTACCCATCTGGAGTGGCCTGCCTCTTTTCTCAGTCTTCTGGCCCTCCATTTACAGAGGCCAGTTTGCAAACCAATGCAAATTTTTGTTCAAAAGCGGATTCCCTGGTCCCATCACTAGAAATTTCACCTGAGGTCTGAAGTGGAGCTCTAGAATCTTTATTGCTAAGTTTTCATAAATGACCTGGTGTTACAGATGCTATGGCCTTTAAGTCATCCCTTGAGAAGAGACCCTTTTCTAAAACACCTAACCAGGAAATTCGTTTTCTCTCAGGACTGAACAGGAGGCAACATTTACCTAGAATCTTCTTTCCTTTTATTTTTTATTTTACTTTTTAAAAGATTTTATTTATTTATTTGACAGAGAGAGGCACAGTGAGAGAGGGAACACAAGCAGGGGGAGAGGGAGAAGCAGGCCTCCCATGGAGCAGGAACCCAATGCAGGGCTCGATCCCAGGACCCTGGGATCATGACCTGAGCAGAAAGCAGACGCTTAACGACTGAGCCACCCAGGTGCCCCAAATCTTTTTTCTTTTTATTGTTAAAGTGCAAATAAAATAGCCCTTAACTCTCAGGAAAAGAAAAAGACTACAGAGTGAGGAAAAGAAAAGGGGGGGGGATCTTAAGAAAAGCAGCATCAGCAGTCAACTGTCACAAATTCACTGTTCTGGGAAATTGGCCACATAGTACCAAAGCCCTTATCCTCCCCAAATTCGTGGCCGTGCACACTTGCACAAATGCACTGACACTAACCATGTTTTCCCTTCACCTGCCGATGCAGTCATTGTAACTAAATTGCCAACTTGTTTTTATTCTGTTCAATTTGTCACCCCGTTTGAGAGCTACACCACGATCAATTCTATTACATACTTCCCTGCAATTCCCTTGGTAATGAAGTAATCAAAAGATTTAGAAGTTTACCTATAAATGTATTTCATTTTATACTTTAGAGGAGTTTTGGGGAAGATCCTGTACACAGCATGCCCTTAATAAATAATTTCTGAGTGAATGAATGACATGTCAAGCTGAATCACATTATCGTGTATATTCACAAAATAGTAGATCAAATCATATTTCTGGTACAGCTAACAGCTGATTCTTAAAGAAAACCCACTTTTGAAAGTGAAGGCGGTTTTTGTTGTTTCGTTTATTTGTTTTTGTTTTTTGGCAAGGAGAACAATTATACCTTGATATGTTTTTTTAAACTTTCATTTTGAAATCACTTTAAATTACAAAAGGGTTGCAAAAAATAGTTCAAAGAGCTCCCTCATATTCTTCAAGTTGTTAACATTTCTGAATCATCTGAGTAAGTTACAGATGTGCTGCCTCTTTACCCTGTCCTACATCAATATATATTTTCTAAAAACAAGGAAACTCCTAAATAACAACAGTACAATCTTACATCAGGAAAATAACATTGATCCAACTTAATAAAGTCCACTAAAATTTCACCAATTATGCCATTATTATCATTTATAGGTCTTGGATCCCATCAAAGATCACCTGTTGCATTTAGTTGTCTTGTCTCTATAGGACTTTTAACCTGGAACAATCTTTACTTTCATAGCCTTGGCATTTTTGAAGAGTACATGCCAGTTACTTGAATTTCTCTCAATTTGCATTTGTCTGATGCTTCCTCATGACTTACATATTTATGTAGAAGTACTGCTGTGTTCTCACTGTATTATATCAGGAGGCAACATGAGGTTGGTTTTTTCCATTACCAGTGTTTGTTTATGTGAACTGTTGCTGGTTGATTAAGATGGTATCTCCCAAGTATTATAGCTGTCATGTTAATTGGTAAATATGCTGTGCTTATTAATTAATAATTAATGATATATTGATGAGAATTAGTGAGCATTTTTAGGGACATATATTGAGACTCTGTAAACATCTTGTTCCTCATCAAACTTTTACTCACAAATTTTAGCATCTCTTGATGATTCTGGCTTGAATCAATTATAATGATAGTTGTAAAATGGTGATTTTCTAATTCTATCTTTCTTTCTTCATCTATTAGTTGTATTCTACTAGTAGAGCTTTCCTTTCTCCTTTTTTTTCTTTCTACCAGCATGGACTCATTGATTTCTGTTTTACTCAAAGGTTACAACTTATTGACCTATTGCTGTCATTATTTATTTTGATGCTTAAATCGTCCTAGATTTGACCAGTGGAGACCCCTTCAGGCTCCTATATTCTTTTGACATATCTCCGTAATTCTTTAAGTACCTTCTTATTTTCTTTTATTTTTTATTTTTATTTATTTATTCATGAGACACAGAGAGAGAGAGAGAGAGAGAGAGAGAGAGAGAGAGAGAGAGAGGCAGAGGGAGAAGCAGGCTCCCAAGGAGCAGGGAGCCTGATGCAGGACTCGATTCCACGGCTCTGGGATCATGACCTGAGCCGAAGGCAGACGCTTAACCATCTGAGCCACTCAGGCGCCCATTACCTTCTTATTTTCTTGCATAACAAATTATTCCAGTTTCACCCACTACATCATGGAGCCATAGGTCCTTTTGGTGGAGAATGGTATTTAAAAAGCAAAGGCGGAGTGTCAGGTGTATTCATAGCTACTGGGGTACTGTTGGATTTAGACCCTCTCAGTGGATAGAACTAGGAAACATATCAACATATATGCACACTCATACCTATACTTATATTTTTCTGTCTTTTTATCTATGTAAATTCATTTCATACCATCTCCTCTAATTTCAAGCCACATCACTAGGTTTACTCTAATCTTCCTTCTTTTTATATGGGTGATTCCCTTCTCCAACAGTGAGAAAACTGCCTATCTATATCCTTAATATATTTATTTGTTTGCTCAATTCCTGGTATGTAAACCCATCTGCTAGACATGGTGGCAAAAAGTATGGCCTGTCTCTATGAAGTTAGCTATTTTTATCATTTTATATATATATAAAAATTATATTTATAATATAAATGTATGTTTTTATTAAAATTATATATAAATTATATACATTATAAAATATATAGTATATATATGTCTATGTGTATGTTATATATATAAATATATATGTAATTAAATATTTCATATGAAACTGAATATAATGAAATAAAATATTTTCCATATGTATATAAGAAATTGTATATCACATATTAGAAAGCCCATATAATACATAAAACATATCAATATAAGTAAATATATATAAGATATCTGATTTTGTATATATGTTTTTTGCCTAGATTTACTGAGATGTTACTGATATCTTGATATCAGTAACATTTGATATCTAGACTTGAAGTTCAAGGTGTAGTGTGTGATTATTTGATACATGTATATATTGCAAAGTGATTACCACAATAAAGTTAGTTAACACTTCCATCCCCTCACATAATTACCACTTTCTGTGTGCATAACAATTAAAACTTATTCTGTTAACAACTTTCAAGTATAATACAATATTGTTAATTATGGTCACCATGCTGTACATTAGATCCCTAGATCTAATAACTAGGTTTATACTCTTTGATCAACTAATTAGATCTAATAACTAGGTTTATGCCCTTTGGTCAACATCTTCTCATTTCTCCCATCCCCCGGCAACTACCATTCTACTCTGTATTTTTGTGAGTTCAACTTTTTTAGATTCCACAGTGAGTTCATATAGTATGTGTCTTTCTCTGACTTATCTCACTTAGCATAGTGCCCTCAAGGTCCAACCATATTGTTGCAAGTAGCAGGATTTCCTTCTTTTTTGTATGGCTAGTAATGGCTATTTCTGTGAAAAATGCCATTGGAATTTTGATAATAATTTTGATAATAAATGTACGTGTGTGTGTGTACATGCGCACGTGTGATCCATTCACGTGTCCATGGACACTCAGGTTGTTTCCATGTCTTGGCTATTGTAGATAATGCTGCAATGTACATGGGGATGCATATATCTTTGAGTTAGTATTTTCACTTTTTTTGGATATATATCCAGAAGTGGAATTGCTGGATCATGTGGTAGTTCTATTTTTAAATTTTTGAGGAAACTCCATACTGTTTTCCATAGTGGCTGTACCAATTTACATTCCCATCAACAGTGCTCAAGGGTTCCCTTTTCTCTTCTTCCTTGTAAATACTTGTCATTCGTCGTTTTGAAAATACCATTCTAACAGGTGTGAAGTGATATCTCATTGTGGTTTTAATTTGCATTTCCTTAAAATTAGTGATTAGTAATGTTGAACATATTTTCATGTACCTGTTGGCCATTTGTATGTCTTCTTTGGAAAACTGTCTATTCGAGTCCTTTGCCTGTTTTTTAACTTTTCTATTGAGTTATATGAGTTCTTATACATTTTGGATATTAACTCCTCCTCAGCTAGATGGTTGGAAAATATTTTCTCCCCATTCCATAAGTTGCCTTTTCATTTTGCTGTTTCCTTTGCCATGCAGAAGCTATTTAGTTTGATGTAGTCCCACTTGTTTATTTTTACTTTTGTTACTTGTGTTTTTGGAGTCATATCCAAAGAATTATTGCCAAGACCAATGGGAAAGAGATTTGCCTGTTTTTTTTTTTTTTTTTGCCAGTAGCTTTACCATTTGGGGTCTTACTTTTAAGTCTTTAATCCATTTGGAGTTAATTTTTGTAAGTTGTATAAGATAGGGGTCCATTTTCATTCTTTTGCATGTGACTATCCAGCTTTCCTAATATACATTATTGAAGAGACTATCCTTTCCCCACCGAATATTCTTGGCTCCCTTGTCAAATAGTCATTGACTGTATATGAGTGGGCTTATTTCTGGGCTCTGCATTGGCCTACTTGTCTGTTTTGATGCTAACACCATGCTGTTTTGGTTACTGTAGCTTTTGTGAAATCAGATTGGGTGATGCCTCTGGCTTTACTCTTCTTGCTCTTTACTGTTTTGACTAATTGGGGTCTTTTATGATACCATATATGTCTTAGGATTCTTTTCTTCTGTGAAAAATGCCACAGGAATTTTGACAGAAATTATGTTGAATCTGTAAATGGCTTTGGATAGTATAAATATCTTTACAATATTAATTCTTTCAATCCACGAACCTGGGATATCTTTCCATTTATTTGTGTCTTCTTCAGCTTCTTTCCTCAATGCCTTGCAAATGTCAGTATGTGAATCTTTCACCTCCTTGGTTTATCCCAAAGCATTTTATTATTTTTGATGCTACTGTAGCCAAGGAAATACACAGTAAGGCCTTTCTTCAGATGCACCTGGAGCTCACTGCTCATACTTCCACATGGTTGTTCCCTCATGCCTGACCCTCAAGAAGCTCCTGGTCTCAAAAATGCAGAGCTCCCCAAGGAGGAAGAGCCCCAATCACCACCCATCTCTCAGTAAGCAGCCTATTCTCCAAGTGTTACAAACAGCTGCAGCCAGCTCCACAAAGATGCTTAAGCCAAATGCAAACGTGGGGAAGGAAAAATTTTATATTTCAATTTTAATAAGTGAAATAACTGGGACATCAATTGAAATTACATTTTACTCACTAGGTTAAGTGTGGTTTCCTTAGGTTGCAGGTTTTCTTCCAGGTTTTGGTGGCACCACTTCCGTGACTTAGCCCAAGGTAATATATATATCTGCTCTGCTTGTGTTACTGTCCCCATTAGACAGAAGGGCCTGAGGGCAGGGACTTATTTCATCGATTTCTAGTGCTTACGGGGGGTCTAACACAGGGCAGGTGCTAATTGCTGTTTATTGGATTAAAGAATAATATATCCATTAATCAGTATAGATGGTGGGAAAGGAGCTGTATGTTGGGAAGGAGACTTTAAATTTCAACCTCTGGACCCACGTGAATGAAGATAGCCCAGGTCATCCATCCTTAGAAACCTTTCAAGTTTTTGTTTTCCTGGTAACACAATGCAAGAATAAATCTTGAATTTTTTCTTGATATTGGTTACATTGATATTGCACACCAATCCCGTGGTTACCATCCAGCACCAACAATCTTGTTGTTTTCACCTGCACCTTCCTGAGTTTTCTAAATATCCAATTTCAAAGATCCCACGTTAAAGGATGTCTTCAGTTCAAATTACCCTTTCTCATTTTCTGTCTCCAACTTTTTTCTTTTTTCCCCAAGAATACTTGCAGAGTTTTTCTTAAAAATTCTTTTGTGGTGTTCCAGTTGCGAATGATCATAAAACATTCCAAATACAGCATGTTGTGTAAATGTTGAATCGATCGATAAAAATGACGAGGTTAGTAACAATATCCCTGACGATCGCGGAGGACTGTTTTAATTTAGGGGGCGCCAGCCACACGTAAGCGATTCAAAGCTACCGGGCAAACCACTCCGGACCTGGAATCCCTTAGACAACCCTGACCGCCACTGAACTTTCCAGACGCGGCCAGCTCTCGGGACTGACAAAAGGAGACTCGGCATCGCTGAGCCAGTCTGCCCGTTTTCTCCGCGGCAGCTAAAGTGCCAGGAATTTCTAGGCTTTACCTTCCCGGAGCAAATCACAATCACAGTCGGCACCGTTCGCGGCGCTGGGAGCAGGTGAGCGGGGCGGCGGCGCCGGGGAGACGCGCGCAGGTGCCTCGGCCCCTCCCGGCCTCCGCCCCGGCCCCGCCCCGGCCCCGGCCCGGCCCCGCCCCTGCCCCGCCCCGCGCCGTGCGGTTCGGGGCCCAGGTGCCGGCGCCCAGGTGCGCGCGGCGCGGGGTTGCAGCTCTGCTCGACACCCGACAGTGGGCGCCGCTGCGGCGGTTCGCGAGCGGCGGAGCTGAGCGGCTTCGCGAGTTGGGGCAGCTCCTGAGCCCGGCCCTGCTCGCGGCGAGAGCTCCGTCCGGCTCCGGCTCCGGCTTCCTCCAGCTGCGGGAACCGGCGGGCGCTGAGGGGGCGGACCGACCTCCGCGGAGCCCGGAGGCCTGGGGCGGGCGAGGCGGGCGAGGGGCGAGCGCCGGAGACCCCGAGCGCCCCGCGCCCAGGCACCATGCGACCAGCCGCGCCTCCTCGCCAGCCCCGGGCTTCGCTCTCCGCTCGTTGAGCCCCGCGCTCGCCACCGCAGCAAGTCGCAAAGACGAGGCGGGTCGCTGGAGAGCAGAGGGGAGACCGCCTCGGACGTGCCCCCCGCCCCACAGAGGCTGCGGGTCCCTCGTTCCCTGGGCTTCTCTAGCTTTACCATGAACCTGGCGCAAGCTTGGCTTTAGGAGAAATTCAGAAGCCGGAGGGGGAGTCAGTGCAATTCTTTGGTTGCTAAGGTAATTGTAGTTGTGACAAAAACGGGCAAGAAACAAATGGGGGAAAAGATGTTTTTAAAACGGTAGCCCCCCTTCCCCAATTCATATGTGTTGATTTCATTTCATCTCCTGGGTGTGGATGCTGTCCATTTCAGATGCGTGACAGGTGTCGGGGTGTGTGTGTGTGTGTGTGTGTGTGTGTGTGTGTGTGTGTGTGTATGCAGTTTGGGACTGTAGAGGCACGAGCTTACATAAGTGGTTAGGCAAGCTGGCGTGCGGACTTGTGTGGGATGGGTGCAGGTCTGCATATAAATCATGTTTCTGGGTTTCTGGGTGTGAAGCGCTCACTGACTGGGTCCAGCGAGCAGAGGGTACGTGCTCTTAGGTACTTCCAGTCTTCCGATTTTGTGATCGCAGGTGGGGCACCTTTACCCCAGAAGCAGACGTTCATTAACTTTTTCTCTGAAGAAGCTCGCCCTTTTGCGGTTTGGAGGAAAGGAAAGCGAGTGGTGAGGTGTGGAGGGCAGGGTGGGTGGGGGGATCTCTTCTTTGGGAACTGCTGCAGGAAAGGGAACGGTAAGATATTCGCTCTCAGAGGGCGACAACTAAACTGGCTGCGAGAAGAGACCGTGTTTACCGTCACCGTCAGGCTGTAAACGTGGCCGGGTGAGACAGAAAAAAGTGACCCAGAAAATTTAATTTTGTTCAGAATGAAAGCTGCTGTATTTTATTTTTTTTCTTAAATTTGATGGAGTAGGAACGTTATTTGTTGATGAGAGGAGTGGTATTTCTGTGTTACAAATTGAAGATATTTTGGGGCTCGTTGACTTGGGATTGTTCCCTCAGCATTTATCAATGGTTAGAAGCTGGATCTGCAGGTAGTTTCTAATCAATACCTTTCAGCAGCCCCAAAGTAAAACTGCAAAAATAGGCAGTATTAGGCAAAACCCAACATTGGACCCTTTTCTCACCAGAGGGGGATGAGAGATGGAAGAATAAGAAGCAGGCTTCTATGTGTCTATAGGAGTTACAGACTGAATCACAAGTTTGTGTGTTCTGTCAAAAAGTGTTTGAGAGGGGACCGTTTTGTAGGTTTAGCTTCATTATGTTCACAGCAAGCCTTCTATAGATCAATTTTCATAGGCAGATGGGTAATTATATGGAATGGGAACTGGGGTTTGGAGAAACTTTCTGTGAGTTGTACATTCTTTATATTATTTATTATTATTAATTTATTAATTTTGCAATGGGTGAGACTGCTCCTTGAAAGAAAGTAAGCAGAGGACTGAGGGAAATTTGAGGCTCTTTGGAGAAGTACCTCTGTAAGTGAAAGTTTGCATGCAAAACAGCCAAACCCAAGACAATAAGTTCTTTCTGAGTTCTCTGATACTATAGTCAAGGCAAATTGTTGCATAAATCTGGTGATCTTAGATACTATAAATGTTGGGGTATAATATATACCCCCCCATGACTCATTCTTTCCTGAAAGCGTCTGTAAATTCTAGAAATGTCAGCTGTTGTGAGGTATTTTGGTAAAACAGGTAGCCACTAGAATTTCCTTTTCCATAGTCATCACCTTGGTTAACTTTACTTCCCTGCCTCATTTAAGAGACTTGAATTAACACTCACTGCATTTATTTTGCTCGGAGTTTCAGTAAAACAATGCTAGTTTTTCTTCAAGCGATGAATTTGTCTTATAAAGTGAAACATTACAGCAGTGCTTTTGTGGCAGAAAAATCTTTTTAAATGAGGTGGTCCTTATTTATCTATTTGCTTGTGACTCATTGAATAAAGTAGCCAATCTAGATATTTTTTAAATGAGCAAAGGTTTCTTGAGAAAGAAAAACATTTTTAAAAGGGTATTGAGGACAATGAAATTTGCCAGTAATTTTGGATGTCTTTTTGTCCACAGGGACAGAATTTTATTTTCTGTTTCTTATTTCTCTAATATTCTCCCATGCATTTTATCCCCTGAACTCCTAAGACTTTGCCAGGAATTGCTGAACATTCTGTTTTGTGCCAGGGGTTAAACATCAGGGCGGAATGAGTAAGGAGCTATGTGTCACATCAACGTTTTTCAAAAGGGATGCTCTCAGAGATTTCAGTAAATGTTTCCTTTAGCTTCACAGTTAGCTTATCTTAATTCATAGCGCTTTGAACCTAGGAAAGCATTTAACCTCTTCATTTTTAGTGCCAGCTGGAAGGAATATATTTACTGAGTTTCATCTTCATTGTAACATATGGCATGATATAAATAATTACTACACACACAGTTTCCTGCTGTATGGAGAGAAATGGAATTATAAAATAAACCTTCATGTTGAGTGATTTGGAGGTAACATTTCAAAAAAGAGTTTTACTTTTTTTCTTGATTACCAAAGTAATATATAACCATTGGGAGAAACTCAGAAAAATATATATATAAAAAAGATCGTTTGTAATTCTCCCATGGAAGGTGAACCACGGTTGACATTTCTACATACTGTGTATTTTTTCCAGATTTTATTCTGATCATGCATTGCATTTTTATACTTCTCTCCCCCAGCCTTCCAAATTGTCAAATCTTGTAAATGGAACTTGGACGTGTTAAAGGTTTGGGAAATTACTGCTAGTTTAGTGGATGGTTTTGATAGATCAGATTTAAATTTTTGTAAGTGGTCCTTATTTTCAAAGAGAGTAGTTTCTCTGTTTTTCTGTTTTCTTTGAAAAAGGAAGGTTTTACACTTTGGGTTGGAAATACTTAGGGCTCCCCATAAGATTTAGGGATTAAAGCATCAGAAAAGAAAAAGGATGTTGGCTGTGTGTAGGGTTGGGTGTGTGTCTGTGGGGGGCGGGGGGATACCTGAGTTCTGGTTTTAATTTCTCCACCTCATGTGGACTTTGGCCTCTGGGCCTTTGTTTCCTCAAAAGATAAATGAAACTTTGAGATTTAGTTAATAAACTAACATATTTGTTGTTTTGACATTTGATGACGATGCTAGTTGTTTGAAGTAGACTTTTTCAAATACAGATGGCTGGGGGTCAACCCCAGAGTTTCTGAGGTAATTGGGTCTGGGGTGGGGCCTGAGAATTTACATTTCTAACAAGTCCCCAGATGATGCTGACTCTGATGGTCTGGGGCCGACACCCAGAACTAGATGATGAGCCCCTGGGGGGAAGAATCCCTTTTTCACTTTTCTTGGCATCCGTCTGCCTAGTGCCCAGCAGCGCACCTGCCAGTAGGACCTCAGTAAGCCTCGGTTGAATCAATATTAGTTTTATCCATGGGCAAAAACTTTCTTAAGTAGTCAAGATAAAAAAGATAATCATCCAGAATTTGGAACCATTAAGTCTATAGTAAGAGTAATATTCAGTCATGAAACCTGGTTCTTCAAACTGCAAGGAAAACAAAAGTGCTTACAAGTGGGCAGTTAAGATGAACGCTAAACCTAATGAGTTACCTTAAATAACAGCTCAGAGTACTTGCTTGAAATATTACAAACTGCAAAGCTTATGAATGTTTCACTGCTGCCTTCCTGAGACCTATAAGAGGCAATTCATTTTCTATCACGTGTCATTTCCAAAGGTGTGTGTGTGTGTGTAAATTCACTATTAATTATCCCAACTACCAAAGCAGAAGTCAGGGAAGCAATGGCCTAGACTCCTCCCCACAACCCCATCCAAAAGGTAGAAGAGCGCTCATTAGATCATCATAAAATGGAGACCTAAGACTTGTAGAAAACATTAACCTGCATAAGTTCACAAAACTAATCAGTGGCTGCACCAGAAATCAGACCCAGGCCTGATTTCTGCCTGACACCCAAGGGTGTTCTTCATTACTTCCCTCTATGGACACTGAGTGAATGAGTGCATTTGGTGGCTAGGAGATTCCAGCTGGCTGAAATAGCCCAGTTACAACCTTTGATCATCCTTGCATGGCTACTTTGTGACTAGAAAATTAATCCTTCTACCTAGGTGTTAGAAACATAGGGTGCAGACAACCCCCATTTTTATGGATGAGACTTAAAAAACGTGTAAATATTTGAGGAAAACAAAGTCGATGTTCACATAACCAGGCTATCCAAATGAGTTGTGGAGACCTGCTGTCTTGGCTTTTGTCAATGCTTAGTAAAACCATAAAAGGAAAAAGCCACCTTTAAGTTTTTGCATGGTACAGTTCTCTTATTCCCTAGTGTCTGCTCTACCCAGGAAGCTATTTTCTGGTCTGGGGGGATGCACACCTCAAGCAAAGCCCTCTCCAATGAGCGCTGCATTTACCTGCATGAACAGGAGCCAGCGGTGGCCGCCCTTGGAAGGACCCAAGGCACCTGTACTGCGCTCCCTGACACCTGGACAGCCTTGAGCCCAGACAGAGACAAGACATGGGTGGCTCTTAAAGTAACACAACGGGCAATCAAAAACCCTGTTCGTTGTGTTCCTGAACCTCAATTTCCTCATCTGTAAAATAGGAACAACAAAATGCCCCTGGAGTATGAATGGCTGGGAGGAAAAGAGAAAAAAGGAAAAGCGTAGCGTCCTGCATGGAGGAGGGGCGGTGATGCCAGGAGGTGGACCCTGTCCCACCAATTGCCTATTTTGTAATAATTTTGATTATGAGTTGTTGATCTGCAGCCCTGGGAGTTTCCGGGTATAATCTGAAGCCCAGCTGGGTACGGGAGGGCAAGGAGACCCAGGAAACAGGTCACTCCGGATTGGTAGGTGCAGGTTTAATTGGCAAGGAAATTTACATATAAGCTTTGTCTGAGCCGCTGCAAGCTAAATAGCTCTCCATACTGTATTGCCTGCCAGAATCTTTAGGTTTTCATAGCGGCCTTAATGGGGTTCAGGTATGTATTCAGTCCAGAGGGAGCTCAACAACCCCTTATTCTCCCAGGGCTGTGTCCTTGCAGATGGCTCCCACTCTGGGAATGGTGGGCAGAGTGGACATTCCAAAGACAGGAGAGGGGGTGAGGAGCCTCTGAGTGCCCAGGTCGAGCTCCTGGGTCACCCGGTGGTCATGTCCTCTCGATGACCTCTTCCAAAGTGAGTCTGTTGGGAAGTAAGTATTTTGGGGTAATGGTTCCCCCTTCTGTTCCTGAGGACTTGCTTATATCAGCCTAGCATTTGAGGCACTCCCAAATCCCTTGGAGAATCCTGCTCCATCGTTCTAAGAGTGGATTTGAGAAGGCTCGTGGAAAACAAGTGGGCCAGACATTAGGTGGAGAGGGTGGAATGGGAAAGATCTGCCTTTGCAGTAGCCAAGGATGTGTCTGTTTCCTTGAGCCTAAAGGCCATTAATCCCCAGCAGGAAGAGATGTGAAAATGAGGGACTGCTGCTGCCTGGCTGTCTCTTGTGTCAGATTGTGAGCCACACTCGAAGCAAGGCTGTGTGGTACTTTTCCTCTCTGCCCTTGGTGACTCTTACAGTGTTTGGCACGGTAGGAGTTTGGTGAACGCTTGCAGAGTTATTGACTTGTAGCGTGGCAGCTCCGGGTGGGTGAATGTGGGAGGGAGGATGAATGAGTATGAGATGGGTAGAGATGCATGGACTGGTCTGGGTGCAGGTGCATGGGCTGGGCAGGTGTGGATGCAAGGTGCAAAAGGTTACTACCCCCATTCTTTTTTTTTTTTTTTAAGGTCTTTATTTTTTTGACAGAGAGAGAGAGAGCACAAGTAGGCAGAGCGGCAGGCAGAGGGAGAGGGAGAAGCAGGCTCTCTGCTGAGCAGGGAGCCCAATGCAGGGCTCGATCTCAGGACCCTGGGATCATGACCTGAGCCGAAGGCAACTGCTTAACCGACTGAGCCACCCAGGCGCCCTTATTACCCCCATTCTTACTGTTTACTTGATTTTGCCTGGCTAGATCACCTTGGATTGATGATATACTGAGGCCCTCATCCTGGTTTGTAATTATATACTAATATTTGTCTCTCCCACTGGCTGTGGTCTGGTTTTTTTTTTTAACCATGATTTTATCCTGCACCCAGTACAAGGCCACACACATAGTCAATGCTTGAGAAAGCACTTGTTGCTTTCCTAAATAAAAAGTTGCCAGGCCTACAAAGCTATAGATCTGTATTGGACTGATAATACTCAGCACTTGTTAAGCTTTTTGTAGATCACAGCCTCTCAGCAAGAGTTAGGTGTTTATTACTCCCATTTTATGGATGAGAAGACTGAGGCTGAAGAAGAGGTTCAGCCACATGCCCTATGTCAGATAGTTATTGAGTAGAGAGAAACTGAGAGATTTATTTATTTATTTTTAAAGATTTTATTTATTTCACAGAGAGAGAGAGAGAGAAAGACAGAGCGAGAGAGAGACAGAGCACAAGCATGGGGAGTGGAGAGGCAGAAAGAGAAGCAGGCTCCCTGCTGAGCAAGGAGGTGGGGCTCCATCCCAGGACCCTGGGATCATGACCTGAGCTGAAGGCAGACACTCAACCGACTGAGCCACCCAGGCGTCCTGAGAAACTGAGAGATTTAAACTCTTATCTCATCTGACCACAAAGTCCTGAGTCCCTCTGAGATACCACAAAGCAGGAGATAGACAGACACCCTACCCTTGAGATCACATCAGTTATCTTGGAGAGGTATTAGAAATAAATAGAAAATTAACAATGAAGGATGTTAAATGGCAGTTTAGGAAAAAATGCATGGGATTTCATAAGTCAGATTAGGTAGCAAATAGATAACAAAGACAGTATGCCGTTCAGTGCAGAGAGACAACATTATATAATCAAACCTGGTAGAGACAGGCTTTGAGAAATAGGTGGAAATTTCATAGGTGAAGAGAAGGATAACAGCAAGCTTTGCAGGTGGAGGTGTTGATAATTGGTGAGTAAAGCAATTAGTGTTTGCTTTCAGAGTTAAGAACCGATTTTTCTGAAAACCTCGGGCCCTCTGACCCATTTTTGATAGAAACATGGGTACCAAACAACACTTGCCTTTTTTTTCTAAAAGCAAAAGAAGCCACCCATGTGTGATGAGGAATGGTGTGTGGCACTGAACCCCAGGGCTGGGAAGGCATTAGGGACAGGTGAGGACTGTGTTAAAAGCAAAAGGGTATGTGCAGCTCAGAAAGCCCTGTTGCTGCCATTCATTTTTAATCATTAGCGACTAATTTCAATTAGAAAAATATATAGATGTACATTGCCCGATCCAAGCTGAACACTTGTTTGAGCTGGCTTTGTCTTTCATGTTTGTGACTTCTCTAAAAGAAAGACAACAACTTGAGAAAATGTCCAGTGTATTTTTCCCTTAAGCTGCTGTGTAAGTGCTACTGTGTTCAGATTCCAAACCAAGCAGGAAGATGCCATTATATCATTTTGCTGATCATACATCCTAAAACAAAGACTGATTCAGCAGCTGGTCAAAATAGAAAGGATGCATTCACAAAGAATAAATTTATTGATTATATTTTAGACTTTTGTTTTTAGGGGAAGGCACTTTACCTTTTAGAATGGCAGATAGTTTAGGGGCTTGGCTGCTGGCTGGCTTCTGCCCGAACCCCGGGGTCTGTGACCTTGGGCAAAGTAGCTTGACACTATTGATCCGCATTCTCCCCAAATGCAGAATAGGGCTGAGAAATTGTGACTCCTCTGAGGGCATTACTGAAAGAGAGATTGTTCCTGGAAATCTCTGGTTTAGGCAGCTCTTAGTTGGGGTGGTGGATGGGGTTCTTACCCCAGGGCACAGTTTGTCTAAGGTCTCTGCTGTTCTTCCCTGCTTTTTGCCTGGCTTGTCCTCATCAGCAGTAGGTCCCATTACTGAACACACTTTTCTAGATGATGATTAATCAGGTATAGCTCCTGTTTTTGAGAAGTTTAAAATTCTGTGGGGGAGAGAAAAGAGAAACAGAATGTGGTAAGACAGGTACATATAAATGGGATGGGGGAGGGATTACTGGGAGATTTCATTGAAGACATTGGGTGGTTGAATTGGACATTTGATAACCAATGGTTTTGGGTCCTGCAGAGATAGGGGCAACGGACCGAGGTGGCAAGGGTACGCTTGAGGCATTTCAGTATAAGTAAAAGGACAGAGGTGACAAAATGTTCAAAGAATATCCCCCCTCTTGAGAATCAGGTCCTTAAAAACCTTTGGGCAGGAGAAGTCCATGTTGGTGAGCTGAAAATTTAAGGGGAAACAGGAACAGGGGAAATCTAGGTAGTAAGAAAAACTGTCTAATAAATATTTATGTTTATCAAAAGTGAAAAGAGAATACAAAGGAGATTGTGGGTGACATTTTCCTCACCTTCTGTTGGTAATAGAGGGTGTGTGCCGCAGTGAATTTGTAGTTCTTGCTATATTCTGGGAGATCACTCCTATGTTGAAATGCTCCTAAGTGCTTTTGCTTTATTAGAGTCAGTGGACAATTCCCATGCAAATAAATGGGTATTTCCCTGCACGGTGTCAGGCTGTCTGTCTACTTAATGCCATTTAGACTTTCTGACTGAGAGCTTGACTGCTGACTCCTGGATCTTCCTGTGGCTCAAGGGTAAAGTGGATGAATCTGGGATAAACCTTACTTAACTTCCTTGGCAGAACTGATTAGGAAGTTCTCAGATGTCTTACCCCAATGCGTAGGGTATTTAGCTTTGTGCCAAAGCATATGTTGTCAATTCCAGGTTTTCATTTCTTTGGCTTCCTGTAGCTTTCAAAAGCTTCTCTGCAAAAACCGCATCCCCTGCCTGCCATCTGCCTTACAACCTCCCTCCCCCACTTTCCAAAATCTGTGTCTAAGCCCCAGTTTCTTGTATTTTCTAATTATCTGTAACAGGAATGTCCTCTTGGCTCTCAAATGTGTATTTGGAAGTAGATTGGCTTAAGCTGAACTTTGCTTATTGGGAATTCTTGGTTGGGATAAGTTTCCTGGGGTTGAGATTCGATATGTTGTTGGTCATAGGAAGGTGGACAGTGATTGACAAGACTAGAAATTCAAATTGGGTCCAGTCTATTAGGGACTTGAATGCCACATAAATACATAGTGGTGGGGTTGATAATGGATATTCAGGGTTTTCTGGCATAGAGAAAAAAAAAGAAACTAAAAGAACTGAATTAAAGCAAAATTTAAACCAACTCAAGAAAAGGAATTTATGTGACTCATACATTTGGGAATTCAGGCATGGCTGGATCCAGCATTCTTAACTTGATACCTCATTGTCTTTACTTCCTCCTACGGTGATACTAGAGAAAAAGAAGATGATCACTAATATCCCTCTCCTCATATCATTTTCACACTGTCTCTCACACGGAAGGGTCTTCTTTCTTCCAGCGTCCTTATCTCAGTCTCGGGGAAGGACCCTGATTGGTCCTGATTGTCTAACTTGATCCAATCAGCATGTCCAGTGATACAGCATACTCTGGCCAAGATAGTTCTTGGGCCCATCCTTCCCTATCAGAAGCAGCAAATTTGAGAGCAAAAAAAATATACGGGGCAATGAGAAACCGTAACTGCCTCAATCTTCTAACCTGGCTGAAGGACTTTGGGTTTCATTTGCTGGACAGTAGAATGAATGCAGAGTATTTCAGCCACTGTTTGAGAATTCTGAGATACGTTATATGAGTTGGAAAATGTCATTATCCAAAATAAAGCTTTTGGATAATGTGAAACATTCCCTCAATGGTGTGTTTCTAATCTCGCTTCACTTCTATACCAGTTTTCTCATTCAAGGGTTACTGCTTTGGATCTACAGCTGCTGCACAGATGCTATGCTATATGTGTATATAGTGGCTCCTCCACCACCCCTCCAACCCTGCAGGTCTCTCACGTTGTGCATTGCTATGCCTCACATGGTTCAGGCGCCCCCTTGAGAACAAGAGATGCTGTAGCCTTCTCCCAGAATATTTGCGCTATTCTTTTTTTAAACATACAATTTTAGAGGACAGGACATTCACAGAAAGGTACATAAATCATTGCTCAATAAATTTTCAAACAGTAAATACATCCATATTATCACTCCCAGATCAAGAGATAGAATATTACGATTCCCTTGGAAACCACCTCATGCACCCTCCCAGTAACCACACCCTCTCCTTCCCCAGCGGTAACTACTAACCTGATTTCTAATACCATGGTGTTCCACTTTATTGGAAATATTCCAAATATATATGGAATTATAATCTATGTATATACACCCCTTTTGTGGCTTCTTACGCACAACGTTGTTTGAGAGAATCCTCCATGTTGTAACATGGAGCAGTAGTTTGTTTTTGTTGCTGTATAGCAATCCGCTTTTTTGACAATTTACAGATTGTTTATTCATTTGCTGTTTGTTGATGGGCATTTGGGACATTTCCAGTTTAGGGCTGCGATGAATAATGCTGCTCTAAACTGTTCTGTGTGTATTTTTTGGTGTACATGTGAATGCATTTCTGTTCGGGATACACCTAAGACTGGATTGCTGGGACAAGGGGTACATATGTCCAACTTTAGTAAGTTCTTACAAAGAGTTTTCCTAAGTGGTTGTACCAGTTTCTATTCCTGCCATCAGTTTATGAGTGTTTCAGTTTCTCTACATACTTGTCAGCACTTGGGATTGTCAAGCTTTTTAATTTTAGACATTATGGTGGGTGTGTAGTGGTGTCTCATCGTGATTTCGATTTGCCCTGGTGACTAATGGTGTTGTGTCTTTCTAATATTTTTGGGGTCACTTTTATTTAATCTTTTGTAGTCTCTGTTCAAGTTTATTGCCTATTTTAAAATTGAGGGTTTTTTTTTTTTTTTCTATTGATTTGTAGGAGTTTTTTTTTTTTTTTAAACAAATCTGAATATAAATATTTTCCCCAGTTATATGTATTTAAAATATCTTTTACTATTCTGTGGCTTGCCATTTGCCTCTCTTTGACGAATAAGGGATCTTGTTTTAAGTGTAATCCAACTTGTAACCTCTTCCTTTATGGTTATTGTTTTCTGTGACTGCTGAAGAAATGTTTGCCTACCCTAAGATCATAAAGTCATTTTCCCATTTTGATTTGTGGAAGCCCTGTTGTTTTGCCTTTTATCGGTAGGTAGGTAAAAAAGATCCACCTGAGGTTGATTTTTTTACCTAGACATAAAAAAGAGATCCATATTTATTTTGTTTTCCATATGTATATCCAGTCAACCTCCTACACTACTTATTGAAAAGTCTCTTCTACAGCTCTGTAATGTCACTTTCATTATAAGACAGGTGATCATTTATATGTAGCTCTCTATCTGCTTTCTAGCCCCTTCTGTTCTATTTGGCATTCTTATTCTGATACCACACTGTCTTAATATAGCTTAATAATAAGTCCATATCTGGTAGTGTATGTCCAGTTTTGTTCTTATTTAAGAATAGCTTGGTTATTCTTAGACATTTGCATTACTGTATAAATTTTAAAGTCTTCTTTTGATGGGATTTTGATTAGGACAGCATTAAATCTCTAGCCCAATTTAGGAGTAAACTAATGTCTTTAAAATGTTGACTCTTTCAATTCATTAATACGGTGTGTCCCTTCATTTATTTAAATCTTTCTTCTCTGTTAGTGTTTTATATCTCTCTATGTGGTAAAGGTTTGGCACATCTTTCTTCAGATGTATTCCTAGTATTTGAAGTCAGTCGATGCTATTATCAATGATAGCATTTTTGAACATATTTTCTGGCTGTTATTCTGTGGGTATACAGAAATACAGTTGATTTTTATTTATTGACATTGAATCCAGTGGCTTTCCTGAATTCACTTATTTCAAATAGTTCTGTGTAGTTTATTATGGAATTTCCACATACACAATCAAATTGCCTTCTTACTTTGCAATCTTCCTTCACTTCCTTTCCTTTTATTTCTTTTTCTTGCCTGTTGTGCTGGCTTAGACCTCTACTATAGCAGAGAATCGAAGTGGTCATGGCAGGTAGCCTTGTCTCATTCCTAATTTCAGTGGGAAAGTTTTCAAAGTGTGACTATTAAATATTATGGTTGCACTGTTTCATAAATACACTTTATCTGGTTAAGCCAGTTCCTTTATGTTCAAAATTGGCTAAGAGTATTTTCCTGAATAGATGCTGAATTCGACTAGATGCGTACAGAATAGTTGCATGGAATGTCTGGGCCACCTCTGCACTTTCCTTTTTGCAGGGGGCAGGGCAGTCTTGGTCTCACAGTCTTCATTGCCTTGGGAGCTCTCCTTTTTCAAAGGTTATCTGGCTTTTCTAGTTCTTGAAGGTTGTTCTATAATAAGGTAGACCCTCCTTGTAGGAGGTGGTACATGCTAATCGTACTGTTTTTGTCGTTCATCAAATACAAGTAAAAGTGTAAGAAACCCTCAGAAATCTATTCATTTGTTATTTCTCTGACCGATGTTGCTTCTCTGCTTGATGAGCTTCCTGAATAGATCTTTTTGTTTGTTTGTTTGTTAGATCTTGCTATCTCCAGAACAGGAAAAGTATATTAATGCTGCTCCAAATGCAGGCATAGTATTGGGTCATAGAAGAGAAGCACCTGATATTTAAATGCCTAGTTTTAGGGTAAAAAGATACTGACTTTACCTGTTCTAAAAAAAAAAAAAAAAAGAAGAAGAAGAAGAAAAAACAAAATCTCAAGGAATATAACTGACATTCTTTAAAAAAAAAAAAGCCAATAGGAGTGCCTTTCTTCTTGGGTCCCCTGGGAACACGCCCTCCTCTTTATTTCTTAGTCATCCCCTTCTTGTGTATAAAAATTGGCAAAGCTTCTCTGTCACTCCTCCTTCGTCCCTGGCAGTGATACAGTCTTTGTCATGTGAAATCAGAGAATAACAAGAGTTGCTTCTGCAGTCCCTACAGTCAGGAGTATTAGACGCTACGATCTTAGATCTCATACTAATAAAATGTAAGTCCTCTCACGTGGGAGGAAAGACATTTGGAACCCGAAGACCTACATTTTCATGCTGGCCCCAATACTAACCAGCAAGATGACGTTAGAATATAATTTGATCTCTCAGACTTTGGGTTCATCCTCTGAAAAATTAAATGGTTGGGCTTGTTCAGGGAACAGGAGATTTTTTATGAAAAGGATCAAATAGTAAATACTTTGAGCTCTGTGGGCCATATGGTCTTTCTTGCAGCTCCTCAACTCTGCTGTTGTAGTGCAAAAGCAGCACAGACGATAAGTAAACACAAGTGTTTATTTATAAAACTTTATTTATGGACACAGGAATTTGCTTTTTGTACAGTTTTCATGGGTCATAAAGTATTCTTCTTCTTTTAACTTTTTGCAGCCTTCTAAAAATGTCAAAGCCAGTCTTAGCCCACAGACCATACAAAAACAGGCAGCAGACTAGATTTGTCCCCTTGGCGTCAGTTTGCCAACCTTTGAACTAGTTGTTTGCAAAGGGCTATTCCAGACCTCTGTGTTAGGCCTTGATATGCTAATCTTTTCTTTTTTTTTTTTTAAGATTTTTTATTTATTTTGAGAGAGAGAGGTGGGAAGAGGGGCTGAGGGAGAGAGAAACTTAAGCAGATTCCCTGCTGAGCGCAGAGCCCAATGCGGGGCTTGATCTCACCACCCTGAGATCATGACCCGAGCTGAAATCAAGAGCCAGACACTCAACTGACTGCACCACCCAGGCACCCCTGATATGCTGATCTTAAAAAAAAAAAAAAAATTTTTTTTGTTTCCTGTCCCATGAACATTGTTCAAGAGAGTCTGTTCCTGGGGCACCTGGGTGGCTCAATTGTTAAGCGTCTGCCTTTGGCTCAGGTCATGATCCCAGGGTCCTGGGATCGAGTCCCACATTGGGCTTCTTGCTCCGCGGGAAGCCTGCTTCTCCCTCCCCCACTCCCGCTGCTTGTGTTCCGGCTCTCACTATGTCTCTCTCTGTCAAATAAATAAATTAAATTAAAAAAAAAGAGAGAGTCTATTCCTTTCTCCTAAGTCAATTAAGAATAAAAAAATAAAAGATTTTATTTTCCTTTTATTTCTTCCCTGATGCTTTCTCTTTATTTTTGTAGACCCAAGTTTCTGATCTATATCATTTCCTCTGCCTGAAGAACTTCTAGCATTTCCTGAAGGGCAAATCTGCTAGTGATAAACTTACTCATTATTTATTTGTCTGAGAAAGTTTATCTTATCCTTCATTTTGAAGAAGAATCTCACTAGATGCAGAATTCTAATTTGGTGTTTTTTCTTTCAGTATTTTAGCTATTACACTTCACTCTCTTGCTCTTGTGTGTTTCTGATCAGAAGGCATCTGTGATTGTTATTCTTTTTCTTTTAAAGTAAGGGTTTTGCCCTGGGGTGTCTTTCAAGATCTCTCTGTCTTTGAATTTCTGCAGTTTAAATATGTTATGCCTAGGTGTTCTATTTTTAAAAAATTTATAGTGATTGTTGTTATTTGATCTTTCTAGATTTGTGGTTTGGTGTATGTCATTAACTTTGGAATGTTCTAAGTTATTATTCCTTCTGATATTTCTCCTCCTTTCTCTTTCTTCTCCTGGTATTCCAATTACACCTATGTTATACCTTTGGATATTGTGCCGTAGTTCTTGGTTATTCTGTCTCCATTCTTAAAAATTTCTTTTTCTCTCTCTTTTTTTCAGTTTGAGAAGTTTCTATTGACCTTCAGGCTCACTGATTCTTTCCTTGACCATTTTGAGTCTACCAATGAGCCCTTGGAAGGCATTCTTCGTTTGTTAACAGTGTTTTTGACTGTTAGCATTTACTTTTTTGAGTTTTTTTTTTTTGAAGTTTCTATTCCTCTGCTTTCATTACTATCTACTTTTTCTATTAGAGCCTGTAACATATTTAATCATAGTTATTTAAAATTTCTTGTCTGATAATTTCAACATCCTTGTCCTGAATCTGGTTCTGATGATTGCTTGTCCTTTCTGACTGTGTTTTTTCTTGCCTTATATATGCCTTGTAATTTTTTGTCAAAAGCCAAACATGGTCTACCCAGTAACGGGATTTAAGGTAACTAGGCCCTTAGTGTGAGGCTTTATTTACCTTGGCCAAGAGTTGAACTGTGTTTAATGTTTGTTATAGTTGTAGGTGCTGGAGACTTCAAATTCTCCTCGTGTTCTTGTTTGTGTCTCTTCTCTTGACTTTAGGTTTCCCTAAGAAGTCCTCAGAGAGTTTGCGTCTTGCAGATGTTTGAGCTGTAATCCACTGTTGTCATACTGGAGCCCTGTTAGTGTGGTGGTAGGAGATAAGTGAGAAGGAATGTTCTATCGTCTTCCAATTAAGAGCAAGAGTGGAGTGACTTCCCTTTAGTAAATACAGCAACACTTCCTCTATTGCAAGAGGAGGGAAGTCAAAGAACATGGTGGTGTAGGTGAGGGTGCCTCAAGATGAGAGACTTGCCTTCTGCTGATTTCCATTTCTTCAGTGAATTTTGAAGTGAGCCTCTCAACTGAGACTGTGTGTGAAGCTTGAACAAAAAAAGATATGAGAAAGCCAATTCAGATAGGGAGACAGCAAACTTGATGGGAAAACATCTTAGATTTGACAGGCAGTGTTGACTAACTGAAAGTTTGTGCTCATGCATGTAAAATGCAGCCGGGTCAGTCTGGTTGTGTGATTTCTTCCTCACACCCACCACAGAGAGTGCATCTGCTTGGGTATGAGCTTGGATATTGATATATTATATGGATATTGTGTGGTGGATGTTCTGGTTCCATTGGTGTCAGAGTTTTGTCTGGAAATCTGCCACAGAAAGGGCATACTGAGGCCATTGAGGATATCTGCAAGGGTATGACTGAGTGGCTAAGATGGTGGGCCCATAGTAGAAGGACGTGAAGGCAGAGTGAGGAGGAGTGGTAATGGAGGGTGAACAACTTGTGAGTTCCATGGATTGAAATGTCTAAAGAAGTTTGAAAAATGTGTGCAGTGAATGTAGAGTAAGTGGACTGGAAAGAACTGGTAAGTGAACTGGGATTTGAGGTGGTATGGTCACCATTGATGATGGGGTTCAGCATGTGGCCATGTGAGACAGTGGCTGAGGAAGGGGTGTGGAGGAAAAGGGTTCAGGTGGGGAAATAAAAGGATGGAGGAACCAGCCTTCGAGATAGGTCTTTGACTCTGATGTTCAAGTCATTGAGATTGATGAAGGAGTGAGGGATAGAGAAGAAAACCTCAGAACTAGAAGTGGGAGTACTCAGGAAATGAAAAGGCTTCATGGGAGGGAGGCAGGAAACAGTAGTGAGGATGGGTAGAAAGTGGCATAGCTAGATGGTCTGAGTGTCACAAGAGCAGGGATTTGTGTAGGAAGATGGGAGAGAAATTGTTTGAAGCACCAATGGGGAAGCAGGAGGATGCTTAGCTTACTTTCTGGTTTGAGATATCTGGGGTGAGAACAGCTGGGCTCTAGGGTGAGGGGAGTGTTTTGGGGGGAAGCCAGGTTTCCATGAAGGTCCCTGAAGGTCAAAGTTCAGAGGGAAAGTAGAAGACCATAGTGGCCATACTGTTTATAGAAGAAGAGTTTGAAAGGCGGGAAGAATGGATGGGGAGGTGGCAGGGTCTGGGAGTATCCAGAGCAGTGTGGGGTCAAGAGAGAGGATGCCTGGGTGGACCTGAACTTTGAGCGGTAATTGCAGTAATAGGACTGTGAACCACATCACATGGTCAAGCACATCCCGTTTTGTGAAGAACTTTCTGCTTCTCCCAGCTTAATTTTTTTAGGACTTTTGTTTAATATGAAGAATGCAAAAATATCTTTCTAAGCAGTTTTTAACAAAAATTAGTTTGGTTAGGCTGTAAGACAGCTGTGGCAACTTAAAGAGGATTGTATTTATGTATATGTCTTAAGGATGGGTTGGTATGGGGAAGTCAACTTCACCAATACACTAGGAAGTGGAAGTCAGGAACCACACATCTGTTGAGGACCTACTATGTGCCAGTTGTACTATGTACCAGAAGTACCTACTGCTAAGAACTTTACATGTAATATAGAGATGCTAACTACTTTATATTTAAAGTATATACTTAAATTTTGTATATTTACAAAATTTTGCTTTGAATACTTTATACAGGTGAGGTCACTGGAGACCAAGACTGACAAGTTGGATAGTATGTGGGCATTGGAGTCAGTCCTGGGTTTGGATTTTAGTTTCTTGGTTGACAAGCTACTTTACTTTTGGCAAGTTGCCTATGTTCTTGGGCCTCCGTTTTCTCATCTGTAGAGTGGGAATAGTAATAGTCACCTGATGGAGTTGCTATGACACCTTCCCTGGGCAATTCTGAGAAGCAGACAAGGCTGAGAACCCCTGATACCAGTGATTGGTATTTGTTCCATTTTATAGATGAGGAAACCAAAGCTCAGAGAGGCTAAATAAGTATAGGGCCACCGTAGGCCTACCAGATCGGAATTTCTGGAGCATGGGACCCAGGGACGTGTATCTTTAGAGTCAAGCCCCGGTGATTCTATGGCTGGTTCGGTCCTTGGACCAGCTTTTGGGAACCACCAAATGCTAACCGATGTCCTGAAATGATCAAGTGACTATATCCCAGTAGAATCCTGGGTGCCTGGCATGGCCAACAAAATTGGCCCCTAGGACTTGAGCTCTAGCACCTTGCTTTAAGATCGTTGGTGTGGGACATGAAGCCGACTCTCACTTGTCACTGAGCATCTGGACTTTGAGTTCGTCTATATATGTCACGTTGGCAGACCTGTTAAACAGAAAGAGATATTTGTTCTTCAGAGATGTTGTTCTTTCTTCTTCCCCCTGGAGGTTCCTGCCCACTCAGTCAGATTAGAGCTATATAAACAAGCTCGTACTATTGAGCTAGCACACATCTTGTGAATCTTTTTTCCTGAAGTGTTTAACATTGCTGATGTCAGAAAAAAAATCCACTGTTTTTGTTGTTGTTGTTGTTGTTTGTTTTAAGGTTTTATTTATTTATTTGACAGAGCGAGACACAGCAAGAAAGGGAACACAAGCAGGGGGAGTGGGAGAAGGAGAAGCGGGCTTCCCCGCGGAGCAGGGAGCCCGATGCGGGGCTCGATCCCAGGACCCTGGGATCATGACCTGAGCCGAAGGCAGATGCTTAATGACTGAGCCACCCAGGCGCCCCTCCACTGGGTTTTAATGGGCTGAGGCAAACAATATGAAGTTGATACAATATGGAGGAGAGGAAATAACATCAACAGAGATTCTTATTTGGCAGCACAAATATTCAGACTATATTACAATCAGCTTTGATTACCTCTCCGGCAAGATATTTCCCTGAATGGGGTTTTGAGAGCTAGACATCAAGAGGGGCAGGCATGATGTTGAAGGCTTTTAGCTGCATGTGATGGTGATCTTAGTGGTACTGGAGTGTCACTGCAGTGGTCTGAGTCTTAGCTGTGAGTCACGATCACGGGAGAAGCTTGTTAATCAGCTGATGGCTTCATCTCTGAATCCCTGAGGTGGGGGAAGGGTTTCTTCAACGATCTTGATGCTGGTGGCCTGGGATTTCATGAAACCAGACTGCTGGTCAGTTGCTACATTCATTCTGCACTAGGGAATTTGCATGCCTTGTTTTATTTCCTCTTCAAAAACAACTCTGCAAAGATGAGGGTTCTCATCTTCCAAGTTGGGGGGATTGTGGGGAGGTAGTCAGTTGTCAGAGGCTACCCAGCAGGCTTGGTGTAGCCAGAGCCAAGGTGCTATTTCCAACCTGACTTCAAAGCCTCTTTCTTTTGCACATTGAGGTCCTTCTACCTGCTGGGCTCAGCGCTGTTACCTGCTGGACCCTAGTCTTGGCTTGCTCCAGAGGGGCCAGCATTACAAAGGAAACAGCTGATATTTGTTGTAACTGCAAACTACACACACAACATGGAGTAAATTGCAGTCCTGATTTGTAGAAGATTTACTAATCAGAGTTTGAGTCAGAGATGCTCAATTGTTCTGTTATTCACAGGGTCTCTCCTCACTATACTCTCTGTCCTCGCACATATTCCTTCTTATCTAAATGGCAAATGGATGGAGTGCCTGGGTGGCGCAGTTGGTTAAGTGTCCGACTCTTGATTTTGGCTCAGGTTATGATCTCAGGGTTGTGAGATCGAGCCCCATGTCAGCTCCGTGCTGGGCGTGCAGCCTGCTTAAGATTCTCTCTCTCCCTCTCCCTCTGCCCTTTCCCCCCACTTGGGCCAGTGCGCGCTCTCTCTCTTTCTCTCAAATAAGTAAATAAATAGCTCATGGATTCCTGAGTTCAGGGCTGACCCATACCAATAAACCCTGTGGAAAAGTGTGATTTCATACATAGGTCTTTGTCAATAAAGAGCCGCCTTTGTGGGGCAGTTTTAATGGCTTGTTATCCCGATGAATGTTCCAGAAGGAGTACACTGCATCTTGGTAGAATCTTATCAGTTTCTTCATTCATTCAAAAATATTTGAGTATCTACTGTGTGTCATGCCCTGTTCTAGGTGCTGGGGATAGAGGGGTGAACCCCACCAACAAAGACCCCACCCAAACAGAACTGCCTTTAGTAGAGATCCCTGATAAATGAGTAAACAAAGAGAGGTGCGAAGCCCTGTTATTTCTAACCCCACATTTGACTGTTCCACTTAATCTTCTTGAGATCAGATTGTCTTCATGGTTTTTTTCTCTTGGGTGCCTACCGCTGCTGGGGTTTCAAAGGGCCATGCCTGTGTTGTCCCCTAGGCTGGAATGGCCTCTTCTGCCTCCCCCAGACTCCTATTCATCTTTCTCCTCGGATCTCCATTGCCAGGTTCTGCCCTATGCCAGCATAGCTAAACACCCACACATTACGATGTCCTGCTTCTGTGGACATGCCTGAACCCCCTCCTGGACTCTGAACACTTTAATGAGAGCATCTGTGTCTGATTTATCTTTATGTCTCCAGGGCCTAGCATGCAGCCTTGTGTGCAGATGCTCAGTGCGTTTGCTGGAGGAAATGCTGGGTCCCACCGCACCTGGTGGTAGGTGGTGGTATTACAGAAATCACTTCAAGGGGAGGGATGCTGAGTCTGGGAGGGGATGCTTTGCTCCAGCAGTTCTGTGATTCTCTGACAAGTTCAGCATGAGCCCTGCCATGACCAGAGAACACCGGCTAGGATATGGGCAGTGATGAGTGAAGAGAGGTGGTATGGAACATTCTGATGAGTGTTTGAGGGAAAGTGAGAAATGTGAAGTTCTGAGGTTCTAGGACTGAGCTGGAAGGAATAGTGAAGATGCAGGCTTTTACAGCTGTCGTCCACCTAGGGTCCAGAGAGCCTGTGGCTTGACCTAGTTCTGACACTTAACTGCAAATCAGGTGGGGGAACCAGGCTACTGAGTTCAGAAGGCTTTCCGCTATGTGGGGACTCTGGTGACAGCTAAGGAAGCAAAGGCATAGAGAGGTGAAGTAACTTGCCCCAGATCACAGTGCTTGTAAGTGGGGGAGCCTAAATTCAGATGTGGATCTGTCTGATGACAGATGCCAGCTTGTAACCCCTGAACTACCTGTCTCTTCTAGGGGACTTAAAAACTCAAGCTCTTAACACGTTTTCAGTTCTCCCCTTTGTTAGCTGTAAGACATGATGTGTTTGCTTTCTGTTGAAGTCTGGTTGTGTGCTTTCAGGAAAACATTCACATTCTTCAAATATTAAGATAAAAGACCCTGAATTATTTACTGTGTGCCTATACATGCAGTACATATAAATAACATGAAGAAGTTTTTGGGTTTTCGCTACCATGAAGTTTAAGATATTCCTATTTCATTTCTATCATATTCCATGTACAAATAAATATTTCATCCTGTGTTGTAACGAATGAGAATCTAGCCCTTTAAGGTCACAAACCCTAGCTTCACAGTCAATGGATGTAATCAGAGCCCCCTTACCTGTGAAGGTTTTGCACCCTGTTTCTCTAACAACTGTTGACACATGGGCTGGAAAGTGGTTAGATCACTATTTTAGAAATGATTCTTTCTAGACACAGAAAAGTTAAATGACATTGAGTTTCAAAATGAGCTGCTAGAGGAACCAAAAATAGAAGCTTTTCTACTACATACAAGACTCACTGAAATTCCTACCACAGAGACTGTCTGCCAGCACTTGGTAGTCTGAAGTCCCGGTCCTGGACACTTCAGCCTGTTGTAGCACCAGAAATGTTTCTGTAGGGGGCAGGGGGGCTGCCAGGGAAAGGCAAAGGCAGGGCCGGCAGGATTGTTTCTAGGTCATTCCCAACCTTGCTGTTATTAACACAGTTTTCTAGGTGGGAGATAATATGCTCATTAAAGTCCGAGTGTTCGTTTACAAATAAAGCCAGAAACCCCAAATGGCTCTATTACATAGATAAATGAGCAGACATAAATGGACTCAATTTTTGTTTTTCATGCTCTCTCATATTCTGTATTCAGGCAAAGGAGTAGGGAAATAAGTAGCTGTTTAAAAATAAAACAGTGTGTTGTTCATTTAACTTTAAAAGCCACTGATTGGAATTAATAATCAGTGTTTCCATGTAGCACTATACTGATGGAAACCCTGACATTACGGTGAGTGGAGATAAGAGAATGATGTTCTTTATCTCTTCATGTAATCTGACTTTTAAAACGCATCTTAATTCACAAACGTTGAAGAAAGCAAGCAACATTCAAATGGTATACTGTGGGCATTTAAATTCTTAGCACACATGACAAATTCCTGTCTCTTGCCCATCTCCCACCCAAATTGGCTTTTATGGAATGACCTTTGGTACCAACTTACTTTACGATAAAATCTTTCCTGAGTTTTTATTTTGAATTAAAATGGCCTTTTCTGTCAAGTATGGTATTTATAAAAGTTTCCTTGTTGAAAAGCCTATGAATTTTGTGCAAATAACCCAGGCAGGCTCTTAGCTTAGTGGTAACATTTGTGTAGGACTTCTTTGGCTTTATATGATACGTTTATACTCAGTTTATTGGGCCCATCCCTGTGAGTACTCTGTGGAATTCACAGTTCGCTGATGAGAGCAGTGTAGAGGGAGGTGCCTTGGCATGGTTCTGGGTACACAGCAGGCGTTCAACATTTTGTTTTAAAAAGGAAGTTAACAAAGAGAACCCAATAGGTTATTTAACTTGTACGAAGTAGCACAGCAAATATAGGGTGATACCAAGCACTGAACTTCTTTTCTCAAAAATTCCATATGCTGTCACTGTTACACTGATACCTTTTCACACTTTTTAAAAAGATCAAATTAAAAATATTCATTTTACTTAATTGAGGTTAAATTCACATAACATAAAATTAACTAAAGCATACATTTCAGTGGCTTTTAACACATTCACAACATTCTGCATCCATCACCCCTATCTAGTTCAAAAATGTTTTCATTATCCCAGAGGAGACCCCATATCCATTAAGCAGTAACCCCATTCCATCCTCCGCCCAGCTATTGGTAGCTACCAATTTGCTTCCTGTCTCTATAGATTTACCTATTCATTTCACGTAAATGGAATCATACAATATCTGACTGTGTTAGTCTGTTCGGGCTGCTATAATAGAATATCACAGTTTGGGGGCGCCTGGGTGGCTCAGTTGGTTAAACAACTGCCTTCAGCTCAGGTCATGATCCTGGAATCCCGGGATTGAGTCCCACATCGGGCTTCCTGCTCAGCAGGGAGTCTGCTTCTCCCTCTGACCCTCTTCCCTCCCATGCTTTCTATCTCTCATTCTCTCTCTCTCTCAAATAAATAAATAAAATCTAAAAAAAAAAAAAAAAAAAAAGAATATCACAGTTTGGCTGGCTTATCTCCCACCTAGAAAACTGTGTTAATAACAGCAAGGTTGGGAATGACCTATTATTTCTCATATTTCTGGAGCCTAGGAAGTCCAAGATCAAGGCTTGAGCAGATTTGGTGTCTGGTTCATGGATGGTTTTATTCTCACTGTGTCCCCACATGGTAGAAGGGAGCTCTCTGGGGTCTCTTTTATAAGGGCACTAATTACCTCCCAAAGACTTTACCCCCTAATAACATCACACTGGGGGTTAGAATTTCAACATGTGAATTTTGGTGGGGACATAAACATTCAGTCCATTGCAGTGATCTTTGTGTCTGGCTTCTTTCAGGGCGTCTGGGTGGCTCAGTTGGTTAGGTGACTGCCTTCGGCTCAGGTCATGATCCTGGAGTCCCGGGATCGAGTCCCACATCGGGCTCCCTGCTCGGCGGGGAGTCTGCTACTCCCTCTGACCCTCTTCCCTCTCATGCTCTCTATCTCTCATTCTCTCTCTCTAATAAATAAATAAAATCTTAAAAAAAAAAAAGACAAAATCAACATCAAAATGGTTGGCTTCATCTGTCTTCAGAAGTTTATGTAGAACTGGCATAAGCTCACCCCTAGGGTGCATGATTCTGGGCTGAAAATAAAGAATAAGTTGCTTGGGATTAGAATAATGTATGTGGATAACAAGAACCCAATTATCCCCTAAACATTTTTTAAAATACTGCTTAAATTAATGAGGAAAAATAAATTCATCATGTTTTATTTTTGTATCACCTGCCAAAAGATACTTACTTCTTTGCATTGTAGAGCTTTCTTTATATATTATCTTCATGTCTTAATGATCTATTATTTATTTTTGCAGTGTGAGTGAAGATATCCAGGATGGCTCAGGGATCTGGGGATCAAAGAGCAGTGGGAATCGCTGACCCAGAGGAGAGTTCTCCAAATATGATAGTCTACCGAAAAGTAAGGCCTCTCATTAAATGCTAGGGGTACTGCCTCTGTGTGTGTGTGTCTGTGTGTGTGTGTGTGTGTTTTGTGTAGGGTTGACTGATGGTTGACAGCTTGACAAATGTTTTCTGCCTAAACTGCCTTGACTGATAAATGAATATCATTTTCTTCTCATAGCCTCTGATTTTCCAATACTAAAATTCAAGGAACTTAGGTTTGTTATACTTGGAAAAATATGATTTGGTTTTCTTTAAAGATTTTATTTTTAAGTAATCTCTTCACCTAGTGTGGGGCTTGAACTTACAGCCCTGAGATCAAGATTTGCATGGTCTACAGACTGAACCAGCCATGTGCCCCCACTTTGGTTTTCTTTAAATGCAAAGTTTGCCTAAGCAATGCAGAGGGAGATATATTCTCATTTGAGGTAAAAAGCCTTTGTGTAACATTTTGATTGTTTCTGAACCCACAGTAGGTACAAGATCCTGGTCTAGATGCTATGGGAGATAACAGAGGTATGCATGTATTAGATGTCTGCAGTCAGTAGGAGACATAAGATGTACACAAATAACTGTAATAATCTAAGTGTCACTTTCCAAAAAAGAAGTGCAAATAGAGTGTTATATGAAATCAGAGGAGTAGGTGATTACTTCCAGGCTCAGAGGCCAGGTGTGGACTGGTGGAGGGGTGGTCTTTGAACTCCGTTTTAAAGGATGAGTAGGCCTGTTTTATGTGGAAAGCAGAAAAAGGAAGAACAACATTCCAGGTGGTGAGATACGTTCAGCAAAGGGAAGGAGCTGAAGAAGGTGAACAGCATCCAGAACCAGTGAGCTTGGGGGCATAGGTGACTACATGGAGTAATGGAGGTAAGATTTTGGGAAGAGTCTGGATGGAACCAGATTTTAGAATGTTGAATCATAGGCAATTTAATCATGAAAAATTTTGTGCTAGGAGTTGTAAAATCTCTTTGGGATTATGAGTCTTGCCATTGTGTGCCAGATGCATTATTATGAAGGCAGATTCAAGGTCCAGGGCGGGGGGGGGAGGGGATTGGTATTTCTGTCTCTGTGAGAAAGGTAAGGAGGACACTAATTTAGCAGGGGAAATAACCCTCAGAATTGAGTGGGACTGAGCAAAGGGATTAAAGAGTAAAAATGACTTGGAAACTGAATGAATATAGAATTAGAAGGGGAATAGAGAATCAAAGATGACCGCGTTTTGACCTTGGGTATAGAAAGACACTGATGCCATTAATTCAAATAGGGATATTTGGAAGAATGTCTTAAAGGAAGGAACTATGGCACATAGTTTTATTTGTGCAGATGTTGAATTTGAGGGAATAACTGCTTCTTATTAATACACCTTTTTAAGTCTTGCATATGTGTGAAAATTTAACCTAACTATATTACATATTAATAAGGAAAATGAGTTAATGTTCATTCATTTCACTAAATATTTGAGTTGTCTGCTGGGTTCTGTGTATTCTGCAAGACTGTGTTTGATCTCTGCTAATCACATGGGCAAGGTTGAACTAGATATTTCTGGATGATCAATATGGTGAATTTGTCTCTTTCTTTATAGAGACCTCAAACCAATCTTGCTTTGAGTATCAAATTCCTTAATCCTTTGCTTTGTAAGAGAATGCTTAGATAACCCTTCTCTAACAGAGATGCCTATTAAGTTGTAGTAAAGAAAAAAGAGATTAACAGGGCTAACCAATTAGTGAAGCATACTGAATAGAAGGATGTTTATTCATCATTACCTTCTTAACCCACCCCATGCTGGGAAACCCTAATGCCAAGCTCATAGAAATGTGAGCTTTGGAATCACACCTAGGTTAAAATTATTGCAACTCTACTACTTCCTAGTGGTATGACCTTGATTTCTGTGAGCTTCAGTTTCTTCATTTTAAAAAGAAGAATAAAAGGTGGGAGGAAGGATAGTACCTTGTGGGGTCATTATGAAGATTCATTTAGATAAAGTAAATGAGGCATTTCACATCTTACTTTGCATGGTTGTGGTCCATAGTGAATGCTCCTTTTTTTTTTTTTATCTTTAGGTCTTATAAAGACAGTGTCATTTGGGGAGGAAATAAATTATAAAATGTATAAATGTTGGTGCTATTAATAAGTTGACTAAACTATGTTTATACAGTGAGTTGCTTTTTTAAGACACAGGAAAACTACAATTTTTTAAATTTAAATTCAATTATTTTTATGTTGTTTAGGAGATTATAAACCAATGGGTTATTAAAGGTTGGTAGGAAATGTAAAGGTCATGCAACCCAAACACATTTCTACTAGAATGTTTGGTATTACGTTGAAAGGAAAACTTCCTTCAGGTTTGTGGGAACTTGATTTTTACTTTTTAGGTGGTAGGAGGGGACTCTTTTTTGGTTTAATTTAGATACAAAGTTGTCAATTGCTGTAGTTCTTCAGAGATATGACTACTAGCCATTTGGTTTCTATATTGGAAATATATCTTGCTTACTTATGACAAATTTGTGTGTGGGGTATGCATGTGTTCATGTTATTTGCTATATTAGTTAATTGCTATAAAAGGGATATTGCATCTGTTCGATCTGTTGGAAAGAAGGCATTGCTTAGTATGGGTCTAGGACCTGGAATCATTTAAACCTAGTTCATTTGACTAAATCCTGGTTGCGTTTCAACCATGGGTTATTTACATAGTTCTCTATTCGCAGTGCTGTGGACCAGCCATTGGCTACAACCAATACAACCAATATCGCAGGACACTATCCTCAAGGTGTCAGTAAAGATTAAACCTTGAAACCAAGGTCAATTCAAGACATTTGCTATGGAAGTCCTCTTCTGTAATGGTTTTTTCAAGTTTGTAAACTCTAGAACCAAACCTTTTTTTAGAGGTCTACAACAGAAACTTATATTAAAAATTATGCAAATAGTGCTTTCCTTTTTGTTTTCTTTCTCTTGTTTGTTTCTTACTCATGTCATATGTTTTTAGTGTGAAGTTTTTGCTCGGACTGTGTTGTGTTGATTCAGATGCTGACATTTAACAAGCCAGATCTAGAGAAATGGAGCTTTCGGGTAAACTTCCGAGTAATAGGTGGAATGATTATGTCCATGATGTTGTTGTGACTTTTAAATGCCATTTAGGATGGTCACCTTCTGACATATGAGTAATGATGGGTGGGTTTCTTAAGCCTACATTCTCAGAATCCTCTTCATTTCCTTTTCATGTTTTCTGTGTCATTAACTGTGAGAAGTTGTACTTTGCCCAAGGCATGGTTTATTTATTGAGTGGAACAGACTTTCTAATTTAGTTTTTCATCCTTCACATTCACATTTTGGATTGGAGGTGTATATGAAAAATGTATTGGTCACATTAAAAATCTATTTAAGAGAAAACCTTAATTATTTATTAAGTCACCCAGACCCTGTTAACCTTTTTTATATTCTTGGATCTGAAAAATCCTGGGTCATTGAATTGCCCAATGTAGGGATGATATTTGAACCTGGCTGAACATCAGATCACTTAGGGGTGTTTTAGAAAAATATTGATCCTCAAAGGATCCCCTTCACCAAGATATTTTTGTTTCATAGGTCTGAACTGGGTCCTGGGAATGTGTCTTATTTTATTTTTTATTTTAAAAAATTAAAAAAAAAGATTTTATTTATTTGAGAGAGAGGGAGGGGGCATGAACAGGGAGGGGGGTGGGGCAGAGGGAGAGGGAGAAGCAGAGTCCCCACTGAACAGGGAGCGTGACACTGGCCAGTCCCAGGACCCTGAGATCAGGACCTGAGCTGAAGGCAGACATTTAACCGACTAAGCCACCCAGGCACCCCCTAGGAATCTGAGTTTTAAACTCTAATCAGAAGAATCTGAGTTTGAAACACACTTACTTATCTTTTACAATATCCAGGTAGAGTACACATGGCAAAGTAATGGGGAAGTTGATGTTTTGAAGTGGGTTTTTGATTTTATAATTATTTGTAAATCTCTCAGATGTAGAAGAACCAATCTCCTGTCATAGACTTACAAGTAAGGGATTTTAGTAACACCCTCATTTAGATGAGCAAACTGAAGGATGGAGAGAGTATGTAATTTACATCAGGTTACTCAGCAGTTTCCCAGTGAAGCCATGATTGTGTCCAGGTAGCCTGATTCCCCCTGTTGGTGTCCCTTCCACCACCATGTTATCAACCACAGACTACCACTGCCACATTGTCGGGGCTCAACAGACTTTGGATGAATTAAATAAATGAAAATACTGTGCAGCAGCTCTTTGCTTTTCATGGTTATTCTCAGAGATTTGACTTGGGTTAACTTTGAACATTTGTAAATGCTAAAACTTCCTTCTGCTTGCTGGTGCTCTTGTTTCTCGGGTAAAGATTTTCTAAAATGTTTACTTTCTTTTATAAACTCAGAATTCTTTTGCGTATAAGTAGGTTGCTTGCCGGTTTTGTTTAGTTCTCTGAGTGGTGTTAATAATGTCTCTTGAGAAATTTCCAACTTGACTGGTAATTTGATTTGGTAGAACTCTGGGCAATTAGATGGTAGTTGGACAGAGAAAATTGTAGCTTAACTTGACCCAAACTTGGGTCATGAGGCAGTACAGTGTGGTGGAAGATGCCAGACAGGGAGCAGATTGCTCTGGATATCCGGCCCCAGCTCCCACGCTTACTGCTTTGGTTCTCTGGATCGACAACTTCATTTTCCTAAAGCTCTGTTTCTTATTTTGATTTCCTCCTCTCTCCTTTCTTTTCCTCCTTCCTTCCCAGCCACAAAATATTTCTTACACCAAAAGAATATATTCAGTGTCCACATAAAGTAGAAAGAAGCATGACAAAATGAACCCTGTGTATCTAGCAACCCATCAATGTAATAAATAAAATATTACTTTGGCTTCATTTCCTCTTCTGTAAAATGAGGGGATTGGACTAAATATTGTAAACATACTTTTCTGTAATGATTTACCAGTTTCATTCTGTAAGTTTATAATCATTTAGAAGTTAAACTTCCCTGATATCAAAACAGTGTTGTGAGACTGTAGACATACTTAATTAAGGGTCTTTCGAACTTTTCTGGAAATATTTTAAACAGTCCTACATAACCTAAACTGGATTGAGATAAAACGTAATGTAGTTAGGCATCAAAAGAAAAATTGTACTTGTAATGATTTAACATTCAACAAAGTATTTTCTTGGTGGCGACCTGTTTCTTTGGCTCACTGGTAACATTTAAGACCTTTGTCCAGGTATTTTTTTGGTGGTACTGATTGTACTTTAGGTAGGAGGAACAGTGTTTAAATAGTAGCACTGGATACTGTCAGTAATACATAGTGTTAGGGATGAATTAGAAGTCTTAGAGAAAGAAGAAAAAGCCAATGTTCTTGTATGTCATTGCTGGCTTCCTTCACTTGTTAGTTTCCAGTTATTTATTCCTTCTCTGCTGGAATTCAGGTCTTGCCTTTGTGTTGCCCCGATACTCCAAGGTCACTTTCCCTAATGTTCTAGGACCCTTGCAGTCCTGCATAGAAGTTGCTTTAGGCATATTTCCAAAAAGTAAATGTAGCACTATTTTAGTTACACAGGCAGTGGTATGCAGCAAGAAGGGGAAAAGAATCTAGCCTGGAAGAGGCAAGCCTGATGAACAAGCTGGGAATAGGAGATTGTTTTGGAATTCATGGAAGACAGTGGTAGTGGCCAGCACAACCGAGAGTCAGGTAATCTATAGATCCTGGTGACCAAGGCACAATAAAGATTAGCAATAATTTAATCAGCAAATATGCATTAGTGTCATTTGCATGCCAGATGCTAGGAATGCAAGATGAAATCTGTGCCCTGACAAAACCTGTAAGCTAATGGGGCAGAGATGGGTAACTAGACAATTGCAAGAGGCCGTTGGTAGACATGAGCTGAGGAATGGGGAAGGAGGTAGAAAGGTCACGAATATCAAGAGAGAGGATGATGGGATGTCATAGAAGACATCCAGAGGATTTGGCACCTGCCTTAATTCGTGAAAGATGAATAGGAATTAACATGGCAGAGAAGGGGAAAAAGAAGTGTAGGAGGCAGAAGGACTACCACACGGAAAGGGACAGAGTTGCGATGTTATAAACTGAGTTCTGGGAACTTCAAGTGGCTGTTTTCTTGGAGCTATGTATATGTGATGGAGGTTGAGAAATAAAGTTGGCTGGGGGAGATGAGGGCTGGATCATGAAAGACCTTACATATTCTGCCAAAGATTTAGGACATCATATATCTTCCCTTTGTACCTGCACATCCACTTTCCACTGGAATGTGCTGCTCTCTGCCCTAGGAAGTAGACTCATCTGCAGGGCTCTTGGGATCTGTGGCTTTGAATCAAGTTAGGTCAGTAGAAGCCTGGGGAGAAATGGGAGGGAGGAAGAAGAGCAAAGCCAGGACGTCCCTTGCCATGGCTCCCTCTCTGTAGAGTCTTGCACTGCCCATGCCCCTTGACTGAAGATCATTGTTCTCTGGTCCTCATACCCTTTTCTTCTCTTCATCTTTTTTGGGCATCTGGGTGGCTCCAGTTTGTATAGTCCTCTATTGCTGTATAACCAATTACCCCAAAATGTGATGGGGTTAATTGGCTTAAGCATAACATTGTTTATGTCATAGGTTCCATGGGTCAGTAATCTTAGGTGGGTCCCCTGGGTCAGTGCCTCTCACAAAGACCACAATCAGATGTTGGCTGGGATTGCAGTTTAATCTGAGGACTCACCTGAGGAAGGGCCCACTCCAAGCTTACTCATGTGTGTGTTGGCTGGATTCAGTTCCTCGAGTGCTGTGGGAGTGATGGCCTCAGTTCCTCACTAACTGTTGACTGGAGCCACTCTGAGTTTCTTGCTACGTGTGTTTTTCCACAGGATAGCTCACAACAAGGCAGCTTGTTTTATCAGAGTGAGTAAGGAAGAAGAGGCAGAAAGGGGGGTGGTAGTGGGAGTTTCACTCTTTTATAACCTAATCTTGGACATAACATTCTATATCCTTTCTGTAAGGAGCAGGTGACTAGGTCCACTGCTAGGTGAGGGGTTTATGCACAAGTCAGAGGTTCCTGAGTGTTTCTTGTGGTTCTCCTATACTCTGCCACTTCTTTATACTTGGTCCTTTTTGAAATAAACCTTTTTTGAATTCTCTTATATGTGCCATCTGTTTCCTGATGAGTCTCTGACTCATGCAGGTATTAACCCCAAGCAAAGGAAAGACACTGAAACCTTGTTTTTCTTCATAAGGAAAATCACCACGAAAGAACTTGAAACCAGGAAGTCATATGGTCAGTATGGAGAACACACTTTGCAGAGAGGGTATGAGAGAAATGGTAAGATTAGTGGGCAGACTGGTTTGGTGATTTTATAGGAATTCGGGTGAGGAGAAAATGACGTCCATGTCAATGGCAATGGTAACATAGATGAAACGATGTGCTTGAGAGATGTTTAGGAGGTACAACCAACCGGGTTTGGTGACCAATAAAGTGTAGGGCAAATCTGAGGGCAAAGGAGTTATCTTTTTACCAGGTTACACCTGGGAAATGTCAGATCTCCTGAAACCAACAAAATTTTGAACCAAATAACTGTAGAGCTGGGTTGCCTGCCCTTCTCCTCCTTGTGGGCAGAGAAGTAAAGTGTCATGGAAGGAGTGTGTAACTGAGCCAGGGTGTCTCTGATTGATTGTGGCTGCACCACTAGATGACTTCAGGCTGTGCACAAGTTGTTTCTGCTTCAAGGCTAGTTCCGCTATTTGTGAAGTGAGGGATTAGCTAGTCTGGGTGATCTCGAAGAAAGTACTTTCAGCTCTAACATGCCAGGGCTTTCATAATCTAAAATAAAGACACCCACATTTCCTTACCTATTTATTCTTTTTATAGCCTTCTTTGTTTTCTTTTAAAATTTTTTTAAAAAGTTAACCCAAGCAAAACTTTAAAAAGTCAGGTAAGTCAGTATGTTTCAAACAAATGCTTTTTGGTCTTGAACAGTTAGGGTTTCTTTTCTTTTCTTTTTTCAAGGACTAACTTCAGAGAGTATTCTGGGTAACTAATTTAATTGTTCAATCTGCATTTTAAGGTTCCTTTCATTAAGTATTTTGAAAGTTTTTTATTGCCTTAGGAAAAAACTGTCTGTTTTCCTTTCCCCCTAGGATTGGAATTGCCAGAGGAAAAGCTCCCCGTCACATTATCTTGGTTGGCAGGAGACAGGAGTGTGGGCAAGTCCCCGACTAGTGGTATCAGTGTCCGCAGATGAAAGGGATGGTATTTTTAGTGTCGAGAACAGCTCAGTGTGGTTTAATATGATGTGTTGCCACAAGTATAGCTTTCTAATTTGGAAAGCCTTTAGTGTGTTCAAGGCTTCATTTCATTTTTTCCCATCTCTCCCCCCTCATTTCGTTTCAAAGAGTCTCAGATTTTACATTTTGGCAATTTATTACTCTCACTATTGACACTCCTTTGCAGTGTTCCCGCACTATGGAGAACTTGAATGGCCATAGAGTGAAGTTCTCATTCTCAGGATTTTGAACAAGAAAAACTAAAAGCCTACAGATATCTGTGAAGGGAAAATAAGTAAGTGTTTCAGTCATTGTGGGATAGGAGCATTATTTTTTAAAAATCATGATTGCCAATAGAGATCAAGACTGAAGATGGACAAGTCTTTTGATCCACATTCTCACTTCTAAAAATGTATTACAATAAGTGAACGGAAATATATACAAAGATAGACATATAGCTGTAGACACACATTCACGCGAAAAGAATATTCGTACCTCTGGTAAATAACATCAAAAGATATAAATCAATCAAATATTTGTTGAAAAGGAATTAAATAATCATAGGGGGATAGGATTCATATTTGGAATGACCCCTCAGGTTACTGGGTCCCTGTTCTGGTAGACCTACTAATTGCTTTGAAAAGAAGATGGTTCTTGACATCCTGGGATATGGTCCAATTGAATATTCTTTACTTTAAAAACCCTACTGGCCTTGAGCATTTTTGTAAAATTTTTGTTTTCTTTGCTAAATATAAGGGTTGTGTAGATTTACCAAAAAATTATTGTTTTCATTTATTTATTATTTTCTACGTCTCTGTGCTTACCTCTAGGATCATTTTTCTTTTGTCTGGAGAACTACTGTTAGTATTCTCTTTAGTGCAGATCTGCTGATGCAAGATTAAGGAAGATAATAGGGATTTATTGGCTACCACTCTGTACTGGATACCGTGCTGGGTACTGCATATACACTGAATCATGTAATCACCAGAATGGCTTATTAGCAATTGGTGGTCATTCTATATTATATGCAAGGAAACAGGATCAGAAGGAGTAAATGACTGGTATGAGATTTGAATCTGAGTTTGCATTATTCTAAAGTTTGTAATTTTTTTTAAAGAAATTAAATTACATAGAAAAAAACAAAGGAGATTTCAGAGTTGTTTGTAGTTAATTATAGGAAGGGTTGGTGTTAACAAGGAGGTGCTTACAGAGGAGGAAGGAATTTCAAGAGAAATGACTTGAATTGCGTCTTAAGAAAGGGGAGGATTTTGTTCTGTAGGAAAGGCCAAGAAATGATTCTAGGTGGTGGGAGTTGTGGAAGTAAAGGTGTGGTGATAAGAAAACAGAGATGTACTTAGGAGGCAGTGTATTTTATTACACTAAATCTAGGAGATGTGCCTGGTGTAATAATAGCCTTATTCTTCATATGGAGAACCTGAAGCAAGAAAACATTAAACATTTTTAGTTCTGAAACTCACCTCATAAAATGTTGGTAATGCTGAGCTTTCTCCTGACTGATTTTCTTTCCTTCCTTTTAAAAATTCATTGTTTTCCATTTTAAAAGTAATAATTCACTTTCAAAAGAATATATGAACTATAGAAAAAAATATCTCACATATTCCTACCATGCGAATATGACCACAGTTAACATTTTGATTTCCTTCCAGCTTTTATTTTATATAAGTAGTGTGCTACTTATATAAATATAAATATATATATATATACATATATATATATATATATATATATATATATATAGTATTAGCACATATATAATATATCATATTCAGGGCTACCCTGAATAGCCAAAGCGATCTTGAAAAAGAAGAACAAAACTGGAGGTATCGAAGTCCCAGATTTCAAGAGACTATAAAGCTGTAGTAATCAAAACATTATGGTAGTGGCACAAAAACAGACACATAGATCAGTAGAACAGAATGTAGAACCCAGAAATAAACCCACAGTTATGTGGCCAATTAATCTATGACAAAGGAGGCAAGAATATCCAATGGGAAAGACGGTCTGTTCAGTTAATGGTGCTGGGGAAATGGACAGCTACACGCAAAAGGATGAAACTGGACCACTTTCTTCCACCATACACAAAAATAAACTCAAAGTAGATTACAGACCTAAATATGAGACCAGAAACCATAAAACTCCTAGAAGAAAACATAGGCAGTAATTTCTTTGACAGTTGTAGAAACATTTTTCTAGATATGTCTCCTCAGGCAAGGGAAACAAAGGTAAAATGAAACTATTGGGACTATACCCAAATAAAAAGTTTTTGCACAATGAAGGAAACCATCAACAAAACAAAAGGATATATTCGATAAGGGGTTGTTATCCAAAATATATGTAGAAGTCATACAACACAACAACCCCCGCCCAAATAGTCTGATTAAAAAATGGGCAGAGGGCCTGAATAGACATTTTCCAAAGATGTACAGATGGCCAACAGACACATGAAAAGATGATTAACATCACTAATCATCAGGAAAATGCAAACTAAAACCACAATGAGGTATCACTTTACACCTGACAGAATGGCTAGACTCATAACCAAGAAATAACAAGTGTTGACAAGGATGTGGAGAAAAAGGAACCCTTGGGTGCTATTGGTAGGAATGCAAATTTGTGCAGCCACTATGGAAAACAGCATGGAGGTTCCTCAAAAAAATTAAAAAAAAATTACCATATGATCCAGTAATTCCTCTACTGGGTTTTTACCCAAAGAAAATGAAGACACTAGTTTGAAAAGATATATGCAGCACTATGTTTATTGTAGCATTATTTACAACAGCCAAGATATGGGAGCAACCCAAGTGTCCATCCATGGATGAATGGATAAAGAAGGTGTGGTGTATACATATGATAGAATATTATTCAGCCATAAAAAAGAATAAAATCTTGCTATTTGCAATAACATGGATGGACCTAGAGGGTATAACGCTAGGAAATAAGTCAAACACCATGTGATTTCACTCATATGTGGAATTTAAGAAACAAAAGAAACAAAAAAGAGACAGACAAAACAGACTCAAATATAGAGAACAAACTGGTGGTTATCAGAGGGGAGGCAAGGGGGAGGGTAAAACAGATAAAGGGGATTAAGATTATACTTACTGAGCACTGAGAAGTGTATAGAATAACAATTCTATATTGTATGCCTGAAACTAATATGATACATGTTAATTATACTTCAATTAATTAAAAATTAAAACACGTATTAGCCTAGTGGGTAATCATAGTGTCTATACTATTTTATGTTTTCCTACCATATCCTAAGCATTAATCTGTGCCACAATATGTCATCATAATCATAAGTTTTGAAGATTGTATTATATTCTGAGTAGATAATATACTGTAACTTAGTTATTCAGTTCCTTTTATTACTAGCAAAATTTAGAATTTCCAGGTCAGAGGGCATGACCTATGTCATGACTCCTGATACATATTGTTTTCTGGAAGGTCAGTATTAGTTTCTGCATATATAGGCTGGCCTTCCCTGGGTTGCTGTCAGTGTTCATTGAGCTTAAGAAGGAGGGCAAGAGGGGCACCTGGGTGGCTCAGTCAGTTAAGGGTCTGCCTTCGGCTCAGGTCATGATCCCAGGGTCCTGGGAGTCCCGTGTTGGACTCCCTGCTCAGTGAGGAGTCTGCTTCTTCCTCTCCCTCTGCCCTTCCCCCCCAACTAATGCTTGAGTGTACTCTCTTTCTAACAAATAAATTTTAAAAAAAGGAAGAGGGTGAGGGGATCTCTAATAATTGGGCTAGAGTATTCTTTCCTCTCTACCTCGAAACCAGATCCCCATCCTAATGTCTGACTGGCTTTGCAGCACCACCCTTATCTGGAGAGCCTCAACGCCTGGGTCTTGAGAAATTTTCAACTTGGAACTTTTCCAAGCCTTTTGCTATTTTATCCTCTATTTGTTTTTCTTAAGCAACTAACTAAATAAGAATAACATTTCAACCTCTTTCCACTCCCTGCCCTCTGCATTTTTCCTGCCCGCACCACCTCTGCCTCCAGTTTAACCATGGGGTTGCTTCTTATATTTTAAAGCTAAATACAAAAGCACAGTTCTGAGATACAGCCAAGTTCTGCAGCCAAGTTTGAAGAATAAAACTTTAAAACAGCTCTTCTGTCATACACTTGGGAGGGGAGGCAGGCTTTGCTATAAATAAGGCACATTCCATTTCTATCTCATCCTTTGCAGCCCTCGTGGATAATGCTTTTTGTATATGACTGCAGTGTTCTCTTGCTGCCCACTCACCCTTTCAACCTTCCCTTTTATATCACATTTTATTTCAGTGTTCACTAGTTCTGGAGTTCAGGGACCCTGCTTGAGAGAGGAGTAGAAGTTTCCTTTCATTCTTCAGGGTTAAGTGTACTGAGATAAAGTGGCTGACTTGTAAGAAACTACATTTTATCTGGGACATTTTTAGCAGCTGCTGTATTAGTTCCCAATGGCTGTTGTAACAAATTACCATGAAATTAGGGGCTTAAAACAAAACAGATTTATTCTCCACGGTCCCGGAGGTCAGAAGTCTAAAATGATTTGGCAGGGCTGTATTCCTTCTGGAGGCTCTAGGGGAAAACCCATTTCCTTCCTTTTCCTAGAGGCTGCCCACATTTCTCAACTCATGACCCTGCATCCGTCTGACCTCCTTCGGCCATCATGTCTCCCTCTCTAACTCTTGCATCCCTCTTATAGGAACCCGTGATCACATGGAGCCCACCCAGATAATCCAGGGTAACCTCCCCATCTCAAAATCCTTAACTTACTCGCACTTGCAAAGTCCTTTTTGTTGTGCGAGGCAGCGTATTCACTGGTTTTGGGAGTTAGGATGCAGACATCTTGAGGGGGAGGAGGGTATTATTCTGGCTATTACACTATCTAAGGGATGGAAAAATAATTTTAGAATTTTATCTGTTTTTCATAGCTACAGAGAGGATGTGCTGAAGACTTGGTTTTCCTTTCAGTGTTTGGGATGGTAGATATATGGCGACCTAAATTGAGTCTAGGATATCCGTTTGTATTTGCTAATGTCCCTTTGAAGACAGGAAAGAAGAGCCTTTCAGTGACTGACAGCAAGGATGGGGGTGGGTATCTTAGTTAAAGACCTTCCTTACTCCTTACTGGGTCCTTATCTTAGGTTCTTGTAGGGCATTGAGGGCAAATGACCAAGCAGATGCTTTTTTTTTTTTTTTTTTTTAAGTAGGCTTCACATCCAGCATGGAGCCCAGTGTGGGGCTCAAACTCATGACTGTGAGATCAAGAATGGAGCTGAGATCACAAGTCAGACGCTTAACTGACTGAGTCATCCACGTGTCCCCCATGCAGATGCATTCTAAATAAATGAAGGAAAACCTCCTTTACTATAGCCTCCTACAGTGTGGCTTTCCTAGAGATGAACCAGACTGTTCATCTCTAGTTATTTTATATTTTAGAATATATAAGAACTGTGGTACTGAACAATACAGTTAATAAACACTTTCCTCATGGCTGGCTGGAGAGTAACAGTAGAAATCATGACTTTACGTTCTTTTTTCAAGCAGTAAGAAGAGCTTAGTCTTCTTAGCTTAGGAATGTGCCAGTCTGCTTGTTGACTCTCCTGAGGCCTCTCTTTTCACCATTTTTCATGTTCTGGTGAGTCACAACACATAATGGCAGACAAAAGGTTCACAGGTGATGGTGTTGACGGGAAAGCCACCAAGCAACAGCAGGATCCTGGATGTTAAAATGACTCAAGGCAGATGAGCCCCTCCAAGGAGCTAGTCCAGGAAACAGATGAGGAAGCCTAATTGTCAGCAAGGGTTTGGAGTGAGCTTTTTCTTTCTAAAAGGAATGATTAACTTCACTGCCTTCTGGGGAAGGAGAAGTCAGTAGTTGAAAACAAAATTTACTGTAGCCGATGACATGTTACAATTTTAGGGCAGAGTTCAGCAGACTACTTGTCCTTGGACCTAACTCATCCTATCAGTTCTTGTATAGCACTTCAGCTAAGGCTGGTTTTTACATTTTGAAATGGTTGGAAAAAATTAAAAAAGCAATATTCCATGATGTGTGAAAATTATGTAAAATTCAGATTTCAGTTTCATAAATCACGATTTGCAGAAACACAGCCATGCTATTCATTTATTAGTTGTCCGTGACGATCACAGAGGAGTTGAGTGGTTGTGGCAGACATTGACCATGTGGCTGACAAAGCCTAAAATATTTACTAACTGGCCCTGTACAGAGAATTTTGTAGCCTCAGGTTATAGGGACTTGGGGGAGACTGAAAAAGCCTCTGCAAATGTCCTTGTTGGAACGATATTTTGATAGGAACCAAGACCCAGTGATTCTGCCCAGTGGGAACTCATTTCTAGGAACCCACAGGGAGTCTAGCGGGAGAATGGGCATACAAGTTAACCCATGTAAAATTGGTCTCTGGAAACCCAGGTATACTCATATGATGCTATAAATAATACACAAATCCTGCCATTCGCTCCTTGAATAGAATGTCTCCTTTACTGAGGGGGTCACAGACTTTATTCCAGTACTTTATTAAAGAGATTTTATTTGGTTGGTTGGTGTTTTTTTTTTTTTTTTTTTTTTTTTTTTTTTTTTTTTTTTTTTAAATGAAGAAGAGCATATTGAGCTGCTGGAAGTGTTGGGCTGTGTGTTCTGAAATATCCCAGTAGGATAGGCGCCAGCTACCTACGTTTCAGATGCAATGTCCAAATGGCTCTCATTTCTCCAGGACCCACTTTGTCCAGGCATCGGGCCAGTGCTTTGGCACATGATGGCTCACACTGACAGCACCTCTGCAAGATCAGTGGTGCTATTCCTGCTCTGCCTGGGCGGGAAGGGCTCACAGTGGGAAACCCTGTGCCTGCCGTGCTGCATTAAGTGTGACCTGGAAGAAGCAGGCCAGCCACTCGGGGAGCCGCTTCGTTCTGGTCTTTTCTCTGTGATAGTAGAGCTATCACAACCTCATCAGCAAAATGCTCTCATCACTGAGTTACAGTACTCAGTGATAACATTAACTTCCATCACTTTGCTTGTTGTGGTATCTTGACCACTGGGAATAGCGCTGCAACAAACATGGTGCAGAGATCCTTTTGAGGTACTGACTTTGTTTCCTTCGGCCGTACACCCAGAAGTGGGATTGCTGGATCATATGGTAATTCTGTTTTAATTTTATGGACCTTCGTACTCTTTTCCACAGTGGCTGCCCCAACCTACATTGTCACTAACAGTGAATAAGGATTCCCTTGTCTTCTCATCCTCACCAACACTTGTTATTTCTTGTCTTTTTGATAAAGGCCATTCTAACAGGTAGCATCTCATTGTGGTCTTGATTTACATTCACAGTAACCAAGATAGGGAAACAACCTAAATGTTTGTCAGTGGACGAATGGATAAAGAAGATGTGGTATGTGTATACAGTGGGATATGACTCAGACATAAAAAAGAAGAAAACCTCCTGTCATTTTAGGGAAGACATGGATGAACCTGGAGGACATTATGCTGAGTGGAGTAAACTGGACAGAGAAAGACAAGTCCTGTATGATTTCACTAAATCTAAAAAACAAGTAAAAATGAACTCATAGAACCAGAGAGGAGATGGTGGTTGCCAGGGGCTGGGGGTGGGGGAAATAGGGAGATGTCGGTCAAGGGATACAAACTTTCTGTTATAAGTTGGGTAAGTTCTGAGGATCTAGTGCACAGCATGGTGACTATAGTCAATAATACTGTATTGTGTACTTGAAATTTGCGAAAAGAGCACATCTTAAGTGTTCCCACCACACACACACAAAGGTAACTATGTGAGGTGATGGATGTGTTAATTAACTTTGTTGTGGCAAATATTTCATAATGTATATGTATATCAAATAATGACTTTGTGCACTTTATATATGTACAATTTTATTAGTCAGCTATACCTCAATAAATCTGGAAAAAAAATGTTACCTTACATTCTATAGTTCCTTCCAGCACTCCATATCCTTCATATTATGTTTGTGAAAGTCCTGGGATACTATTTATCTAAACTCTGTAAATGAGGAAACTGAGGCTTGTGTGGGGTCAACCAGCCTTTAGTGGCAGAGCCAGACCTTCTGACCTTGGGGTCTGGTGTCCTGCACACTACTTCCCATGCCTTCAGCCATAGAGCCCTAACACTTAAACCAATCTTAGGCAGAAGACTGTGCTACAGTCTATGCCTGTGGTACTTGAGTTCATCCTCATGGTGATCACAAACTGATTTCCAGAGACTAATTTTACATCCTAGATATTTTTTGGCATTACCCTAAAATTGGGACTCTGTTGAGTACAGTGTACTGCTCAATCTCTTTCTCTTCCTCGTCACCACATCTGTTGCTTGTGTTTCAGCCCCAAACCAAACCAATAATGGATTCCCATTCATGTTCCTCTTACCACATGGCTCCACATGAGGAAAGGTATATTGCATGTATTCTGCTCAGAAAAAGGCTGAAAAATTGTGGGAAAACACACTTTCAAAGAAGGTTTGTGTTCTTTGGGACATAGGAACATAGCATTAATCACAACTTCTGCTTACAGCTGCACAAGTTATTAAAAGAGCTCATTTTCAGCAAATTTTAAATAGTGGAGATGGTTCTTGAGCACATTTAACAAGCACTCTGTCCTGGTTTTGCCCCAGTCCCTGTATATTCCTCCCCAGTCTTCATAACTGGAGTAGCCCCCTCTGCCTGCCCTATGATTCCTTAGCCCCCTTCTCTGCTGTATGCTGCCAGGGGCAACATTGTGCTCTGTGTACACTGATCTGGGGATTCCTCAAAATGCTATTTCCTCTCCAAACTTCAAATGCCTATATCCAGCTGCTAAAGGACGTCTCTGTTTGAATCCTCCTTACTTATTGCAGATTCAACAGGTAGAACATAACAAAGTGTTCTCCCTCTGGAATTCAGTGGTTGGTGTCACATCACTCATTCAGTTAGCATCTGAGTAAAAACCCAAAAATGATTCTCCTTGACAGGACTTGCCACTCACCCCTCTTTGCCATGTAAATGTATTTATTTTTGTATGTGTCATCTTTTATGTTTGTCTCCTTATGATATTATAAATGCTTGCCACCAGGTAGGCAATAAAGAAATGTTTGGCGGGCAGACCTGTAGATAAGCATTCCTGAAACATACCCTGTTATCTTTCCTAGATGAGATTTGCTACCACATGACTTCTCCTTACACTGGCTGGATTGTGTAACTCAGTCTTTGGTGCAAAGATTGGTGGCATGTCTCTGAGCTCTGCAAACTTATTTATCTTTGGAATTATTGAGCTTGGCGGCTGTCCACATCATGTAACAACTCTGCTGTCACATTTCCCTCCTTGCTTTCTTTCTTTGCTCTCCCCCACTTTTCACATTCCTATCTGTGAGAGAGAAGGAGAAGAAATGAAGACTACCAACCCATATTTCTCTCACCAATTAAAAATATCTTTCCATCTTGTTTTACTATTAAATGAGTTCCTTGTTTGCTTTCTGTGTTACAATTAAAACAGCTTCTTTCCTTCTTAGTGTCTTTAACATATTTTTATTGCACAAATGATTCATGTTTACTATACAAAATTAGAAATTATAGGTAAACACAAAGAAGGAAATAAAATGTATAACCCCCCTCACTCAGAGAGCTATAGTCAACTTTTAATATAATACCTACTTCCATACATTTTTTTTCCTATACACATATTTCATCAAAAATGTAGACTTATCATACTTGCTATTGGAAAACTTCTTTTCACTTAATAGGTTGAGAACACGTTCCCATGATAATACTCCTCTAGATCAGATGTCAACAAACTTTCTCTGTAAAGGGCCACATAGTAAATATTTGAGGCTATGTGGAACATACAGTTTCTGTTTCAACTACTTAACTCTGCTGTCATAGTGTGATATGTAAATGAATGAGTGTGGCTGTGTTCCAATAAAACTTTATTTTCAAAAACAGGCAGTTGGCCACGTTTGGCTCATGGCTGGGCCGTGGTTTGCTTATGTTTGCTCTAGAATACCATTTTTAATGGCTGAACAGTAGTCTACTTTATCAATATATCATGATTTACTTAACCAATCTGAATAATAGCTAATGTTCTTTGAGGCCTTATACTGTGCTTTGCACCCTGAAGGGTTTTTTCTATTTCCTTTTTCACTCTTCCCACCCATAACCCTGTGAAATAAAGGTATCATTCTTTCTATTTAACAGATGAGCAAACTTAGATAAAGAACAAGTAGGTAATTTGCCTAAGGTTAGATGGCTATTAAGTAGAAAAGACAAAATTTAATTTGATATTTAGAAACCACGTTTTTAACTACTCATTATATTTTTATGCACATTGGTGGTTATTTCCTTGGGATAAATCCCTAGAATTAGAATAACAAGTGCATCTTAAGGCTTTTGATCTGTGTTTCCAGGTTGATATCTATGGCCAAGTCCTATTTCTTGGGTGGTGTAAACCTTAGCAATAATACTTCATTGTTTTAAATCACATTAAAAATTATAAATGCAAATGAACATTTATTTTATGCATATTTCTCATCTGTGTTTCTTCTTAGGTGAATTTCTCATTCATGAAGGAAAGGTTCTCATTATTCTATAAGAGCAGTTGTCTTTTCTACTGATTTATTGAAGCCTTGTACACAGAACTCCTTTGGTGTTTTAGCTGATGTTGCGTGGCTTGTTATGAAAAGGGTCCATTTACTTTAAAAAGCTATTGTCTTTACAGTTAAAGAGAATTAGACAGAAAAGTGTTTGGTTTTAGCATAATAGCACTAATTAGACTTCTGGAATTAAACAAATAAACAAAAAACAAAACAAAACCCTGTAAGGTAAGAGAGAACTTACTGCTGCTGAGGAGCTTGTCCCTTTAGTTCACATCTCTTAAGTCACTAGGATTTGGGTTCTTTAATTGGAATGACTGCTTTGCTGTGGCCATGGCAACATATCTTAGCTGCCATAAAGAACATACACCTTGACAAAATATTTTTTAGGGAGTGGGTTTTAGATAGAATTCATTATCCAGTGTATTCATGGAGAGTCTAGATGAATTAATGGGTGGTAGACCAATAATTATAACAGTATATTATAATATACCAATAAAAATAACAGTAATAAAAATAGTGAAATTAACAGTTACTATCTACTGATTACTTACCTTATTCCAGGCACAATGCTAAATGCTTTATATTATTTAATTTGATCTTCACTTATAATTCTAGGTCATAGATATTGTCATTATCCCTGTTTTATACATGAGGAAACAGACCAAAAACCTAGGTGGCTTGCCTGGACTCTACAGCTGCTAAGTAGGAGTGGAGCTTGATGTTGACCCTGATGCTCTACTGTGTGAAACTTATAGGCTTATTACAGAAAGCTGTTGGGGTATATGCTTACTTGTATGTACATGTATGGCAGATATCTTGATCGTCAAATGTGGAGTCAGCACTACTAGAATTTAATAACACTAGGATCAATGGGCCATGAATCTGACCCAGGATTCAGAACCCATGCTCTTATGAAGATCAGAATTAGGATGCTTTATGAGATTCAAAGAACACAAAGGGTAGCCGACCCAATATATTCTATCTTGGGTTTCTCTTGAGGACCATCAAATTGAAAGAGGATATCTGATGGGGAAAGGTAGAGTTGTAAGAAATCCTAGGCAATAAGACAGAAGAAACTTTTTTTTCCTTACAGCTTTTTTGACAAAATTATGTATGTGTGTATGTATGTTTGTGTATGCACACACGTAGGGATGTAATCATTTGAGAATGTGTAATGTTATGAAATATCAGCCATGGTAAAGTTAATGAACACATCTGTCACCTCACATAGTTACTTTTTTGTGTGATAAGAATGCCTCTTTTAGGGGCACCTGGGTGGCTCAGTTGTTGGGCGTCTGCCTTTGGCTCGGGTCATGGTCCCAGGGCCCTGGGATCGAGCCCCGCATCGGGCTCCCTGCTCGGCGGGGGGTCTGCTTCTCCCTCTCCCACTCCTCCTGCTTGTGTTCCCTCCCTCGCTGTGTCTCTCTCTGTCAAGTAAATTAAAAAAAAAAAGATCTACTCTTTTAGCAAATTTTATATACACAACACAGTATTGTTAACTATAGTCACCATGCTATACAGTAGATCCCCAGAACTTATTCATCTTATAACTGAAAGTTTGTATCTTTTAACCAATATCTCCCCATTTTCCCCACTTCCCAAGCCCTGGCAACCACTCTGGTTCTGAGTTCAACATTAAAAAAAAAATTCACATGTAAGTGATATTATTTGTCTTTCTCTGTCTGGCTTTCACTTAACATGATGTCCTCCAGGTTCATCCATGTTGTCAATAAGGGCAGGATTTTCTTCTTTTTATGGCTGAATAATATTCTAGTGTGTGTGTGTCTGTGTGTGTGTGTATCACATTTTCTTTATCCATTCTTCCATTGATGGACACTTAGGTTGTTTCCATTCTTGGCTATTGTGAATAGTGTTGCAGTGAACATGGAAGTGCAATTATCTTTTCAAGGTACTGATTTCATTTCCTTCAGATATATTCCCAGAAGTGGGATTGCTGGATCATATGGTAGTTCTATTTTAATTTTTTTTTGAGGAACCTCCATACTGTTTTCCATAATGGCTGTACCAATTTACATTCTCACTAACAGAATACAAGGGTTCTCTTTTTTCACATCCTCACCAACTCTTGTTATTTCTTGTCTTTTGTCAATAGCCATTCTAACAAGTGTGAGGTGACATCTCATTGTGGTTTTGATTTGCATTTCCCTGATGATTAGTGATGTTGAGAATCTTTTCATGTACCCATTGGCCATTTGGATGTCTTCTTTGGAAAAATGTTTACTTAGGTCAGTTGCCTATTTTTAGATTGGATTATTATTATTTTTGCTATTGAGTTGTATAAGTTCCTTACATATTTTAGATATAATCCCTTATGAGATATAGTTTATGAATGACTTCTCCTATTTTGTAGGTGCCTTTTCATTTTGTTGATTGTTTTCCTTGCTGTGCAGGTTTTTGGTTTGTTGTGGTCCCACCTGTTTATTTTTGATTTTGTTGTTTGTGCTTCTGCTGTCACGTCAAAAAAATCATTGTCTAGACCAATGTCAAAGAGTTTTTTCCCTATGTTTTCTTTTAGGAGTTTTACAGTTTCACCTTTTACATTTGAGTCTAATCCATTTCCTGTTAATTTCTGTGAGAAGTGTAAGATAGGGGTCCAGTCTCATTCTTTGGATATAGAATACAGTTTTTCTTTCTTTAAAGCTTTTATTTATTTATTTGACAGAGAGACACAGCGAGAGAGGAAACACAAGCAGGAGCAGAGGGAGAGGGAGAAGCAGGCTCTCCGCTGAGCAGGGAGCCCAATGTGGGGCTCGATCCCAGGACCCTGGGATTATGACCTGAGTCAAAGGCAGATGCTTAATGACTGAACCACCCAGGTGCCCCAGATTAGAGTTCTTCTAACATTGTTTATTGAAGAGATTATCCTTTCTCCATTGTGTGTTCTTGTTTCCCTTATCAAAGATTACTTAACCATATATGTGTGGGTTTATTTCTGGGTTCTCTATTCTGTTCTATTGGTCTCTGTATCTGTTTTTTGGATAGTACCATATTGTTTTGATTACTATAGATTTGTAATATAATTTGAAATCAGGAGTTGTGATGCCCCAGCTTTATTCTTCTTTCTTTAAATTACTTTGAATATTCTGGATCTTTTGTGGTTCCATTTGAATTTTAGGATTGTTTTTCCTATTTCTGTGGAAAATGCCATTGGACTTTTGATAGGGATTGAATTGAATCTGTATATTGTTTTGTGTAGTATGGATATTTTAATAATATTAATTCTCCCAATCCATGAACATGGGGTACCTTTTCATTTATTTGTGTCTTCTTCAGTTTCTTTAATCAGTGTTTTATAATATTCAGTGTATAGGTCTTTCATGTCCTTGGTTAAATTTATCCCTGAGTATTTTATGTTTTTCCTTCTATTGTAAGTGGAATTTTTTTCTTAATTTCTCTTTCAAATAGTTCATTTATAGTGTATAGAAATGCAACTGATTTTTGTATGTTGATTTTGTATTCTGCAACTTTACTGAATTCATTTATTTTAAGTGTTTTTTTTTTTGTGGAGTCTAGAGTTTTCTATATGTTAGGATCATGTCATTTGCAAACAGAGACAGTTTTCGTTCTTTCTTTCTAATAGGAATGCTTATTTCTTTTTCTTGCCTAATTGTTCTGGCGAGGACCACCAGTATTGTGTTGAGTAGAAGTGGTAAGACTGGGCATTCTTGTCTTGTTCCTGATCTTAGAAGGAATGCTTTCAGTTTTTCACTGTTGATTATGATGTTAGCTGTGGGCTTTTCATATATAGCTTTTCTTATATTGAGGTGCATTCCTTTTATATCTAATTTGTTGCAAGTTTTTATCATGAATGGATGTTGAATTTTGTCAAGTGTTTTTTTCTGCAGCCAAAGAAATGATCATATGATTTTTATCCTTCATTTTGTTAATGTGTTGTGACATATTTATTGGTTTGCAAATGTTGAACCTTCTTGCATCCCAGGGATAAATCCCTCTTTATCATGGCATATAATACTTATAATGTGCTGTTAAATTTGGTTTGCTAGTATTTTGTTAAGGATTTTTGCATCTATATTCAACAGGGTTATTGGCTTGCAATTTTTCTTTTCTTGTAGTATCTTTGTCTGCCTTTGATATCAGGATAATGCTGGCCTCTAAGGTGAGTTTGGAAGTGTCCACTGTTGCTCAGTCTTTTGAAAGAGTTTGAGAAGAATTGGTATTAATTCTTTAAATGTTTGGTTGAATTCACCAGTGAAGCCATGTGGCCCTGTGATTTTCTTTGTTGTGAGATTTTTGATTACTGATTTAATCTCTTGACTCATTGCTGGTCTGTTCAGATTTTCTGTTTTTTATGATTTAGTCTTGGTAAGTTGTATGTGTATATGAATTTATCCATTACTTCTAGGTTATCCAGCTTGTTGGTGTGTAATTGATCATGGTAGTCTTTTATGATCTCTATTTCTGTGGTATCAGTTGCTATGTCTCCTCTTTCATTTCCCATATTACTTGCTTGAGTTCTCTCTTTTTTCTTAGTTTAGCTAAAGCTTTGTCAATTTTGTGTTTTCAATAAATCAGCTTTTAATTTTGTTTATGTTTTCTTTTTTTTTTTCTAGTCTCTGTTTCATTTATCTCCACCCTAATCTTTATTTCCTTCCTTCTCCCCATTTTGGGCTTAGTTCTTCTTTATTTCCTTGGGGCGTAAAGTTAGGTTGTTTGAAATCTTTCTTATTTCTTTTAATGTAGGTGTTTATTGCTATAAACTTTCCTCTTAGAACTGCTTTTGCTGTATCCCTTAGGTTTTTATATGCTGTGTTTCCATTTTTGTGTGTTTCAAGAATTTTTTTGATTTCCCTATTATTTCTTTAGTGATCCATTGGCCATTCAGGAGTGTGTTGTTAATTTTTACATTTATGGATTTTCCAGCTTTCCTCCTGTTATTGATTTCTAGTTTCATACCATTGTGGTTGGAATAGATACTTGATATGACTTTAATCTTATTAAATTTTTAAAAGACTTGTTTGTAGCCTAGCAGATGATCTGTGCTGGAGAAAGTCCTGTGTACACTTGAGAAGAATGTGTATTCTGCTGCTCTTCAATGGAATGTTCTGTGTATCTGTTAGGTCTGTTTGGTCTAAAGTGTAGTTTAAGTTCACTGTTTCCTTATTGATTTTCTGTCTGGGTGATCTATCTGTTGTTGAAAGTAGAATATGAAGTCCCTTGCTATTTTGGTATTGTCATCTATTACTCCCTTCAAATCTGTTAGTATTTGCTTAATATATTCATGTGCTCAATGTTGGGTGCATATGTATTTACAATTGTTATATCCTCTTGATGAATTTGCCCCTTTATCATTATATAATAACTTTCTCTTATTATAGTTTTTGACTTTAAATCTGTTTTGTCTGATATAAATGCAGCTATCCCTGCTCCCCTTTGGTTTCCACTGGCATGGAATATCTTTTTCCAACCCTTCATTTTCAGCAATAGGTGTCCTTAAAATTGAAGTGAGTCTCTGGTAGGCAGTATATAGTTAGGTCTTTTTTAAAAAAACATTTTAATCCATTCAGCTACTCTATGACTTTTGATTAGACAATTTAATCCATTTACGCCCAACATAACTATTGATAGATAAAGATTTACTTTTGCCATCTTGTAATTGTGTTCTGGTTATCTTGTAGTTCCTTTGTTCCATTTTTCCTCTCTTGCTATCTTCCTTGGTGATTTGATGATTTTCTGTAGTGTATGCTTAGGTTTCTCTTTTTCTCTTGTGTGTGTAATATAGTTTTTTGCCTTGAGGTTATTATAAGACTCACATAAAATATAGTTATAACAGTCTATTGCAAGAGGATAACTTTGCACACAAAAACTCTACCTTTTTGCTGCCCCCTTTTATGTTTTTGATAGTACAATTTTATCTTTTTATATCATGTATCCATTAACAAATTATTGTACTTATAGTTATTTTTTTATTATGTTATGTTAATCACCATACATTACATCATTAGTTTTTGATGTAGTGTCCCACAATCCATTGTTTTCTTATAACACCCAGTGCTCCATGCAGAATGTGCCCTCTTTAATACCCATCACCAGGCTAACCCATCCCTCCCCCCCTCCCCTCTAGAACCCTCAGTTTGTTTCTCAGAGTCCATAGTCTCTCATGGTTCATCTCCCCCTCCGATTTCCTGCCTTCATTTTTCCCTTCCTACTGTATTCTTCTTCTTCTTCTTTTTTTAACATATAATATGTTATTTGTTTCAGAGGTACAGATCTGTGATTCAACAGTCTTGCACAATTCACAGCACTCACCATAGCACATACCCTCCCCAATGTCTATCACCCAGCCACCCCATCCCTCCCAACCCCCCACCACTCCAGCAACCCTCAGTTTGTTTCCTGAGATTAAGAACTCCTCATATCAGTGAGATCATATGATACCTGTCTTTTTCTGATTGACTTATTTCACTTAGCATAATACCCTCTAGTTCCATCCACATCGTTGCAAATGGCAAGATTTTTTGTTTTTTTTGATGGCTGCATAATATTCCATTGTATAGTTATTTTTTTTAAGATTTTTAATTTTTTTTAAGTAATTTCTACACCCAACATAAAATTTAAACTCCCAACCCTGAGATCAAGAGTCACATGCTTTACTGGTTAAGATAGCCAGGTGTCCTATACCTGTGGTTATTTTAAGTCTTTGTTTCTTTTAAATTCTTTTTTCTTTGTACCAGAGTTAAGTGATTTACACACTACCTTTACAGTATTAGAGTATTCTGAATTTGACTATATACCTATTTTTACCAGTGAATTATATACTTCCATATGTTTTTATGCTATTAATTAATATCCTTTCAGTTCTGCTTGAGAACTTTCTTTAGTGTTTCTTGTAAGGTATGTTTAGTGGTGATAAACTCCCTCAGTTTTTGTTTGTCTGGGAAAGTCTTTATCTATACTTCATTTTCAGAGGGCATCTTTGATGGGTAAAGTATTCTTGGTTAGCAGTTTTCTCTTCCAACAGTTTGAATATATTATCCTTTTCTCTCTGAGCCTGCAAGGTTTCTGCCAAGAAATCAGCTGATAGCTTTATGAGGGTTCTCTTGTATGTAATAAATTTCTTTTTCTTAATGCTTTCAAGATTCTTTCCTTGCCTATGATTTTTGACAGTTTTATTATAGTGTGTTTCAGTGAAGTCGTCATTGGGTTGAATCTGATTGAGGACCCATGAACTTCATGTACCTGGATGTCTATATCTCTCCCAAGATTTGGGAAGTGTTCAGCCTTTATCAGACTAACTACTTCTATTGGCCACCCAAACTATTCCCAAGTGCCTACTAATTTACATACAGAACTCCCTTTCCTGCCAATAAAGTGTTTTCTATCAACTGATCCCAAAGTGTAATTTTAGTCTTCTATCACATGACTCCATGATGCATACCCAATTCTCTGGGCAAACAGACCTGATCCAAACAGCTTGTGCTTTCTCTCTCCTTTCTTTAACCTGTTTTATTTACTTGAAATGTCTTCAGTTTCTCTGCCTCAAACCCAAGTCTTCATCTGTCAGAATTCTGCGCCTTTCTCAATACTGAGATAAAATTCTACCTAAAGATCAATTCCTGATTTTTATAGACAAAAGTGACTACCCCATCCCATTTGATTCTAATGGTAGTTATATTACTTTCAAATCAACTATAACCTACTTATTTGTAAGATAGGTTTTGGGTATGTCTTCTCCCTCTAGCTTCATTGGAAGGCCCTTGAGAATTAGGATCTAATTCATTTTTGTATTCCCTGTAGGACTTGCATGGTTCCTTGAACACAGTGATTTTCCAAGAGAACTGTTCTTATGGATCCTGATTCTGTAAGAAAGGAAACCTCCATTTAGAGCTTTGATATAGATTGAATTCTGTTCCCCCCAACTATGTTGAAGTCCTAACTGCCTTTACCTCAAATTGTCTGCAAATAAAGTCATTGCAGGTATAATTAGTTAAGATGAGGTCATACTGGAGTAAGGTGGCCCCCCCAATCCAATATGACTGATGTCCTTATAAAAAGGGAAATTTGGACACACACACACACACACACACACACAGAGAGAGAGAGAGAGAGAGAGAGAGAGAGAGAGAGAACACCATGTGAAGATTGGAGTTCTGCTAACACAAGCTAAGTATCTACCAGAAACTGGGAGGATAGACTGGAATAGATTTTTTCCTGGAGCATTAAGAGAGAGCAAGACCCTGCCGGTACCTTCATCTCACACTTCTGGCTTCCAGAACTATGAGACAGTACATTTCTGTTGTTTAAGGCACTCAATTTGTGGTACTTTGTTATAGCAGCCCCCGGAAACTAATACCAGCCTATATTTTCACCATCCCCAGAACAAACAAAAATGTGGTATTTAAAATGATACCTTTCTTGGTAGAACTGAGGGCTGAGGTGGGGTAGCCTGATAACAAAGTAGCTAGAACCTTCTCTATTATTTGTACCCCTGGTACTCTGCTCCAGTCTGAGTTCTTATGGCCCTCAGAGCATCTTTAGCACTGAAAGCTGAGCATGTCAGAAATGGACAATCTTTTGTCTTTAATCCTCTTCTTCCCTCATAAGCCTCTCTCAGTTATTACCATATTCTTATCAGTCCCTCTGGCTAAAATCTTCTGCAGTCCTTCCATTTTCTTATCCCCAATTAAAAAAAATCTAGATTTCAGGGCACCTGGGTGGCTCAGTCATTTAAACATCTGATTCTTGGTTTTGGCTCTGGGTTATGATCTTAGGGTCATGAGATTGAGCCCCACGTCAGGCTCTATGCTGGGCATGGAGCCTGCTTAGGATTTTCTCTCTCCCTTTCCCTCTGCCCTTCCCCCCACCCCAACTAAACCTATGTTCTCTCTCTCTCTCTCAAAAAAAAAAAAAAAAAATCAGATCCTCATTACTGATGGCAATAATTGGCCAGACTGAGGGCAGGCCCTTAACCTAGAGAATGTGTTTTCAGTCCTGCTTGATGCACATACCCAGGCTTGTTGGCAGTGGGGACTGGGACTCTGACAGGGTGAGGTGAGAATGCTGCCCCTCCCTCACAGGGATGTAAGTATAAACTTTCTGATCCTGGGCTGAGTCAGACTGAAGGTTTGCATCCTGCTGTGTCACTTACTGGCTGTGGGGGCCACTGTGGAGAGGCTTCTTAATCCCACTGGGCCTCTGTTTACTAATCTGTAAATGAGATAATAATGGAGCTCACTTCATAGGGGCATTGAGAGAATTAAATGATTTAATGCACATCAAGAAGTGAGAACCTGGCACATGGCAGGTGCTTCATAAATGTTCACTTGTATTGTTATATATGCAAGAAAATCTCATTGGCATTTATTAAAACCGCCTTATTATTTTTCATAAAGAAGGGCATAGTTAATCCTCAGGTTTTTTTTGCCTTCCCTCCTTCCCCACCTGTTTCACACACATTAAGAAATACGGTGGTAATTTATACACATAGACTCAGGGCTGGCTTAGCAGGCAACTTGGAGCAAAGCTTCTGAGATCTAACTTGGCTGAGCTCCTGGGCCTCTCTTGGCTGCCAAGTCCCCTGTGCTTACCTGTCTTCGATGTTGTTTAGGTTCCAGTGACCAAGGGCACAGCTTGGTGACTGGCCTCCTGAGGCCTCTGGAGTCACCAGGGGCTGCCTCTAATTAGGTACACTGTTGAGCATGCAGGTATTTATCCTGGAGGCAAGAAGGGCTGCTGGGAATAGCTGCTTAACATGAAATGCGGGCAGCAAGTCCAGTGGTAGTGAGAAGCATGTTCCCTATGATATGAAGCATTGGCAAAGCCCAGACAAGCAAACAGTGAGGACCCCAAACCCAGTTGTTTGCATCATATTCCCCTTATAGGACCACTCCTAAACTGAGCTGATTCATTCAGTGATATTTGTGACTAAATTTTCATAATCAATAGGGATTTGTTAAGCAATTCCTGAGTGCCAGATACAGTACTAGGTGTTGATGATAAATGAAATGATGAGTTAAACACAGTCCCGCCTGTAACGAGTTTATAGTCTGGTCATTGGGACAGACTGATGAGCCAATAGTGGTGTTGAGGTTAGGGCATCACAGAAGTGGGTTATGGTGTCCCAGAGTGGGGGATTCTGACTCAGTCTGGGGGCAACTAGGGGACCATCATACTTGTCATTTTTTATTTAATGCCCCTATAAGATTGACTTTGGACAGGACAAGGATTGTGGCTTTGTTTTTATTGCTCTATCTCCCGTGCTATCTCAGGGTTGGCATATGGTAGAGGCTCAATAAACGTTTGGTAAATAAGGTAATTAAATGGCATCTAAGTTGAGAACTGAAGGATGGGGTATTAGTGAGGAGGAAAGTGTGTGTTTGGGGGAGTAGAAGAGTGGCAGTAGGAAATAAAATGGTGAGAAGGACATCATGGGGAAGGAGTGGCATGTACTCCTTGGGAAGGACAAAGACTGGTTCTGGAAACTGTTTGCTCATACAGTAGGGAGGTATAGAGGCAATTCAGGAGGTATGGTGAAGGCTGATGGTGAGAATAATATGGAATTGTTAAAGATTTTGAACAAGAAAGACTGGTTGGATTTGACAGGCATGTTTTAAGGTACAGGAAAGGGATTAGATTGGAGAGGGCAGAGTGGAAGCAGAGAGGCCAATTTGAAGGCTTCTGTAGCAATCTTGATTAGAGATGGGGGTAGCTGGACAAATTACTGATAATGGAGATGGGGATGTAGATAGATTCAAAAGAAGCTAGGGATGTAGAATCACCAAGATCTGGCAACTGTCTCCAGAGAAGAAAGGAAGGAATGGCACTGCATCTTTTTTTTAAAATTTTTATTGTTATGTTAATCACCATACATTACATCATTAGTTTTGGATGTAGTGTTCCATGATTCATTGTTTGTGCATAACACCCAGTGCTCCACGCAGAACGTGCCCTCTTTAATACCCATCACCAGGCTAACCCGTCCCCCACCCCCCTCCCCTCTAGAACCCTCAGTTTGTTTTTTTAGAGTCCATTGTCTCTCATGGTTCATCTCCCCCTCCGATTCCCCCCCTTCATTCTTCCCCTCCTGCTATCTTCTTCCTCTTCTTCTTCTTTTTTTTTAACATATAATGTATTACTTGTTTCAGAGGTACAGATCTGTGATTCAACAGTCTTACACAATTCACAGCGCTCACCATAGCACATACCCTCCCCAATGTCTACCACCCAGCCACCCCATCCCTCCCACCCCCACCACTCCAGCAACCCTCAGTTTGTTTCCTGAGATTAAGAATTCCTCGTATCAGTGAAGTCACTACTGGGTATTTACCCCAAAGATACAAATGTAGGGATCCAAAGGGGTACGTGCACCCCAATGTTTATAGCAGCAATGTCCACAATAGCCAAACTGCAGAAAGAGCCAAGATGTCCATCGACAGATGAATGGATAAAGAAGATGTGGTATATATACACAATGGAATAGTGTGTCAGCCTTTCAAAATAAGTTAACCCTTGATACTTTGGGCTGTTGGAGCTAGGAGGAGAGATGGGATTGCTCAAGTAGAGCGAGGAGGAAGAGAGCTGTGGGAGCATCAACGTTTTGGGGATGAGGGCACTGTGCTGAGTTAGCAATGGGAGTCAGTGTATGGGGGGTGAGATGAAGATTTACAGAAAACATTAGCTTTACTGTTTTTAAAGTGCTTTCACAGATGCTGTCATTTCATGTCTCAGTAACTCAACTAGATATTTATCATTTGGCTCTGTGTCAGAGTTTGGTACAAGACACAGAAACTTGGCTATAAATTTTAAACAAGAAAGGATTTAATACAGAGATTTGGGTGCTTACAAAATCATTGGAAGGGTGAGCCTGTGGGAAAAGATTTCCAGAACAATGTGGAGCCAAGGTCAAATTGCACCCATGCAGTTGCCATCCTGGCTTTGGGAAGCCAGAATCTGAAAGTCCCTGTGGCCGCTGCCATTGCTGCAACTGCTTCTCGACCCTCTGAAAGCTGGAGAAGGGCACTGGGGTACGACTAGCATTGAAAAGTCTCATGTTTCCATGACATTCCTTGACCGGAGTGAACAGTCTGGGAGCCAGAAGATGGCCACCATCTAATCTACCTTCTACACTCCTTGGTGAATGCATGTAATTAGTGGAACCCAATTAACCCTTACTCCCCTAGATTCAGGGAACTCTGGAAAATATCTTTGTTCTACCTCTCCACCTAAAAAAGAGAGTGAAATGTAGGTAAACAGGAGGGGTTTTTTTCCCCCTAAGGGACCAGAGAGTAAATATTTCAGTCTTAGTGGGCCACGTAGTCTCTATCATACCTACCCAGCTTTACTATTGCAGTACAAAAGCAGCTACAGAAAGTACATAAAAGAATGACCGTGGTTGTGTTCTAATAAAACTTTATTTATAAAAATGGGCAGTGGGCTGGATTTGGCCTGTGGGCCATAGTTTGGTAAGCAGGTCAATTCACAGTAATTACAATGGGTTCATTTTATGGATGAGGGAATTAAACCAGAGAGATTTAGGACCATTTAGCCAGTGTAAGTGAAAACATACCCTCATTATTTTGGTTTCAAAGTTCATGCCCTTTTCAGCAAACCTTGATGCTGAGCCCATCCCTTTGAGAGACCTGTGATCTGAAGAGGAGAGAAAATGTGCACCTCACTGTTACAGACCATGCTAAAAGCTCCAAGAATGGTGCAAAGTGCTTTGGCATACAAGGCATGTTTGACAGAAGAAATCAGAATAACTTTTACTGCGGAAGTTGTTTGAGCTAGGTGTTAGAGAAAGGTATAACTTTAATAGGTGGAGATGGTAGGCAAGCAGATGGGGGGCAAAAGAGCATTTAAAGTGGATTGGGAAACTTCAAGGCAAGTTTACAGAAACAGCTAGGAATCCAAACTCAACTGAACATTGTGAACTTCTAGGGTTTTAAGAGAGGAAGGCTGGATTATGAACCTTGGATGTTATGATGAAAAACCTGGACTTAAAAAGCAGAAGCCCTGGCAATTTTTGAACTACAGGGAGAATTATCTGATATTGTGGTACAGAATTTTTTGACTCAGAAGCTACAGTCAACAGGAATTCACATAGGAAGTGATTGCAACATCTTTTCATGCGAAGGAAGCAGTGGGTATGAGGGATGTCTTGAGCCATTCATGGCACTTGGAAACTCGTACATGTAGGTGGGATAGAAGAATGCCTTCGATAGTAAGAAATGAGAATAACAAAACTTGGAAAGCCATGAGCAGGAGGTTGTTTTTGTAGGAAAGATTGTGGGTGGGAGAAATGGACATATGCGGCAGGCAATTGGAAATATGGGCTTGATTTTCAAGAGAGATGGTTGGGAGTTGTTACGCACAGCTGGACAGAGAGCCACAGAAAAGCTTGAGTCTCTGGTGGTTGTGGGTCGTGGAGGATTCCCAAAGCAGAAGCCAGGGGCCTTAGATCATCAAGAACCCAGAGAGGCACAGGGATGGGGAAATGGAGTAGGGAGGGTAGGTAGAGCGCCAGGGTGAGTGTTATCAGAGGACTCAGGAGAGGAGCTGTTTCCAGAAAAAGGAATGGCTGGTAGTGTTGCATGCCGCTGGGAAGACAGTAAGTTTTCATGAAAGGTGATGAGACAGTAGTGGCAGGTGAACCCTGGGAGAGCCTTTTAGTGTATTGAGAATAAGTGGAGGCAGAAGCTGTGGCTTGTTCACTTGAGGAATTGGATATGGAAAGGAAAGAGGAGAGAAGATGGGAGATTGAAATTTGTTTTAAAGTTGATTACTTCTTCAGTGCCTGAACACCATCAATGACTTCACTCGTCAGAATGTATCCCGTTGTCTCCCCTGCCAGGTCTTCCTAAGGAAAAGGTGGTTGGAGGAAGAGCATCATCGATTCTCTCTTAATTTCAGGATGCATTTTTTTTTTTTTTTTTTTTTTTTTGGTCAGTTGTTTGTGTCTGACTTGACTTTGCTTTTTGGCTCTGCCCGTGGCCTCTCCTGGCAACCTGTGAGGTAATACACAAATGTGTGCAGTTGTTAAGCAACTGCTTTCAGCCATGGAGGCTCTGCTAAATTTGGAACACGCATGAGTCCCAATCTAAGTCTTCATTCAGCGGCGAAAAAATAAGTCCCTGACTTTGAAATTTCAGAGGTTATACATTTGCAGAATATAAAATCAGTGCACTGATGATTTTTGTCTTACCTCACAGGATTCCTTTAGAATCCACTAGAGAATTGCTATGCAGTGAAAATTGCTGTGAAAATTTTGTTCTCTCCAGAGTCTTTTCTAGAAAGGAAGTAGGTATGCCCAAGCTCCAGAAGGAATGGAGTATCCTACAACGAGTGCTTCTACGATAATAAACAAAAACGGAACATATACAATAACAACAATAAAGCAAACAAATTCTAGAGTCTCGGATGGAAATGATTTGTCAGTCTAAATTAAGGCTCTTTATTTATTCTAACCCTTATTTTCTTTCACACCTTGGCCAGTAGCATCAGCTGGGTTATGAATCAAGTGGGTTACGAAATGGATGCATGAAGAGGTAACTTGGATTCATATTTTTCCCTCTGTCGAATTCACTTCCTTACTCTCATATTTAAACCACTATGTTGTTCTTCAAGGCCCTCAGGTGTGTTGCTCTGGAGCAATTTACAGAGTGGAAGTGTTCTAAGACTCTTTCACATTTGTATAGAACTTCAGTTTTTGAAATATTTAGACATCCATTAATTTCACTGGACTGCACACTAATCCATGAGATAGGCAACATGATCATTAAGCCCATCTGACAGGTAAAGGCACTGAGATTCAGAGTGGTTAATTAATTAGATCAGGGTCACGTAGGATGCCAGCCCCAGATCCCCCAGTTTCAGATTTATCCCATTTTTCCCCCACTGTGCTCTGAGTGGCATTTTTGACATGAGTGTTTTCTTTCATTCCTAAGCACGTCAGTGAACAAGCTTTGTAACCACCAGGTTGGTTTCTGGGAGTACATTGATTGTGGAGGGCCAGGAGCAGAAACCACAGACTGTAAATGACAGTTACCCTTATTGGAGGTTTGGCCTTTATTGAATGGAGTGCTCTTGTTAAAGAAAGGTATGCATTGAGATGAGAGGCTTGCCAATCTCGCAAAAAAATAGAAATTTCTGGGCTCCTTGGGGATGGCTAATGATAGTGATTATGGAGGAGTTTGCAGATATGAAGTACTTTATAAATCCTGGAGGAGTGGCAGTAGACTGCGTTTCTGGGGAGATGGATATTTGCATTTGTTATCTTCTGGACACTGCTGCCTTTGACACATTCTTGTTTTTATAAACAAGCCGGTTTTGCTTCTCTTTAGAAATGGGTCTGTTATCTAGCTTCATGGTGGCTTTCTGTACGCATGAGCTGGTGGCTCCAGTAAAATGGAACATTTGTACCGCTGCAAAACTGAATTTAGTGACGTTGCCAATATCTTAGCCCTCGAGTAGTCTTTAAATATTCTTAGCCCCGGGAGCTGGCCCAAGAAATTGCTTATTCTTTTCCCTGTACCACTCAGCATATAAGTCCTGAATTACTGCTGACCAAAGTTATGTAAAGTACAAATCAATAAGCATTTTGTTTCTGTGTTTTAGGGAATGAGATGATGAGCGAGAGAAAACCCTTTGATGAAGCCTTCAAATTATTGGCATTGTTCTATGGATTAACAGAGCTGAGACTATTAATTTACTCATTCGTTGATCTCCATGTCATTACACTGCACTAAAAGGATTTTTTTAGTAGCTTTTTGAAATATTCACACACAAACGATTCACACATTTAAGGTATACCATTCAATGGTTTTTGGTATGTTACATTATTAATTTTTTACAGTCATGGTTAAAGACATAAAACACATAAAATTTGCCATTTTAACCATATTTAATGTACAATTCAGTGGCATTAGCTATACTCAGTTTTGTGCAACCATCACTATTTCCAAAGCTTTTCTTTATCACCTCAAACAGAAACCGTGTCCTCATTTAACAATACCCCCACCTGAAAGGATTTTTGATTGCTACCTTCAGGTGTAGGTAAGGACTTTGAGGAAGATTTTCTTTATTCTTTTAGGGGAAGTTCCATATGGTACATGACACAGGTTGGGTGCCCTCAGGAAGCAGCCCTCAGATCGATGTGTCAAGATGAGTATGCAGGACATTATGGGAACATCTCAGGGTCCACACTTGGGGGGTGTGGGAGAAAAGGGGGCAGGCTTAAGTGGAAGGAGAAGGTGCACTGCACTGCAGTCAGGAGGCCCGAGCCTACCCACTGGGGCTCTGGAACTGGGGACTCTGGAGCTGGGCAACAAGGATGGGTCTTCATACCTTTCTTCCTCCAGGCATCAGAGGCTGGCAGGCGCTGGGAGGTACATGAGCCCAGGCTAAATAAGTTACTCCTTCAACCAGGGACAGCTGGGGAGAGAGTTGACAGCCGAGGGCTACAGGCATGCTTGGTGGCTGGGGGATGAAATCTTCAGCCAGTGTTCCCCAAACGTTGCTGCCATTTGGAATCACCTGGGCGTCCTCAGAAATACTCTGCCTGGCTTAATTGATATGGGGTGAGAAGTGGGCGGCAGGAGTTTTAAGAGCTTCCCAGGTGACTCTAAAGGGCAACAGTTTGGGAGCACCTGCTTTCCATCCTGAGGAGGTGGCAGGTTGGTGGGAAGAGCCTGCATTTTGGAGTCTCAGGAAGATTTGCATGTGGCTCAGCCATTTACTAGCTCTGTGAGTTCTCATTTATGTCCTGCTGATAAGACTTTGCCGCTGGGCTTAAAAAAAATATGAATGGAGGTGCATTTGGGTGGGTGGGAGGGGACTATCAACAAATCAATACAAAAACAGTGAACACTTCCAAGAAAATTTGGCAAAAACCAAGAATGCATAATTTACAATGAAGTTCAAATAACTTAAACATTTGAAGATATATTGTCTTAATGTATTAATTGCCTTTCATGTTGGAAGAAATGAAAGTTAAAAGTATTTGCATATAGCGCTCAGTAACAGTGACAGTGATGGCCGGAGACATCTTTACACTCTTGGGATGTGTGCATTGGTAGAGCTGATGGTGGAATATGCATACAAATTCTTAAAAGGTGAATCAGATCTAATTCCAGAGGTTTATCCTGTGGAAATAATGGATCAATGTGTCAAGATGTGTGCATAAAGGTGTCATTGCTGAGCCTTGTTGGCAATGGTGGGAAATTGGGAGCAGGACAAATGCTCATTAATAGGATATTGGTTTTTTTTCTTTTTAAGATTTTATTTATTTATTTGACAGAGAGAGAGAGTGCACAAGTAGGGGGGAATGGGAGAGGGAGAAGCAGTCTCCTTGCTGAGCCGGGCGCCTGATGTGGGACTCGATCCCAGGACCCGGGGATCATGACCTGAGCCGAAGGCAGACGCTTAACCGACTGAGCCACCCAGGCGCCCCTAATAGGGTATTGGTTAAATAACTTGTGGTACATACCTGTTCTGGAACTATGTGGTCATTGAAAAAAATAATGTAGCGTGCATGAAAAAAATAATGTAGCGTGCATGTATTAACGGAGGAAGTTAACCACCATGTATTTTTAAATGAGAGAAACGGTAAACAAAACAGCATAAGCCTATTTTTGCACTAAAATCGTATTTGCATTGAAAATGCCTGTAAGAAAAATACCAGATGTTAGAGTAAACAGTGTTTTTCACGTATCTCTCCATGATGCTTAAGACTTAAAGAAATCATTACCCGTATATTAATTTGTGTGTTAATTTTATATTCAGGAAAAACAGAGCCATTTCCAAAAATGACATGGTTCCAAAATTATACACACATATCTCCATCCTTACATGCTTGTGTCTGTGTGTCCATCCCCACTTCTCCCCAGCAGTCTGAAAGGGAACAGTCTATAATCTAATTAGTGCTATCCCTAGAATTGGGGGTCATGTGTGATTTTTGTTTTCTTCCTTATACTTATTTATTCTTCACAAATTCTTATATGATTGGAACACTCTTTTAATGAGAAATAAGAAGAGGGCGGTTTTAATATTTCAGTGTGCTTGCCTGGCCTAGTTTTCTATCCACCCTTTAAATAGTGCTTACATCTATTACTTGTGAAGGGTCCTTTGGTTCGAATTTCTTTCTCCCTGCCTTCTTATTTAAATAATCACTATGATGTGTTGCATAGTTGTGTGCTTTACAAAATTAGGGCATTTATTCTGACTCGCACATTTGTTATTAAGTGGTGCGTTTTCACTTTATTCATCGTTTTTTTTCCTAAAGTAAATTTGACCTTTAGATGAGGCATTTCCAAGCATAGCATCCATCATCTACCATTATACTTCTGCTTCATCTGTTAAATGGTAATGTGTCCTCTAAAATATTGATATTAAATTAAGTCGTTCTATATTTGCTCTTAGGAAGAGCTTTGAGGTTATCAAATTTACCAGGCAGGTAGGATATGCAAAAAGAGAAATGCATGGACAGTGTCCAGCAGGCCAGGGCTCTGCCATGTGTCTGACAAATCTCATTCATCCCTCTAGGCCCTAAATTAAACATCGCCTCCCCTGTCCTATTTTCTTGGCTCCCCCAGGGTAAACTGGTGCTGACTTCTCCATATGTTTATTATGGCCCTCATTAAATTTTGTTGTAAGTAGTCGTTGATGGCTGTCATCCCATTAAGACCTCCAGATAGGAAATGTGGTAGCCACCCACCAAGATGGTCCCCAATGATCCTTACCTCTTGGTATTCATGTCCTTGACAAATAAATTATAATGGAAGTGATGATATGTCATTTCCCAGATTAAGTTATAAAAGACTGAGGTTTTGGGGCACCTGGGTGCCTCAGTCGTTGAGCGCCTGACTCTTGATTTTGGCTCAAGTCATGATCTAAGGGTCGGGAAATCAAGCCCCTCCGTGGACTCCCTGGTCAGCCGGAAGTCTGCTTCTCTCCCTCTCCCCTGCCCCTCCCCCCACTAGCACTCTCTCTGCCTTTCTCTCTCTCAAATAAATAAAATAAATCTTAAAAAAAAAAAAAAAAGACTGAGGGTGCCTGGGTGGCTCAGTTGGTTAAGCGACTGCCTTTGGCTCAGGTCATGATCCTGGAGTCCCTGGATCGAGTCCCGCATTGGGCTCCCTGCTCAGCGGGGAGTCTGCTTCTCCCTCTGACCCTCCCCCCCTCATGTGCTCTCTCTCTCAAATAAATAAATAAAATCTTTAAAAAAAATAAAAAAAAGACTGAGATTTCTGTCTTGGGTTATTTCTTTTACATCAGTCACTCTGTGGAAAACCGGCTGCCATGTTGTAAAGACAGGCAGTGTGTGGGGAGAAGCTTAAGTGACACAGCTAATAGGAAACAGGCTGGCCGACAACCATGTGAGTGAGCTTAGCAGCAGGTCCTCCCCTTGTTGAGCCCTCAGATACCACGGGCTCTGCTGTCGGCTTGATTGCAACCTCATGAGAGACCCCGAGCCAAAACCCACCTAAATGCCTCCCAATTTCTAACCTTCAGAAACTATGTGAGACAACACGTGTTGTTTTAAGTGCTAACTTTGAGATAACTTATGCAGCAGTAGATAACTATTAAGAATTTGGTACTAGAAGTGGAGTACTGATATAGCAAGAAATGAAAATATGGTAGGGGCTTTGAAACTAGGCAATGCACAGTAGAAAAAGCTGGAAGGATTTTGAGGAACATGTTAGCAAAAGCTTTAAGTGCCATGAGTACACTGTTCACAGAAGTTTGGACTCTGAGGAGGCTACCAGGGAAGGCTTAACGGAAAATGAGAATCATATTGGAAACTGGAAAAGGCAGAGTCTTTATTATGTAGTGGCAAAAAATTTAGCAATACTGTCATCTGCAGTAATGTGGAAAGTAGAAAACGTACCTAATGAACTGGGTGATGCAGCTAAGGAGATTTCAAAACAGTGTTGTGCCTTCCGTTTTTTCCCTGTTGCTTATAGTAAAATTGCAAAGACAGAGAAACTGAAGGCAGAACTAGTGAACAAAAAGAGCCAGGACTTGCTGTTTTTGAAGATTCCAGACTCTCCAGATGGCACATGATACTAAAATTAAGAAAAGGCTTTTGAGCAACGATCAAATTTGGGGGCACTTTTAGGAAAACAAGTTCCAAACATGAAGCCAAGGGTGTGACTGTAAAATCTTTTCAAAATCTCAAAAATCAAAGATGGTGTCTCAGAGAACTGTGCGGTCAGCCAAAAGGCCCTCTCAAGAGCTAAGGGTTTGCCTTCTAGACCCTCTTGGTCAATGGTAGGGCTTCTTAGAAGCTCAGGGACATTGTACCTCAGCCAAAGGCCAAGGTGAGGAAGGACCCATTGCAAAGAGATTTATGGTATGGCTTCTGTCTAATGGAACGAAGCTTAAAAGGAATCACAGAAAACCTTCAAAGTTTTTGAGAGAGTTACACTTGAAGAGACACCATCAGGTTGAAATAAAAGGGACACAGCACAAAATGAAAAGAGGACTTTGGACCCCCAAGTATCACGAGTAGGAAGCAGGCAGAGAAAACTACTTTGGTGCAAACACTTGTTACCTTTCATGAAAATGGAAGGACCACCAGGAGGCCCAAACCTAGAGTCCAGAGGGTGGAGTTAAGAGCCATAGAGAGTTATGGCCTCAGCAAGGAACTCACATGTGCTTGGCAGGATTTCAGAATTGCTAGCCCATGCTTCCTATTTCCCCCTTTGTGGGTAGGAGTGTTTATAGTGGTTATCCTCTGCTGTCCCACTGTTGTGTGCTGAGTGGGGACAGATAACTGGTTGCTTTGGTTGCACACCTCTTAGATATTGAGAGGAACTGTAGTCAGTGAGTTGCATGTTAGGGACTACACCCAATGAACCTTATCTATGCCTAGGCCTGATTTAGGCAATAAGAGTCTGGAATGGGAGCTGATTCTGGGGTTCAATGAGACTTTTAGGGACTGTGGGAGAGGTTAGTGTATATTGTATGTAGGACAGATGGGAATCATTGGGAGCCTGAAGGTGACTGTGGTAGCCAACCTCTAAGATAGCCCCCATTAATCCCTGATTCTTGGCATTCAGAGTTGTTAATTCCCTCCCAAACCCACATTGTGCTAGGGTTGGTCTTTGTGACCAATAACAGAAGTGGTGGTATGTCACTTTGGGATAAGTTTATTAGAGCTTCCATTGGGGGGATGCTCTCATTCTCTTGCTGTCTTGGATTGCTCACCATGGGATACACTGTATGTTGAGGACATTCAGGCATCCTTGTGGAGAGAACCACCTGGTGAAGAACTTCCAGCTTTAGCCACATAAGTGAACTTTCTTATAAGTGTACCTCCCAGCTCCAGTCAAGGCTTCAAACGATGGAACCCCAGCCAACAGCTTGACTGCAACTTCATGAGACACCATGTAGAAAGGAATTAACATAGCAGACCCAAGACTGCTATCCTTAGAAAGGCCTGCTTGCAAGATTGGCTCTTGGCTGGCATCTGGGAACTTGGATTTAGGGAAGATTCCCACCATTCTCTAATGATGAGTGGTTGACATTGCCTAAAGTGTGCAAACAATATTATTTATGGTGAACACCTGCTTTTATCTGTGAGTCTGGAATTTTGGTATGTGCTAGGCAGAGAGTGCATGCATGAGCAGGCCCCAACAAAACCCTTGGACCTTGAGTCTCTAATGAGCTTCCCTGGTAGACAACATTTCACACATTGTTGTCACAATATGATGCTAGAGGATTTAAGCTTGTCCTGTGTGATTCCATGGGGAGAGGACTCTTGGAAGTTTGTGCCGGGTTTCCTATGGACTTCATTCCATTCGCCTTTTCCCTTAGTTGATTTTTGCTTTATATCCTTTTGCTGTCATCAAAGCCGCAAGTGATGCCATATGTATGTGAATCCTCCTAGTGATCACTGAACCTGGAGGTGTTCTTGGGGATGCTCAACACAAAGACCCAGAGCAAGAACCACCTACTCAGAAACTGAGATAACAATTGTTTATTATTTTCAGGCACTGAGTTTTAGAGCAACAGATAATACATGAAGCCAATTATTTCTCTCTCCCCCGCCAGCGTTTAGCTTAGTGTCTAGAACATAGGTGTTAAATATTTGTTGAGTGAATTAATACTTCTGCCTTTGAAGAATTTTACAGTCCATCTGGTGCCTTTGCAGGAGAAATCTAAATCCTTGCCTATTAGTATGAAGCTGGCTTATCTTCCCTTTCTTTTGCTGGAAGAACCAGTCCTAGGGGCAGCAGCCTGTCTTACCATTATCAGATTCTGCCATCTTCCTTTTTGGATGAGGTTCATGTGTATAGGAATTAGTGTATGACCATGCTTCTCTGTTACTTCTTAGTTTCGTTGTTTTTTTCTCTTCTATGCCTTGGTAATGACAGCTATTCTTACCATTGGAAGAAAACCTTCTTCCTGCTGAGAAATTAATTACCGAATGTTTCAGGGCCTTCCTTATAAGATATTAATATTTCTCTCTTGAGTCTTGCTTCTTATTCTGTCAAATGATTGCCTTGGACAAATGACCGTTTTTGTTTTACATTGTCCCCTCCTCGGCACACTGTCTTGAAATATACAAAGATAGCAACCATTCAGGCTAAGATAACTTTAATGTGGGAGAAAAACCCAGAATATATACTAGAAGTAGACTTCCTGGAGTTATCTACAGTTTCTGAAAGAAGTGTTTTAATCAAAAGTTGTGTGTGTATGCTTGTGTATAGATGTGTGCATGTGCACACAAACTCTCACACACACATACTCATCCCAAGTTGATTTCTGTGACCTACCATTTGGTAGTTAACAGAATATTTCCCCTCCCTTCAAGTGTATTCCAGTCATAGCAAATGACCTTGATTCCTATTTTCCTGATAATCTCAAGGTGATCTAATAGGAGTTCTCTGATTTGATCTCCTTTTCCTTAATTAAAAAAAATATTCTCCCTCTTTTATCAAAAAATCTATCCTTCTTTCAAAGGGTCCTCTCTATAGTTTTTCCTCCCTCTTCTCGAGCATTATTTTGTCTCTGATCCTACTTTATATTTTTGCATTTTCTTTTTTCCTCTTCTCACCAATTTCAATAAGGATGCTCAGGTTTCTCTAACTCTAAATAGAACAACCATCCTTTTCTTTGCCTTGCTTTCTTTTGGAACTGTAATTCTATGTACTTCCTTTTCTTTGTTGCCAAGCTTCTCAAGATTAGTCATTTCTGCTGGCTGCCTCACTTCCTTATCATTCACTCACTGCTTAACACTTAAAACCCACTGTGTTACCCTTTCCACTCTGAAATTCCCCTCCAAGGTATTTTTATGACTGTGTCTATTAACCCTCTACCGCCCACACCCTGCAAACAGATTGTTTACATTACTGAAGCATTTACTACTGTTGTTGTTACCTTCTTTGAAACTACTTTTTATTTATTTGACAGTATGGGATTTTTGCTTTGGTTCTCCCCCTATCTTTTATAGCTATATTTCTGATTATTGACTAATGGACCAATCAATCAAGACTTATCCAAGCTGGAAGAAATTGGTTTCTGGAACAAATGGTCCATTTCCAAAAGTCCTGTTCTCTTCCCGGAATTTTTAACACCCAGGGGGTCAGTTGCTCACCTAGAGTATGAGATCATTGCATCTGAATGTGCCATCTAGGTACTGTTTTTGGCAGTCTTGTTGATCCCGTTTGGACATGACTCCAAAGTTCTACATTTCAAGACTCATATTTCAACCAGAAGGTGAACATATCAACCTAACTGTACCTTGATCTCATCAAATTCTAACTAAAAACAAAGTTTTCATTTTCCTTCCTCTCCAGATAGCTTCTTACGACCTCTCTATTTTTATTTGCTTCTAGGATAGGAATCACGTTTTTTTCTTCTCTTCAGCCCTGTGTCCAAATAATCCTCAAGTCCTGTATGATAGTGCCTCTGTTTGATATCTTTCTATTCCCAGTCCCACTATAGCTGTCTCCTAGCTCCTGCCTTTGTCTCCTGTCCTACTTTCAGTCCCATATATATGGGACCGATGGCTCTTTTGAAAGTGAAATCCCCACCCTGTCATGGCACCATCTGGAACTCATCCATTTCTGACAAATGAAGGGTAAATGCCTCTCTTCTCTTCCTCCCCTATGCCTACTGCACCCTTGTAGCTGCCCTGGCTCTCCTCCTCTATTTTGCTCATGATTTCCCTTGAATTAGGTTATGTGAGTAGAATCCAGCTTGGCAGGCAATTCTGGAGATCAAACAAAAAACCAGGAGTTTGGAGGAAATGCCTATTTGTTAAGAAACATGTACATGCATGTCATTTTTGCCCGTTGAAGTCATCCTCACCTTTAAGCTTCATCTCGAGTTTGCAGCTTTTTCCATGAAGGCTTTCCTGCTTTCCCGTGATGGCTCCCACCTTCTTCTGCATTACCTTGTGCTTTATTTCCCGGGCTCCAATGCTACAGTGTTTATGCTCTTTTGGCACTCAGGGTTTATGAATGATACCATTAGGATATGAAAAAAAAGACAGTACAATTACTCTTTATTTTTACATTTTTTTACTACTGATTTTTTTATTGTGGTAAAATATACATAACATAAAATTTACTATTTTAACTGTTTTTTTCTTTTTTATTGTTATGTTAATCACCATACATTACATCATTAGTTTTTGATGTAGTGTTCCATGATTTATTGTTTGCGTATAACACCCAGTGCTCCATTCAATATGTGCCCTCTTTAATACCCATCACCAGGCTAACCCATCCCCCACCCCCTCCCCTCTAGAACCCTCAGTTTGTTTTTCAGAGTCCATCGTCTCTCATGGTTCGTCTTCCCCTCCGATTCCCCCCCTTCATTCTTCCCCTCCTGCCATCTTCTTCTTCCTTTTTTTTTAACATATAATGTATTATTTGTTTCAGAGGTATACAGGTCTGTGATTCAACAGTCTCGCACAATTCACAGCGCTCACCATAGCACATACCCTCCCCAATGTCTGTCACCCAGCCACCCCATCCCTCCCACCCCCCACCACTCCAGCAACCCTCAGTTTGTTTCCTGAGATTAAGAATTCCTCATATCAGTGAGATCATATGATACATGTCTTTCTCTGATTGACTTATTTCGCTCAGCATAACACCCTCCAGTTCCATCCACGTTGTTGCAAATGGCAAGATCTCATTCCTTTTGATGGCTGCATAATATTCCATTGTGTGTATATACCACCTCTTCTTTATCCATCCATTTTAACTGTTTCTAAGTGTACAGTTCTGGAGCATTACGTGCCTATTCTACATTGCTCTGCTGCCGTCCCCACCATCCATCTCCAGAATGTTTTCATCTTCTCTGACTGGAACTCTTACCCATTAGACACTACCTTTTAAGATTTCTGTTTTGATGGACATTTAAAATGTATATAAAGTTAGAGAGTCTATGTATTTTCAGAATAATGAAATTTTGATGTATTGGAAATACATGCTCAAATTTTTAAGTGACCGAGGAACACAATCTAAAGATTTAGAGGTTAATAACAGTTATGTGTCACTAGGCATTTTATAATTATTCTTTGATATTAATTTTGGCTGAAAGCTACTGACACCTGTCATTTAATTATTAGATGGGTTTCTGCTTTGTAGAGAAAAAATTTTAAATAGACAAACAAAAATTAATAAATTAAAATCACCCATCATAAGACAACTCCCATATAAAATTCTATTGTATATTCTTTTCAGCTAGCTTTCTATGCATACAGATATGATTTTCTTTTTAAAAGGAAGGGTCATGTTCTATTATTTTTGTAAATTGTGTACACTGCTCTTTGCACTTTGAAGATTGTCATGACTGTTTCTTTTGATACGAAACATTCTTTTCCCCTATATTTTAATGGCTTTATCTTATGAAAGTATAAAAATAATTGATTTAAATACCCTAATTCCTGTGCTGTTGCATTTTTAGGCTCCTCTGTTTTTTTTATTCCCCTTTTTGCTATTTAAACAGTTCTGTAAAACGGATTGTATTAACCATGTCTTACATACCTGTGATATTTCTTTAGGCAAAATCCCTGCGATTTGCATGTTTCTTGAAGAGTTGTGGTTTTACTGCCATCTTTTCTGTCTGGGTCTGAGGCAATTTTGTGTTCCTGGGTTGCAGTGAGGACTAAATGGGTTAATAAGTGGAAAATACTTAACAGCGCTTGGCATAGAGTAAGCAAACAATAAATTTTGGCATTTTTTTCTAGTGTATGTCCCCTGTCAAGTAAGCCAAGTTAATCATCAAGTAGCTCCTGTAAAATAAAGCATGGTTATATTCCTCAGGAAGATGAATTACATATTAATGACTTCATTTTATCAGTTCTCCTAAGTAGGGACCGTGAATATAGCAATCTCAATGTGTCACCGTTTGTAGGGACAGAGTGTAATCTTGTAGATTTGAAAGCTTAATAGGAGCCCTTTCGTAGGTAGATTTATATGGAGACAAAGGGGAAATTAAAGTCGTGTTAGATGATATTTGTCATTTGTGGGGGGAACAGTGTAGTTAATTTCCAGACCCTTGATGAGGGCAGGGATGTGGCTTCTTTCAGTTCACCATTTGTATACCAGTCTAGCATTTGGCCGTAGTAGGCACTCAATAAATAGTTGTGAAATAAATAAATATTTATAAATAACCATGTCTACGCATCATAGAACGTATTGCCACATATGTTGTAAACATAATGAAGGCTTTGTATAATGCACTGATGGTTGATAATGGAACTCTTGTCTGCAGAGTGGGCTGGAGGCTTTCAGGATTTTTCTCCTGATTCTTACAGGATTGGAGGGTGAGCAGATTCAGAAATGCTGCAGGCGGCTGACGCTTCTGTTGAATGTCCCACTCTATGCCGGTCAGGTTCTCTGATTCCTCTGCTGTTCCCACGTGGGTGCTCGCTCTGTCCTTACCGCAGCTGCTGGAGCTGATCTCACTGGGAAAATAGTGTTTCCTTTCTGCCGACCCATGGGGTTTGGTGTTTGATGAACCTGTTTCCCATTTTCTGAGCAAAATACATAGGTCAATCCCCCTTGGATGAGGTGAGGATCTGCCATCATTTTACAAGCACTGTGTGGGCCTGGTGTCAAACCACAGGCTCTTTGTGAGGATGTGGTATCATTTGTAACTCTGGCACCAGCTTCCAGTCCGAGGACATTCTCTTGGCACTGTATTGACTCCCACATTGGAGAACATTGACAGTCATCAGAGGAATGACTTAATTGCTGCTGAATTAAAAAAATAAAGTCAGACTTACAGTATAAATGGATTTTACTCTCTTCAAAGTAGTGACCTTGGGATAGATGTAATCCTTTGATGCTTCCATTGATGTTGCTATTGCCCCAAACATTCCTGGAATCTTTTTTAAGTTGCCTTCAGAGCTATGAATATGAAATATTCACATTCTTGTGAATATTTTTGAGTTGGACAAATATTTATTCTCTGTAGGAAGCTTTGATTTTTGGAAGGAGGAAAGCACCAGAGGCATCGAGTCCGGCTTCTGAAGTGCATGCTGAGGGCTGGGAATACTGGTTCTGTCCAAGGCAAAGCAGGGTTTTAGACATCTTGTAATTATGTCATGGGACTTATAGGTGTGTTCTGAACATGACTTCTTTTGTAAAATAATGTTTCAAATTATAAAATACGTCGAGCCTAGAGAACACTACGGGACCCTGTAGGACAGGCATGCTCCCAGCACTGATGTTAAACAGAGGCTAACGTTCTGCTGTGTTTGTTGGCCTGTGTTCTTTCGTCTTTCTCTCCTCCCCTGCTCTTTCTTTGACAGAAGATCTTGCAGGTACTCCTGAAACGTTGTCCTGCCCCGTGCCCACTGCCCACCTTCCTTCCCTCTACAGTCACCCCTCTGCCAGAGTCGCTGTGCTTCATTCCCACGTATGTTTAGGCCTTTTGGAGGCAGTGCTTTAAAATTTACACAACTTGTATTTTACTGTATGTATCCCTCTGACATCGTTTTTGAGATGTATCCATGTTGATTTGTTTTAATTGCTTTATACGAACAAATCAGTTTATTCATCCACTCACCTAAGAGAAGGTTAAGATGATTCCACCCTTTTGCTGCTGCAGATCGTGCTGCAGTGAACATCTGTGTGCATATCTGCCTAGGGATATGTGCTAGGGAGTGTGTAAAGCAAGTACCTGTAGGAGAAATCCCTAGTTCTAGAATATGCACATCTTCAATTCAGTGGATGTTTCCAAGCTGCTGTCCACAGCAGTTGCAATTATGTTCCTATTTGCAGTTACTGTTTCCCTGCATTCTCTTGATTTATCACATTTTAAATATTTGCTTATTTGATTGTCACGCAATTGTATCTCCTCATTTTAGCTCGCATTTCTCTGCTCACTAGTGTGATAGAGCATCTTATCATCTGTTTGGTGGCCACCCGAGTTTCTTCATTTGTGAATTGTCCATTCATACTGCCATTGACCTTTTTATTAATGATTTATAAGAATCATTTCTATTCTAGATATTAATTCTTTGTCAGTTTGATGGGCTACAAATAACTTGTGGTTTATGTTTTTACTTTTTAATGATGTCCTTTATTCAACAGCAGTGCTAAATTTTAATAGAGTATTTTAATTTCTTTGTGGTTTTTTTTGTGTCTTGTTTATGAAGTCCTCCTCTACCCTAATCTTATAAAAATATTTCTTATACCTTCTTTTAAAAAGTTTTGAAATGTAGTGTTTTACAGTGACTTAGAATTAATTTTTGTGTATTAGTATGACATTGGACTTTACTCTTTTTCCATATGGGTGACCAGTTGTCTCAGTTCCACATACTGAATCTTTTCAGTGCTGTCAGATACCACATTCCCATATGTATGTGAATGTGTTCTGTGGCTCTGTGTTCTTTGTGAAGGGTGTGTTTGTCTACTCTGCCCCAGCTGCTCTTTTACTTACTTTGGGCTTAAGTTCCACCTTCAGAATTGCCTTGACTACACCAGACTCTTTACACCTTCAAATACATTTTCAGACTGTAGAGGCCTCATTTTGCTTTTGTTGGAATTACTCAGACGTCTTACAGATACATGGTGAGAATTTATCCTCTTATGATACTGAGTCTTCTCATCCACAAATATAGACTAGTTGTGTTTGTTTAGTTCTTTTTTTTATGTCTTTCAATAGAATTTCATAATTTTTGCCATACTTCTTACATATCTTTGTTAATGTATTCCTAAGTATCCCATAGTCTATATTGCTCTTGTTAATGGCATTGTTTTATTATCCCTTCCTATTGTTGCTGGTATAGAGGAACAATATTTGTTTTTATATACCTTGTTGAATTCTCATGAATTTTCATGTTTTACTGTAGACACTCGTACATTTCCTATGTAGACAGATATATAATCTTTTGATAATGACAGGCTTTTTTCCCCCCTAAGTTGCATGACTAAAGGAAAACTGTCTCTCTACTTAGAACATTTCTGACACCAAATGTGTAGGTTTTCCCTCCATTACATTCTCTAATTTTTTTGCAGACACAAACTGGATGTCCTACAGTTTAGTTCAATTCTGGCATTAACATTACCACATGCTAAAGGACTCAGTCCCACAAGACCACCCCCCCACTTCAGATACCAATCACAACTCTGGGTCTCCCACACTTCTAACTGACTGGCTATAAATTGGAGCACCTATTGATGTAGGAAAGATGTTAGGGTTTGGAGCCAATGGCCAAGAAAGAATTCCTGAGACATCTTTGGTGCAAAAAGTGGTTTTCTTAAAGCCCGGGGACAGGACCTGTGGCCAGAAAAAGCTGCCCTGGAGTTGTGAGGAGAGGCCAGTTGTATACTTTCAAGTTGGGGGAGTAGGGGGTTAGGGAGAGCGTAAGTCTCTAAAGAATTTTGGAAGCAAGGTTTCCAGGAGCTTGAGGGGGCTAGCTATTGTTAGGAAAAGGTCATTTATTACTGTCTAGTAAACCCTTAGTCATGAGACCCTTCCGATGTATATCGGTGGGCCATATGCTTGGGGGAGGATTGCCAACATATATCTTGGGGGGAGGTAGAGATAAAGGAAGTTTCCAAAGGAATTTTTATATGTTAAAGTAGGTTCACAGGCTCCCGAGAGTCAGGCTAAGGTTGCCTTTTGCCCTTAACAAAGTACTAACATTGAGGCAGCTGAGTTCCTAGAGGAATGTCACTCTGCCTGTTCCAAGGACTTGTCAATGGGCTGTAAGTAGTAAGGAAATTTAATTTTTATCTTTTGCCTTTGTTTCCCATATCACCTATGATCCCTTCCTTGGGTGTGAAATTTTTGCTGGAAGGCTCGCAGAACTCAGCAAAGTGCTTTACTTAGTATTACTGGCTTATTATAAAGGATACAACTCAGGAACAGCCAAATGGAAGCAATGCAAAGGGCAAGGTATGGGGGTGGGGGGTGAATGGAACTTCCATGCCCTGTCTAGATGCACCACTCTCTTGGCATCTCCGTGTACTTGCCAACCCAGAAGCTCTTCAAACTGCGTAATTTTGGGGTTTTTTTTGGAGGTTCCACTACATAGGCATGGTTGGTTAAATCATTGGCAATTGCTGATTGAACTCAATCTCCAGCCCCTCTCCCCTCCCCACTGGTAACCAGGATCATTCCTCAGGAGTCATTTCATTAGCATAAACTTAGGTATGGTTCAAAGGGGCTGATTATGAATAACAAAAGATACTACTCTTAAAAATTCCAAGGGTTTTAGGAACTCTGTGCCAGGAACCACAAACAAAGACAAATATAAATTTTTTATTACATCACAATATCACAGTGACTTTCCCTTATTTTTCTTGTATTAAGGTGCTGGCCTGTATTTTTAATACACCACCTTTATAAATAAAGTTTTATTGAAACACAGCCACACTCATTTGGTCTATGGCTCATTTTGCATTACAGTGGCAGAAATTGACTAGTTTGGATAGCAAATTTCTAGTTTGCAAAGCCTAAAGTGTTTGCTATCTGACACTTTACATAATGTTTCCTGAGGAGTGATAGAACCTTTTTGTGTTATTCCTGACTTTAAAAGGAGAGCCTGTAATGCTGTACCATTAGGAATGTGTGCCTATAGATTGGTTGATGTGTGTTCTTTATTGGGTTAAGAAAAGGTCCTTCTGGTCTTAGATTTGTAAGAAATGTTTTCTTGTTTCTTTTGTTTTGTTATTTTAGAAAATCATGAATGAGTGTTGAATTTTATCAAATGTGCTTTTAGCATCTGAGAAGATTTGTTTTTCTCTCCTCTTAAACATACTTAATTATATTCTCTTTTAGATTATTCTATTTCCAGTTCTTGGAGCTAGAATTCTCTTGTTTAATGTGCTTCTGTAACTTGTGAGCTTAGTGGGCCTGATTTTTCTGTAGGAATTGTCTGGGTCATGGGTCGTGGGAGTTTTTGCTCTAGATTTTCCATGCCTCTTTTGGCCTAGACCAATTGTTATGTTAATTTCTCAGGTTGGGCATTTCTGGACCATGCAGGTAGCCTAAAATTATACCCCAGAAACAGAGGTCTGGGGTTTAGATTTTGCAGGAAGCTTTTTGTCCTCCTTTCCTGATGTTAAACAGAGATTTATGAGCGGTCGGAGTTGGGGGGAGAATGCTTTTCAGCCCATTTTCCCCGTGCTCACAACTCTTTGCAGGGCCTCCCTCAGGGCAGCAGCAAGAATTCTACCTTGGGCAGGCCCTTTGGGCTTTGCTTCTGGTCCCTATGTGCTAGGGGACATCCAAACCCTTACTTTTCCTGGATCGATACTTGTTCTACACCATCTTCTTCCGTATGACTTCCCTTACCCCTGGGGAAGCTGCCCAGTTGGTTCCTCTGCTTACTTCTCTTTTTCTGTTGCTGCTTCATTTCTGGCACCTGTTAATTTCTCCTTCATTATTGCAGGTTTAATTATGCATTTACAAAGAAGCTGGTATTTCCAGGTGCTTGTAGCAGGAATATGTGAATGTGTCATCTTAGCTTACCATGTTGCTGAAATGAGAGTCTGCTCTCTAAATGCAATTTCAGCAATCAAAAAACAAAAGCAAAGCAAAATCCAAGAAAACAAAAAACAAAACTCAGAAACTGGATCCCTAAAGGAACTAACTGTGAGCCAGGCAGCATGCAAGGTGCTTTGCTATCAGCTCATATAATTCTTACAAAGCCTTTATAACTCTTTTTAAATGGAAAAGTTAAGTAACCAGCCCAGCAGTTGGTCAGAGGCAGAGCCAAGCAAGGAACTCAGCTTTGTCAGACATTCCTTCCTCTTGAATAGCCTGAACAGTGGTAGCACTGGGTATTAAGTGTGCCCCTTCTCAAAGTGACTACTGTGAGGGTCAACACTATTTTCTATCTAATGTTCCTAATACATTGACACATTGTCTCACATGGTAATTCTAGAATAGAATCGTGATTGCATTTGTGAGAATTTGCAATTTTGGGTAGATTTAAATTAATCTAAAAAGCAGGTTTTTTTCGGGGTTTTCAACAGTTGAAGAAGGAACATGGATACACTTCCTTTTCAGCATAACAGAGCCTCAGGGAATTAATGGGGACCTGTCATTTTCCATGTTGGTAAGATTTTGGTGGAATGTATCTTACTCGCAGATCTACTAAGACATGTTTTAAGGATATGTTGTTATGCCTGTGGTTTCTGGAAGGCCACAGAGAGTTGGATTTTTATAGCCCCTCTTGGTTTGGTTATTCACATTCTGAAATCAAGGCCTCTATAAAGATGGAATCTGTGGTCATTATATTTTGTGATTAGGAGATTGCAGATGGCTAACGCTGTAATCTCACTTAATGGTTTGAGGATGGACTCCAGAGCACTCCGCCACCACTCACCCTTGTTCACCATCTAATTTAGCAACATCTAACTTGAATCAAAAGACGGCCCTGGAAATTTTTGCTCAGTGCTTGTTCTAAGAGCATTCTGGAATATTGCACGTTACCTGATGCTTCGTGAGAGGAGGTGCTTGAGCCGTTGTGGCCTCTCTGAGCCCCGATCCGTTATGTAGGAGAGGTTAACAAGTGGTGGAACTTCCCTTCCACCAGCAGCATTGACCTGTTTCACTGTGAAGTTGTGTTAATGACTTTGCCAAAAATTTTCTCAGTGCACAATAGGCCTATTTCCTGGAGGAGCTGATCTTGCAATCCCGTATATTTGGAGCAGTCAATTATGAATCTGCTAATTCGCTTGAAGTTTGGTCTCCCAGCTAAGTGAGCTCTTGTGAACTTTGCCAGAATCTGGATTTCCAAATGATTTGACAAGAGAAAAAGGAAAGATTGGGCCAAAGAAGCCATCACAGGTCAATTTCGTATAGTCAGAAATTTGCTCAGCCCAAGCTCCTTGCTTTCCTGTTGCCAGAAAATACCCTTTCTTCTCCTTTTGTAGCTGTTAACCTGTCCCAAGGAAAACTAGTTTTGCCTCCCTTTTCTGTTTTCAGCAGTAGCATGTGGGAAAGCCTCCAGCTCCATGGTCTGCGATGTGGCCTCCCCGGGACACATGTCACTTCTCTTCCCTACCCTAGAAAAGGCCCAGCCTTTCTAATCTATAACCCCAGTGGCTCCATTCATTCTTCTTCCTCTTCCTGGTGGGTAAGTGTGACTTCTCCCAGGTATAGTACTTCCCATCTGTCTTTCTCTTTTTTTAAAATTTTTTCGTTATGTTAATCACCATACATTACATCATTAGTTTTTGATGTAGTGTTCCATGATTCATTGTTTGTGCATAACACCCAGTGCTCCACGCAGAATGTGCCCTCTTTAATACCCATCACCAGGCTAACCCATCCCCCCACCCCCTCCCCTCTAGAACCCTCAGTTTGTTTTTCAGTGTCCATCGTCTCTCATGGTTCGTCTCCCCCTCCGATTTACTCCCCTTCATTCTTCCCCTCCTGCTATCTTCTTCTTTTTTTTTTCTTAACATATATTGCATTATTTGTTTCAGAGGTACAGATCTGTGATTCAACAGTCTTGCACAATTCACAGTGCTCACCATAGCACATACCCTCCCCAATGTCTATCACCCAGGCACCCCATCCCTCCCACCCCCCCACCACTCCAGCAACCCTCAGTTTGTTTCCTGAGATTAAGAATTCCTCATATCAGTGAGGTCATATGATACATGTCTTTCTCTGATTGACTTATTTCACTCAGCATAACACCCTCCAGTTCCATCCACATCATTGCAAATGGCAAGATTTCATTCCTTTTTATGGCCAAGATGTCCATCGACCCATGAATGGATAAAGAAGATGTGGTATATATACACAATGTCTTTCTCTTTTTATAATTTTTTGAGATATTCACCAATAAATGCTAATCTGATTGAATGTGTTTCATATGCCAGGCACTCTTGAAAACATGTTAATAACAACAGCTAATCTATACTGAGCATCTAGTGTATGCCAGGCACTGCTTTAGCCACAAGGGATATGGAGCAAAAGAAAACAAAGGCTGTCCCCCTTGGAGCGTATGTTTTATTGAACAAGCAGCCAGACAGTAAAACCCATCAGGAAACAAACATATACTGTGTCAGGTAGTTCCGTGTGCTCTGAAGAAGGGGTGGAGAGTGACGGTGTGTGCAGGGGCTGGTTGGGGAAAGTTTCTGTGACGGAGGGATATTTGGGAAGGGCAGAGTCTCCAAGGGATTGAAGGAGCAAACACAGTCTGCTTCAGACCTCTTCCTTCCCGAGTCTTGCCGACCTAGAACCTGTCCCACGTGGAACCCCACTCTCCCCTCCCTGTCTCTGCTGGTGGCACCACTTTCTCCCAGAGCCCAGGCTCCAGGCCTGAACCTGACCCTTCCCTCCTCTTTCCTTATCTAAATCACCAAGTCTCTTGGACTTTCTTTGAAGTATGTGTGGCCGCAAACCCTACATTTCCACTGCCTTTGTGGGAAGGACACTATTGCTTGGTTGAGCATGTTGCCATTCCATTTCAGAATTATGGTAACAGCCTCCTAAGTGATCCCTCTCAGCTGATAGGCTCTATCTTCCTCTGATCTACTACCACCAATGTGCTGGAACACATAAGCCATCATTTGAGTGCTGACTCGGTGCCAGACATGGGATCTTCACAAGGACTTGATGATGCTGGCATTATTCCCATTCTGCTGAGGAGGAAACAGACTTTCTCATAGTCAGTCACTCACTGATCCAATAAGTGGTAAAACCAGGATTTGAACTCCCATCTGACTAAATCCACGGGCCTTTCCCAATCTCGAGCCTGGGCTGCCTCTACCTTGCCATTATGTGTGATCAAGACCCCACTTTGATCTCTTACCTCCTTTGCTCAGAATTCTTTCAGGCTTCCCAGCATCCTCAGGGAACTGTCCAAATGTTTTGGAATAGTATTCAAAGGCTTTCATAACTGGGCCATACTCCACCCGTCTTCCAGTTTTGCATCTGACTTCCCTCCACAGCCTTTGCTGGGCATACACAAATGTGTCACGTAGGTAAATATACCTGGGCTCAAAAGGTGAGCACTTTTTCATTCCCTCTGTGTAAACTCACTCTCTCTTCATGCCCCAGCTCAGACTTACCTCCTCTCAACCTGTATCCATCTCTACCTCCAGCCTCCACTCAGAAGGTGTGTCCTGCCTGTTCTAGGCTAGTCCCAACTTCAGAAGATGTGCCAGGCCATCCCCCAGGCACCTATAGCTCTCCCAGTCCTGATCACCAACCTGCCATCCCCACTGATTTCCTTAGTACTTTTTCACATGTGATCCTAAAATACCGAGAAAACTTATGCATGCAAAATGAGTGTAACTTTTCTAAGTAAGGGCCTCCGGAGATATATACTTATTTCACTGAAGCTTCTCAGAGCTCAAAATACATTTGGAGGAGTTCCCTTTCTAAATTGCCTTCCAGCCACCCAAGAAAGTCAATTTCCTTCTTTAATAGCTACGACTCATTTTTGGACTCATGATGACATGAACCCAGTTCAGTCACCTATCTGAGTCATCGGTAGGGACTCCATTTGAAATTTGACTATTTCCCTAAATCAAATTTATCCTCAAGGGATTAAAACTAGATATTCACTAGAATGTGCTACAGGAAATTCTGAAATAAGAGTTCTGAAAATGTCTGCTTAATATGTCAGGGGATGAAACTGGGAGAAAGGCAGGACCAGAATGTTCCTTTTATTTCTTAATCCATTGTCTTTCACTTGTCTGTTTCTTAGCAGAAGGAGAGGGAGAAAGGGAAGCGTGGAGATGAAAAGGGAAACATTGCCAGGCAGGTTGAGTCATGGGAAGCAGTTAAACCATACAAAAAAGAAAATGAACAACATTCCCCTTAAATCCAAGCCTTCCTCAGGGGAGGACTGGGCAAGAAATTTCATTTTGAACATGGAATGAGACCTATTCCTGGTACAGGTGTAAGGATGGATAATAGAGGCAGAAGGAATGAGGTGGAAAGGCCTTGGTGCACTCAAGCAAAGGAGTGCCATTTATTTGCAAGTAATTCTCCTGAGGTGAGGGAGGTTGGGAGGTCAGAACTTGGTCCAAGTTAGAGCAGGATCTTGATCTCTGCTGTTCTGGCTAGATGCACCTGCATTACTCAACTGTTGTCTTGACCATGTGCTCATTGAAAGCCGCCACTGAATTTTTTTTTTTTTTTAATTTGAATTCAATTAGCCATATATAATAATCATTAGTTTCAGATGTAGAGTTCAACAATTCATCAGTTGCATGTAACACCCAGTGCTCATCACATCACGTGCCCTCCTTAGTGCCCATCCCCCAGTTACCCATCCCTCCACCCACCTCCCCTCCAGCAACCCTCGGGTTGTTTCCTATAGTTAAGAGCCTCTCATGGTTTTTCTCCCTCTCTGATGACTTCCCATTCAGTTTTTCTTCCTTCCCCTATGATCCTTTGTGTTGTTTCTTATATTCCACGTATGAGTGAAACCATATAATTGTCTTTCTCTGATTAACTTACTTTGCTCAGCATAATACCCTTCAATTCCATCCACGTTGAAGTAAGTGGTAAGTATTCATTCTTTCTGATGGCTGAGTAATATTCCATTATATATATACTATACACACACACACACCACACACCACATCTTCTTTATCCATTCACCTCTCGATGGACATCTCGGCCCTTTCCACAGTTTGGCTATTGTGGACATTGCTGCTATAAACATTGGGGTGCAGGTGCCCCTTAGGATGACTACATTTGTATCTTTGGGGTAAATACCCAGTAGTGCAATTGCTGGGTCATAGGGTAGCTCTATTTTTAACTTCTTGAGGAACCTCCATACTGTTTTTCAGAGTGGCTGTACCAGCTTGCATTCCCACCAACAGTGTAGGGGGGTTTCCCCTTCTCTGCATCCTCACCAACATTTGTTGTTTCCTGACTTGTTAATTCTGACTGGTGTGAGGGGTTATCTAATTGTGGTTTTGATTTGTATTTCCCTGATGCCTAGTGATGTTGGCATTTTTTCATGTGTCTGTTGGCCATTTGTATGTCTTCTTTGGAGAAACGTCTGTTCATGTCTTCTGTCCATTTCTTGACTGGATTATTTCTTTTTGGGTGTTGAGTTTGATAAGTTCTTTATAGATCTTGGATACTAGCCCTTTGTCTGTAATGTCATTTGCAAAAATCTTCTCCCATTCCATGTGTTGCCTTTTGGTTTTGTTGACTGTTTCCTTTGCTGTGCAGAACCTTTTTATCTTGATGAAGTCCTAAGAGTTCATTTTTGCCTTTGTTTCCCTTGCCTTTGGAGAAGTGTCTCACAAGAAGTTGCTGCGGCCGAGGTCACAGAGTTGTTGACTGTGTTCTCCTCTAGGATTTTGATGGACTCCTGTCTCACATTTAGGTCTTTCATCCATTTTGAGTTTATTTTTGTGTGTGGTGTAAGGAAATGGTCCAGTTTCATTCTGCATGTGGCTGTTCAATTTTCCCAACACTATTTATTGAAGAGACTTTTTTTCCATTGGCTATTCTTTCCTGCTTTGTCAAAGATTAGTTGGCCATAGAGTTGAGGGTCCATTTCTGCGTTCTCTGTTCTGTTCCATTGATCTGTGTGTCTGTTTTTGTGCCAATACCATACTGTCTTAATGATGACAGCTTTGTAATAGAGCTTGAAGTCCAGAAAGCCACCACTGAATCTTATTCTGCTTTTACATCCAGCACTTAGCACTTGTCTGGTGTATAATAAGGACTCAATAAATATTTTCTGAACGAATAAATAAAAAAATGAATGAATTGCTAGAAGAAATCCAGAGGCTAATTTTGCCCTGTCGTTTCTGGTAGCAGCCACTAGGCGGTGCCTTCCTGAGAGCAGGAGCGAATGAAGTCTTGACTTTCAGTGGATAACCTGAGAGAACCCTTAGGTCTTTCCCAGAACCCTCACGGGAATGCACGCCCTCCAGCAATTCACCATACTTTCTTATTCCTGATGTTGAATGTTCATACAGAATTCAGGTACATGGCTAGCACTGGCTTTCTTTACTCGGGTCAATTTCACAGGAGACCCATGAGAATCCTTTAGAAGGTTTTAATTTATGGCTCACCTTTGGGATGTGGAACCAGTTCTACCCCAGGCCTGCACTGAGTCAAGTGGGTTCCCATTGTTCCTGATTACCCTTGTTCTCCAAAAGAACTCAAACTCCTATTGATCTTGTACTTTCTCCGAAACTCTTTTCCAAAGTCACTGATAGCCTTATACCCAACTTTGGCAGCCTGTGGATTGAAGTGTTGGGTAACCCTGCATATTTTAAGCTGCTCCCTGATGAGTACCTGCTCTTTGCCTATGGCTTATATGTTGAAATTCTCAGAACAGTTCCATAAGATGGGCATAAATCAGCTCAGCAGGCTTAGGCAGCTTTCCCAGAGTGACACAACTAGTAAGTGGGAGAGAGAAGATTCGAACCCAGGGCCATCTCCCCACAGGCCTGACTGTGGTCTTTATTACATTTCACACAGAGCACAGTTTAATATATCTGTATTAATGAGATCCAGGGACAATAATGCTATAATAAAATTCAGATAATGTGAAACAATGTCTTGTAGAGGGAGTATAGTTCACTATCAGTGTGAGCAGATACACTCGGCTCTTGTCAGTTTTCAGACAGTTACAAAGGGATAAATACTCAGCCTGAGGCTCCTTTGTGACCATAAACCTAATTAAAGGTACTAGAGATTTTGATTGGTAAAAGCTGGGGACAATACTGCTGAGTGAAATGCTGTGTGTATGTGTATGTGTATGTGTGTGTGTGTGAGTGAGAGAGAGAGAATGTTAAATCCTATGAAGACCTAGAAAGCTATCATTTTTGCTGGGACCGGACTTGGGCAAAGCAACAGCGTAGATGGACTTTACCTTGAACCTCAAGGCCTGTAGAGTCCTCTGCCCCAGCAGGTCCAGTTCAGTGTCTGAGTGTCCCTTTAAAACTTATCCTTTGTCTTGCTGTGTCGGGTTTCTGCTATATGACAGGCTGCAGTGAGTTGGACAGGGTTTGTCAAATAAGTAGATCAGCATAGCACACTTGCTAAATAGTGATTCTCTTGGGAAAAAATGATTTAACTCAGTTAACATATCTGCAGGCTTGGGAGATGCTAATGCTGGGAACATCAGGAGGAGTTGGCCTGTGTGGGGGGGGTGAAGGGAGGTGAAACTTCAGGGGGTAATGAGGGCTGTGGTTGTGGTGGTTGGAGGAGAGGGTATGAGAGGATTTGGGGTCAGGAAGACCTCTTGGAGTCTTTATTTCAGACCTCGCTTTGTCCCTTTCCATAGGGCCAGGCCCGAGCATCCTAGATTTTATGATCTGAAATGTTTTCTTTGAACCTTTCAGAGACCTTCCAAGTAGTAATATACACGATTCATATTTTTGAACACTTGACATGCTAGAAACTGGGTGTTATTTCCATAATCCTCAGAGACTTTGGGAGGTAGATTCTGGTTCTTTCCTCCCACCCTTTTTTCAAGTAATGAAATGGAGATTCAGGAAGGCAATAAGCTAGGCCAATGGCAGTCCAAGTTCAAAGCCAAGACTGTATGATTACAAAGCCATGCTCTTCACTTCTATAGTATGCTCTGAAAATAAAGAGGCAAACCTTAAAAGTGCTTATTATCAGTAATCCTGCCAAAAAAACATTAATTTATTCATTCAAAAGTGAATGTGCCAGGTGCTGTAGTAGGTACTGGGGATATCAGATGAATAAAACAGACAATGGAGGGTATTTACCTTTACAGAATAATAAAATAAGATTTCCCACAGACTGAGGAGAAGCCTGATTGTTCTGTAGCTATGGTGACAGGTAGCCATCAGAACCAATTTAAAACTGTTCATGAGGTCAATACCAAATTGTCTTGGGAAGAGCTGGTTTTAAAACCAACCAGTGTCAGCTACTCACTTCTGAAAGTCAGCCAACCCGGGATGGATACTCTCCAGAAAACCTGCCTCTGAGTGCCAGCCAATCCACAGTAGCCTTACCTAACCACCCACCTGATGTTAGCCCACATTTGCCTCTGAACATCTGCCAATCACAGAATTCCGCACTTTCCAAACCCTTCTATGAGATCAGCCATCTGTTTTGCTTGGAGGTACTTTTGGCCAACATTGCTTATCTGTATTATAGTGAACAATAAATTCGGTCTTGTGGTTCGATTTCAGATACTGAGAAGTGTTCTCATTGTCCTTTGATAAAACAAACGAGTGTACCACATCAGGTAGTGTCTGGCTACAGAGAAAACAGCCCAGGCAAGAGGTTGGAGCATGACAGGGAGGGAGCTGTTTTAGATGAGAGCTCAGAAGAGCCTCTTTTGTGGCAGAATATTTGTAGAGAGACTGGAATGACCAGAGAAGTGTCCACACATGTGCAGATCTAGACCCAGAGCTTCCAGAAAGTGGGAAGAGGCATCGAGGTAGGAGAGGATGCCTGTGCATGTGGGGAAGGAGTAGAAGACAAGGCTGGAGAGGAAATGGGTGGTAGCTGATTCTTCAGGGCTGGGGTGAGGGGTGAGGTTTGGATTAGGTGTACTGGGAAGGCAGAAAACTACCCAGGAATGGACCATGTTCTCTGCTTTAAAAATGATATGCACATGCTTATGTATGTACATGTGTGTATACAAGCATACATGCAAATACATTTTGAAGTCAGGTTCAAGGATCCTTTTGGTCTATAACAGTGTTTATTATGCCATTGATCATGTGAGTCTGTGTGCCCTCCACAGCATGCTGCTGAACCTGCCTACCCTCTCCAATTGGGAGGCCCATAAACAAGGTGCTTTTACTACCACAGATGTCGCCCAGTGACAGGCAATCAGTGATGTTATAAATTGTGGGTCTGAGAGGTTGTTTACTTCATTATAGGGCTGCCGTATTGTCTCAGGTACCGGGGTGACATAGGGTTCCAAGATACTATGAAACCTGCCCAAGAATTGGGGTTGGTCTACTCCTAAATATATTAGCCCATTGTTTTCCTTAGTCATGACATGTGAAGCTCAATGTCTGTGTTTTGCCATCATGATTTATCCTGCTCACTGTTCTGACAGAAGGAGATAGGGGCCAATCAAATACTGAAATATGGTCCATTTTTATTTTTTATACACAGTGGTTTCTTCGGCAGGTTTACCTGACCATCTTCTGCTGGGAATGTTTTTGTTAGTTAATTCATGAAACATGATTGAAACTGCTTTAGGATATGAATCCCATACGTGCTTGTTCTAGTTCCGGGGATTGGTGCTGCACTGGGTGACTGCATGTTTGTGCTGCTGGCTCTTGCTGAAAATTACATTGGATTTACACTGTGCAATGACAAGGCCGGCCTGACAGCTTTGTGTGGGTTGGTAGGTTATTCTCTGATTCCTGGCGGTTTTGCTCTTACGAAAGCATTAACTCAAATTTGGCTGGGAATTGTTCTCCTTTTCATCAGTCACAGCTGCTGAACCCGTCCCTTCAGCCACACCTCCAAACTACCTTGGACACTTGGGTATGTGTTTTGCTTTTTCATATTTGCATTGCATCCTTGTCTGTGGACACTCCCTCCCCAGACTGGCCATTGTTTGCTGAATTCCTGAGGACCAATTACATTGAGTAGCAGGAAATAAAATAGACAAGCAAGGAACTAGTAGATGCTCAGAGGGTAGCCCTGTATCATTTTCCCTTCTTAGCTAATACTGCTTATTGTTATTTCTGAAAGGAGAATTTATTTAAACATATTAAATGCTGTGGATAGTGACTTTTATGTTTGTCACTGCTATTGCTTCCCTTCAAAATGCAATGAATAAATCTCTTAAGAAATGTCTTCATAATATAGTTCTGAAGGACATGCACCCTTTGGTTACATGTTGCTAATGTAGTATCGTTGTTATTGTTTTAATTAGCGCAGAGGGACCCCGTTCTGAGGTTGTGTCTGTGCTCCATTGTAATGTGTCTGTAATGGGTCCAGATGTCTTAGGGGATTCGATGCAGGTAGCTGAAGTATCTAGAGAAGGCTTAGTGCTTGTTTGGTTTTGTGGCTCTGGTGAAATTCTCAGAAGATAGAGTTGAAAAATAAGCATGGGTTGACTCTCTGTTGCTTTTGGTTGTCTAGTGAATCAAAAAACTGTGGAGTCTTCTTGAAGTCTTTCTGACAGTTCCTCATCTGTAGGTCCAGTTGTAATTGAAATATGACCTAAATGGTTGGCATCATGAAACACAGAATCCCTGTGACCCATTAGCTGGTTTCTGGCATAATATGGGCTCTTATTATTTGGGTTCCATCGATAAGTTAGGCAGGATTATATTTTATTAAGAATCTCCTATCATTGGGAATAGTCGACAGTGGATGGATAACGTATTGGATGTGGACATTGATTGTAAGTCACAGTGCCACCTGTAACAGGATCCAGTGTCTCATGATCCCCCTTTCAGTGACTGCCAGCTGGGTCTCTGTAATGGAGGCCTCTAGTTTCAAATGCAGCAGCAACTGCATAATCCCTGTCAGCCAAAGACTGCAAGTCTTGCTGGAAGTTGTCTAACAGTGACCTTGATGATTGTTGACATACATTTACCTTGTCACTTGGCCATGTAAGAAAATTAGAACCATCACTGTATTTTAATGCATCAATCTGTGCATCCTCTGAATGTGATTCAAGCCCTGGGTTTCTTGGTCATGGAGGTATTGAGACCACCTGATACTCAGTGATATGGATTACTGTGAACGTTCCCAAGACTTATTCTGGGTTCTAAAGTTGTATCCTTACAGAGAGGCTCTTCATTGGCACAGTCTGCATCCAGCACCCAAATTTTTCAGTCATTACATTATATATAAATGGACTAAATGTTGAAATGAAAAAAAACAAAGACTATTAGATGGATTTTAAAAACTTTCAGGGGACATATTCAGAAGATAAGGAAATAAAAGTTTAAAAAATAAAAGGGTGGCAAAATATGTCATGCAAATACCAAAGGAAAGCAGATATCACTTGATAGCATTGTTGATCATATCATGGATGTGGTTAACTATGATCTGGGTTTATACTTTATGTCATATGTTTTCATAATCAGTGTTTCTTATAGTTAGGAAAAAATTATCAAATTTTTGACTACTAGAAAATATTTCATAATTGTAGCTGATCTTTCTTTCTTTCTTTCTTTCTTTCTTTCTTTCTTTCTTTCTTTCTTTCCTTCTTTCTTTCTTTCTTTCCTTCTTTCTTCTTTTCTTTCTTTCAATAAAAATGTAGGCTTTTTTGCTGTATCTGAAGGGGCCTTTCAACCATGGTGCAAACTACTATGTATCATTATGTAAGATAAGTGGACCATAAATACTTTAAGTCATTGTAAGTTAATTGGAAATATCTTGTGTTAGCAATATCATTATCTTCATGGTAAAAGGGGTGGGGAGATTGCAGTAGAAATCAAGTTCCCTGGGGAATATGCTCTACAGCTAAAAGTAAAGTCATTTTTTCCTGCCCAGTGACTTAGCTTATTTCTGAGTAAAACAGGTCAATGATGTTCTTTAAATAAAGAAATATTTAATTGGATTGATTTGTACCTGATATGGATTCTGAGGCCTGAATAGAACTAGATATTGAACTGGGAATCTGGAAAGGAGAAGAAATTAGAACTTTAGCAACAAAAACTTTCTAGTGTTTGAGCTTAGTTAATGCAAGATATAAGACACACTATGTTAGGTTGTAAGTTTGTGGATAATCATAAATATATAAATAGATTAAAACATTGGCCAAGTAGCTCCCATTTTTGAGGGGAGCATGTTTATATGAAAGGATAATCCCTTCTTTCTGGAAAACTTTTCATTTGCAAATATTAAATGATAGAGTTCCCTTCTGAACTTTTTTATTATGACCACTATGCTTGATAAGAATTGTTTTTCTACCCATTAAAGGTAATCTATGAATGCATGCAATAAGAGGTAGGAAAAATTCCCCACATAGCCCTCAAAAGACAATCATTATCAATATTTGGGTGTGTGTACTTTTATTCTTTTTCTAGGAATAGGATGTCTATAAAAGAGGTACACTTATAGAGTATACAATTTTTATTGTATTCTTTTATACTATTTAATGTAATTAGCATTTTTTTCCCATGGAGTGGACACTATATCAGTCTAAATACTGTGGTAATATAAATCCTCAAATTTTAGTGACTTCACACAATAAAGGTGTTTTTTTTTTGCTCATGTTACATGTCTAATGTAGATTGACAGAGATAACTGCTCATTCTAATTCAGAGATCCATGCTGACACTGATGGAGGCTTCATTTAGACACAAACATTCACAGTCATCAAAGCAGAAGAAAATATGGCCACACTGCACTGGCTTTTAAAGTCTTCCTAGAAGGGAAACATTTGCTTGCATTTCTTTGATCAAAGAAGTCACATGGCCAAGCTAACTTCAAAAAAGGTGGGCAAGTGCACTCCTACTATGTGTCCAGAAGGAAGAAAATTGGAATATTTGGGAAGAGTTCTAATGATTACCCCAGATGACCATTGAAAATATTTTTTTAAACAATTAGGATAATTTCCCAATGAATGTCTATGCCATAGTTTACAGAGTTAGCGCTTCTGTTTATGTTTCCGATTAATACTTTATTAGTAATGCTGAAATGAACATTTTGGTTATGGTCACCATGCCCCCACCCTGCCCCTTCTTTTAGACACCTCACTAATCCTTATAAATTATAGACTAGATCAAGTTCTTCTATATACTTTGTAGCATTTAATTTCTGCCATCACACTCTAAGTTTCATATAGGGACCACACCTCTCTTTCAGAGCTGTGTCATCTAAATGGAACATCATAAATGCTAAGTATACATTGATGAAGGAATGGAGAAATTATAAGAGGATGGTAAGGCTATTATTAAGGCTTTTTCTATGTATTGCCAAATAACTTTCCTAAAGATCAATTCACTACCTGTTGCTATCACTGTTATTTTTCTTCTTTGTTAAATGGAAAGGCAGAATAAATAGCATTTTTTCAGCATTTTAATTGGCATGTCTTTGATTAATATTAAGATTAGGTATTTTTCATACATTTAAAAAATTATGGTAAAAAACACATAAAATTTACCATCTTAATGATTTTAAAGTATACTGTACAATAGTGTTAACTGTATGCACATTATTATGCTACAGATCTCTAGAACTTTTTCATTTCAAAAAATTAAAACTCTATACTCATTGAACCCTATTCCCCTCCCCCAAGCCCCTGACAACTTCTGTTCTATTTTGTTTTTAAGAGTTTGACTACTTTTGATACCTAATATAAGCAGAATTATTCGTCTTTTTGTGATTGGCATATTTCACATAGCATAATGTCCTCAAGACTCATCCATATTGTAGCATATGACAGTTTTTTCTTCTTAAGGCTGAATACTATTCCATTGCTTATGTAGATCACATTTTATTTATCCATTTATCCACTGATATACTGTTTTTTTTTTTTTGCTTTTACCTCTCATCTATTGTGAATGATTTGTAATGAACATAGGTGTGTAGATTATCTTCAAGATCTTTTGATATATTTCCAAAATATATGGAAGTATGATTGCTAGATCATATGGTAATTCTATTTTTAAGTTTTTGAGGAGCCTTCATACTGTTTTCCAAAGCAGCTGTACCATTTTACATTTCCACTAACAGTGGGCAAGAGTTCACTTTTCTCCACATCTTTGCCAATGCTTCTTCTTCCCTTCCTCTGTCTCCCTCTCTCTTTTTTTCTCTCTTTTTCTTCCTCTCTCTCTCTCACTCTCTGGTAGCTGCCATCCTACTGGGCATGAGGTACTATTGTGATTTGATTTGCATTTCCCTGATATTAGTGATGCTGAGGATCTTTTCATGTTTGTTGGCCATTTTGTATATTTTCTTTGGAGAAATGTCTGTTCAAGTTCCTTGCCCATTTTTAATTAAGTTTATTTGTTTCTTTATTGTTGAGTTTTAGGAATTCTTTATGTATTGTGGATATTAACCTCTTATCAGATACATAGTTTGCTAATACTTTCTCCCAATTGGTAGGTTGCCTTTTGACTCTCTTGATTGTTTTCTTTGCTGCACAGGTTTTCAGTTTGATATAAATTTGGTGTTATATCCAAGAAAGCATTGCCAAATCCAATGTCATGAGGCTTTCCCCTATATTTTCTTCTTGGATTTTTATCATTTCAGGCTTTACATTTAGATCTTTAATCCACTATGAGTTAATTATTATATATGGTATAAGATAAGGGTCCAACTTCATTCTTTTGTATATGGATATACAGTTTTTCCCAGTACCATGTGTTGAAGAGACTATTCTTTCCCCTTTGTGTAGTCATGGAACCCTTGTTTAAAATCATTTGACTATGTACCTGAGGATTTGTTTCTGGCTTCTCAATTCTGTTATGTTGGTCTATAGGTCTGTCTTTATGCAGTACCATATTGTTTTGATTGTTGTAGCTTTGTAATATGCTTTGAAATCAGGATGTATGAGAACTCCAGCTTTGTGTTTCTTAAGATTTTTTGGCTATTTCAGGTCCTTTGTAATTCCATATGAATTTTAAGATTTTTTTTTTTTTACATCTGCAAAAATTGACATTGGCATAGGGATCCCTGTGAATCTACAGATTTAGGTAGTATAGACATTTCAGTAATATTAAGTCTTCCAATCCATGAGCATGAGATGTCTTCTTATTTGCATTGTCTTTAATTTGTTTCAGCAATGTTTTATAGATTTCAATGTAGAAGTTTTCTGCCTTCTTTGTTAAGTTTCTTCTTAAGTATTTTATTGTTTTCTATGCTGTTGTAAATGGGATTTTTTTCTTAATTTCATTTTCAGATTGTTAGTATATAGAAACACAACTAATTTTTGCATGTTGATTTTTGTATTCTGCAACTTTGCTTAATTTGTTAATTGGAACAGGTTTTTTTTTTCCCATGGAATTTGTAGTTTTCTGTATTGTGACATCTGTAAAGAGAGATTATTTTACTTTTTCCTTACAATTTGGTGTCATTTATTTCTTTTTCTTGCCGAATTGCTCTGGCTAAGACTTCCAGTAATGTGTTAACTAGAAGTTGTAAGAGTGGGCATCCTTGACTTGTTCTTGTACTTAGAGGAAAAGCTTTTACTTTTTCACCACTGAATATAATGTTTGCTATGAGCTTTTAATATATGACCTTTATTATGTTTAGGTAATTTCTTTCTATTATTAGTTTGTTGTGTGTGTTTACCATGAAAGTGTGTTGAATTTTGTCAAAAGTTTCTCTGCATTAACTGAGATGATCATGTGGTTTTTATCCTTTATTCTGTTAATGTGGTGTAACACATTGAGTGATTTTCAAATGTTGAACCATCCTGGCATTCCAGGAATATTCCCACCATCATGGTGTATAATCTTTTTAACATGCTGTTGAATTCTATTTGCTAGTATTTTGTTGAGGATTTTTCATCAATATTCATCAGAGATATTGGTCTATAGTTATTTTTTTCTTCAAGTATCCTTATCTGGTTTTGGTATCAGGGTAGTAGGCCTCATAAAATGAGTTTGGAAGTGTTCCCTCTTCAAGTTTTTGGAGGAATCTGGGAAGGATTGGCATAAATTCTTTAAACTTTTGGTAGAATCCTTAAGTGAAATCCTAAAGTGAAAACCATGTGACTCCCATAATGTTGTATCTTGATTCATTTGATAGTGTCCCATAAGTCTCTTAAGCTATCTCACTTTTCTTCATTTTGTTCTTTTCACTGGCCTGACTAGATAATTACAAATGATCTGTCTTCAAGTTCACTGATTTTTTAATGCTTTATCAAGTCTGTTGTTAAACTTTTCTAGTGAATTTTTCAATTCAGTTTTATTCTTCAGCTCCAGAATTTGGTTCTTTTTTATAGTTTTTGTCTCTTTGTTGATACCCTCGTTATGTTCACTCATCGATTTTCTGATTTTCTTTGGCTATCTGTGTTCCTTTAGCTTATTGAACTTCTTCAGTAAGATAATTTTGAATTCTTTTTCAGGTAATTAATAGATTTCCATTTCTTTATGTTCAGTTCTGGAGATTTATTTTGTTCTTTGATTGGGCCATATTTCCCTTTTTCTTTTTATGCCTTGTTATTTTTGCTGGAATTTGGCCACTTAAAAAAACAGCCACCCCTCTTAGTCTTTATGGACTGGCTTCATATAAAGGAAGACCACTGGTCAGCCCAGTGAGAGAATCTGGAGACTTCTCCAGCCTTTTCTGGGAATCATCTTCTCTGGGTTTGTGTGTATAATTTCCCAATCAGAGAGGTTTGCTGATTTCTTTTTCCAGAGCTCATTGTCACTTGCTCTGTCTGGTATCTCTGCAATACTATAGGTTCTTTGGTGCAGCAGCAAGCTACCAATCTCTCCATCTTTCTCAGTGGCCCTCAGGCATCTTAATTATGCCAGGCCCCCACCAGTGCTCTGAATCAGGCCCTCTGTGTTAGGGAGCCCCCTGAAAAGTCAGAATGTTGGAGATACATTTCACTCTTCTCTTTCCTTCCTAAGGGAGAAACTGCAAGTTGGGTGTTTTTTCCTGATGACATTAAGCTATGCCAGGGAAAGCCTATCAAGGGTGAAATGCAATGGCTCTGTCTTACCAGTTTCAATGAGATTGTTCTTTGCTTTGTGCTTGCCTGGGATACAGTGACTTCTTAACTGGTTTCTGGGGTTCTCATAAAGGCTTTTTGGATCATTGATAAATCAGTGTCTCTGAGGGGGAACAATATCTGGGGCTTCTTATTCTGCTGTCTTGCTGATATCACCTCTCAGGAAGATCAAATTTTATACCTGTCAGCATAGGGGTGTGAAACGACCCTTGTATTGTCTCCCTCTCTGATTTCATCTTATTTTATTTTTCCCTCCCTTCCCCCTCCTCTGTTTTGTTTCGTAAATTCCACATATGAGTCAAATCATATGATAAGTGTCTTTCTCTGATTGACTTATTTCCACTTAGCATAATACCCTCTAGTTCCATCCACATCACTGCAAATGTTAAGATTTCATTTTTTGATGGCTGAGTAATATTCCATTGTATATATATATATATATATATATATATATATACCACATCTTCTTTATCCATTCATCTATTGATAGACATCTGAGTGTATGGATTTTAAAATATGCTATTTCCTTCAAGTAGATTGTTAGAAATGAGATTCCTAGGTCAAGGAAGGGTGTAGACGTGAGTGATTTTACACCATTTGCCAACTGTTGTTGAACAAAGTGGACAGTATCTGTTACATTGCTTTTTTTTCTCATGTGTATTTAGACATTTTTAGGCTAATTTGATAATGAAATTATATTGCATTTTATTTATATTCCTTGATTATTACCAAGTTTTGATTATTTCTTAGTTGTTATGCTTTTGTGGCTGATTTATTCTTATCCCTTTTTGCCCCTGTTTTTCTATAGAAATATTAGAAATTTTTCTTTCAGTTAGTTTTTGTTCTTTATATATTAGGGCATTAATATTTTCTTAGCTTTGTGGTAAATATTTTTCCTTGATTTATGGCATATATAGCTTTTAATTTTATCTCATGTTCTGGCATGTTGAACCTTTTAGTCAAATTTATATAACTTTTCTTTAGTGATTTTCTTCCTTTGTGATTGTGCCAGCAGTATGTCTCAACCAGATATTAGATAAATCTCCATGTAGATTTTCTTTTAATTTTTAAATATGTATACATGTTTCTGAACTTCTTTTTGAAGAACTTCTTTTTGAAGAACTTCTTTTGACATTTTTTTGCAGGACAGGTCTGCTGAGAATGAGTTCCCTCAATTTCTTTTTGAGAAAATCTTTATTTTTTCTTCACTTTGAAGGAAAATTTTGTTGGATATAGAATTATTTTTTTCCCCAAGATTTTATTTATTTGAGAGAAGGGGAGAGCACAGAGGGAGAGTGAGAAGCAGTCTCCCAGCTGAGCAGAGAGCCCGACATGGGACTTGATCCCAGGACCCTGAGATCATGACCTGAGCCAAAGGCAGACACTTAACTGACTGAGCTACCCAGGAGCCCCAACAACACATTCTTCTTTATTTCTTTCTCTCTTACTTCCATGGTAGGTATCTTCTTTTCCTTCCTTTTGTTTCCAATTTTCCTTTTCCTTCACAGTCACAATGGGTATAGAATTCTAAGTTGGTAGGGTTTTTTTTTCCCCCTAACACTTTAAATATTGTACTCCACTCTCTTCTTGCATGGTTTCTGATAAGAAGTCCACTGTAACTCTTACTCTTGTTTTTCCATAGGTAAAATGATTCCTTTTCCCCCTTGGTTTCTTTCAAGATTTTCTGTTTAACTTTGGTTTTTGGTAGTTTGAACATGATAGCCTAGATATAGACTTTATGGTATTTATCCTTGTCAGTGTTTTCTAAGCTTCTTAGATAAAGGTTTTGGTGTCTGTGATTAATTTTGGAAAATTCTCAGTCATTACTATTTCAAATATTTCTTTATCCTTTCTTTCTTCCCTTTCTGATTTTCCAGTTAAACATGTATTATAACTTTGAAATTTCTCCACAGCTCTTGTATGGTTTCCTCTTCTTTCTTCTCCTCTGTTCTTCTCATCTTCTTCATCCCTTTCTCTTTCCATCTCTGCATTTCTATTTGGGAAATGGTTATTGATCTATTTTGAAGCTCTCTGATTTCTTCCTCAGCTGTGGCTAGTCTTCTTATGAGCCCATCAATGGCATTCTTCATTTCTGTTATTGTGTGTTTGATTTTTCTCATTTCCTTTTGATTCTTTCTTAGTTTCCATCTCTCCACTGATACTACCTATTTGTCCTTGTATATTGTCTACTTTTCCCATTAGTGCCCTTAGCATATTAATCATAGTTATTTTTAAATTCCCTTTCTGAATATTGCAACATCTGTGTTATATCTCAGTTTGGTTCTGATGATTACTTCATTTTTTCAGACTGTTTTTTCCTTGCCTTTTAGCGCCTTGTAATTTTTATTGAAAACTGAGTGTAATGCATTGGGTGGTAAACCTTTAGTCATGTTAATCTGGCCAGGAGTTGGACTGTGTTTAGTGTTTGCTATAGTTGTAGGAGCCAGTGGCTTAAAATTCCTCAATGGTCCTTGTTGTCTCTCCTTTTGTTTTTAGGATTCTCTAAAAAGGCCTCAGATAGAGTCTGTATTTGGCAGCTTTTCCAGCCATAATCTGCTGTTACCATTCTGGTAAAGTTTGGTACTAACTTGAAGTTTATGGGGAAAGGGAAGCATTCTGTGACCTTCACACGTTGTCCTAGCTTTTTTTTCTTTCTTTTTTTTTTTCTTAAAAACTTCATTAGCTGAGACAAGAAGGCTAAAGGATGTTGGAGAGGGAGAAATGTCCTTTCCTCAGGTGGAGTAAGGCTCTGATAAAAGTCTTTTCCCTTGGAGAATACGCTTTTGTTATTGAGAATGCTTTGGGTTTATTTCTCAATGGTTACTGATATGGTTTGAATGTTTGTGTCTCTCAAAATTCATATTTTTTGGTTTGTCTCTTTTTTTTTCCTTTGTTCATTTGTTTCTTAAATTCCAAATATGAGTGAAATCACATGGTATTTGTCTTTCTGTGACTGGCTTACCTTGCTTAACATTGTTAACACTGTATATTAACTACAGTGGAATTATTCTTCCCCTAAGCGGCCCGAGGTGACCTCTGAAAATGGTTCACTATTCGCTTGACTCAGAAAACCCTATGAAATCATGCAACTCACGAGGTTCAAATCTTCGTGTTCACTTTAAGAACACACGTGAAACTGCCCAGGCCATCAAGGGTCTGCAGATCTGAAGCGCCGCCAAGGATCTGAGAGACATCACTTAGCAGAAGCAGGGTGTGCCAGTCCGTCGCTACCATGGTGGAGTTGGTAGGTGTGCCTGGGCCAAACAGTGGGGCTGTATACAGGGCTGGTGGCCCAAGAAGAGTGCTGAATTTTTACTGCACATGCTTAACAATGCAGAAAGTAATACTGTACTTAAGGGTTTAGATGTCAATTCTCTGGTCATGGAGCACAGCCAGGTGAACAAAGCCCCCAAGATGTGGCATAGAACTTACAGGGCTCATGGGTGGATTAACCCGTACATGAGCTCTCCCTGCCACATCAAGATGATCCTTACTGAAAAAGAGCAGATTGTCCCTAAACCAGTAGAGGAGGTTGCACAGAAGAAAAAGATATCCCAGAAGAATCTGAAGAAACAAAAACTTATGGCCTGGGAATAAATTCTGCACAGAATAAATGCAAATAAAAAAATAAAAACCAAAAAAAACAGTGGAATTAAAATAAAAAATTCATGGGTTGAAGCCCTACACCCCAATGTTGTGTTATTTGGAGATGGGGCCTTGGGAACATGATTAAGTTTAGATAAAGTTATGAGGCTGGGGCTCTGCTTGGATAGGATTAGTGCCCTTCCAGGAAGAGACACCAAAGAGCTTGTTCCTTCTCTGTTTCTCTGTCTGTCTGTCTCTTTTTCTATGTGTACATACCAAGGAAAAGCCATGTAAAAACACAGTAAGATGGCAGTCATCTATAAGCCAGGAAGAGGGCCTTATTAGAACCTGACCATGCTAGCATCTGATCTTGGAATTCCAGCCTCCAGAACTGTGAGAAAATAAATTTCTGTTGTTTAAGACACCCAGTCTATAATCTAGTTCCTCTTCTCTCTCTGCTAGAGCCATGAGGATATCTTTGTAGTTCTTGGAGGTAGGTAAAAACCATGAAATTGTGAGGTCCCCTCAATACTGCAGTCTTTAGGAATTTCTCGTTGCCACATTAGTCCACATTCAGCTTCCAGCAGCTTTGGAGAACTACCACGTAAGCATTCTTACCAGTTTATGACTCTCACAGCTTCTGCTTCAGATAAGCATATGAATTCACCTGTCTTTCCAGATTTGGGGTTGGCAGTTTGCCCTGCAACCTCATTTCTTTGACAGGCCCAAGAAATGTCGTTGAACACTTCTTATTGTAAGGTTGGGAGTGATGACTTCTGGGTTTCTTATATTTCAGAGCTGAAACTGGAAGTCTTTGTATCTTAGAGTTTTACTTTTTTCCTTTGAATTTCATAACTACTTAGTATGTAAGGTAAAGAATATTTTGAATTTTCCCACAAATTACCAATTAACTAATTCATCTCTTTCTCAGTGATTTATGATGCTTTCTTTATCATGTTACACAAACATTTTCTTTCACTTGCTTCAGTATGTTTTTCAGTACTATCTGACCTGTGTAGTTTAGTCTTTTTTTTTGTACTTGAGCCATACTATTTTAATTTTTTATTCTTTATGATACATTTTATTATGACACAGGGCAAATATTCCCTGGTTAACTTTCTTTTAAATCTTCCATTCTCCACTAAATATTAGTCCAGATGAATGTGGTTATTTTTGTCATCTCCCTAAACCCATACCTCTCCAGAACAATCCCAGTGGGATTTTGGTCAGAGCTATACTAACTAAGCCTATAAATTAGTATAGGAATAATTATCCTGGCATTAATAAGTCAAGTTATAAAAATTCCTAATGCATTTTTAAAAAACATACTTTATTTTAGAACATTTTTAGATATACAGATTTTAAAGATAGTACAAAGAATTTTTACATACCCGACACCCAATTTTCTTTATTATTGATAACTTAGTATGATACATTTGCCCCAACTAATGAACCAATATTGATAAATACTGCTATTTACTAAAGCCAACACTTTATTCAGATTTTCTTAGTTTTTACCTAATGCCTTTTTAAGTTCTAGAATCCCATCCAGGATACCACATTATATTTAGTAAGTTATGTCTCCTTAGGCTCCGCTTGGCTATAACAGCTTCTCAGAGTTTGTTTCTGAGGAGTACTACTCAGATATTTTGTGGAATGTCCCAAACTTGGGGATGATGATGTCTTATGATTTTCTCATGAGTGAACTAGGGCTGTGGGTTTTTGGAAAGAAGACCACTAAGGTTGAATGTCATTTTCATCACATTACATCAAGTGTACTTTCTATTAACATGAGTTATCACTGTTGATGTTAACATGTGATAACATGATAACACTGATATCATGTTAACAGTGATCACATGATGTTATCACTGGTTGATCACCAGGCTGAGATAGTATTTGTTGGGTTCTCCACTATGAAGTTACTCTTTATCCCCCTTTTCCATATGATCTTGTTTGGACAGAAGTCACTGTGTGTAGCCCACACTTAAAGTGGCGAGTTATATTTCCTCTCCTTGAGGGCAAAGTAGCTACATAAATTAATTTGGAATTCGTCTGCATGGAAGATTTGTCTCTTCTCCCCTGTTTATTTATTTACTTAATCACTTATTTATGTCAGTATGGAATCATGAATATTTATTTTATAACTTGAGTTTTAATCCAACACTTCCTTATTTTGCTCCAATTATTTCAGCTTTGGTCATTTTTGCAGTTGGCTCCTGCGTCCCTTTGATAAGCCCCTCTTGTGTGTGTGTTTGTTGAGCACTTTCTTACTTTCCTGCATCAGAAGATGTTCATGCTCATCTTGTATATTTTCTGCCCAGCTATAGAGTCTACCATTTCTCCAAGGAATTTTGACTTTTTAAAAAAAATTTTATGATGTTATGTTAGTCACCATACAATATGTCATTAGTCTTTGATGTGGTGATCCACGATCCATTGTTTTCATATAACACCCAGTGCTCCCTGCAGTACGTGCCCTCCTTAATACCCATCACCAGGCTAACCAATCCCCCCACCCCTTTCCCCTCTAAAACCCTCAGTTTGGTTCTCGGAGTCCATAGTCTCTCATGGTTCATCTCCCCCTTGGATTTCCCCCCCTTCATTTTTCCCTTCCTTCTCCTAATGTCCTTCCTGCTATTCCTTATGTTCCACAAATAAGTGAAACCATATGATAATTGACTTTCTCTGCTTGACTTACTTCACTTAGCATAATCTCCTCCAGTCCCATCCATGTTGATGTGAAAGTTGGGTGTTCATCCTTTCTGATGGCTGAGTAACATTCCATTGTATATATGGACCACATCTTCTTTATCCATTCATCTGTTGAAGGGCATCTCGGCTCTTTCCACAGTTTGGCTATTGCGGACATTGCTGCTATGAACATTGGGGTGCATATGGCCCTTCTTTTCACTATATCTGTGTCTTTGGGGTAAATAGTAGTGCAATTACTGGGTCATAGGGTAGCTCTATTTTTAAATTTTTGAGGAACCTCCACACTATTTTCCAAAGTGGCTGTACCAACTTGCATTCCCACCAACAGTGTAAGAGGGTTCCCCTTTCTCCACAACCTCTCCAACATTTGTTGTTTCTTTCCCTGTCCATTTTTGCCATTCTAACTGGTGTTAGGTGGTATCTCAATGTGGTTTTGATTTGAATTTCCCTGATGGCTAATGATGATGAACATTTTTTCATGTGTCTGTTAGCCATTTGTATGTCTTCTTCAGAGAAGTGTCTTTTCATATCCTCTGCCCACTTTTTGACTCGATTATTTGTTTTTTGGGTGTTGAGTTTGAGAAGTTCTTTATAGATCTTGGATACCAGCCCTTTATCTGTAGTGTCATTTGCAAATATCTTCTCCCATTCTGTGGGTTGCCTCTTAGTTTTGTTGACTGTTTCCTTTGCTGTGCAGAAGCTTTTTATCTTGATGAAGTCCCAAAAGTTCATTTTTGCTTTTGTTTCACTAGCTTTTGGAGATGTATCTTGAAAGAAGTTGCTGTGAGCGACATCAAAGAGGTTACTGCCTATGTTCTCCTCTAGGATTTTGATGGATTCCTGTCTCACATTGAGGTCTTTCATCCACTTTGAGTTTATCTTTGTGAGTGGTGTTAGAGAATGGTCGTTTCATTCTTCTGCATGTGGCTGTCCAATTTTCCCAGCACCATTTATTGAAGAGACTATCTTTTTTCCATTGCATGTTTTTTCCTGCTTTGTCAAAGATGATTTGACCATAGAGTTGAGGTTCCATATTTGGGTTCTCTATTCTGTTCCATTGGTCTATACGTCTGTTTTTGTGCCAGTACCATGCTGTCTTGGTGATCACAGCTTTGTAATATAGCTTGAAATCGGGCAACGTGATGCCCCCAGCTTTGTTTTTCTTTTTCAACATTTCCTTGGTGATTTGGGGTCTTTTCTGATTTCATACAAATTTTAGTATTGTTTGTTCCAGCACTTTGAAAAATGTCACTGGAATTTTGATTGGGATGGCATTGAAGGTATAGATTGCTCTGGGTAGCATAGACATTTGAACAATCCATGAGCATGGAATATTTTTCCATCTTTTTGTGTCTTCTTCAATTTCTTTCATGAGTGTTCTGTAGTTCCTAGAGTATAGATCCTTTACCTCTTTGGTTAGGTTTATTCAGAGGTATCTTATGGTTTTTGGTGCTATTGTAAATGGAATCGTTTCTCTAATTTCTCTTTCTACAGTTGCGTTGTTAGTGTATAAGAAAGCAACTGATTTCTGTGCATTGATTTTGTATCCTGCCACATTACTGAATTTCTGTATGAGTTCTAGTAATTTGGGGATGGAGTCTTTTGGATTTTCCACATAAAGTATCATGCCATCTGTGAAAAGAGAGTTTGACTTCATTGACAATTTGAATACCTTTTATTTCTTTTTGTTGTCTGATTGCTGTTGCTAGGACTTCTAGTACTGTGTTGAACAATAGTGGCGAGAGTGGGCATCCTTGACGTGTTCCTGATCTTAAGGGAAAGGCTCTCAGCTTTTCCCCATTGAGGATGACATTCACTGTGGGTTTTTCATAGATGGATTTTATGAACTTGAGGAATGTTTCCTCTATCCCTATACTCTGAAGAGTTTTAATCAGGAAAGGATGTTGTATTTTGTCAAATGATTTTTCTGCATCAATTGAGAGGACCATATGGTTCTTCTCCCTCCTCTTATTAATGTGTTCTATCACATTGATTGATTTGCGAATGTTGAACCACCCTTGCATCCCGGGATAAATCCCACTTGGTCATGGTGGATGATCCTTTTAATGTATTGTTGGATCCTATTAGCTAGGATTTTGTTGAGGATTTTGGAATCCATATTCATCAGGGATATCAGTCTGAAATTCTCCTTTTTGATGGGCCTTTGCCTGGTTTGGGGATTAAGGTAATGCTGGCCTCATAGAATGAGTTTGGAAATTTTCCTTCTGTTCTATTTTTTGAAACAGCTTCAGTAGAATAGGTATTATTTCTTCTTTGAATGTTTGGTAGAATTCCCCAGGGAATCCATCAGGCCCTGGACTCTTGTTTTTTGGGAGGTTTTTGATCACTGCTTCAATCTCGTTACTGGTTATTGGCCTATTGAGGTTGTCACTTTCTTCCTGTTTCAGTCTTGGCAGCTTATAGGTTTCCAGGAAGGCCTCCATTTCATCCAGATTGCTCAGTTTATTGGCATATAGTTGTTGATAATAATTTCTAATAATTGTTTCTATTTCCTTGGTGTTAGTCGTGATCTCTCCCCTTTCATTCATAATTTTATTAATTTGTGTCCTTTCTCTTTTCTTTTGGATAAGTCTGGCCAGTGGTTTATCGATCTAATTAATTCTTTCAAAGAACCAACTTCTCGTTTCGTTGATCTGATCTACTGTTTCTGGTTTCTAATTCATTGATTTCTGCCCTAATTTTAATTATTTCTCATCTAATGTGTGGCTTAGGCATTGTTTGTTGCTTTTTCTCTAGTTCTTTAAGGTGTAGAGTTCATTGGTGAATTCGGGATTTTTCTATTTTTTTGAGTGAGGCTTGGATGGCTATGTATTTCCCCCTTAGGACCGCCTTTGCAGTATCCCATAGATTTTGGACCGATGTGTTTTTGTTCTCATTAATTTCCATGAATTGCTTAAGTTCTTCTTTGATTTCCTGGTTGACCCAAACATTCTTGAGCAGAGTGGTCTTTAGCTTCCAAGTGTTTGAATTTCTGCCATTTTTTTTTTTTTTTTTTTTTTTGTGATTTAGTTCCAGTTTTAAAGCATTGTGGTCTGAGAATATGCGGGAATAATCTCAGTCTTTTGGTATTGGTTGAGACCTGATTTGTGACCCAGTATGTGGTCTATTCTGGAGAAAGTTCCATGTGCGCTCAAGAAGAATGAGTATTCTGTTGTTATTCTGTTTTTTTAGGGTGGAATGTTCTGTAAATATCTATGAGGTCCATCTGGTCCAGTGTATCATTCAAAGCTCTTGTTTCCTTGTTGATTTTCTGCTTAGATGATCTGTCCATTGCTGAGAGTGGAGTATTGAGGTCTCCTATAATTAACGTATTGTTATCAATATGACTCTTTATTTTGGTTAACAGTTGGCTTGTGTAGATGGCTGCTCCCATGTTGGGGGCATAGATATTTACAATTGTTAGATCTTCTTGTTGGATAGACCCTTTAAGAATGATATAGTGTCCTTCTGTGTCTCTAATTACAGACTTTAGTTTAAAGTCTAATTTGTCTGGTATAAGAATTGCTACCCCAGCTTTCTTTTGAGGTCTGCTGGCATGGAAGATGGATCTCCATCCCTTCACTTTCAGTCTGGATGTATCTTTGGGTTCAGAATGAGTCTCTTGTAGGCAGCATATGGATGGGTCCTGTCTTTTTATCCAACCTGCAACCCTGTGCCATTTTATGGGAGCATCTGGGCCATTCACGTTGAGAGTGATTATTGAAAGATATGAATTAATTGTCATCATGTTGCCTGTGAAGACGTTGTTTTTATAGATTGTCCCTGTAAATTTCTGTTGTATATCACTCTTGGGGTCTTTGTCCTTTTATAGAACCCCCCTTAATATTTCTTGCAGGGCCGGCTTAGTGGTCACATATTCTTTCAGTTTCTGCTGGTCTTGGAAGCTCTGCATCTCTCCATCCATTCTAAATGACAGCCTTGCTGGATAAAGTATTCTTGGCTGCATGTTCTTCTCATTTAGTACCCTGAATATGTCTTGCCAGGCCTTTCTGGCTTGCCAGGTCTCTGTGGATAGGTCTGACGTTATTCTGATGTTCCTCCCTATGTACATAAGGAATCTCTTCCCCCTAACTGCCCTTAAGATGGTTTCCTTGGTTCTAAGATTTGCAAGTTTTACTATTACATGCTGGGGTGTTGGCCTGTTTTCCTTGATCTTGGGAGGGGTCCTCTCTGCCTCTAGGACGTAAATGTTTGTTTCATTCCCCAGATTAGGGAAGTTCTCAGCTATGATTTGCTCAAATACATCTTCTAGTCCTCTCTCTCTCTCCACTCCCTCCGGGATTCCAATTATTCTGACATTGGAACGCTTCATGGTGTCACTTATTTCTCTGATTTTATTTTCATGGATTCTGAGTTGTTTTTCCCTGGCCTCCTCTTTTCCCTCTTTATCTATTATATTGTCTTCCAGTTCGCTTATTCACTCTTCTGCCTCACTTACCCTGGCTGTTAGATTATCTAGATTGGATTGGATCTCACTGATAGCATTTTTAAGTTCTGCCAATTCAGTTTTCATTTCTGCCCTTAGAGACTCTATGTTGCCATTAATTGATTTCTCCATTCTAGCCATTGTCTTCACAATTGCTAGCCTGAATTCCATCTCTGACATCTTGGTTATATCTGCATCCATTTGTAAATCTGCAGCATAAGTCATGATCTCTTAGTCTTTTCTATTTTGGGGGTTCCTCCTCCTAGTCATTCTGTTGATGGGTGGTTGAGGGAATGTACAGAGTCCAAATTATTGACCAGAACCCAAGCAAGATGCACCTGTTTTCTTGGGACCTTAGGGTTGCTAGCCTCTTGTTTTCCCAGCCTGTCTTCTGGGGGAGGGGCCAGCTGCACTGTTACTCAGGCAACCCTGTTTAGGGGAGTTGCCCTGCCCCCATGTGGCGGGGGATGGGCTCAGCGGGAATCAGTTTTGGGGACTTTTGTTCTCTGGTGGTTTTTCCTGGCGGCCTTCTGTATCTCTTCTGTGAGTCAGAGCAGAAGAGACCGTTTCCAACCCTCTGCCTCAGAGCAGAGAGACCACAGTCTGTTGTTCTTCAGTGAGCTCTCTAGGCCACACTGTCTCCGTTTCTGTCCATGCTGCTATAAACTGCAGCATCCTGGGTTGTGCACCCCTCCGCAGCACCCCCAGTCCTGCCTCCAGGTCGGAGCACATCTCTGCCCTTTGTGCTTCTAAAACCGCCAGCTGTCCCCAGATCAAGTGCGCGACCCCTCTGCTCCGGGTTTCCACTCTGGGGGCTGCCCTAAAGTCCTTTCCCCACCGCTACCAGTCTGCGAGTCTGTGCCGCTGTCCCCAGCGCGCGAGGCTGTGGCTCACCGGCGGTGTAGGATCCCCACGGCCAGGCACCCTCCCGCTGCCGTTTATCCTCCAATATCTGTCCGTGGAATCAGGGCTCTCCACTTCGTACCTCAAAACCAACTGCCTGCGATATTCTGTTTGTAGAGATCCAGATCTTCTTACATCTCAGGCTGGTTTTGTGGGTCCTCAGAGTGGTCTGGTAGATATCCAGCTCAACTCCGGGGACCAGTTGAAATAGGGTCCCCTACTCCTTCACCATCTTTCCTTCTCTGAATTTTGGCTTTTTTCATTGGAGAATAGATTTAGAAACTAATGTCTGGGCACTGGGTATTCTATTATCTTTTAAAATCTAAATTTAACAGAAACTTGAATCCTGGTCCAGTCATTATGCCAGATGCTTGGGAAAGATTGGGAAGTGATACACTTTAGTAGATTTCTGAAGCACATGTTCTAGTTTGTGTTTGGTGAGGTGGGGGAGGAGACATGGGTGGGTGGAAGAAGTAAATAAATAGATGATTTTGATGAAAGATAAGCAGGAAATAAAAGGGTGATGTGGTAGGGAATGACTTGGGATTGGTGCTACTTAAGCAGTGGTCTTACTGGGGAAGATTACCCAGAGGAGCTGCTCTGAGTCACTTGGTAATGCAAAGAGGCAAGTCAAGATCAGGGGGAAGATTGTTCCCAGCAGGAACCAAAAGCAAAGGAAATAATTTGACATGTTAGGAGGACAGAAAAAAGACCAGTGGAGGATCATTGGAAGATAATGGTTGAACAGGAGGATGGAAGGAGAGGAAGTCAGAGATATAAATAGGACCAGGGTGGTGGTGGTAGTCATTGTCATCCTTAGAGTAGAAAATGGGTAGAGCAATATATCATGGGAAACCATGCCTGGGATTCTGTCCACCTTAATTTCTCTCCAGACATTGCCTCTCTCCCCCAAACCCTGATTGTAGTGACTTTCAGGTTCATTGGGGGGAATTTTGGCCCTTGTCTGTTACTTTAGTCCTGAACCAGAAGGCTTGCTTTGGGAAGTGGCTCAGTGTTGAAGAAAGATTATGGTTTTGGAATCAGAAAATTCTGAATTTTAATTTTGTGTTATCTTGAGGAATTTGCTTAACTTCTCAGGACCCCATTTTTGTTAGAACCTTGCAGGAATCTTATGTGGATTAGAGGTGATATATGTAAAGTGCCTTGGAGGTGCACAGTGGATGTGGCTTATCATTTGTCATCAAAGTTTAATTGTACACCATGAGAAGAAGCCCCTGGCACAAACTGAACAGTTGAATTGTAACTAATTATGACTAACTCAAAGGTACATACTCTCACAAACTGTTAAGCAGACAAAGTGATTTGGTTCAGATTTAGGAATTATCCTTGTAGAAGCTGCTAGGCAGTAGTGACTTTCCACGGACCCTCCTCCTAGCTGCCACTGCTCTTCTCTGATCTTCCATTTAGTCTGTAGACCTGCTTCTGGCTTGTCAGTGTTATACCTGCCCACCTTCTCTAACCTGCTGCCCACCAGCTACCACTGAGTCTCAGGCAGGGCCTGCCTGACTCTGGGGCTCTTACAACCACATGGGCTGTTTGAGAGTCTCCACGTGCCTACCAAGTATTTCATGGGTTCCAAGACTTCAGTGGAAGCTGGCAGTGGAGGGCACCCAGAAGGTCATATTCCCTGCTGCTGGACTTGCCTCCTTTCGCCTTGTCTCTCTTCTTCCCCCTATGCTTCAGAAGCAAATCAATTCCTTTCTATCTGAGTCAGTCCTTTGGAGGCCCCATCTGCTACTTCAAACTGGCCTACCAAGACATTTCTTCTCAACAAATAGATCAAATCTCCCTAAAAAGAAATCCTGTGATTAACACTTTTCTCCATATTTTTTAAAATTTGTCTCTCCTATTTCTTGAGTGACTGCTCAAATGTCATCTCCTAAGAGAGACCTTTTCTGATCATCCTATCCAAAAGCTTTCTTCCTTCCCATTAACCACCCCTCCCCCATCACTATTAATCTCCTTACCTGGCTTTATTTTGCTGTTTATCACTACTTGATACTATTTTATGGATGTGTTTATTGCCCCATAAGGCAAGAACTTTGTCTTATTCACACTGCCTCTCCAGAGTCTAGAACAGTGCCAGAACCCTGTGGGTTTCAATAAATTGTCAAATGCCTATCATTTGATAGTCCATCGTACTGGGCCCATGGCACATAGAGATGAATTAGATGACCAGATAGTTCATGATTTTGTGACAGACAGACATGTGCAGTAGATGCTGTAGTGAAAGTGTGTACCCCAGGCACCCAAAGAATGGCATATTAGTTTGGTATGGGTGAAAGAGATAAGGATGGTCTTATAATAGGAGAAAATTTAGGGATTAAATTGAAAGAAATCTAAGATCTCAGTGGAGAAAATTCAGTCTAGATGGGGAGTACTACCTGCGCAAAGATATGAAAGTGTGGCACCACCTGCATGCTGGGGAAACTGCAAGTGGAGGGAACAAGGGAATGTGTAGGAAGACCAGAGAAAACTTCTCAGGATGGAACTTGGTACACATGGCCATGCTGGTATGATCTACCCTCCGACTCTAGGAAATTTGGTCTCATCAGATCTTATCTGCCTGGATGTGTATATTTTTACCTGTCGATTTTTTTCTTAAAACACACTGAGATTCTGTTCTTTCACTCTTACAGATTCCATTCAAGGCTTCCATCTTGCCTAACTTTAAAGGGCACTACTTATGGTAGTTCTGATTCACTTCCGTCACTTCTCTCAAATAAAGAACCCCTCCCTGCTTTAGATCTTATTTTTCTCTTATTTTATGTTTTCAGTTGTGCTTATTTGTGGAATCTTTGCCTTCCCCTTCCACTATTTCATGGTTTCTTTGGTTCCTGCTCTACTATCTCTGGTTGACTTTTGATAACTTTATACTATCACAGGGCTCAGGGCTATTATATAGCCATAGTTTCTTGGCATCACCCACATGTATATTTTAACAGGGTCATATAGCTTGAGTTGAGAGACTAGATGAGAGAAACCAAGTTGGCAGAGGAGGCTCACACCAGAGTTGAGCAGTACCTTGATGTGTTCTCAGAGGTTTTGCTGCTCTAAGAACTAAAGCAAACGCTGCAGTCTTAATGAATGGTGACTGTGGTTCTAGGACATATCCTAGAATGTGTGATGTGTGTGTGTGTGTGTGTGTGTGTGTGTGTGTGTGTTTGTGTGTTGGAACGTATTGGGGAATTCAAACTCTTCCTCAAAGTGTTTGGTAGTCATGAAGCTCTTAGAGGTCTCTCCTTTTGTGCTCTGGAGTCTCATTGAAATGATCCATTCTTGGTTATAGAGGTCAAAAAGTTACAGTCAGTATTTTTCCTTGGATGTATCTTTTATATTTTTTTCTTTTCAAATTGCCAGGCTAGTGTTAGGAACAGATTCACTCTCTGAATTTTGTTTTTCATATCTGACCGTGGCTGTGATGTTGAAATTTCAGTTTCGGACTTTTAGGAATGACACATAATACACATCTCTCATTTTATTTTATATTATTTTAATTGCTTTTAAAATTCCCATGTCCAATATATATTTTTAACCTTATATTTGGCAATCTGAAACATTTATTTCTAAAACTAATTATCTAATTATATAGCATTTATGTGACTTTGGATGAAGATATCAATTAGGTAGTCTAGGTTCCAATGCTTAGTGTTTTATTTTAAAGAGTAACTTATTTTTATCAAAGTAGAAGAGACTGAAAGGTTCCAACGTGTGGTGTAGTGTGTGTGTGTGTGTGTGTGTGTGTGTGTGTGTGTGTGTGTGAATAGTTCTCCTTCATCCTTCTCTTCTCCCAACCTCTTTTTCTCATCTCATCCCCCACTCAAAGGAGTTATGACAGCATTAGAAATATCCTTTAATGACTGTACTTTTCAGATATTATCATTGTTTCAGAATTTGCTGGCTGATTACAGGGACATTTGGGACAAATATCACATAAGAAAGAGCTCTTTGAATTTGGACATGGCAAGAAATTTATCTCCCTCAGTTGAGTCATACTCATTTTCAGCCACACTGAGCAACTCCTCGTCTTCTAATATTAACAAATAATTTAAAAGAACTTTACATAATAACACCTATATTCGCCTGGTCTTGTGGTCGTCTGATTTTGTTAGAGGATCCAGAGGCTGAAATATGTACTTAGAGCTAATGCTCAAATAGTCAACCCCCATTTTCTTTACTGTGGCTGCTTTCTACACAAAATGTCATCTCTGTAGTAATCTGAGTAGGCACCTGTTCACACGTGCATCATATCATGCACACCAGGAGCTGTGGCTGCTGCAGATAACACACTACTCCGGCAAAATGTGGTACCTAGAATTTCTTCCTGGTCGTTTTAGATGGTTAAGCCATAGAAGTCCCCGATTAAACTATGTTATTCCTGGAAAGAGTAATGGAAGCAACAGAAATGGTTATTATTTAGTGAGTACTTACGGTGTGCCAGGCCCTGTGCCAGGGGCTTTATATGCCTTATTTTGTTTAATCCAACAAACTTGGGAGGTATTATCCCCCTTTTGTGCGTGAAGACACTGAAGGTCAAGCAACGCATAAGTGGAGCTGGTAATAAGCCCTATTCTAGCCATGAGCATCGATTAACTCCACCACACAGACATACGTTATCAGGTTAGTTAGTCAGTCAAGTGACCACCGTGGGAACCAGGTAGAGGAGAGATAGGTACTGACTGAGGCAGAGTGGAAAAAGATTCACTTGCTATAGGAGTGTGAGTCTGGGGTTCTGGAGATAATGCCGAAGAGATGTGGCAGCAACATTAATAGGCTTATTCCAAATGTGACATTTGACCTTTGCCTTTCCATCACGGTCTGAGTTTGCAAACTTCAGATAGGGATATTAGCTCCTGTGGAGGAAGCCCACTGTTGAGTTATGCTGACACATGGCGTCTGGAGGAGGATGTCCTCCAGGCAAAGCAAACTGAACTGAAGAGAAGGTTGATTCGGGTTTTGGGGAATAGATCATAACTGTGTCCTAGGGTTAATGATGGCTAAATTATCATTACCCATCTTTACATGTTTTTACTTTAACAGAGTTACCAAATGGCACTTTATTCCTGATTTTCCATTAAGCTTCAGAACTGCAGAACTTTTTTTAGTCCATCCTAGGATTATCTGAATCAGTGAGGCCCTTAACCCAATGCATCAGGTGTCACAATTTTGCCAAAGATGATTGCACAGGACTTCGTTCTCTTTTAGTGGAAAGCACCTGTCTTCCTGGGCACCCTGCTGCCTGTCTCCCCTTATGGTGCAACAGACAGAGAAATCATGCAGCAGTAAGAAATGGGGGCCTTTTCTGGCCTGATTTTCCTTTTGAATCAGAATGGAGATTTATGGTCATACCATTTTCCATCAAGTATTTGCAAGTTTTTAGGCAATCAGTTCTCTTCTGAGCGGCTCTCACAGGTAGTACTAGGTTAGGCAGCTCTCAGTATAGACTGTCCTTTGTTACAGTTTTCCTTTTAGCAGACTTTTTTTTTCCCTCTGAATAGAAATATTGAGATATAAAATTTTTATACCATCTCTAAAATAACAGACCATCAACAGAAACCATCAACATCCCTATCTTGTTAAACTTTTTAATTTCACCAACAATACATGGCAATTGTAGAATTTTTTAAAAGAAAAACAGAACAACAACAAAAAAGCCCCAATTAACTAAAAACCTATAATCCCACCCAGCCAGAGATAAGGTCCAACTCCATCAGCCTCACAAGTTCTGTGCAATGACTGTGTTCTATGTTGCCGATTCATTGAATATTGAGAGAGTAATATTACTTTTATTATGATGGTGATTTGTAAATAATTGCCCCAGAGTGAATTCACAGAGATTTGAAATTATGGCTGTAATAGAAAGCCAGGATTTTATTTTCTCAAATGGAAAGTAGAGAGTAAAAAAAAAAGATTAAGAGTGAAAAATGTTTTTCTAAGTGTGTATTTGTTGGTGGTGGTTCTAATTTCAAGACAGAGAAAAGGTTTTAACGCCTGCCTTCCTGATTCATTCTTAGAAATAAATAGAATCCCAGCAAAACCTTGGAAAACCAAGGGAAGAAACCTTGGAATAGCAGGAGGATTATGGAAATGGGACATGGCAAGGTGAAGGATTTTTTTTTAATTTCTTGGACCTTATTTATTTATTATATTATGTTAATCACCATACATTACATCATTAGTTTTTGATGTAGTGTTCCATGATTCATTGTTTGCATATAACACCCAGTGCTCCATGCAGAATTTCATTTGGAAACTGCCACTTTTTGGAACACAGAAGGGTTGCCTGTGGCATTGGCTTTCCTTCTCTTTAATAAGGGCATTAGGTTCAAAATGAAGGAGGGGCTTCCAACCACAGGTCAGGATATTGGGAAAGCTCAGCAAAACGTTAAGTCTCTTATGATGTCTACCTTTATGCTTACAGCTTCTCTGTAACAGTAAAAAACAGAGCTAATCTTTTTTTTTGAATTATTTCCTTCTGCTTGCTTTGGATTTAGTTTGCTTTTCTTTTCCAGTGTCTTTTTTTTTTTAATTTTTAAAATTTATTATGTTATGTTAGTCACCATACAGTACATCATTAGTTTTTTTCTTAAATTTTTTTATTGTTATGTTAATCACCATACATTACATCATCAGTTTTTGATGTAGTGTTCCATGATTCATTGTCTGTGCACAACACCCAGTGCTCCACGCAGAACGTGCCCTCTTTAATACCCATCCCCAGGCTAACCCATCCCCCCACCCCCCTCCCCTCTAGAACCCTCAGTTTGTTTTTTAGAGTCCATAGTCTCTCATGGTTCATCTCCCCCTCCGATTCCCCCCCTTCATTCTTCCCCTCCTGCTATCACCTTCTTCTTTTTTTTTTTTAACATATATTGCATTACTTGTTTCAGAGGTACAGATCTGTGATTCAACAGTCTTGCACAATTCACAGCGCTCACCATAGCACATACCCTCCCCAATGTCTATCACCCAGCCACCCCATCCCTCCCACCCCACCCGCACTCTGGCAACCCTCAGTTTGTTTCCTGAGATTAAGAATTCCTCATATCAGTGAGGTCATCTGATACATATCTTTCTCTGATTGACTTATTTCACTCAGCATAACACTCTCCAGTTCCATCCACGTTGTTACAAATGGCAAGATCTCATTCCTTTTGATGGCTGCCTAATATTCCACCGTATATATATATACCACATCTTCTTTATCCATTCATCTGTCGATGGACATCTTGGCCCTTTCCACAGTTTGGCTATTGTGGACATTGCTGCTATAAACATTGGGGTGCATGTACCCCTTCGGATCCCTACATTTGTATCTTTGTGGTAAATACCCAGTAGTGCAATTGCTGGATTGTATGGTAGCTCTATTTTCAACTGTTTGAGGAACCTCCATACTGTTTTCCAGAGTGGCTGCACCAGCTTGCATTCCCACCAACAGTGTAGGAGGGTTCCCCTTTCTCCACATCCCCACCAACATCTGTCATTTCCTGACTTGTTAATTTTAGCCATTCTGACTGGTATGAGGTGGTATCTCACTGAGGTTTTGATTTGGATTTCCCTGATGCCGAGCGATGTTGAACACTTTTTCGTGTGTCTGTTGGCCATTTGGATGTCTTCTTTGGAAAAATGTCTGTTCATGTCTTCTGCCCATTTCTTGATTGGATTATTTGTTCTTGGGTGTTGAGTTTGATAAGTTCTTTATAGATTTTGGATAATACTCCTTTATCTGATATGTCATTTGCAAATATCTTCTCCCATTCTGTCGGTTGTCTTTTGGTTTTGTGGACTGTTTCTTTTGCTGTGCAAAAGCTTTTTATCTTGATGAAATCCCAATAGTTCATTTTTGCCCTGGCTTCCCTTGCCTTTGGCAATGTTTCTAGGAAGAAGTTGCTGCGGCTGAGGTCGAAGAGATTGCTGCCTGTGTTCTCCTTTAGGATTTTGATGGACTCCTGTCTCACGTTTAGGTCTTTCAACCATTTTGAGTCTATTTTTGTGTGTGGTGTAAGGAAATGGTCCAGTTTCATTCTTCTGCATGTGGCTGTCCAATTTTCCCAACACGATTTGTTGAAGAGACTGTCTTTTTTCCAGGACATTCTTTCCTACTTTGTCAAAGATGAGTTGACCATAGAGTTGAGGGTCCATTTCTGGGCTCTCTATTCTGTTCCATTGATCTATGTGTCTGTTTTTGTGCCAGTACCATACTGTCTTGATGATGACAGGTTTGTAATAGAGCTGGAAGTCCGGAATTGTGATGCCGCCAGCTTTGCTTTTCTTTTTCAACATTCCTCTGGCTATTCAGGGTCTTTTCTGGTTCCATACAAATTTTAGAATTATTTGTTCCATTTCTTTGAAAAAAGTGGATGGTATTTTGATGGGGATTGCATTGAATGTGTAGACTGCTCTAGGTAGCATTGACATCTTCACAATATTTGTTCTTCCAATCCATGAGCGTGGAACGTTTTTCCATTTCTTTGTGTCTTCCTCAATTTCTTTCATGAGTATTTTACAGTTTTCTGAGTACAGATCCTTTGCCTCTTTGGTTAGATTTATTCCTAGGTATCTTATGGTTTTGGGTGCAGTTGTAAATGGGATTGACTCCTTAATTTCTCTCAGGACAGAAATCTTGTTTTTGGTATATAGGAATGCCACTGATTTCTGTGCATTGATTTTATATCCTGCCACATTACTGAATTCCTGTATGAGTTCTAGCAGTTTTGGGGTGGAGTCTTTTGGGTTTTCCACATAAAGTATCATATCATCTGCAAACAGTGAGAATTTGACTTCTTCTTTGCCGATTTGGGTGCCTTTGATTTCTTTTTGTTGTCTGACTGCTGTGGCTAGGACTTCTAATACTGTGTTGAATAGCAGTGGTGATAGTGGACATCCCTGTCGCGTTCTTGACCTTAGGGGGAAAGCTCTCAGTTTTTCCCCATTGAGAATGATATTTGCTGTAGGTTTTTCATAGATGGCTTTTATGATATTGAGGTATGTACCCTCTATCCCTATACTCTGAAGAGTTTTGATCAAGAAAGGATGCTGTACTTTGTCAAATGCTTTTTCTGCATCTATTGAGAGGATCATATGATTCTTGTTCTTTCTTTTGTTAATGTATTGTATCACATTGATTGATTTGCAGATGTTGAACCAACCTTGCAGCCCAGGGATAAATCCCACTTGGTCATGGTGAATAATCCTTTTAATGTACTGTTGGATCCTATTGGCTAGTATTTTGGTGAAATTTTTTGCATCCATGTTCATCAAGGATATTGGTCTGTAATTCTCCTTTTTGATGGGGTCTTTGTCTGGTTTGGGGATCAAGGTAATGGTGGCCTCATAAAATGAGTTTGGAAGTTTTCCTTCCATTTCTATTTTTTAGAACAGTTTCAGGAGAATAGGTATTAATTCTTCTTTAAATGTTTGGTAGACTTCCCCTGGGAAGCCATCTGGCCCTGGGCTTTTGTTTCTTGGGAGATTTTTGATGACTGCTTCAATTTCCTTAGTGGTTATAGGTCTGTTCAGGTTTTCTATTTCTTCCTGGTTAAGTTTTGGTAGTTGATACATCTCTAGAAATGCGTCCATTTCTTCCAGGTTATCTAATTTGCTGGCATAGAGTTGCTCGTAATATGTTCTTATAATTGTTTGTATTTCTTTGGTGTTGGTTGTGATCTCTCCTTTTTCATTCATGATTTTGTTGGTTTGGGTCATTTCTCTTTTCTTTTTGATCAGTCTGGCCAGGGGGTTATCAATCTTGTTAATTCTTTCATAGAACCAGCTCCTAGTTTCATTGATCTGTTCTACTGTTCTTTTGGTTTCTATTTCATTGATTTCTGCTCTGATCTTTATTATTTCTCTTCTCCTGCTGGGTTTAGGCTTTATTTGCTGTTTTTTCTCTAGCTCCTTTAGGTGTAGGGTTGGGTGGTGTATTTGAGACCTTTCTTGTTTCTTGAGAAGGCTTGTATTGCTATATACTTTCCTCTTAGGACTGCCTTTGCTGTATCCCAAAGATTTTGAACAGTTGTGTTTTCATTTTCATTTGTTGAAATTCATGAATTTTTTTAATGCTTCTTTAATCTCCTGGTTGACCCATTCATTCTTTAGCAGGATGCTCTTTAGCCTCCATGTATTTGAGTTCCTTCCAACTTTCCTCTTGTGATTGAGTTCTAGTTTCAAAGCATTGTGGTCTGAAAATATGCAGGGAATGATCCCAGTCTTTTGGTACTGGTTGAGACCTGATTGGTGACCTAGGATGTGATCTGTTCTGGAGAATGTTCCATGGGCACTAGAGAAGAATGTGTATTCCATTGCTTTGGGATGGAATGTTCTGAATATGTCTGTGAAGTCCATTTGGTCCAGTGTATCATTTAAAGTCTTTATTTCTTTGTTGATCTTTTGCTTAGATGATCTGTCCATTTCAGTCAGGGGGGTGTTAAAGTCCCCCACTATTATTGTATTGTTGTCAATGTGTTTTTTTGCTTTTGATATTAATTGCCTTATATAACTGGCTGCTCCCATGTTAGGGGTATAGATATTTACAATTGTTAGATCTTCTTGTTGGATAGACCCTTTAAGTAGGATATAGTGTCCTTCCTCATCTCTTATTACAGTCTTTGGTTTAAAATCTAATTTGTCTGATATAAGGATTGTCACCCCAGCTTTCTTTTGGTGTCCATTAGCATGGTAAATGGTTTTCCACCCCCTCACTTTCAATCTGGGGGTAGACTCTTTGGGTCTAAAATGAGTCTCTTGCAGACAGCGTATTGATGGGTCTTGTTTTTTAATCCAATCTGATAGCCTGTGTCTTTTGATTGGGGCATTTAGCCCATTTACATTCAGAGGAACTATTGAAAGATATGAATTTAGTGCCATTGTATTGCCTGTTAGGTGACTGTAACTGTATATTGTCTGTGTTCCTTTCTGATCTATGCTCCTTTTAGACTCTCTCTTTGGTTAGAGGACCCCTTTCAATATTTCTTGTAGGGCTGGTTTTGTGTTTGCAAATTCCTTTAGTTTTTGTTTGTCCTGGAAGCTTTTTATCTCTCCTATTTTCAATGACAGCCTAGCTGGCTATATCCAGATATGGCTGCATATTTTTCTCATTTACTGCTCTGAAGATATCATGCCAGTCCTTTCTGGCCTGCCAGGTCTCTGTGGATATAGGTCTGTTGCCAGTCTAATGTTTCTACCATTATAGGTTACATATTTCTTCTCCCAAGCTGCTTTCAGGATTTTCTCTTTGTCTCTGAGACTCATAAGTTTTACTATTAGATGTCAGGGTATTTTTATTGATTTTGAGAGGGGTTCTCTGTGCCTCCTGGAATTTGATGCCTGTTTCCTTCCCCACATTAGGGAAGTTCTCTGTTATAATTTGCTCCAATATACCTTCTGCCCCTCTCTCTCTTTCTTCTTCTTCTGGGATCCCAATTATTCTAATGTTGTCTCGTCTTATGGTATTGCTTCTCTCTCTAATTCTGTCCTCATGATCCAGTAGTTGTTTATCTCTCTTTTTCTCAGCTTCTTTATTTTCCATCATTTGGTCTTCTATATTGCTGATTCTCTCTTCTGCCTCATTTATCTTAGCAGTTAATACCCCCATTTTTGATTGTGCCTCATTAATAGCCTTTTTTATTTCTACTTGGTTAGATTTTAGTTCTTTTATTTTTCCAGAAAGGGTTTCTCTAATAACTTCCATGCTTTTTTCAAGCCCAGCTAGTATCTTTAAAATCATGATTCTAAAACTCTAGGTCCGACATCATACTAATGTCTATATTGAGTAGGTCCCTGGCAGTCGGTACTACGTCTTGTTCTTTTTGTTGAGGTGATTTTTTTCCATCTTGTCATTTTGTCCAGAGGAGAATAGATGAATGAGATAACAAAATGCTAACAGGGTAACAACGTCCCCAGAAAATATACTCTAAACAAATCAGAAAAGACCTGAAACCAGGAGAAAAGAAAGGGAAAGAAAGAAAAAAGAAAAAGATAAAAACAAACAAAAACAGAACAAAACAAAAAAAACCCAGAATATGATCAAATATGATCAGGCTGGTGCATAGATCAGTGCCACACACTAGATTTTGGGTGTATTTTGGTCCGTTAGAAGAAAGTGCCTCCCAAAATTTTAAAGAAAGACTTATATATGTACAAAATAAGGGTTGATATGATGAAGGGATGGAATATGACTGTAAAGATGAAAATTATAAAAAATTTTATAAAAGGAATTGATAAGATAAGTTGTTTGAAAAAAGGAAGAAGAGGATTTAAAAAAAAAAGAAAGAAAGAAAAAAAGGGGGAGAGAATGTGATCAGGCAGGAGACTAGAACAAAGCCATACACTAGAGATTTAGGGTATATTTTGATCTGTTAGAAGAAACTGTATCTCAAAATTTTAAAGAGAGAACAACTTATATATATATGCCAAAAATAAGGGTAACTACTATGAAGGGATAGAATATGACTCTAAAAATGAAAAATAAAAAATTTTTTTAAAAAAGGGATTGATAAGATATTGGTTGAAAAAGGCAAAAAGAAAAATTAAAAAAAAGAGTTAAAAAAAATTAACTTTGAAAGACTAAAGAATCATGGTAAAAAAGCCATGAATTCTATGTACAGTATTCCCCTAGTGCTGGAGTTCTGCCGTTCTCATTGATCGGTAAACTTGGTCTTGGCTTGCTGGCTGTTCTTGCTGATCTTCTGGGGGAGGGGCCCGTTGCCATGGTTCCCAGATGTCTTTGCCGGAGGTGGAATTGCCCCACCCTTGTCGGTCTGGGCTAAGTCATCCGCTTGGGTTTGCTCTCAGGAGCTTTTGTTCCCTGCAAGCTCTCGGTACAGCTTTGGAGGAGGAGTGTGAAAATGGCGGCCTCCCAATCTCCATCCCGGAGGAGCCGAGAACTCGGGGCCCCGCTCCTCAGTGTGCCCCCAGAGAAAAGCAGTCAATCACTCCTGTCTCCCCGGTCTCTAGCCACACTCTGTGCTCACCAGGCCTGTGACTGAGCATTTCTATCTCTGGCACCCGACTCGGTGTGGAGTCTCCATACCCAACAGATCCCTGCGGTGTGCTCCCGCGCCACTCCTCCCATGGAGGAGGAAGGGGAGTCTCCCCGGATCTGCCGCTTATTGGGTCCCTGCTGGAAGAGCAGTGGCCCAACTGTGCTGCGAATCACGGTTTACGGGAACCCCGAGCTGAGAGCCTGCGCCTCGGCTCCATCTCTGCAGCCAGCTTCCCCACTCTGATACCCAGGAGCTCTGCCACACTCAGGCACCCCCGGTCTTTCTGTGACCCCAAGGGTCCTGAGACCACACTGTCCCGTGAGGATCCCCCCCCCCCCATCCACTGGAGCGACTCCCTCAGCACAGCCAACTTCTGAAAGTTCCGATTTTGTGCTCCGCGGCTCTATCACTTGCCAGAAGCAGCTAACGGAGGCCCCCTCCCCCACTGTCTATCCTCCTGAATATCGCCTCGGATTCACTTCTCCGCATGTCCTACCTTCCAGAAAGTCGTCGCTTTTCTGTTCAGAGAGTTGTTGCTATTCTTTTCTTTGATCTCCTGTTGAGTTTGTAGGTGTTCAGAATGGTTTGATCCCTGTCCAGCTGAATTCCTGGGACCAGATGAACTCCAGGTCTCCTACTCCTCCGCCATCTTGCTCCGACCCCCCATCATTAGTTTTTGATGTGGTGATCCACGATCCATTGTTTTCTCATAACACCCAGTGCTCCATGCAGTACGTGCCCTCCTTAATACCCATCACCAGGCTAACCAATCAACTCCTCCCCCCTCCCCTCTAAAACCCTGTTTGTTTCTCAGAGTCCATAGTCTCTCATGGTTCATCTCTCCCTCCAATTTCCCCCCCTTCATTTTTCCCTTCCTTCTCCTAATGTCCTCCGTGCTATTCCTTATGTTTCACAAATAAGTGAAACCATATGATAATTGACTTCCTCTGCTTGGCTTATTTCACTTAGCATAATCTCCTCCAGTCCCATCCATGTTGATGTCAAAGTTGGGTATTCATCTTTTCTGATGGCTAATATTCCATTGTGTGTATGGACCACATCTTCTTTATCCATTCATCTATTGAAGGGCATCTTTTTAAAAAATGCCCAAGATCCCACCAGTAGGAAGCAAAGGAATGGATGAGTCAGGAGCAGTGAGCCAGAAGCAAACAGATAGGATTGGACCCGGCACCCCTGCAGCCCACACAGAGTGGCTGGCTACAATACTGGCCCCTAGGACCCCCTTGGTGATCACAAAGAAACGTAATTGGAGCTTTGCCTCTGAGCTTTGTCCTCTTGCCCCATTCGCTGATGGGTTCCTGCTCTTGAAACTCTGACAGGGAAACCTTCTGTTGACCCATCCCTACTTTTCAGACAGGAAAGGGCTACCGATTTTATCTGCCATGTAGGCTCTCCAATTGTTTTTTGAATATTTTCTGTGTCAAAAAAGCAATTAAAAAAAAGCAATTTAAGAAAATGGAATAATCAAAAATAAGCACACAAAAGAGTGACACACACATACACACACACAAGAAAGATTGAGAGAGAGAGAATCCGAACAGTACACCTGTGTAAAAGTGACCATCATCTGACTTTGGAGTAAAGGCACATTTATTCTGTCAACAAGATGAAAGAAAGAATTAGAAATTCTTAGAAAAACAAAAATTTGCAAAGGACATCCTAATTCAACTATGAAGTAAACTAGAATGTGGTAGAATTCTGAGTAATTGATATGTAAAAATAAAGAATACATTTGAACTTGATACTTGGAACTGGTGTTGTGACAAAGGATTACATCTCCTTTAACTGTCTGGTCTCAGTATCTGGATCTGCGTGGAATAAAAATATTTCCCTAACCGTAATATTAGAACTATTCTGTTAGTTTTCAGTTTTCAGAATTAACCTGTAGGGAATGCATGAAAGACAAGTTACATTTACTGAACAAAATGGAAATGCTGTAAAGCTTGACATCATGAAATAATAATGTGGGTGAAAAGGTGTAAGAAATTAGAAGGGGCTGGAAGGTGGAGTGGAGTGGAAGGGCATACGTTTTCTCCTTCATAATTGTGGTTGAATGGTACTCTTTAGTCCTGATCAAAAGAGAAACAGAGATTTAGGTATATAATTATGTGATTAACTAATAAAAGGTTTTATATATGGAGACAAAAGGGAAAGGAGACAATGTATCCTAAAATCTCTTTCTCTCAAAATAGGGAATCAATATAAATTGCTTAAAGTTTTAGAGGCATATGGGAGCAAGGCAAACTTTTCACTTTGTTTCTTTGTTTAATTTCTGTTTTTTTTTAAATATCCATGTGTATCTTTTGAAATTAAAAAAGGTGAACACATGATCTGTAAGAAACTGTGATAAACAGTTACACTGCAAAACTTCCTTATCTTTTTCTATTAGAAGACAGAATCTCAAATGCAACCAAAAAAGCACAACTTGTCACCATGTTGTTTACAAGACAAGCACCTGAACAGAATGGCACCAAGGCTGACAATGAATAGACGGGCACAGATTCTAGGCAAGGACAAGCAAAAAGAAAGCAGAGCTGATGATGTTAACCTGGGACAAATTCAAGGAAAAAAGCAGTAAGTGGACAAGAGGGGATATTTGTAATGGTGAAAGTTACAGCCCACCATTAAATTACTATCATGGATCTTTACACATGGAAAACCAGCACTACAATTGGTAAAGGGGAAACTATTAAGAGAGAAAAGAATTAAAAAATAAGGTAAGGGGCACCTGGGTGGCTCAGCCAATTAAGTCTGCCTTCGGCTCAGGTCATGGTCCCAGGGTCCTGGGCCGGAGCCCTGCATCGGGCTCCCTGCTCAGCAGGGAACCTGCTTCTCCCTCTCCCTCTGCCACTCTCGCTCACTCTCTCAAATAAATAAATAAAATCTTTAAAAGAGAGGGTAAGAGAATGTTAGCACATAGAAAATTAGAATAACAATGAAATGGCTTAATTTAATATACAAAACCAGAATATACTTAAGAAAAAGTCTGCATCTCCAGAGAAGTCTTGAAAGGCAGGCCTGTTGGGCTTGGGGGTAAGTGGAAAGGCACAGTTTATTCTGATCATAGAATATGATCAGAATATTTCAGGCACTTTCTAGTAGAAGGAATGAAAAGTTTTATTTTTGTGACATTTCCTCACGGTAAAATTCCATAAAATTGAAAACTTAGAGATAAAGGTATTATCAGGAGATATGGTCATGATTTTTAGTATGTGAGCTGTAAATTTTGTCCTTATCACTAAAGTCACTGAGAAGACTGCTGATTTTCCCAACTCAGTAAAACAGTGACCCAACCAAAAATGATTCTATTGACCCTCATTCTTCTGCATCCAGCCCTAATGCCCTTCCTTCTTATATGGATTCTAGTCGATACAGAAATTTTAGTGGCATGGCTTGTTTCCTCTAATGGCAGCTAAGGTTGGAAGCAAAAGGAGGTCTCCTACGTACCTGTGCAAATGTCAGGCAGAGGGGAAGGGGGAGGGGACAGCCAGGGGACTAAGAAAGATGTGCTTTGAGCATCAGGAAAAGCTTTTCTAGCCTCAGAGACTTGGAAGAGAAATCTACCTCTAGGCCAGAAGAGCATATTTTGTAAAAAAAAAAAAAAAAAAAAAAAAAGCTTCCTGGTGTATATATACCTTTTAATCAAACAGCATTATGATCTTATTACAATCTTTGGATAACAGATATTTTTAGTACATTTGGTACTTAACATAGAACATGTTCATGTGCTGTTTTGTCAAAAATCTTTGAAGGAATTTATTGACAACCAGAACGAACATAACATGGTAGCATTTCCTTACCCTCAATCCCCACCCCTTTTGTAATGTACTGACACTCATGAAATCAATACAGATAAATTAATTTAGTGAATGACTACTACCCAATGTCTGGCTCTGGTGATGAGGAGGCTCATTCTGGATGGACTTGGTATCGGGAGTATATACAGCTTATTGCTGTTCTGAGCCATACCTGTTTAGATGTCTCCATCTCCTATGATCTCAAGGAGCTAGATTCCGTCACATGAGGAATTTTTCTTACAGGACTTTTACAGGCCATTATTTGGCAATTACTTATTTGAATGAACACCTCAGGAGAGCTAAGGAAAGTAACATTTTCAAGTGATTAAAGCCACTTGAACATTGTTGCTTTTGTTTAGTCCTTTAAAAATTGTTATCAGGCTTTATAGGTAAGAGAACAGAGATGTTTCTTTGAAAGTACATTAATTCTCGGAGCCCACAGGGCGCCTGCGTGGCTCAGTCAGTTGAGCATCTGCCTTTGGCTCAGGTCATCATCCCAGGGTCCAAGCAGGGAGCCTGCTTCTCCCTCTCCCTCTGCCCCCACCCCTCTCAAATAAATAAAATCTTTAAAAAAATTTCTCAAAGGCCACAAGAGTATCTTTTAAAACTTACTATTAAAGTTGAATGGATACAATTCAGACCCCACAGGTTCTTTCAGTGTGCCTGATGTCCAGGACAGAGCATGTTTGCTCAGATTTTCATTGTCATTATAAAATAGCATTTTCTACAAGGTGTGGTTCAGGGGTCTCTTACATCAGAATGGCCCAGAGGGCTTGTTAAGAATGCAGCTTCCTGGGGGCACCTGAGTGGCTCAGTCATTAAGTGTCTGCCTTCGGCTCAGGTCATGATCCCAGGGTCCTGGGATCGAGCCCCGCATTCGGGCTCCCTGCTCAGCGGGAAGCCTGCTTCTCCCTCTCCCACTCCCCCTGCTTGTGTTCCCTCTCTCGCTGTGTCTCTCTCTGTCAAATAAATAAATAAAATCTTAAAAAAGAAAAAAAAAAAGAATGCAGCTTCCTGGTCTTATTCCTCAGTTTCTGATTCAATCGCTCTGGGGGGATGCTTAGGAATCTGCTTTTTACCACCGTCTCCAGGAAGTTTGTAGACCTTCCCAAATTTGAGAATCACTGCTAAGGGCCATTAACGATTCTGCAAACAGACTTAGTTTTCTGTTTTCATTTTATGTCAAAGTAGGAGTTTAAGAATTTATTTTTGGTAAACCTGGAACACTGTCTTCAAATTAATAAGACCCTGGTTGTGTAGGGGAAATATCCTCTGCAAAATTCCTCTATGAAATTGAGCTTGAGAAGACCTGCTGACTCACATGCTAAGCAAATCTGTCCTCTCTCCGACTGCTGCCTGTCAGAATTGCTGACCTTACGCTTATGTATTCAAGTGTGTCCTGAAAGTCAAAACATATTTTCTGTAGTTTCTAATGGAAAAGAACCAAGCCTGTCATTTGGTTTTAAAAGGAGAAATTGAGAGAAGACAAAATGGTTCAGATAGATTTTACATCACAAGAGTAGAGGGAAGAAGAGAACAAAAATTTCCATAACTGTTGTCAATTATCTTTTGGGTGAGGGTATCGTGAAATAAATAACTCCTCCATGCCCAAATAATGATAAATATTAGATAGTAGACATCATACCTAAGGATTCCTCTGTGTCAGAGATTAAATTACAATTAACTTCATATTGAATTATGAGGACTATAACCCTTAAGAACCTGGGAATTGTTACATTAGAAATTGGATTTTTGTGGGGTTTTTTATATTTTTTTGCTATTTGGGAGATTTTTTTTTTTTTCTTTTCTTCATCCTTAGCTTCACCAGAGCCGTCTCTGGCTGGCAAGGTGCAAAAGACAAAATCTGAGATGACAATTCTGTACTTTGTCTGGACAACTTTGAGATTCTTGCTTCTAAAAGGAGATAGACCCTAGGAGATGGAATGATCCTAGCTTATTCGTATTTGACTTTAATTAGAATCATCCTAAATCCCTTGAATTTCCCACTCACTGGTATTGGGTTCTATTGTCTTTACTTACAGAATTTTTCTTTTCCTTCCATTCTTTGGAACTCTAGTGCACAGAATTAGAATAATAATTCTTGGCTCATGATATACCACCAACTGTCCATGCATGGCCTTCTTTTATTTTACTTATTTATTTTTTAAAAAGATTTTACTTATTTATTTGACAGAGAGAGAGACAGAGCACAAGCAGGGGGAGCGGGAGAAGGAGAAGCAGGCTACCCACCAAGCAGGGAGTCTGATGTGGGGCTTCATCCCAGGACCCTGGGATCGTGAACTGAGCCCAAGGCAGACATTTAACCAACTGAGCCACCCAGGCGCCCCTATTTTACTTATTTTTAAAGTGAAGACTGGTGAACACATTGTCTAACCCAAGAATCAGAACATTATTTCTTTGTTACATCAATTGTTTTAATTCTTTTATCCCTTAGTCTCTCCATCTCTCTGCCACCAGAGGAAAGCACTATTCTGAACATTATTTGTCCTTCTCTTGCTTTAGTCATATTTATCTGCATGTATGTTTAAGTGATACATTGTTTCATTTTGCCTGTCTTTGAACTTTATGAAGAGGCATCCCTGGTTTATACAATCTCCTAGACCTTGCTTTTCACTCAGCCTTGTGTCACTGAGATTCATCCACACTATAACTGCTGTGTAATATTTTGTTTTGTGATTCTAATGCAATTCCTCTGTAAGTTATAGTATAATTTATATTTATGTTTAATTTATATTTATTTATATGTGATTTACCCATGCTCCTGTCATTGGTCATTTAAGATGTTTCCAATTCTGGCTTTTATGCCCAGCGCTGCTCTCTGGTAAGATGTGTGCCGAGGTTTCTCTTACGTGTGTGTCTGCAGGTAGGACAGCATCCACTGCCGTGTTGTAGGCTGTGAGATTGTTCAGCTTTACAAGATAATGTGAAAGCGCTTTCCAAAGTGGTTGTATCAGCATATACTCCCACCAGCTGTGCAGGAAATACTCTGTTAATCTACATCTTCATGAACCCTTTGTATTTTCAGACTTACCTGTTTTTGCCAATTTGTGGCTATAAATCTACTGATACACTTTGAAGTATTTTGTCTATCACTTTAAAAAAAAAAGGTGGGGAGTAAGATTTGGTTCGCTTCATGTATATCCACTAGAAAACAATTAAAGGATGATGCCTGCTTCATTTAACAACACCCAGGTTTTTCTCCCCATTATCTCAATGCCATGGACATTCTTTTCCATACTTGCTAAAAATATTAAAACCTTGCTTGTACAATGAAATCACTTGGGAAATTTTTAAAAATGCTAATGCCTCGACCCCTACCTCCAGAGACTGATTTATTCGTCTGGGGTGCAGCTTTGAATGTGGGGAGGTTTTGAAAGCTTCCCAGGTGATTCTACTGTGCAATCAAGGTTGAGACTCACTGCTTTAAATTAGAGAGATCTTGATAAGCAAGTATTAGCTTGGGGTAGCCTGATACTCTTAATGATTTCTTCCTCTTTTCTGAAGTATTGATTTTGTGTTGTTTTGCAGAATTCTCCTGCCTCTAATTAACCTTTGAGGGAGTGTGTGTGTGTGTGTGTGTGTGTGTGTGTGTGTGTGTGTGTGTGGTTGATAGAAATAAATAGGAGGCATCCAGTGAACATTATTATGGGTTCACATTGTGCTTGGCACTTACTTTATGCTTACAACTATAGATCTCAAAGTTTAGTGTACATAATAATCACCTGGGAAGTGTTTTATTTGTTTTTTTTTTTTACAGTGCAGATTTTGATTCAAAAGCCCAGGAATCGATTTTCTAAGAAAGCATGTCAGGTGATTATGAAGCAGGTGGTTTCAGGGGCATACTTGGAGAAAAACTGCCTCCTCATAGTCCTGCAGCATAGATGGGTATTCTCCTTTAACAGATGAGGGAATGTGAAGCTCAGAGAAGTTAAGAAAACTCAGAAGTTAAGGTCACACAGCTACTTAGTGGTCAAGCCTTTGCTCTGTCTTCTTAGCCTTCTTCATGGTGAACTTTCAGCAAAGCCCTCAGAATGTGGGGGAAGTCTGCCAGAGTTTGGAACACGTGCTGTCTTCTCTCCATTTATGTTCTTTCCTCATCTGGGGATGACTCTCCACCAAAACAACAAAAACAACATAAAAACCTTTAATGTCCCACCCAAAGCCACCTCATTCCTGTGGACCATCAGGTGGGCTGCATTCTGGACATCATCCTGGGCTGCCCTGTGTGACTCATTCCAGAGGTTTATAACCAAGAGCAAATGTTTTCCTTTAGACTTGAATGTATACTTTCTATTGACTCCTGGGTTTTGATTACTTGGGACAATTTGAGTTGCAAGGGAGAGAATACTAAGCTGAGCAAGCAGAAGGGAATTTAGTGGTTTATGTAGCAAAGAGCAGGGCAGGGGCATAGCTGGGGTCCAGGGACCTCTCGGCATTCAGGATCCCAAGCCCCTAACCCTCCCTGCGATGGTGTCTTTCTGTGCCTGGCTTCTCCCACTTAGTGGCTGTTGTGGTTTTTGGTAAGAGTACTGCTTTGTCTTTCACAGCTTCCCTGGAAAGGGAGTGCTCCAGAATGTACACCCTGGGAAGGCTCTGGCTTGGTTTTGGTTGCACACCAGATCAAGATCACTACATAGAAGGTGGTAGAAATGATTTTCAATCTCATGGTGGGAATGGAGAAGAGAGAAGTTTTCCTGGAGAAGGAGGGAATGTATTCTGGATAAAGGGCAAGGCGGTTGCTGGGCAGTCAAAGCAATCCATATCTGATTTGGTGTTTCTGTGTCTAATTTTGGAGGGGTATTTGGCTCTTTGTACAGTAAAAGTGTTGAGCTTTATTGATATATAAATGTCTCTATAGATAACCAAAGATAAGACTAAAAATGTTTACTTGCCTGCTATTGGCTCAGAACTCTTGATTTTGATTTTGAGGTGATTAATTTTTCTGAGAAAACTTCACATAATTTCTTTTTTTTTTACTAAAAACTGACTTTGGAAATAAATATGCTATATTTTTGTTCTTAATTGGCCCTAAAACAATGGCTTTAGTTGACGATGACTTCTATACAACTTTAAGAATTATTTCTAAACTCACGTACAAATGGATGGAAGTATTTCTGACATGTTTTAAGACTTATATTCAGTGCATGTTCTCCCCACCCCACCCCCAAATTAGGACTTTTACCATGAAATCTGGGCCTCCGGCCTGTGTATCTTAAATTACATTCATATTGTGCTCCATCTGCAACCGTCTGTAATACAGCTGTGTATGTCTGCCTGCTTTTAAGTTTCTATTCCATTTGTGAGCAGATGGTAGCTTGTCAAGAAAACATCATGAGGATGCTGGTGTCCATATTTTGGCAGGAAAACCTCATAGTCACTCTCAAGAGTTACATATCCTTCTCATGTTAACCTGCAGTAAATGCAATGCCAAAATGTATGTTGGTGTTGTGATAGATCTTCGTAGAGGAAGACAACCCTCTTAAGAATGTTTGCTGCTGTAGACCCATTTCTGTCTGCACTGTGCGACAGGTCAAACATGTATTGCAGTTTATGTCTGCAGCTGCTTCAAGAAGGGTGTGTCTGTAGGGTCTGTGGTTATGTTCTTGCCAGTTTCTCACATGGGTATTTCCCAGCACATTTGCTCTAGGAGAGCCCTGGGTTTCTTGGCAACATGCCAGGTGAGTTGGTCTGTTGATGCCATTGCCTGTCACAATAGTTACTGCTGAGCTACTTTAGGAAGTTTTGCTTCACTATCATCCCCTCTTCCCTTATGTGTTCTCATTTTAACTCATTATCAAACTAGCAAACTTGCATTGCAGTGACTTTTTGAATGACTTCCAAAATGCTTCCTTCCAAGGACCTTTTGAGGGTCATCTGGTGTTTCTCCTTAATGCTCACAGATGGTACAAGGTCAGCTGTCCAAGAATCAGCTCTGTCACCCATAATCTCCCCAGGTTCTCAGTATGTTCAGAGTTCAAATTTTATTCCTTATAGAATTTTCATCTGGATTGGAAGTGAAGGCTGACCCAGCTCCACATGCTCTCACCAGGTCTCTTGAAGGGTATGCTGACCTCTTCATTGAATTCTCCTTCAGGATCAGATTTCTGGGTGCCATGAGGCAACAATGTCATCGATGAGTGACTGCCATTAAATCTGCCATGATGAAAGTGTTTGTTCATCCTGGGATATGATGCTGGTCATCATATTGTCAGTTCATGACTTTTATTTTTGCTTGTGATCTTCCATGTGAGTATTTCCAGAGCACAGACATTGACTTGCAGAAGGCGTGGCTGTAAGCAATCCAGTTTTCTGAGATATGCTGAGGCTTCAACAAGGGTCTCAAACACTCATGTTAGAATACCCATCATCAGAAAATTTCCTCTGAAGTTGGTGCATTGACACAGCTGCCAGCCAAGCATACATTTTGAGGCAGTTTTCTTTCCATGGGAGCATATGCTCATCTTCATTCTCTTTCTGGTGGTCTTGGTGTTAAATATTTTAAGAGAGCTGGTTAGAATTGGGGAGTGCTTATTTGGTCATGAAACAATGATGAGGAAACTCTAAAATCACCTGGTTATTCATCAAAAGCATTTTTTTGTTTTGTTTTGTTTTTTTAATCCAGCAACTCATTTGTTTTAACAGCCTTTGTGAGGTAGGTTTTTGTAAAAAGTGTTTTGTTTTTGTTTTTAGTCAAGTGTTATTGAAAAGTAAACATAACATTTGAGAAAGGAAAACCTAATTAGTCATCACACAGTCTCATCCTTTGACTTGACAGGCGAAGAAACTGAATTCCGAGGAGGTAAAGTCACTTGTTGTGGTCCCATAGCTAGTTAGTGGTCTAACAAATTATTTCCCAGTCCAAAGATGGTTTCATGGATAAAAGCACATTATTTGAGACTTGATTTTCATATTTTTGACTGGGTGATGTTTTACCAGTTATCTAACATTTCTGGGCCTTAGTTTCTTTATCTGTAAAATGCATTATTGTCCCTATTACATTAGGCTGCATCTAAAAAAAGCAATTAACCCAGTGCCTCACATCAAGTAAGTAGTTAATTATGTTAGCAGTTCACAACTGAATTTATTTTCCATGTTCTTTTCTCAGGGACCTTGAGAACCAGAGCAGGATGACGATTTTTCAGCTTTTATAATGCCTTTGTTTGGAAGCTTTATATGTATGCATCTGTTCCATCATTTAAATTCTTCTAATGCAATTAGAAGGGCTTACCCTGGAAGAAGAGCAGGGATGTTTTTGGGAGAGTCTGATAGAACATGTCATATGTTCACTCAAAAACTGAATGAGGTCTTTTTTTTCTTACTTGTTCATTCTCATTTACCTTGAAGTACCTTGGCACTTAAGACAAGGTGCCATATCGTTTGGTAGCTGGAACTGTGTTTTGAACCCATGCTTCCGAAAAGAGCCCGTGTTTCATTATCATCCAGTCACGGCCTGTGTTACCTTTTGTTATAGCCTGAATATGTGTCCCCACCCCCACCCCAGTTGGTATGTTGAAATTCTAATCCTCAATGTGATGATATTTGGAAATAGGGTCTTTGGGAGGTGATTAGGGTTAGATCGGATCATGAGGGTAGCACCCTACTGGTGGAATTAGTGGCTTCAATAAGAGGTGAGAGAGAGGGAGAGAGAGAGGGATCGATCTCTGTTTGAGTACAGAGGAAAAGCCAAGTGAGGACTCAGCAAGAAGGTAGCCATCTGCAAGCCAGGAAGAGGGCTCTCACCAGAAACTGAACCCTGTCAGACCTTGACCTTTCCAACCTCTAGAACTGTGAGAAAATAAATTTCTGTTGTTAAGCTGCCCAGTCTGCGGGATTTGGTTATGGCAGCCAGAGCAGACTAAGATACCTCTGCTGGAGTGTGTGTTGTTCAGCTGCCTACTTCTTTGTTTGCCTAAATTACACACTTTAAGCAGGTCTCTGTGATGGAAGAGGCACAGTGTTCAGATGCATTGAAAATTTTCTCTTCTCTGTCCACCAACATCCTATGTTGTGAGAAAGTACTAGGCCAGGCACACAAAGGGGCATCAGTCAGCAAACCCCTTTTCACTAGGTTTTTGATGATTTAAAATCTCCTCTTCAGTGAATCAAGAAGTTGGGCAGGTATTTATGTCATTAGATCTGTGTAGAACGTGAAAGCTTTATAATAGTTATTTGGTATATAAATAATTTCCTTGCAAGCATTTGTTCATTTACTCTTTATTTCCTTAATTGCTTATCATCTTTATATTTAGCATTTCTGCCTCCCCCCACCCAACTTTTTTACTATGGTATATGCTTTTATGTAATGTGAACTATAGCAGACTGGAATATTGCAGATATGTTTCCACTTTCATCCATCTGTCATTGTCTTACAAAGCGTATATAGTCTGTCATATACAAATCTCAGCATAGACACCAACACTTTTTAGCTATTCGTTAATCTTATCTTGTTTCTTTGGCTTCTGGATCATCTTTAGCTGAATTTGAAATCATTTGAGGTCAGAGCTCATTTTTATCCAAATAGGGTGCAGCTAACTGGATTATAGCCAAGAAAGATCTTACATCAAGTGCCTACAAAATTAGAAACATCACCAGGGAAGCATCAGCAGAGTTTTGTTTACTGGTGTCTTATTCTCAAATAAAGTTTATGCATTGGTGATGGAAGCTTTTGGTTGCTATTGTGAAATGCCTAGGAAGTATTTAATTTTGCTTTTGTTTAAAGTTAATTAATTTAATTTAATTATCCAGTGTTCAGTATTGTTGAATTTTGCTTTTTATTTTGGAAACAATTATTCTTTCCTTCCTTCCTTTCTTCTTTCCAGGGGTTTTGCCACAAGGGGTTGGGGCTATCCACTGAGGGCCATTTGTGTGCTCACACGTGTGACTGGGGAGAATGTATGAGATCAGCAGGAATGTCTTTACCTGCTCTTATATACGTTGTTACTCAAGGCTTTGTAAGGGCAACGTGGCAGTCATGAAGGTGGCAAATATTCTGGCAGAATTGTAGGATCTCACCTCCCCTCTTTCTCTGAAGGTAGGGAGGAATCATGTGATGTGCTTTGGCCACTGAAATGTGAGTAAAGTGTTGGAGGCTTTAAGAACTGGCACATGATCCACCACATTCTATCCCATTGTCCTTGTGATTATGAAAGCAAGCACTGAGATAGAGACTCTATCTTTCTGGGTCGTTAATCGACTATGATAAACTGAATTGTGGCCAACCTGTATTAGATACATACCTTGAGCAATATTCTTTTATTGCCATTTTTGGGGAGGATAATGAAATATGATTTGGATTACCCAATGTAACCTAAACTATTCTGGTTATTACAGGGAGTTCCTTATACTCAGGGAGCTTGAGATCTAACTGGGCAGAGAACATGCATTTGCATAATGAAGGAAGAACTGGGCACTTGACTGTATCCCTTATGTAGCCATGTTTATGACTGAACAGTAGAGAAACTGATGAGAGTATAAAATTGAGACTTTGAGCATATTTCTGAGACCCTAATTTCAGCTGGGAAAATAACTTTTTTTTTCATGAGACTTTCAGATCACAATTGGTCAAAACACCTATGCAGGGGATTAAAATTTGCTGTTAATTACCCAGTGGACACATGATATCTTTAATGTGAAACTGGGGGTAAGAAGAGCAATTATGAGTTAACTCTCCGTTGTTCTTTCTACCTTATTATCTGCTTAGGAAATGGAATGAAATTCTTTAAAACAATACAGATTTGCTTTGATGGCATCTATTAATCAAAATTTTACTTTATCTTTTTGGTATATGGGGACAGCCTGCCTGACTACACATACTCATAGCTAATATTGGTTAAATGGGTAATTCATTCATTGCTTAAATTGGTAATTCACTCAGCAAACATTTATTGGGCATCTGGTATGGATCAGGTTCAGCTCTAGATGCTGTGGGTACAATGAAGAACAAGATAGAGTCTCTAACTTCATGAGGGAGTTGGGTAATAAGCAAGTAAACAAAGATGCAACATGACATTAGTGAATGAGTACTATGAGGACAAAGCAGGGAGAATGGCAAGGTGCATTTAGATAGGGTGGTCAAGAATGGTCTTTCTGAGAAGGGCATGAGGAAGTGAGGGCAAACAAACCCATGTGAATACCCTGGAGAAGAATGCTTCAGGCAATAGGAATAGCAATTGCCAAGGCCCCGAGGCAGGAACATCATAGGGTGTTTAGAGAACAATTAGGAGGCCAGTGTGGTAGAGAGGAGTGAGCACAAGAGAAACTAGGAGGAGAAAAAGCCAAAGAGGTGGTCAGCAGCCAGATAACAGGATCTGGATCTTTACCACATCTGATGGGAAGCCATCAGGGTTTCGAATGTGGGAGAGCCATGATCTGCTTTGTTTTAAATGGATAATGATCCTAGAATCATCTGTAGAGGGCATGAGAACAGGCAGAAAGATGGGTTAGGAGGTTTAGACATGAGTCCAGGTGGGAGATGATGGGGTTTGTACGCAGTTGGTAAGTGATGGTTTTGAGAAGTGGTTGGATTCAGAATATATTTTGAAAGTATTGCTGTTAGAATTTATTAACTGGATGTGGACTTTGGCCATCTGGCTGAATGATGATACCATTTTCTTAGATGAGAAAAACATTTGAGAGGCTATTACCTGTTCAAGAGCAGGTGGGCCATTACATGTGTGAGTCTGGAGTTCAGGGGAAAGGTTATGCCTGGAGGAGTAAGATTGGGTGTTCAATTGGCAGGTGGGTTTAGAACTATAAAATTGGGTAAGATCCCTAAGGGAGTTAGTAGAGTGGGCCAAGAGAGGTTGCCCGAGGACTGAATCTTGGGGAGCTCCCAACATTTAGAGGTTGAGGAGCCGAAGAGGAACCAGTAAAGGAGACAGAGAAGGAACAGCCATTGAGGGTAGAAGGACACTCAGGTAAGTGAAGTGTCTCAAAGCTTCAAGAAGGGAGTGCCAAGAATGAAGGAGGAATGAAGAACCATGGGAATGCTGCTGAGAGGTTGAAGACCTTACCCATGGACGTGAATGGTGGATATAGCAGCGTGAGATCTTGTTGCTGTTGCCGATATCAGTGTCACTAGTTGGGTGGAGACAGTGCTGGATTGGTGTTGGTTCAGGTGAGATTGAATAATGAGGGAATGGAGACAGATACGTAGTTCTTGAGAGATTTTTGCTATGGGGGGAGTGTGAGGGAGAAGAGCTATATAGGATGTGAGGCCAGAAATATTTACCTTATTTTTTTTTTAAGATTTTACCCACTTATTTGAGAAAGAGAATGAGAGAGAGAGAGAGAGAGAGAGAGAGCACATGAGTGGGGGAGGGCCAGAGGAAGAAGCAGACTCCCCGCTGAGCGGGGAGCCCGGTGCGGGACTCCAGGATCATGACCCGAGCCGAAGGCAGTTGCTCAACCGAGCCACCCAGGCGCCCTACTTAATTTTTTTAAGTAGGAATGATTATAATATGTTTGAAAACTGATGGGACTTATGAGAGATAAAGAAACTGACAGAGGGTCTCTGTAAGTAGGTAAGAGGGGATGAGAGCTAGTATATCAAGTGGTGGCTCGGCCACTTTATCTGGAGCTAAGGCAGTACATGTTCTAGATTGCTACAGACACGTGTAGGTGACTATACATATTATTGGAAGGGGCTCTGTTGTCTTTTGCCTGCTCCTATTTTCTAAGAAAAAATAAGAATCGAGATCACCAGATGAGTATGAGGAAGTATAAAATAGTTTTCCAGCAGTTGGAGTATAAGTTGGCCAGGGAAGTGTGCGGTAAGATTGTTGAGCAGAGCTGAAAGCCTTTGAGATTAGAGTCCTATCTTTAAAGCAAAGCCATCCAGGACAGTTGTTTATTTTCTCTAGATTGGGTCAGTTTCTCTGGCGTAGGGAGAGAATCCAAGGATAATTGTATTTAGCCAGGGTTATAATTTTGCCAACTGAATAATATGGAACAGAGAGAGACAGAGATGGACTGGGGACAAATGCAAGGGAGTGATTACTGTGAAGCTCAATGCATCAGGCTGGATGACCAGGATGGTGGAACCATGAGGCAGGTGATTGACCATGAAGAGGTGGTCCAGTCAACGGATTCAGGGGCCACAGATGTCAAACTGTTGAAGTTGGGGCACTGGAGGGAATGAGCTGGAAATACCTCTGAAAATACAAGTTGGCAGCTTTCCTCAAGGTTAAATCTCAAAAAGAGACAGTTAAAAAATTACTTACTTTGAGGCATGGCTGGGGAAAAAAAGGTATTTTTCAAATATGACTTCAACTCATTTTGTACCAGGATGTTCACCCTGATATTCTTGGGCAAGTCATTAAAATTAGGCAACTATTTCTGTGTCTTCACCCATAAAAGGAGATGAGCGAGAAAGCAGAACTGAATACTTTGTGATTGTTCGATTCCACAGGATTTCACTGCTTTGTTGCAGTTTAACTGACAGGCTAGAATTGCAGAGACGTCAGTTCAGTTGGGCTACTGAGCCTCACATAAGGAGATAAAATTGGAAGATAAGGTCTTGGTTGACACAACAAAAGAAGCTTCGGTGTGTCACAAATGAGGGATCATTGGATAGATGTCATCTATTTGGTTGTTAAAGAATAGCACACAAAGAGATCTCCCTCCATGGATCATCACATCAAAAACTAATGATGTATTGTATGGTGACTAACATAACATAATAAAATTAAAATTAAAATTGAAAAAAAAAAGAATAGCACACAAAGAGATCTCCCTCCTATAGATTTGTCCTGTGTATTTATCTTGTGAAGCATCAGTGAATAAAAAACTTGCTTTGGAAATATAATGTCCCCATCAACAATATGGCAATTGTAAAGTGTATAGCATATGTAAATATACTTAATATCACAGGTGAATCTTCTCATGTCTTTTTACAGTATCTTGGGTATTATTGGCTAATAATATTGCAGTAGTCAGGATTATTTTATATTTACCGAAAATCTACTGTAAGCATTCTCACATACATTGTGTTTTAAGGGAAAGTTTTACCAGTGCTTAACATATGTTGTCTAGAAGGAGAGCCTTCTGAATTGAAACTGAAATAGGATAATTGCCACTTTTATTAAATATCCAGCTGGCACACTTTGAAAATGTTATCTCAGCATCTAGCATTGGTTTTATTTTGGCTTCCAACTTCCTATTTATTTTATTCTACTTTTTTTTTTTTCTTTTTGGAGGGGGATTAGAGTCACAGATTTTATTTTTTCCCTGCGGGGCTCAATCCCAGGACCCTGAGATCATGACCTGAGCCGAAGGCTGATACTGACTGAGCCATCCAGGACCTGGGCAATAACTACTTTTTGAAGTAATTTTAGATTGATGCTTACAGCAATATATGTTTGGGGTGAACTGATGGTGCACAAGGTCTTAAGTCTTAATATGAGTGTTGGTTAATTTGGTAGAGTTAGGGTGAGGTTCACTCATTGTTTAATTTTCCCATCCTTGACTTCCCAATGCAATTTTTCCCTTTTAAAGTGATCTTTCTATTGCTATATTCTTCTTGCCCCTAAGACAACAAGCCATCAAAGGTCACTGGGATCATCAGGATGTTTATTTTCAAACCTTTGACAGAGCCTCTCCACTACACTGAGGGTTATCAAATGACTATTTGAAAAAGAGCAGAGAGGGCAAGGCATCTGTGCCTCACATGCCTTTTGGAAACGGCCCCATCGTTAAATCATGCCCCTGCCTGTTGACAGATATGGTAACTGGTTACTTTATGGACTAAGGTCAGCATCTACTGTAAATGATTGGGAGTATGTTGTCTTTCTGTGCTGGTGAAGTTTAAAAATCCTCCATAAAATGCATAGGGATCTCAAAAGGAACAAATTCAGCAGTGCCTGATATGACCCCTTTATTGCTGCCTTCGAAGTACTTTTAATCTCTGAAGGTGTGTGGCTTGACTGTGGGAGGGGACAAGTCCCTGGAGATTTTACCTTTGCTGCCTTTCCAGGTTTCATGCTTTGAGAACCAAAGGTTGGTAACAGTTGGGCAAAATCCTGTATGGGGCCAAAGATTTTTCTAAAGGTTTTTAGGTCTATGTATAGACCCATATGTTACTACTTCAAGCTCTGCCCTTGGCCCTTTAGATTTCATTGAGATTGTGTTTTCCCAAGATAAGCACACTTTCGTAGGAATCACATGTTGTATAGATATTTTTTATTTAGTCTCATCAATAGGTTTTTTTTTTTCCTTTTCTTCTGGTTTTAAGCTAATTTGACATCTATCTCAAGAGTGGCGTATCCGAGGAGATAGCTCTGCTTCTAAAGTACTCAGTGGCTATCCACTGAGAGCTGAAATTAGGTCAGTGTTATTTTGTCTTCAGGTAACAAAAATAAAACTCCATGTGAATATTGACTTGGGATTTTACTTAAGTACTTCACTCCCTGAAAAAAACAGTTTTTGAGACTGAATAATTATTATATTGCTGAATAATTATATCTTTTCATCTCCTGGTGTTCTAACTTAGACTTTAGAGACAAATGTTTTTAAAAAGACCATAAAATCTCCAATTAGCTTAAGAATGAAAGAAATGTACTGTGGACCCACAGTGGCTTACCCAAAACCTCCAGGACAGTTGTATTTTGGAATTCAAGATTTTTTGGATTTTAGCAGGGTCCCATGTGGCCCTTGCTGACCAAACATGCTGGGGACTTCCCCGGCAAAATGTGGATATTCACACGAAGTGAAATAAAGACTAACCTCCCATCAGTTCAGGTAAGGTTTTGCCTCCTATCGAATCTTGGCAACCAAACTTTAAAAACCAACCAGCCAAACAAACAAACAAAACTTGTTTTCAGACTTTTGAAATTTGGTCTTGCAGTTCGATTGTGGGCCTATCCTTGCTTTTCTCTGGATAGCTACCTTATGTATTATTAGTTTATTTGTAAAGAAATGAAGCCTGTGTTTACCATATACTCTAATATTTTGCTACTCAAAGTGTGGTCCAGAGCCAACAGCTTCCACATTACCTGGGAACTTGCTGGAAATGTAGTCTCAGACCCCTCCCCAGAATGGCTGAATCAGAAGCTGCATTTTAATAAGCCCTCATGTGACTCATGTGTACATTAAAGATCAAGAAGCACTGATATAGTATTGAGTTTAATTTAGAGTTCATTTTAGCAGGACAAAGGCTCATGTGGGAATATTTTAGCTTTTCAAACCCTTGGACAATAAAGTTTTCTGTGTCTCCCTTCCCTGTCCCATGGCATCCCCTCTCTCTGCTAGACCCATCCAGATGACTCTAACATGACCGGCTTCTGTGCTCAGTATTTCCTCTGTCTTTTATTCCTGTTTTTTAATCAGTCTGACAACATCTGAATTTTAACTGGATCATCTAGTTAATCTATTTATATTTATTGTAATCCTTGATGCTTTGGAATTTATTTCTCTCATTTTGTACTTTCTCTTTATTCTGCCTTGTTTTCTCTTGTGTTTTCTGGATTGATTGTTTTTTTTTTTTTTCTCATCTCTTTTCTTTCCTCTGCTAGTTTATTACATATGACATTTCTATATTGTAACAGTAACCCTAGGAATTTGACCAGGGTTACTGTTACAATATAGACATTTACCCAGTCTCTTGCCTCCTCCCAAACAATACCTTAGAATATTTAGTTCCTATTACTCTTGTGCTGCATGAGTTATTGTTATTGTGTATTTAGTCTGTTTAAAACATTATTAATCACATAGAATTTGTTATTGTTTTAAGGAGGATGTTTATTTACATTTATTTGCCACATTCTTTGCCAACTTATTTTGGCATTTTAGATCTTCTAACTGGGATCACTGTTTTTCCACCTAAATTCTGTAGATTTTCTTCCAGTGAGGATCTCTTGGTGACAAGCTCTCTATTTTTGTTTGAAAATGTCTTTATTTTGCCCTTATTCTAATCTGTTCTTAAATGTATCTATTTTTTATTTCAATTTTAATATTTTTATTTCTAGAATTTCATTTTTGCTTCTTAATATCTGTTCAGTTTTTAATAATAGTATTTTTTCTGACCATATTTTCAAATTTCCTTTCGTACTGCTTAAACATATGAAAGAATATTTTCTGAATTTCATAATTCCAGTATCTGAAATCTTCGTGAGTCTGATTCTGTTGGCTGTTACTCATTGTGTCTTGTTTCCTAGCTCTGTGTGTGTGTGTGTGTGTATGTGTGTGGTGTGTGTGAATTAATTAACCAATTGGGGTTGATTAATTTTAAAGTGTGAGTCACTCATTTTTCTCATAACTTGGTGAGGATTTTTCCAGATCTAGGTTACAGATGAATTCTGCTATGTGCCTGAGGTGTTACCAACTATGACCCTTAACATTAAATGTTCTGTTTCAGGGTTTTTTGGGACTCTGCTTGTTGTATGGATTTGTGCTGCAAACTTGCATGAGTTTTGGTTGGTTGCAATGAATCCTTAGGGTTGATTTTTTACCCCCTTCTTCCATCCAAGATTAGGGATAGGCAAGTTTTCTTGTACTCATCCAGGAACACAGTTTAATGGGTTGTTTGTGGTGGTTATGCTGCGGAGGATCTCCTCTATGTGTAGTCACACTGCTTGGTAAAGAGAGCATAGGCTGGACTTGGGCAGTTTCCCTGTTTGCTGTGGTCCTTCCTGTCCCCAGTTCTGGGAAGCTTGATGTGTTTTAAATGAGGAGGCAGAAAGCTTCCTGTTCATGAGAAAGCAGTGGTTTATAGCCCTTTTAGGTAGTAAGTAGTCCTCCACTCAATTAGCAGCTTAATCTGTGTTTTACAGTTGAAGTTAATGGATGTTAATTTTCATGTCAAAGAGATGAGCAACCTCCCCTTAGATGTAAAGTTAGCCTTGTAACCATGAGAGCCACGTGGCATCCTGCTGCAGAGCTTGTATCAGGCTGCACTTCAGCCCTACCCGGAGAAATTTAAAAATAATGCAGCCTGGAAGTCATCCCCAGAAACTGATGCCTCTGGTCTGGATGCAGCCTGGGGCATCAGGAGTTTTAACCCGCCCCCCCCCCCCCCAAGTGCTTCTACTGTGCGGATGAGGTTGAGGATTACTTGATAGTAGTTAATTTATACCGGTGCCACATTCAGACTAACTGGGTTCAAATCCTGGCCCTGCCACTCAATAGATGTGTGACCTTAGCCAAATTTCATAATGTGGCTCAGTTTCTTCATCTGTAAAATGGGGATGATGATAGTAGGACCTACGTCTCAAAGTGTTGTGAGGATAAAACTAGTACATAAATGCAAAATGTATAGACTGGTGGCTGCCACAAAGTAAACAGTTATTCTTGCTATTTTATAGATATTGATACAAAATTATTACTGTAATTGGATATTTTCTGTCTCAAAAGCATTTTGGAGGGTTAAAAATTTAAATCTTGTTTTGAATAGTACCAGCCTAACTTTGGTGCTAGATTGGTTTTGCTTAATTTTTTGTTCCATAGTTTTATTTAAAAGTTAGTCCTGATCACCCTCTAAATTTAGGCAGTATCTGCTGGAATCATTTAAGGTGTTTGTTTCCAAAAGACTGCAAAAATTAAATCAAAGTATTTGCAGGAAAAAGATGGACAGTTTGTCGGTAGCCTAGAGAAAATGACCCCTCCCTATCAGAGAAGAATGTGCACCAGGGAGCTTTTCCTTAAACTGAAAATTAGTGCCTTCATAATGATTTAACATATGCTATTATTGGTGAAAATATTCAGAATTTTAGAGGCAAGCTTAACATAAATATCTAATTTTTCTGAAGTTGTACCAGTGTAGAGCCTGTTTGTCTGAGGATCTACATACCCTATGCTTTGTTCTCATTTTCCAGTGTCACCTCAGTGGTTTCTGTGTCATATAGAAGGTGGTTTAAATGTTTTGTGTTCTTGGCTTTATATTTTTACTCTCATTCAAGTGAATAGTAAGACAGTCATCAGCAGATACTGCATTTGTAAGTCATATTATTTTCCCATTAAATTACTGGATAATTTCAGAGAAATTTTATTCCTATTTTTTATTCATTTTCAACTGGCAATGCACCTAATTTCAGGTCCTATATTTAGCTTCTCTTCTTAACTGATGTGGAAACAAACTTTTATTTTTTTAAAGATTTACTTATTAGAGAGAGAGAGAGAGAGGGCACATGGGGGCGGTAGGGGCAGAGGGAGAGTGAGAATCTCAAGCAGACTCCACACTGAACAAAGAGCCTGATGCTCGATCTCAGGAGCTTGAGATCAGACCTGAGCCAAAACCAAGAGTTGGACGCTTAACTGACTACACCACCCAGGTGCCCCTGGAAGCAAACTTTTAAATGAACTACCTTTTAAAGAAATATTTTAGTAAAGGATCTTTTGTAATGTAAATCATGTTTTGTTCAGGATTTTCTGGAAAAACTTGCCATGTTCCTTTAAGCCTTTACCTCTAGACTGGATGTGCTTTCATTTATTTTTTGGGTAAAGGCTTGTGCAAGTATAATTTCTGATTATCTCAGTCTGACCTCTCCAATTAGGTATCATTATCATTAAGAAAATCAGCTACTTTTCCTACCGAATTTAAAAGTAGACCAGGACTTGTGACATCATACTAGTCAGAGCATTTATGAAATATTATTTAATTTCTTTGTTCTCATTGTAAAGAGTCATTTTCACTAATTCATAAATTCACGTATTTGTTCATTATTTGTGTGCCCAACAGAATAATATGATACAATCTCGCACTTAAGGATTTTATAGTCTAGGAAAATAAATATATACACATACTATGTCCGAAGATATGAACAGACATAAGATAAAGGGGGAATCCAAATAAAGCTCTTTTTGCCATGATCTAGCTGGTCTTTTCTTTCCCACAAAGTAGAATAGATTGCTTTTTATTGTAAACATAATACATGTTCAGTGTAAAAGAGAGATAAAGAAAGGTATCTAAAAGAGAAAATTACCTGTGATCCCCCCAAAAGTAATAACTATTGTTAACATTTTGTTATTTACTCTTATAAATTTTTCTTTGTACTCCCGGGCTGACCTTTTTTCTTGCAGGCTTTCTCTCTGTGCATTCCTAGGCTGCTACAACTATTGCAGTCCCACACCAGTTTATGTAGGTCATCAGACAGCAGTGCAACGGGGCTGAAACCTAATCGATTGACTTTATTCGTCCAACCAAAGTCAGTGGAAGGAATAGAAGTCAGGAATACCCAGGAGTTCTTCCCGACACAGGGCTCACATTAATTTTGGAGCGTTCTTCAAATTTCTTTCTTCAAGTTCTAAGTCTTTCTCCTTTTTGAAGGAAAACACGCTCCCAAACTCCTACCTAGACCTTCTCTCCAAGAGGTCCTAGTCAGAGCATGTGTGAATTTACATCTGTCTTCACAGCATTTGAATTTTGCTCCTTCCTTTTATAATGCCCTTAACTAGAAGGAGAATAGGCCAGTGCCGGAGCGAGCTGGGGGTGACAGTTCGCTGTGCAACCAACCGTGGGCACCTTAACCCTGCATGGCTATGTTCCTGTTCTGTTCTTCACTTCACAAGGTAAAAAGGATGAAATATTCTGTAGCCATAACTTTCTTCTGTTCTTGTTTTATTGTCCTCACTCTAGCCTTACTGCTGATCTTACTAGTTTTTTTTTTCCATTTATTAATCTAAGTTCTTTTCATTTCTCCTCTTCAGTATAGTTTTAGTCTGAATTTCTCCACTGTTGGATACTGACCATTCAACAAAACTAAGTCAAGCTATACTTGATGCTCTGGTCTGTTTACCTCTTCTCCCTTTGTGGATATCTTTTTTTCCCCTACGTCATCGTAATTACATCAAAATGGTTTTTAATAGTTATGTAACATTCCATTGTATGGACATCCCATTACTTATATAATCAACTGTGTGGCATTGGAGTTATTTTCAATTTTTTAATATTCTGATTAACACTATAATGAATATCCTTTTACTTGGGACTTGTTTCTAGGTGCAGGATTGCTGGATTAAAAGATGTCTAATGTAACAGATACCTCTGTGTGTGTGTGTGTACATATGTGTATGCAAATTATCCTATAGAAGAATTGTACCAATTTACATTCCTGCAAACAAGGCATTACAATTTCCCAGAGCCTTGCCAACACTGGTTATTCACAATCCTTTTAAGCTTTGTAATTAAGATAAAAATATATTGATTTATAATTATTTACTGGTAAAATTGAGGATCTTTCCATATCATTCTTAGATTTTTGTGTGTGAATTTCCTCTTCATATTTTTGCTTGCTTTTCCATTGAATTGTTTTTCTTATTGATATGTAATGGCTCTGTATATAGAAAGAACCTAAGTCTTTGCCTATTTTGTGTAGTACAAATATTCTCCCCAGTTTCCTATTAGTTGTTTAACCTTAGTTTAATGCTTTTCTTCCTTCTGAAATGTTAAATTCTATGTAATCATATCTTTCAGTCTTTTTCTTTATTGTTTCTGGCTTTGATGGCATGCATAGGAAGCCCCTTCCCACCCCGAAGTTGTAAAACCATTGGGAAGTGATGTTGAAATGCCACGTTTAATATTTACTAAGTGCTCCTGCATAATTTGGTCTACCTGGAAGCCCTCTAATTTTTGCTTTATCTGCTCATCTGTTCCTCTGTCTGTTCCTAACTATTGTGGCTACAGCAGAATCCATATTTATATCTACATAGAAAGCCCTGTAACTACATATATAGCAAACACACCTGCTACTCTTCTTTACAATTTTTTTCTAGTCTATTCTTAAACACACATTCTCTTAAATGAATGTTAAACATTTTGTAATGTTCCAAGAAAGAGTCCATTGGTGCTTGTGTTTAGGTTACATCAAATTTTTAGCTAATTCATGAGAGGATCGCATCTTTGTGGTATTGTCTTCCAGCATGTCTAAGATGACATGTAGGCATTGTCTGTCTTTATCTCCTTAAGCTTTTTCAAATTTTCAATAATGGTATCAAAATTCTCAAATCCCTCTGCACTGGGATTCCCTTCTCCCAGCACCCCCGATGGCTCTCTGGCCCCCAGTGCCCAGGCTGATGCTACCCTGAGACTTCCCTTTGTTACCCTTCTGGATCCACACCCCCAACTTCATCTGCCCATCGTGGTTGTAGCTTATGTCTTTGATTTTAATTCTTCCATTTTCTACTTTTTCTTTTTTTCTTTTTTTTTAGTTAATTTAATTTTATTATGTTATGTTAGTCACCATACAATACATCATTTGTTTTTAATGTAGTGTTCCATGATTCACTGTTTGCGTAGAACACCAGTGCTCCACGCGGTATGTGCCTTCCTTAATACCCATCACTGGGCTAACCCGTCCCCCCACCCCTCTCCCCTCTAAAACCCTCAGTTTCTTGGAGTCCATAGTCTCTCATGGTTCATCTCTCCCTCTGATTCCCCCCCTTCATTTTTCCCTTCCTTCTCCTAATGTCCTCCAAGCTATTCCTTATGTTCCACAAATAAGTGAAACCACATGATAATTGACTTTCTCCGCTTGACTTATTTCACTTAGCATAATCTCCTCCAGTCCCATCCGTGTTGATGCAAAATTCGGGTATTCATTTAAATTTTGTTTTCTCTGTTCTCCTTTTATACTTTTACTATATCTTTCAGAATTTGTAAACCTCCTTTACCCCTAATAATTTGTTTATTCAATATATCTGTTTTGCTAATGCTCGTCTTTCTGTTTTTAACAGCCAGATCTCAAACTGTATTTTTCTACCAATATACCAAAATTAAAGAGCCCCTTAGATGCCCTCCCTCAACTCAAGTGTTTATTACCATGCTCCAAACCCACGCATTCTCCTGCAGTTGAAGTAGAGCATTTAGAAGTTTCTGTGTCCTTATTTTTCCTCCTTTTTCCTTCCTTAAAAAGTCTGAGGCTGGTTGAATTAATTTAGAATTCTAGTTTTAAGATAATGTTAACTTTGGGGCACCTGGCTGGTTCAGTCAGTGGAGTGTGTGACTCTTGATCTTGAGGTTGTGCGTTTGAGCCTCACATTGGGTGTGGACCCTACTTAAAACAAAAGAGACTGATAACTTTTTAACTTTTTTACAGCATGCCTCTGTTGTTTAAAGAATCAAAGCTTTTAAAACACACCACTAGTCACATTTATATTCTCTACTTACCTACATTATCATATATTTAACCTGTTTTTGCACTCATTCTTCTTCTCTATCTAAATCTTGAGATCTTTGCTTTTGTGTAATTTTTATTTGATTGGGATGCTTTCTTAGAGCCCACTGTTGGTATACTTCATGAGTTTGTTTCTAAAAGTATCTTTTTTTCCCTTAGCTGTGTGGTCTTGGATTGCCCTTCTTTTCCTCCACAGGTGTTTAAAAACACTGCTTCATTGTTGTCTGCCAGTCAGTGTTGCAGACGGGAAGTCTGAAGTTCGAGGAATTACTTTTTCCTTTCCAATTACTTGCTCTGTCTTCAGGAAGATTGCAGAATTTTCTCCTTTATCTTTGAAGAAGTTTCTCCAGAATATGTCCAGATATCTTTTTTATTAGCCTTACTAGGATTTCTAAGGTTTTTTTTTTTTTTAATTATTCTGAAAATGTAAGTCTGTCTTCGACTCAGTAAAACTTTTCAAGCTGAAAGTTAAAGTTTTAAAATCAGGGAAGTTTTTAGGGGCGCCTGGGTGGCTCAGTCAGTTAAGCGTCTGCCTTAGGCTCAGGTCATGATCCCGGGGTCCTGGGATCGAGCCCCGTGTCGGGCTCCTGCTCAGCGGGGAGTTTGCTTCTCCCTTTGCCCCTCCTCCACTGCTCATGGTCTCTTTCTCTCAAATAAATAAAGTTTAAAAAACAAATAGCTTTAAAAAAATAAAATCAGGGAGGCTTTCTTCTAATTTAAAAAATTACTACCGCACCTGCTTTTTTTTTTTTTTTAAGATTTTATTTATTTATTTGACAGAGAGAGCGAGAGCAGAAACACAAGCAGGGGCAGAGGGAGAGGGAGAAGCAGGCTTCCCGTCAAGCAGGGAGCCGGATGCGGGGCTCGATCCCAGGACCCTGGGACCATGACCTGAGCCAAAGGCAGACGCTTAATGACTGAGCCACCCAGGTGACCCTCACACCTGCTTTTTTTCCTTATATTTGTTTACATGTTTTTCCAAAACAACAACAAAAAACAACCCCCCGCCCCAGATCAACCTACAACAGTACAGAAAATAATGTGGTAAGTTTTAATTTAGCCCAGGCAAGAGTTAACTGTTAACCTTTTGTCTTATTTGTTTCAAATATTTTTAAGGTATTTTTTAGAGTATAGTATATATTAAAATACTATCTAGAAGACTAGAGTTGGAGACATTCAATTATTTCTTCACTGTACTTAGACTGTTGCTTGTGAATGAGAGGAGATGAGCTAGAAGGAATGCCAGAAACGGCAGAAAGAAGTCTTGTGGGGGGGCAGGGAAGGGTATTTTACAGTTTCAATGAAATGAATCCTGGATCTCACTATTATTTTGTCAATACTTCTAGTGCACAACACAATAAGGACATGGCATCAGGATTCTTGGGCTGCAGGTTACAGAGAACCCCAACTCCAGTTGCATAAAGGGAATTGAAACAGTCCCTCTCCAACAAGACTCCTCAGCTTTTTTTTTTTTTAGTTCCTGTATAGTTAACATACTGCATATATATATATATATACACATATTCTAGACCCTGAGATCATGACCTGAGCTGAAATCGAGTCAAGCGTGCTCAACCAACTGAGCCATCCAAGTACCCCTACAGTGTTGTATTAGTTTCACGTGTACACTGTAGTGATTTGACAACTCTCTACATTACTCAGTGCTCAGCACGGTAAGTGTATTCCAGACCCACTCCGCTTGCCCCCAGGCCAGGCCCTCAGGCGGCTACACCAATTCCAGGTATGCTCACACCTGGGTCTTCAGCTCCAGATGTAACAGTGCCCTCAGGAACGAGAAATGCCGTCTGCCTTTTGTGTTTCTTATTTCAGAGTGAGGAAGTCTACTTAGGGGTTGAAGTAGTCTAGAAGACAGAGGGGAAGTCGTCACCCTCACGAGCGGAGATGTTCACTAGTACCTCTACCTCCAAGCATCAGGGTTGAGAATTGGCGGAAATTCTCATTACCAAAAGTAGCCATAGTCATGTGATGAAATCCCACACTGCACGGGCCTTTGTGGTTTTTTTTCCTTCCCCAGATAGTGGTTTTGGAATTAGTAATATATCAGAACTTTCCAGATTAAGCAGTGAAGGGTCTTCCACAAGTCCTAGCTCGACCACTTTGAGAAGTTGTGTGACTGCTTTCAGTGTTGGGCCCTTATCTGTAAAGTTAAAAAATTGATTTATAAGATCACACAGGTCCTGTAATTCCCCTTGCCTCAGATTAAAAAAAAAAATAGATCGTTTTCTCAATGCAAGAGAATGCTCAACTGTGATGATAGCTACAGTGAGCATCTGCTTGGGCTTTTATTGTTCATAGCAATCAATGAGAAATGTATCAGTTGAAATCTCTCAAGCCTGCATATATCTGGTCAAAGCTCATTTATTGATTTCTCTGCTGAAACTTGCACATATATAAAACACAGAGACCTAAGTTAATTTTCACCAGGTCAGTGTATAATATTGTGGCTGCTTGACTCCCTGAAGCCTAAATTGTTCTCAAATAATAAGCGAAGTGGTAAGATATTTAAATATTTGATCAGGTGGATGGCCTTTCTTTTTTTTTTTCTTTAAATTTTTTATTGTTATATTAATCACCATACATTACATCATTAGTTTTTGATGTCGTGTTCCATGAGTCATTGTCTGTGCATAACACCCAGTGCTCCATGCAGAATGTGCCCTCTTTAATACCCATCCCCAGGCTAACCCATCCCCCGACCCCCCTCCCCTCTAGAACCCTCAGTTTGTTTTTTAGAGTCCATCGTCTCTCATGGTTCGTCTCCCCCTCCGATTTTCCCCCCTTCATTCTTCCCCTCCTGCTATCTTTTTTTTTTTTCTTAACATACATTGCATTATTTGTTTCAGAGGTACAGATCTGTGATTCAACAGTCTTGCACAATTCACAGCGCTCACCATAGCACATACCCTCCCCAATGTCTATCACGCAGCCACCCCATCCCTCCCACCCCACCCCCACTCCAGCAACCCTCAGTTTGTTTCCTGAGATTAAGAATTCCTCATATCAGTGAGGTCATCGGATACATGTCTTTCTCTGATTGACTTATTTCACTCAGCATAACACCCTCCAGTTCCATCCATGTCGTTGCAAATGGCAAGATCTCATTCCTTTTGATGGCTGCATAATATAGGTGGACGGCCTTTCTGGAAGGATGTGTGCATATGACGTTTAACTTCAAATCCCCTGGCCACACCCCTGATTTGTTTCCAGGGGAAATTTGATATGTAAGGAGCCACCCACCTTGGGCAGCATAATCCTCACTGTCAGCATGGATGTGTGCTGATTACCTATAATGTGCTTTATTGGGAGTAACCTGGTGGAGACTCCAGATATGTAGAAGGACTTAGAGTAATTACTGTTGCAACAATAGGGCATGAAGGGAGGGCATCAAGAATGCAAAAGGGAAAGGAGTTAATGCTATTTTATTTTAATCCCTTGAGGTCATTAGCATTATTTGTGTGTGAGGAAACTGTTGTCCAGAGAGATGGAGTAACTGTCCCAACGTCTCCAGTATTAATTGGTAGAGCTGTGATTCCAACCCAGGGCTGTCCGGCTCCACACATCTTGGCCTCCGGCTGGAAGCACTGAGCACCCGGCCCACATGTGTGACAGGGTTCCCGTCCAGGGGCTTTCCTGGTCCATCCTTACTTGAGAAAACCGATTACTTCCAAGAGTGCAGACACTGGGGCTATGCTTAATAGGAAGAGAACAAGCATCAGAAGGATTAAAATGATCCTCGTGAGAAGGAACTTTCCGGACTCAAAGCATATTATCTTTGCTTCATGCACAATAAATGAGAAAAATTTGTCTTCCTTGGGCTCTCTTATAGCTGCCTTTTGTCCCTCCTTTTCTTGCATAGAATGCCAAGACTGTGGTGTTTATTTCTGTTCTTTCCTCTCAGAGACATACTAAAGTCAAATTAAAAAAATCTCAAATACAATACAATGAATGACTACTATCTTAGAAAAGACTCAAGTTAAGCTGTGTGTTCATCCAGAAGAGCAACAGGGCTAACCAGATTCGGCCTCCTGCTCTCTACTGCTAAGATATTATGGAGGATAAAGCAGTTTTCCCAGAGTGTTCCAGGTCTCAGAGATGTTTGCAGGTGGACACCTGTGACCTCCTTTGGCCTAAAGGCATCAGAGTTTTTCTCCCCCAGTGTTTGGCTTTCTTATTTTTAATTGATGACAACCTGGTTGTTGGGGTTCTTCTCTTTGCATTCATGCCTAAGTCCTGGCCTCCAAAGGAAGCCGTATGGACGTTTTACTTGAGGCTGGATGCTTCCACTTAGGAACTCTGACAATGTTCTCAGCAATATTTTGCTTCCTTAAGGGCTTCTCCCTTTTTTCTGTGCTCCTACAATATCTCTCTTTGCCCTACCACATTTTATCAGGATTAGCACATTTAATTCTTCTTCCCCTCAAAAAAAAAAAAAAAAAAATCCATACCTGAACGCTGACCAGGAGATTTATGGGGTTCGTTTCAGGCATGCTGTGACATATCTGAAGTTGCCCTGTTCCTCTGCGATTAAATGACAGATTAAACTCTTGTAAACTGCTTCTTAAAAGCATGCAATAATAAATATAAGTTTTCTAACTGGAAGTTAAAAAATAAAAGTTTTGATTCAGTTTCTAATCAGTCAGCTAAATAGCACCTGGATATTTGTAGCTAATGAGCAAGGTCCTCCAAATGGTTAATGGTCCTGACCAGGAAGTACCTAAACCCCATTTCCCCTGAAGTATTTATTACCATGTGCTCTTAGGACCATACTTATAATATACTGAATTAGGGAGACTTGGAATATTTTACTGTATTTTTGCCTCCTTCATCAGCTCAGATGAAATACATTTTTTTTTTAAATGGAACTCAACAGAGTATTATGTAGTAGTAAAATTCAAATCAAGTATAGGTACACTCAACACAGATAAATCTTAGTAATGACTGAGTGAAAAAGGAAGTTCCAGAAGAACACAATGTGTGTGATATCTTTTCCATAAAATTCAGAAATATGAAAACTTCAACAATACCTCCCCCCGCCCCCCGCCCAAGTCAGGAGAGTGGTGGTTACAGCAGGGGTTCGGTGAACACGTGAGTAATTCTTGTTCTAATTTTTGGATTGAATCATAGGTTCATGGCTCTTCATTATGTTATTAAACCTAATTTTTTTGAAGGCCCCATGTGGACCAAGGAGGATCATTTCTCCTGATTATAAATAACTAGTTCTGATCATGCAAGATCTTTCCAAGTAAGTCACATGGATGAGCTCATCCCTTGGAGATTTGGGATTTTTAGAGTTTCTGCTATTCCCTATTTATATTTGTGACTCTAGTCCTCAGGGAGCTGTTAAAGAAAAGATTGTGGAGTCACTTATTAAAGATAGTAAGGAGAACTTTATTCAGGGGGACTACTACAGCGTCATTCTGCTATAGGGGAGAGAGATCGACCCAACTCTGAATACGGCAAGGCCGCGTGGTGATTTATAGCCAAAGAGTAGGGTGAGGGTCAGTGGACACGGAATCAGTAAGGGGAAACACCGGGGGCAAGGAGGGTTCTTGCTGAAGGCAGGCTGGCGGATCTCGAAGGTGGGAGATAAAGAACTGGGTGGGACATCAAGGGTGCTCAGATACCAGGCTGGGGGACTTTCCCTAAATGGTCTCAGCAGGCTTCTCGCTGAAACTGGAATCAGCGGGCCAAGTACAGAGACCGAGGGCGAGCGCTGGTCTGAAAGAGGACTTGAGGAGTCGGACTAAGGCTTGGTAAGGAGACAGTCTTTGGCAGAGCCAACAGGCCTCTAGCTACGAATGGTAGAAATAAAGGTTGGTGAAATCTTAGAACCAAGGGGCCGGGTGGGAATGGGCAATCCCCGAGATAAAGACCAGGGAGCAAGAGTTTGTGCTGGGGGCTAAGCAAAGAGAAGACCAGAGTCTTCTTGAAACATCTCTTTCTCTGCATGGAAGATAAAACTTTGTTTTTAAAAATAAAAGCAGTTGCCCCTGTGGCTCTGTGTTGCCAGGTGTTGGCAGCGGGGATTCGGTTCACTGGCATCCTCTGCTCATCAGTGATCTCTGGGACACAGTGTGTTCATAATGTGGGTGCCAGCCCCTGAATCAAGGACGAAGCTGCATTCCTGCTGCCCATTATCACAGAAACGTGTTACTGAGGGCTGGGTTCCTTGGCCTGCTCCGGGGGCTGGCAGAGGTCCGCTCAGGATTCGCCACCTATCCCCACGTTCTCATTAAGGCCTCTGCTCTACTTGGTGAAACGGAAGTGGGATTTCCTTTGAAATGATTCATTAAAATAATTTCACTTACAGTTACTCACCCTGTCACCATTATCTTTTGTCCGGACAACCATGCGGTCTCTCTGCTCCCTTCAGGCCCCTCTCCCCGCGTCTTCCTGTGCCTTCCTAGCCCATTCTGTTCTCTGCCTGAGTGCTCTGTTGAAGGCTTAGAGTAGACCAGATCATTCCCTTGCTTAAAAAACTCTCCAGTGGTTTTGCATTGCCCTTAGAATAACATCTGCATTTTCATCACGTGCCCTTGGGCTCACTGCAGTCTGGCCCCTGTCTGTGTCCCTCATCTCGTCTGCTGCCACTTTCCCCTTGTTCTGTGTTCTCGGCACCCTGGCCTTCTTTTCATTTTGCAGTTGCCCTGAGCTTATTCTCTCCTCAGGGCCTTTGCATATGCTGTTCCTTCCGCTAAAGTGTTCCTGCTCCCGATCTTTGCACAACTGTCGGATTCTCATCATCTCCAGGTGGAACTTCCACGGCCACCCTGCCTAAAGCAACCCCAGCCCCACCTCAAAGGATACTATGTCCTTGTACCTTTATGTTCTCTGCATTGCATTCACTGCTCTCTGATACCATTCTGGTCACGTGTGCCCCGGTGAGAATTAATTTCCACGAGGAGAATTGGAATTTTGACAGGTTCACCATTGGGTTCCTGGTGCCTCGAGCACTGCCTGGCGCATGGAAAGCATTCAGGAAATGAAAGCAGGACTGAAGATGGACACTTACCCACTGCTCTGTGTGTCTACCACATACGTAACCAAATCAGATAGCTCCCAGTGTGAGCATGGGGGAAGGCTTCCCGTTTCTCAGGAATAATATTACAAATGATGGAAAATAAGTGCACACAGCTGGAACGACACTAAATAATGCTGTGACCTGCTGATGTACATTTAAATATTGCCAAAAGAATTGGGCCAGCATCAGATGACCTGAGTTTATATTGCTACACATTGTACATTAGTTTCCTGATGATCAGAACTGGGTTAATTAGTCTATGTTACGTCTTTTCTGTTAGGGATATGAAGATTATCTGCTCTATCCAATTTGTTTTTTCTTAAGAGAGGAATCACTATTGAATTTAAAAAAGTGACTTGCCTGGCCCTGTTCCCTGATCTTTTGATGGAAATGTTCTAGTGGGGAAAAAAATGTTTACTAGAGCCAGATAATTAAACCCTTTCACGTATTTTTTTATGCTAATGATTCTTCATTCCCTTGAGGGATAACTCCATGGCATAAGGCAGCAGTGAAGAGGATGATTTTCATCTTTTCTCCCAGCCTCCTCCCTGGTCAGGTCAGGAACCTCTTTTTTTAAACCAATTCACAGTTCAGCGTGGGTGGGAGCTCCTCCAGGTTGCGTGGGACAGTCCTTCCTTTTCCCCTCACACAACTGAGCTCCAGATCCCCGGAGGAGCTGATGGAAAGGGAGATTGGAAACAGCCTTAGAGTTAACTGGTACTTTTGGGAAGCATGCTGTAAGATGTTAGATAAATGGAACACATCAAATTTTATTAACAATAAAAATGCTTAAAGGAGTTTAATTTCTACACCATAATTCTTGGATTCTCATTAAATCAGAGCTGACATGGATTTGAAAATAAGTGAATGAGTAAATGCTCATAGCAGTCCTCTCATTTCTAACTACCGACCTGGAATCAGATAATCTGAATATGGGTTCTAGGTGGAGAGCTAGGCTCCACCTGTATTAGGCTCTGTTGTAGGTGTTTGTACATCTCAGTCCATCCTCATGTCTGTGTAAAGCAGATCTCATGTGTGCCATTTAACAGTTGTGCAAACAGAGCCTCCATGATTTGATGCAACTTGCTCCTAAGTGACCATGCTGGGGCCGGCACTCGAATTTGCAGGTGAAATCCATCCTTGGTCCATTACAGAGTACCCTTCCTGGCTCTATCACTTAAAATGGAGCATTTGGCATATTAGTTTTCTCATGTGTGGAAGGGAGATGAGAAGCCTGCATTACCTATCTCCCAAGGTGATTTAAGAGTTCAAAGCTATGTGAAAACGGCTCTGTGGAAACTCTGTGGGGCTCTATAAGAATTAACAGAATAAACAGCTAAGTTTTATTAGCGACTGAAGCCAGAACCCATATTCTACCACAGTCCCTTCTCCCCTTTTACTCTTTCCCTTTGTTCTTCTAACTCCTCTCCTGGAATTCATCTCTTTCCTGCATAGTGACAATCCTTCTTTCTGCCGGGTTGAAGTTGCCCAAGAGGAAGACGGAGCTTTGACCCTAGAATGTACCCTCTTTCCCTTTTCCTGTTCCGTGTCTTCAACTCACTATGCTAGGGCTTTGCCCCCTCCACTCTGCTGAAACACTGATTATTTTACAAGCACATGTGGTATCTGTGCCCCCAGTTAGGGAAAATGCATCCATTTCCATGAGGGGATGAGCACAAGGCAGGCTGATGTTCTTGTTCATTCAACAACTCGTGCAACCATATTTGGCCGGGGAACACTGCTTTGGCAAGGTCATCAATGCCTTCCTACTAGGAAAATCAATAGACACTTCTCATGCTTCATCTTAAATTCTTTTTGACATTTGACATGTTTAAGAATTCCCTTCTAGAACCAACCTCCTTTCCTCAGTGAAGCTGATACTAGTGTCTCATGATTCTCTTCCTAAAGACCTGGCAGTTTCTCCCGGTCTCCTTCACAGGCTTTTCTTTCTCGAACTGCTCTAGGTTCTGTCTTGAGTCCTCCTTTTCCTACATTACCACCACAAACAAGAATTCCTTAAAAACCTTCAGTAGTGGGGCGGCTGGGTGGCTCAGTCGGTTAAGCATCTGCCTTCGGCTCAGGTCATGATCCTGGGATCCTAGGATCCAGCCTCGCTTCGGGTTCCCTGCTCAGCGGGGAGCCTGCTTCTCCCTCTCCATCTGCCCATCTCCCCATCTCCCCTGCTCACGCTCTCACTCTCTCTCAAATAAATAAATAAATGAAATCTTAAAAAAAAAATACCTTCAGTAGTGGCTAGACATAAAACCTGAATCCCTTTAGATTTATGGTGTCATCATAGTTCCCTTGTTAGCAAAGTTAAATGATTTTTATAGGCAGCTCTCCTTTCAATGATCATATCTACACATGGACCAGCGAAAACCTTCCTGGAGAAGGTTTAACGGGAAGGTAGGGCAGTTTCTATGAAGTTCTCTTTTTGGAGACTTCCGGGCTAGTGTACTAGGAATGGAGTATTAGCCAGATCCAACTTGGCCTTGCTGATGTCCATGCCCTTGAAATCTAGGTAGGATTGACTCATGCCTCTGGTACCACATTCCATGAGAGTCCCCATCCTCCCCTGTATTCCTCATTTCCAAGGGCCTTTCTTCCCCTCTGTCATCTGGGCACAGACGTCCTGCTTCAGTCATTTCTACAAAGCAGACCCCTCCAAATGAGCATTTGTGAGTGCGCTAGGCTTCACTGGGGACGGGGGAGGCGGGGAGTGACATAAGCGTCCCAGTGCAATAGGAAAGAAGCATCAATAGCGGTGTCAACAGGCTCTCCAGCCACTCTGCACAAGAAGGGGACTTTCCGCTGGCTGCTTCCCAGAGACCGGCCCTCGGGCTCCCAGCCTTCTCTCCCTGGCCTGTTCTTACTCAAAGCCCGTGGGCCTTTCCCCTGCTGTATTGGCCTTCCCCTAGCCTGCACCCTCCACTGCAAGCAGAGGGGCTTAGGCCATTGCCTCCCTCAGAGGAGCCCTGGTCGCTGCTGAGATCCCATTTTCCCTTGCTCACAGGAGGAGGGCATTCAATGCACCTAGCTTCTTTTTTTTTTTTAAGTTTTTTTTTTTAAGATTTTATTTATTTATTTGAGAGAGAATGAGAGAGAGAGAGAGAGAGCACATGAGAGGGGGGAGGGTCAGAGGGAGAAGCAGACTCCCCGCTGAGCAGGGAGCCCGATGCGGGACTTGATCCCGGGACTCCAGGATCATGACCTGAGCCGAAGGCAGTCGCTTAACCAACCGAGCCACCCAGGCGCCCCCAATGCACCTAGCTTCTGAAAAAGGGACCTGGTGGAGTGAGAGGCCCTTGACCAAGTCACTTCAACTCCCCAGACCCTGCTTAACTCACCCTTAAATAAAGAGGCCACAGGAGTTAAGCTTCAGGCTTCTTTGTGGGTCTACACTTCTGTGGCTTTCATCTCATCTGAGCTTGGCTTTGACAATGCAGTTCCTTTTAAATGTACTGGAATCCAGGTGTTGTGCCCATATCTGCCATGCAGTCTTTTTTATTATCTTTTCCTTTAAAGAGGATGTAAATAGTTTGGCTTCACTTGACTATGAAAATGGCCTATACAAGCAGGACAGAGACACTGCCGGGAGACACGCGGAGAGTGGGAAGTGGCCACGCCGGGTAGGAAGCTGTTTGCCCTGGGCCCCTGTTCTCAGATGGGCTCACTTCCTGGGAGCAAGCCCGTGTTTGGCCGTTAACCAGCTCTTAGAAAAGGCAAGCTTAAGCTGTCTGATATTTGAGGAAAATAACAGCCGTCTAGGCAATGTATTACCTTACTCTTCTCTGCATTCTCTTCCGCAAGTCAGAGGATCAGAACCCAACACCCTGGGACTATGGGAAGGCCGTTACTAAGCAGAGTGGTTTGTTACAGCTTATGCTTCTTCTTCTTCTTCTTTTTTTTTTTTTTGAAGGATTGCTGTAAGAAAGGTCCACTTAAAGAATATTTTTGTGGTGTTTGCTTTTGCTTTTTTAAAAAATGAACTTACTTTGAAACAGTTTTAGATTTACAGAAAAATTGTGCAGGTAGTTCAGAGAGTTCTCGTAATCCTGGTGTATCCAGTTTTTCCTCTCACTAATATCTTATATTTGGATCATGAATTTGTTATAGTTAACGAACCCATATTGATATATTATTATCAACTGAAGTCTATACTTTTTTCATAGGTCCTCAGTTTTTACCTCACACCCTGTTTCTATCCCAGGATCCCACGCGGATTACCATGTTACACTTAGTGGGCATGCCTCTGCGTCTCCTTAGAGTTCTCTTATCCGTGACAGCTTCTCAAAACAAACTTCTCTTGTTTTTTTATTTTGAAATACTCCAGGCGTTCAAAAAAGTGTCTGTGTGCGCGCACGGCGCATGTGTATACACACGTATGGTTGGGTAGAGAGAGGGAGAGAACAGCCATATAACCACCATTCAGCCTCAGAAGCAGAACAGCGCAGATATGATTGAAGCCCCACGTGTATCCTTCTCGATCCCTTTCTAAAAACAAACCACCGTCTTCGATTTGGTGTATTTGTCCCATGTATACTTCAAAACAACTATATGTAATGTTCTGTTGCATATTTTAAAACCATATGAATGTTACTCTGTAAGCCTTATTCTTATTTAAAAATGATATGAATGTTACTCTGTAAGCCTTATTCTCTGTAAGCCTATTTTCATAACACTTTTTAAATCTACATTGCTCCAATTTATTTATTTTAATTTCAAAAATCAGATTCTATTATATGAAACCACTCTCTTGTTGGTGGACATTTAGGTTTTCTCCTTTTGGTTGTTGCCATGGTTATTTTAGATAGTGCTGAGCAGACAGGCTTTACGTATCACCTTATGCACATGTACAAGTGTTGTACCTTGCGGTTTGGGAGAGGGGATTTCTGGGTTTCAAATTTTATCTTTGACAAAACAGTTTATTCATTTATTCAATAAATATTGATTGAAAATCTAAAATGGGTCAGAAACGGAGCCAGGCTCTGTAAGAAAACAAAGAATCCCTCCCTCCTCACAGGGTTTACAGTCTATTTGGGATGACAGACATTAAAGAAGTCACTAAGGTATGTATGGACTACACAGATGTATTCTAAAAATATGGAACAGTAAATCGTGTTGTGTGCCACGAAAAAAGATAAAGGTGATTAGAGAGATGATGAACCTTAATATTTCTTGTATCCTGAATTACCAAAAGAATTCCCTACCAGGACAAAGCTGCTCCTTATTGAATAGATATGCGTCCTTTTATCTAATAATGGAAGCAATGTAGAGCAAAAGCTTTCTCTTTTTGCCTTAGCTACCGGGAATCTCACATCTAAATGTGGTGCCCAGGTCATCCCAGTTACTTGTACTGTATTTACATTTTGGCTTTATGAATAAAAGGCTTTCTTCTATTTTTACATGCCATGTTTTGCACACCAAAAGATGTACATTTATACCTTAGTTACTTCTAAGTATAGAGAGAGTTACTTCTAACTAAGTATAGAGAGAGTAATGGAGACAAGACAAGCTCTTGATAAGGGGCTAGTCATCCTTACTTTAGCTTTTCAGAGATGAGCAGCCTTCCTTTTCTTGGGGTTTGGGGGTTGGTGTAGGGGTCTTACTGTACTGACATGCTTATTTGATTTCAATATGAATTCTTCAGATTAATTTATTATCCATCAAGAGGCAATTTTCCCCTAAATACTTCACTTGGATGATGATTCTTTTTAATCACCACCAACACACACACAAACAGAGCTCCTTAGCAACTCTCCTTGGCTCTGCTGCTATCTTTAGGAACATTTGTCTTAACTACTCTCCTTTTAAAGACATCTAGTTTTCTGTGACACTGTTTACTTTCATTATGCCTTAATTATGGGATTCTGATAACCGTGGAGGAGTAGAGAGACAATAAATAGGGTTTTGTGGGTGATTAAATGCTAAAGCAAAGCTGAGATGTTTGATAACCACAACAGTTGCTTCTGCAAGTATATTCCAAAGGCAGGAATATTATTGCTATTACACAACAATCAAGCCAAAAAAAAAAAAAAAAAAAGGCCTCCCACAAATCACTCCACTCATTCCACTGTGCCTTTGAAAGTCTAATGCTCTTTTATCTGATGTTTTTTTGATTGTCGGTCTGAGTAGTTGGCTCTTCATGGCAGGCTCTTCATAAAGGACAAGTTCTCAGTGCTGAAATGTCATTTATCTAAATGAGAGGTTGAAGTGGGCAAAGTGTACCTCATCAACCATGGGGACCATAGTAGAGTCTGAAGAAAAATTATATTTGAGCAGGTATAATTGATCTCAATCTTAACTTGTTAGGTTTTAATGAATAATCTAGTACCAGCAAGCAGAAATGCATTTGGCTGCAGGTAATAAAAACAATCAATGGTGGTTTTAATAACCGGGGTATTTTTCTCACATGACAAATCTAGAGATAGGTAGTGTTTAGGCTTTGTTCAGCTGTTGAGACATTCTGTCAGAAATCCCGATTATTTTGTGTTTTCTTCCCTGCTCTTCCTAATATGTTAGCCTTCGTCCTTACGCTTATTGCCTCGTGGTTGCAAAATGGCTGCTGCTGTGACTCCTGGCATCATATCCACGTTTTAAAGATTGATTTGTTTATTAGAGAGAGGGAGAGAGAGGGCACGAGCAGGGGAAGCGGCAGAGGGAGAGGGAGAGTGAGAATCTCCAGCAGACTCTCCATTGAGCATGGAGCGTGATGCAGGGCTTGATCACATGACCCTGAGATCATGACCGGAGCCGAAATCAAGGGTCAGATCTTAACCGACTGAGCCACCCAGGCGCCCCGCATCATGTCTGTACTTCAGAAGGGAGATGTGAAGTGGTGGTGCTGGCCATAGCTCTCTCCTTTTATCGGGATAGCAGAAGTTTCATCAGAACTCCCCCACAGTCTTGCTCTTAATTCTAAATGGCTATAATAAAGTTTCAAGGATAGCTCTTTATTTAGCCGACCAATAAGGTTTCAAACAAAGTGGAGGGCACTAACAAGGAACACACAGGGGATGGGTGCTGAGGGGGCAACTAATTGCCAACCACCAGCCTATCATATAGGGCACACAAGAGTTTTGCTACTAAGCATCAAATGTAAAAACAAAGGCCATCACCATGGAAATGGAAAACTGTTACATTTCTAATGTCATGCCCATTTCATAGTTAAAATGGAGAGATAGCAAGTGCTGGTACACTGCCCATATCAATGTATTTGATTGTTGACTTTAATACATGAAGGATGTTGGTAGAGACTAACCTTGCTCTGTTTCTGAAGATTTTGCTTTTGCTTTTCTAGGCTAAAAAGTAAACTTTGAAGATGATTAAGAAAAATACATAGACGTATGAAATGAGGCTTGTTAATTCTGCATCTCTTCCCGGAAAGTGTATACTCTTATGTCTTGATTATCCTCAGGCAATCACTAGGGAAAGGGGGTGAGGGATAATAAATAACTACATTTAAATTTAAACAGCTCAATTGGGCCACAAATTTCAATCTCATTTACCATGTTGCCACAAGTAGAAAAGTCTGGTTTAATTTCAGGTTTTCCTTTCACTTCTGTTGATATCTGTCTTCTGGTTCTATCTTGCTGTTGTAGGTGTTGGCTGCACTCAGCTCGGTTGTCCTTGCTGGGGCGGGGGGGTGGGGGTCTCATGTCCTTGCTCTCAAATGGCAACTGGGGCTGGAGTCATCTGAACACTCACTGAGCTGAACATGTCCAAGATGGCTCATCACGTGGCTGGCCGTTGATCTCAGCTTGGCTTCTGGCATGGTCTCTCCATGTGGCATGGGCTTCTCCTAGTCTGGCGGTTGGGTTCTGAAGCTGAAAGTCCCAGGAGATCAAGGCAGATACTGCAAGGCTTCTTCTGACTTAGCCTTAGAAGTACAGCAGTATTAACCTTCCATTGGTTATGCAGGATAGCCCAGACAAGGTGAGGCAGGAGGCATGGTCCACTGGGGACCATCTTTGGAACAAGCTACCACAGTCTCCTTCCTTTCCTCCCCTTGGGGATTCAAGGGCCATCGTAAGCCAGTCAGAAGGAGAAGAAAAGGGTGAAAATACTGCTCCACGTAGCAGCTAATGGAGCCAGGATGCTAAAACTTACTCCTCTAGTACCCTTAGAGTATCCTTTTCATGACATTTTGAAACATGACAATGGTGGTCCTAGGTTTCTGAGCAAAAATAAGTACTAACTTAAAAAAAATTCTTTTTAACAGAGTTGTAAACAAAACACAAAACATACAACAACCCTAAGCTCAAATCAAAACCAACCCTGAGCTTTGCTGTGCAATTTCTATTCTTGATGTGTGACCCTCTCCTCATGTATTAGAGGCCAAGCAGAGAATACTCTATCCCCAGATCAGTAAGATCAGAGTCGATTTTACTGACAGCACTGTCTTTGTGCCCAGACTGCGCAGACACAGTTAACCACATCTGGCACCGTAAGACATTCTCTTTACGTCTTTGGTGGTTTTTCATCTTTGCTGCCTTTTCATGTGAATGAACAGCATACTAGAGCAAGTTTTAAGAATCTTTAAGGATCTTCAGAGATTCCTGTCTTGCTGAGACACAGGAAGGCCATAATTAGCAAACAGACGAAGAATGAAGAGGTGGAAAAGAGGGAGGGTATCTTTGCTGCTATAAACTACTAGCTTTCACCATTCTCCGCCTTGGCCTGTGTTGCTGCCGCTACCTGGAACACCCCTCCTCCCCCTTGTCTGCCTGGCTGACTCCTACTCACCCCCAGATGCAGCCCAGTTGGTGGCTTCTGCATGAAGGCACCTCCACCCCCTGGACACAGCACTCCATAGCCACGATCCCCGGGCCTGCCACCCTGTCTCTCTGTATAGTCCACTCCCTCACTCGACTGTGGCTTCTTAAGGGAAGGGGCCACCTTGTGGCCCGGTGCCATCAGCCAAGCAACGCATCGTGTTCAGAGGCTCAGAAATGTGTGAGTTTATAGTCAGCTACACCAACATACAGGTTTTTTAATGGTAATTGGCAGCAGCTGTGGTAAGGGTGGCTTATACCTTTCCCTGACCAAAATAAAACAAAACAAACATTAAAACCAACTGGACCATATAGACTTCTCCGACGTTAGTAACCTGAGAGAGTTGTGCTGCCGCTCATTTCACCGCTTACCTGGCTGTCTTCTCCAGAGGCTCCCCTATCCTCGTGGTCGGGTGGTCTGGTTCAGGACCCCTGTCCCAAATCCCTCTGGTGCCTCAAACGGGCACCACACAATTGGACAGTTATATACGACGTAATGCTGGCTGTCACTTTACCTGCATGTGTCTGGCTGGAATCTTCCTGTTCCTTACTTCTTCTCTGTCGCCTGAAGATGGTTAAGTCGTTTGTATATGCAGCAGGCCCTCGCTGGAGTTGCTGCTCACCGCCTAGCAGCGGTGCAGTGTGCGGGTATTTGCGAAGCACCAACGCTCTTCACACCTCCATGGGGTAGGAACGTAGTGGGAATTGGTTCTTGGGAAGGTATGGGGCTGGGGGACACTGGTTGAGGGACATGGTTTTTCTCCAAGCTTAAAGAGGACACGCTGTCAGAGTTCAGGCCAAAGTTGTCTCACAGATATATTTTGATTGACCTGTGCAGAGTTTTTAGAAACAGTTGAGATAGTTTGCAACATTTAATGGTCCAGAAACTACATAAGAATACAGAGTTTTAGCTTATCTTAAGAATTTGGAAGATTTGGTATAATTGGGCCTCAATTCCCCATTAGCACTAATTGCTTTGCACTAACTGGTGACTGTTCTGTTCAGACAGAAGATGAGCTTCCCTTCCCTTGTCCCCTATAAAATCGCACCCCCACACTCTCCTTTCATTTGTGTTACCTTCTTGCTTCTTAGGTAAATTGTTCTAGAAAATGCCTCTTTTCTGTGCCGTTGGACTTCTAAATGCGTAGAGCCCTAGTACACACAGGGCTGCCAAAGAAAAACCTTATATTCAAGCAGTTCATATGTGGACTTCTTTCTCATTGTACACACTTGAGAAGATATAGGACCTCTGTGCATCCCTCAGAATCACGTGTTTTTTCATCTGTTGGCTTATTTGCCAATGTTCATAACCACTCCCTGTTTATCGAGCACTTCATATATACTAGCAACCGCTCTGAGCATGTATTAGCTCATGAATCCCACAACACCCCTGCCTGTGAGATCCCTGCTGTTATTACCCTCATCTTACAGATCTTCCTTCTGTCCTCACGTTTTTCGGATGAGAAGCTGAGAGCTTAAGGACCAGGTTCACGCAGTGAGGAGGTGGTCTCGCCAGGCTCTGAACTCAGGCCTGGGCGAAGGCAGTTATACACCCTTAAGGATGATTTCTGGGACAGTAATATCATTTTCTTTACGTGACTGCTTTGTGGACATTTAAATGAGCTCTCAGATATAGATACCTAGTTTTGGGGAAGGATGTTCCTGTTGCTTATCCGCCGGGCTAGTTCATGACACCAAAAGAAGAACATATAGATGACTCCGCTGTTCTGTTCTGAAGAAAGTTCCACTGGTGGTGGGGGCGAGGGGAGGTCCTGCTAAAGGATTCGGTATAATTGGCTCTCAGAAGCCACTATCTTTTTTTTTTTTTTTTGCATGAATATAAAGGAGGATTTTGTGGTGAAATATGTGTAGAGTAGCAGATTTAGTTATATCTTTAGTCCTGATCATGTCCTTGAATTTTGTCTCTGCACCCACCTACTTGTAGTGCAGAGTCCCCAAATGCTCACAACCCTAATTCTTTTTTTTTTAATTTTTTTATTGTTATGTTAATCACCATACATTACATCATTAGTTTTGGATGTCGTGTTCCATGATTCATTGTTTGTGCATAACACCCAGTGCTCCACGCAGAACGTGCCCTCTTTAATACCCATCACCAGGCTAACCCATCCCCCCACACCCCTCCCCTCTAGAACCCTCCGTTTGTTTCTCAGAGTCCATCGTCTCTAATGGTTCGTCTCCCCCTCCGATTTCCCCCGCTTCATTCTTCCCCTCCTGCTATCATCTTCTTCTTTTTTTCTTAACATATGTTGCATTATTTGTTTCAGAGGTACAGATCTGTGATCCAACAGTCTTGCACAATTCACAGCGCTCACCATAGCACATACCCTCCCCAGTGTCCATCACCCAGGCACCCCATCCCTCCCACCCCCCACCACTCCAGCAACACTCAGTTGGTTTCCTGAGATGAAGAATTCCTCATAGCAGTGAGGTCAGATGATACCTGTCTTTCTCTGACTGACTTACTTCGCTCAGCGTGACACCCTCCAGTCCCATCCACGCCGCTCACGACCCTAGTTCTTGATTGTTCTTCCCTTGCTCCTTTCTCTTGTCCTCCTCCCCCCCTTCATTTCTCTTTCCCCTCCCTTTTGTATCCCTATCGAGATCTTTGAGTGCAAATGCTACAGAGAAAAATGGGGTAGTTTCTTCTCTCAGAAGTTTAAGTTTAGTGGAGGTAGGTAGACATGTAAAAAAAAAAAACCGCTTTTTGAAAACTTCACATTACAGTGCACATCAGTGTTCATCAATCATTTGCTCAAATAGACACACAGAACAAATGATTCCTAATGAGAGCAGAACTGTAATGAAATGGGTCCTCTTGTACATTATTAGTATTAAAAAATATTTTAGCATTAAGGAAGTAATACGAGTTTTACATTATCTAATGTATAAATCAAACTGTTGTGATCTTCAAATATGTTTGCACTTAAAGCACATTAGTCCGTCGAGTTGTAGGCATATTTTAATATCCCATCCATGAGAAAGTTCCCTGAGGAGAAAAGGGGACCCCCCAAGGAACACATGAGGGATGACTTTTTCAGGGAGTCCTGGACCAAGGCAAGACGTTCAGGGTGTCCGTGGACAATCAGTGTTCCTACAGGATGGATTGTCCACAGGTGGTGCTGCAGACAGCAGGGAGACAGTGGGAAGACTGAGTGAGGAGGGGCATAAGCAAGAGCAGACAGAATGAGTTGCTTGGAAGATGGCTGAGATGCAAATAGGTACTTATGCGCAAGAAACATCTATATTTTTGTCAAAAACAATCTGACAGTATATCTCTAAAGCCATCCCAGTGCCCATTTCTTTTGAGCCAGTAATGCAATTTCCGGGAATCTCATTTTAGGAAATATTTCAGAATATGGAAAAATCCATATGCATGGAAATTATTCGTTTTAGTTCTATTTATAATAGCCAAAAATGGGGATGCTCTGCATGTCCCTCAGGAGAGGCATGCTTAAGTAAATTAAAAACATTTCCTTGGTGGAATGTTACACAGCAATTCAGTGATGATCTTTGAAGACTGTGAAGTAATTTGAAAAATGCTCAGATAATTGAAAAATACAGCAACCATTGCACACTTGAAACTATGTATTTATTATGTGAACCAAAACCATGTAAACATGCCTGGGGGGCAGAAAGACGGGCAGGAAATACAGCTGAATATTTATGGTGTGTTGGATGTGAGAGTATGGATGCAAAATGATGGTTATTATACTCTGGCTGCTTATATGATGGATTTGTAATCTCCTTAACTATGAAAATGACATAAATTTAAACATTTAACAATAACGCTGTGGTTAAGTACATGATAGATGCAGACACGGGAGCCTCAGCGTGTTATGTGAGCAGAGTTAATGGACATTTTTTCTGGAAGATAATGTGATAGTTGAGTCAGTGAGGTGTATGGCTTGAACCAAGGGCCCAGGAGATGAACACAAAAGGGCTGCAGAGGTGGGCAAGGGACAGACAGTGACAGTCCCGCTGAGTTGGCATTGTGGGCTTTGACGCGGTTATTTGTATCCTGCACATCTGAACCCCATCCTGTCACAGCTGGTGTGCCAAGGGAAATACTGATTTTTTTTTTTTCTTTCTTTGGAGGCCCTTTCTTTCAGTTGATTAAGGTTTGGTAGGTTTGGGGTTGCTCTCCTTGGGAGCTGCTGATCCCTAGAGAAAGGCTGGGCCAGATGTATTAAGACAGCTCTGCCATTGGTCTGGTGAGGACCCTCCCCTCTTCCCTTTGACTCTGGCTAGGATTAATTGTCATTGGACTCATTACCCTTTCTGGAAGTGATGGCAGCGATAATCATTGTAGCAGCCCCAGATACCTCTGTTGAGCACTTAGAGTGTCAGATGTTAGCGTAAGCACTCCCAAGCTTGAAGAGGAAACATTTATTACTCTCCCCATTTTATAGATGAATGCACGGAGGCTTAGAGAGGTTAAATAATTTACTCAAGATTATACAACCAAGTCGGTGGCAGAAACACCATTAACTTTTAAAAACTTGTTTATTATTTAAAAAATAATTTCATTGGCTGAAAGCTGGCCATCTAGTGTCAGTCCCTCAATCACTATTTTCTCCTCCTGAAAGTTTACTTGTTCATGAAGTCACGAAGTCGAGGAAGCCCTCAGCCAAAATCTCAGTGGGGATTTGACAATGGAACAGAATAGTTAAAATTGGAAATGTTCTAGAAAATCCAGACTACAAGATTGCCATTAAGTTTCAGAAGAAGAACCAAAGGTTTGGCTTGCTGCTCAGAGTTGCACGCTATGTACAAAATATCTTTAGAATTTGATAGTGCCATTATTTAAGACCCAGAAAATCACCCATTTTTAGCCCCTGTACGGTCTCACTTGTGTCTCCGTAAATGAGGCCCCTCACAGCGGCATGCCAGCTGTCCTAGCACTGTCCTTGACCTCTAGGAATCATCTTTAAACACATCTCCAAACTGCAGTATGAGGTCATGTGAGTGTCAAATGGTGGCATGCGCTGTGTTTAAGTAGGACTTGGGAAGAAAAGCAAAAACCTTAACACTTTGACATGATTTTTAAACTAATGGTTTTCCTGTCTTATTTATGCAACTAAATACGTTTTGTGCCATTTTAGTCAAGTTCTTAAAAACACAGGAGGAAAGCAACACCTTTTCATGGTATCTCCCTTTTCCCCAGCAGCAGCCGTCATCAAGCTAACTTTCAGCTCCTTTTTGCTTTCTTGAATTTATATATTTCTGTATATACAACAATTTAGGGAAAGACATAATAGTAGAAAACAACTTTTCCCTTAAGTAAAAACTTACAGAAGATCATAATTACACTATGCCCTTCAAGGAAAGAACATCAAATTGTGCATTTTTTTCTTAGATTGAATGAATAGGCCTGGGTGTATTTACATAGCAGACACAGGGTTCTTTTTTTTAAAGATTTTATTTATTTATTTGACAGAGAGACACAGCGAGAGTGGGAACACAAGCAGGGGGAGTAGGAGAGGGAGAAGCAGGCTTCCCGCCGAGCAGGGAGCCCGATGCGGGGCTCGATCCCAGGACCCTGAGATCATGACCCGAGCCGAAGGCAGACGCTTAACGACTGAGCCACCCAGGCACCCCAGACACAGGGTTCTTAAGAATGTGCTAGAAGCATGCAAGACCACTTGAAGCCTAGACTCAGAAATGGTACATCATCTCTTCCACCACCTTCCACTGGTCAAAGTAAGTCATTAAGACCAGTCAGTTCAAAAGTGTAGAAACAGATTCTATGAATGAAAGAGTAGGGCCTTTTTCATAATCTACCAAAGAAATGACTTTGCCATAGATTATTAATAGAGATAAATGAGTTAATGTAAGTATAGTGCTCAGAAGAGTGCTATTTTGTAGTAATTGCTATTTTGTTGTTTTTGTCATTGTTATTATTTCTAGATGTTTCTCCAGGAGCTTCTTGAATGTCCTTTAATCTTACTTTTGTTTAGTTTTTTAAAATGATGTGGGAGGAACAGCATTGACTTTGTAGGCCCTGAAAATGCTATTTATGGGCTGATGTCCTCTGCCATCCAAAACAAAGGTATGTGAGGTGGGAGAGATGTTTCTTTGGCCTCTCAGAGTCAGAGGCTGCTCTAGATGGTGCTGTTGGGGATTCCCAGGTATCCTGTGTTTTCATGCTTTTTCCTTCTGTCAAAATTAATGCCCATACTTTATTTTTACTGTTGCAGTGTTTACTAAATATGAGAGATATTTCCCTTTAAAGGAAAGCAGTCTTGTGAATATAGGTATGGTATTCCATTTTTATTTTAATGTTACTTAACTATGTGCAAACATAAAGCCATATATAAACTACTAATATGCTTGCTTATAACCTTTATGCATCTATAAAGCAAAAAATTGAAAATCAAATTTTAACAGAACAGACTTAAAAATTAAAGACAAGAAAAAATTCAGAATTTCAAACTAACAGCATTAACCTAACATGACAGATGATGTTATTTTTACTGAAATGACATCCTGACTCAAAACTACCATGGCCTTTGACGCCTTCATTTTCCCACAGTTTTCTCTGTTAACGATGACTATAAACCCTTCTATTTCACAGTGCGCTGTGACATTATTCATGCTTTGTTTGGTATGAAAGCACTGTTTAGACATCATTTCCACCTCTGTCCACTTCTCTGTGGCCTACAGTAATTAGCGTGGCACTATGTGGTGTCGACTTGATTATAAACACAAATATGAACACTGACGCCCCTGGCACTGCTGGATTATAGGTGGTTATATAACTCAGTGCCTTTTAAATTTTAATGTGCAGATGAATCACCTGAGGATCTTGGTAAAATGCAGACTGGGGTGGGGCCCAAGATTCTGCATTTCCAACACATTTTCAGGTTTATGCTCATGCTGTTGGCCCAGGAACCACTCTGAGTACGAGAATCTGATTATGCTTCTAGGAATATTTTTTAGATTATTATTTAAACAAAATACATAAACATTTGTCAGTAGAAAATTCACATGTCCATGGATATGTTCGTGGTCCCCAGCCGAAGAATAACTGTACTACCCAAAGGCAGCTAGGTTACTAGAGTGTTATGTGGGCCCTGCAGGAATCAGATCCTGACACTAGGTATGAAGCTGAATGCACTGAATGTCAGGCATCAGCCAGTAATACACAAGGAATGAGGATTGTATGAAGCCCTCTCTGGATATTCCAGATATGACTCATAGATGACTCTTCTATCAGTGAGACAGGCCAGCTGTGGTTTTGCCTCTAATAAATCAAATCTCTCTTTTTACCCAAGCAAAAACTTTTTGTACCTTAGATCACCACTCACCTTTTTCCTGATCTTAGAGTTAAAAACGTTGTAGAGCTTCCTTTTTCAATTTTAAATGTCTTGAGGGCAAGGATTATGTTCTGTTCATTTTTGTACTTTCATGCAGCGGCATATAAACAGTTGTAGAATTGAATTTATTAGCTAGATAAATCTTGTGAGTGCCCTTTCCTGTTTGCATAACTATGGCTTGATTTTCTTAAAATTCTAGGAATTTTGCTCTCTTTTATATTTCAGATCACTTACTACTTTATTTACTACTTCTGCTTTTCTTTTTTCTTTCTAGGAAATATTCCCCAAACTTAAATGACTGAAGCTCAGTCTCTGCTATTTGAACTCATGACCAATTATTTTTTTTGATTCATGGCTCTGGAGTGCATTTTGCTTTTTATTTTGGTCTGAGGGTAAATGTTGAGAAGATAAGAAATAGCTTGTAGATATTTAATTGATAATTTGTGTGATCAGGATTGATCTTTTTTAAGTAGTCCCACGGCAGTCTTCTGGAGAGAAGTCTGTAAGAGGCAGTGGAGTGGATTTGCCTTTAATAAGAAAGCTCAAGATTGTAGAGAGATACTGAGGTGTTGGCTTTGTGCATAAAATATCTTTCCTACATTGAAAAAACAAAACAGTGCCCATCCTTAACAATAAATCTCTGAAACAAATAATACATTATATGTTTAAAAAAAAAAAAAAAGGAAGAAGATAGCAGGAGGGGAAGAATGAAGGGGGGAAATCGGAGCGGGAGATGAACCATGACAGACGATGGACTCTGAGAAACAAACTGAGGGTTCTAGAGGGGAGGGGGTGGGGGGATGGGCTAGCCCAGTGATGGGTATTAAGGAGGGCACGTTCTGCATGGAGCACTGGGTGTTATATGCAAACAATGAATCATGGAACACTACGTCAAAAACCAATGATGTAATGTATGGTGACTAACATGACATCATAATAAAAATAAATAAATAAAATAAACCATTATAAGTTATCTTTGACCTGGGTTCCAAGTACATTCCAGTGTCTTTTTGGATTGGGAAACTCTCAGATAATGACTGGGAGAGAAAGATCCAGAGGTTACAGAGGGATATCTGGCAAATGTATGAATACGTTGGATAGCATATCATTGAGTAAAGAGGGACCAGGTATATAACATATAAGTGGTAAGGCAATCTTCCCATGGTTTGATATGATTTTTTTTCCCTAGTTCTGTTTGTCAGTCTGCCTATCTTTCCACCCACCCACTGAGCCCACCTGCCCCTCCATCTGTCCATCCACCCATCTGTCCATCCATCCATCCATCCATCCATCCATCCATTTAACATTTTTATTGAAAAATAAGACACAGACTCAAAAAAAAAAAAAAAACCAGACAAATTAAGGATAGCTTACTGCAAAGATTCCTGAGGTGTGGTCGCCAGATTAGCAGCACCAGCATTGTCTTAGAACTTGCTAGAAATACACGTTTGAGCTTCTGTGTAGACTTTTAAATCATAAACTGTGGAGGTGGGGACTCTGTTTTAACAGACCCTTCAAAGGATTCCCAGGCATGCTGGAGTTTAAGAACCTCTAGCTTAGTGAACTATGGTAAGGTGGACATTTTTGTAACTACCACCCAGGTCAAGAACTAGAACTTTGCCAGTCAAGTCAGAAACCCCACCTATGTCCCTCTTCCCAACCACAGCTCCTTCCTCCTTCTGAAGAATCCACTATCTTGAGTTTCACAGTAATTGCTTCCTTGTCTCTTTATAGTTTTATTACTGAATCATACATCCCCAGATACTATAGTTTAGTCTTTCCTGTTTGTGGTAACTTTTTGTCTCTCTATCTATTGCCCCCTCCCCAGCGTTGCTTTCTTTTTCATGCAATGTACCTGTTAAAGAACCTGGATGTTTCTCTTCCGGGGACGGCATCCATAGACATTCAGAATTGTCCAGGATTTGACCTACCATCGTAGGCTGTCCTATAATACAGCCTCTAACAAAACTAGGCTGTCCCGAATCCCTGGTAATAGAATCGTTTACCTTTATACCAAGAAGGTTGGGAAAGCACCAAAATCTGCATGTGGCGTGTGCCCAGGCTGACTTCGAGGAGTTCGTGCTGAGACCTAAAGTCCTTATGAGGTTGTCCAAAACGAGAAAACATGTCAGCAGGGCCTATGGTGGTTCCATGTGTGCTAAGCAGGTTCGTGACAGGATCACGTGTGCTTTCCTTATCGAGGAGCAGAAAATTGTTGTGAAAGTGTTGAAGGCCCAAGCACAGAGTCAGAAAGCTAAATAAAAAAATGAAGCTTTTTTGAGTAAAAAAAAAAAAACAAAAACCTAGATGTTTGACTTGTTGAACTCCCCAGAGTGCAGATTTTGTGATTGCACCCTCATGGTGCCGTTCCATGTGATCCTCTACAGTTCCTGCCTATTGGCAGCTGGATATGGGGGCTTTATCAAACCCAGGCTTGATCCTTTTGCCAAGACTATAGGTGGTATTGGGTTCTTTCATCAGGAGGCATAGGATCTCTAGTTTTACGGGTTTTTTTATGTTATCAAGCATAGTTGTTCAATACCTGGATCTGTTGGGAGGCGTATATTGGCAATATTCTGTCATTTCATTTTCACTTTTACTTATTAGCTGGAATAGTTTTTGTAGAATAAAGGTTTATCAGTATATGGCTCCCCAGTGATAGAGTCATACATGAAAAGCAGATCAAATGCTCAGCTTTCCTTTTATTTACCTAGTTTTCAAGATGGTGAATTGTTTCCCTGTCATGTTCAGAAAATGACCAATTTTTTTTTTTTTTTAAATGTCCTTATGAGCTACTAGATTTAAACATACTGGAAGGCTATCAAATACTGGCAAACCTTACCCTTCTTAAAGCTCAAACTGTCCTATCCTTTGGCCAATGGGAGCTTCTTTGGCTTGCCTCTTGATTCCTCTTGGTCTGACTCCAGTTCTCTGACTTCTTCCTTCTTTGTTCCATGCTCATCTGGTACATTGCTTACCCTCGACCAGTAATCAGCCATTTCTCCATGAAACCTCCCTTTTAATGGGAAAATGATAAATAAAACCATAAACTAGGCACTCATGGCTACTGGCTTTGTCTTTTTCCCTGCATCTTTTCCGTTGATGGAGCTAGGAAATATTTTTATCTACATGTCTTTTTCTACCTACATATAGATATAGTGGCTTTATATATATTATAATCAAATATGTATTTAAATATAAATAAAGTTAAAATACTTCACAAATTTATCCTAATGTTTACAATTTAGGACTACAGAGTTTTTCTTCTCTATGGCATCTATATCTCCTTTCTTCCTAAGGAATCTACTAGAGAATGAGTTTCAGACAACCAAGAGACTAGAGAACCACTGACATAGAGATGGTGGTAAGCATTAAATATATAAAACTAAGAGTTCACATTAAGTGAGGGGTAAATGAGAGAAAGTATAGCATGTAAATAACTATTATCTGATAACACAGATTTGGTGTAACCATAAAGTTACACCAGGGAAAATTGAACTAACATGCACACAAAAAATTTTAAAGTCTTTTTAGTGATCACAATTGGTGGTGGTAGTAAGAATAGTGTGAGTATAATGTGGAATAAAGCAAATGAGTAATTATGAAATATTCGAATCTAGTATCCTCTGTGCCGTTGAGAACCAAGATTCTTAAGGTGGAAGAAAGGAGATATAGATATCCAGTTTTAATGGACATGAAATGCTTGGCTTTTATTTTCTTTCCTTGAGTACCTAGATGTGTTCCTCAGTTGTCTTCCGGCATAAAACATTGCTGTACATTCTGATAATCCGGTATTCTTTCTCTTGTAAGTTACATTCTCTTTTTGCCTAGAACCCCAGAGGTTGTTTTCTGGGGGGGAGTTTTGGTGTTTTTTCCTTTCCTGGAAGTCTTGAAATTTTGGTAGTGTATGTCTGGTGTTGGTAGTTCTGGGTCATTATTCTCACATGTATAGTTTCTTTTTTAACTACATGTTAACCTGCAGTTTCTAAATTTTTGTATTTTAGGAAAGTTTCCTTTATCAAAGTATTTTTTCTTTGTATCCATTATGTTCCCTTGTTCTAGGTTTTCTTTCCCCTTTCAGAGTCTCCTGTTATTTTATTATGTTGCATCTTACTTGCTTGTCTTCAAAAATTTATCATTTTTCCTTGTAACATTTTCTTCATTACCTCAAGGTATTATTATCATTTTAATTCATTCTTAAGTTCCTTCTAGTTAAGAGTTTATTTCTAAACTTTCAAATTCCCTCTAGTTCTGTCACCTCATTTCTGAATTTCTTTTAGTTCTTCTTCATTCTTGTTTCTTTATGTCTAGTATATTTTTTCTGCATCTTTTGGCACATTTAGAAATTGTATATTATAGTTGTGATCTGATTTTTGAGGCTGTTTTCCTTGGTGTGCTTTTTATTATCTGTGGAGATGTTGTTTTATTCCCTTTTCTCTTGTTCTTATAGTAATATTGGGTAGAATTTGATCTCAGTGCTTTTCTGTTGCTCATTTTCCTGACATTTTACCAAGAGACTTGGTTCAGATAGTTTTTTTCTAACTTCACAGAACTCCCTCTTCTATTCATGTAGTGTTAAAAAACAAACAAAACTTACTGCCTGAAATTTCCTACTATTCTCTTCCTTCCCCACTGTTACCTAGATCTTCTGCTTTTTCATCTTTGTTATTCTTGTTTTGCTCAATTTTGATTTTTCTCTCAGGAGATTCTCTCCAGCGTGAGGCTCTGTCCTGGGAGCAGGAGTTGGCTAGTCATGTAGCTGTTGGTGGTTTATCCTTACCTGACTGAATTTTGCTGTTTGAGGCGGGAAGGGTATCTTATCACCTAGTTTTGTTGTAAATATTATTTATGTATTTTTTATTTTTCTATTTAATTACATATGTTTATATGTGGGGATTCCAGGAGACCCCCCAAAACTATGAAGTTACCACCACCTTGCAATGGACAGATACTTTGTTCAGCGCTTTAAGACTGTGCTGCTCCTTGCCCATCTGGCCCACCTCACTGTGCTGTTAGTTACCAGCTTCGCTCGCAGACGACCTGAGCTGACGCAGTGAAGGGAAGTGACTAGCCCAATACCACGAAGGTGCTTTGAGAATTAGACCTCAAGCCTGTGTTTGCTTGACTCCAATCCAAGATTCCTCCTGCTACCACGTTTTACCTCATCACCAACTAGAAAGAAGATGGATTCATTAGCCAAAAATAAAACTTGCTGATGTGGAATATATGCTATTTTTTTAAGAAGATTGCGAGTTCTCCTTCCTTGACAATGAGTCCTACAGGTATCCCTGTGACATTCTTTTGTTCAGGCTCACACACTCACCTGGCTGTGGCCGTTCAGTGAGTGGCTTGCTGTACCGCAGACCTTGTTGGCTGCTCGGCAACATGTTCTTACTTAATGCTCACCCCCTGGCCGAGTGTTGTCATCATCCCAAGTTCACACGTGAGGAATCTTAAACCAACACAGAGTATGTGGCCCCAAATGACCCTGCTAGTAAACTGTGGATCTGTGGAAATAGACCCTCTTTTGTTCTTGGTGTTTCTGTCCCTGTGGCCACCATGGTCTGTGTGCCCCAGTGCCCTCCCCTCTTTGCCCCACTGCGTGCAGATGCATGCGGAGAGGAGGTGAGAGGGTGTCCTGACTGACTATCTTGGAAGTAAGTCCGTCCTGTCCAACAACCTCGCAGGAGCCGCTGCGCGTTCTCCTGTCTCTCACCTTTCCATCTCCCACCCTCTTTAGCAGTCAGTTCATTGGCAACCAGAGTGTGGATCCAGCACATCTTCTCCACTCCTGCCAACCTGTACATCCTTGTGCCCTTTTCTATGTAAAATTTCTACCCGAATTCTTTATACCCTGTTGCTTTGGATATCTAGGGCTGTAGAATAAGCAGTAACGAAAACCAGAAATGCTGAAGGCAAAAGAGCTTTTCACTGATTCTTTATCTCCATTGGCCTAGATCATCGCCACAAGGACTGTGTGAGGCTGGGGGCCAGGAGGCATGGCCCACACTTTGCCGGGCCTTCATCTTTGCAGGGGCTTATCAAGTCCACTAGCTTCTTCGCTTGTCTCCTTGTCTTGACCTTTATCTTTCTCAAATCCGTTGAACACACTAACCAACCGAGGCCCAAAGACTCTGCTTTCACTAGGTCACCTTCCTACCTAGCACCATTGACACCTCCTCGTAGTTTCCCAGATCAAACCCAAACTCCAGCCTGGCTTTGAAGACACTCTAATCTTGCCTCACTAAAGCTCTTTGAGAAAAGGGCCTCGCTTGGTAATGGTCTGTGACCCTTGTCTTCCTTCCATCCTGCCTCTCTCTGCCCCCTTTGCTTTTACTGAACAACATTTTCTTTTCCACAGTTACTGTAAAAAGAAATCGATTCTTTTTAGCTAAAGTAAATTATATCCAGCTCTCCTTATGTGGAAAAAAGGCACGGAAGTGCTGACAGACACCATCTCGGAAGTGGAGGGATGTTCTTGCTGTTATCCTTCCAGGATGACCAGAAACAAATTTAACTGGTGAATGGCCATGCCATGTGGAAGGGAAGTGGTAATTAAGGCTTAATTAGTAAACCTCCCTGTAGAATTCACAGTGTTTCTGTATAATTTGCCACTTACACATTACAAATCAAATAGAATCTCAATTGGGAAGACAGGATGGGTCATCTACTCTGTCCACATTTATCTCTTTAAAATATAGCTTGAGTAACAGAGCCACATAAGCATGTTAAAATTTCTAGGGCATTGCCGTTATGTATTATGCATGACACCCCCAACAGGGTTTTGATAAAATGGCTTTTCCTGCCAGAGGGTACCACCTCTGCAGATCAAGAGGCCTGAGGAGGACCCATTTGTATGTGTGTGGCCAGCAGCATCCATGGGGGGTATGGAGCTCAAGGGAGCTTCAAAGAGCCATTCAGCGTGGACTCAAAAAGGGAGCCTCAAAGGAGCAGACAGACCATTTGCCTAAATCACTGTATGCCCATAAAAATTGGCAGACTTCAGCTGGTGATCTGGTAGATTTTAATCCATGTCCAGGATGTTTCTTAACTACAAACATCAAAAGGAGCTGGATGGGCCCCTGTCTATGGGTAGTCTCTCAGTTGTGCCCTCTTCCTCGGCTATGATGCTGTTTGTCTCTTTGGTATAATCACTCTGGGAGGCCAGAATCCACTGGCAGGGCTCTGGGTCTTAGAGAAATATGGCTGTAAAATGCATGAGGTTTATTCTGATGGTACTTGTCACACTGACTAGGCAGATGGTGGCATTTACCATGTTGATTGGCAAGGAGTGTTTGCGCTCCCAGCCACAGATGGGCTGAGAGGCCATCCTGATAGTCTCACACACACCCTCTCCAACACACAGCATGGCTGCTCTCTAGCTGCTTCCTCTTTTTGTTCCTATAGCACTTGCGCTTGCGTTTCTTTCATGTTGCGCATTGGCGGTGGTTTTGATCATCTGTCTTGATACATACGCCCCTACAAGGCTGGCTGTCAAGTCTTCCAGGGCAAGGACCTGGCTTCTACTCCAGGGGCTAAGACGTTCTGCACTATGTGCAAGGTGACCAAGCAGCTGAGTGGCAGCAATGCAGGATGCTAAGCTTCATTCATCTGTCTCCAAAGCCCAGGCTCTTAATTAGAAGGCCTGTCATGTCATAGCAATCATGATGGTCCTCTGAGGAGGTCCTCTGAGGCATAAAATAGTCCCTCATCCAATGATAATTACAATGGTAATTGTTTATTGGGTTCTTAGAAACTGCACTAATCATTTTATAGACATTATTTCAGTTAATTCTTCCAATAATCCGATGCATAGATAATATAGCCACCGTTTTCAGATAAAGAAACTGAGGTTGACAGAAAATAAAAGCCTTGCCGGCCAGGTTGCTCAACTAGTAAGTAGCTCCAGGCTTCACCCAGATTGGTCTGTTTCCAAAGTCCTGGTCTTAATCTGCTTTGCTTTAGTGCCTGTTGGCACATATGGACTCTTGACATCCAAGAGCAACTCCAGACAGAGAGTCCCTCATCTGTGTGTGTCTCTCTTGCTTCACCAAAGCCTAAACTCTGTAGATCATTTCTTGTTGCCTTGAGCATAAGAAAACACACAAAAGGATAAGAACACTTTATAGCCATAATTTGTCATACGCTCGAAACAAATTGTAGAAAATAATTATGTATTGTCCTACTTTTCATTTGAAGTTCGTGGGGGTCTTCGGAGGGACTGTTGAAAGCTACTAGCCATACCCTCTGTCAGCCCCCCAAACACACCCACTTCTTGCTTCAGTCCTGGTGAAGGGGGCATGGCTCTGGCAAGTCTACCCTACCATGTGGATGATTACAGTGTGAGAGGGTGGTGATGATGACAATGGTCTCTCAGTGTACCCTGTGTTTTATACATATCCTTATCTACTCAACTTCAGAGATGGTTGACCAAGCATCATGCATTATTATTCCCTTTTTCCTCGCATGGGTAGGAACTGAATCTCGAAGGTGGTTGAGTGACATCGAGTAGATTCAAACTCAAGACTTCTATTTCCCGATCCAGTGCTCTTTCTGTTAGAGAAATTGCTTTCCGACTGTGGTATGTGGAAGTGCCTCAGATGCTGTCATGATGAGGGGGGTGAGGGGGCTCAAGGACCTACATCCTGCCTCAAATAGAACAGATCCACTTTATCTGATTGATTTATAGGTTTTGTTTGTAAAAGTGTTCTGGCATTCTAACAGTTTGGTATTTCTGTATGACCACTCCCAAACTTGGTTATTACTGTGTGGGGGCAGGTTGGCGGGGGTCTGGGCCAGCTCTGCCAGGCTGCTGTACTTCTGGGGGCAGCAGCCGAGCACTCTGCAGCTTATTGCTGGTGTGTGGTTCACCTGGGGTGGCTTTCTTCCATTGGCTTCTCCTCCTCCTTGGACCCGTGGACCAGCCAGGGCATGCTCTTCACATCTCCTAGGCTCTGGCTTGGAACTAGCATGCTGTCACTTCCAAAGCCAGTCCTGGAGCCAAGCCCAAAGTCAGGGGGTGGAGCAGTTCACTGCTCATTTATGGGGCTGTGGCAAGACGTGGATGCAGGGAGGTGTGAAAAGTTGGGGCCAATAATACAGCCTATCACAGCTACTTTTAAAAGTTGTAGTATCACTGCACTGTCTGAATTTGAAGGCTGTTAAAGTGCTTCAAGCCACATGTACCCGTAAGCTCCATGGATGGTGGCGGTACAATAAAAGACGGGAGCTTTGTACGCAGAGAGAATCAGGCCCAAGGAATGTTGTCGTGAGTGGTGACCAGTTTGGGGGGTGGCCAGTGTCCTCATCTTTTCGTTGCTTGCTCAGGTAGGTTGATGTTTAAGTGTGTGCATGTGGGCACGTGTGTGTGTGTATACAGGAGAGTTACAAGATACAGACGTGCCCCTGCCTACCAACTGCATCAGCTTCCATCCTCCTTGTAGCTGGAAGCTTTCTTCTGTGCTTCACCTCGCCCTCCAATCCCCGCTGTCCCCAGCATTCGTATTAGATCGGTCTGTAGATCCACCTCTCGTCTGCCACCAGCTCCTGGGCCGTCAGTGTCAGCCGCGCATCCAAGCCTTTACCTGCTGAAAGCCATTCCTAGGTGATTTGTACCTTCCGACCCAAGGCTGGCTAATTTGCCTTCATGAACTGTCAGATTCAGCTAAGGTCATTTAATTCTGTCATCTTTGTAATGCGGTTCAAGAAAAGTGGATAAGAGGCCAAACGATGAACAATCTGCCTTGGAACACAACACCAGCAGTGTTCTATTTCATCATCGGAAAAATGGTGCAGGACTTACTGAGCAGAATGTTTATCAAAATGGACTCCATGAGGAGGTTATCAAGACAAAGGCAAAAGCTGTAAATGCACAGAGTTACAGGCACAGAATAAAGATTATTTCTGGAGGATGGGGGCACACAGAGCCTCCATCTTACCTCCTGCTCTTGTTCCCAGTGAGTTTAATTACTTGGGTGACAGTCATTAAACATTGCAAGCCATGTGTGCCAGTTGATCCAAGGGCTCCTCACCAAACATCTGAGTGGGAGGGCGATTATGTTGTGGCACAGGTGGTTTCAATAAAGGGAGATGACATCATCAGATGATACAAAAAGCCATGCATCTGGTTAGTTTCGTCAAAATCGATTCCAATGACATTTAAGGAATCATAACCATAGGGACTATATACGTATGACTACTTTATCTGATTTAGTAAGTCATTTTCTAATTATCTGGAGTCAAAGCTGACTGTATCCACACGCTAAAATCCATTTCCTTCTAATAAGATCCCATCTACCTGGACCTCAACTATGTGGCAATCTTGTCGACATGGAGCATGTCTCAGAATACAGAAGGATGTGGGAAGGCCATCAAAGCATCATCCTAAGTGTCTCAGTCAGGGTTTGATCAGAAAAGCAGAGCCACTAGGACTTATTGTCTGGATTTCCCTTATGTGGTTGTGGGATCTGGTTAAACAGTCAGTGGAAGATTGTTGCATCTGTGACTGATCCTGGGGCCCGGGGTCAGTGGGGCAGGCAGTGGGGAGGAAAGATGTACATGAAGTCGAGGAGGCAAAGATGAAGTGGAACCCATGAGGATAAGCTGGTGTCCATGTGCATGGACTGGAAGCCATGTTGGTCTCTTGCCCTGCCGTCAAACATGGTCCATGATAGGGTCGACCTCCAGGAGCAGTTCCCTGACCTTCATCACGGAACTGAGCGTGCACCTGGCCGGGAGTCAGAGGAGGTGAAGGAGGCATTCCAGAAAGGGCTGGACAGGCCCATTTGCTGACTCTTGACAACGAGGTGGCCAGCCATAAACGACGACACACAAGTGCTGGCGCCCTGCACCGACCTGTCCAGCACAGAAGGACAACAGGGGCTGCTCCGCTTCCTTCTTTCTGTCTCACCCAGAATGCCTCGTGGCGTCCCCACTAACCCAGAGCGTCGCAGGGGAGGCAAGTGTGGGAAAAGGTTCCTGCTTAGCTGCGGCAGCACCGTGTAGACCTACCACCCTTGATCGCACTAAGCCCATTTTTCACACATGGCCCACACAGACTGGAATAATCTTTGTTGGCTCACCATTTTTATAAGGGCCACTCTTTACCTAGTTTGCCTCATTCTGGCGCTAGGTGCTGAGGTGCAAACATCAGTTGTGGACTTCCTGTTAAGGAGCTGTTTGCCTGATAGGAATCTTTTAACTCTCAAATTTGTAATGACATCAAAAGGATTATCTGAGAATAACCAGTAACAGAGCATAGCACACTGTACTTATATGTGCTGTGGAGATATGTAAACATAAATGGATATGAATATGATACATATATATGTGCTACAAACAGTATACAGCTCTTGATATAATGTGGTCTAGCAGTGACACACACAGTCCTCATCAGCGAATCCCAGGAACGAGAGTAGCTTAGTAGACTCACAAATGTTGATTTGACACCTACTGTGTTTCAGGTAGTGCTGAAGCCACAGTTCCATAAACTGCTGGAACAGTAGCAGCCCCGAGGAGCTTCCATTCCATTCCAGGTCACTCAGCGAAGGCACTGTTGACATCCTGGCTGGACCCTTCTTGGCTGTGGGATGGTTCTGTGCATTGTAGAACATCTGACAGTATTGCTGGCCTCTACCCACTAGATGCCAGGAGTCTTTCCTCCCTCCTCTCCCAGTAGAGACAACCAAAAATCTCTGTAGACATTGCCAAATGTCCCCTGGAGGGCAAAATACCCCCAGTTGAGAACTACTGTTTTAGAGCAAAAGACAGATAATAAGTCCCACTGAGATCCTTTCAGAAGCTAATAGGTATCACTAAGACTATTACATGGCCATGTTCAGGGTAGTTAAGAAAGGCCTTATGGAGGATTGGCATTTGAGATGCAGGTAACTCTTCAGAGATCTGGGGTCCAAATACTTGTAGCAGGAGGAAGAGGCCAGGGTGAGGGCCTGGGTGAGGGCAAGCTTGGGATGTTGGGGAGCAGAAATGCCACGGGACTTGGAGCACATGGGACCTTGACCTGGGGGGCTCTGCTACAGGGGTCATGGTGCAGAGTCTGCATTTAACCCTGGTTACTCTGGGAAATCCTGGGAGAGATTTGATCAGGGGAGTGATAAGAATTATTCCGTAGAAGGACCACGCTGACTGCTGTATGGTAGGTGGACAGATGCCTTGTTGTCCTGCAGTGCTGGGCACCCTGCTTCCTCTGCCCAGTGACCTGTAGGGACCTGTGATAACCCCCGCAGCTGGCTGTTTCCATCTAACAGATTGGTCAGCTAATGGTAGAGAGTTTTGAGTCTCTGTACCTGCCAGTGATGGAAATTAGACTTGAAAATATGGCCCCTTTGATCATTAGCATTTCTTAAATGCTGGTTACTTCTGTTTCTGGTCCTTGGTACAAGTGCCAGGCCCCATCCTTACCCCCCTTTTAAAAACAGCCTGCATCATGGGGCACCTGGGTGGCTCAGTCATTAAGCGTCTGCCTTTGGCTCAAGTCATGATCCCAGGGTCCTGGGATAGAGCCCTGCATCGGGCTCCCTGCTCGGCGGGAAGCCAGCTTCTCCCTCCCCCACTTCCCCTGCTTGTGTTCCCTGTCTCACTATGACTCTCTCTGTCAGATAAATAAATAAAATCTTAAAAAAAAAAAAAAAAACAGCCTACATCAAAGACTAATGAAGTACTGTATGGTGACTAAGATAACATAAAAAAATTTTTTTTTTTAAATAATAAAAACATGCCTTTCTGCAGCCTTTGGTGAACATTAGCTTCTGACTAAGGCGGTAGTGGACAGACCTCCGTAGATTTCAAGTTTGGGTGAAATATGCAAGTCTCCTACCTGATGACTGCCCATAATATTGTTTTCATTTTTATCAGAACGCCTTTACTCTCTGGGTCATTTCTCTCCCTCTACTCCCTTCCCCTCCCACACACACCCTGTACCCTCATGAGGTTTTACTCTTTACTGGTTTTATGCTCCCATTTATATTTGAATTACACAAGCATGAATAGTCATGCTCCTTACTCATCGAAGAGACATTCTGTTTTTCCTGGAAAAATGATTTACTTTTGTTTTGGACACCATTTGAATACACCTGGTTGTCTGAGCAGAAGCAGAAAAGTAGAGATCAAGAAGAGCCCGGCTACAGGCAGTGGTGAGGTGTGGCATCTGCCAGCCAGCGATCAGGACAGCAGAGCCAGGATTCACAAATATCTTCCTGTGGTCAGCACAGGGTTAATAGCTCCAGACACTGCCATACCCAAGTCCTCCTCAGGCATTCTTCCTATGACCAGCCAGCATGTCAATGGATTGCCTAAGGAAGATCATGAGACCTCGAGATAAAATTAACTTCTTTTAACACAGCCTACTTAGCAATGCAGGAAATTGTCATACTTTTTAGTTACTCTTTAATTTGAAATGATAGGGGGGGAAATGGAGTGGTTTTGGTGCTTAAAGAGTTACTTGGGGAAAAAAAAATCGATCCTCCAGAATGCTTCTCTACAGCTTAGTCCTTTTCCAAATTTTATTATTTGGCATAGGTTTCAGTGGAATCTTCCAAAAGACAATCCATTCTTTTGCTTCTATGCATGTTTTCTTGATGGATATTATCTCTTTTTCTGTTATGTTGTAAGGTTTCCAGGACACATAAAAGTTGGAGGATTTATGGTCGATGCAAACTAATTCTAAAGAGTAATGAGATTGATTTTGAGGGATAGTTTAAGGAATACAAATGGCTTTCTTTCAGTTTTCCTGAGTAGATGTAAAAAGGAAGGGAAGGAACAGCATCTGGAGCTAAGGAAGGAAACGCTTGAGGTGAAGAATCAGTAAATAGGAGTCAGACTGAGCTTTTTAACACAGTGCCAGATAGCAGTTGCCTTAGACCATGGGGCAAAAATGAGCACTGTAAGCACTTGGGAAGCACTTTTTTTTTTTTTTTTAAAGATATTACTGGGCTTTGACAGGAAATCACACCCCAGTTGTCCTGAAAGAAAATCAGCAGTTTTCTATGGGCCATTTGTGCCAGTGGTAGTTTTGCGGGAGGCAAGATTTACAAAACTGACCATGCATTTGAAAGGTCCTTGAGCAAGGTAAGCTTGCAAGTGAAGGTTCCTTTAGGTTTTGCTCTTTCTGTGAACGGCCTGCATTTTCACTTGGCTTAAAGATTTAGGAAAATATCAGTCATACATACTCACAAATCACATTCAGCCAGTATTGATTTTAGCCTTGTATGAAAAAGGACTATTCTTGGTGTTATACATGAATCAAAGGAGAGAGGGAGGGAAGGAGACAGTCTCTGCTCTTGCAATTTAGAAGTGAACATCTAGGTACATGCACACGTCGCTATGATACTGTATGCACGGATATGTGTTCTCACAGACTCAGGAAAATATCCCAGGTTTGTAGAAGAGTGTAGATTTCAATCTGGTTTAAAAGCAAAGGATGGGACCTTGGCAAGTGAGGTCAACAAGAATATTCTGGTAGCAGGTTATTACCAGCTCTGTTTTGTGAGGACAACAGAGTCCTGTGACTGGAACAGTGAGGAAAGTAAAGCATTGGAGATAATCCTTGAAAAATATCCAAACTGACTGGGAGAGCTTTTATAAAGCCCTCACTGATGAATTTGGATTGTATTTTCCATGCAATGCAAGATCCGTTGCAGGAATTTGAATAGGAGATTGTCGTGGAAAATTTAGAGGACATAATTTAAGTATGAACTGTGAAATATTTTCCTTGAAACCATTAAAGAATCATAGATTCTTAGAGCTAGAAGGGACATTAGCAAGTACCTATTGAGGTGGCTTTCAGATTTTGTGTGAAACCCTCCCTTCACATGACATCTTGACAAATGCCTTACCATCTATGATGGAAGAGCGGTTCTGGTGGAAAAATGACGGGAAGAGTCTTGCATTCGCTCCATTCTCTTCCCTTTACCCTTGTAGCAATCCCCAAGGTACCTGTACAGAAAACCTGCTGTTTTAAAGACGAAGTTACTCAAAAGAAATTAAAACATGTTTACGAAAAGACGTGTATGACAATGTTACTAGCAGCCTTATTTATAATAGCTAAAAACTGGACCCAACCCAAACGTCTATCAGTAGGAGAATAATAGATAGGCAAATGGTGGTATACTCAAACAATGAGGAATACTACACAACAGTAAAAGGAGCGCCCTCCGGATACACAGAACAGCACAGATGAATCTCAGAAACATTAAGTGAAAGAACTGTGACGTCAAAGAATACACATCCTCTAATTCCATTTATGTGACATCCAAGACGTTGTAAAAGTACCCTATGGGGAAAGAAATTAGAAAGTGGTTGCCTGGGTGGCAGGGAAGACGATGGATTCAAAAGGGGCACAAGGGAACTTTCTGGGGTTTGGAAATGTTCTGCAGCTTGTTTTGTGTGATGGTTACATTTGTGTATTCAGTTGTCAAAACTCATCAAAACAAACACCAAAGAAGTATGCATTTTGCTGCATATATTACAGCTTAGTTAACAGAAGCTGAGTTTCCAAAGTCCTTAGAGGGCAAGTTGCCCAGTCCCCATAGCCAGTTATGGGGGAGACTAGGGGCTGGAGCTTGGATTTCCTGAATCCCTGGTCCACTACTTTTCACCATATCCCCCTCCCTCAGACCCGTGCATGCTCTTGACCAACACAGCATCAATGCTGACTCACCACCACCCCCAACTCCCCGCTACTAGCTCAAAAACTTCACTGTTGCTGAGACACATTAGCTTGACAGCACTGTAGAGCTTCTGACTCGCTTTTAAAATTTTCCTACAGTGAGACCAGACCTGGCAAACACGTTTCACATACCATGCTTCCTCTGTTTGTATTGCCAAACGATTGATGAACAGTGCTCCAATCCATAGCCATGGGGGGCTTGTGTCACTTAGCCACTTTAATGCTAGATGGAAGTAGGGCAGAGGAGAAGGCTCTGGTGGCTTCCATTATAAACATGTCTACCTGGTAGAATGTCAGCTCTCAAGGCACACCTATTGTTGGATAGCCTAGAGGCTCACCTACACAGATGTACAGTTCAGCTCCACAGTGGTCGCCAGAGGAGTACCACGCACTGCTGCCTTAAGAATATCATTCCAGGAGAAGGTGGGAGGTAGTGGGAGTTTATTACTCTCTTCTTGCTCATGGACGCACTGGGCAGCAGGGCAGCCCCCTTGAGTCACTGACTGATCTTCTGGAGAATCGAGCTCTTTTATCCTTCTGAGGCTTTGCTCATGGTCTCTCTGCCTGGAGTGTGCTGGGGACATTGCCCATCCATAGTGTCACATGTATTCATGTCAGGCTTTCTCACGCTACTGGAGCTTTTCAAGGACTGGGACTATATCTTTGTGTTCTCAGTTCCCACAACAGTGCCTTAATCTGGAAAGATGGATCTTGACTGGGAGCTATTTTTGCCCCCAATACCCCAGGGGACACTTTGCAACGTCTGGACCTGTTTTTCAGTGTCAAAACCTGGGGGCAGGGTGTTACTGACATTTAGTGGGTAGAAGCCAAGGATGCTGCTAATCATCCTGTAATACACAGGGTAACTCTCCACAATAAAAAATTACCCAGCCCAAAATATCAATAGTGCCAACACTGAGAAACCCTAATCTAGAATATACTTTGTTGTACCGAAGATAAGTGGTCAACGACATCATGAAATCATTGCTTGCTCAGAGCTGGGACCAATACTTTCCAATGTTATGATGGGTCTCTGGGCTTCTGTTAGCCTCTTGATTCTCTAGGCATTAAAGTCGAGCTGCTTGAGTTGGCAGGGGAGGCATCTGAGTCAGGTAGTCACTAGCCAAATTGGAATAACCTTTGGCAGAGTGTGAACCAGTCCATCTTTTTAAGCCAATGTTGCCTTAACTTAGCTTTGGATGTCTCATCCCTTAATCTGTAGCCAAAACAACAGGGGCCCTTGGCACAAATTGTGGAATCTGCCTGCTCTGCTTGAAAGAGGTCTGTGGGGCTGGGAAATGAGCTCAGATTAAATTTACTTGTCCAAGGCCACATGGCAAGTATGTTTTGGAGCCACATTCAAATCCAGGATGCTTACTTTCTAGCTTTCTTGGATTTCATTAAGTGTTCCTACCTTTCCCTGGTGAGATTGATGCCCCCTTGTTACCAATTCTCTAGGAAACTTGGTCCAGGGCTGAGGCTCTTCAGTCAGTACAGAGACATCACTGTGTTTGTTATGAACCATAGTTTCATCTTCTCTGTCCTGAAGTTGAATCAGGCTAGTACTGTGGCTTCTAGTTTATCCTTCTGTTCAACTTGTACACTTCATAAGAATCTTTCTTTTGTTTATGGTAGAAATTGACATGTAGAAAAAAAAATGGAATGGAAGGAAAGACCAAACATTTTCTAGTTAGGTTACTAATTAACTATGTGACTGAGGGCAAGCCACTTATAAATCTCTCATCTTTAAAACGATAAACAAGACTTCATTCTAAATCTCAAAATTCATGATCATAGGGCTAGGGTTCTTTTTTATTATAACACACCCATTTTTCTTAGTTTAAATCTGTAGTATTCAACAGCTTAACATGTAGGAGTTAAGAAAGAGCTGTTCTAATGTAGAAGAGGCAAGATTTGATGTAATTGGTAGAAATTGTGAATACAGTTTTACACTCTGGGTGTGGATTGGGAAGCTCTTATTTCTCTAAGAAGACTCAGTTTCTCAGATAGTCTCTGCCTCAGTTTCCACAGGTTTTAATGAGTGGACTAAACACAGAGCATAGTCCTACATGACATGATCATAATGCAAGCTATGACCAGTACTTTGGAAACCTGTGGCCAAAATCAAACTTAGAATCAGGCAAATTAGGAGACACCTTTTGTTCCTGTGATGAAAAAGTATTCATAATGCTGGAAAATTAATAAGAGGGTTCCTTAAAATAACAGACCCAATTTTGAATTTTTAGCAATGTAATTTTCAAAAATCTGACCTGCCCAAAACCTTTCATACAAAATCCTTTGTAAAGCAAGGAGGGTATATCTTTACTGAGAAATAAATATTCCTTGAAACTTTGGAAAATATGCGGAAAATGTTTCAGATGAAAAACACAGAAATGCCCTCTTCCTGACTCTCTCACAGATGCTCCCTGTCCCTTGTCTACTCAAGGACAGACTTTATCTTCAACTGGCCAGAGCTTGACTACTCTGGGTAATGACTGAAATGACCCCAAAATATCAATAAGTAACAATCTACAGAGTCACAGTATATAGCAGGCACTTAAAACTTCCCTTAAACTGCTGGCTGAAGCACTAATTAAGATCGGACATGGAAGCTAAGTGACACATGCTTTGTGGTGTCCTATAGCGTGAGCGCGGAACTGGGTTCTTTCACTTACTACTGCCTCATAATAAAACAAACATTTAATGTCTCTGCTGATACAGTCTCCTTTGCTTTATTATGTTGTTTATTCCATGTAAGCTCTCAATATGAGTTATAAAAATGTCTCTGGGTCTGCAGCTGCATTTTTCATCTTATAAACTCCCAGGGATCTCATCAATTCAACCTGCTTTGTAAAGTTCGCAGCAAACCACTACAGGCAAGGGTAGGCTTAATCAGAGTTTCTTCTTCATAATGAACATGGCACACAGAAAAAGCATAGCAACGAATGAGCCTGTGATTGTAGGTAAAGACTTATTAGATGAAAATCTATATTTAAATTAAGAGCTCTGCGATAGGATTCTTCCATGTATAACAAAAATCACCATGGAATGCCTCTAAATAGCAAGTGTTGTCCTAGGCATTTGAATAGAATTTAATCTAGAAACAGTTTACCCTAGGTTTTAAGCAATTCATTGCTGGTGAAAAAACAAATCTGGATTCTTCAGAATAGAAATAGAAAAAAAAGCATTTGCGGTAACTGGGCATTATTATAGCTACAGAAATCCAAAGATCACTTTCTTTTGTATAATTTTTGGAATTATAAATTGTTTATCTTTCCTTAATAACTTTCACTATAGAAAGAGCTCTTTTTTTGTTCAGTTTACAGAAAAGCGTCTGGAGCAGTTCAGTGACACAGATGTTGGAAATTAAGGACTGAATTCAGACTGAAGCTTTTTATCACCAGCCCTCTCCCCACCCCCCACGCTTTTATCCAGTACTAATTAATGTAAAGGCCAAAAGTCAGACAAAATGATGTGAAAAGGGAAGGTGACAGCCCTGGGGATGAGACTGAGACTGTTTTGTGTAACAGAGAGACACCAGTTGACGTTTTGCAAATACTTTTAATGATAATCATTTTCAAAGGTTCTCTTTTCCTAGTCAACAAATACAAAATAAGTCAACTTCCTCCAGACTTCCGAAAGCTTGTAACAGAGTTAGAAAGTGTTCCAGCTTTTCCTTCCAGATAGCCGGAGAGGACAATCCTTGCTGGTGGCCTGACACCGAATCATTCATAACCCCTGGGGAAGGCCGGTGTCTCCTGGCTCCAAAGGGGATGGTATCGCCCATCAGGTGCCGAATGGAGCTCTTCCAGCCCGCAGTAATCTGGCAGGGCAATAATTGTGCACCTTAGGTCTCCCCAGTTGTGCTGTAAAAATGCTAACTCACCAGTATTATGAATGAGGTTGGGGTTTGCCGAACGGCGAGGAAATGTGTCGAATCTGTGTCCTTCCCTTTCCCAGCTCAGCTCCTCAGGTCCCCTCCCCGCCTCCTTTCTAGGTAATCTTTTGCCCAGTAAAGTACAGTGAACAAATACAATCCAGGTACTTCTTCGAGACTTTCCTGGGAAGTGTAGGGTGGGAATCTTTCTTTCAGTTGCCCTTTCAGGGAGGAAGGCCTCATTTTCGTAACGTGTTCATTCGTCTGCACTTAGCAGAGATTTGTGGCCGGGGTGCCACAGAAGGGCTGCCTGGTGGGGCTGGCTGACCTCCTCTCAGGGACCACCGTGCGGTGAAGGGGTCCCCTGCTGGCAGCCCGTCAGGTGAGGGAGAAGGCCCCTGTGGGGTTGTGTGGGTGGTAGCCACACCAGAGCGTTCCTGTCTCCAGTGCTCGGAAGGCTTGCACCCAGAGGTGCTGTGTCTAGTCATGGCTGTCTCATGCCTTCTCGGGGTGCCCCTGCTCACATAGTGTCTTTGATAAAGGGGTGCTGCTCGTTTTCCACAAAGGAGGCATGAGGACGGCCGTGCGTCCCGCTGGTAGGTCCTTGGGCATGGGGAGCGTTTTTGTCTCATTGGGTATTCGGTCAGCTGATACCTTTGAATTCCTTCAGGCCTTTTGTGGGGGGTGGGGGTGTTATTTAGGAGAGTCTTCCTAAGAAAACAGAAACGCGTGAATTCTCTGTTTTGCACGTGGCGATCTTTTAATCAGGGCATTGGAAGTGGCTGATGCCCTGTAGCCAATTCTGTGAGGCTGTTTTGATTAGGAGGATGTTTGACTTGGCTGGATCCATGGGGCTGAATCAGTAAGGAAAACGCAGTTTGTACTTGGCTTGTCCTTTGAATGACTAAGTAATGCATATGGTGATTCCCCATATTACTCCATTTAAGCCCTTGCCCCTGACTCACACCCCATTTTTTCTCATCCTGTCTCTCACCTTCAGCCTACCCCCCAGTGGGTAGAGGGAAGTCATGAGATGGGGATGCATATGTGGATTCTGCATTACTCAGGAGAGAAAAAGCTGATGCTTGATTTTTTTTTTTTTAGGTTTTATTAAAAAGTTCCCAAGTCAAAAGAACAGTGTTGTGTTAAAATTGTCTTATCAGAATGTCCTATGCTTTTGCATTTTCCTATTTAAGGCTATGCATGAACTCTGGGGCCTGCCTAGGTGAGGGTCTTGAGAATGTGATTAAAGATTAAAGTGATAGGGAAAGTGATAAAAACAGAAAAAAAAATACTTTGGATATAAAGTCACCAACCTATTAAGCCACCTTTAGAATGGTGGGTGAAAATAACAGTGTTATTAAAAAAAGGTTGGAACTGTTACCTTTGCTTTGAAATCAGCATGTAAAGGAACATTTTATTACTCTAACACTTCATCTTTAATTTTTAAAATTATGAGATTTATAACATCTAAGTGTAGTCTGAGTACATTTTAATTGTTAAATTTTTTCTTAAACTGTGATTTAAAAACAAGTCATAATTTTTTTAAAGATTTTATTTATTTATTTATTTGAGAGAGTGACTGAGCAAGAGAGAACACAAGCAGCGGGGAGGGGCAGACGGAGAGGGAGAAGCAGGCTCCTCACTGAGCAGGGAGCCGGATGTGGGACTCGATCCCAGGACTCTGGGACCGTGACCTGAGTCGAAGGCAGATGCTTAACCGACTGAGCCACCCAGGTGCCCCAACAAGTCATAATTTTTAAGCTGGGTTTCATTACTTAGGGAAACAACAGTTTTTTTCTAGTAGAACACATTGATGGTTTAAAAATGTAAGGTAAAGAAAAAATAGTATCCACCTGAAAGTTTTAGCAGAGTTCTAGCACAGGACATAATTAGCCAGAACTTTAGAACAACTTCTGAATTTTGAGGTCATTGTAGATTCGCATGCAATTGTAAGAAATAATACAAAAAGATCCTGCATTTCCCTATACCCTGTTCTTTTTCCTCACCCCCCCAACATCTTACAAAACTATAGCACAATATCACAACTAGGTTATTGACATTGATTCAGTCAGGATATAGAACAGTTCCATTAACACAAGGCACCTGTGAGCTGCTCTTTTGTAGCCTAAATAGGAAAGACTTTAGTTCTTCCCTACTATCTGTTCCATGTGAGTCTTCATTACTACTCACACAGAACACTTCACTTCTGACACTTCTGGTCACCAAATGTTGTGGAAGTTTCCCCCACACTGGGCAACTCTCTGTGACACCAGCTCCATGTCCTAAAACTCAATTCTGGCACTATCTACATGGAGGCAGCATCAGATTCCACAGGTTAAGAGTTCAATTCTACAAGACTGTTCCCTACCCTCCACGTCAGAAGCCAGTTGCAAGCCCCAGGCTGTTACCTGTGCTTCTGACCAGCCAACCAGCCACACACTAGGGGTTCCAGTGACGTCCTCAGTTTTGATTAATTTGCTAGAGTGGCTTACAGAACTCAGGGAAACACTTACTTACCTTCATCAGTTTATTAAAGGATTACAATAAAGGATATGAGTGAATGGCCACATGAAGAGATATATAGGGTGAAGTCCCGAACAAAGAAGCTTCTGTCCTCTTGGAGCTTGAAGCTAGGTTCTGTGGCACTGGGAAGTATTCTGGTTCCCCAAGTGTGGAATCTCTCTGAAAAAGGCCAAAAAGTTTTCCTCTTGGGTTTTTATGGAGGCTCCATTACATAGTCTTGATTGACTAAGTCACTGATCATTGGTTGATTCAACCTGTAGCCCGTTTCCTCTCCCTGGAGGTTGGGGGGATGGGACTGAAAGTTCAGCCCTTTAATCACATTCCTGGTTGGCATTCCTGGCAAGCAGCCCCTGGCCTTGGGTGGGGTCCAAAAGTCACCTTCATAAATAACAGGACATCCATTCCACCTTTAGGACTCTGAAGCGTTTTCAGGAACTGTGGGCAAAGACCACATATATCTGAGAAATATATTTTATTCATCTGAATGACTAAATATATATTTCTTATAAATTATTATATCAGATAGCTACACTCTTTTCTCCTGACCTCTGGCAACTACTAATCTGTTTTCTGTTTCTAGAAGTTGTCATTTCAAGAATGAAATAATACAGTATATAACCTTGTAAGATCGTCTTTTTTCCCGGAGCACAATTGCCTCACGATTCATCCAAGTTGTATGGATTGGTAATTCATTCTTTATTTATTGCCGAGCAGTAGTCCACGCTGTGGATGGACCGTTCATCCATTGAAGGACATCTGGGCTGTTTCCAGCTTTTGCCTATTATAAAAAAGCAAGGACAACTTTTTAAAGACATAGTTATAGAGATGTTTATGACTCTGTCTTATTACAGAGTATTTATTGGACTGAGGAGAGTAAGATTAAAGGCTTAGAATCATGTAGGACTAAAACAAATGTTATGAACTATGACAGTCTAGTTCAGAGTAGCTTGATTTCATTAATATAGTTGATTTTTGATATTCAGTCAAACTTAAGTTTATTATTGGCCAATGTCCATCAGTAGGATTTACGAATAGTTGTGCCCATGTTTTCAACCTAAAGGTTGCTCAACATATGCTATAAACAATTTGCTTTTTTTAAGTGTTGCTCACATATCTCACTGTGTTTCTGGCGCTGTGATAGCACATGATTGTGTTTATTTTTTTGCTGCCAACCCCAATTGTTGGATGTTTAAAACACATTAAATACCCTTATGCACTTGGAGGTCTGTGATGAAGAGGCTTAATTAAATAAGCATTCCATTATGAACAGAAATGCCAGCACAGGCATAGTTTGCGAAGTGTCCAGCTTACTGATGGATGGTAGGCTATCAGTTGAGGGACACTCAGAAATATGCGGTTATGCTGGTAGGAAGTAGAAAGAGCCTGTCTCCTTCCCCTTGGATCCCACAAAATATATGCATGCATCTGTTCATGCTCCATGTTAGCCCGGGCAAAGTGGGGAAACAGAGTAACTGACATCTTATCCACCCGGCAGGTGCTTCTAGCTATGGTCATTTGTTGATGTTGCTTTTAACCTAATTCACAGAATTTCTCTAGGCAAAACATGTTAGCACTGACAATAAAATGTCATCTGCTTAGTAAATTTTTCCTAGAAGGCTTAAGATGTTAAAAAAATGTTCTGCTTTGATCTCATAACAATCTTTTGGAAATACTGTTAGCCTCCTTTGGGGCCTTATTTTATAATTAAGAAACTGAAATATAGAGACCGGGTTGGTCTGGGAAAACTTCATGGAGATAAGGAAATGAGTTGACTCTAACCCTAGATTCCCCTAGAAAATGGGGACTCTAAAGAGAGAAATAGTTCCAGAGGATAAAAGTGGACAGCTTTGTTAAAGAAAGACAAAAGGGAATGAGATGGTTATGCTGGACACTCCCTGAAGGCAAGGTTCCTCTTTGATCTGTGCTCCCAGTACCTAGTTCAAGTCTCACCTAATGGATGCATTCGATAAATGTTTGTTTAATGCATAAATAAACATATGGATGAAAAAACGACAATGATTCCTGATGTTGTGATTAAAAATGCCTTTCTTAGGCACCCACCTTATCCTGGTGGTGGTGTTTGTATCTGGTATCTATGGCTACATAACAAACTAATCCAAACTTAGTGACTTAGGACAGCATTTCTGGAGGTTCACTGGATGCTTCGGGACAGTTCTTCTGGTTGTCCTTGACACATCTCTTGCAGTTGGATAGCAGCTGGGATGGAGTTTCTGGAAGCTCCACTTGGCTAAGGGGATGTCAGACTGCCTCTCTTTCCAGGGGGTTTCAGGGCCTTTCCTCTTTATGTGGCCTTTCCAGCAAAGTAGCTGAACTTCTTATTTGATGGCTCAGGGCTCTCAGAAAGCACAAGGTGGACACTTTCAGGTTTTTCAAAGGCTCAGGCCTGCAACTGTCAGTAAACGACTTCCTCCACCTTCTTTTAGTCATGGGGGCAGCTCAGATTTAAAGGGAGGGGTAATAAATCCCACCTTTTGATTGGGCTCCACTGTGGTTTTCCAACAATTCTCTACACCAACTGGGCATTTGACAATTCCACTCAATTCTGACACTAACTACCCAGAGTTAGCACAGAGCCCAAAGGTTAAGGGTTCAGTCCCACCAAAGTGCCCCCCACTTCAGACACCAGCCACGAGGGAGGGTATTCCCAGGTTATCCACATTTCTCCTCAATCGACTGCAGATTTAGGGGGTTCCCCCAACCCCACCTCAGGTTTAGTAATTCACTAGAAAGACTCAAAGAACTCAGGAAAATGCTATATTTAGGATTATAGTTCATTATAAAGGATACAAATGAACAACCAGATGAAGAAGGGTATGGGGAGGGCCAGAAGGATCCTGAGTGCAGGAGCCTCTGTCCCCTTGGATTTGGGGTGTACCACCCTCCTGGTACATCAATATGTTCACCATTCAGGAAGCTCCCCAAACCTCATTATTCAAGAGTGTTTATGGAGGTTTTGTTCACTAGGAATGATTGATTAAATCATGGCCGTTGGTGGTTGAACTCAATCTCCATTCCCTCTCCCCTCCCCAGCAGTAGGGGTATGAGGTTGAAAGTTCTAACCCTATAATCGCATGTGTGGCCAGCCCCTCTTTTGAAACTATCCAGTGGCCCACCTTGAGTGACCATGATAGCATAAACTCAGGTATAGTCCAAAGGGGTTCATTATGAATAACAAAGGCACTCCTATTATTCAGGAAATTTCAAGGGTTTTGGAAACTCTGTGGCAGGAACTGGAAATGTGGACAAAGGTAAAAGGTATTTTTTGTTATATGACAAGGGTAATGACAAAGAATTTGTGGCTACCTTTAGTCCATCATGCTAGTCCACCAGAGATTCAAGCTGGCCTGATACCTTACACAAAATAGATGGCATTTTAAAAGTGACTGTTTTCCTATCATTTACTTTGTTAAATAACAAAAACTCAACCCATGCATTTTAAAGATCCAAGTGACATTATTAAGCACGATTCAGAAGTTGGGCAGCATCCCATCTATCAAGTAGAGGAGAGCTCCAAGGAATTGTACAAAAGTTCTAGGAAGGAGGGTGGGAAAGAAGTTATTAACAAAAGAAAAATGATCGTTTCAGGTAGGGTCACCTTCCTTTAGGGGGCAGGGTGGGGGTCTTATTAGGTGGGGGGATGGAGAGGGCCCATGTGACAGCTTCCTCACTGATGCTGATCGGAAAATTCCTGACTGACCATTTAAGACTACATTTCTGCAGGAGGTTAGATTTTGAGTCCTGGTTTGGTGACCCGGCCTAAATGGTGCCATTTTGGACCTGCAGTTTTCTTTTTACAATTTCTTCCTTTTGATCAGAAGGATCAGAGTCTCAGCTTAGTTGAGAGATGTGATCAAAATTTAAGGCATTAGCACAAGTCTCAGCTACTGCTCTGAAGTTCTCATGGTTTTTGTTCTTTCTTTGTTTGGTATCCAGACGTCATGATGTTTTTACTTAACCCCTGGGATCTTCATAGGTCATGGCTTTGGGTTCACATTCTTTAAGTTGGTCATTTTCCTTGTTCCTTTCTTGACATTCCAATCTTAGGGAGATCATTTGCTTGGTGGTTAGTGGCTACAAAGATGCATTTAAAGCTTTTGAGAGAATAAAGTGCCCCAGGGAGATGATTAAGATTACTATAAACAGGATAATTCCCAGTGTTTGGAGTACACTTCGGAGCCATGGTTCCCAAGACCCAAACCAAAGAAAGACCCTGTTGAAGGAGTCACCCTTTTACGCTAAGTGGCTTGGTCCATGATTTTATGTAACTGACTTTCAGCTTCCCCAGATGTGTTGATCCGGGTACAGCAGGTGGTGGTAACCACAGTACAGATACCTCCTTGCTCAGCTAAAAGATACTTAAAGGGCTCTCCTCTTATCAAGAACAATTTTTGCCAGAGAGTTTAAGAATCTTTGTTGAACTGCTTTTGCTTTAGCAGTGGTTTCTGCAACAATTTCAAGAATTAAGGAGAAGTTCCTGATCATGCCTCATTTACATTTATTCCTAAACGAAGAGATAGAGATGTACCAAAAGGGGTGAATCCTGAATCGTGAAAGCCTCCTGGTAGGTGCTTTCTAATGCAACAGTGTAAATTCAGGGGAGTCGACCAATGAGATGTCTTGTTTTCCTTATGAAAAGTTAGGGTTTTCTTCTAGCCTGAAATAAAAGATTGTTCTAAATTCCAGAGGTTACCCCCTTTTGGCAGTGGCCTGGGAGATGCAGAGGAGGGTCTTCTCTTTCCAGGCTAATGACAGAATAAAGGAAAGGAAAAGAAGGACAAAGGGTTTCATGTTCAGTTAGTGTGAAGTCTTTCCCTGTCCTCTTGGGCAGAAGCAATCAGCCTTGCTGTCAGCTCCTTCCCTTCCTCATCAATTTGGCTCAAAGGTCATCAAGATCTTCTAGTTTCGCAGCAGTGTCAGTGGTTAGGAGCACTTGATAAGGCCCTTCCAATGGGCTTTGAACACTGTCTTCCTCTGGTAACGTTTCCAGTATGCCCAGTCATCGGGCTCTAGATTATGACCAACAGGAACCTCTGAATTGGGATCTAGAAAGGCTTCTTCAACGTGTTGATGCCAGGCTTGAGCATAAGACCTTAGAGACTTAGAGTAGCTGGTCATAGTAGCATGAGATGACAAAGGACAAGCAGAAGGTTGTATAACTAGTAGACATTGGTCTGCTGGTGACTATCTCATGTAGAGTAAGTTTGTTTCTCAAAGGGGGGACTGCAAACTGTCAGCAAGACCAAAGGCATTACCTTAGCCCAGGGAAGTCCAGTAGTCACAGCACATTTAGAAGTTTCAAGTTGGAGGATCCTATTTATTCTCTCAACCTTGTCTGATGATTGAAGTGATAAGGACTGTGCTAATCCCGAGAAGTTTGCGAGGTTTCCATTAAGGCTTGTATGATTTGTTCAGTGAGGTGGTTTCCTCAGTGACTGGAAATTGTGGAAGGTTCCCAGTGGGAAACACATTGTCTAATGGTTTCTTTGCCACTAGGAGGTATCAGCTTTGTGGCAGTGGAAGGCCTCAGACCATCCAGAGAACACACTAACGATAACAAGAACACAGTGATAATATATACTAACTGGCAGTTGAATGAAGTCCAGTTGCAGGTATGCCAAGGCTCCAGGGGAAGAAGGTCTGAGGCGTCTGGGGACAAAAGTAATTTTTCCAGGATTATGGACTCGACCAGTCAGACATTGCTAGTAGACTATTTTTGCAATTTTATACAAATCTCTCCACCAATGTCTGTTCATAATTTGAGTCATCTTAAATGCCCTTTAGTGGGTGAAGGAATGTAAAATTCGAAACATGGGGTTTGTTTGCCAGGGAGCTGGGAAGAACCAAGGGGCCATCTTGGGTTTCCCATAACTATGACTGTTCATTGAGTTTACCACCATTATTTGCCCATCGTGATTCTCCCATTCTGGGAGCTGATTGTTGCCATGTTGGAAGGACGTCGGGATAGCAGAAGTTTGGCAACAAGAGGTCATTTTTGTAGAAGCAGAATGAATTTCATCCACATGTGCCATGACCTTTACAGATTCTGTTGCTGTTGGCCTTTGCATCAGTCAGCTAATTACATATTACATTTTTTTCTGGAGATTCCTTTTCCACAATCCTTCGTGGCTTTAATTACATGTATTAGAATTTTTTTAAACCCTTAGAAACCTTACTTTGTGGTGAAAACCAAGTAGTAAGCAATTGTGAACTGTTAAACCAGCATTCTGTAGATTTGCAAATTTATGAATACGTTTCATAATTTTTAGAGGCATATTCCTTTTTCATTTTCCAGTGTAGCACAAACACATCCAAATATCTTTTACTTTCTCTCTAATAAGAAGCCAAAAGTAGATAAGCCTATGTTCAGTCTAATGTTTTAGTATTTTATCTTATTTGGAAATGATCTGGGTATTAAATGAATTTAGTTTATCAATTCACCTAACTTGGCAAAACTTTAAGGTTTTAGGTTACCAAAAAGATTTGGTGCCTCAGATTTTTATAATTTTATTTATATCTATTCAGTTTACTTGTTCTTAACAATTATGCTTGAATTGCCCATAAAAACTTAATGAGACATCAAAGTCAGTCATTCTCCCAAGCTATTTTTAAAAAACATTTTGTAACAGATAGCATCGACGTATTTGACTTTAAATAAACCCAGGCAGAATAAAAGTTTTAATTTTGATGCTGATAACCCTAGAGACATGTCTATTTTAATTAAACCAACAAGCGAGTATTTTTCCAGATCACATGAACTTGAAAAAACATTATGTTAGTTTCTGTCTTTCTAAGAGTTCTACAATGCCCGGTCCTTACAAGTGCTTGCCTTCAAACTAATTAGATAGAGCTCTTTTACAAATTAATTTTAGCAGTACCATCCAGAGGTAGAAAAATATCTCACTCATACCATATATCTATATCTATATCTATACATATATATAGGCATACACACAGAGACAAATGCAAAGACCCTGTAGTTAGCAATGTTTGCAGAGAAGATTTTTAAGATTTGTATTTGTCCCTGGAATTAATCTTAAGGAGGCTCTGCTATAGAACTCTTCTAGCAGTTGGTATTTTATTTTGTTTTTAAGATTTTTTATTTTTAAGTAATCTCCATCGCCAACGTGGGGCTCAGACTCACAACCCTGGGATCAAGAGCAGCACGCTCCACTGACTAAGCCAGCCAGGCACCCCTAGCAGTTTGTATTTTAAAAAGACCTCCTTTTTTTTTTTTCCCCCTTCTTTCTCCTTCAGTCTCAGGTGATTACGGTCTATGCCCACAGTATTTCAGAGACACAGGTTTATAACTTTAAGGGCAAAGAAAGAATGCAAGTTCTGCCCAAAAAGGACTTTGGTTTCCCAGAGCCAAGAGTTTATAAGCTGTTTGAGATAAACGAGAAGTTGGGGCATTGGTAAAGGACTAGGTGAATTTTGAATTGCCTCTAGAGCAGCATTTCTAGTTTTGTAAAGATCTGTAAAATAAGGACAGTTATTTTAATTCCTCAAAGAATTGAGTTGTAACTTAAATGATATCATATGTTGGTCCACCCATCCAACTACATTGTTATCCTCAATTTCTTTCTTTCCCTCTGGGTACATAGTTCTAATTTTAAATATTTCTGACAGTATTGAATGACCCGACTTGAGTATAACAGGGCTCCCCAAAGGGTGCATATGATACTCTCTTCCCAAGATCCAGAGTCATTCCTGAAGATAGCCAGAAGAAAGAACCAACAACCCACTTGTCCAGGCAGGCAGAGAGCCAAGCCTGGTGATGCACATTGAGACAAGCAAAGAAGGCCCCAGGTACCCCTGGGAGGGAGAGGGTCAGTGACCTATGGGCCTAGATTTGGGAAGGAAGGAACAAGGTGAAATTTCATTTTCCTTTCTTAGCCGGGCACGGCAGACAGAGATAGAGGAGAACTGAATCCTCCCCCTTCACTGGCTTCTGCCAGTTTTCCTAGGATCCGCTCTGCAGGCTCTGGTACCCACCCGAGTTTCCCCTGGGCTTTTTAAAAGACTAGCATAGCAGTTTACCAGTTTCATCAACTCTGGGCGGGGTCCAGAGGGGTCCTCCTCTCAAGGGAGGGGCGTAGGGGTGTCCGTAAGGCCATTAACTCAGCAGACCTTGGTTTACGGTTATGTTGCCTTTTCAATCCAGACTAGAGTGAGGTCTCAGAGGAGGATAGAGGGGAACAGTGCGAGTTACGTCACTCTGACAGTCTGCTGTTTTACGTATCATTACACCTTTCATGTTTCACTGGCCTTGTGCAATAATTCTTTCAATGATACTACTTGGGAATTTTGGAACCTCTGGGAGGCTGCTACTTGCCCATTAAAACAGGTATCCCATCCTGTTTAATTTGGGGACCCCGGCTTTTAAGTGCACTTCTTAAATGAACAATCTTGTCTAATTGGAATATACCCCATACTGGCCATTGTCCTTCTGAGTTGAAATTCCCCTGAGGGCCGGCATCAGTTTGGTAGGACCCTAGCTGCAAATAGAATTAACCCATATTTCTTTCCAGCCATAGCTAGCCACAGAGGGTGTGCAACTCATATTACTTTCTGGCCTTATTTTGGGCCAAGTTGCCAAGCTGAGTTCTTCAGGACACAAAACAAGCTTAGTAAGATTTTGCCTTTTTTTTTTTTTTTTTTTTGAGATACCTGCCATTTCCAGGACTCTACTTCTTAGACATAAAATAAGCATGTGTGCCTGAAGGTAGTGTGCTTGACTCTTCAGAATTCAAGGATCCCAGTAGCTAAGCCTTTGGGTTTGTCCTAGCCAAACTAATACATGGACGGGATGTGCTGCTGGGCTGGGGATTGTTCATGTTTCACAGTGTACCTCATCGCGTGGAAGCTTTCTTGAGGTTGGTGAGTGACCTAGGATCAATCCAACCTGTTTCATGACCGATTTATCCTATCATGAGAATCTTTTTGAGGCGGTGAGTGCTCTAACAGTGTTTAAATGCTTGGCTTATGCCCAGCAATTTTTTGCAGCTTTCCTGGCTTCTGAGATTCCCTTAACAATAACTTTTTTTTTAATTAAAAAAAAAAAGATTTAGTTATTTGAGAGAGAGAGAGAGAGAGAAGAGAGGCAACAGGGGGAGGGACAGAGGCAGAATGAAAGAGAGGATCTCAGGCGGCCTCCCCACTGAGAATGGAGCCCAACGTGGAGCTCCATCTCACGACTCTGAGATCATGACCTGAGCAGAAACCAAGAGTCCATCGCTGAACCGACTGAGCCACCCAGGCGCCCCAGTGATAACTTTTATCTGCACAAAACAAGGCAGACAAACATGTGCACCTTAACGTACCAGCAGTAGTCAAGGGATGTTACTGAGTCCTGGCCACAAGAAGGCCTGTGCGTACTGCCACCAATTCCTGTGGAACCTTGGACTGGGGAAGGGATTAAAGCAGCCAACCCCAAGGAATGGGGACTGTGGACTGATTCCAAACAAAATGGAGAACTCCAGCGGCCACCAACAGTTTCTAGTATGGACTCCAGGGACAGAAACAAGGGCTGGGGTTCTCACTCGGGGGAACTGTGATCTGAAAGGCTAGAAGCTTGAGCTCTGGGAAGACCCTTCTGCCAGCTCAGTTGGGCTCCAGGCAAAACTATCGGCTCAACTGGGTTCCTGAGCAGAATTACCTGCTCAGCTGGGCTCTGGGCAAATCTGCCAGCTCAGGTGGGCTCCAAGCCTAACTGTCTGCCAGTTCAAGCTGACCTGCCCTGTAAAGGAAAGCCAATTCGTTGGAGACCTTGAACACAAAAACGGGGGAGCTCAGAGCTGAGAGGAGCTCACTCAGCCCTCAGAAAGGGCAGGAGAGACTGGAAATGCAGAGGGCTCATGGGGTATCACACTCGCGTTTCTTGTCCCTGGATGCCCGTGGACGTTCGCTTCAGGTCCCAGCACTGCCACCAAATCAGTTAAATAATAAAAATTCAATTAAGTACATTTTAGAGATCTAATCGGATTTATTAATCAATTCATGAAGCAGGCAGCATCCCATCCAGCAAGTAGAGGGGAGCTCCAAGGAAGGTTTTTATGGGAAGGAGGGTGGGTCAATAAGTTGTTAGCAAAAGAAAAGAAAGGATTGTTTTACCTTCCCTGAGAAGGGCGGAGGTCTTATTAAGTGGATTACCTTACCTTCTTTTGGGGAGTGGAGAGGACCCATGTGACCGATAACCTCATTGATGCTGATCAGAAAATTCCTGACTGGCCAGTTAAGACTCCATATCTGGGGGAGGTTGAACTGTAGGGAAATAGAGGGAAAATGACCTGTGTTTTTTCCCCATTGCCACTAGAGCAGGCTCCCGGACAGCTGATGCTATGCCTTATGGCACATGCCAGACACATTCATGGATTTATCAGAAAAGCTATTGAATTGATGTGTGGGGGGAAAGAGGATGGTGACGGGAAAGGCCCGCCGACAGGCCTCTGGTCCTCAGTCATGGCTTCTTTGGCGACTACTCCCTAGGCCCCCTCAGCGCTCATGCCTGCTAGGCTCTGACTTGATGAGAGCTAGGACTATGCTGGTTCCCCTAAACTTGACTGTCTCCATCATTTATTTTCCTCCTCACCCTTGTGTTCCTCTCTCCAAGCCTGGCTCAGACCTAGTTTTTGCCTGTTTGTTTTCTTTTGCTCACAGACTATTCTCTTGGGCCAGATTCCTACCCCCATCTCCCAATCATCTTATTCTGGCTCCTCAGATGTTTTTTTTTTTTTTTCAATCCAATCTTGCTAAAAATCTGTTTTAGGGTTTGACTATGGCTTTTTGGCATCATTATCTCACTGGGTCTAGTTTGAAGGTTCCAATGGGATCTCTTGCTGGAGTCTTTTCTTTTTAGGATTTCCTAGTCTACATCAGAAACATAAAGAAAATCATCACTTTGTCCTGGGGAGAACTTTATTTTCTTCATTCAGAAATTTAAAAATCTTAATGCTCCACATCTAGAGTTTTATTTTGTAAGGGACATTTTCTGGTAAGCTGCCAATGGCAACCTATAATAAGTGCCGTATGCCCCTTTGGGTTCAACTGTAATCTTTATGAGATAATTTTATCCCCTTCTCTTTTGCCGTGTAACTAAAATCTTCAAGTGCAAAGAAACTTTTGTATCCCCCCCCACATCCCAAAGCTAGCTTGGAGTTTGGCCTCAGGCAACAACCAACTAACAGTGCCCTGATGATAATTCTCTGGGGAGTTAATTAGGACAGCCTGAATAATTTAAGGGGCAGTTTTGGTGGGTGAAATAGAGAAGAGCATTTTGGGTGTCAAGGGTTGATGCATCCCCTTTTTCATTATTTCAGCTCTTACCGCTACTTTCCTAATGAGCATTAAAGAAAAGTAAACCTGTTTTATAGATGTGATACCATTAATTAATTTTGGTGCTTACTATGGGCTCACCATTGGGCAGGACTCTGTGGAAATTTGAGTTGTGATTATAAAGCAAGTTTATTAAAATTGCACAATAAAATCCTAGGCGGTCTGCAAGATCCATCCCAGAGGCCACCATCTCCTGGAAGTCTGACCAGACTCTTTGGGATTGGTCACTCCCTCATCCATACCTCATATAACTTGCTACACAGCTATATTGCAGCTCTTCAAATGTCGTCTTGTAACCATTTGTTCACCCATCTTACCCACTGGACATGAGCAACTGGGTGGTGGGGACTGTTGGCTTCATTTGTTTATTCAGTTATTTTTTTTAAGATTAGTATTTATTTATTTGTCAGAGCGAGAAAGGGAGGGAGCACTAGCCGGGGGAGCGGGAGAGGGAGAAGCAGGCTCCCCGCTGAGCAGGGAGCCCGATGCGGGACTCGATCCTAGGACCCTGGGATCATGACCTGAGCTGAAGGCAGATGCTTAACCAACTGAGCCACCCAGGCCGTCTCTGTTTATTCAGTTATTTTAATTAGGCATTGGATATATATTAGTCACTATTTGGTCCTAGTGTTTCAAAGAATGAAGACAGCCCTCATTTTGTGTATATTCTCTATATTTGTTGTGTGCATCATTGTGCAGCTGCATTTCTGCTTCACACTCTCTTTTTCCTATGGACAATTAAGAAATGCAGCCATTTTGAAGAATTATTTGACTATGACTGTGGTTAAGTATTCTCTAAACTTTGTTAACACATCAGCAGTCAGAGGTATAGAAGCTGGACATATTTTATTTGTAGTCTTTTCTCTGCCAGACACAATATGTACCATCAGCTTCTGATGGACTCTTTTAGGCCAGTGACTTGGCTCCATTGATCTTGGTATCTTCGGCAGTGTTTTGCTCATACTCGGTCGAAAGGTGTTTGGCATCGAACTAAATGAAAGGTGCTCTACTCAGCATTTATATACCTGTGGTTTATTTTTAAAGCTACGTTTTATTTAAAATGAGACTGACTTTAAATGCACTGGGATGGCTTCCTCTTAGAAGGAACCTGGAAGACCGAGGAGTTATGGCAGAAGGAGAAACAACGTGTTCTTATTGAGTCATGACTGTACCCATTTATCTGTTCCTACATCACCCTGAAGATCCCTTTTTGACTCCAACACTGGCTGCATTTCTTTCATCTGAATTTCAAGATCTCTCATAGTGTTTCACCTCCATACCCTTTACTTACCTTACTTAGATTTTCAGTATTTCCAATACTTGCAATTTTTGTCCTCTCTCATCTGCTGTTTTATGTTTTATGGATTTAGAGATATACTCTACTGAGCTCCAATCCTAGAACTGAATTGCTGAAGGAGTCCAGAATTTCCTACTAAGTACCCTTTGCTGTATGGGGAAAGGGGACCCTAAGGCTTCAACAGGAAGATCAGTAAACGCTGACCATGCGGAACAATGAAGTCTGTTAATATTTCCTGCTTCTCTCCTTCAGAGAATTTACTAGGCTTCCCCTCTCCCAGGCTTGCACTAACCCCCTTCTCTTTAAAAGCCCACGCCTTATACATATACCTTTTTAGTGTCTCCTCCATTGAGAGGATGGGAAAATACTATATACTAGGGTTCCCCGGTGTGTGAACTGATAGACATAACAGATATTGCTTATTCTTCCACCATCAAGTAAGTCCCTAAATTTGTGTGGCTCCTCTACTTTCTCTGATGACCTTCTGCCATGACCCAAGCTTGCCTATTATGGTAAGCAGTCTGCTCATCTCTTAAAGCAAAGGACATGCTCTTACATGATTGGTGGACACATCATTTTCTACTTTATAGAAAACATCATTCATATTCAGTCTGTCTTTCTACACTTACCAGTAATGTTATGGTATAGACTTCATGGAAGTGGGTTTCTCCGTGGCAGATCGTAATGCTCTTTCATGGTATAGACTTAGCAATTTCTCAACACAGAACTCTAAGCAATCACTTTCAGTTGATTGGAGTTGTTATTCAAAATGAAGCCCATTTGGTATCCCTAGCAGCTAGTCTTCTCTTACCTAGATATTTTTCTACACTGGTTTCCTAACAACTTGCATCAACCCCCTTAAGTATACTGCTGCCAAAATTTTTCTTCCATTGTCAGCTTTGACTGGATTACTTTTTTTTTTTTAAGATTTTATTTATTTGAGAGAGAGAGAGAAAGAGAAAGCACAGAGGGAGAATGAGAGGGAGAAGCAGACTCCTCACTGAGCAGAGATCCCGATGCAGGGCTCCATCCCAGGACCCTGAGATCATGACCTGAGCAGAAGGCAGACGCTTAACCAACTGAGCCACCCAGGTGCCCTGGATTACTTATTTATTGAAGCTCTCTGGTGATTTCCTGCTGCACCCAGTTGCCTCTGAATGTGTTGGCCATCTCTAGAAGGATAGTTATCACCTGTTTCTACACCCTCCCTCCCACATCATTTTTGTCTCTGCTTGGTCCATAAGTCTCTCTTCATAGGTGGTAGCCAATTCCCCATCCATTAGGAAGTGTATTAACTCCTTTCCATAAAGACCACGCATAGTTGTTCTAGGATTGCCTGGAATGATATGCTAATATTTCAGTGTTGGAGCCTCAGAGTTAACTCAACAGAGACGTTTCAATTTTCCCTGGTTCTGTGTGCATAAACTTAATCATTAATTAGATCTCTGGGGCCAGAAATTGAAGCAGGAATGTGCCATTTAATATGCTGCCCACATGTTTTTAAAATAGTTTAAATTTTTTGCCTGTGTTTCTTGTACATGTGCAGTGGGTGAGTTACTATCTTATCCCTGGACTTTGCCAACCGCTAGGGTGGGATCTATGTCTTGTAATTCTCTCTGTGGCACTTAACACAATGTCACAAAAACTTTGGCCTTCAGTATTTCTTCTTATGATAAACTTCGTGGGATTTTGGTATCTTGCAGAACTTCTGGCCTGTGGGGCAGGAGACTCATTTGCTTCTAGACCGGGCACAGACTCTCATTTGATGCTCCTGTGGGGTTCATCTGAGGACATGGGCCTCAGTGTTCTCGGCTGTGAAGTGTGAGGATGGGATTATCAGCAAGCTCCCTTCCAGCTCTAGACTTATCTGAGTGCTCCTTTCCCCCTGTTCTGTATCCACCACTTTTTGAAGTGTCTTCGTATTTAATATAATAAATTTGTCCCCACTTTCAGAGCTGTTTATGACATGAGAAAGAGGTGGGAAATAGTTAACATAAATGCATTCTGAGCAGCCTAATCCTTTTTTTTTTCCTGCCAAACTTCTCTTTCTTCCTCTTCCCCCGATATTTTTTGGGGGGTGGGTGGACGGGTGGGTAGCTTTTGCGATATTGATATTCAAAGAGTGGAGAATGCAGGACTGCCAGGGTTCATAATAGATGGTTATATGGTGCCATTTTAGGAGGGTTATTAAATAACACATTTATTTTCCAAAATAGTAGGATGTCTTAAGTGTTTAGGCTTCACCCTACTGCTGAAATAGAGCAAGAGGAAGAATCTAGGAAACACCTAGCTAGAACATTTTTGCATGATCTCAACTTTCTTATTGTTCCTGAGTGTCTTAATTTGGACAGTGGTGTGTGTTTGGGATTGAATGCAAGGAAATTCATTGCACCATTTTTCTGGCATGTATTCCCCTTCTCTAAACCCGGCTTTGCTAGTGCTGCCTCCTTCCCTGCTCAAGTGAGCCTGTCTGCCCACATCATAGCTACAATGGGTTGACACAGCCTTTCTCCCGAGGAATTATATTGCACTCTGGGTGGATGTAATTCATGCACCCACTATCCCCAACAGGAGAGGCATTCTCTGTATTGAGAACTACAAAGAAGGAACTGACCTCGTATTCCCAATGTAGAGCAAGTATATGGTTTATGTAAGGTGTTCAATAAAATATTTTTTAACTCTAGGAGAACTGAGATATGAGGAAGTAAAGAGACTTGCCAAGCTTCTTTAGGATAGCAGTCTTTGAACAGTTTTTTTGCTCTGTTCGTTGGAAGAGGCTGCCCATGAAATTGTCATTTTAGTGGATTATCATACAAACATTCAGTTACATTAATGTAACTGCTTTCCTTACATGCTGACTTGAGAAACGAGTTCCTTGAAAGATATTATCCTATGTAATTTCTAAGTGAAATAGAAAGAGCATGCCTTAGACTCTTACTTTTCTCATTTTTACATTCCAACCTTGCTTTAGTATCCTTGCTTTGTCCACCCCTGACCCTGCAATGCCTTTCAATGAAATAAAAGCCATTTGGATTGCCATAGCTTGTGGACGTTAGTGAGGGGCATCCTGAAACTTGAGAGGATCCCCAGATTCTCAAGTACTACAAACTGGGTTGCAACCACTGGGTGTCAGCCTGGATTTCCTCAGTGGTTTTATTACCATTTGTGCCAGGGGCCTTACATATTTGTTTTATCTAATCCTTTCTACAGCCCTGTATGGTAGGTTTTATGCTGTTGTTGTTTTGTTTTGTTTTTTATTATTATGTTCAATTAGCCAACATATAGTACATCATTAGGTTTTGATGGAGTGTTCAACGATTCATTAGTTGTGTATAACACCCCGTGCTCATCACCACACGTGCCCTCCTTAATACCCATCCCCTCGCACTCCCTCCCTTCTGAAACCCTCAGTTTGGTTCCCAGAGTCCAGAGTCTCTCATGGTTTGTCTCCCTCTCTGATTTCTTCCCATTCAGTTTTTCCTCCCTTCCCCTGTGGTCCTCCGTGCTATTCCTTATGTTGCACATATAAGTGAAAACTATATGGTAGGTATTAACCCTATTATAAAGTTTATACCCCAAGAATAGAAGACCCAGGTATGGGAGCCACCTGGCTGACTCAGTCCATGTAAGTGTTTGGCTCAGGTCATGATCTCCGGGTTGTGAGGTGGAGTTCCGCATCGGGCTTCATCCTCAGCACGGAGTCTGCTTGAGATTCTCTCCCTCTGCCTCTGCCCCTCCCCCTGTTTGCTCACTCCCCCCCCAAATAAATATTTAATTAAATCTTAAAAAAAAAGGCACATATATGGAATCACCATAAAAGTTAAATTAACAGTGATTCATATGGACTATGGATGTCTGCTAGATGCAGGGGCCTGCTAGATGCCCTTGAATGAGAAGGTGAGTTCTGTCACCTGTTATGGAGGACCAGAATGCAAGTGCAAGATGAGTGAAGATCTCTGTGGGGGTGGAGCACTTCGATGACTTTCCAGCAGCATCACACAAATGGACATCATGAGTACACTGAGGGGAAGGGATAATGTTCTCATTGCTCTTCCTGTGACAGAATTATATTTGCGTCTTCCCTGATGGAAACCTACTTCACCACAGTGGGTCTTTACTTGTGTTTCTCTGTTTTGGAGGGAGAGTCCTTCTATTTCATGCACTGGAATGGCCAGATACTCCGTCTCCCTGCTCCCCGGCAGCTAGAGCAGGGGTACGTCGTGACGTAGGCTTGGCCCACTGGTACTCTTCTTCTGAACTTTGGAGTTGGGGGACATGTAGTAGAGATCAAGGGACACTTGAGAAAGACTTGAAGGCAGTGGTGTTGACAGGCAGTGAGAGAAGTGTCCAGTGTGCTGCCGATATCCACCAGACCTTCTGCGGGCAGCGCCTGAGTCAGCTCCTGGGACAGCCACCCTCAGTTCCTGGCTGGCTTTCTCACACATCCACTGATTCTCTTCTTCAGTGTTCTTCCAACACATTCCTTTTCTGCTTAAGGTAGCCAGACGGAACTGCTGTTGCTCACAATGAATGACCCTGTATAATTCAGTCACATAATACAGTGTGGCTTCACTTTGTCACCTGGCCTAAACCACCTTCTGCACAGGCAGTTTAGAGACATCCATAGTCCATACGAATCACTGTTAATTTAACTTTTACAGTGAAAACTGGTTCCATGTGTGAAAGCATGATTATTTTGGTTTGAGTTTAATAAGCAGAAAACAACGAAAAAGAAAAATACTGTGTTGGCCCTGAGCATTAAAATATAAGGAAATAAAGCTCTTGATAGGTAGAATTTTAGCAAAGCTCCAAAGGTTTATTTGTTTGTTTATGTTTTCTGCCCATTCGTTCAACAAAAGGAGCTAGGAAAATTCATGGCAAGGAGAAAAATAAAGCATCAAAGAGGATAAAAATATTGAATAAAGTATTGTAAGCCCAAACACTTAAATCTTTAAGATTCATTGTAAGAGTATTTCACATTTCTCGGGCAGGTATTTTTCTCCCCACCACTTGGTATTCTGTGCCTACGCTTGCATATTTAAATAATAAATTAAAAAATCACACCAGAAAATGGTCAGACTTTTTTTTTTTCCCCATTTGACTCTCAGTTATTTCACTTGGATGAGACTTGTTAAGGAAACCATTTAGAGTTATAAATGCCACCAAGTCATTCCAAAGGAAAGATTAGAAATTCTCTCGTCGATTGCTAGTTAAAAAGGTCCTGACATTTCTCAATGGACTTGGCTCCTGTGATCGTTTACCAGTGACCATCTGACCTCCATGCTAAGCTGTTCCGCCTGGAATGGTCATGGCCTTTGCACAAGGCAGAGTGACACGTCATGGGTACCAACAGCCATAACAGCTTCTTGAAAAGCAAATCAGATTCACATTTAGCTTGAGTGCTGGGCAAGATCCTTCGTAGGCAGAAAAGGAACTACACCCCTATTACCATCTCAGCTTTTATATGGCAAATCTTTATAGTTGAAAAAGGCTTTATAATCATTTTAATTAGTGCTTTCTCACCAATGCTCTGGGTGTGACATGATTGGCGCCCTTTTCTAGGAAAACTGTAGTTAATGACATGGACTTGACACAAGACGCTAATTGGTGGTGAGCTGGTGATAGCATCAGAGTGATGGCAGAAGGTTTCTTCCATAGCCTGGTGAGCCAGGCTATTTCCCCCCAATTTTTAGAGGTTTAAGGAGGGGGGAGGGAGGAGCTGATGACTATGGGATTATTATAGTAAACAGGGCAGACATGATTTCCAAAAGCATCGTTAGAAATATTAACAGAAGTCTGTTTCAAAATTAAAGCAGGGTTTCTCAAAACTCACACCTGCAGTAAAGCATCCTTGACATATTAGCCAGCATGTAACCAGCATCTGAGATCGCATTTGGATTTGAACCTTTCCAGAATGGCTGTTTGTGCTGGTTTCTTGTCTTCACCTGAGAGTTTTCAGCTGGGCTTCTGAGCAGGCTGGACCTTGAGCCTGGGGAGAGGGGTGAGCCAGGCACAGGATTTTTGAGGCTCTTTGCAGTGGGCTGTTGGCCAGCCTGCCTTAATCTTTCATTAATAGGCATGGACTACACCCCAGCTGCCTTTCCTTTGACTTGAGAGAGGTTATTTGAGCATTCTAACTCTTGCTGTGTAAAATGTGCAGGTGTCCTTGTCAAGACATAAACTCTATTTGAACATTGCTTTACCATTTACTGTTATGTGCAGATGGTAAGTACTGTGAGGTAAAGACCTGTCCTCCTCCATTCACGTCAGAAGCAAGCATCTGGTGTATTCTTTGTCTATATGATTGATCACAGCCCTCACCTGAAGTTCCTGTAACCATTCCCTCACTCAGTAGACCATGACATGGCACAGGAAGGGGACAACACCCAGCTAAATAGTGTTAACACAGGTCGTTCGTGCTCTGATCCCCATTTTGATGACTCATCTGTGACTCAAGAACTCCAGTCTTCATGCAGATGCCATCACCCTGAGGACTGGTTTTGGGAATATGGCTCCTCAGCTGCCCCACGGTTATCTCTGTCCTCGGCATGCAGCACTGGAACTGCTGTGTCTGGCAGCCTCTGATGGTTCTCGACCCTCTCCCTGAGTGGCCAGTTACGGTGCCCCAGTGGGTCTGTAGGGACAACCCTGAGTCCCCACCCCTCTTTGCATGCGTTGATTCTCTGGGAAATATTCTTAGGCTTTCAAAAGCTGCAGAGAGACATACATCTCTGCTGAGTCTCCGTTGTCATCCTGGTGATTCTCCTTGAGCTTCTCCTCCCCTGGACAGTGAGGAGGGCACAAGGCCAAAGTTCTCGGCTCCAGGGGATTTCTCATACTCTCCAAAGATGTCTTAAAGGCATGCTTCTAGGAGCCCATCATTTCTCCTTGGCTGTGTCCTCAGTTGGGTTCCTCCTGCGTGTGGCATCAACCCTGAACACATCTTTGTATGCCCTACATAGGACCTTGGGACTCAGGGCAAACTTTAGTACCAGTGCCATGTTCCATATGATTCCTTATCAAATTACATTCCGAGATTATGTATTTTACACTAAAAAAATCCCCCCAAGTATCTAGGACCACACTGGATCTTAAATAAAGGCCCATTAACAGTGTGGCATCCATTAAGCATATATTGAAGTAACTTTTTCTCCTCGAGTGTTCCTCTCGTGATCCCTACTATTAACTTCCCTACTCTGAGGAGCCACTCAGCCAGGACTTTCTGAGAGAGAAGAATTGGTATATTTAGCAGTCATCAGAGAGTTACTGTTATGATGCTGAGTTTTTAGGAACCTGTTAATTGTACTAGCTTAAACCTAAATTGCACGTTCCTCTCTTCATGTGGTGATGATGATGATTTTATAAATGCTGGTTGGATAGCACTGTAATTATTAGGCACCAGCTTCTATTTTGGTAACAATTTATTCTTATACAACATTTGAGAGGTTTCTCTTTCCTGTGGTCACAAAGAGGTAAAAAAAAAAAAATGACATCCTTTTTAATAAGGCATCCCAAGCAGGCTGAGTACTTATGAATTATAAATGAAAACTTTTCAGTGATTAAAATAAATACACTGATGCAGTCCCCTTTTCTGCGTCATTGTTTCACGAGGCCAGTATGAAAATCACTCAGGGGAAGTCCCAAGGGCCTCTGAGATCACCTCCATCTGTTTCATGCATTTCTCTGATGGAAATCAGAGGGAATTAAGGACAATGGCATTTTGGCTGGTTTGAAGAGAGGGACTCTTTCTTCCAGGGGCCCTGCGGCCCAGCTCTTCATAGACTAGTCTTTGTAGCTATGGTCTCATAACATAACCTGGTCCACATTTCATTCCCTCAAGAATCAATTTCCATTTAATGTTCAAGGATGATTCCATTCCCTTTTTCCACACAGGTAAGGCTCTATTTAGTAGTGACAGTTGAGAGCAGGTGCTGGGGCAGATGATTTTAGAGGTCCTTTTAACTTATGAGCAAGAGAGGCTCATAAATTGAGGAACCTTGAAGACTGTCACTCCAAAATAAGACCCAAACACAATCTCAGAGGGATACTAATCAATATAAATTAATAGAATTTGGAGGAATCCTTCTTTCCCACCTCTCAGAGCAAAGCTTCTGCTGTCATCAGTGGTCATTGGGTAAGAAGCGTGTAGTAGGGAAAGAACTCTTAAAGACTATAATGAGGTACAGGAAGAAAAAGAGGGAGAAGCCTGGATAAAGAAGAAAACTTTCTTCTAGCTTTGTTTATTTCTCCTTGCCCTCCATTTGCCTTTTATTTGATCAGTTGTTGATTAAATAACATTAATGTCTGTTGCAGAATTGTGCATAAGAGACTGCTGGCCTTTTGCTGTTCACGTTGGAAATGAAAGGTTATGAACATTGCAAGTCATCAGTTCTGAAATGGCCCATTTGCCAACAATTAATGACTTTTGGGGAGCAATTAATGTCAAGGTGAAAGCAATGAACCCTTAAGCAAAATGGACAGTGGTTTCTGAGCTAAGAGAAAATTCAGCCTTTCATAGACTTTTCTCCTGTCAAAACATGTCTTTAAGGTCCAATATCTGATATTTTTTACTTTGTATCTCAAATAGCTAACTTATTTAGAGTTATTTTGATGGTTTGTTTAGATTATTAAGTCACACCTTTCTCTCAGAAATATATGTAACAAAAAGTAACACAGGAACAATAATGCTTAATAAAAATCTTAGTTTAATGTCAGTAATACTTATTGCCATCAAATTAGAACCAAGTTAATATCAGATTAGTAAGTGGCATCTCAGTCACAGTATTTTTTTTTTTTTTTTAAGTAGGCTCCATGCTGGGCATGGAGCCCAATGTGGGGCTTGAACTCATGACCCTAAAATCAAGACCTAAGCTAAAATCAAGAGTTGGACACTTAACCGACTGAGCCACCCAGGGTGCCCCTCAATCATAGGACTTTTAGGGATGTGAGGTAAAGAAGACAAAAGAAATGTAAGAAACGACTGGATTCATCTTTGGAGAATCTCAAAATCATCAGTGATAGACGGGCAAAACTGAGAAATTATTTCTGATTCTTGAGCCAACAACACCCATTACCAGATCATTTGGCCATTATGCCTTTAGAAAGCCATCATGCTTCTTGGTGTATTTAGTCTAGAAAACCTTTGTCCCCAAAAATTAGAGAAAAATTACTGATGGTTGCTGGTTGGAGGGGGGTGGTTGGGCAAAATGGGTGAAGAAGAGAGGGAGATCCAGGCTTTCAGTTATGGAATGAAGAAGTCATGAGAATAAAAGGCACAGCATAAGGAATATAGTCAATGACATTGTAATAGTGATGTATGGTGACAGATGGCAGCTACACTTGCAGGGAACAAAGCATAGTGTATTAACTTGTCTAATCACTATATGGCAAACCTGAAACTAATGTAACTTTGTGTGTCAACTACACTTGAATAAAAACAAATTAGAGAAAAGTTACAACCATAATAAATTAGTCTCAAATGCATGGGTCATGAGACTACTTTCTTTCCATTTCTTTCTCTTAGTGTTATTTTCAATTACTGTCCACTCAACAAGGCTTGGGAGTCATACTAAAGCTATTAGGCCCTTAAGGAAAAGTTTACAGAGTTACAACTTCTCCTTTCTTCCAATGGACCTTGCCACCCCATAGAACATTCTCTTTCTTTAACTCACAGATTAACAATTGGAAGATGGTTGTGTTTTTGAGCCTTGAAGCTCTTCTAAGCCTTTTATGAAGCAAGAACCCTTTGGAATGACTTGAAATAGCACTCTTCATTCATTCATAATTTATTGAAAATCTATTTGGAGCAAGGTATTGTGCTAGATTTAAAGATAGAGGAGAAATGGTTCATTCACTCGGCAAACATTTTTTGGGCACATACCATGTAGGTAAGAACTAGGAGTGGCGAAGAGCAAAAGAACACATTGTTCCTGCCCTCTTGGGAGTTGAGTTTAGAAAGGAGACACCTAGAAATCAAAAATCACGCACGTATGTACACATACAACTATAGTGTGTGATATGAGATCTAAAGTGGAGGAATCACATCGTCTGGGAGCAAAGGGCTTCTATGAAGAAATGATTTTTAAGGGAAGACTGAAGGACAAAGAAAGATTAACTTAATAAGGAGTGGGGTGCAGAACCATATTGCAGGTAAAGGCAGCAGCTGCTGCTGCGGGCCAGTGGTGAGGGAGAGCACAGCACAGTTGAAAAAGTGTATAAGTGTCATGGCAGTGGAGCCCAAAGAACAAGGGGGGACTCAGAGTGAGATGAGCCTGGAGTGGGAGGTGGGGGCCAGACCGTGCAGGACCTGATAGTCATCTTAATAATTGGGGGCTTTATCTTAAGAACAGTGGGAAATTATTGAAGGGTTTTAAAGCATGAAAAATGGAGGGAACACCTCTGTCGTTTGCAAAGATTACTCTAGTACCATTAGAGTGGAGTGGTAGCAAGATCTGTTAGAGCACTATTGGGTCCAGGTGAAAAGTGACAGTAACTCAGGTGGACATCATGGAGAAGGAAGCCATGAATGGATTCTAGAGATGTGGAAGAGGCAGAAGCAATAAAACTTGGTAGTTATTGAATATGGTCTGGGAGAGGGGTGTTGGCATGATCTCTATGTTTCTAGCTTGCTTAGTAGGGTAAACAGTGGTACCATTAACTTAGGTAGAAAGCTAGGATAAAATAAGATTTGAGGGGCAAGGTGAGTTTTACTTTGGACACGTGGAGTTTGAACTGTTATACAGTGTTGTAAAGTAAGTTCTTGTTACATAGTCTAAAAAAATCCATTTTTTTAAAAGTGGGGGAGGGGCAGAGGAAGAGGGAGAGAGAGAATCTTAAGCATGCCCAGCACAGAGCCCGACATGGGGCTCGATCTCACAACCCTGAGAACATGACCTGAGTCAAAACCAAGAGTCGGACACTTAACTGACTGAGCCACCCAGGCACCCCACGAATGGATTTTTAAAAAATTCAAGATGGCTAGAGGTAAAGTTTTCCTGTTATCTAATATTGCATAACAAACACCCAACAGTTATGGCTTAAAACAACATTTACTTTGCTCATGAATCTGCAATTTTGGTAGGCATTGGTGTAAATAGCTGGTCTCTGCTTCACTTGGTGTCAACTGGGGTAGCCTGAATGCAGGAGACTGGAATCATCAGACAGCTGGCTCACTTCTATGTATGGCAGTTGATGCTGGCTGTTGGCTGGAACCTTAGCTGGGGCTGTGGCCAGAACACTTACACATGACCTTTCCATGTGGCTGTTGGGCTTCTTGGCTGAGGTTGGTTGTCTGGGTTCCAAGATGACTGTCACATGAGTAGAGTGAGAGCCAGGCAGAGGTTCCATCATCTTCCATGACCTAGCCTCAGAAGTCATACAGTATCACTTCTGCTTTCCACTGATTCTGTTCATTAGACATGCCTCCCTAGGCCAGACCATATTCCAGAGGAGAGGAATTAGTCTACCTTTTAATGGGAGGAGTATCGAAGAATTTGCAAATATGTTTTAAAACCACCCCGTGGGGTAAGAAGTTGAAAGAAGAAAGCCAGGAGCATTCCAGAAGGAGGGAACAGATTGAAGCAAAAAGTGGTTGTATTCAATAAAACTGCTGCTGACTGAATTAGTTCATGGAGAGTCACAAATAGTGGGAAATACAGGTTAAAAAAAGTTTGGGACCAAATTATAGTAGAGCCTAAACTTCTGGAAATCCATTGTGTTAAACCTTGAAACACATTGTCAGAGAAGAATACAAGTTCATGTTTATTAAATAAAGATCAAAAGTTAGAGGTAACAGTTCAGTGGCTGACTGGCAGAGGTTAGGAATAATTATACTTGATGATAAAATGATTCATGCCAATTAGTTCTGGTCTACAAATTTTGGATCCCGTGTCTCCAAATTTAAACTGCTTACATATTCAAATCTTTTTACTTGAGCTTTGTTGTTTGCCTTATGCCAGTTGGAAATGTGAGTCAAACAAACGCATGCCTCGGGGTTCCATTTGGAGGTGTTTCTCCTTTATTCTTTAGTGGATTCACTGCAGGAATCTTGGTCTTTCTGTTCCTGGTTGTGGCTTCAAATTTCTCCATGTCACTATTGGACTACCCCAAAAGGCCTAGATCAGGAGCAGTATAATGGGTTAAATAATATCTCCCCAAATTCATTTCCACACAGAACGTGAGGATGTCACCTTATTTGGAAATAGGATCTTTGTGGATGTAGTTAGTGAAGGATCTCAAGGTGAAATTATCATGGGTTTAAAGTGGGCCCTCAATCCAATCACTGCTATCCCTCTATGAAAAAGAGAGCACACAGGGCGCCTGTGTGGCTCAGATGGATAAGCGTCTGCCTTCAGCTCAGGTCATGATCCCAGGGTCCTGGGACTGAGCCCCACATCGGGCTCCCTGCTCAGTGCAGAGCCTGCTTCTCCCTCTCCCTCTGCCATTCCCTCTGCTTGTGCTCTTCTGTCTATCTCTCTGTCAAATAAATAAATAAAATCTAGAAAAAAAAAAAGAAAAAGAGAGCACACAGACACAGAGGGAAGGAGGCCGTGTGAAGATGGAGTGGCAGAGGTGGGAGTTATGCTTCTGTAAACCGAGGGTTGTCAGGAGCCACCAGAAGCTCGAGGAGACAAGGAAGGATTCCCCTCTCAGGCCTTATGAACACCTTGATTTCAGACTTCTGACCTCCAGAACTGAGAGAACCAATTTCTGGGTTTTTGTTTTGTTTTGTTTTGTTCGTTTGTTTTGCGGGGCTTCTGTGTGTGTGTGTGTGTGTGTGTGTGTGTGTGTGTGTGTGTCACGTGTGTGTGTGTGTGTAGTTTTTGGTTTGTTTTTTCCTTCTTTTTTTGTTCTTTTTTGTTTTTATTTGTGGGTGTGGGCATTTTTTTTTTCATTTTCATTTTTTCTTTCTCTTTTTCTTCAGCCACCCAGTTTGTGGCAATTTGTAATGACAGCACTAGGAAACCAATATGAGGAGTTTGAGCCCAGCATAGAAAATACAGGTGTTGGTTTGCCAGATGCCCAACAGAAACAGTTTTGAGTCTGTTGATCATTGGGTATTATTTTTATCATGTCTACCCTCAGGAAATCAGTCTAACGTATTTCTTTTCTTAATGTAATGGGTGAGTATATCAGACTGGGAAAGGGATAAGAGGAATAAATAACGGGCTCCACCAAAGTGTGCTCCCATAACTCTGGGCTGGCGTGTGATCTGCCCGGGTGGATGGTCACAACAAAGGCACGTGGAAAATGAACACCCCCTTGCGTAACCTGACGGCTAACAGGGAGAGGTGTCGCTGCTCTGTACCGGAGCAGGGAGCCTGGTTCTTTATCTCTATTACGGTAAATAGGGAGGGAAGAAAGCAAGCCTTCCTATGGCAACAGGGGATTTTTAATGAAGTAAAGGAGACAGGAGAAATGTCCCAACAGAGAATGAAGTGTGTCAAAAACAGATTGTGCACGTAATTACTTTCTCAGACCTTCCTGACATTATCAGCGGGACTGGTGTTTTGATGAAAAAAACTTAATTAAAATTTAATTTTTTTTTAAGTGGAAAATATTCAGCATGGTTACAGGAGGATTGAAATCAGGGCAGTGTGTAATAATTGCCTTTAAGAGATGCTCTCCAGGAAGACTAGCATGGGGAAAAGAAGCCACAGGGACAAAATCAGAGGTGAGTGGCCATGCTGAATGTCCAACATTGGCAGGATAGGGGGAGACTGTGTCCTTGGGTGGGGTTTTTCCCACTCTCATGGGTTGTGGGATGTGAACTCTGTTTTCATTGTTGGGCACAGCAGCCCAGAGTAAGAAAAGTAGTTGATCTATTTTGGACACACTTGGGTAACATGCTGTAATCACATGTTAATTTATAAAAAATCAAGTTTCTTCCCCAAAAAAGGAAACCAGAAGTTGAGGAGATTAAATATTACACGAGGCAGCAGTATTTAAATGCTGATCTCTGAATTTGTTCTATCAGAATCGTCTAGTTCTGGTCCATTACATCTTTTAGAATCTATGTGTTACTGTTTTTTTTTTTTTTTAAAGCCTTCCCAGGGTGCTCTGGGGGTCAGGGTGTGGGAAGCACAGGCTTCTAGTAAAAGGAGTGTGGCCTTCAAAACAAGTCAATACAGGCTCTCGCCTTTACTCTTGTGTAGATTCGAGTTGATTGCTTAGCTTCTTCCATCACATTGGGATAATAAGCTTACCTGATGGGGTTTTGTGATGATCAAAGATCACATCAGGAAAGTGCCTGAGACAGAGTAAGCGATCTAAAAATGATAAAACGGTATAAGAAGAGTCAATCAGGCTGCTTGCTAAATCGGGAGAGATAAGGCAGCTTTCTTCAAATATTTAAAGGGCAGCTGTGAGGAAGAGGTAACAAATTCACATTTTGTGGCCTTTCGTGGTCAGACTCAGGCCCGGCAGGCAGAAGTCACAGGGAGATGAATTTCAATGCAATATTAAGTGGAACTTTCTTATGAATGATCCGGGGATGACATCGGCTCATTTCTGAGGACAGTACATTCCAAATCACTGGAACAATCACGGCAGCTGCCATATTGGAGCAGCTGATGGAGACCACCTGGAATCAGCTCTCTGGTGGGGTTTCTGGCTTCCTGTGGAGTGGCGGCCAGCATACAATCATTTTGTAAACCAACAACACTTGTTTGAAGGAAGTTTTAGCGGAAGGCATATAGAGCTAAGACCTATAAGAGCAGGGATGTCCTTTCAGGGGTTCTCTCTGAGGGACTTGTTGTCACCCTTTCCCCAGGCCTTTCAGAAAAGAATGGGGCATAGTTGTGTTTCTCTACTCTAACTGGGGAGCTCTACTGGCATTTTAGGGGAGGGGGCTAGAGCTATAAAATGTGCCGACGTGATGAGGACAGTCCCAGACAGAAATTATCCCACCCCACTGCCAGTAGTGCTCTGTTGAGAAACCTTGCATCTTGTTGAAGGTCCGATGGTCCCCCTGAATCAGCCCCTGAGGGTTCTTTCTGCAGCCTGGTTTGGAAACCTCAGCTGTGGGATGGGTTGCAGGGCTGCTCAGCCTTCCCTCCTGGTACTCTCTGGTGACCATGCATTCAAAGCAAAGCCTCAGGAGGAAGGTGGACTGAGCCAGGTGCCGAAAGCAGAGTGTAAAGACAATGGTGGGAGGGAAGGGGGTTCCCCTTGTTTTTGTGGGGGATCACATTTGGATGACTCACTTTTAAGAAGCACAGTTAACCATTTTCCCGGTCTATCCCTCCTGTTATCAATGGGACTTTGGAGGACCTCTTGATGGGGGCAAGGGGAAAACTTTGTGTTCACAGAGTTTGATCTCCCTGCGTGGTGCTGACCAGGATGTATGGGGATGAGATGTCTGACTTTGGCCTTGGCATCAGGCTCCAGCCAGGTGACACGAAAGTGATTTTTAATTAATTTACTGTCAGTCCCAGCTAATTCAAGTTTCCAGACTTTCCCTTTCTAAATAGATAAATGATGCTAAGCGTTCCTTCTATTTTATTTATTTATTTATTTATCCATCCGTTTATTTGTAAGTGCCTCTCTCCAACTGTTATATTGTTTGCTCTGCTCTCCTAGTGAGTGGGAAGATCCCACATCGCTTCTCTATGGCTGTTCCCCAGGGAGGCTGGCTGTCACAGGACACCTTGATGAGTTACAAGGGCACAACCATGATACCAAGCAGCATGCGAAGAAAAACACTTCTCTGGGCTCTGCATGCCTAAGAGAGGCAATGAACTGCCAGGGAGCGGGAAGTAACAAAAGCTCTGAGAATTTGGCCCTCTCTATGAAGGTGATCCGGAGCTAAGTAAATATTTCTAGTGCTTCATGGTTCACTCTGCAGGTTTCATTGTTGGCTTTCTGGGAAGCCAGTAAACAAGGCAGAGAAACGAATTATTCCCTCCAGAGCGCAGGGGCCCCCCTCTCACCCACACAGTCCTCCTGCCTGTCACGTTGAGTCACACCCCCGGCTTTCTGGAACTGGAATAATTGTCTCTCCTTAGCTCAGGTCTTGCAGCAATGACAAATCCAACCTCTGACATTGTCTGAACAGCAGGACATTCTTTTCCTCCTGGCTTGGTTTAACTCTGCCGAGCAGATCAGTGGCCCAGGCAAGCAACAGGTCTCTTCCTCCTTACTCTCCTCTAGAACCCTCAGGGCCTGTCACCTGGAATCAAAGACTTGCCAACACTAAAGAGAATCTTAAAGGTCAGCTAATTCAACCTCCCGCCTGGGATATGCCTTCCAGAACAAACCACCCACGGTGCTGATTAATAATATTCTATGTGGTTACTCAATGCAGCTGTGTCATTGCAGGAGAAAGGGCCCGTCCACAGGGTGTCAGGAAACCCATGGCAGTGAGCTGGGCTCTGGTTACCAACCTGAACTATTAGTGCTTTGGATTCCTCAAATTTATTTTTTTAAAGATTTTATTTATTTGAGAGGGAATGAGAGAGAGAGCATGGGTGGGGGAGGGATGGGGCAGAGGAAGAGGGAGAAGCAGACTCCCCACTGAGCAGAGCCCGAGATGCGGGGCTCGATCCCAGGACCCTGGGATCATGACCTGAGCTGAAGGCAGATGCTTAACCAACTGGGCCACCCAGGCGCCCCTGGATGCCTTAAATTTATAATGGGCTTTTTGGTTACCAATTATGATTCACTACATGCCATTTTTTGATGGTAACATGAAGCTCTGACCCATTTTCTACAGCACAGTAGCAAATGCCTAACAATTGGCCATATCCCCTTCTAATCATCCCATCTACTGAGCTGGCTGGGGACCTCTTTGTCTTCATTCTCTCAGTTTGGCATTGTATTGTGGGGCTGTCATTACCTATGTAGGTGCAGCCCGTGCTGAGCTGGGACCTCAGCTCTAGTGAGGGAGTGAGGTTCAACCAGGGAAGGGGCTGAGGGTAGTTGTTCTTACACTTGACTGCACATCAGAATCACCTGAGACCTTTAAAAAAATTCTGACGTTTGGATCCCACTCCTGGAAGTTCTGATGTAATTGGTCTGGGATGCAGCCTGGGCGTCAGGAGTTTTATAATCCCCATGACTAATCCCAGTGTGCAGGCAGGGCTGTGACCCAGTGGCTGGGGGGACTGAGCATCAAGAAGGGCCATCCAAATGGTGGTGGCCACGAGGGGTTGGAAACAAGATCTAGCTTGACGGAAGCAGGAATTTCAGCGGGAATGTTTTATTCATTAGGTCGATGAGTGTGCAGGGGCAGGACATGGGTGCACAAACTAGACGGGTGGCAAGGACTGAGCAGATCGACAGTTCCCTAGCAAATAAGATGGGATCTACAGTTCCAGCAGGAGGGAGTCAAATAAGGAATCGGACAAAGGGCCAGCCATCTGGGCTGTGTCCACAAGCTGTGGTTCAAAGAAAAGGCGATAGCCTGATTGTCATGCTCACACTGGGCTTGCCACTCACAGGGACAGCGGGACAGCAAGGCTGACTACAGAGCCTGCCTGCTGGCTGGGTGATGGGGCTCCTCATTTATCTCCAGGCTCAAGGCTGAGCCTGCCGGAAAACAAAGGCTGGAGTTCTTCTGTCAGCTAAGACAGAGGCCGTCGGAGGCTGACCGACTCGGAACATGGAGGTCTGGACAGAAAGGCTGGCTCTGAGTCTGTTGTAATTACCAGGGCAGTCATTAGGACTGACTGGAAAGGTAAAGATACTCTGCCGTGTCTTCTTGTGAAAGTAACTTCATCTCCCAAACCACGCTGATAACACCTGTCTCTAAAGATTTCTCTGGGTTCCTTAGGAAGGAAGATCATTTGAACACTGTGTGCAGGTAGGGCAGAAAGAGAGGTGGACAAAGCATTGCACTAGGGCATTCAGGATTCACCTCTAAGTGGGCCCCACGCAGCTGGAGGCAAAGGCGTTGACGTGGGAAAGCTGAATATATCTGCCCATTGGAAACAGGGATGCAGCTCGGGATTGGCAGCGCTAGAAGTCTGAGAATGTTTGGATTCCCAGGTACATATGTCTGTTACTCACTTGAAACTGGGGTAAGTCTCTCCTGTAGGAAATCTGGCTTCTTGTCCCTTCACAGTCCAGGTGGTATGTGTAGGTGCAGAGTGTCGACCTCGTGCTGGGAGGGGAATCCCAGCTTCTTTTACCACCGTGCTGTGGATGCGTGCTTCTGCAAGAGTATGTTTTCTCTCCTGCGGCTTACACATGACAGATATTTCCAGGACTGCTGGGGAAGAATTTGAACTTTCCTCTTGAGACAGTGAGGAGCTACTGGACATGTGTGGACAGGTGGGCAACATACTGACAAAAACTTTAGGAATGTACACTTGGCTGTCATGTGTAGGTGGGGGACAATAATACTTAACTGCTGGCTTGTCTTGAAGGCTAAATGAAACGGATAAGCGAATGTGAAGATGCCGGACCACCATGCCGTCATCCATTCTTGTGCTTCCTCTGACGCCTTGTGCCCCCAAGAACACAATTTTGTGCATTAGTTTGCTAGAGCTGCCAGAGCAAAGTACCACAGACTGGGTGTCTTAAACAATAGAAATTTATCTTCTCACGGTTCTGGAGGGTAGAAGTCCAAGATCAAGGCGTTGGTAGTGTTGGTTTTTTCTAAGGGCCACGAGGGGAGGATCTGTTCTGGGTCTTTCTCCTTGGCATGTGGATGGCCATGTTTTCATTGTCTTCCCTCTGTGTGTTTCTGTGTCCAAATTTCCTCTTCCTATACGGACATCCGTTCTATTGGATTAAGGTCCACCCTAATGACCTCATTTTAATTTAATTACCTCTATAAAGCCCTTATCTCCAAATATGGTCACATCTTGAGGCTCTGGGGATTAGGACCACAACATATTAATTTTGGAGGCACACAATTCAGCCTATAACACCCAGTCTTCTTGGAGGTTTTCTCTTTTAGGGCCTTACACTTAGATAACTACAGGCTATTTTAAGGTGTGTTTAAAGACCCAACAACCCCCCACCTCAACCTACCATCTGCCCGAAATTATGTTCATCATGTCTTGGTGCTTTGTATCCCATCACTAGAATTACTTGGTTGAATAAAGAAGTTTGCTAAGATAATTTCTGTACCTATACACTCCTTTTATGTAAGAGTAATAATAGCAGCCAATTTACTGGGTGAATTTGCTTACCAAATTATGAGCAAATGCTAATGTATGAGCACGAGTTAGGGAGCCTAAGAGCCTACAGTACAGAATATGTAATCTATCCCTCTAGCATTGTGGAACATAGCACAGGCTCTGGACCAGTCTGCCTGGGTTTGAATCCCTGCTCTGCCCCTTTCCCTGTGTGACTTTAGGCAAATGATTATTCTCTCTGTGATTTTTGTCTTCATCTGAGCAACGGGCATAATAGTAGCACCTGCCTTATATGGTTGTTTAGAAGATAAGCAAACTAATGTATATAAAGCCCCCTGTCTCTAGTCAGATCTCAGTTAAAGTTAGCTGCTAGTATGATTGTTGTTGTTATGATGTTTTATGAATTATGAAGCACAGCCCTCTCTGTTTTCTTCTTTGCTCTTGAAACAACTCTGTGGAGTAAAAGTAATTAGTCTCACTTTACAGATGAAGAGACTGAGGCTGTAAGCCATCAAATGAGCCCTCCCACGGCATATGGCAGTGTTCCCAAATTCTATCTTACCATTCATGATGCCTTTTGGAAAAGAAGTAGAACTCCAAAATGATAAGCTTTTTCCCAGGAAGGTGAGGCCAGAGTGTGGGCTCCTGCAGGACAGCCTTGGGGCAGAGCAAGGGTGTAAGCTCCTCAGGGAGAGTCATCCTGAGGAGAAAAGTGATGGAAGGAGCAAACGGCAGGTGAGAAAGCGCTCACTCCCCAAGAACCTTGCCTCTTGGTCGGTGCATCACCGGCTGTGACACTGTCCAGGTGGTTGTACTTTGAACGCTTCTTGGCTGTTTGATGCTAAAGGCAATCGTTGGATGTGATGGTTTCCTTTATCAGATTTGTAGAATTCAGTTGCCTCAGATTTCCCAGTCCTGTGCCGGCTCTGCTAGGTGACCACCCTGTGGTGAGTTTTATGATGCTTCCAGTGCTCAGCGTACAGCCTGTGATTTTTTTTTTTCCCCCAAGACTCCCAGTTGTATACTCGGTGCACTGAGATGAAACAAGTTCCTCCCTATTCTCTGAAGTGTGGTCCTCACCAGAGTACATTGCATCCTCAAGCATGGGCACCAGAAATTAATGAGGAGAAGTCAATATTCTCTCAGCGATGAGGCAGGGTTGGAGGAGGACACCATTAACACGTCTATGTATCACCAACTTGGAACTTTGCAGACATTTGCAAAGTTGACCAATCTGGCTAATTTAAAAAATTTTAAATTAGAGCGGGAGCAAGATGGCGGAGGAGTAGGAGACCTGGATTTCGTCTGGTCTCAGGAATTCAGCTGAATGGGGATCAAACCATTCTGAACACCTACGAACTCAACAGGAGATTGAAGAAAAGAATAGCAACAACTCTGAACAGAAAAGCGACCACTTACTGGAAGGGAGGACGTGCGGAGAAGTGAATCCGAGGCGATATTCAGGAGGATAGACGGCGGGGGCGGGGGGGCCTCCGGCGGCCGCTTCTGGCAAGTGATAGAGCCGCGGAGTCCCAAATCGGAACTTTTAGAAGCCGGCTCCGCTGAGGGATGTCGCTCCAGTGGCTAAGCGGGGGGTGGAACCCTCGCGGGACAGTGTGGCCTCAGGACCCTCGGGGTCACAGACCGGGGGTGCCTGAGTGCGGCAGAGTTCCCGGGTATCGGAGCGGAGAAGCCGGCTGCAGAGACGGAGCCGAGGCGCGGGCTCTCAGCTCGGGGTTGCCATAAACTGTGATCTGCGGCCCAGTTGGGCCACTGCTCCTCCAGCAGGGACCCAATAAGCGGCAGAGCCGGGGAGACTCCCCTTCCTTCCCGGGGAGTAGCGGCGCGGGAGCGCACCGCAGGGATCTGCTGGGTTTGGAGACTCCACACGGGGTCGGGTGCCAGAGATAGAAACGCTCGGTCACAGGCTGGGTGAGCACGGAGTGCGGCCAGAGACCAGGGAGACGGGAGTGATTGACTGCTTTTCTCTGGGGGCGCACTGAGGAGCCGGGCCCCGAGTTCTCGGCTCCTCCGGGTGGAGATTGGGAGGCCTCCATTTTCACTCTCGTCCTCCAAAGCCTTGCCGACAGCTTGCAGGGAACAAAAGCTCTGGAGAGCAAACCCGAGCAGATTGCTTAGCCCGGACCGACAAGGGCGGGGTAATTCCGCCTCCGGCAAAGACATTTGGGAATCACGGCAACAGGCCCCGCCCCCAGAAGATCAGCCGGAACAGCCAGCAAGCCAAGACCAAGTTTACCGATCAAGGAGAACAGGAGAACTCCAGCGCTAGGGGAATACTCCACATAGAATTCATGGCTTTTTTACCATGATTCATTAGTTTTTCAAAGTTAATTTTTTTAACTGTTTTTTTTTAATTTTTCTTTTCCCTTTTTCAAACAACATCTTATCAATCCCTTTTTTAAAAAAACATTTTTCATTTTTCATTTTTAGAGTCATATTTTATCCCTTCATAGTAGTTACCCTTATTTTTGGCATATATATATATAAGTTGTTCTCTCTTTTAAAATTTTGAGATACAGTTTATTCTAACAGATCAAAATATACCCTAAATCACTAGTGTATGGCTTTGTTCTAGTCTCCTGCCTGATCACATTCTCTCCCCTTTTTATTAAAAATCTTCTTCTTTCTTTTTTCAAACAACTTCTTATCTTATCAATTCCTTTTATAAAATCTTTTATAATCTTCATCTTCACAGTCATCTTCCATCCCTTCATTGTATCAGCCCTTATTTTGTACATATATAAGTCTTTCTTCCTTTAAAATTTTAGGAGGCACTTTCTTCTAAGAGACCAAAATATGCCCAAAATCTAGTGTGTGGCACTGATCTATGCACTAGCCTGATCATATTTGATCATATTTTTTTGTTTGTTTGTTTTGTTCTGTTTTTGTTTGTTTTTATCTTTTTCTTTTTCTTTTTTTTCTCTCTTTTTTCTTTCTTTCCCTTTCTTTTCCCCTGGTTTCAGGTCTTTTCTGATTTGTATAGAGTATATTTGCTGGGGACGTTGTTACCCTGTTAGCATTTTGTTCTCTCATTCATCTATTCTCCTCTGGACAAAATGACAAGACGGAAAAAATCACCTCAGCAAAAAGAACAAGAGGTAGTACCGTCTGACAGGGTCAGACCTAGAGTTCAGAATCATGACTTTAAGATACTAGCTGGGCTTGAAAAAAGCGTGGACGTTATTAGAGAAACCCTTTCTGGAGAAATAAAGGAACTAAAATCTAACCAAGTTGAAATCAAAACGGCTATTAATGAGGTGCAATCAAAAATGGGGGCACTAACTGCTAGGATAAATGAGGCAGAAGAGAGAATCAGCAATATAGAAGACCAAATGATGGAAAATAAAGAGGCAGAGAAAAAGAGAGATAAACAACTACAGGATCACGAGGGCAGAATTCGAGAGATAAGCGATACGATAAGACGAAACAACATTAGAATAATTGGGATCCCAGAAGAAGAAGAAAGAGAGAGAGGGGCAGAAGGTATATTGGAGCAAATTATAGCAGAGAACTTCCCTAATGTGGGGAAGGAAACAGGCATGAAAATCCAGGAGGCACAGAGAACCCCTCTCAAAATCAATAAAAATAGGTCAACATCCCGACATCTAATAGTAAAACTTACGAGTCTCAGAGACAAAGGGAAAATCCTAAAAGCAGCTCGGGAGAAGAGATATGTAACCTACAATGGTAGAAACATTAGATTGGCAACAGACCTATCCACAGAGACCTGGCAGGCCAGAAAGGACTGACATGATATCTTCAGAGCACTAAACGAGAAAAGTATGCAGCCAAGAATACTATATCCAGCTAGGTTGTCATTGAAAATAGCAGGAGAGATAAAAAGCTTCCAGGACAAACAAAAACTAAAGGAATCTGCAAACACAAAACCAGCCCTTCAAGAAATATTGAAAGGGGTCCTCTAAGCAAAGGGAGTCTAAAAGGAGCATAGATCAGAAAGGAACACAGACAATATACAGTAACAGTCACCTAACAGGCAATACAATGGCACTAAATTCATATCTTTCAATAGTTCCCCTGAATGTAAATGGGCTAAATGCCCCAATCAAAAGACACAGGCTATCAGATTGGATTAAAAAACAAGACCCATCGATATGCTGTCTGCAAGAGACTCATTTTAGACCCAAAGACACCCCCAGATTGAAAGTGAGGGGGTGGAAAACCATTTACCATGCTAATGGACACCAAAAGAAAGCTGGAGTGGCAATTCTAATATCAGACAAATTAGATTTTAAAACAAAGACTGTAATAAGAGATGAAGAAGGACATTATATCCTACTTAAAGGGTCTATTCAACAAGAAGATCTAACAATTGTAAATATCTATGCTCCTAACATGGGGCAGCCAATTATATAAGGCAATTAATAACAAAAGCAAAGAAACACATTGACAACAATACAATAATAGTGGGGGACTTTAACACCCCCCTGACTGAAATGGACAGATCCTCTAAGCAAAAGATCAACAAGGAAATAAAGACTTTAAATGACACACTGGACCAAATGGACTTCACAGACATATTCAGAACGTTCCATCCCAAAGCAACGGAATACACATTCTTCCCTAGTGCCCATGCAACATTCTCCAGAATTGATCACATCCTAGGTCACCAATCAGGTCTCAACCGGTACCAAAAGATTGGGATCATTCCCTGCCTATTTTCAGACCACAATGCTTTGAAACTAGAACTCAATCACGAGGAAAGTCAGAAAGAACTCAAATACATGGAGGCTAAAGAGCATCCTACTGAAGAATGAATGGGTCAACCAGGAAATTAAAGAAGAATTAAAAAAATTCATGGAAACCAATGAAAATGAAAACACAACTGTTCAAAATCTTTGGGATACAGCAAAGGCAGTCCTAAGAGGAAAGTATATAGCAATACAAGCCTTTCTCAAGAAACAGGAAAGGTCTCAAATACACAACCTAACCCTACACCTAAAGGAGCTAGAGAAAAAACAGCAAATAAAGCCTAAACCCAGCAGGAGAAGAGAAATAATAAAGATCAGAGCAGGAATCAATGAAATAGAAACCAAAAGAACAGTAGAACAGATCAACGAAACTAGGAGCTGGTTCTTTGAAAGAATTAACAAGATCGATAAACCCCTGGCCAGACTTATCAAAAAGACAAGAGAAATGACCCAAATCAACAAAATCATGAATGAAAGAGGAGCGATCACAACCAACACCAAAGAAATACAAACAATTATATGAACATATTATGAGCAACTCTATGCCAGCAAATTAGATAACCTGGAAGAAATGGGCGCATTCCTAGAGATGTATCAACTACCAAAACTGAACCAGGAAGAAGTAGAAAACCTGAACAGACCTATAACCACTAAGGAAATTGAAGCAGTCATCAAAAATCTCCCAAGAAACAAAAGCCCAGGGCCAGATGGCTTCCCAGGGGAAGTCTACCAAACATTTAAAGAAGAATTAATACTTATTCTCCTGAAACTGTTCCAAAAAATAGAAATGGAAGGAAAACTTCCAAACTCATTTTATGAGGCCAGCATTACCTTAATCCCAAAAGCAGACAAAGGCCCCATCAAAAAGGAGAATTACAGACCAATATCCTTGATGAACATGGATGCAAAAATTCTCACCAAAATACTAGCCAGTAGGATCCAACAGTACATTAAAAGGATTATTCACCACGACCAAGTGGGATTTATCCCTGGGCTGCAAGTTTGGTTCAACATCCGCAAATCAATCAACGTGATACAATACATTAACAAAAGAAAGAACAAGAATCATATGATCCTCTCAATAGATGCAGAAAAAGCATTTGACAAAGTACAGCATCCTTTCTTGATCAAAACTCTTCAGAGTATAGGGATAGAGGGTACATACCTCAATATCATGAAAGCCATCTATGAAAAACCTACAGCGAATATCATTCTCAATGGGGAAAAGCTGAGAGCTTTTCCCCTAAGGTCAGGAACGTGGCAGGGATGTCCACTATCACCACTGCTATTCAACATAGTATTAGAAGTCCTAGCCACAGCAGTCAGACAACAAAAAGAAATCAAAGGCATCCTAATCGGCAGGGAGGAAGTCAAACTCTCACTCTTTGCAGATGGTATGATACTGTATGTGGAAAACCCAAAAGACTCCACCCCCAAACTGCTAGAACTCATACAGGAATTCAGTCAAGTAGCAGGATATAAAATCAATGCACAGAAATCAGTGGCATTCCTATACACCAACAACAAGACAGAAGAGAGACAAATTAAGGAGTCAATCCCATTTATAATTGCACCCAAAACCATAAGATACCTAGGAATAAATTTAACCAAAGAGGCAAAGAATCTGTACTCAGAAAACTATAAAATACTCATGAAAGAAACTGAGAAAGACACAAAGAAATGGAAAAACGTTCCATGCTCATGGATTGGAAGAACAAACATTGTGAAGATGTCAATGCTACCTAGAGCAATCTACACATTCAATGCAATCCCCATCAAAATACCATCCATTTTTTCAAAGAACTGGAACCATAAGAGACCCCGAATAGCCAGAGGAATATTGAAAAAGAAAAGCAAAACTGGCGGCATCACAATTCCGGACTTCCAGCTCTATTACAAAGCTGTTGTCATCAAGACAGTATGGTACTGGCACAAAAACAGACACATAGATCAATGGAACAGAATAGAGAGCTCAGAAATGGACCCTCAACTCTATGGTCAACTCATCTTTGACAAAGCAGGAAAGAATGTCCAATGGAAAAAAGACAGTCTCTTCAACAAATGGTGTTGGGAAAATTGGACAGCCACATGCAGAAGAATGAAACTGGACCATTTCCTTACATCACACACAAAAATAGACTCCAAATGGTTGAAAGACCTAAACGTGAGACAGGAGTCCATCAAAATCCTAAAGGAGAACACAGGCAGCAACCTCTTCGACCTCAGCCACAGCAACTTCTTCCTAGAAACATCGCCAAAGGCAAGGGAAGCAAGGGCAAAAATGAACTCTTGGGATTTCATCAAGATAAAAAGCTTTTGCACAGCAAAAGAAACAGTCCACAAAACCAAAAGACAACCGAGAAAATATTTGCAAATGAGATATCAGATAAAGGGGTATTATCCAAAATCTATAAAGAACTTATCAAACTCAACACCCAAGAACAAATAATCCAATCAAGAAATGGGCAGAAGACATGAACAGACATTTTCCCAAAGAAGACATCCAAATGGCCAACAGACACACGAAAAAGTGCTCAACATCGCTCGGCATCAGGGAAATCCAAATCAAAACCTCAGTGAGATACCACCTCATACCAGTCAGAATGGCTAAAATCAACAAGTCAGGAAACGACAGATGTTGGCAGGGATGCGGAGAAAGGGGAACCCTCCTACACTGTTGGTGGGAATGCAAGCTGGTGCAGCCACTCTGGAAAACAGTATGGAGGTTCCTCAAACAGTTGAAAATAGAGCTACCATACGATCCAGCAATTGCACTGCTGGGTATTTACCCCAAAGATACAAATGTAGGGATCCGAAGGGGTACGTGCACCCGATGTTTATAGCAGCAATGTCCACAATAGCCAAACTGTGGAAAGAGCCATGATGTCCATCGACAGATGAATGGATAGCGAAGATGTGGTATATATACACAATAGAATATTATGCAGCCATCAAAAGGAATGAGATCTTGCCATTTGCAACGACGTGGATGGAACTGGAGGGTGTTATGCTGAGTGAAATAAGTCAATCAGAGAAAGACATGTATCATATGACCTCACTGATATGAGGAATTCTTAATCTCAGGAAACAAACTGAGGGTTGCTGGAGTGGTGGGGGGTGGGAGGGATGGGGTGGCTGGGTGATGGACGTTGGGGAGGGTAGGTGCTATGGTGAGCGCTGTGAATTGTGCAAGACTGTTAAATCACAGATCTGTACTTCTGAAACAAATAATGCAATATATGTTAACAAAAAAAAAAAGAAGATAGCAGGAGGGGAAGAATGAAGGGGAGTAAGTCGGAGGGGGAGACGAACCATGAGAGATGATGGACTCTGAAAAACAAACTGAGGGTTCTAGAGGGGAGGGGGGTGGAGGGATGGGTTAGCCTGGGGATGGGTATTAGAGAGGGCACATTCTGCGTGGTGCACTGGGTGTTATGCACAAAGAATGAATCATGGAACACATGAACACATCAAAAAAAAATTTTTAATTAATATAAACTCTTCTATGAAATTATTTTTTATCACATTGTAGCTCTTTATGCATGTGTCTTTTACCCTTTAGGTGATGAGCCAACTCATGGGTGAGCACTAGGACCTATTTAACTATGTACCAGAGAGCTCAGTAATGCCTGGGAAATAGTAGGTATTTAGTAAATGGTAAATGTTGTCCAAAGCTTAGATATAATCTAAACCACTTCCCTGGGTAACTGGCAATGCCTATATTGTGCATTGGAGCACACTGAATTCAGGTGCAAAAATATAAGTTATTTTAACAAATCTAGTGTGCTTTGATAAAGGCAGAATTATAGCTATTTCTTTTTCCCCTCACCATCAAAGCAACATATAAAATTGGAAACTAATAAATATACAGAATAGTGATCAAATGCCCCAGGAGTGAACTACTATTTGGTTTACAAATGATTCCTCTTGTTGGATTACACGTGGGAGGAAAGGGACAGCGGTGGTGTCAAGTGGAGAGAGACTCATTTCTGTTGATAGATGATTTACCTGGACTACTATTATGGGCTGATTTGTATTCCTCTCCAAATTCATATGATGAAACCCTAACCCCCACCCCCACCCCCAGCACCTTAGAATGTGACTGTATTTGGAGATAGGGCCTTTAAAGAGGTGATTAAATTAGGTTGGGCCCTAATCCAATCTGACTGGTATCCCTCTAAGAAGAAGAAATTTGGGCACACGGAATGATACCAGAGATGTGTGCCCATGAAGGTGAGGCCATGTGAAGACACAGGGAGAAGGGAGCTATCTGTAAGCCAAGGAGAGGCCTTGGCTTCAAAAGAAACCAAACCTGCCAATGCTTTGATCTTGGATTTCCAGCCTCCAGGACTGTGAGAAATACATGTTTATTGTCTAGGCCAGCCAGTCTGTGGTATTTTGTCACAGCAGCTCTAGCAAACTAATACGACCACCTACTTTTCAGCCTCTGAAGGATCCAAGGAGTAGAGAATGTCAAAAATAAAAGTGGAGGTGATGCGAATGGACGCAGACCTTTTTTTGTTTCATGGAATTTTATCACAGTGGACTATGAAAGAATCCATGAGTCTTGAGCCTCTCTCCTTGGCTTCCACATGACTCCCTTCTCCTGTGTCTTTACGTGGCCTTACCTTTGTACATATGAATCCCTGGTGTCATTCTGCCTGCCCAGATTTGCTTGTATCTCTCAATTCTGATGCCAGAGCCAGTCTTGGAAGAGGCCAAGTGGGATCTTCCACAGGGGTGCCACGACTTCAGGGGCTCAACACAGACACTGCGGTGAAGTCATTAGTCTAGGTCCATGAAGTTTCTGAACATCATTCTAGGTCCTTCTCCTCCAACCTCAGCAATTAGCAAAACTACAGGAGTGCCGAGGAATGATGCCTTTGATGAAGAATTTTGTTTAGGGCCAGCCTTGCTTGAATGAAACTATTTGACCATATCTACCAACTAGAGTGTTGGATAATAAATGAGAAAAACAAAATGTGAGTCCGTCCTTATACTGTATGATGGTGCTTCTGTTTTCATTGTTTTCCTCCTGTTCTTTTTTTGTTAAGATTTTATTTATTTGACAGAGACACCAGGAGAGAGGAAACACAAGCAGGGGGGGAGTGGGAGAGGGAGAAGAAGGCTTCCCGCCGAGCAGGGAGGTGGGGCTCGATCCCAGGACCCTGGGATCATGACCTGAGCTGAAGGCAGACGCCTAACGACTGAGCCACCCCGGCGCCCCTCCTCCTGTTCTTGAAGTTCTGTGGGAAACCCATGGGAAGGGAGAGACGCTAGCCAGGATGTTTGACTTCAGATCTCTTCATCTCCTTTGTTCTTTATCTCATCTATTCCGCTGTCTTTTTATAATATACTCAAGGGCAAGATTAATAGCAGAGCAGAATGCTGCTATGGAAATTTGAGTGACGTGAATTATTTATCAAGATTTCAAGAATCAAAACTTTGTGATATAGTCCATAATTGGCACTTGCACATACCTGACATTGTTAATTTACATTAACTAGCATAAAATGCCTAATGAGTGTACTAGGAAAGGGGGACAACCGCTATATGGGAAAAAAGAAATGATTGCTCTTCTGTTTCCCATTCGAGGGAATGGTTGGATTTATTCTCAACCTTTTATTTCCTTTATGGAGGAAAACACCTTTGATGGTCTTTTCAGAGTTGGGAGAGCAGTGGAGCCCACCCCTGCCTGTTTCCCACCGAACTGTCTGGAGGGAATCCTTCTGAGTAGAGATGAGGCAGAATTACCCTGCATGGTGAAATCGGGGGAATTTTATGAGTTGTGGGGAGCAGAGAGAAGAGAGGTGAGGTGCGATGGGATGAGAGTGTGGAGCGGGGTAAGTGAGGAGCTCAGCCCAGCCGGGAGATGGTTACGAAGGTGGGGGCCAGGGCAGCAGGGTCTGTGGGACTTGGCTAGGGTGTGACCTCTGCCCATTGCATTCCCCAAAACCTTCATAAAAGACTGCCTTGTAACTAGAGACTCGCCTCTGGGAGATGAAAACTCTCATGGTTTCCTCATTAGAGTTAGTATGAGGGGGCAAAAGAGCATCACGACAGGAGGTAAAATGCAAATGGACACTCAGTGGGACCAGCAGATCAAAGTCAACAGGTGCCAGAGACTGTAAACCCTCCGGGAGTGTACAGAAATTTTGAGGAGGGCACTGGACTCCCACAAGAATGTGCAATTAGTGAGGGTTTGCTTTGAACCATTATAACTGAATACCTTCATAGTAACACCTAGAAAGCTGGAGTTCTTGGGAGAAAGGCAGGCTCCAAAAGCTTGGGTTCTGCAGTTGTAGATGTTTTGAGATCTCTACCTGAGGATAGGGAGAGACTGTTTCTGTTCCAATGCCGTTGGAAAGAGGGACTCTTCACCTTTTCCCAAGGGTGGTGGCAGGAGGAAGGTGGGTAACGGGGGAGGTAAATAAGATGGAAACGTCCCATGTGGTGGTGGTTCATCACCTAAGAAGATTTTAGGAAAGAAAAAAAAAATGACCTATTCTAGGCAGCAAGCTGATTGTTCAACTCCTGCTCTCCCAGGGTCCACCTGCCCTCCCTGTCTACAGCCTGCCTTTTAGTTTGTAATGTTTTGTACTTTCTTATGCAAAGAGATTTTCTGAGGCGAGTAACTGACAGCCCAGGAGTGGGGAGGGGGGAAGGCGGTATCCAGCGCTCCCTCTTCTGGGCACGGGGTTTCAGAGCTGTGCTGCTCTGTGGAAGTAAAAAGAAACCTGTTGTTTGATCTGCAGGTCATTTGTTTTGCTCTCTGTATCCAGTACACCTCAGAGGGACTGTTTCCTCTGGCTGCTCAGGGAGGGCACTGAACCCCTGCCTGACCTGCTGTGGTGGGTGGGGGGAACCCAGAATGCAGCGTTGAAGACCATCTCTGTGTCAGCTGCCTCCAGTGGATCGTCTTAAATCCTCAACACAAACCTTTGATACAGGGATGATTTTCTCTTTTAGAGATGAGGATACCGAACCACAGAAAGCCTGAGCAAGCAGCTCCTAGTTACGCAGTGGCATGGTACAGTTATGTGCTAAGTGTTCTTTCATCAGAGGTGGGAAATTTCATGACTTAGCCTTCCTCCCTTCCTTCTTCCTTCCTTCCCCCCTTCCCTCCCCTCCCTTCCCTTCCTTCTTTTTGGTCTATATTGAGATGAAGGGTGATAACTCTTGAGTAGTACGGGTACATTCTGAATAAATCATGACACTTAAATTTTTTTTAAAGATTTTATTTATTCATTTGAGAGACAGAGAGAGAGCGTGCACATGAGAGCACAAGCAGGGGGAGCGTCAGGCAGAGGGAGAGGGAGAAGTGGACTCCCCACTGAGCAGGGAGCCCAACGCCGGTCTTTGTCCCAGGACCCTGGGATCATAACCCAAGCTGAAGGCAGACGTTTAACCAACTGAGCCACCCAGGCGTCCCATGACACTTGAATTTGTAATCATACTTTATTCTACAATTTTAACAGAGGTAACATGTTTCAGGTTATTTTTCAATAGGCCTGACAAGGTGGCGTTTGACTGTGATTGTCGTCATTTATCTTCTGCTCTGAAATTCAGGGTCAATTTGCAAACCTCTAAAGATGACATGGCACCAGCAACCAACTAGGGCTGGGGTGGGACCAGGAAGCGGGGGTGCATTATAGGTCCATGTCCCCTGTCTAAGGAGCGCTGTTTTGGCGGTCGCTTGGCTACCACTTTGTGAGTGCCAACAAGGAGCCAAGAACACAGTGCCAAGGATAGAAAATCCAAGAAGCCAGGCTCCATTTGGGTTGTTCACCAAGCCTAGAACATGAGTCAGACCCAGGCAAGGAAACACAGCATGTATGTGCATCAGCCTGGAGATGCAAGGAAGACTTTCTGGGGGACATTGATCCAGCAGGTGGATTCACTTGTAGGAAACAGAGTGTGAAGGAGGAATAAAGCAGTCCAGTAGTTGCATCACAGGGGGAAATGTGGCGGGCGGCAGCAGTGGGTTTAATCCCGCCTTACCTGGCACGAGCAGTGTGGTCTCCACCACCCCAGCTGCAGGTAGTTACGCTGTACATCTGATAGCTTTCACTTAGCTCACAATTCAAGAGTGTTGCTGGGCTTCCTTTGGGGCCCTGCTTTTATTTGTTGTGGACTGGCAAAATGTGCTGCACGGATTTTTACAGCTTGCTTTGTGCATGGGCATCTTTCCACCCAAGCAACATGTTTACAAATGCCAGCCCTTCGTTTTCTGAAAATACCGCTGAAAAGAGCAACTGTGTTGGGATGTGCCATGAGTGTGAGGAGACCAGGCAGCCAGCCGCCAGTCCGGGCTCCTCTTGGTGAGATTTTTGCTCAGACTCACACTTCATGGTGCCTGTGCATTGTGTGGTTCCCCAGCACCAATCCAAAAAGGGCCTGTTCTCTGTGGACATGCTGTTATTTTGGAAGTCAAAACCCTTTCAGAGAATCCCTGCTAGGCTTTGTGTAATAATGCACTGACATAAATTTGTCACACGTTCTAGAAAACCCCTTTTTATGAACTCCCGGTATTACTAAATGTATCAAAACTCCATAGGGGACGTACGCTAGGAGATGCTAGAGTTACTTTGCAATAACTAGTCTGAGTGTTTGAAAATTTGACTTCCCTCTGCAAGTCCCTTTAAACCACCCCTCCTTTTATCCCCATTTTTGAGAGAGAGAGGGACAGACAGAGATAGACAGGGACAGACCTTACCATACCTTACTGGTTTTTCACTGACTGGTTAGGTAAGTCCCTCTTCTCTGCCACTTCCTATTCTTCCTGCCATCAAAATCAGACCTTCTGTTTCTTTTACTATGTTTCTTACTTTCAAAGACATGCAGGAAAGTGGAAATTAAAGGGCATTTGTTATATTTGCAAACTTCTTTCTCTAGGTACTCATTTTCCCACTGCTAATCCTGAATACAGACCAGCAGATTTTTAGTGCAAGAGAGAACAGGGGGTTACGCTGCTTCACACACTGAGGAGCTTCCCACAGGAGGAATTTTCAGGGTGAGGAAGACCTCTGACATGGTGACACTAGCTAGCCAGGTGTCTCCTTGGAGCCTGTCTGTGATAGGTCTCAGAAGCAGACCGAAGATGGAGGGAGGTTTGAAAAGCCTAACTAAGGAAGCACAGGAGCTATTCCTAAGGCTCGAGGTAAAAAATGATCAGTGAGAAGGGTTCCATCTCATGACTGGAAAAGCTATAAGGAGAGAGTGCACTTCTCTACGGACCCGTTGAGGGCAGGACACAGCGGGGGGAGGGCAGTGCTCACACTCCGGGCTCCACTCTTCTATTTTCTTCCTTCTCAGATATTCTCAGTTTATTCTGAATGTTTTCTCTACCTAATGTTTGGTGGCAATTTTTGAGGGCTGGTAGCTGGACTCATTTGATTCTTATTCATTCATTTGTTCACCGGATCATTTTGCGTGTGTTTTTTGCTAGGTACTGTTTTAACTGTTGGGCACTGCTTTAGATTCAGTAATTTATTTCAATTCCTTACCAATTCACTAGCACATTTCAAATGAATAAGTCATTTTTAAAGGGAGAGTATTTTTAAGGGAGGTTTGTTGTTTTATGTTTGTTTGTTTTGTTTTGTTTTTAGTGAGCTCTATACCCAACGTGGGGCTTGAACTCAAGATCAAGAGTCACATACTCTACAGACTGAGCCAGCCCAAGGGAGAATGTTTATTGGGTGTAGTGGCCTAAAGGAGAAGATAGCAATGGACCCACCTGCCCCACCTTGAGTTCCCAGTCAGCTTTCTGCATCCAACTAGGGGGGCGCTGCTACCGGATGTTGTATCTGGGCCACCTCTTGGTCTAAGACTTGATCCGTGGGAACCCAGCTTCTGCCCCTTGTTCTTTTTTTTTTTTTTAACCTTTTCTGCCTCTGTCACTTTATTTTTTTTAATTTTTTTATTGTTATGTTAATCACCATACATTACATCATTAGTTTTTGATATAGTGTTCCATGATTCATTGTTTGCAAATAACACCCAGTGCTCCATGCAGTATGTGCCCTCCTTAATACTCATCACCAGGCTAACCCATCCCCCACCCCCCCTCCCCTCTAGAACCCTCAGTTTGTTTCTCAGAGTCCATAGTCTCTCATGGTTCATCTCCCCCTCCGATTTCCCCCCTTCATTTTTCCCTTCCTGCTATCTTCTTCTTCTTTTTTTTTTTTTTTTGCATATAATGTATTATTTGTTTCAGAGGTACAGGTCTGTGATTCAACAGTCTTACACAGTTCACAGCGCTCACCATAGCACATACCCTCCCCAATGTCCATCAACCAGCCACCCCATCCCTCCCACCCCCCCACCACTCCAGCAACCCTGTTTGTTTCCTGAGATTAAGAATTCCTCATATCAGTGAGGTCATATGATACCTGTCTTTCTCTGATTGACTTACTTCGCTCAGCATAATACCCTCTACTTCCATCTACGATGTTGCAAATCTGCCCCTTGTTCTTACAGGGGAAGCTCAGAGGGAGGCGCCAAGTGGGATTAAAAGCATCATCTGAAAAAGCAAGAGGTGAACCACAGCACCCCCTCCCCAACACAGTTTGAGATCTTCAATAAGGCACACCCCTGCCCTGCACGCCTAAGGTTTTCCCTGTGAGGTCAGCAAGGCAAGCCCTTTGATGTTCCCTTTCTTGCAAAGCTAGTGCATCAGAACTAGTAGACTCATGTTTTATTGGCTTAACAATCTTGTTCTAGGTAGAAGTACAAGATTGAAGTTCTAAAAGTAAAAATATTTTCTTGGCTAGATTATATTATTTGGAACAAAAGGGTTTCAAATCTATTGTACATTTAAGCTAGATTTTTTTTAATTTATAAAAATGTGAACACAACGACAAAACTAAAATAATACAAAAGATTATACAAGCAAAGGAAAATCTTCCTTCTCTCCCCTGAATCTGAGTGTAACTGAGCAGGGAACACCTCTTAAGAGTTTATTAGTTGAAGAATTTTGTATGTGTACACAAATTTACACGTGTATGTATGTGTATACGTGCCTGTTTATACATTTCAACCAAAACACATTTGCCAACTCTGTTAGCTATCTATTTCTGTGTAATAAATTACCACAAACGTAGATGCTTAACACAACACCTATTTGTTATCTGCTAGTATCTGTAGGTCAGGAATCTGGGCGCAGCTTTACTGAATCTTCTGCTATAGGGGCTCTCATGACGAAGTTGCAGGACTGGGTCCTATCTACAAGTTCAGCTAAGGAAGGGTCCGTATCGAAGCTCATTTATGTAGTTGATAGCAGGATTCAGTTCCTATAGGGCTATAGGACTGAGATCCCTCAGGTTCCAGCTGGCTGTGGGCCAGAGAAGCCCTCAGTTCCTTGCCAAATGGGCCTCCCCATCCTGGCAGCTTGCTTCGTCAAAGCCAGCAAGGAAGAGAGTCTGCCGGCAAATGGGAGTTATAGTTCTGCATAATGTAATCACAGAGTGGCATTCCCATCACCTTTGTCATATTCCATTGGTTAGAAGCAAATCACAAGTCCTACCTATCCTCAAGGGGAAGGGATTACACAAGCACATGAATATTAAGATGTGGGGATCATTGAGGGCCATCCTAGACTCTGTCCTCTACACGGTTTGAACGCTGAATATTAATATCGTTTGTACTTCTGCATCACAGTACTCTCCAGAGGAAAATTCGCTGTATGCCAGATGATAACTTTGATCTTCTTGCTTTAATTCTTTACCCCATCCTTGATTATAACTAATGAAACTTAAGGGCATATCAGTGGTAAAACAGAATCCTTATTCTAGAAATTTCATTAATAGCCAACATGAGATAGGACCATTTGTGTATTGTAGGTAAACTAACATATTATCGCCAGGAGAAATGGGTCAGAACATATAAAACACAGTAGCTAATATTAACCAGCTCGGGATGGCAGAACATCCAACAGCCTGTACAGGGAGGGTGTTGATCAATGACTCTGGCCCTACTGGAACCGTGCCTGGAAGATTCTGATTGTGCCTAGTATTCAGCCGTCAGTTGCTGAATAGTGGGGAGATATCTGGTGGGAATTCTGGGGAAGGAGTCTGAGTGGTGGAGATAGAGGACTCGGGGGAGCTGAGGGTAATTATATTTACTGACCATTAGAGACATATTTTAATAACAATGATTGGTACACCCTCCAGCAATACCGTCTGGATATCAGCTCTTATTAATAGCTAACACATATTATTTGTAATATACAGAAAAAGAATGGAGCCAATATTGCCTGTACCAGTCTAAACTCTATCAGAGGGACTAGCAGTCCATGTGATTTGATTTCTAGCTTTTCGTGGAAAGGACCAAAGTAGAAAGGACAATTTATTCAAAAAAAGTTTACTCAACACCTGCTATGTGCCAGGTCCAGTTCTAGTTTCTGGGGATATAGGAGCAAACAAAACAAGGGAACGAAGGCATAGTTTGAACTGCTAGTGCTTTATTTCCGTAATATAAACATGTCTAGCAGTATCTTTAGTCTGAAACTTTTGAGGGCACGGACTCATCTGAAACCTCATGGCATTTACCCTGTTGGGCCTATTACAAACAATAAAGCACAGAGGCCCAGTTCTGACCGGAGTCCAGGGCAGTAGGAAGTTGTCCATCATCATACACGGAGCTAGCTCTCTGGGGCTTCACAAATCACCTCAGGTTATCTTACTGCCTGTTCTGAAATTAGAGTATGAGATTCTTTTCCTCTGCCCTGGGTGATTGCAGATTTTGTTGGTAGTCCAAGCTGCTCTGTTACTGTTTTATCGGATTTTTTTTTTTAAAGATTTTATTTATTTGAGAGAGAGACAGAGACAGAGATAGAGAGCATGAGTGGGAAGGAGAAGGGAGAAGCAGACTCCCTCCTGAGCGGGGAGCCTGACGCCAAGCTCGATCCCAGGACCCCGGGATCATGACCTGAGCTGAAGGCAGACGCTTAATAGACTGAGCCACCCAGGCGCCTTGAGTTTAATCAGATTTTTAAAGCAACTCCTGCTCCCTTAATATTATGGGGCTGGATCAAAATACAAACAGATGAGCAAATACCAAATGGCTAAATATTTAAAAGACATAAATCAAGCCAACAAAACAAACGTTTTCTCTCTTCCGACCTTGACCAGTGTGCCTTTATACAGATCTGCAGGCCAGGTTTGAATTTAGGATTCTTGGACACTTTCAGGGCCTGTGCCCCCACATGGTAGGGTCGGGGGAGAGCCAGCTTCTGGCCTGTGTCCTGCTTCCTTCCATTTTGCATCCCTGCCATACCCTTCATTGTGCAGTGCCTGGCACACATTCAGGGGACCCAGCATGTCGGGCGAGGCTCCACCCACACACCCCTCAAACAGCTGCTCTTTGGTTCCCCTCATACCTTGGAGCATGGGGTTCAGCTGAGGCTTTCGCAGGCCCTGGGAGTGGACATAGGATCCTGCTGGCAGGAATTCCGGGATCAGGAACCCAGAGCATGGTCTGGAACTGTGCTCTGAGACACAGCAGCGACTTTGTGGCCACCACACCCTGGTTGAGATGTGCTGTAGGTGTAAAGCATGCACTGGATTTTGAAGACTTAATATGAAAAGGGAAGTGAATATTTTATATTAATGATTACATATTGAAATACTAAGATTTTGGATATATTGGGTTAAATAAAATATAGTATTAAAATTAATTTCACTGGTGTCCTTTTTACTTTCTAATGGGACTTCTAACAACTTTAAAATTATGTATGGAGATCTCATTTGTGGCCCTCCTAACATTTCTACTGGGCTTTGCTGGTCTAGGAGGAGGAGGAAATAGGGGTCTGCTAGGGCACATCCCCTTGGTACCCTGGGCTTCTTGCCTTGTGAGGAGGAAGAGCCACAGCAGAGCCCTTTAAAGTATGGGGTCCTGGGCAGAGGCCCCTTGTGGTTTTGCTTTAAGGTGATGTTCAAAATTAATTCGCTTTTCCACCCTCTCCTGGCTCAACGACCTCCGAATCTGGCTCCCCTTTGCTCACAGGTGGTCTCACCTGAGGCAAAAAGATCACCTTCACACGCCCTCTACCCCATCACAACTACTTCTGAATCAACATGTACCAGGCACTGGAAGTAAAAATGTTGTATTTTGATAATGATCTTTTGAGAAGCTGTCATTCTTTGGATAAGACAGAATCCAATCGCTGAACAATTTTTTCTGCAGGCACAAAGCCTCCTCCCTCCCTCTTTTTAGTCTGGAGAACACATCTATCTTTCTGAATTGGTTCTTCTAGTAGAATGATGACATAAGGATAAGGAATACCTTTTTGGATTCAAGAGGCAAACATTTTACTGTATTTTAGGGGTTAACATAAACTGTCAAGTTACAGTACCGACACTGTCTAAGAAGAAAACTTACTTGTCTAATCTCTAGAGAAAGAAAATTGTAGCTAGTCTCTTATGACATGCTTAAGAAATTCATGTTTATGGTATATTGCTTTCTGACAGCTTTAAGAATTTACAATGAATGCTTTAGACTACGGCTTTAGGGTTTCAACAGAAACAATGGCTTAGTTAGGAGCGTTGTGCCTTCTGTTCCTGAATAAATCTGATTCAAGTTTACAAGTAGGAAGGATTAATAATTTAGATGTTTGAAATCTCTTTAGTTCATTGCTTCTTTTCTTATTGTGGCAGAGGGTGACTAACTCTTAATAAAACTGTTTTTTCCTCCTGAACACATAGCTGGAGTATATTACCCAGCCTCCCTTGCAATTAGGTGTGGCTGTAGGACTGAGACCAGCTCTGAGATGTTGGCCCATGAGATGTATTCCTGCCCACATTGTCATTTATTATTTATCCTTTTCTAATTCTGCCTGTGGATGTAGAGTATCCAAGGGAGAGATTCAGAATCTGCATTTTAACAAGATCTTCAGGTCAATACCTGTGCACAGGAACATTTGAAAAACACTGCCCTAGGAGATAACAGAACCACCTACATGGAGGGAGCACGGGTCCCTTCCTTGTGGCATAGAGGAGAGCCACCCCTCCACATGTTAAAAATAAAAGCTTATTTGTAGTCAGTCACTGAGATTTGAGGTTAGTTTGTTACAACAGTTAGCCTTCCCCAGTTAATATATTCACAAAGTATTTGAAGAACTGTGCACCTGTAACATATTCTCTTCTTACTAATATGTTTTGCACACCAAAATGATCTTATTATATACCTCCATTATCCAAATTATTTAATAAAGACTAAAGTAGATCTTATACGTGGTATTTGTGAAACCTGGTAGATAATTTTTAGAAATCACCCAAATTACAAAACATTGGCAAATTTGCATTTGCCCTATATATATATTTTATAAATTTCCTTCTATCCCCCATCTTTCCTTCCTTTTGTTTTTACAGCTGCCTTCTTCACTTCCCAGTAGCACCAAAGGGGTGAAAATTGTCTTTGCTTCCATGATGGGTATGGAGATCACTCATTTACAAAATCCCCATGGAAGCTGAAGTATAGGAAGATGCAAAGGCAAACATATAGATTTTCATTTCTCTTATTTTCATCTGACTATCTTTAATTTCCTTAGGCCACATTGATTTCTATAACTTAATTATACAAGTTGAAATAAGGTCAATCTTTATCATCACAAGGGATACAATTATTTGTATATTCATCTGTTCATTCTAGGTATAGAGAATAATCCAATCAAAAATAATCTGTTATACCTATGACAGGTATAGGACAGCCCTCAAAAATCAGCCTCTAAAGTGTTAATAAGAGATTTACTGATTTTTTTCCCCTATAGATGTGGAGATGGAAGGTATTTGCAAGATGGATGAATTTATCGGATGTGTATGTGTGTATCTGAGCGTATCCGAGGAGCTGTCTGTGTTGGATTAGGCAGAAACAGTATGTTAAACCTTCATCAGAATTCCCTATATTTATACATTTTAAATTAAGAAATCCAGGTAATTTTTCCTTATTGGCTTACATTATACATATAACTAAATTACTAAAGCATCGGCATGTCTAAATCTCATCATTTTCCTTAGACACATATAAGCATGCTTGCACTTACATGCATGTATGCATGTATACACACTCCCATGCACGCGCACACACACGCTAAAAAGGAAAGAAAAAAGAAGCTGAAAGGATGTGTGCACACACGCATGCACGCAGGCACAAGCATGCATGTGCACACGTGCGTGCAAAAATCCCTTTAGCTTCTCCTTTTTTCCCCCCCGGGCAGTCATTGTAGGGAGGAATGACAGCTTCCATTTGTTGCAAAAATTCAAGCAGAAAAGTGTAATATACAAGAACCACCAGCCTAGTGGTAGAGAAAAGAAGATTCCTTGAAGCTTTTGTACCTGGGCAATACTAACAATAGATAAATGTTTCCCAAGACGGGGATCCATCAAGGTGTTGAAGAGATTAGGTGCCACTGTGATGGAGGTTTTACCAAATTTTACCTTTCTGTCACTTCTTACCTAAAATACTGTGGGGGTTATATGTGCTGAGGTGTTTTTGTTTTTTTCCCTTAAAGATTTATTTATTTATTTATTTAAGAGAGAGAGAAAGAGAATGAGAACAGGGGGAGGGGCAAGGGAGAGGAAGAGAGAGATTCTCAAGCAGAGTCCCCCACTGAGCACAGAGCCAGATGCATGGCTGATCCCCCGGACCCTGAGATCATGAGCTGAGCCAAAATCAAGAGTCCGCTGCCCAACCGACCAAGCCACCCAGGTGCCCCCTCACTCTTTTTTAAATGAGGAAGCTGTTTTTTTTCTGAAGCAGGAGGAGGAAACACGCGTCTTCTGGTTTATAACGTAAGACTTCACAGCCTGGGGGCGCCTGGGAGGCTCAGTCGTTAAGCGTCTGCTCGGGTGGTGATCCCAGGATCCTGGGATCCAGCCCCGCGTTGGGCTCCCTGCTCAGCGGGAAGCCTGTTTCTCCCTCCCCCACTCCCCCTGCTTGTGTTCCCTCTCTCGCTGTGTCTCTCTCTGTCAAATAAATAAATAAAATCTTTAAAAAAAAAAAAAAAGTCTTCACAGCCTGATTGTTACTATTCTTCATAGCCTGATTGTTACTATCCTGATTGGCAAAGGGGAGGGAAACTAACAATCACAAAATGTGAGCTCAATTAGCCTGACCTTTCATACTGAAATCTGAATTATTAACAAGCGCTTTGTGAGCCTTTTTTCATTTAATCCTTATGACAACCCTATGAGATGGGTACTATTATTGTACCATGCGGCAGAGGAGGAAATAGACACAGGGGAGTTAAGTTTCCGGCCCACCCGTCTCCTAGGATCCCAACCCAAGTGACCTGGCTCCAGGAGCTGGCTTTTTAATCAGCCTTCCTCTGCAGTGGAGTTAACAAGCTTGCCCACACCTCATGGTCATTCCCTGAGGCTTTGCATCCTGTGGTTCTGGCTAACTCACTTAAATTTGGGAGTTTCACAAAGATTCAGATTGCTCAGGGATATGAAAATGGCTCATGGGCAGGGCGGGGCTTCCAAGGAAATCCATTTCATTCCCTTCTTAATGGGCTCTGCTAGTTTGCAAAAATCAAGAACTGTGATGATTTAAGATGCGTTTGAACTCTTTCAGATTTCCATAGAACCTCACTCAGCAGTCCTTTTGAGATGATGTCATAGTTCTTCTGTGTAAGCTAGTATTGCCTTCCAGGGGAGGAAGCCAGTGTATTTCACAAATGTTTTCTTATCCTTACAGCACCCTTGAGGCTCAGTGAGTGGTGTTTAGTTACTGTTTAGGGGACTATAAAAATTAGGTTGTGGTTTTTTTTAATTAATTGTTATACAACTGAGAATTCATATACTCCTATGTATACGCTGTCTATATAATATTGTATATCATGTATCACATATATCTATACACACATATATATAAAAGTTTCATGAAACTCTCTTAGTGTATGTGATATGTCTTGATGTGTTGCATTCTGTTCCTTTCTTTTCCACTAAGAATTCTGCTTGTGACCCACAAAGCTGACTGTATTACCTACAAATGGGGTCTAACCCACAGTCTGAAAAACATGGACCCTGCAGCATTTATGGACATAACTCAGCCAGTGCCCTGCTGACCCCCTCCTGGTATTTTGCAACGACCACCAACTGTGACTTTAAAACATGAGTTTTTTAAGTACATGACAAGGTAGCAGTTTGGCATTAGAGTTAGCACCATGTCCCAGAATCCTTTCTATGGGCTCAGTGGATATTTATGAGGGCCAGCTTCAGGTCAGGCCCTGGTATGACAGCGGTGACTCACACAGACTCAGTCCACCTGAGGACCGGGCCATCTCGTAGGGGGAGCCGGAGAGAAAATAAATGTGTCCTCTGTCAGGGGGCAGGCAGTGCTTCTGAAGAACCGTGAAGTCAGCTAAGCCACTGTGACATTTGGGCAGAGGGCTACTTCCCCACCTTTTCCCAGATCTCACCTCATCTGAGGCTTTTCTTACTCTCAAGCACTGGCTTCCAACCAGGGGCAATGTGGGCCTCCGAGGGGCATTTGGCAATTTGTTGTCACTTCTGGGGGAGGCAGTGCTGCTGACATCCAGAATGGGTGGGACAGCCCCTCCCCCCAAAAAGAATTATTGAGCTCAGAATGTCAGTAGTGCCAAAGCAGAGAAAGCTTGCACGAGAGCCATGCTCAGGGGTCCAGTAGTCTTCCTGAAGTAGGCATGGAAAGCTAAATTCCTTTTGTCTGGGATCCCTTTTCCTGGCCCAGGAGAGCCTTTGCCGTAGCCTGTCTCGGGGACAGAACTGTCTTCTGTTGAGCCCCAGAGTGACTGGCACCAGGATGCTGCCTTCATGCTTACACTTGCCAAGAATACTCACTGATAAAATGCACGTTCAGGAAGAGAGCCCTCGTGACATGATGCCTTCCTCTGTTCTTCTCCAGGAACCTCCCACCTTGACCGGGTGCTAGAGGTTCCAACAGGAGCTGGCCATCTGGGCTTTGGGCCTGTCTCGTGGATTTTATTTAAAAATAGTCCAAGACCCCAGATTCTTGGGATTAAAATAACCAAATGGCATCCTCCTGCCCCTTCCCCTCAGTAGAAAAGTTACACAGAAACGTCCACTTTGTTGTGGCTGTGGCTCCAAAAGAAGATGAGAGAGGCCATTCCTTTCCCGCCCTGGGTGTGCAGGAGAGAGGTCCACACGGTGGCTTCTCCCTGGGGACACGCTTCAGCCTCGTGTGCCACTGACGGAAGCGGCACCATGAGGGACTGTTGAGCAGCCTAATCTGGAGCCAGGTGCCCTGGTTTTTCCATGTTGTTCCTATCGGTAATTGTTTTTTCTCATTTTTAAATACTGTGTTATCATTCTGTAGTATAAATAAACCACAATTTGTTTATTCATTCACTTGTTGATGGAAATTTGAATTGTTTCTGATTTGGGGTACTTTTGAATGAAACTGCTGTGAACCTCCCTGTCTGCACGCCTTTTGGTGGGCAAAGGCACTCGTTTCTTTTAGATACATGTTTAAGATTGGAATTATCTGTTGCCAGGTAGGTCTAGGTTTGGCTTTACACCTGGTTTGTTCAATTCTTCTGCCCAGGACAAAGGTAGCAAACATGGTGTCTGAAAGAGAGGTTGAAAAGGCTCTTGGGAGCAGAGTGCGTGCATGGCTTGTGCAGGCAGGGGAGCGGGAACTGGGAAGACCCCAGAGGAAGACTGAGCCCAGTCCAGCCAGAGACTCAGGAAGATTCATTAGGAATCACTTTTTACTATGTCTGGGTTCAGAGGAAGCTGAGTAAAGGGCCAGGGGGGTAGATTTAAGAAATGGAAGATTTTTAATCCTGCTGAGCAAAGAGCCTGACGCCAAGCTCAATCCCAGGACCCCAGGATCATGACCTGAGTTGAAGGCAGACGCTTAACTGACTGAGCCACCCAGGCGCCCCTCATCATCTCATTATATGAATAGTAGCTTTCTTATGAATTATCAGTTCAAGTATAAGAGAAAAATCACGTGGAGATTACTAAGAAGACCCTGAAGTTGCTTCCTTCTGTTGTCTTAACATCCACCACTGGATGTTAAAGGAATATGAGAATCTGTCCTTCCTAGGGTTAGATCAGTCCACCTATGTGCCCTTGGTCCTTCATGGGCAGCCCCCAAGCCTCTTCTTGTCCCCCTCCCCGACTCTATGCCTTGTACCTCACCAGGGAGCCCTGTACCCCACAGGTGCCAGTCCATTTCCTCCCCATCTCTCACTGATTCAGCCACTGCTCCTGGCTAGTCTGCTGGCTGTTCCGATACACTTACTAAAAACCACCTGTGAGTGTGGACACAGGTAGGGGGACCATTTTCTTTTCACTCATTTATCCATTCACGAAGTAACGCCAGGTAGGGCCACTGCAGCCATTTCTGAGCCACACTGAGCTATGATACCTTTCTTGACATTTGTCTATGGCCATGGCTGCCAACCCTGGCCTATCCCCAGACATGGCCTAGATGTCACTCTCCTTTTGTGACTTGGGCCAAATCACCCCCCCGACACAAAATCAGCAGTCCCCAGAGGACACTCCTGATTCCTATTTCTTCTCCCCCAGCCTTTCAGCTCAGGGACTGGAAAAAACAGTTCAGCCCCAGCCTTTCTGATGTTCATCAGGGGCTGTGAAATGACCCTCCCACCAAGATGGGTGGGGGCCCTGGAGAAATAAGATGGGGCTCTTGGGGGCTGCTAATTCACAGCCTACTGGATGGAGCCCACACTTGCGATATCTCAGGATGCTTCCTCCTAAAGAGCCCAACCTCCTGCAGGAGGGGAATCCCTTTTTTCCTAAAACTACCCTGGTCCTTGGAATAGACATATCACCAGAGATAATTTATTCCTGTCCTACCTGAGAAATTCTAGACCTCACCAAGTTCTAGTTTCTTCTTTTAAGAGCTGCACTAAAATATCTTTACAACTTGTGTTTATTGTTTGTTGAAGTTTAGCTGTTTTTTTTTTTAAATAATTATATCTGTGCTAAAGGAAGGGCCATATAAGTCCATCTTTCCTATTATTGGTTCCTAGTTTGATATCCAGTATATACAAACCCTTCATACTGAATAAAGTGAAAATGGGAAGTAGTTTTGCCAAGAGCCCTACTCAAGGCTGAGAGGTACTGACGTATTACTACCACCTGGTGATATATTACATGAATTGCAGGAATATGCAACAAGACAGGATATTGATGTGAACATCTCAGGTAATACCACAGAAAATTTTGAAGGGAAAAGGTGTTCATAATTAGTATAAGTAGTTCAACATTTAAGACTTAGACTATTCCTGTGCTTGTGGCAATGCTGTGATAGATCAAGAAAGAATTGATATCTGATCCAGGTGAAAGTCTCTCATGTGTAAATATCAGTAAGCATAGCCTCTAAACATTCATATACCACATTTTTTCATGTGGAATCCAGCACATAGTTCTGATCTGATGAAAGCTGAGAGAAACTCGGTCATAAAAATAATCAGAAAATTATAAAATAGAAATCTGGCCCAAGACCGTTTCTTGGAAAAATAAGATACTGCTTTGAGAAATGAAGAAAAGACAAATGAGCCCTAGCATTGGAACGGATTTTTCCAAAAATTGCCAGCCAAGGTCTTTTTCTCCTGTTATGCAAGTTATCTGCTTTGCAATTTTCCAAGGGCTAAAATGTATGCTTAACCTGCATCTGAGTATTGGCCCCAGCTGTGGAAGGCTTGTGGGGGATCCCTCAAATCCATCTGACTTGGTTAAGGAGGGCTATCAGGCTATTTCATGTTTCAATAACTTCTGCCCAGCCACCCTGAGCTGGCAAGCCCCGCTCAGTTTGTAATAGTGCCTGGCACATGGTGGGTCCAGTGTTGACTAAACTAGTAGATATTCCCAACAGGTATAGGCAGTAGCACTGGTAATTAGGTGTAACATAGTCCCCTGGCAGGGACAGGAAAGGCAAGCCTTCTCTGAGCCCCTGCTGCACACAAAGTATGTCTCTGGTCATAAAGGAAGCAGGGATTATTCAGCCAAGTTATTTGCACTGGCCCCTGCCACCACCAATTCTGCATGACCTAGATGTCCCCTTCCTCCACTGTTCTGTTAAGTGCATACTTGAAGAGGCTGTTCTTTTAGGTTATTTGTGAATGGACTCCTCTAGTGTAACAGTGATTCTCAGAGTTTGGTCCCTGAGCCAGCAGGATGACATCACCTGAGAATTCGTTAGAAATACGAATTCTCAGGCTTCACCCCAAACCTGCTGAATCAAAAGTGGAGGGAGGCAGCAATCAGTGTTTCAAGAGGCCCACCATCATTACAGTTCATGAACCACTGCTATCTAAGGATTGATACTGATCCAGCATCATGGTCAGAAGAACACAACTTTTTACCTCTTTGTTCTGATGGGTCAGGTGTTCTCTATGGTGGTACAGCAGATCATCTCTTAATAATTACTTGGATTTTCAGAGGTGGGAAATGAATGGGAGGTTAAGAGGGAAGTTTAAGCTTTTACTGGTGGGAGAATTATAAGACAAGTTCATTTCTTCTCCATTATTTATGTGATGACTTAACGTGGCAAGAACTGCTGGGGTCTGTTGAAACCTCAGTGCATTACACCTGCGATTACATTTGAGCCGCCATGTTGGTCGTCACACTTAAGTAACACAGGTATCCCCCAGAATCTTAGCACCAAAACTCTTGAGTTGGACTAGACAAAGGGACTTCCCATATAGCAGCTGTTCTTATGATTGAATGTGAGAGATGCTCAATGTTTAATTGCACAGAGTGGATGCAGTTGTTGAATGGCTCTCTCCAACCTTTATAAAAGCAGCAACTTGATCTTAGCCTTTATAATACATAACCTTTCTTCTCTCTCTCTTTTTTTTTAAAGATTTTATTTATTTATTTGACAGACAGAGACACAGCGAGAGAGGGAATACAAGCAGGGGGAGGAGCAGAGGGAGAAGCAGGCTCCCAGCTGAGCAGGGAGCCCGATGCGGGGCTCGATCCCAGGACCCTGGGATCATGACCTGAGCCGAAGGCAGAGGCTTAATGACTGAGCCACCCAGGCGCCCCTAACCTTTCTTCTCTTAAGACAATCTCAACCTTAGGTCACTATGGACTCAGTTGGCTATCATGGGATACCATCTCAGAAATGCCCCAAAGTCTATTCTTCTAAGGCATGTTTAGGTTCATCATCAATTTTAAGAACTTAAAATTCACCCCATGTGTCTTGATAGCCAGAATGTAAGAACCTCCTGTCTTATAATTCTCTACCTATATTTGTATTCAGGTGCTCTCTTAATCCTGGAAAGTCTGGCCGGGGGATGGAAACTTGACATTGTAAAGCATGTCTTTGGTGTCTCTACAGTGTTGATATTAAAAATACTCTGTTTATTTGTCTCCATTTAATAATAATTCACATATTAGAAAATCATTGTTGGAAATTTTGGTTAGTTCAGAGACTGGGGAATGGGATTTCCCATCCTCGATCTTTGTGACTAGGTGAGTAGCGAATGAAATAACTTGCTTTGCTGGGTAGTTATTATGCCATCGGGATAGGTAAGGCTGTTAACAGACGTTTTGATCCAGGCCCTTGTAATTGCTGTACAGACAGTGTTCAAAGCCAGGTCTTTTCTGACCATAAGGTGCTGACAGAACATTCATTTTTGCCATCATTCAGAGCTTTGTAAGAGAGCAAATTGCTTGTTACTTAAATGTGTCTGCCTTTGAAGAATAAAAAGCTGAATTAACACCACTGGGATTTGAGCCTTCAGGTGTATAGGGATTCAGGAAAACTATGTATGTCATAGAACGTGGCTTAGCAGGAGGACCAAGCAGATTTCTTCAACATAATATACTACATACAGTCTGCATTGCGTGGACTAGAGACCTCTTCAACCAGATTAGGAAGATGGGTATTTTCTTGGAAATATCTCAACAATGTGATAAAATCATCAGGTTCTTGCTAACCTTGAATACAAGCAAGCTGATTCTTTGGTAGTCCTACCAACGGTATGAGGCTCTTTTTTTCTAACTGGCATTTGAGTGCCTTTTATGTGCCTAATACAAGGTGTAAGGGTAGCTCACATTACAATTAATCTGAGTTACCAAAATTTGTCTTTATTATGCAAATATACAGTGGCAGCAATGGGAATGATTGTTAATGATGAATGTGTATATACTCGCAGATTACTAAGTGACCAATTTACTACAAAAAAGGGAAAGGAAAATTACTGAGATTTGTTGCTTTCTGCTCCTTGTTTTGCATTATGGTTCAGTTTGGATTTTTGCAACAATTCAGAAATGAAAACTGTTCTTTCCATAATGATATCAGGGTTGAGTTTTTTCCTAATTTTTTTCTTTTGAAAATGTGCAGCTTATTAACTCCAACCCCCCCCCCCCCCCCCCCCCCCCGCTGAGTTTTAAAATGCAAGGTCGGTCCTGGGGGTGCAACCCAGCAACACTGTGGGCTTTTTAATTCAGTGAGCAAGAGATGGTGGGTGGGCTATACTGGGAAAATGCTGACAGGAATATCCATCCACATTGAAAGTCGAGTGGAAACCTGGTCCAGATGAGAGCAAATTAAAATATGGATGATGTTTTCAAAGAAGCAGAGAATAAATCGCAGAAGTGCACACACTATTTTAGATAAGGTCAGCAGTAATTTTGTAGTGTGTAGGAAGGAAAATCCATCCTGGGGAAATCTGCCAATGACTGTTTTTAGTTAAATGTTGGAATGGACAAGATTTAGCAGTTCTTTACTAAATGCATTCTGAAGCTCTTAGAAAGACATCTAGTGTTGTCACTGATGACTCCCTTAGCATACTGTCTCTTGTACATGATATATATAAGAGAAAGAAAGAATAATGTAGGGTCGGTCCACTTCCCGTGACCTACCCTAAGCTAGTACTTTCTTGGACCATATAGTATAGTCCCTACAACATTTGATGGAGACCATGGAGGGCAAAGGTGGATGCTTCTGTGGCTGTAGTTTTGAAAATGCATTCTTCCTAGCCTTCAGATACAAGTTTAAAATCCTCTTCTATTTGATCTGATAGGATAGCCTTACTTTATGTCACTTTAAAATGAGAATCTAAGTACTATAAGATATCAAGTATTCAATGGCAGTGCTCCATTTCTGTGGGACAAAGCAAGCCTGGCTTAGGTAATTGGCTGTAATGTTCAAACCCGGCTGAATCGCTTCTGTCCCCCCAAACCTCTCTTGTACCATTCACATTCACAATGACACATCTCTGCGGCATGTGCACCCAAAACCCAGTGTAGCCTCTGGTATAATTTGTGTGATTAATGGACTCTGGGTCCAGAGAATTCCTTATATTGTAGGTCTATAAATTACCATAATAATATAGGCATAATTGCAGGTACATTTTTATATCTGCCTGGCTCTGCAGTGGTTTTATCATTCATTCACTAAGAACAATTATTAACCTTCAACCCCAAGGCAAGACGCACAGTTCCAATTTGGTACATAAATAGTATATCAATTTACAACAGGGTGAGGGGTGGAGAAACAGTGTAGTATAAAGGATATAAATAACACACTAAACCTGGAAACAGGGAGGGGGGCCTGCAGCAAGTGGGGAAAGAGATTGCAGAGAAGTTTGAAAACAAAGAAGAAAAGAAATATCAAAGCACATGTGCTCATGTCTCAAATTAGATGTAGAGAATGCTTTTTCCTTCCTCTGTCAATCTGAGCTGTCTCTGTGTGACTGGGTCTGCCTTGGGGATCGAGGGGTCTGGTAAGTGTTGGGAGTCAAAGCTCTTCATCTTGGAAGGTCTATTTACTTGTGTTGGCTCAACTCTGGGTAAATATTCTAGATGATCAATGTACTAAACCCAATAATGTGCCGTTTAGGGGATTGTTCATTAGCAGTCTACACAGTTAAAGAATTTCCTGCCAGTAGTTTCTGTAACATTAAAGTCAGAGGTTTGCTTTTGATAGGAATTTTCTAATTAAAAGCAAATCTATCGTCCCCACATCTTGTCTCTGTGTAACCCCATCTCACACATTCTTTGAGTCACTGGTCAGAGGTTGTTTCTCTCTCAAGAAGCTTCTTATGGGTGGGAATTGGACCTCATTGATCTTTTTATTTTTTGCAGTGCTCTCCCTAAATATTTACTGACTAAATAAATGATTATAATTTACAGAAAGAGTCTGTGAGGCTTATAAACACCTCCTTTAGGATACTTAGTAAAGCAACAAAAAATATTGGCGTTTAGCGATGACCTCTTCATACAACAAAAGTATTTTATACACATACAAATAAAACAAACCCAATCCAAGAAACCACTTAAGGGAAACCATTAAAATGATATCATTGTTGCTAGTTGTTACTGAGTCTATAGTTCATTTATGCTGTCCCTGAATATATTTTGTACACATTATGTAATAGCTACAAATAAACTATGACCATTTCCATGGCTATCACACATAGTCCAGGCCCAGAAATGCTTAATTTGAAACAACAGGCAGGAAAGGAGAATTTGCATACATTCCTTTACATGGTTAGTCTTGGAGTCGAAGCAAAAATGTCAAATTTGTTTTTCTGTCATTTGGCAAAACTTATCATTTGCCTAAGCACAAGAAGATACATACTTCTCTCCTACTGGCACAAAGTATTATTTGCACAAATGTAAAGTTTGTTAAACGTATGTATTTGTATATTCCTTTCTGAGCGTTTCTGTAAATGACATGCTTCATTTTGTGCCAGGTCCAATCTTATTAAAATCCCCTCATAGAAAACTCTTGATAACCGTCATGATTACACCCAAGTCCTCTCAGTAACACATTTATTTCGGTCGGTATGTGACACCACAAAATGACAATACTACACATGAGGGACAGGGCGTAGCTAACTGGCGTACAGTGTGAATTATTTGGATGGGATTATAGGGTAGATATAAATGCTTTATATGAAGGAGATTGCAGTAATTGAAAATCGTGAAAATTAGCATCTGTACCCAATGTTCTGATGTATTGACTATGTTCCAAACATTATGGGGTTGATCTTCAAAACAATCCTGTCAGCGTCGTTATTATCTCTTCTGTCAATGGCAAAAAGGAGTCTCTAAGAGTCGATTGGCCTTGGGGCAGCTCGTTAGGTGGGGCCTCATCTGGTGATCTGAGTCTGGTGCTTTTGCAGATGATGTTGGCCAAGCCCACTGCCCTTGCTCTTTCATGGACCAAAGCAGATGCCACTGTCTGATCCCATTTCTCTCTCGCTGAGCCAGATGAAGCCCAAGAATCCCCATTGTAGACAAAATCTGTCCTCTGTCCTGCCCTGCGTTCCTCCAGAGTACATTTTGCTGGGTATTAGTGCAGATAAAACACAGCCAGAGTTTGCATAAGAACCGTGTGGCACGTCACCAGCGCCCTAATGTGAGCCTGCAAGTCACCTGGGTCGAAGGAGGTAGATTTCCTGGAACATGTGTTGATTTGTTTATCTTCTCCAGGACTTTGGCTTTCTTTGGGAGGGGGGAGGTCTTCTGCTAAATGTCTACTACCTTTATTGCTTACTTCCCAAGAACTTTAGTTGGGCAACTTTGCATGTGCTAAGGTGACCTATTTCTGTCCGGGATAACAAAAACATTCCAGATGACTGACGCCTTTTACTGGGGACAGTTTGACCTGATTCTCACCCTCCTGCTTTACTTGCCAAGGCAGATGATCACTGCTAGGCCTTAGCGCCGACCTCTTTTTATTTCTCTACACTGTTTTTCTATTTTCTTGCAAAAATAGCAGACTTGTCCAAGTGCCTAGCTACTATGGCAATAAGTGATATTTAAATAGATGCTGAATACATGTGTCCCAGCTTCAGTGAGTCAGTGGAAGCAGTTGTGGGATCTGATTGCATAAATGCATGGGAATAATGTTTGTCTCTAGGGCAACAGAACTCCTTTTAAGCCCTTGAGAGGACTGTGTTCAGATGCAGAAAGGCTGATGTAATGATCATACATGTTCAGGTGGGGGGGTCAGTTTCTCCCTGAATGGAAAATGTCAAGAAATGGCCATTTGGATTTTCTGCTTTGTAACCATAGCAAATGCCTCAAATAAAAAGAGAAATAATAGAAAAGCCCTCAATAAGTTCTACAAGGGCCTGCAAAATGTGAAGCCATCATGATTGGTTGATGGTCTTTATGTGTCTAAGCAAATGTCCTGGCTTATTCAAATATATGTATTGATTTTTTAAAAATATGCGATTGACATTAAGAAACTTGATCCTAAATAAATGAACGTTGCCCGGCAGAATACTGTTGAACATGTCTTGAATACTTTGGGAAACCCCACCACTGCACACCATTAAGAAAACAAAACTTGGTGGACTCCATCATGACATTTTTCAGAGATGTCTCTGTCATTGTGGCTACAAGTGTGTTGTGCTGAATCTGCCACCCTAAAAAGCTTAGGGCACATGGGTGGCCTATTAGTACCAGTTCGTTATTAATTCTGCCATAAAAATCTAGCGTGTTCCTTAGGTCAGATTCCTTCCAAATTGTCAACAGACTTGTGTGCCTGTATATGCACAGAGATTAGCAACCTTTTTTGGTCTTGGCAGTAGACAAAACAAGGAATGGGTTTGAAATTTCAAAGGCAAGTTCAACATTAGGAAGGCCTTCCTGATTTTGAACACCCATTAATGTTCCCTTAAAAAAATGGGGATCTCCCTTCCCCCACCATCTACTCCTGCTACCTTTTCTTTTTTTCTTTCTCCAGAGATTTCCCATCTATAAAATGGGGAAAATAATAATATATTTGAACCAAATCCTCAGACTCCTTGCTTCACTCCTTATGCTGTACACAAGTGTCCCCTTCTCCCTCTGTTTTCTGGTGCCACCTTTTTTGCATTCTTTGTGCTTTTTGTCAGTGATTTCACTGTTCAAGATGGCCCCCAATCACAGAGCTGATGTGCTCTCTCTTGGGTTCCTAAGTGCAAGAATGTTGTGACATGACTCAGAGAGAAAACATGTGTTAGGTAAACTTTGTCAAAGCACAGATTACAGTGCTGCTGCCTGTGAGTTCAATGTTAGCAAATCCACAAAATATATTAAATAATGTGTCCTGAAATAGAAACATGCAAGCCAACTTTCTGTGTTGATCCGTTGATGGAAATGTAACCAGAGGCTCCCAGGAACCTAACTCTGTGTTTCTCCTAGGAGCAGTGGTTCAGTATTCACAAATACTTTGTAGAACATAATTATTACAAGTAACAAGAGTAGACTGTACCTTGCTCTGGGGTTGCCGTGAGGACCACATGAGGTAATGCCTGTCGACTGCAGGGTGCCTGGCATGGCTGCCATTGGTGTCATTGTCCGTGGAGGTTAACACATGGGAAGAGAAAAAAGAATTACTGATAATTCCACTATTTTATCCCAACACTTGGCTACATTCTGAATCTTCCTTTCAGTCTTTGTTTCTCTGTATTCACATTTTTACACAGCTCATTACAATGCATACAACTTCAAATAATTCTGTTAACTTACTGTCCTGTCATGTGCTTCTGTCTGTGTTATGACACAGCCTTCATTTCCCTGGTCTTGTTGAAAACGTGGTTCCTGGGATGACTCCAGAGGAGTCTTTTACTGGTTTAAGGTTGATTAATCCCTCACGATCCCAAGAAGCCTTAAAATTCTGTAATTAAGCATAAAGAAAAAAAAAGCTCAGCAATAGAGAGAAGACTCTTACTGAGCAGAGAAATTTACTATGCAATCTTTTTTTTAAAAGATTTATTTATTTTAGAGAGAGAGAGAGAGCACACACATGTGGGGGGAGGGGCAGAGGGAGAGTCTCTCCAGCGGACTCCCTCCTGAGTGTGGAGCCCAATGTAGGGCTTGATCTCACAACCCCAAGATCATGACCTGAGCCAAAACCAAGAGTTAGACGCTCAACAGACTGAGCCACTCAGGGGCTCCAACCATGCAATCTTTTTATCTCTAGTGAAAAATTGTTTTTTAAGCCCGAGGGTCTGGGGCATTATTCAGTAGAAAAAAGGTGCTGGGAGTACAAAGAAAGAGTCATTCTAACCTGAGCGAAAGCCATGGTCTAATATAGGGGTTGGCAACTTTTTCTGTACATGGCCAGAGAGTAACCACGTTAGATGTTGTGGGCCATATGGTCTCTGTCACAACTATTCAACTCTGCATTGTGGCTAGAGAATAGCTGTGGATGATGCCTAAACAAAAGCATGTGGCTATATTCCAATAAAACTTGGTTTACAACTAAGGTACAACAGAACGCCTGGAGCTCAAGTGGGCCGTGCTTTTGTTACTCTGTTACATGCACTTCTAGTATGTGTCAGGTCTTACACTGGCTGCCAGGAACACCAGCAAGAGTAGCAAAACGTGATTTTCCAATTTCCCTGTCTTGTGAAGTTTACAGTCTAGAGGGGAAGAGAGAGATCTTAATGAATAATCATACGAATTAACATTTAATTACCTATACTGATAAATGCTGTGAAGGAAAGACTAGTGGCATGAAGACAATCATAAGAGATTCAGGCATTAAGAGAAGGAGCTGCACTTTGAGGATCCCGCTAGAAGCTCCCTGAAAAGGTAGGAACTTGATCATTGTGGAATATGTAATTTTCATTACCAAGCACTTGACGTGCAGGCCCAGCCGTAAGGAGTTTCTTTTTAGCTCTTCGTAGATTTGCAATGCTCAGCTGGTCATTGAACCAGGGCAAAATAGGGGCTTTCTACCTTGAACCAATAATCCCTCAGATGACCCTCAACCTTTACCCGTGGTTATAACAACCATACCATCTGGATTCTTATTATAAAACTCAGATTTTTTTTTTTTACCCTTTATATATAATATCTTTTTTTTTCTTATGGTTTTACTTGCCAGCTCCTCATTTTCTGACCTGGGGCTGGATTTATTAGTGTTGACCACCCCCTTAGTAGTATTTTATGTATGTATATATGTGTTATGGTCTTTTCTAGGAAGAAATGAGCAGCGTATGCTTGGGACATGCACAAGATTCGGGGTTGTCTTTAGCCTTGGGCAACTTTCTGTTAAGTCAAACCTCTGTCCCCCTTACCCAACCACTGTGTCTCCTTTCCCTGGTGGAGGGGCACCCATGTACCTGCACCTGCCCCTGCCCTCCCGTCTCCTGGGGTCTTTCGAGGCTGCCTGAGTGTAGCAGCCTCGTGCCTCCTCATTGATCATCTTTCCCAGGGGAGAGCAGTTGTTCTCACTCTGGTAAGTAAAATGCTCGACTTCATTACCCCCTACTGACAATTTCAGTGTTTAATCACTCTTATTTCTGTATGGGAAAGGACTGTCTTTCCACGGTTTGTTTCTATGAATCAAGTGGGGGATAAGGAGACATCTTGGAACTCGCGTGTGCGGCAGAGAGTGGGAGACAGCTGTTGCTTGGGCGGGACAGCCGCTCACGGGGTTAGCCCGGGTGACAGTGGCAGGGGAAGTGGCCCCCAGAGCAACTGCCTGACAGCTGCCCAGCAACTGATGCTTTGGGGGCAGTGGAGAGTCACAGGGCTCATGCTCCAGACCCCAGCTGTCCACTGGTTGCAATGGGGCAGGGTCCGGGCACCAATAAGGGGCTTCCTGGGATGAGATGTGTTGGTGCATGTACATGGGAAAAGCCCAGAGACTTCTAGAAATATGTGGGGCAGATTTTAGGGGATGAAGTGTGGTCAGCTGAGAATTTGAGTTATACAGTTTTACTCTTCTAGGTTTTTGTGGTAGTTTATTCCTGTTAATGTGATCCCAGCTTTCCAGCAGGCTGTGCAGCCTATCAGAGCATGGATTACACTGTTAACGAGCAGAAATTCCTGATGCTGCCTCTTTTTTTGCTGTTCAATCCTTACATTAGTCCTTTTGAAATCTCTGTAAGTTCTTGAGATTAGAAGTGTAGGTTGTCCCATATAGTGAACTTGTTAAACCACTACTGGATATCAGGGAGAAAGAGATTTCTCTCTCTTCCTTAGCAGTATGTTTATTTTCATAATGGGTTTGTTATCCTTGGTTCATTTTCCATGGGAAGGTTTCCTTGCTACTCTACTCTACTTTTTTTTTTTTTTTTTTTTTTTTTTTTTAAAAGGCTCCATGCCCAGCCTGGAGCTCAAACAGGGTTTGAACTCATGACTCTGAGATCAAGACCTGTGCTGAGATTGAGTCGGACACCTAACCAACTGAGCCACCGAGGTGCCCCCCTGCTACTCTATTTTATTATATTATATTTTTATTTTTTTAAAGATTTATTTATAAGAGAATGTGCACATGTGTGCGTGAGAGTGGGGGGAGGGGCATAGAGAGAGAGGGAGAGACTCCTCAAGCAGACTCCCCGGTGAGCATGGAGCCCGACACGGGCTCAGTCCCATGACCCTGAGATCATGACCTGAGCCAAAACCATGAGTCCAAATCTTAACTGACTGAGCCCACCCAGGTGCTCCTGCTACTCTATTTAAAAAATTATCTCATCATTGTTATTCTAAGTGAATTCTGCAGTATCTTTTTTTTTTTTTTAAGATTTTATTTATTTATTTGACAGAAAGAGACACAGCGAGAGAGGGAACACAAGCAGAAGGAGTGGGAGAAGCAGGCCTCCCACACAGGAGGGAGCCCAATCCCAGGACCCTGGGATCATGACCTGAGCCGGAGGCAGACACTTAACGACTGAGCCACCCAGGCGCTCCTGCAGTATCTTTTAAAGGGCGGAAACTAATCATGTGACTCCTTTCCTTAAAATCCCTCATGGCTCTCCAAGAATGTTAGGGTTAAGGGACAAAGACAGGATGCAAAGGAAAGGGAGTGCCAAAAGTCAGTAATCAAGATAAAAAATAGTTAATGCACTATTTTCTAAAAATCTAATAGGCAAACTACAGCTCACATCTGTATTTATAAATGAGGCCTTGACCCACACTGCTCATGTCTCCGGGAGGCCACCGTGGGCCTCATCACACCTCTTTACCTCTGGTTTTAAACTCCGTCCACACTGACCTCTGAGGCCACTTTCCTTTCTGGAACCCACAATGCTTCCTCCCCTGGAAGCCCTTGCATGCGTTGTTCCCTTTCTTCATCCCTGCCTGGGATTGTCCCAGCTCACCCTTTAGGACTCACTCAGTGTCCCTTCTCAGGGTCAGGTGCCTCCACTGTATGTCCTCATGGAGGTGAGTGCCCTTCCTGGAGAGCGTTGGGCAGGTAGACATGCACTGGGGCATTTTGCTTGTTGACATCTAACTCCGCCGTCTGACCAGAAGTTCCCTGAGAGTGGGACGATTCTTTTCTACCTCTCTCTGCACAGCGGCTCCCACCTCGATGATTAATGAACAATGAATGGGTGTTTGTCTGCTGTGCTTCTGGTGGTCCCCATGATATGGGATCTGGAGATTTGAAAGGGTTGTTCTTCCTGGTGGTGGGAGTAAGAGGACACCTTGTCCGCCACTTGTGGAGTTCTTTCTCATCTTCGCAGCAGGTGGCAGGTCAGTTAGGATGCACCGTTATCTCTGCTGATCTCTGTCTCAAGCTAATCCTCAAGAGGAGGGAGTACAGTGGTCAAAGGAAAAATGCAGCCATCGCTACAGATGGGGCAAGTGAATCTCGGGGAGGTGGACTGACTTGCCCGGGAGTCGGTAGCGTGGCCAAGAATTCTCAGCCGGGTGTTACGACTCTGGGTGTGCCTCTTCGCTCTACTCTCCTCTGCTCGCTCTGTCAAGAGAAGGTACTGAAGGACATTCTCCTTGCACCTTCCAGCAAAAGGACAAAGGAGATTAGGAACCTTTTCTCAGCATTAATGCCTTGCCAATTTCTAGACTTCCTTTCCCTGTTAATCCCTTAAAACGTCTTATTTGCACATCTCTGCGCTTAGAGGCTGTTTGGTATAAGCTCCAGAGTGAATAAAAGGCAAGAAAACAAATAAATAAAAAGCAATGAAAGGCGTCTCCTAGTAGAAGATAGTTTTCTTTCTCTTGCCCACTCTCTCAGGTTGACTTTATCCTCTTCACCGTGAGGGACTTAACTGGATCTGTCTCTCTTATTAGCCCTCAGGTTAAATTGGCTTCCAGAGAGAGACTGTCTCCTATTAGACTTGTTCACTTGACAAACCTTCACGGAAGCTAAGCACAGACTGAAGTATCCACCAGTGTAGGAATGGAACACTAGCTCTGAATGGCTCCTTGCGGCCATGGCGGAAGTCACTGGCTGCTGTTTGCACTTCGGCCTGAACCCCGCTGTGGTGCAGGGTCAAGCCCGGGAAATATTCCATCAGTAGCGATTGCTTCCTCTAACGTGAGTCCACACCCTTTCCCCCATAAACAGTGCATGCCTCGGAGAGGATTGGGTGCCACCTCCGTGGTTTTCTATTCATTCATTCAGCAAATTATTTACTGAGCATCCACTGTGTGCTAGGCATTTCTAGGCTCTGGGCATATGTGGTGAACAACTTAAAGCCCATGTCCCCTTGAAGTTTACATTCTCGTGAAGGCAACAGTCAATGAACAAGTAATCAGATAAGTTTTATTTCCAGTACAAGTGCCATGGAGAAAATTAGGGATAATAGGGATAATGTTTGATGATGGTGGAAGTTGGTGGGTGGGGTGGTCAAGGAAGGCCTCCCAGAGAGGGACATTTGAACAGAAGCCTGAGTCTTGGGAAGAGGGAGGAGCCACATGAAGGTCTGGGAAAAGTTTACCAGGTGAGGTACCAAACACATGTAAAGCTGAGTCCAGAGTAAGGTTGATTGTCCAACAATGAGCAAGAGGCCATGGCAGATAGAAAGCATGGAGTGAGGGGCAGAGTGGTGGAAAGTGAGACCAGAGATGTGGGCAGGGCCAAAGCAGGAGGAACTTTATGCAGACCACTGTCTGTAATGGGAGGCACATGACCTAATTGATGCTTTAAAGAGACCATTCTGGATGCTCTGTGCACTGAGGTTTCTAGTTGGGCAGGGAGATCCATTGAGAGCCTATTGGGACATTCCAAGTAAAAGAAGAAGGGGACTTGGAGTGGAGTGTAAGTGGAGGTGGCGAGAAGAGGTCAGGTGCTTGTGTATTTTGAAGGTGGTGTTCATTCACCATTGATGCTGGACCAGAGGTGAGCTATGAAGGAAAGAGATGAGTGAAGCCTCCCTCAGGAGTTCATTTATGAATATTTGTTGAACACCTATTATGGACCAGCCACTGTTCTGTGTGTTTGGATATACCTGTGAGCAAAATAGTCAAAGATTCCTGCCCTTGTAGAGCTTATGTTCTAGCAGGGGAAAGCCAGAAACAGAGAACAAAGTACAAAACAATAAATTGTATTGCATATTCAGAAGGTGATATATGTTGTGGCAAAAAGAAAAAATAGAGCAGAGGAGAGACCCTTGGGAGAAGGACAGTTACAATTTTAGTTAGGGTGGTCTCAGCGGAGCTGCGTAAGAGGTCATGCGAATTTTTGGTCTGAGTACTTAAATGGATAATGCCACTATCTAATGAGATGTCTAAAAAGAATAAGATAAAATTGGAGGAAGGAACAGATTGAAAGGGTGGTAAACAAGCTGTTTAAGTAGTAAGCTTGAGCTGCCTCTTAGTGAAGATATCAAGTAGGTAATTGGATATTCAAGCCTGGGCCTTAGGAAAAGGTCAGGGCTACATATTTCAGGCATCAGAGATTATAAGGTCTTTTAAACACCTACAGCAGCAGCGGTGCCTGGGTGGTGCCATTGGTTGAGCATCTGACTCTTGGCTTCAGCTCAGGTCTTGATCTCAGGATCATGAGGTTGAGCCCCTCACTGGGCTCCACACTCAATGCGGAGTCTGTTTAAAGTTTTCTCTCCCTCTACCCCTCCTGTTTGTGCTCTCTTGCTTGCTCTCTCTGAAATAAATAAATCTTTAAAGAGAAAAAAAAGCTACAACACCAGATAAGATCTCCAAGGGCATGGGTGTAGACTGAAAAGAGGTCCAAGGGCTCCTGGGTCCTCCAAAGGGAGGAAAGAAAAGAGGAATTAGCAAAGGAAACCCAGAAGGAGCCGTCGGAAAGGCAGAGGAAAGACAAGGAGCATGCAAGAAGAGAAGTGGAAGCTGGGCTGAAAAGGGGGAGAGCAATCGACTGTGTCCAAAGCATCCAATAAGATGCTGATGGGTCAGGGAAATGAACAAGATCTTTCTTACGGGCTCCTTTTTGGGTGGCAAGTAATCACGTTACCCTGTGGTCACCATTTCACTGCAGGGTGTAGAGTCACAGAAGGGTATGCTCTCACTGTGCACCTACCAGGGCTGAGCCCTTTGTGTTGGCCAGTGTTGATGTGGTTCACTTAAGAATAAGTGCTTGTTCTCCAAGGAAGTGCCCCTGGTTCAAGATCATGGGAGACTCTGAATGCCACACACAAGATCGTGGACTTACCTAGCCACAGCAATCAGACAACAAAAAGAAATAAAAAGCATCCGAATAAGCAAAGAAGAAGTCAAACTTTCACTCTGCAAATGATATGGTACTTCATGTGGAAAACCCAAAAGACTCCACCCCAAAACTGCTAGAACTCATACAGGAATTTAGTAAAGTGGCAGGATATAAAATCAATGCACAGAAATCAGTTGCATTTCTATACACCAACAACAAGACAGAAAAAAGAGAAATTAAGGAGTTGATCCCGTTTATAATTGCACCTAAAGCCATAAGATACCTAGGAATAAATCTAACCAAAGAGGCAAAGGATCTGTACTCAGAAAACTATGGAATACTCATGAAAGAAATTGAGGAAGACACAAAGAAATGGAAAAACGTTCCATGCTCATGGATTGGAAGAACAAATATTGTGAGAATGTCAATGCTACCTAGAGCAATCTACACATTTAAAGCAATCCCTATCAAAATACCATCAACTTTTTTCAAAGAAATGGAACAAATAATCCTAAAATTTATATGGAACCAGAAAAGACCCCGAATAGCCAGAGGAATATTGAAAAAGAAAAGCAAAGCCGGCGGCATCACACTTCCAGACTTCCAGCTCTATTACAAAGCTGTCATCATCAAGACAGTATGGTACTGGCACAAAAACAGACACATAGATCAATGGAACAGAATAGAGAGCCCAGAAATGGACCCTCAACTCTATGGTCAACTCATCTTTGACAAAGCAGGAAAGAATGTCCAATGGAAAAAAGACAGTCTCTTCAACAAATGGTGTTGGGAAAATTGGACAGCCACATGCAGAGGAATGAAACTGGACCATTTCCTTATACCACACACAAAAATAAACTCAAAATGGTTGAAAGACCTAAATGTGAGACAGGAATTCATCCAAATCCTAGAGAAGAACACAGGCAGCAACCTCTTCAACCTCAGCCGCAGCAACTTCTTCCTAGACATATCACCAAAGGCAAGGGAAGCAGGGGCAAAAACGAACTCTTGGGACTTCATCAAGATAAAAAGCTTTGCACAGCAAAGGAAATAGTTAACAAAACCAAAAGACAACTGACAGAATGGGAGAAGATATTTGCAAATGACATATCAGATAAAGGGCTAGTATCCAAAATCTATAAAGAACTTATCAAACTCAACACCCAAAGAACAAATAATCCAATCAAGAAATGGGCAGAAGACATGAACAGACATTTCTGCAAAGAAGACATCCAGATGGCCAGCAGACACATGAAAAAGTGCTCAACATCACCCGGCATCAGGGAAATCCAAATCAAAACCTCAATGAGATACCGCCTCACACCACTCAGAATGGCTAAAATTAACAAGTCAGGAAACGACAGATGTTGGCGGGGATGCAGAGAAAGGGGAACCCTCCTACACTGTTGGTGGGAATGCAAGCTGGTGCAGCCACTCTGGAAAACAGGATGGAGGTTCCTCAAAAAGTTGAAAATAGAGCTACCATATGATCCAGCAATTGCACTGCTGGGTATTTACCCCCAAGATACAAATGTAGTGATCTGAAGGGGTATGTGCACCCCAATATTTATAGCAGCAGTGTCCACAATAGCCAAACTATGGAAAGAGCCAAGATGTCCATCAACAGATGAATGGACAAAGAAGATGTGGTATATATACACAATGGAATATTATGCAGCCATCAAAAAACCAAAATCTTGCCATTGGCAACGACGTGGATGGAACTGGAGGGTGTTATGCTGAGCGAAATAAATCAATCAGAAAAAGACATGTATCATATGACCTCACTGATATGAGGAATTCTTAATCTCAGGAAACAAACTGAGGGTTGCTGGAGTGATGAGGGGGTGGGAGGGATGGGGTGGCTGGGTGATAGACATTGGGGAGGGTATGTGCTATGGTGAGCACTGTGAATTGTGCAAGACTGTTGAATCACAGACCTGTATACCTCTGAAACAAATAATACATTATATGTTAAAAAAAAAAAAAGAAGAAGATAGTAGGAAGGGAAAAATGAAGGGGGGTAAATCAGAGGGGGAGACGAACCATGAGATATGGACTCTGAGAAACAAACTGAGGGTTCTAGAGGGGAGGGGGCTGGGGGGATGGGTTAGCCTGGTGATGGGTATTAAGGAGGGCACGTTCTGCACGGAGCACTGGGTGTTATACGCAAACAATGAATCACGGAACACTACATCAAAAACTAATGCTGAGTATGGTGAGTAACATACCATAATAAAATAAAATTAAAAAACAAGATCGTGGACTTAATTTTATAGGTAGTGGGGTTTAGTCTAAGGTTTTTGAGCAGGGGAAGTGACATGTCTTAGTCTGTGTCATGTGGATCTTTTCGAGAATGGAAGGGAGGATGGGGTGGAGTGGGGAGAGGCGGGGGATAGGCAGGGAGACTTGTTTTCAGTGGTGGAGGCAAGAGATGGGAGGTCCTGTGCCAGAGGAGACACAGGGAGAATGCAAAGGGGTGGAGAGGCGAGAGACATCAAGAAGGCAGATTTGACAGTATTTGGTAGGTGATGGGCATGGATATTGAGAGAGGGAAAACTGAAGACAACTCTTGGGTTTGTCTCTTGTGTGACTCAGGGATCGGGCCCATTGTGGATTTCTGTCAGGGGATCAAGGGGAGGGGCTGCCAGATTAACCAGTTTATGGATTAATTATTAAGACACAGCAGGGACCTGGGAGCTCCCCTCCTCACAAATTAGTTAGCTGGTAATTAGGCAGTGGCTGATTAATGCTATCGCCTGCCCCCTGTGGGGTGGGAGGAGAGGCTCTGAGCCACCCCCAGAGTTCCTGTGGTGCAGGAGGGGCACCCAGAGTCTCTGTCTTTATATGACGGTTCCTCCTCTGCTACCATAAACCCAGCTCTGAAGGGGCATCCTGGACATCAAATTCTGTCTCCCCATAATTCTGCAGATCTTCTTTGCCTAAATGGCAAAACAAAACAAAACAAAACAAAACAAAACAGAGCAAAGGGTAGATATGTGCATCACAGAATTATTGTTCTCAGTAGCGATGTCTAACAGAAACACCATGGCAACTTTCATGCATTTGTCAAGTGCACATCAAAGTTTATTTTTCCACTTTGGAACTACGATGACCTGGGTCCTTCTGCCCTCCCCCCCCCCATCCTGGGCTCTGCCCTCCTGAAACCTGCCTATTCTAATACAAAATGAAAATCCCCCAAGGCTGATGCAGTAGCTCAACACTGAGTGTTGGGGAGAAACCCAAAGCTGAATTCAGTAAATGCTTTTGAAATTCATAAATTCCCCCAGAGACGTAAGAAAGGGTGTTCAGGATCCCCCTCCTCTAGTCCACTAAATTCCAAACATTCTCTGATTTCTGAGTTCAAATACCCATGCCAGAGTGCCTACCTCAGACCTCATTAAAGATACCAAACCCAGGCAAGAGTCCTGTGTCTGCAAGTTTCCCGGTCCCGCAATGGATACATGGGCAGAACATTGCAAATGCAAAAGAGCCCAGCAGAATGGTGGGCAAAGAGCAGAAAGTGTAAGGGGGCAACGGAAGGCCTTGGTGAGGGCTTTCTTTAATAGTATTTTTTAAAATTAACATTAAGTGCTAGATTTTTAAAATCGGTCATTTTTATTTAACAAACCCAAATAACCCTCCTTCTTTTAAAAAAAAATCAGAAAATATGGCACATCAGGGCCCCAATTTCCACCCTATGGTCTATCTTAATTGTAATATTCCATAGTTGTGATGTTTTTCTTCATATGAACAGGCATTCATGGATTCCTTCTACGAGGAAAATACTCTGTTTGTCTCTATGCACACCTGAGTAAGATGCTCTTCTTTGATTTAGTTCCCTCCCTTTAAGCTCATAGAGGTAGAGGATGTGAGGGAGGGAGAGGACCGTGGGATATAGCCTCCTACACCACAGATGGGAAACCAAGGCTTGGGGAAGATAAGTGACTTTCTTGCAGTCATAACTCAGGTTAGAACCTGAGCCTCCAGAAAATAGTCCGCCTGCCTAGGGCTCTCATCTGAAGCAGCCACTGATCAATGTAGAAGGAAAGAACAAAGTAGATGCCCAGTGTCTCCCGAATGGTGAAAATAGTAAACACTAGAGGGGTTTATAGGAGGACAGAAATCCCTTCAGACACATAACTAGGCTTCAGTAATCCAGTGTCCATGGCAATCGGCTTCAAACTGGGGTGTTCGGGTGCATTCTCAGGGGACTTGGGGTTCCCTTTGAAAACAGTGAGTATGTGTACCTTTGGATCACCTGTTGCTGAATTTCAGGTCTTTGTTTGTTTCTCCAAGAGGGTATGGCCACGGAGGGGGAGAAGGAGGGGGAATGGATGTAAATGCTGTCACACACTAAGCGAAGGCCCAGTGATGGCATGGTGCTGTCTCACCACGGTTTGGCGTGGTGGGGGTTAGTGACACTTCATTCTGCAAGCAACGATTTCGTTGCCACGGGACACCCTCATCCATTGCATTATTTTAACATAATGGACCATTACTAGCTTTGTATTTAATTTATGCGTTTATTTTGGTTTCAGAATTACACGAGAAAGATAAACAAAAGCACTTTTGCATCGGGGTGTGTTAGTTTTATACATATTTAAGCAAGGTTGCAATAAAAGTAATCTAAAACAATGCTGAAGGTACAGGAGATTTTATCTGTCCTTTCAAAGGAGCCTATACAATATTCAAGGTTGCATACACTGACTTCCTGTCACATTAGCATTTAAGTTATGAGAAACTGTTGGCATGAGAGATGATTCCAGTGGCCTGAGCTCTTCTGCTGTCAGAGTGAATTACTGAGAAGGAACTTGGAGTGGGAGACATGATACGCTCTTCCCTCAGTAGGTGGCTGTTCCCATAGGCGATTCTAAAATCTAAGAGGTAATTCTGACTATTGTTTTGCTAGCTTTAGAACCTAATCCATTGTAAGATGTTATGATATGCAAGGTCTGAATGGTGAAAAGGTGTATCTTCCATTTAACCTGATGTAATATGTTTAACCTGAGGTCAGCAGACTGTATAGCCTGTGGACCAAATTTGGCTCACAGACTATTTTTGTCAATAAAGTTTTATTGAAACTTAGTCACACCCATTGTTTACAGATTGCCTGTGGCTGCTTTCACACTGTAAGTAATAACACGGTCCCATAGTTGTGATGGAGACTGATGGCCCCCCAAAGCTGAAAATCTTTACTATCTGGCACACCCCTGACATATGCATTCTAAATACAATCACTTCTGCCCCGTGCTTTCAGCTTATGTACATTTCAGTTATTTGATTCTCTAAAGTGTTCTAATCTCTTCTGTTTTTACAATTAGGAAATTCTAGATGATTGTTGCTTTGTGTAAGATTCTTTGATTTCCCTATGAGGGAATTTAGTCTGTTCTCAACATCAATTGTTACCGTCTTAAAATAGTTAGGAAATTGGAGGCTGGCGTGATGCCGCTGTAATCCTTGACCCCTACCTGGTAGAGCGGGCCTGAGCGGAGCTGTGAGTTAGATGCCCGTGTTTTCATCTGTCAGCCCTCCGTCTCCCACCCATACGCTGACTCTCGCTCACCACCTCTGGGACACAGTGCTCTGACTCCTTCTTGTCTTTCAGCCACATCACCGAAGGCCCTGCTGCCTCATTTGCATCTCCGTTCAAATTCACGTTGTCCACTTCTCATTTCCTCAGAGGGTATTTGCACTTGAAGCTTTTACCCCTCCTGGGGAGTAAGCAGCCTTGGCCTCTCCTCATGATCTGACCAACTTAGAGGTGTTGGAGGAGATTGGTAGGATGGGAGTGGCCCAAGGAGAAAGGGTGGGGACAGGGATGTCCTGGAAATGGCATGAGTCCCCCTGCCATGGCTGTATGGCTTAAGTGTACCTAATCCTGAGTCTGCTGTGAAGATCACAGTCTGTGCCTCTCTTAGCTCAAAGGCCCCAAATCTTCAGGAAGATACCAGACTTAAAAAGAATTCTCTCAATGAAGTTGACTTTTGTATAGAACCACCTAAGGCTAACACAAAAAGCAGAAGACTCAAATGCTATTTGGGATACTTCACTGGGGATGACTTCCTACTTGGACATGGCTAGGGGAAATCATCGGAGGACGGGGGGAGTATGGTATGATGTAGGGATGGTTCCTAAAAGGAGATATTTACTGCTAAGTTTACATTGCTTAAAAAATAAATTTTTGTGGGAGTAACCAAAATAATCTAAGACACCAGAGGTATCTTAGCCAAACTGGTCATTCCCCATCACACCAGCATTGCTCGCCCCCTGAGGATTAGGTCAGCTAGAGTGAGCATCCCAATATACATTGGTATATTTTAACATTGGTTGCAAATCTAGGCAGACTTGGGTTTAAATCAGAATCAAATATCCACCTCTTCTATGGCAAGCATTAACATGGATAGCTCCGAGGACAGTTTAGGACGTACTTACTTCAAGTCTCTATTGTTTTCATGTGCGTGTCTCTTTGTACAAATTAGGGACTACTGTATACTTTATGAAACAAGCCATCTTCACCAGCGAGAGAAGAATAATACCCAAATCTGGTGATAAGGTGGGAAGGGGAGGGACCAGGCAGCGCCCCCATGACATGATTAGAGGAAAAGCCAAATCACTCAGCTGCGGGTACAAAATCTCTTTGGGAAAGTGGTGTCTAAACAGGGTAAGAGCCCATGTGGTGTATTTCAGTAAAGTTTCCCTCACCCTCGTAATTCTCCAGCAGGCCTGCATAGAGTCTATCCTGCAAGAGGGCCTCTGTCTGGATCTGAGAAGTTCGATTCTTACCCATTCTACAGGCCTTTATTTCAGAGGCTTTGGGAAGAACTCACACAACCGGTCTGTGCCCTGTGTTTCACAGAACATTTTAAAACAACTGACTTTCCTGATTCTGTAGCCAAACTCAGGACAAGCAAGGCTCCTCCCCTGGAAGCAGAAGCAAGACCATGCCCATGTCTCTGTGCAGTGTCTTTGCCCCCAGCTTTGCTGTGGGCTAGAGATGCCATTTCTCCACAGGAACTGGAAAAGCAGACTCCTGGAAGGAAGGAAGGAAGGAAGGAAGGAAGGAAGGGAGGGAGGGAGGGAGGGAGGGAGGGAGGGAGGGAGGGAGGAAGGAAGGAAGCGAGGAGGGGAGGGAGGGAGGGAAGGGAGGGAGGGAGGGGGAAGGGGAGCCAGCATGGGGTAACAGGGGTGGTAGACGGAAACATGCATGGCTGCAATTGCCCACCTCTACTTAACTGGCAAGTTGGTTCCATAATGTGAAGTCAGAACTTATATAGAATGGATCCTGTTTAGTTAGAAAAAGTAGACTCCTAGTACATCACTCCAGGTGTTGTCCCTAGCATGACGGATACCAGGTACATAGGCACAAAAACATATTTGAGTGAATGCATACATTAATGAATTAATTAAGACCTCAGACTGTGGAGGCAGGCAGAATTGGGTTGAAATGCAGCTTTGCCAGTTCATAGCTGTTAGTTCTCTATGGCCACGTAATAAATTATCCTCAAATTGAGCAGCTTCATTTCGTCTCTCACGGTTTCTGTGGGCAAGCAGGCTGGTTATGGCTTTGCTGGGTCCCTCTGCTTCAGAGTCTCTCCCAAGGCCACAGTCATCTCAAGGCTTGACTGAAGGAGGACCCGTTTCCAACTTGACTTATGTAGCTGTTGGCAGGCCTCAGATTCTTAATGGCTGTTGGCCAGAGACATCCCTCCCTTGCCACCTGGGCCTTTCCAAAGGGCTGCTCACAACATAGCAGCCGGTTCCCCCCAGAGAGAGTCCTGAGACAGAAGCTACATGTTTCTGTCTTGTTTTGTTTCTTGAAAAATTGTTTATTGTGGCTACACACACATACACACACATATATGACATAAAACTTCCTATTTTAGCCATTTTTAAGCATCCAATTCAGCGGCATTTAGTACATTCACAATACTGTGATGTCACCACCACTAGTTCCAGAATTTTCATCACCCCAAGCAGAATTTAAAGCTGCAGTGTTTTTACAATCTAATCTCTAAAGTGACACACGGCCATGTCTGTTCCATCTCTTGGACGTGAGGCGCTAAACCCAGCCTACACTCACGGGAAGAGGATTGCACAGGGTGAGAATTACCAGGAGGGTGGGCATCCTTGGGGCAATCCTAGAGGCCGACTACCACAGAAGCCAGGTGATCTCAGGTGGGTTACTTATCTCACTGAGCCTCGGTTACAGCCTTTGTAAAGCAGGGATGGTTTGACCTGTAGAGCTGTACTCATATCCAAGGGCAGCACCACCTGACTTTCTGCTCACCAACACGAGATAAAATGCCATGAGGTTTAAGCACCTTGGACCCTAGACCCTATCTTCCTGCACAGCTTCTTGGATTCCCCACGATGGTTCAGGACCCCCTGACAGCATAACAGATAGGACAGGAGGAGAGGCAGAACCGTGCAGATCCAGGATACATTCCCTAAATAGTCACAGTATAACATGTGTATGAAGCAGAGTTTCCTCTAATGAAGAAGCCGATATTGGACGATGCTTAGCTCCTCTGGTCTCATCATGACCACCTCTAGGGATTGGTCCACCCCTCCCTCAGTTGCTCAAATTCACCACCAGGATGCCATCCTTGTTCCATTATGGTTTACTGTCTTTCTTCCATGCAAATTTCCAAACATCTCTTTAACGCATCTCCTCTCTTTCCTGATGAGCTGTCCTATGCAGTGAATAAGAAACAGTTCCCCTGGAGCTCTGTACATGGGATTATATAATGAACAAGCAGGCTGCTTTTAAAACTATTCTTTAAAAATTTCCAAAATGGCAATATATGTATCTGTTCTTATCCCGTCTCACAGGTCAGCCCTACCCAGGTCAGGGTTTCTTTCCAAACCCAAGCACATAGATGTGTTCCGGGGTCACCGTACATTCCAGCCACATCTTTATACTTCTCCTACCATAGTCCTATAGGAGACTATCAGTTTGAATCCATAACTAATCAGCTGAAAACTAATTCAGATTTTAAGTCAAAGAAGTGAATTAATATTCTGTAGAAAGGTTTCCAGTGATGAGTATTTTAGAAAGATTATTGAAGGCTTTTGAAATGAAAATAGTTTCCTGGCTAATGCTCAAAAACCAAAAATGATTACTGAACAATGTTTTCCAAAGTGTTTCTATGGAATGAAATGCTATTTGTTTGCTCACTGACCAAAATTAAATTGATAATCTCTAGGGTTGATGAGAATATGGTGAAACAGTCATAGGTTGTTTGCTGCTGGGGGTATGAACTGCACTCTTCTCTGGGGAGGCAATTTGTAGTTTCTATCAGAATTTAAAATATAGGTACTCTTAACTATGGACTCTGAGAAACAAACTGAGGGTTTTAGAAGGGAGGGGGTTGGGGGGATGGGTTAGCCTGGTGAAGGGTATTAAGGAGGGCACGTATTGCATGGAGCACTGGGTGTTATACGCAAACAATGAATCATGGAACACTACATCAAAAACTAATGATGTAATGTATGGTGACTAACATAACATACTAAAATAAAATTTTAAAAAAAGGGAAAAAAATGTACTCTTAGACCCAGGAATTCTACTTTTAGAAATTAACTTAAATCATCCTTGCACACCTACAAAAAGGTACATACACAAGGAGTTTCACTGCAGTATTGTTTGTGATAAGAAAACATTAGAAACAACTCAAAGTGTTCATCAGTAATATGCTAGGTAAATCAGTCACAGTGTACCTCTGTTTTGGAGCACCATGCATCAGTTAAGATAGCGAGGCAGATTGATATGCCTGCACATGGAAAGACGGACATAGTATTTTGTTACCTGGATGAAGGCAAGTTATTGAATGACCCCTTCTGTAAGAAATTTTATACATATACATATGAAATGTATACAATATAAATTTTATATCTCATATATATATTATATGTATGTATAATATTACATGTATGCTCACATAGATTTATTTGGAAGGATACACACCAATCTGTTGATAGTGGTTACTCTTCTTCTTGGGAAAAGAATAGAATTTTCTAAGGGATGGGAGTGTTGCTTTCCACTCTACTGTATTATACTTGCATATTGTTTGAATTTTTCATAATTATACACATTGCTTCTTAAAATTACTATGGAAGTAACATATGTTTATTTTTAAGCAACGAAAACAAAAAAAAAACCCTACGATCCTTCACTCAGAGGCAATTACCATTAATTAATCATCCACACCCTTTTCTACACCTGAATTTGTTGTTTTAAAAATGTAATTATTTCAAAAAAAATAAAAAAATAAAAATGTAATTATTTCATATAGACTATTTTAAAGCTACTTATTTTTAGTTAAAAATATATGATATAAAATATGATAAATGCAATTATTCCCTAAGGAGTTACATAATAAATACATTTATGTGTCAGTAGGTATTCAGTTACGTCTAATGGTTATAATATTGTGGTTTTTGGGTACATGAGATTGCTGGAAACCGGGAATTAGAAATGGGGCAAGGTAAACTTTTGATGCAAAAACCTGTTGCCTGGTTGCTTGCGTTCAGTCTTGTCCATCCCTATGCCCACACTATCCAACCTAAGCTCTGTCAGTGTCTTAACTAAAGTCCTCCATGGCCATCAGTCGCCCTCAAGATCAAAATTCTACCTTCCTCATGTGGATTACAAGGTCTGTCGTTTTCTGGCTCACGTTTATCCTCCAGCATATCTTTGGTCAACACCTTTACCTCCAATTCCTGTCCAGCTCCCACCTCGCCCTGGCCTCCTCACTCCTTCATGCTTCTGCTTCCATTCCTCCATTTCAGATTCAACCACTTCTCTGGTTCCCATGTGTCCTGAGCTTACCCTGAGTCCTGGGCAGCTCTTGTTTTTCACACTCAACAGGCACTCTGCCTTTTCCTGACAAAATCGTTCATCATGGGTAGAGACCCAGAGCAAGGTTATTAAGCAGTCTCTGCTTCAAGCTCATCTATGAATAGGATAATAATAGTATCTACCTCCTAAGATTGCGAATTGGACCAAATGAATGAATGCATCTCAGGGCTTTGAAGTGCCTGGTTGCAGAGTAAGTGTCCTGTGTGTTTGTGGTTGTGGTTGCTATTTTACTCATTTGGTTTGGTTGAGATCGATTTTTGCCTTCTTCTCTAGTGGTAGATTATGGATTAGCTAAAGTGATCAGTTAATCTCCTTTTACATTGTGTGATTGGTCCAGGATAGGACATGCAACCCAATTTGAGCCCATGAGAGTCACTATGAAAACTTTAAGTTTTGAGGGAGAGAAACTCTCTTCTTTCTCTAGGCTTGAGCAGGATGTATAGCAGGCTCATTGCTGCTACAGCCAAGAGATTACAAGCAGGAGCCCCTCTGAGTATGGAGCTAACGCAGAAGCAAATGGAGCAGACCAAAGGGAAGGAAAGAATTTCCTGGTGACTCTGGTGACTCTGTGTGGGGCGTTTTCATGAACCCGTGCTTGACCAGGTCTTCCCTCCACTCTTCATTCATTTGGGCTAGAATGTTCCTTTTTTTTTTTTTTTTTTTTTTTTTTTGCTGAATCACTTAGGGTTGGGTTTTCTATCATTTGTGTCCCAGAGTTTGAAGACACTGTCCCTTAGTGCAATACTTTGTCTGTTGGTCTTTCCTCCTCATTGGGTATAAGCTCTGTGAGGAAAGGACCTGGGTCATATTTACCTTTGTACCTCTGGTTCCCAAGACAGTACTACAGCATATTAGATGCTGTTTCTTGAGTGAATAAAATACACCAGAGGCTGTTTCAACATATCGGTTGAGTGTTTCAGCATAGCCTGTTCAGGGCTGCTGACTTATCCAGGCCTAAAATTCCACTGGTTCTTTAGGAAGACATAATAGGAGAGGGGGAAGGAATTAACATTCTTGAATGCCTGTTAGGAGCTAGGTAATGTATACAGTGGTCTCCTCTTATCCACGGGGGATATAATCTAAGACCCTTAGTGGATGCCTAAAACCACAGATAGCACTGAACCCTATACAGACTTATGATTTTTCTTACACATACATACTTATGATAAAGTTTAGTTTTTAAGTTAGGCACAGTAAGAGATTAGCAACAATAATAAAGTAGAAGAATTATAACAATATACTGTAATGAAATTACATGATGTAGTCGCTCTCAAAATATCTTACTGTACTCTACTTACCCTTCCTCTGCTTGTGATGATGTGAGATGATACAATGACTCTGTGCTGAGGTGAAGTGCAGGGAATGACGTAGGCGCTGATGCAGCATTGGGCTACTCTTCCCTTCTGACAGTACATCAAAGGGAGGATCGTCAGCTTCTGGATTGCAGTTGACCACGGATAAATGAAACCACAGAAAGTGGAACCAGGGATAAGGGGAGAATACTGTATAATACTTTATGTTACATCATATCATTTAATCAAGAAGCCTAATTGCTCTTCTTCCCTACCTGCTCTCCCATGATAGGAGAGTGATTTTATCTATGAGTGAAATAATATGAAATAATGAAATAATCACCGTGCAAGTGAGTGATGATATAAGAACAAGATATGAGCTATCTTCAGGCATCTAGTAAGAAAAATGAAAAGCAGATAAAAAGCACCCAAGTTCGGTACTTTAAAGGGAAGCAATCATTTGAGTCTTTTGAGTTCAAGATGCTAGGTTTTATAAATTATTACCATTGTTTTTGAAAGGAGTAATTTCATTAAAGCATGCCATTTCAATTACGAAACATTTCAATTCAGAATTCCCTGAAGATACAGAAAATGAGGGACTTGTATTCAACTCCTTAATTAGCTGAGGGACGTAATATGGTTGCCTACGTACAGGTGACTAATTTGCAAGTCACAGGAAACCCTCTCCCCTCTCCAGCCTTCCAGTTTGTTGTCCCTACTTGGTGACATTCAGTTAATCCTTCAAACACAGAGAAATACTGAACAGCGTTCACTCCAGCAGGTTTTTGTGTTGACTTTGTCCCTGACGTCTTCTGCTCAAGAAGCATGCAGTATTAAGAACACCTAAATTATAATGCTTGTCCTCCATCTATAGGCCACGTGTGTGTATTGGCATACAATATCCTGTTGGTTTCAGGGGTACATCATAGTGATTCAATATTTTTATACATTATGAAATGATCCCCATGATAAATCTAGTTACCCTCTGTCCTTCTACAAAGTTATTACAGTATTATTGACTATATTCCTTAGGCTGTACATTACATATTGTTTTGGATTAGTTTTTCAGAGCATACGAATGAAGACTGTAGTATGGTCCAGCTCTTTCTTGTGTAATTACTCTTTATAAAGCAATCTGTAGAAGTATACTGATGAAGTAAATACAGTTATTAATCATCCAGTTACCTGTAAAATGCTACCTAAGAATTACTGAAACTGATTATTGCTGTATTTATTCAGTGAATGACTTACAGAGCACCCATCTGTGGACCAAATTCTGTGGAATACAGAGATACCTAGGATACAGTGGGTCTCTTGTCTACAAGGAGCTGATAATCAGCCTGAGTTGTCCTTGAATCACTTTATTTCCTTTGTGATGGGAATTTTATGGGTGGAGAAATTCCTCTAAAAAAGTGTTGAAGAAGTTGGTTGGCCTGCAGCGGGTTGTAAGATTTATATGTTAGTGAGAACCATAGGCAGACCAAGCGTACTGTTCTTGGGCCAAAAGAAGCAAATTATTCAGAAAAGAATGGGAAAAGGCAAACTGCACCTAGTGCCTTTTTGCTCATTGTCAGAAAGGTAAGTTTCTAGAGTCTTCTAGATCAGGTTGCTGTATTTTTCTCACATAGTTTTGGGTCCCACAAATTTTCATTTTATCCTCAAATTTGTCCTAAGTTTAATACCTGTTTGTGCCTAATCAGGGAGGAACATGATACCATAGTATGTGTACTTTGAGGTGGAAAATCTTTGAGAGAAATAATTTTTATGTCATTAGAAGGAAAGAAGAATTTGAGTTTTGAGTCCTTGCCAATTCAGGTCTTTATCCTAAGAACAGATTCACTGTTATTTAAACTCTGCCTCAGTGAGATTGAGCTTGGGGGGAAAAGCACTTTCAAGTCTTTGCATCCTATAGTCTAGAAAACACAACTGACGTTAGCAGTAGAATACCCCTTTAGAATTGATCTACTTGGTCTTCTTCTTTTTCCTTTCTCTGTCCTGTCTTGAATCCCCACGTACCCCGTCTTAGAACTCTCTTAAAGCTATTGACTCTCCTTCCCTACTTTTCTTTCCTTGCCAATTTGTTTTATAATTTTTCACCATCTTATAAAGGGATAGCTTCCGAACAGGTCTTTGAGTGATAAGGATAAAGAATAATAAACATTTGTGTGTATGTATTCCTAATACCAATCAACATACTCAATAAAAAAATACCAATTGAAAAATGACCAATGTCACATTTTTCATCCTTGGTCAAAATCAGAGCTCTCTCTTTTATTTTTTGCTTTTGAATATGGGAGAGCCTAAATTCCTAAGAAAAGGCCTAACATAGCCAAGAAATTGAAACAGATATATGTGAGCAAAGGAGGCCACTGACACTTATCTTGGCCACAGCCTGGAGTTACTCGGAGAGAATATCAAGAGACAAATCTTGCAGGTTTTCAGGGGCCAGAAAGACAAGAGGAAACCCTGGATTGAGGTGTCACAGAAGCTAAGGGTATTGCTTCAAGGAGGAAGAAGTAGTCAAAAGTGTCAAGTGCTGCTAAAATATCAAGAATAAAAAGGACTGAATAGTATAGTTTGGATTTAGAGACTTGAAAGTTATTAGTGACCTTTTTAAGCATTATTTTAGAGGAGTTCTGGGTCTTGAAGTCAAATTGGAAGGTGGAGAGGTGAATGGAAGAGAAGGAAATTGAGATGTAGATATAGACACATCCTTCAAACAAGCTGTGAAGGGAGTAATAAAACAGTAGCTAGAGGAATATGGGGATATGAGAACTAGAAAGTATTTATTTTAGATGGGAGATACTTGAACAGGTTAAAAGCCGATGGGAATCACAGACCTGTACCTCTGAAACAAATAATACATTATATGTTTAAAAAAAAAAAAAGATAGTAGAAGGGAAAAATGAAGGGGGGGAATCAGAGGGGGAGACAAACCATGAGAGACTATGGACTCTGGGAAACAAACTGAGGGTTCTAGAGGGGAGGGGGGTGGGGGGATTTGTTAGCCTGGTGATGGGTATTAAAGAGGGCACGTATTGAATGGAGCACTGGGTGTTATACGCAAACAATGAATCATGGAACACTATATCAAAAAATAAATAAAAAGATTGTTCCATTAAAAAAAAAAACAACTAATGATGTAATGTATGGTGACTAACATAACATAATACATACATACATACATACATACATACATACATACATACATAAAAAGATAGTGTAATTAACAAAACAAATTCAGCCGAAAAAGAAAAAAGCTGATGGGAAGAATTCAGCTTGAAGGGAGAGGCTGACAAGCCAAGAGAGATGAGGCAACGTAATAGATGATGTTAAGTTCCTGAGATCCACAATAACCCCAAACCCGAGAATCGTCTTAGAATAGGGTCATGATCCCGGGGTCCTGGGATCGAGCCCCGCATCGGGCTCTCTGCTCCGCGGGAAGCCTGCTTCTCCCTCTCCCATTCCCCCTGCTGGTGTTCCCTCTCTCTCTGTGTCTCTCTCTGTCAGATTAAAAAAAAAAAAAAAAAAAAAAAAAGAATAGACCTGAAATGATATGCCAGGTTCACCTGGAAAAGACCCTATTTTAAGATGGCCTCTGGATTTAGTAAACCCAAGGTTCACCAAATTAGCCTGAAGTTTGAAAGGAAGAGAGGGGTGAGCTTCCATTTATTCCTTCTTTGACTCTAAGGAATTCAAAATCATATTAGACATTTCATCAAGCCTTGAAAAATAAGGAAAGGGGCAGGTGGTGAGGATGTCTAAGATTAAAATGAAAAACTAGACATGGCCACTAAATTGGTTATAGATGAATCTAGCTAGCTTTGCCATAAGTTGGGAGAGATGAGTGGTCAGGCAGCTTGGTTTTACCTCAAGCTGGACTTGCAAATATTGAAAGATGTCACCAAAGAAATTAATGTAGAACCAACACATTAGCTGGGGAAGAATACCTAGAGCCATAGATCTTGGAGTGCCTGGAAAAGGCCAGAATTTAAAAAATAAAATAAAAATGGCTGTGACCAATGAACAGCACCCCCCTGACACCTCAATTGCACACCACTCCTTTTATGTCCATTTTGAGGGCTCTCCACCAAGACTTCTAAGACTTGAATCACTGGGCAATGCTTTGGAGATATGACAATGCTAATTATGCTGAGTACCCATGATTAGCTGTCTGGTCTTATATTCATATCAATAACTTAATCAAAGACTCAGTTCAGCCAAGCTGACCTCACTGATTGCCTGTGTTGGCTGCCAACAGTTTCATCAGAGAGGAGGGAAATGGGGAAACTGGAGGCAGATTGTGTTGTGATTTATATGGAGCCACGAAGGTAGTGTTTTTGTCAGTGGGAGCTGTGAAGAGGTACTGTGGGTAGCTGGATATGGTGGAGATTTTTCAAAAATTGGCAGGCATGTTACATTTGGAAATTCTCCAGGGAGACATCAGAGATTTAATAAATTATTACAGTTTCATGTTCTTGCTTTCTGTGACATCTCTCCTCTTTATGCTTTATCAATGTTTGTTTCTCAGTATGTGTTTGTCACTGTTCTTAATTTTGGAAAATACAAGAAAACCTCCAAATTAGTACATGACATCTAGGAGTGATTCTCTAGTCCTTTTCGTGGGCACAAACCCACAATATAACCCCTTTTGTAGGCTTGTGCAAAGGTACTCATGCCTAGGTACTTGACCATTTATTCCTTTTGAAAGCCCCTCCTATCAGGTGTATAGCTAATTGTATTCCATTACCTGGGTAAAGGAGTAAAGTGGGTGGGTGTGGACAGGAAGCCAGAGTTAGAGAGACCAGCATTTCCCTGGATTATTTTATAATTTCTTGTGTTAACACTAGGGGCTTATTTGTTATTTGGTCTTACCAGCATCTTTGGGCTGCTTTCCCAATTCTTACCACTACTCCTGTATATCTTCGTTTGGAAGCTATGAGATAGGCAGGATGGCTACTCAAGACTTTCTATGAGTGCCTCTTTGATGTTACTCCCAGGAGCTTCTGGAATGTGTCAAGAGAGATGTCTTAAAAAGCCACACTATACATGAGGTTAAGTCACACACTCTTCTCGTTCCCATCTCAGATTGCTCTCTGTTATGCTGTCCACCCAAGCTGGCGGGAGGGTCCTATGAGACACCCCAGGAAACAGCACCGTCTAATGGGAAAGTAGGCTCTTCTTCCCAAAGACATTTGCATCATCATCAAATTCTCACTAACAACATCTTGAGTAACAGTGTGTGAGGGCAGACTTTGAGAATAGTATCAAAACCATAATATATCCACAGCAACCATTGTCTTTCACAAACATCAGCAATTTGTGGGTCAAATGGAAATTTTCCTTTAACTATTGACAGTGTTAAATTTCACCTGAGCCCTATGCTTCTGGAGAACAGTGATGATTAAGAATTGTCCCCATCCTGATGATTAAGAAATGTCCTACATCCATTTGTGTACTAGGAAACAGCTTACTGCAGAGTCACTTCCCCCATGTGATTCATGTAAGACTCATGAATGACCTATGTGTTTACCTATGACAAGGCCAGATGCAGACACTCCAAAATCCCGTTCTTTGTCCCATAAATGATTAGTGAATGTGCCCCACTGATCAGCCTGGACAAAATGCCTGCTGATTTGACTTGACCAAACTTTAGTTAAGCCCAGAGGCCTCTGCTCACCCCTGAGGTCCAGGAAGCATTGGAATAAGGAATAATCCCTCCTTAACGGTGCTTCCTGAGAATCTGCTGGCTGCAAAGAAAACCTTTCCTGCTCAACTGTTAGATCATGTCACCTGCTGACCCCCCTACACTCACTCCTCCTAGCCTTGTTTATTCCTCCCTATTAAAAGGGAAGCCTTTTCTGCCTGACCTTTGATGAGGCAGAGGCGTAGACATCTTGTGGTCAGAGCATTGTCCCTATTGCACTAACGCCCCTCCCCTTCTGAAATAATCTTTTAAAATAACGTCTCAGACTGGAATGATTTACTCAGTGGGCATGTGAGCAGTATTGCATCACAGATGCTCCGACTGGTCCAGAGGCTAGCTGAGTGGTGGGGAGACCCTGAAGAAGCAAGATTGAGCTTGGCCAGCAAGGAGCTCCCCCTGGACTCACCTCCAGCAGTGAGGGAACAGTATGCTGAACCCTTGTCACAACGGCACAGGCTCCCCCACGCAGCCGCTGGGCCCATCTCGGGCGGAACGCTGGGCAAGGGCCACTTGGCTGGGGATCCTGGTCGCCGGCCCCTGGAGCGGCACCGCCTGGGGGGAAGGCGCCTTCCTGACCACACGGGCTCCGGGCTCTGCAGCGGGCTCCTGCCCAGGAGCTGGGATGGTTTTGCACAGTTCGCTGCAGGCACCTACCTCCACGACTTTCTTCACTATTCAAAAGTCACACACCCAAACCACGGCTAGGCACACACAGAAATGCAGTTGTGGGAGGTGGAAAGTACTCAAGTCCAGCAACGCATCTATAAAACCTTACCCTAAAATAGCTGCATATTAAACTACCAAGGACAGTTAAGCTTTCAAAGGGAGAGGATCAAAGTGCTGTCATCTTTTAATTTAATTCTTTTGTTGCATCAGGGGTCTTAAGAGGGATGAGACAGATCAAAATAAAAAAGGAAACAAACTATAAAAAATAAATAAGTTCTCTCCTTATCTAAGTTTGGATTTGTTTTAATTTGACACTCTTTTATTCTTTAACACTGAGTATATTGATCATGACTTTTTCCTGGCGACTTGGCTTCCTCCTGGAGACTGTAAGTCATGGTGTTGTGCTCAAGATGTGTTTTTTGATGGTAAAGCTAATTCTGGGTGGGGTATTGGCTCATCTGGCACTAATACTGGAGCCGGTTTGTTTTGGGGGATGGAGCAGCTACTTTTCTTTCATGTATTTTTGAGTTAACATTGAGTTCCTTTGGGTGGGATATAATGGAGACCTTTCACTTAGCTGGAGGCAAAACAAAACACTGTTTAAAAACCAGTCAGGGTTCACATATACATACACACGTTTATATCTATATATATTGTGGCTGCTTTCTAAATATGAGTTTGCATTTTATATATACACACATATATAAATAAATATGTGTATGTGTTTATATATTATATATATTATATTATATATTATATATATTTATATGTATCAAGCTGTTATATTTAGAAAGTAGCCACAAGAATCAGATAGATGTGAGCTAACTTTCTGAAAGGCTACTGAGGTATAACACAGGCATCTGGCTGCCATCTTATTATTGCCCCTGACACTTGCAAATGTTAGCAGGAAAAAAAATTAAGTAGCAACTGATACCATAATCATTTAATTATACCTATAGAATTAGGATTGTATGTACATGTTGTAGGTAGGTACAATCCTTTTTCAGAAAGCAGGTAGGGAAAGAAACAGGTAAGGGTAGAAGAAAACCATCCTGCCATGAGGCATGAAGAGCATATGATATCAAAATTATTTCCATTTTACAGAGAGAAGAAATGAGATTTGAGAAATGATGATTTGCATGGTGTCACCTGACTTACAAGAGGCGGAGCCACAACCGAACAAAGTTATTCTATCGTCTAGTCTAGGGCTCTCACCAGTACACCATGCCCTCCCTCTAATGAGTTCCACGTTACAATGACCGGAGGAGAGTTCCGGTTTTACTCTTTGCTACTCATTTCACCGTCAGACTCTGCAACTTGTCGCCACCATCACTGCTTTCAGCACCAGGGCCACTAATCTTCTCTTGTTCCTCCTCTAGCCGGCCTTCTTATTCAAGCAGCTATGAGCGCATTCTTGACATCCAGCCAATCAGAGGCCTCAGCTCCGTTCTGTCCCTTGTCTCTTTGGGGTATTTCTGAGTACCTGAGGAGCTACGGCTTTCCTGACAGAAATGGGGAGAGAAAGAGAGGGAATGCTGTGTTCCTCTCTCAACTTCCCAGCTCTTCTGGAGTTCTTCCTTAGCTTCTGAAGGACAGAAAGCATCTTAGATATTGAAATAGTATTGTATTCCCCTCAATACCCATTCCGTCATCAAAAGATCTCATGACAAACAGTGCAAATAAGCACACCTTTTACCTTATGCAGTGTAGCCAAATTCTCTTTTGAGGATGACATGGACGACAGACCTGGTTTGTCCCATGGAGGTGGCATTTTCAGTTCAGAGAGACTGAGTGATAACCTCAGAACGTCACTTGGTAAGGTGCATGCCTCAGAGCAAAGTACAGCCAGCCTTTAGTTTAGCTAACCTCGCTGGATATTTTAGTTGTCAGATCATGCTCTCTGTAAATGCAAAGATGTCAGGTATGTTATGAAGAGACCACAGATGTATTCAAAGCATGCAGGCTTTGCCATCTATCCTAACTCTTCCTAACAGCTACGGCTGGGACAACAAAACAAATATAAGACATAGCCTCAGCACAAGGAGTTATCAATCTTGTCATTGAGGGGAGAGCAGAATTCTTCCATATAGGGTAAATTTCTTTCCAGGCTCTTTAAATGTGAAATGTAATAAGATATTTAAAGATCATTTCACTAACACATAAAGGAAAATACGAACACATGCACATTAAATTGCAGGTCTCACAATTTTATACTAAGGAAACAGTAATTAAAGTAAGTTCAAAATGATACTTGTTGACTGGGAACAGATGAAATGAAATAGTGAACTTGTAAAAATAATATTGAAGAGCTAATCAGGCTTAAACCCCCCTCCACTGCCCCCACCTCCCTCTCTCCCTCTCTGGTTATCGCTCGTCTCTAGCTTTTCCCCTTTACTTCACTCTTCCTGTGTCGTTCATGAAACACGTAATTTTTCCACTGGGCAACAAGGTCACAATTCCCTTTAGTAATTACATAGATTGAGAATATATTTGATATTGGAGGGAAGAAACATTCACTTTGCAAATATAGAAAAGAAAGAATGAACTTTGACTTTGTGGTAAAGATAGCCAAGTCCTTCCTTCAGCAAAGGAAAACAGGCACACAGGGGAATTGGGTTTCACTGTATAGCGATGGCTTCTCCTAATATAGATCTTGTGAGAAAAAATGACAAGTTATTGGCTCAGGGCTGGTAAGAGACCCCTCCCCTAACATCTTGAAGGTAAGAAAAATCAAGTTGCTCCCTGAGGGTTAAATGAGGTAAGTGCACACACAACAGATGCCATTAGCCATGTGTGATGGGAAAGAAACAGAGTTTCCAGCAATGCATGTTTGAGGAGTTTGAGAACGCCCAAAGCTCCCATCAGGGTGATAGGGCAGCTACCTCACGGAACTGGGTGGTGGTTGCATTCAGTTGTAACAACCTCATCAGTGGTCACCCCTTGGGAAGACTGGATGGCAAGGGCAAAGTTAGCCCAGAGCTGGGTTTCTGGTGAGAAGACCACCAGCCCCCCTAGGAATCTCCTGAGATGCCTGTGAAAACACAGATTCTGCAGCTTCATTCATTGCACAAGCACTGGAAATTTGGGGGTGGGGTCAAAGAATCTGCACTTTGTTTATTCATATCCAACTGAATATTCTTTTTGATATTTTCTCTTTAAATTTTTTAAAAACAAAAATGTGCGGGGCACCTGGGAGGCTCAGTTGGTTGAGTGTCCAACTCTTGGTTTTAGCGCAGGTCATGATCTCTGTGTCATGGGATCGAGCCCCAGGCCAGGCTGTGCACTCAGTGGGGAGTCTGCTTGGGGATTCTCTCTCTCGCCCTCTGCCGTTCCCCCCACTCATGCACATGTGTGCTCGCTCTCTCTCTCTCTAAAGTAAATAAATAAATCTTTAAAAAATGTGTTAATTGTACCTGAGAATGCAAATGTGATTGAAAAAGGTAAATCTTACCTGACTCCTCTGTTTCTTCTACCCTGAGGTAACAATGTTAGTAGCTGGGCGAGCACCCTTCCACCCCATTCTCTGCATTACCCATTCAAACATGTACACAGTCATTGGAGGGCTCTTATTTTTGCTTCTGTTGTTTCTTTTTATAAACTGGGTCATATTACACATAGTGTTTTGAAATTCATATTTCTCAAATCATAATAGAAAACTCTCCAGGTTTAAAAAAATGCATGCATATATATATATATATATGTTTATATATATATACACACACATAGACACAAATATGTATGTATCAGTTTGCTTGGAAATGCAGCTCAATGGATGATAAACTCCATCTAGGGCCTAATACTGACACAATAGTTAATCAGTACCATAAGGGAAAGTTGAGAAAAAAAAAAAACCTCTGAAGATAGATGATACAGATATAGATATAGATTTATAGATTTTTTTTTATTTATTCATTCATTCCTTAAGCTTGTTGTATAATTTCCCATGGTGTGGATATGTTCAGATAGTCAAGCATTTCTCCATCAATGAATATTCAGGTAACTTCTTAACGTTGCTATTTGTTTTATTGCCATTTTAAACATTGTTTTTATTTTGGGGAAATAGATTTGCAGAATTGGTATTTCCTGGTCAAAAGCTATTCGTTGTTAATATTATGAGTATTATAATAATTTCTTGAAAGCTTGAGGCAAATGTCGTTGATTAGGATTCCACTTAATTATGTCCTATAATAAAGTCATCATGAACACTACAGTAGTGAACGCTAAATCATTAGAGGAAATACAAGGTTAGGTTCCTGTGAGCTTCTGGTTCCAACATTTTCATCAACCAATCAATACATAACCTTGTTTTATGTGTGTTTCTGTTTAAAGGCAGCCTATTTTTTCTATGTTATTGATTCATTAACATTGAACTCACAACCAACAGCACTATAATTCAAGCCTGGACAAAGTTTATCTAACAAACATTTTTTCTCTGAAAGCACAGCACATCCTTCTTGTGCTTAGGAATGTTGGACAGCACTTCAGCACTATGCTTCAGGGCCATTTAAAACAACAAAACCACTAAAAAAAAAAAATGCAGAAAACATGCACTAACCAGATGGTGAAAAGGATACTTGTTTTCGGTATGAGAGCCGAAGCGAGAAAGTAGAAGATTACCTTGTTTGACCTCAGATGGAAATGTGCACAGTGAATGACTCAAACTTTTCACCATTCTACACATATCCGTGGATGACTACAAATGACTGAAAAATCACTGCAAGTATTGATTTTGAGGTTACAAATAAATTTCAGGGAGGAGGTGAATTTGTAAATACAAAATCCACAAATAGTAAGAATTGGCTATATTCCCACCAGAAACGTGTTTGTCATGTTCATTATCTTTCATCTTCACTGAATGTTCTCATTTTTAAAATATTTGTGAAATTTTTGTGAAAAATAATTTCTTGTTGCTAACTACTAGTGAGGTTGAGAGTGTGTTCTCTTGCATTTATTGTACATTTGAGTGCAGTCTTTGACCACTTACCTGTTCATGTACTTTGCCTTTTTTACTATTAAGTAGCTTATTTATTTTATTTTAATCAATATATAGAAATATTGCATCTTAGGGATGTCAACCCTTTGTTATATGTTATGCAGATATTTTTTCACTCTACTGTTTGTCTTATTTTTGGTTTAAGTATCTTTGTCATATTCTTTTAATTTTAATTTTATTTTATTATGTTAGTCACCATACAGTACATCATAAGTTTTTGATGTGGTGATCCACAATTCATTGTTTTCATATAACACCCAGTGCTCCATGCAGTACGTGCCCTCCTTAATACCCATCAATGGGCTAACCCATCCCCCCACCCCCCTCCCCTCTAAAACCCTCAGTTTGTGTCTCAGAGTCCATAGTCTCTCATGGTTCATCTCTCCCTCCGATCCCCCCCCCCTTTTTCCCTTCCTTCTCCTAATGTCCTCCCTGCTATTCCTTATGTTCCACAAATAAGTGAAACCATATGATAATTGACTTTCTCTGCTTGACTTATTTCACGTAGCATAATCTCCTCCAGTCCCATCCATATTGATGTAAAAATTGGGTATGCATCCTTTCTGATGGCTGAGTAATATTCCATTGTATATATGGACCACATCTTCTTTATCCATTCGTCTGTTGAAGGGCATCTTGGCTCTTTCCACAGTTTGGCTATTGTGGACATTGCTGCTATGAACATTGGGGTGCATATGGCCCTCCTTTTCACTACATCTGTGTCTTTGGGGTAAACACCCACTAGTGCAATTCCTGGGTCATAGGGTAGCTCTATTTTTAATTTTTTGAGGCTCCTCCACACTGTTTTCCAAAGTGGCTGTACCAACTTGCATTCTCACCAACAGTGTAAGAGGGTTCCCCTTTCTCCACAACCTCTCCAACATTTGTTGTTTCTTGCCTTGTCAATTTTTGCCATTCTAACTGGTGCAAGGTGGTATCTCAATGTGGTTCTGATTTGAATTTCCCTGATGGCTAATGATGGTTTGAGTATCTTTGTCATATTCGAGTATGTCTCTCCCTTTTGTGATTTAAGGTCTTTTATCTTCTTATATTTCCAAGATTATCTAGACTTCACATTTTCATTCCATATTTTTAGGGTATAATTTCTATTTAAATCTGGAATTAACATTGCATCACTGAGATCAGCCAGCCCATGGAACAGAAAATAGAAACCTGGTAAGCTATAAGTTAGAAGTGTCCATTCAGGCACTATGCAGGAAAAAGAACACCCTAGCTCAAAGACATGATCTTTGTGTCTGCATGGTAAGTGTATCTCTTCAATCAATCAGGGCCTCATGTTAGACAGCCAAATTAAAATGGCATAACTAATCTCAAATCCATTCACTCACCTCTCTAGAAAATCCAAGGGAGAATGTTTCAGGTTGCTTTGCTCTAATAGCTCAATGATATCTCAAAGACCCAGTTTCTTTCTGTTTGTGCTCAGCCTTCTTCAATATCAGCTTTAACCTAAAGTTGGCTTTTTTCATGTTCATAAGGTATTTACTAACAGCAATAATGAGGGCTATATATTCTTTCTCATGTCTCTAGGGTGGACATACTTCTACATAGGTATGGTTCTTCTGTGGTGGTTGACAGAGTTTCTAGGATCTAGAACCAAGTAGTGTTAGTGTCACATAATGAAGATCATTGTCAGTGTGTGATGTGGTTGAGTGTTTTTTCCTAGCTGAGTTGTTTCTGGATCTGCTGCATCCAAGCCTGTTTCCAGGCCCTCAAGCAATTCTGTGAGCTACCTAATATCTTTTATTAATTTCTTTCTACTTAGCCTGGTTAAAGTAGATTCTGTTTTTGCAACTAAGTGTAGTAATTGGTGCCTGAAATATTTTCATATAACAGACTGTCAAGGAAATAGGAATCTGGGATTAGTTATTTAATCTAGTTGGGTTTGAAGGCATAAACAGTGAAATATTTTCTTAAACATTGGCTGTGGTTAACTGGAGTGAAATGCCTTTTGAAGGTAGGACTGGTGGGCTCAAGTGGCTCCTTCTATATAATATTTCAAAGAAACGTGGTTGCACTGGTTATGTGTAATTGTGCTAGAGAACTTAAAGAAAGAAAAAGAAAACAGGCTCAAGGTTTTCAATTCTTGCTTCAGTGCAGGTTCAGAAGACAAGGGAATTTTCTCTCTTTTTTTTCCCCCTTTTTTTAAAGATTTTATTTCTTTATTTGAGAGAGAGAGTGCACATGAGCAGGGGGGAGGGGCAGAGGGAGGGAGAAGCAGACTCCCTGCTGAGCAGGGAGCCTCATGCAGGACTCTCAATCCCAGGACCCTGGGCTCATGACCTGAGCCTAAGGCAGACACTTAACCGACTGAGCCACGCAGGCACCCGACAAGGGAGTTTTCTATCCCTGGCCTAAAAGAATATCATCTCTTATACACACAGAGTTGATGAAGCTGAGCATCAAACATGTGTTCTGATCCTATGCCTTATTGAATAACAATATAGGCTGAACTCACAGACTTGCTAGGTCCCTTTAGTGAAAGTTAGGGCATTGAGAACAGAAGATGAAGCCCTGAGAATTGAAATGGAGACATTTGGGAGGATTCAGATGCCTCATAGATCACTCCTACCCGAAAACCTTGTAAGAGGATGCTGATTCTTCATTACCCACTCCTATGACCCCCCCCCACATTGCTTCCATTCCCTATCCAAAATCAGATCCCAGTGTATCACAGAGAGCTAATCATAATGTCATATCTTGGAAGAAAAATATTTCTTCTATTATTATTTCTGTTGTAATTTTTTACATGTCAAAGAATTTACAAGATTTTTCAATCTTTATTCACAAAGATCTGCATGATGTTATCCATTACACACATTAATTTACTTCCTAACTAACACGAACATCTGTTTTTGCAATGACTCAGCTAAAATACGTTTTCCAAACTTCCTAGCGTCTATGGATGGCCATGTGACATAGCCAATGAGACACAAGTGTAAATCTACTGATTATTTCTTTAAAAGTTTTGCTGCTTTCCAAAGTGCTGTTCTTCCTTTTTGTACCCTCTTCCATCCTACTGTCTGAGAATGATCTTCATTTCTGAAACTGTAGAAGTCATCTTGTGCTCCTGAGGGAAAGGCCAGGACAATTGATAAAACCTAAGTTCTGGTGACCTTTTTAAGACTCTGAACAAATGACAGTGGTTACCTACTACTACTTTTCTTTTTATTACGTAATGGAGGGGCAAAGAAAGGAGGAAGAAACCTAATTTATTTAAATCATTGTTTAGTTGAATTTAATTTTATATTCAGCCACACACCATCATGAATAGGTGACGTGGCAGATAGAAAGCATCTATTTCCCCCATAAAAAGGTAAAAATTCCTGAGTTTCACTGACTGGGCCAGTTTTGATTCCATACCAACCTCATGTCCAATTATATTAGCAAGAGGAATGCTGTGTGCTAATTGGCTTAAGCCAGTAAGAACCCTGCCTTGGAGCTGGGGTCAGTCCCATTAAACATATTTGTTTGCAGCTCCACAGGGTAGAAGTGCTGACAAGAAGAAGAAGGGGAGGTTGGATGTGCAGTAGTCAGGTAACATGTTCACTCCATCTCTGTTGTGGACATGCCATTAAAATGTATTACTAATTACTCTGCTTTCATGATCACTGAGCAATCTGCTGGTTAGATTTGACTTCCATAGAATTTATAATAGAGTGATAGGCACTGCTGATATAAGCCTTGTAGTCTGATCGCCAGTTAATATATTTACACACAAGATTTCATGACTCAGCAGCTCTGAACTTAGTTAATGTAAGTCCTTTATCCCCACCTTCAAGATATGGATCTGGTCTGCCTGTAATAAACCAGGTTTTGAGTCTGGGAGGCTAAGGACCACATCCCAGACCAGGGAATACTCCAGATAAATGGCACCTTATGAGCCATCCTGGCATCCAGTCCCCTTGCCTTCTGGGGAATGCCCTCTGCTACACTTCTTAGCATCCACTTGAACCCTTGAAACTGTCCTGAGTGCCATGAGCGTTACATTTTCCTTATGAAAGATTTCAGCAGTAACATTTGCCACATCTCCAAAAGAGCCTAAGATACAGTGCAGGGTGGGACACATCCACTTCATATCTTCATAGAGTCAACATGATTCAAGAACCTTCACTACTATACAATGGAACCACTTTGATGAGCCGCAGTTAAGTCTAAGGGTTATGTGACCAATGTAACCAGGATTATTATCTGTATTGTAGAAAGGGAGGGTGAATTTGCAAAAAGAAAAGTCAGATTGATTCTGTAACCCTTATGCCACCAAGTACTCCAGGAGAAAAATCTGGGTTCTAGGTAACTGGCTCATATTTATTGAGTGTAGTAAGATATACATCTAATAGAAATGTTATCAATAATAATCACTAGGATGATGAGAGTTCTGGACTGGAAGAGAGGAGCCCTAAGGGCTGATTTTGCTTACTGTGGGTGCAACTGAGAATCAATCACCTCAGCTGAATGATCTTCAAGTTTCCTTTCAGTTCTACAACAGTAATCATGGATGATATTTATCTCATTAATATGATATTTATCTCATTAATTTACTTAAAAAGGCCTCTCTTCATATCACAAAGACCAACTTTATTGTGGGTTTTTTGAACAAATTATAACAAATTTTGTGTTTGTGGAATCCAAATTAATGAGGTTTAACTACATGCTAATTAAACCTCCTTAGAATTCTATACAGACTTCCCTTCAAGAGTTCAAATTTGTTGATGAAATTTTCTCATTAGTCTTTACTATGAGCTTGGGAAACAAATGATCAGACTATCAACCATAAAAAGAAAAGTTCTGAGCTATTCTTCCCAGTTTTTACTAGGGAAGGCAGTAACAGAACAACATATAAACCTAACCTTCTGGTTTTAACATGTTACACATAACTCACTCTCTTAAGGAGATTCTTGTAATGATTTAAAACCAAACCGAAATGTAGCGGTGAAGCTCAATTAGCAGATTCATTAGTTGGATCTTGATCACACCTCTGACTGTCACCTCTATTAGATTGAATTAAAATGTTCATTCATTAGAGTCATTAGTCCCTGTCCCTGATAAGAAGCAATCTGTGTTCAACTTCTAATGAGTGTGTTAAGTAATGTCTCTGATGAGAACACATATTGGTTCAGGGTGGTGTAGCCCATTTGGAAGCCATTCGTGCAGATACAGCCTGGGAAGTTTGGAACGGCTGGGACGGGTGACACCACTCAGTCTAGTAATGGAAAAGGACAGTTTAGAAAACCAGACCTTCCAGAGTCAGGATGGAAGGTGGTTTACACCTGAGGAAAAGGGTAATTCCTTCAGCCCATCCAGAAGGGAATTTTTGCAATGGAAGGAAGGTTTTCATTAGGCCTGTTCTATGCCACATATGGTGGGAAGACCTCCTGCATCAGAATCATTTAGGAAGTTTGTAAAAAAAAAAAAAAAAGTCACTCCTTGGGCCACACTCCTGACCTCTTGGGGATAGGGCCCAACAATCTGTGTGGTTAATAAGCCTTATGGATTATTCTGGGCAAACTAAAGTTTGAGAAACACCCCAGAAGATGCCTGTAAGAAGAGATAGAAAAGCAAATTAGATGTGGCAAAGACATCAGAGCACTTTGTAACAAAGTTTTGGGGAACCATTTGACTTGTTGAGATTTTTGCCCTAAACAACGGAGGTAAGTTACTGAGAGTACAGGGGTCCAATCTGCAACAGGTAACAAGAGAATGGATTTTTTGTCCTTTAGAGGTTTTGGTTTTTCTTTTCCTGTTCTATGTGGTCTTGTTTAGTTATGTGTGTTTGACTTGGCTACATAAAATAATTTTTGTGTGTCTTATTATATATATAAGAAATATGAATGTGCTGAAACTTTTTTTTTCCTGCTTGTGAAAAATTCAACATCAGTAATTCATGATACTTTTTTAAGGTACTTTATACTTCATGAATGTGATAAAGAACATGGATTATGATTTCTACAAATCATAAGTGTACATAGATGTATAAAGTTTTATATTTAATTTCTGATACAATTTATAGACCTTCCCCAAACCTGATCCATGGAGCCCAGATTAAGAAACTCTGACCTATAAATCACCCACCAGCTGCTCTGTAAACTCCAGTAGCCACACCTAACATACAACTAAAGTAAGGAGGAAAAGAGCATAGTTTGTATGGAACAAATGAATGATAGCAAGTCTGAGGAATTCAGCATCCCTCAAGGCCTTAACCCAGACCTTCAAATCTGTCAGAATTGCCACAAAAGTATTTGCTTCCCCATAACATTAGAGGTTTACCTAGCTTGGGTGGCAAGTCTCAGATTTCCCCCCATTTGCTCATTAGGGCCTGGCAGGAATCATAATTAAAGATAGGTTCAATGTTGGGTTGCCTGGGTGGCTCCGTCGGTTAAGCAACCAACTCTTGATTTTGGCTCAGGTCATGATCTCAGGGTCCTGGGATTGAGCCCCACATATGGCTCCCTGCTCATCAGGGAGTCTGCTTGAGGATTCTCTCTCTCCCTCTCCCTCTGCCCTGCCCCCCAAATAAATAAATAAAATATTTTAAATTTTTTATTTAAATTCAATTAATTAACATATAGTGTATTATTAATTTCAGAGGTAGACTTCAGTGCGTCATCAGTTGCATATAACCCAGTGCTCATGACATCATGTGCCCTCCTTAATGCCCATCACCCAGTTACCGCATCCCCCATGCCCCTCCCCTCCAGCAACCCTCAGTTTGTTTCCTATAGTGAAGAGTCTCTTATGGTTTGTCTCCCTCTCTGATTTTGTCTTATTTTATTTTTCCCTCCCTTCCCCTATGTTCATCAGTTTTGTTTCTTAAATTCCACATATGAGTGAAATCATATGATAATTGTCTTTCTCTGATTGACTTATTTCACTTAGCATAATACCCTCTAGTTCCATCCACGTTGTTGCAAATGGTAAGATTTCATTTTTTGATGGCTGAGTAATATTCCATTATATATATACTATATTAACATATATTGTATATACATATATACCAAATCCTCTTTATCCATTCATTCATGTGTCAGTGGACATCTGGGCTCTTCCCATATTTGGGCTATTTGTGGACCTTGCTCCTATAAACATTGGGGTGCAGGTGCCCCTTTGAATCACTATGTTTGTATCCTTTGGGTAAATAATAGTGCAATTGCTAGGCTTTAGGGTAACTTTATTTTTAACTTTTTGAGGAACCTCCACACTGTTTTCCAGAGGGGCTGCTTTCCCATCAACAGTGTAAGAGGTCTCCCCTTTCTCCACATCCTCACCAACATCTGTTGTTTTCCTGTCTTGTTAATTTTAGCCATTCTGACTGGTATGAGGTGGTATCTCATTGTGGTTTTGATTTGTATTTCCCGATGCTGAGTGATGTTGAGCCTCTACTACTCGCCACTAATAACATTAAACCCCTGGTCAGGTTTAGGGTATATATTTATATTTTTCCACAATAAACAAAGATGCTGTTTTCGAGCATTTGAACTTTGCATTCTTGTTTAGTCTAGGGGTATGTGGAAATAGGCCCATTATAAACTAGGTGTTTTTTTTTTTAAACTGTTGACTTTGGAAAAAAGAAACAAATTCTATAATACCGTTACCAAAAATACCTAATATTCATAATTTAGAGTGTTACTTTAGCATACATTTTATACTTTTTTCCAGAAATAGGATCACAGAAATCAGAAATCTGATTTCTTCACTTAATATATCTTAAATATCTGTATCAGTAAATACATCATATTTACTGATGGATGGTATGTGTATACTTTATTGAACTAAGTGCCCATGAATGAATGCTTAGGCTCATTCCATAAGTTTGATTTTCTAGTATCTTTCTGTGCTTCCAGCTGTTAACATTTGGGATTCTTGCTGCTGTTAGGACTAATCTTGAAATCTCTGAAAAAAACAAGTGCTTTTTAGAGTTCAGTTTTCTTGCTTAAAAGCAAATTCCTCAGTGTCAAGGGTGTTTAGATGTAATTTTCACTTCATTCTGGAAAACTAAGAATCAATAAAATCCAAATCTATAACTGATGCCCACCCACCTTGAGAAAGTTGTCAGCCTCAATCTCTGAAATTTCAAAGGGAAAGAGCTGAAAATGCCACTTACATCATTGTTAATTAGGCGTTTAGTAGTTCCTAAAGCAAGTTATAAATTGGCCTTCAGAACCAGTTTTTTTTTAGAGAAAGGGCCATTTTAATTGGTATATTTTGTTTAGCATTTTATATCAGATGGCAAAGTTTTAGAATTTAGATCTTATAAAAGTGTAAGAATATGATTTCTTCTGTCTTCTAACTAAATGGTGGCATATAACTGGATATATCTGTGTGGGTCTCTGGGCGAAAAGAGAACTTTTCTACTAGCTATGGCTTGATACCATGTTTGGGGTCCCTGGAGCTGCCACTTTTATCATTTAAGCCCCTGGAGAGCCTCACTACTCACAGCACGGTCCATGGACCCATGGTATCAGCATCACCTGGGAGCTTGTTAGATGAGTAGAACCATGAGTTCACCCCACCTCCTGAATAAAAATCATCCTATTAGCAAGATTCCCCAGTTAATTTTTATACACTTGAAAAGTTTGAGAAGCACTGCTGGACAGGACACCCAATAAATCAGACCAACTAAATATAAACACACCCTCCATCTACAGCTCCCCACTAGATAAACAGCATTTCTTTTAAAAGGAATTGATTCTTTCAGTAGTGTTTGTAAAGGGACTTAAAATACGAAGATGTTGCATGTGCCTTAATGTTAGAATGCATGTGTTCAACCAAATTGACATAAGGGAAAATTTACAAATAGTGAATCTTATTTCTCATTTTTAAAAAATAAAATTAGATGCTTGCAGATTAGAAAACTACCCCAGTGTGTAATACTAGAATAAAAAAAAGAAAGAGCAAGTGAAGGTGCTCAGCAAGCCCTTGGTATTTTGGTTGATGGTGATCTTAAAGGTTTGGGAGCTTCTTCCCAATACCAGCCGTTCAACAGACTATTCATGAGCACCTGCTGTGATTCCAGGTAGTTCACTGGGGATGGGGGAAAAGCAATTCATGCACCAATAATCATAAAAACATAAGTGTCCAGAGATTAAAGAGGACACCTAATTTTGCACGAGGGTGCCAGGAAGGCTTAACAGTGGAAGGGGCGTTTGAACTGAATCTTGCTGGATAATCTTTCCCAGGAGGAAAGAACACATCAAATACCGGTAAGAATGAATATAAATATACAAAGATAGGCTGGCATGTTAGTAAATGTGTTTGTCATCTTGGTAGTAGGGAGCTGCTGGGGGATTTTAATCAGAGGTGTAACCTGATAAGATTGTATTTGGGAAAGATAATTCTGGTATTTAGAGGAAATGGAGGTGAGGTCAGTGCGGGGGAGATCAACAAACGCATTGTCGCAACAACGTGAGTGGTGGAAGATGAGCTTGAAGGAAGGCAGTGAATATGGCAATAGTAGAGGGAGGACTGAGTTCAGAGAGATGTTAGAAGCGGAATTGACCAGATTAGGGACAGAGCAGAGGACAGGGAGAGTGAAAGGACAAGACAGACTGAAGATTCTAACTAGGCTGACGTGATAGCTGTTGGTGCCATGAATGAAGATAGAAATATAAGATGTTTTCTTGCATTTCCCACTTTTGTTCTATTACAATTAGTTCTTGTTTGAATGTCCCCTTCTATGTGAGACCATTGTAGATACACTGGTAGGAAATAATACAGAGATCCATATACCCCTAACCCGATTTTCCCCAGTGGTGACATCTTGCATAACTATAGTAAAACAAGTGCTTCTAAAAGTTGTATGGTCTGGGGGCGCCTGGGTGGCTCAGTCCATTAAGCATCTGACTTTTGATTTCAGCTCAGGTCCTGGTCTCATCGGTTGCTCTCTCTCTCTCTCAAATAAGTAAATCTTTAAAAAAATAAATAAAAATAAAAATTGTATGATCTGTGAACAATTTTGAGTTAAAATATCCACATACTTTAATGCTGATTTTTTAAATTTTTTAAAAGATTTTATTTATTTTGAGAGTACGCACACACACGTGCCCCTGTGAGTGGGGGAAGGGGCAGAGGGAGAGAGAGAGAATCTCAAGCAGACTCCACACTGAATGCAGAGCATGACTCGGGGCTCTATCCCACGACCCTGAGATCATGACCTGAGCTGAAATCAAGAATGAGATGCTTAAATGACTGAGCCACCCAGGTACCCCAGAAGGCTGACTTTTAAATAATTAATTCCCTGACCCATTGCCCCCATCCCCATCCCATCCAATGGTTCTAAGTACCAGCCCCTGTTCCCTTTCTCCCCTGGTAGAACAGATCTTGACTTTGATATGGAAAATCATGTCCCTGGTGGTTAGTAGATGCCTGGTGTCCATCTGACCACCTCAGGGCTGGAGTTGTTTATTCAGGCTGGTGGTCCCACAGAGCTAGCCTCCGGTGTCTGCTTATAGGGATTGCAGACTCAGCAGTGCTCTTTACCATATTGTTAAAACATGTGACATGTCATTGATTCTGGCCTCAGGTCTCCCCGGATGACTGGTAGAGTCTTTTAGGGTTCTTGTTCCAAATTTCTGGAAAATATGTTTCTGTAGTATTCAAGGCTTTGGTATGCAAGAGACAGATGCACAGATTAATTAAGAATCATAAGTGCATTGGCTCACTGAACTGGGAAGTCTAGGGATAGAGCTCCCCTCAGAGATTTCTGAGACTCAAACAAAATGATCAAGACTCTCTTTCCTTCCTCCCCTTTGCCCATCTGTTGACTTTATGCTCATCATGGTATGGTTTATAGGACCACTGGTAGATCTAAACTCATGTCCTTATAGCTCAGAGGGATGCCTGAGGAATAAGACTTTCCCCTCCATCATTCAATATAAAACCCTACTGAGAAGGGCTCTGTTTGGCCCAATTTATATCCTCTGCCAATCTCATAGACCAGTCACTTGTTCGGGGGCATGTAGTATATTATGAAGGACTCAACCTGAGCTACTTGTCATCTGATGGTCCTGGGATTGAGGTAGCAACCTTGCTACCTTTCCAAATGGAAAGGGAGAGATGATTCTTCCAATGGAGGGAAAATGCTGTGCTGGGAAAAAACAACTAATGTCTAGTTTAGTTTCACAAGGATTGGGCATCCCCTCCTGTGGTGAGGAGAGAAATAATGTCACACAGTACCTGTGGATGTCCCTTCTGGGAATTATGGTCAGTGTTCAGAGAAAAAGGCAAGGGTGACTGCAAGCAGAGAGACTTTTATCTGTGTGAGGTTGGAATTTGAAGTTCAGACCTACCAACCTTCATTGTCGTCATGAAGTAAAAAATAAAGTGGCCTGCTAAAAGAGAGTAGGGCAGAGTGGGGAGCTTGAAGAACTAGTTGAGGGTTTGAGGAATGAAAGGCGTAGGTGACCAGGGATGATAAAAAGAACTGCTAAGAGATAGTGGAGGCCCAACTACGATTGGAAACTCTATCAGTCAGGGTTCTCCAGAGAAACAGAACCAATAGGGTGGATGTGTGTGTGTGTGTGTGTGTGTGTGTGTGTGTGTACACATACGGATTTATTTCAACAAGTTGGCTTATGCAGCTGTGGAAATTGGCACTTCTGAAATCTGTAAGGCAGGCCTGTAGAAGAAAAACTCTCAGACAGGAATAGATGCTATCTTGAGGCAGAATTTCTTCTTCCTCAGGGAAACCTCAGTTTTGCTTTTAAAGCCTTCCCACCAATTGGATGAGGCTCACGAACATTACTGATAAAAACCTCCTTTACTTAAAGTCAACTGATTACAGATATTAATCACATCTGCCAAATACCTTTAGAGCCACACCTAGGTTAGTATTCAATTACATACCTAGGTACCTGTAGCCTAACCAAGCTGATATGTAAAATTATGTGTCACACAGATACCATAAATTCTAGGGACCAATCTGCATTTTTCTCCCCTCTTCAGTTCAGCAGAGCTAAGTATGGAGCAGGTATGAGTAGAGAAATGAGCTGTTAAACTGGTAAAAGATTGAGGTGATTCTCAGGGTGGGGACACTGGAGGCCGAGGGGAGACGGTAGGAAGTTGTTGCTAAAGAATGGGTAAGTGTAAGGGCGCCTGGGTGGTGTAGTTGGTTGAGTATTGGACTCTTGGTTGTGGTTCAGACCCTGATCTCAGGGTAGTGGGATCGAGCCCCACATCAGGCTCTGTGCTCAGAGTGGAATGTGCTTAAAGACTCTCTCTCCCTCTCCCTCCACCCCTCACTCTCTCACATGTGCACTCTCTCTCAAATAAATAAATAAATCTTAAAAAAAAGAATGGGTAAGTGTTGTCCCTCGTGTGGAGGCTGGACTGAGAAGCTAGTTCCCAAACTGTACAGTGGAAGTAATGAGAATATCAACCACATAGGTTAAAATAAATAATTCATGAAGAAGACTTCTGTTGGGCACTGAACTAAGCACCACATTGATTTTCACTTGTTATCATTGTAGTTTCATTTAACTGCCAAGGAATGGACACTGCCCATAAAGTCAAAGAGTAGGTTTAGTGGAAGTAAGAGTATGAGGTAGATGTGGTATATTGCAGTTTATTTATTTACTCCTCCAACAATAATTGAATGAGTACCACTTATGAGCCAGGCACTGTTTGAGGTGTGTTGATAGGGCAGTGGACAGAACAGAAGTCTCTGCCCTCGTGTGGCTTATGTTCTATTGGTGGCAGGAGGCATCAGCTAATGAGCAAATAACTTCAACAAACCAAGAAGGAATTGATCCCATGGTAAAAGTGCTGGGAAGAAAAGTAAAGTTGAGTTAAGTGATAGAGATGATGGGGCCAGGTGGGCTGGGGCAGGATGATAGAGTTGCAAGAGAAACCTTCCTGATAAAGTGACATTTACATAGGAACCTGAAAGAATGAAGGGAGAGAGTGTTCCAGGGAAAGAAAGTGGTATGTGCAAAGGACCTGAGGCAGGAGCCTGTTCCTCCCTGTAAGGAGGAGAGAGGTGGGAGGTGAACTCAGGTTGGTGGCAAGAGGCCAGATGAGGTTGGGTTTGGTCAGTCATTGTAAATTCTCTGAAGTTTATTCTCAGCAACCCAATGGAGAGTTTTGAGCAGAGTAGTGACAGGATCTGAGTTACCTCTCATAAGGGTCATTTTGGAGGCTGTGTGAGGAATGCACAAAGGAGGACAAGTGTAGAAAAAGAAGATCAGTTAGGAAGATTTTCCCATAATCTAGGCAAGAATTTGTGATTTGAAAGCTTTACTAGGCATTAACAAGGCCAGGATACGTCCCTAGGAATGCATTACCAGAGTGGCCCGTTGGCAAAAATCAAGGTGCTCCAGGACCTTGGAGCAGCATTTCTGAAGGTGTCTTCTACATTGACATAGAACTTGTTCAAGATGAGGCAGGATAGGTAAGGCTAGGGATAGAAAGATGGACAGTGATCTAGGCTTTGAAGTCCTTCATGAGTGAGGGGATATGACAAAGAAGGTGGTAGGGGACAGCTGTAAAAGGGAATAAAAAGCTTTTAGATTGATGTCAGTCTCCTGCCTCAGGTCCTTTGCACTCACTGCTATCTTTTCCTGGAAAAGGAACATTCTCTTCCTTTCTCCATTCAGGTTTCTATCTAAATAGACTAGAAGACTGTTGGTCAGGAAGTAGTAGAGTAAGAACTAAGATAACTCTCTTGCCTCTGCCCCTACATCACCTGGAATGCGAGAGAATGGGCAGCTTCCACCTGGCAGGTCTGACATGGTAGTCGTGTCCACAGGGAAGAGGCAGGTCTGGGCTGAGGCCCAAAGGTGGAGGGACTATCCTGTGAAAGGGGTAAGAATGCCAGGGACTTGACTGACCATGAACCAAGAGTCTGAGCGGGCACAGTGGGGCTAATCATGTCCAAGGGAGGTCAGAAGAGGAGGAAAGAACCAAATGGGGAGGAAGTGCTGAGGGGCCTGGAGGGCACAAGTGCTGGAACTCGAGCTGAGGAGACCAGACAGTGGTAAGTGAACTTAGAGGTCCTGGCAAGCCCAAAGCCAAACACTTCCTGGGGCACTGAACAGAGCATAGGATGTCCACGAGGAGCGAGTGGCTGGTGTGAGGAAGAAACGGGTAGCTCCAGGATGCTTAACTCTCGAATGGGTTGTAGCCTGGAAGGGTGTGAAGGTGTGACTCCAAACAGGGTAGAACTGGCAGAGAGAGGTCGTCTTGAAGAGATCTCTGTCCACAGAAGTCAAATTCTTCAGACTGTCACACTTCAGGGGCCAGACCGCCCCGTTTTCAATGTAGGCGTCTTTGCCCTGGTTTTGTAGAGGGGTGAGTTTCCCTCACTGACGATGTCTAAGCAATCCCACGGACAGCTACTTGGAAGAAATGTAGGGAATGGGGGCTCCAGCATTTCCTGGGGGCTTAACTGGATAACCTTTATTTTCCATTTGACCTTGAGCATATGGGATTCTCTGGCTCTCAAATGCCACCTTGCTATTTTCTTCCAGTGGGATAGAGTACAGTCATTCCACAGGTGGGTACATTGTTTATGGAGTGCAGGGCTTGTGGGCCTTTAAAACCTGTTTGTAAACGTGGAAACTATTAAAACTGAATCGAGATCAGCAGCTTTCACAACTTCTGCGTATGACACATCACTTAAATCTAAATCCACATCAAAGGATCCAGGTTAATTCTTGTGCACTTGCAATTAGCACAATGCTTATAATAATACCATTTCCGGTAAGTTGCTTTTTTTCCAGTGCGTGTTTGGCAGAGCTAGTTAATATGTGAACCTTCAGCGGGAGTGGAGGACCAGCATGATGCTTACCTCTGTGGTTTCACAGTTAGCTAAAGGGACAGGGTAGAAGGCTTGCATGAGACAGACCAGAAGCTAAGGGCATATATATCCAAGGGGTGGGGCTGAATCCTTATACCACTATATGGCTTATGTCTTAATATGAGTACCTGCTACGCTGCATATTCTGATAAGCACCTAGCACACATTGCCTTTAATTTTTCCGGTCCTTCCACTTTAAGGAAGGCAAGCAGTTAAGACAGCCTGGCCCCTGACAAGACCCCACACAATGACTGGATCTCAGAGGGGTAACCATTTTCCAAGGTCTGGATCTCAGGTGTGTAGGTTCAAATTCTGATTTGTATAACCGGGATGAATGGGTGCTTAGGAGACATACACTATCCTGACTCATAAGGGACTGATGTATAAAAACAGGAATGCCAGCCAGTTATTTTGCAGTTATTATCCTGTGAACCAGATATGTGTGTTCTTTGATCAGGGCACTCTCTTGAGGGCACGTTCATAATTTAGGATCATCAGGTTACTTATGCATTGAAGCAGAGCAGCCTGGATGCTGTAGCGGATCTTACTGGCTGGGTCACAGGTTTGTGAGAGTCTAGGCTCCAATCGCCCTGCCTTCTGCAAGCCTGGATGCCACAGAGAGGGAGACATCATCAGTCCCAGCCGCTCTCAGTCTCTGCTTGCAGTGACTGTCACCTGATTGGGCTGATATGTTCTTTCTTTAAACATTTTAATGCTAGGCCTTCAATGAAGTTGTTCTCTTCCTTTGAGAGTAAGTTTCCTCTTTCTAGTGTTTGTGCGTATCACTATTTCAATCCATTATTTCTGTCTTATGGCTCTAAGTTCTTCAGGGAAATCTTATCATTTCATTCCCAGATTTGGGGAGAAGGGTAAAAAGAGGTGGGAAAAGTGGGGAGGCACTGCACTGTCAGCCCCATCTCCCGCTGAGAGAGGATATTACTGTTCCCATTTTACAGTTAAGTAGATAAGGTTACACTGCTGTTTTCTGATTTGTTTTGTTTTTTTCCTAGCTCTCATTGCCATCCAACATGGTATTCACTTAGGTGTTTGTTTATTGTTGACTTCTCTCATTAGGATGTCAGTGTTGGGAGAGCAGGGTCTTTATTTTATTCACTACCATATCCCCAGTCCCTGGATCAGTACGTGGCATATTGCAGGTGCAGGCAGGCAGAATATGTATACGTGGGATGGATGGATGATCAAACACTAGGTCTGTCTGGCTCTAAAAGATGTTGTACCACACCCCAGACTCAGTTTGGTGAGGCAAATGAAGGAAGAGAAATCTGACAGTATCTGAGCCCAAATGAAAATCAATGAAGATTCAGGGCGTGTCCTGGGGGAACTTGTGTCCCTCCATTTTCTTAAAGTACCAGCCTGGCCTAGTGGGAACCAGAGCTGGTGACATAGTGACATAAGAATGTTGAAGGCCTTTCTCCGCATAATTGAAATAACCTTGATGGGAATTAAGGAGGGCATGTGTTTTGATGAGCACTACATATGCAGCTAATGAATCATTGAACACTACATCAAAAACTAATGATGTATGTTGGCTAACTGAACATAATAATTTAAAAAAAGAAGGAAGCAATTTGTCCTGCTTTTAATATTTTTATAAATAGTATCTGGATCCAGACGAATCATTTATAATTTTTCCTTTATCAATTTTATTTCACATATTTTTATCTATAGTTTCAAATCCAAAGGAGACACCATTTACCTGGTACCAGCCCCCTGCATGTCAGACATTAATATCTAAGACAAAATGAATTGGCTCAGAGTTGCCTTTTTGCAACCCCAAACCCAAAATGCGATTATATGGCCCCACTATAGTCTGCTAATTTGCTCGTTGTTAATAGATGGTTGATTGACATACATATTATTCTGCGTATTTTAATCTGTGAATAACCAACAAATTTTAACTTATGTGTCCAGTATTGCGTATCAGATGGACCTTTGGTACAGAGATACATACATTCTAGAAATTGTCCTATATTTATTATGTTAGAAAGTGGAGTTATTTTCTCTGAGTCTTCTGAAAGGCCATTAAAAAAAAATATCTTGTTCCAAATCAAATGGAGCTACTTACTGCGAGAGAGTTCTGTACCTTCTTCAATAATTAAAGAAAGCAAGCAAGATTTATAGACAATGCAATTTACATGATGCATTGAAAAATGTGTTCTCACAGCAACTGTGTTTATCACACACTTTGATTTTCTTAATATCTTAAAATTACATGGCAAAATGAAAGGGAGGGGAGAGTGGTCAGGGGTCTTTCCAACATTTTATTAGTATAATTTTCAAACAAATAGAAAATCTGAAGTACTTATTCAGGGAGTACCCATGTACCTGCCACCTATATCTTACAATTAACATTTTTCTATATTTACTTTATGACTGTCTATATATCTTTCCCTCTCTCCATCTTATTTTTGATGCTTTTTTAAAAAAAGAAGTTATTTATTTTTAGAGAGAGAGTGCAAGCAGGGGGAAGAGCAGAGGGAGTAGGTGAGGGAGGGGGAAAGAATCTCAAGCAGACTCCGCACTGAGCACAGAGCCCGACTCGGGGCTCAATCTCATGACCCTGAGATCATGACCTGAGCTGAAGCCAAGAGTTGGATGCTTCACTGACTAAGCCACCCAGGTGCCCCTATTTTTGATGCTTTTAAAAGTAAGTTGCCGAAATCAGTACACTTTAGCGCTAAATAATAAATACCACCAAATACTAAATACAATACTGCATTTGGGTTTTTCAAGATAAATTTTCTTAAAATTTTATTTCATAAATTTATAAAACTCATTTGGCAACATACACAAAATTTAAATTTTCTATTCAATGAGTTTGGACAAGTGCATATACCTATGTAATGCCAATTGCACAGAGGTAACCACTGTTTTGATTTTTCTCGTCCCGATTAGGTTAGCCTCTTCTAGCACTTCATACAGTTCCAGAATTCCATAGTATATATACTGTTTGCGGTAAATAGATACAGTATACACTCTTTTGCATGAGCTTTTCATTCAGCGTGTGTTTGAGATTCATCTTTTTTTTTTTTCAATGTGTCGGTCATCAGTGCCTTTTTGAGTACTGACTGGTATTCCTTTGCATGGATATGCCACAATTTGTTTATCCATTTCCCGGTTGAATTTCCCCCAGGCTGTTTCTAGTTTGGGGGCTATTATGAATAAGATTGCTATGAACATTCTTATCCAAGTCTTTTTGTAGGTATAAGCTTTTTGTTTACTTTTGAAACCCTGGACTATGTTAACCTGACACAGGGTCTATACACAGTCGGTAGTTAATGAACACTATTGACCTGGCACAAAACTTACGTGACATATTGGGTTTTACAGTATAGCCAAAACTTTCTTCCTCATCTGTTCTCCTATAAGTTTCACAACTACCTGGTAAAGAGTCAAAGGACGTCCACAAAGAGGCAGCTGAGAAGTTAAGACACTTGCTAACTGTCATAGTAACCTAGAACCAAGATTTCCTGACTCCTAATCCAGTGCCCTTTTGACGACTATCATGGTACCAATCTGGAGGTGTCTCGCCTCACATTCTACCCTTCCTTTTCCAAAGCATTTGCTGCACCATGGTTGTGGCCTTTAACAGTTTCTGGCTTATACTTTGGCAAAACAGAAAACTAATGGCTATTGTCACTTACGCTCCAGCTCACCAGAATTTATGGACTTTTCTTCTCTTCTCCATCATCTTGTTTACCCACTGCTAGGCCTTCACTGTGTGAGGGGGGCAGGGAGGGATGCTGTGGAGGGGGTGTGTGAGGAAGCAGCCTAAGCCAACCTGGTAGCTTGTGTCAGGGGCTGTCAGTTATCTCCAAAGAGAGAATTCAGCCACAAATTCTCTACCATCTCTCTACTGATGCGTCTGTGGCAATGAAAACCAGCCTCAGACCTGATTTGACAAACACACAAATATTTATTAGCAAGCAGATTCAAAAGCACTCATACAACCTGTTGTGTAACCTCAAGGATTCTTCCATCTGTCCTTTTAGGCACCCCTGTGAGCACCTCTCTCATCAGACAGTGATCTGACTACAGGGTCAGGTGGCTACCTATTCAGGACAGAGGACCAGATGTAGTTCTAGTCTGCCCTCCTCTGAAAGTGGGAGGTTGTGAGGGTAGCCAGGCTTGACACCCTTCGTGTAAACCTGAAGTTTCTAGCCAGTTTACACATCACTCACATCCCTCCTTTCGTCACTGGAAAATGATTTCTAATATCCCTTTATGCCAATCAATGAGATTTCTGGTGCAGATTCAGAGGGGTGTTTGAAGCTTTTGTGAAAGCTACCTCAAGGAGCATGAACTCCAGCTGGGATCTTTCCAACCCTTGCTAACACCACTGTCTCTATATTTCTACTTAGGATGCTTCACATGTTAACTAATAACTCTCGGGGGTGGCTTAAACATGAATCCACATACACAAAGCTCAACATTGATGTTAATGCATCTCTATGCAAAATACAGATTATGCTGGGAGATACGAGAGTCCATGCATACCCCCAGCCCTCAACCTCCCTCTCCTCCAACCCCACTGGAGTGTCCCTATAATACTGGCATTTCTATAGGATCTTGATTTTTTTCCATTTGAGGTGTCGAAAAATAATATTCAATTGTGTAAATTAAAAAAAATCTTCTTGGCTTTATTCAATGATTCATGAATTGCGCAGCATCCTGTCTAGCAGATAGAAAGGAGCTGTATGAAACGGAAGACTTTTATAGACTTTTATAAAGGAAGTTATTAGCAAAAAGTGGGTTGCTCAGGCAAGGGGAAAGCAGGGGGTCTACCAGGCAAATAACCTCACTAGTGGCTGACCAGGTAATTTCAGACTAACTAGTTAAGATTACATCCCTGGAAGAGGCTGAAACTGCAATTAGGTTAGGTAGTAAGTCTCAGGTTTGGTGACATGGGCTTAGCACAGGTGACTCCATTTTGGGCCTGTTGTCTCTTTTTAAACAGACGGAATCCTTTATATTAGCATGAGTTTCTGCCTCTAGACTTATTGTGATTTTAGAGCTCCAGCCCCAATGCTCTCTCCCTCATCCCCTCCTACCCTCATTGACGGCAAACCCACGTGAGTTAAGGTTTTACTGAAATTAGATTTACTATTTCGCTCAAGGCAAATGGCACAGAAACCGAGCAGCAGTGTAATGCTTTCAAGTCACTCTTCAGGCTGTTACAGTACCCATGTTTGGTAACTATTGCTGTTAATTAAGTTTACAGCCTCATTATTAGTTCCTGGCTCTGCTATTGCTATTATTTATGTCACTATCAATTTATAGTGGAAGGCATCTCCTCAGGGGTTATTTAAGGTGTATGTTAAAATTAAAAATAAACATGACAGTTTCCTTATCAAGATACTAAGAGTTTGGGGATTTTATTTCCAGAACTTTCTACATTTGAGAGATTGTGGGATGGCTTGAGAGTTGTGTTATGAATGTTATCTTTGTGGTTTGTAACAGAAATTTCTCCAACATTTAACCACGTGGTTTAGTATTTCAGTGTTCACCCATTCAATGATAACTCATAGCTAATTCCAACAATTAAAATCATGCTTTTATATGGGAAGGAAAAGAAAAGGCCTGGCATGGGATTTTGTGTACTGTAGGAACTCAAATCAGGTTGGACAAATGCAGATGGAAACATCTTTAGTTAACTTTAATTAACAGTACTGTGTGCTTTCTTGTTTTTATTTTTGAAAGTTTTAAATCCTTCCCTATCCCTTGATCCAACTCTCCAGATGATGTTTGCTAACCAGGCTCCTAGGTAATCATGGTACACATTGGTTCTTTTACCTACAGCTTGGTTTGGGTTTTTGGTTTTTTTTGCTCTTATATCAAGAAAAAAATCACCCGTAGTTCTCCAGATTATAGAAAATAACTATTGGCATTTTGATGTATTTCCTTCCTTCTAAGATACCTTTCTAAGCATATACATAAAGCATAATTTAGATCACACAGTTTTATGACTTTATCTTACCCCCCTTTTATTTAACTGTTCTTTGTTACCAGGCATTTAAGTTGTTTGTAATTTTTGTTCTTATGAAAATAAATATATATTATATTGAGCAGCCCTTTAAATAGATATTTGAGAGAATCTCCAATTATCTCCTTAGATGACTAGAAATGAAATTTTTTCCTAAAGGTATGAGAATTAATGATACATATTTATTTATTTATTTTAAAGATTTTATTTATTTATTTGAGAGACAGAGAGTGAGTGAGTGAGTGAGAGAGAGAGCATGAGGAAGCAGACTCCCCACTGAGCAGGGAGCCCAATGGAGGGCTCAGTCTAGCGACTCCACCATCATGACCTGAGCCAAAGGTAGGTGCTGAACCAGCTGAGCCACACAGGTGGCCCTAATGATACATATTTAAAAATTGCTTTCCAAGGAACTACACCAATTTCAAGTCCACTAGAAGCATCTCAGAGTGCCTGGCCCACTGTGGCCATACCGCTTATTATATCTAAAAAGCTAATAATAATATTCACTTGCTCATTTAATAATTTTTGATTGTAGAAACTTGATGAAGGAAATAATGCTGGAATATCAAGCAATGACCCGTTTCTTTTCAAAGGCTCATGTTGTTTTTATTGGGAAAAAAGAAAATCTTTTCTTTTTCAAACTGGAGCCAATGGTTGGCATCCTGCAAATTAGCAATACATAGATTGACAGGAGAAAATACAAAGGTTATTTCCACAAGCATGTGAGTTCTGCTCAGTAATTAGTTACTATAGTCAGAGGTAAAGTTGTGTATATCAATTTAACAAAGGGCAGGGGAGTGGGGGTGGCAGGTGTTAGGGCTTCAGTGAGAAAATATGGAAGATTCTATTGGTGTTTTGAGGCTGATGGCAGTGGACAGTCAGTCTCCATGAGAGTTGAATTTGCAGCAAACCTTGGAGGGAGGTCAATGGCAGTTATATGTTTGGGAGGCTCTGCTTTAGTCAGATAAAGGTAAATTCAGATAAGATTTCTTTCTGTATCTTCTGTAGTTCAAAAGTTTTCACTTCAAAATAATCTTTATACCAACACTGGGGTTCTGAGTGAATCCTTGCATTCCATTTTTTTTAATATCATAAATAAACGTGCTGAATGATAAATACATTTTCTATCATGAATTATGCTGAGGATTAGTAGTAAGGGTGTTTTCTGCCATTTTTAACTGGTAAAAATTGCCAGTGAGGGATGATACAGGAGAAGAAAAGAAGAAAAGAAAGAAGTTCCAAGGATAATTTTTATCACAGATATGAAGATATTTGCTTGGAACTGACAATTTCTTTTAGAAGAAAATTGGCAGAAATTGACTCTAGTGTGTTGGGGGAGGGGAAGAGATAGTAGTTGTGGCTTTCAAAGAATTTTTAACATACCCTTGGATATAGTATTACCTGGAGTTCATTATTTTAGGTTATAATCATGTCATATAGATATGTTTAACACTTCTGGGCTATACTCTCTGGGATAGTCACAAATATCAGATTTGGAAAATTAGATTAATTTCTCCTTGTACTGCTGTTCCCCTAGGAAATAGTTTGTTCTACAGATACTATTCAAGCAAATCTCAGTTCCTTGAATCTTGACTTTTGCCGCCACCCTTGATTTTGAATGTCCCCTAGCAGCTTTGTGGATAATGCAGTGTGAGAGACACAATTGAAAGGCATGACAAGTAACAAAATGGGTTATATACCTCAAAACAAAGGCTCATTATACACGACAATGCGATTCATTTTGGGCTCTCCATTGCATACTTGTCATATATGTTCATTGCCTTCCAATTCTTCCCAGATCCTTTGGCACATCCTACAAGGCATAAATCACATGAGTTGGAGAATGTCTCCATTCCAACCAGAGAGGCCCCTTCTCCTTCTTTTAGATTTAATGTGAAAGTTAAATGTGTTGTTTGCAGTGAACCACCTTGCTTCCTTTGATTTTATCTGGGAAGGGGGCATTTAAATGTTTCCTCTAGGAAATGTACATTTTTTTCCTCTACCTTCATAACCCTGGCATCTGTTATGACTGATTCAGCTCTTCAGTCTGGGACAAAGAGACTTTCAAGTTTCTAGAGCTATGAGGAAGCTATAAAGGGAATGCAATTCACTCTGTTAGAGAAATAACAGCCTGGGAGCTCGGGGACTAGAAATGTTGCTCTCCAAAGGTTTGTTAGAGCTTTACTTTGAATTTTATTCCTCAATATTTCTGTTGGCCTGAATCAGTGACTCTAATTATATATAGAAGATAGAAATAGCAGATATATTTAGCAAGTTGGAAAAATCCCTGCAGTATACCCTAGGAGCAGCTAAACATGTGGAGCCGACCTGAGACTCTGAAGACCCTGTGTATTCCCTAAGAGATATTGATGACTTCAGAGCCACAGCCCAGGGAGCACAGCAGAGCTAGAACATGGGGCAGGGAAGGTCATCAGTAAGACCTCCAGGAGAATTCTCAGTCCCCGCTCCATGCTTTTGTTTACTATTTGTCTATTTTTTTTTTTTAATTTTGGAGATTTTCTTTTTCAGACTTTCATTACTTTCCTCAAGTGTCAATCCTACCTCCCTCTCTCTAAGCAAACAACCCACACTTACCTACTTCACTGAGAAAACTGCTACCAGGGGGATCATAGCTCCCACCGCTTTATGATCCTGTCTGTCCCTTAGCTTGTGCTTATACTTTTCCCTTTCTCTCAAGGAGAAGCATACTGACTCTACATGATCTCATAGTGTTATCCCTTGGACCTCCACTGGGAAGTTGCTCCAAGAACAGTCAAACTCCTTCCATCAGCCACTGGCTCCTTCTGAAGGGAGGAAAAAAAAATGATGTCTACCCTGGGCCCATGGGTGCCAGAGCACCTGGCTCTGAGGTCTCAAATACACCAGGCTTGGCCACTCGCCCTTGCCAAAATCCAAAGACAGAGAGATGAGTGATGGTGAAATAAGACAGGGATTTTTTTTCAGTGAGGTCAACACCGGGAAGACAGTGGACTAACGTCCCTAAAGTGCTGAAAATACTTCTGGATTTATATGAGGAAAATATGCGACAAAGGGTGATGGTGGATACATGCAGATGGGCAGGAAAGGTCAGGTCAGTCATTGTCTTGGGGTCAGTTATACAGGATCCTGCTGGTATCAGGACAGTCCTTACTGCTCGAGGGAGTGGTTTTGATTCCTCATCATAGGATGCTTTGCCCACCGGATCTTTTGCCTGAGTTAAAAACGTAAGCTGGGAAGAACTTAATCGGTATGAAAGTACAGACTGAGGTCAGAATGGAGGTAGATGAAGTCCTCTTTCAGATGGAGAGAGAGTTAGTGTGGTGCCTAAAGCAAACTCCCCCCATCCCTGCATCCCACACTGATACACCGCCCTCCCGTGTACATTTCCTAGAGGAAATGTTTAAATGCCCCCTTCCCAGATAAAATCAAAGGAAGCAAGGTGGTTCACAGCAAACAACACATTTAACTTTCCCATTTCCAGGATGAACCAAGGTGAGGCCATGAGTGCCATCAGCCCCAGGTGCAGGCAATAAGGGATGCGTTGTCTGTGGAAAATGCTAAAACAATAATAAAGTGGACTAAAAGTAGATCTGCTTTTTATTATTACTAGGTTCTAGCAATTCTAAATTATGTCAGTGATAGAGTAGTCCTCCCCAGAAAATTCTTTTGTTGGTTTAAGTTCTAAACAATTGGTACAATGATTGTTTGGTCTTAATAATACTAATGTCTAATAATACTAATAATATTAGTATTATATAATACTAATAATACTAATGTCTAATAATACTTAATAATACTAATACTAATAATACTAATGTATCACTGTATGCTAACTAACTGGAATTTAAATAAAAAGTTAAAAGAAAAAGAAAAAATAATCAGGTAGCATCTTTATGACTTATTCTTTAAGAAATATTGTATTCTACTTGGAAGTTAATTTGGAGAACTCTCAGATATACGTTTTGACTTCCTACACACATGGACTCAGTTATACACAATCAAATGTATGATGGTTAATTTTATGAGTCAACTTCACTGGCCATGGGGTGCCCAGTTTAAACATTATTTCTGAAAAAAATAAAATAAATATTATTTCTGGGTATGCCTGTGTGTGTTTCCAGATGAGATTAGCATTTGAATCAGTAGACTCAATAAAGGAGTTTGCCCTTCCAAAAATGTGGGTAGGTTTCATCCAATCCGATCAGGACCTGAATAGAAAAAGAGGCAGAAGAAGAAGGAATTCACTCTTTTTTCCTGCCTTGATATCCTAGCTGGGACATCTCATCTCATCCCCTGCCCTCAAACTGGCATTTAACCTCACTGGCTCTCCTATTTCTCAGGCCTTCAGACTTGGACTGAATTACACCTCTTGTTTTTCTGGGCCTCCAGCTTATAGATGGCAGATCATGGGATTCTTAGCCTCTGCAATTCCTCATTGTCTATCTATCTATCTATCTATCATCCATCCATCCATCCATGCATCCATCATATCTCCAATTTCTCTGGAGAACCCTAATACAAAGCATAAATTCATAAGGACTGGAATTATTTGAGGTTGCTTCCAGCACAGTTTGTGTCTTTAAGCCCTGGGATACTACAGATTCCTGAATTTAAAAGTAGACTCAAAATAACCAATGACAGCACAAGAATTCTGAGGATAAAAAAGCAAGGCTTGCCTGACTTCAGTGTTATATATAAACCTTTCTCTGAGCCTGATGGAGTTGGCCCCTTTAGAAGTACTTCTTTTATGTGACTTTTAAAAATACTTTATTGTAATTAAAAATTATTAATCCATTACTTCCCCCTCTTTTTTGTATTAATAGTCATTAATTACTGGCCTAATTATATATACACAAAATTTAATAGAAGACAATTTTTTATATTTCCTTTTCTGAACTTTATTATTATTTGTTTAACTTTAAGATCATTTCTGAAGACAATTTTGTTGTATAGATGAGGGAGGTCTTTAATGACCAGCTCTGGGTACAGCCGTACCCCATGCTCTCCCCACTCTTTACTTCCCCATTCCCATGCTCTGTAAACATCTAGAAATACTTTACTACTGTATAGACTTGTCCTGATTAGTCCACCTCCTTTCTTTCTTCTCTGAATTCCTTTCACATGTTATAGTATCCCACAAGATGTTGCATGTAGCTGTATGCTAGCTTAGATTTCTTTCTAATATATTCTTTTCTGAAATAGAATGTGAGCTGCCTGACAGTCTGGGTTATGCCTCAGGTCTACTCTTTTGCGTCCCCCATGCACACTTACTACAAGTATCTGATTGATGGAGATATGTGCTCTATAGCCCCAATAGATCCTTCCAGAATAACTTTTCCACCCTTGAGAATGTCATTGTAAGAGCTCTTACAACTTTATATGATCATTGTCTGTCATCTTTTTCTGAAACTTTGATCTGGGTGACCAAATGCAACTGCTTACCTTCAAAGAAACAGAGCTTGCTTCAGACATTCATTCTAAAGGCATGTGCAGCGAGAAAGGGCAATCAATAGCAGGAGTTAATTTTGGGCTCTACCCACCAAGTAGATACTTTTACAGCACTGAAGAGGAACTGATTGAAGAGATGCTAGCAGACTCTCAGCTAGGTCAATGAAAACCATCTTATTTGCATCCCCTATCTTGGGCCAGCAGTTCTCCAAGTATGATCCAGGGATCCCCAGGAGTCCCAGAGACCTTTTCAGAGGATCCATGAGGTCAAATGCTTTTCAGAACATCACCTGGACATCATTTGCCTCTTTCATTCCCCGCTCACAAGTACATGCTGGAGTTTTCCAGATGCCACATGACATGCAATAGCTTAATAGATTCAGCATGGAAGCAGATATGAAAATCTAGTGTGGTCCATTAAGGCAGGTAGTAAAGAGATTTGCAAAGAATATAAAAGAGTGCCAGTCTCCTCACTAAATTTTTTGGGGAAATATTATTCATGAAAATATTCTATTTGTTAACATATAATGGTTTGTTGTTAACTTTTTAGTATACTTTTGAGTAAGTATACTTTTAATTCTTTGAATTAAATCTAGCAAGTAGCACTAAATGTAACCCACATAAACAAAAGCTCTTTGGGGTCCTCAGTAAGAATATGAAGACCAGAACTTTTGAGAATTGCTGTCTTAGTCCAGCTGTGCTCAACTCTGTCTTCCTGAGCTTTCGAGGCCCTTCTTTCACCTTCTACCCATCATGCTGATCAACTCTCTTTCTTTCCCTCCTAAGCCATGTTTTCAGCTCTAACTTGGAAATTTTATCCTGATAAAACTTAGCTCCTAGTGAAACCTGCTGAGGGGCTCACCTGTCTGACATTTATATTCACTCTGCAACGTGAATGGAATGAAGGATCCGTTTGCAGTTGTGTTTTTGATGGCCTTTTGGATTTATGGAGCACAGAAGGGTGGGGTTAACATGTTAGGTCAAGGGCAGGGGATAAGCAACTGCCAAAAAATACCTGTGTTTCCTTCTGTTTCATCATCCTTGCAACTTCTTGCTCAATTACTCATTGTAGTTTACTCCCTGGATAAGCAATGTCATTAGAATGAAGACTCTGAATTAAACTAGAAGGGGGGCGCCTGGGTGGCTCAGTTGGTTAAGCGACTGCCTTCGGCTCAGATCATGATCCCAGAGTCCTGGGATCGAGCCCTACATCGGGCTCCTGGCTCAGCGGGGAGCCTGCTTCTTCCTCTGTCCCTCTCCCCTCTCACGCTGTTTCTCGCTCGCTCTCTAATAAATAAATAAATAAATAAAATCTTAAAAAAAAAAAAAAAACTAGAAGGAATGTGTTAGGCTACTTTTTACACTACAGTATAAATTACCTGTGTTTCTTCTGTCCAGTGATCCCAACTCATGGGACAGAGATCCTTGGAGGGCTAAGGAAGTGTTGCAAGAAATGCAAATCTGTGTAAACATCAAGCATTATCTGTAAAGTAAACATGTAATACGATTCACTCACACATATGTCAGACATTCTTTTTCAAATGTATGCATGGGCTTGAGTGACAGAAAGGATAAAAATTATTAGAAAAGCATATGGAACACATGATTCTCTTCATCAATTAATTCAAAATTATTTAATGAGTACAACTATGTACTAAATCCTGGGTACTGCGTAAGATAGCCCCAAGCTACAGAGACCCACAGATTGTCATCTAGTGAATTGAGTACCTATCCCATTGTATCTATCTGTGGTATAAATTTAGGTGTCTGTAATTCTAGAATAATTGCCTTTAAAGCCAGCATGTTTGCTCTCATCTCCCTGTTAGCCTGTACAAATCTACTCAAGTGGCAATTGGCCATCCCAGGAGAGAAGTACTGTCATTCACAGTGTCTCAACATTACCTTTAGGTATAGTAAGCAATGGTTTGCGATTGATGACTATGATGGTTTTAGCCAAATTCATTTTCTCAGTCTATAAAGTAGAGCAATAGTCATGGGGGGTGGGGGGAGGGGGCACATGTGGGGTTGATCCTCAAAATGCATTGACAAAAAGGTTTGGAAACACCAATGCCCTCTGATCACCTCCTTTTACAGAGGAGAACTCTGAGGTTCAGGGAAAGACAATGATTTGTTCTAGATGAACAGCTCATTAACTCTTGGTCCTGGGTTTTTTTTCACAGTACTGAGCTGACTATAGAGCACCGGAGTGACTTCTTACTGTCTTGTGGCAGCGATTGCTGCTTTCTCCCCAGACTCTCACATGTAGGGATGGTTAATTGTGTTATTACTCCTAATTATTGTTCCTTCTTTGTAGGAGTATCACATACCCCTGTAAGTAGTCAGGTAACTGGTGGTGCCTCCTTGTGGTGAGGAGTACACTTCTCCATCCAGTGATATCAGGCTGTGCCATGTGACTTTCTTTGGCCAATAAACGTGCGCCAAACTGATAAAACTACGCACATCCGTGCCGAAGCTTTAAGAGCCATCTTGGGATTAAGCCATGCTGTTTTATCTCTGTCATGAAAATGGCATATTGTAATAGGGGATACTCTACCAGCCTGTGAGGAAGACCCAAATCAGAGCCACAGCCTGCCCATAACTGACATGTAATGTGAATAACAGATAGATCTTTGTTTTGGTAAACCCCTGTGACTGGGAGGTTGTTTGTTACTATAACATAACCTAGCAAAAGCTAACTACTACAGTAGGCCAAAGATCCACAACTTTGTTCTTAAAGGACCAGATAGTAACTATTTTAGGCTATGGACCACATACAGTTTCTGTCATAGGTACTTAACTATGGCAAAAGTAGCCATAGACATATGTAAACAAATGGGTGTGGCTGTGTTCTAATAAAACTTTATTCACAAACATGGGTGGCTATAGTTTCCCTATCCTTGAAGTTGGATATGGCCAGTGAAGTTGGATGTGACACTTGCTCTGGCTAGTAGAATGTAAGCCATTTTACAAACTGTGCAAGTGGTAGCTTCTCTGTCAGCCTGAATCTTGAGAAAGAATATTAGAAAGCCGAGAGCCAGCCAACCCATGATAGGTATGTAGCATGACTAAGAAACAAACCTCATTGTTTTAAACCACTAAGATTTGTGGGCTGCTTGTTGCCACAGCATAACCTAGCCTATATTTACAGATATAGGTTTATCTGACATTATGTTTTAGAGAACCTCTGCTCACTACCATCCCAGTGGGTCCTATGTGGCATTCTATATTACTGACGTTTATAGTATTTGGTTTGTTGATCATAATGACAGAATTTACTTAGATGATGTTTTGATTGTGGTAGCACTGTGTGGGGAGGATTGTTCTATTGAACCAATATAACCATAAATATTTGGTAAATATTTGTATTGGTCTTAATGAGCTCTTGAATTTTTTAAAGTATGAATTCATCTGAAATAATTTTTTTTTAATTTTTTATTTATTTATTTGAGAGAGAGAATGAGATAGAGAGAGAGAGCATGAGAAGGGGGAGGGTCCGAGGGAGAAGCAGACTCACTGCTGAGCAGGGAGCCCGATGTGGGACTCGATCCCGGAACTCCAGGATCATGACCTGAGCTGAAGGCAGTCGCTTAACCAACTGAGCCACCCAGGCGCCCCATCTGAAATAATTTTTAAGTCAAATTTGTGGTAGATAAAATCTGCTAGCAGTTTGATTCACAAGGCTGGTTTTTGGAAAAGCACACATCAGAGACTGTCATATTAGCCATATTTCCTCTGATGTGTAAAGGCTAATTATCAGACTTGGTGCTTGGTGACAAAAACATGAGTTCACAGAAGTCATCACATTATTTAACCAGAAGCATCTTCCTTCAACACTGTCAAGCCTAGGCCGGTTGTGTGATGGTCTGCTCAGACCTGTGGCTTCCTTTGTGCTATGCCTTCCCGTGTAGAGCTGTGTCTGCTTCTTGGCAGTGAATAGAGGAGAGCTGTCCTTTCCACAGTCCCTGTCCCTCTCCCAGGTCTGGTTCATTGCTTCTCCGTGCAACATGTCAACCAGCAGCCTTAAATTGTTATCCAATTTGAGCTTGCCAGAAACCCCTTTGCATCTACTCTGTGATCTCCACTGTTATTTCTGGAAAACTCCCGATTCACAAGGGGCTCTTTGCTTTCCTTCATTATGCCCCAGGGAGAACAAATCAGAGAGAAGCAGCCAATCTCTCTGTGTCTCAAACTACAAGCCCTGGATGGAGGAACAGAATGAAAGGTAGAATCCCTTTGTTGCCCAGAGAACACTCAGTCCCTGTGCAGCAATCATTCACAGTGGGTGTGGGCTTGTGGGTACCATGACAGTGGCTCATGCTTTTCAGACATTCCCTATAGTGTCACCTACAATTAGTCTTGGAGTTTTTGTTTTTAGTGAAAGGTAATAGTGTTTTAATCCTGTTACCTTGGGTGAGGTATGATGAGGCCAGATGTAGATCAAGAGAGAAACTGGAGATTTACAGTTTTGTTACAGCTCCCTGGGGAGAGCACAGCATGCCACACAGGGCCATTCAGGGAATGCTCTGGGGTCCATCGCCAAGCAGAGGGGGGTGGGGAAGAGTGGGCAAGCGTGCTGATTGTGGTTTCCACAGGAAGCAAAGGATGAAGCAGAGCAAAGAAGTTTAGGACATGCCAATTTAAATAATTTCAGCAGACTCTAGGGCAAAGGGGCTAATCCTGGTTGTCTGGTACCTGGTGCAGGGTGATTAGGGTGGGTGCACAGTGGCCCACGGTGTGAGAGCCCCATACAAGAGGTGACTGGAGGTGTGGACTTCATTGGCCGCTCAAGAAGGGGAACTCACTGGTCATTAGCTGGGGCCTCAAAACTGGGTCAAGTCAGCACACAAAAATGATAATACAAGTAGGAGAGACACCATAATGCTGGGGTCCTGGTCCCTGCCACACTTATTCCATAAACTGTGTTTTTTGTGTCTATTAAGAATGCCATTAGTGGCTCTTTGACTGAAGTCTGTGTTTAGATAGAGGTTCTGAATTTATTTCCTCATTGGTTCCCAGAGATGGACCGAGACATGTGGATACCTTAGGCAGGTGGAGAAGGGAGCACTCACATTCTTTATCCAGCTGATATTTTTGGGGGAAGCCTTAAAGAAGCTGATTTTCTATCACTAAAAATTCTGTACTTCTTTCCTTATGTTCAAAACAACTATTTACCACATCCACTCTATACAAAAAAGATTTTTTTGCTTTTTGTAAAACTTTTTTCCCATTTCACATTTTCTGCCATTCCTTTTTAAAGAGTTGCTCACATTTACTAAGGATAGAAATAAGTAATCATTTATAAGGAACATCTGTCTCAAACATGTATTTTTTCCCTGTTTTTTTAAATTTAATTTTATGATGCTATGTTAGTCACCATACAATACATCATTAGTTTTTGATGTAGTGATCCACAATTCATTGTTTTCATATAACACCCAGTGCTCCATGCAGTATGTGTCCTCCTTAATACCCGTCACCAGGCTAACCCATCCCCCCCAAAACCCTCAGTTTGTTTCTCAGAGTCCATAGTCTCTCATGGCTCATCTCTCCCTCCCATTCCCCCCCTTCATTTTTCCCTTCCTTCTCCTGATGTCCTCCCTGTGATTCCTTATGTTCCACAAATAAGTGAAACCATAGGATAATTGACTTTCTCTGCTTGACTTACTTCACTTAGCATAATCTCCTCCAGTCCCATCCCTGTTGATGTAAAAGTTGGGTATGCATCCTTTCTGATGGCTGAGTAATATTCCATTGTTTATATGGACCACCTCTTCTTTATCCATTCATCTGTTGAAGGGCATCTCAGCTCTTTCCACAGTTTGGCTATTGCAGACATTGCTGCTATGAACATTGGGGTACATATGGCCCTCCTTTTCACTACATCTGTGTCTTTGGGGTAAATACCCAGGAGTGTAATTGCTGGGTCATAAGATAGCTCTATTTTTAATTTTTTGAGGCACCTTCACACTGTTTTCCAAAGTGGCTGTACCAACTTGCATTCCCACCAACAGTTGTCAGAGGGTTCGCCTTTCTCCACAACCTCTCCAACATTTGTTGTTTCTTGCCTTGTCCATTTTTGCCATTCTAACTGGTGTTAGGTGGCATCTCAATGTGGTTTTGATTTGAATTTCCCTGATGGCTAATGATGGTGAACATTTTTTCATGTGTCTGTTAGCCATTTGTATGTCTTCTTTGGATAAGTGTCTGTTCATGTCTTCTGCCCATTTTTTGACTTGATTATTTGTTTTTTGGGTGTTGAGTTTGAGAAATTCTTTATAGATCTTAGATATCAGCCCTTTATCTGTAGTGTCATTTGCAAATATCTTCTCCCATTCTGTGGGTTGCCTCTTAGTTTTGTTGACTGTTTCCTTTGCTGTGCAGAAGTTTTTTATCTTGTTGAAGTCCCAAACGTTCATTTTTGCTTTTGTTTCACTAGCCTTTGGAGATGTATCTTGAAAGAAGTTGCTGTGGCAGATGTCAAAGAGGTTACTGCCTATGTTCTCCTCTAGGATTTTGATGGATTCCTGTCTCACTTGAGGTCTTTCATCCATTTTGAGTTTATCTTTGTGTATGGCGGATTCCAAAATCCTCAACAAAATCCTAGCTAATAGGATCCAACAATACATTAAAAGGATCATCCTCCATGACCAAGCGGGATTTATCCCCAGGATGCAAGGGTGGTTCAACATTCGCAAATCAATCAGTGTGATAGAACACATTAATAAGAGGAGGGAGAAGAACCATATGGTCCTCTCAATTGATGCAGAAAAAGCATTTGACAAAATACAGCATCCTTTCCTGATTAAAACTTCAGAGTATAGGGATAGAGGGAACATTCCTCAAGTTCATAAAATCCATCTATGAAAAACCCACAGCGAATGTCATCCTCAATGGGGAAAAGCTGAGAGCCTTTCCCTTAAGATCAGGAACACGTCAAGGATGCCCACTCTCCCCACTGTTGTTCAACACAGTACTAGAAGTCCTAGCAACAGCAATCAGACAACAAAAAGAAATAAAAGGTATTCAAATTGTCAAAGGAGTCAAACTCTCTCTTTTCACAGACGGCATGATACTTTATGTGGAAAACCCAAAAGACTCCATCCCCAAATTACTAGAACTCATACAGCAATTCAGTAATGTGGCAGGATACAAAATCAATGCACAGAAATCAGTTGCTTTCTTATACACTAACAATGCATCTGTAGAAAGAGGAATTAGAGAAACACTTCCATTTAAAATAGCACCAAAAACCATAAGATACCTTGGAATAAACCTAACCAAAGAGGTAAAGGATCTATACTCTAGGAACTACAGAACACTCATGAAAGAAATTGAAGAAGACACAAAAAGATGGAAAAACATTCCATGCTCATGGACCGGAAGAATAAACATTGTTAAAATGTCTATGCTACCCAGAGCAATCTATACCTTCAATGCCACCCCAACCAAAATTCTGATGACATTTTTCAAAGTGCTGGAACAAACAGTCCTAAAATTTGTGTGGAATCAGAAAAGACCCTGAATTGCCAAGGAAATGTTGAAAAAGAAAAACAAAGCTGGGGGCATCACGTTGCCCGATTTCAAGCTATATTACAAAGCTGTGATCACCAAGACAACATGGTATTGGCACAAAAACAGACATATAGACCAATGGAACAGAATAGAGAACCCAGATATGGACCCTCAACTCTATGGTCAAATAATCTTCAACAAAGCAGGAAAAAATATGCAATGGAGAAAAGACAGTCTCTTCAATAAATGGTGCTGGGAAAATTGGACAGCCACATGCAGAAGAATGAAACTTGACAATTCTTTTTCCTGGTTTTTATGTCAGTAAAATATTTCCCCCTTTTTGGTAGCTTTTCTTTGAGATTTCTTTTGTGATTTTGGAAACATACATCTTTTGACCCATATTAAATGTTCTCAAATTTAAATAGTAAATCACTGTTCCTTATAAACAATGTTATACTATGCTTTGTTCGGTTTTATAATTTCATTTGAACATCACTAATAACTCCAGGCAGCTGCCAATTTATTGGTCTTGGGATTGAGGCACAGTTGGTAATAATACTCTGTAATATAAATGTGTACTCCCAAAAATGTGTCATAGAGCTGAGTTGACACCCGCAAAGAGGAACACTTTTTAAAAAATGTTCATATGACGATTCTTTCTACTTCCGTGGGAGTTTTGCCAGTGTTGTTAGAAGTTGCTGTGGAAACCAGAATTAGCTGGCGCTATATTTTTGATTTGTTCTAGTGATATTGTCATGCCCCTCGTGGATTATCACCCAGGCAATTGTTAGGTTGACAATATGTCCTGAAAAGGTGTAGTTTTTGAACTATGTTCTGTGAAGCCCTGGGATTCTTCGAAATTACTTGAGAGGTTCTGCTAAGCATCTGGATCACGTTAAAGCAGTCTCATTAGTAAGACAAGAGCTGAGGAGCCCTGAGGGTGGGCCACCCTGGAGGAGAGGGTGGAAGGGTCAGGCTGCCTTTACAACAGCCCTGGTCCAAAAAGGGCAGCCCACCGAGGGCCAGCCCACAAGGCTCGCTCCCACTAATCACGCAGCCACAAAGTACTGGAGGTGAATGCACTATTTGGAAAAAAGAGGTTCGCTGCTTCAAAGGTTTAAAAACCACTGCTCCAGCATTGTTTACGAGGAAAGAAACAAGAGTAAGAACAATACTGAATTTGAAAAACTAATATCTTAAGACCTAGGAACATCCTGTGCTCTTACACAGTTATAATTTAACTGAAATACATTGGAACCACACTACAGTTCAATTCCAGGCAAAGAACAGAGTTTTGTACACAGCTGATTTATTTTGGAACACACTCCAGGGATTTGGTTACAGAGAAGGGCAAAGGACTTCTTTGTGTGCTCTCACCCATAAAGCTGCCCTATGGCCCCGATTTTAGAGGCAGCCTTGCCCCAAGGGCCCTCGGCGGACAGGCCACCTTATTTCATTAAATACCTTAATTAAGGCTCATTTGAGTGATGTATCCACATATCGTATTTGGCCAGATGCTATAGCCTGGTTCTCAAACTGGGGTTCCAGATCAGCTCATTAATTTGGTGTAGTTGTCAGCATGGTGGATTTTCATGCCTTCCAAAGGGGCATGCTGCATACACTCTACAACTTTGGACGGCACCATCTGTATCATGATCACACTGTGTTCTAGAGAACTGTTCCTCTTCACAGTGTACTGGTTCTGGGCCTTCTCCAGCTCCCAGAGTATCCAGGTGTGGGTTACATCTGAGTTTGAGACTCCTGCTATGTGACTGCATTGTTTTGAATAGTCGTTTGACATGGAGCTAGAACAGATGGGTTGGGTCTTCACACTTTTCACACTTCACACTTCCTGTTTCAAGCGTCGATGATCAAGTCAGTTAACCTCGGTCAGGCTCAGTTTATTCACTTGTCAGATGGGACCAGTAATGTCTATTTCACAGAAATAATATCTGTTTCATTGAATGTCTCTTTCAGTGTTGTGAAGATCATTTATACCCTGCTTTGTTCCAAAGAGGATTTAAAATGGACCTATACATTTTATATGAAATACAGCAAGATGACAAATTAAAAGTAGATGAGAAAGGAAAGGGGAGGAAAATGTGTAAAATGGGGCCAAGGGCTTGTACCTCATGTCCAGATCTATATGCTTGCTAGGATTGGGCCACAGATTTGCTTCTCTGCTCTCTGGCGGTCAAGGAAGACGTGAAAGCTTGGTTATTTTCTTTCATCACAGTGTCCACAAGATCAACAACAAAGTAGGAACTTAGGAAAAATAGTCCTCCTCCAAATACCTTAACTGAAGGAGACTGCTCTCAAGGGCTGCATTGAGAAGATACTCCATAATGGAACCAACAATATCCGCTACAAAGAAAGGTCACAAACTAGCAGCCTGCAGACGTCAGCACTTGGGGGTTTTTGTTTTGTTTTGTTTTGGCTTGATGTTTAAAAATTTTGATTCAGTATCAATTTGATTCAATAAAATATCAATAGATTTGACAACTAGAATTTTAAATTTTATTTTTAAAAAATCAAACAGATAACATCTGAACTGCACATCCAAGTTAGTTGGCCCTGAATAGCAGCTACTTCTTTTTATAAAGATTTTATTTATTTACTTACTTATTATTTTGAGAGAGAGAGCAGGGGGAGGTGCCGAGACAGAGGGAGAGAGAGAATCTCAAGAAGACTCCAGGCTGAACACGGAGCTCTATGCGGGGCTCAGTCTCAGAACCCTGAGCCCATGACCTGAGCCAAAATCAAGAGTTGGATGTTCAACTGACTGAGCCACCCAGGCACTCCTAGAAGTTATTTCTTTTTATGTAGCATATCATTTCAAGTTTTCCACAGTCCCCACTCTTCCCTACTCTTGCTTTCTACTTTATAATACCTGCTTAGTAACTTAGGCATCTGATTTAGTGACTCTTATTTTATAACATCCTTATTATAGGCCCAGCAATATGTTTTGTCCCTGAGAGGACTGGTTAAGAAAAGATATGGGGAGATGCCAGCATACCATACAACACTGTACTACAACAGAAGTGTACATTATTGTCATTGTTGTCCTCTAAAATCAGGTCACTGAGGGTTAAAGAAAAACACTTAATGAACAAGAATTTGAAATACCTTAATTAAAACAACTTCAACAAAGTCATAAATCCCCCAGAGTACTTTGCTTCTAGCAAGTAGCTTACCCAGGGCATCTCCATTTGTTTTTAATCAAATAAAAATTTAACAAATTCCGCCATGACTTTGGATGTGTCACCTGTTGCCATAACGGGCTGCACCTCTTCATCCACACGACACCAGGACTTAAATGGGACTGAGGGCATCTTGAACTCTTCATTTGTTTTGACCCTGATTTATTTGGAGCAGAGGCATTGTTTTTAAGAAAAAAACATGTCATGCAGGTTGTCTAAAAATAAAATGCATTTAAACTCAAAAAATAAAAAAGAATATTTCATTTAAATATTTACATATCTGTATATTTTAATCAGAAAACAGTATTATAGCAAAGCCATGTTTTATGTAGGCCTCTACATGTATAAAGTATTATATGGTTATAATGGTCATCACTATTAGAGCAGAATCCCTGTAAGGTTGGTGTTTCAGTCAAGGTGCACTTCTGGCTCACTGAGTTTGGTAAGATGTTTTCAGCACTGAGTTGCTAACTTTCCAGCAACATAATTTGAAGTGAGGATGTTGAATGGGACATATTTAATTATCAGAAGGAATTAATACTCCAAAGTTGAAAATGAGTGATAATTATCTAATGTTCTAAAATGGGGTGCTAGACATGGCTATGGAGTGTTTAATAAAAGATGTCAAAACCAGTCTAGTGACTACCAACCTCATCACAGCTCTAGCCTACATTAGAGATGACTAGTGACTCATAAGGAGATTGGAGACAGTCATCCCTGTAAGGAGCTGTGGGCTTCGTAAAGACGGCTGGGGCATTCCCTCCCAGTGCCGTGGAGAGAGGAGTGGAGGTTCTCTAATCTGAAGACTAGGGCAACAATTCCACTCCCCAGGTGGCTGCCTGCTGAGCTGCCTCCAGTCAGTCAAAGTGGAGCACAGTGAAGACATGGGGGGTTTGTAAATATAGAGGCAGGTGTCCATATTGGCAAGCTCAGCTTCTGGCATTTGGTGCAGAAAAATGTATATGTTCTCCTTGAGATCAGCATCACTGGAAAGGTAGAGAGTTTGAGAAGTTATTGCTAGTTTCTTGCCTGAGAGGTAGAATTTTTGGGGTGAGTTAACCCAGGCAGTGGACCCAGACTGTGATGTGCATGCTGAGGTAGGAGATTGTGTGTGTGTGTGTTTGTGTGTGTGTGTGTGTGTGTGTGTGCATGCCTGCGCGTGTGCACTTGAGTGCATGTATGCTTGTGCACAAACAGGGGTGGGGAGGTGGATCATAAAAGACCAGTCAAGTGGTTGTTCAACCACAATAGGGAACTAGGCATGGGCAGTTCCATGTGGGGCCCTGAAGAACCTACAAATGAAAGTTTCACGGGAAAGTTCCAACGTGTGACGGCTTGCTTCACACGGCTGACTTTGATAGCCAAGAGGGAATGGCCAACAGCACAAACTGATGATGTACAAAGACAGCCTCCACTCCACTGATGTCTCTCTCCTTAGGTTGACCCTAGAGGAGCTACAAGCAGTCGGGTGATGGTGGGGAGCAGTGAGCAAAAGGAAAGGTCACTACAGGGTCACAGAAGATGGGGTGGGAGGAGAGAAGCTTTGAATTGGCTGAGATTGAAGTTTTGATAGAGACCACTAGACCTTTAACAAATGAATGAATCTTAGTTTCCACAAATAAGACTCTTCCTACAATGAAAGTGATAGAAAATCTGTGAGGTCTTTCTGAGATGCTGTCCAGCCACAGGGAAGGGAGAGCCATCAAAATAGGCCACAGATAGTGACAAGAGAAAAATGAAACCATATCCTTAAATCCTTACCCTTCGATAAACCAGTTACCAACCCCCTAGAACCCTGACGAGAATACGCCATAGAAAACTTGATGAGATTCTAATACGAGTCTTTCCAAGTAAGGAGACCTCTTCTCTTACCATCTTATGTATCTTATCACAAGTTTTTGGGGGAGTTTCTTGTCTAAAACTAAAGTCTTCTAGCCAAAAAATCAAAACCATCCTCTTCTAAGCTTTACTTGAAAATATTTTCTCTTACAGTGGAATTAGAGCAAATTGTCTTCATTAATTAGTGTCAAAGGTGAATTTATTCTAGAGATTTTTTTGAGTCAAGATACATAATAAATGTAAAACAATATTTTGATTTTGATCTTCAGTCATGGTGATTTCAAGTGAGGTTATTAAATTACTGTAACTTTTGAAGAAAATATGAAAAAATTAACCTAGAGCCTCTTGGATTTCTTCCTTCTTTATTATGTTACAGTTAGAGCCTTCTAGCATTTCCAAATTTTGGAAGGCAGGCTCTAGTCTTCTGCTTTTCCTCATCATGGCTTTTCCTTTGTGAGGGATGTTGGTGGTAGAGAACGCAGGACTGAGGGTGACCCTCACAATGGGACAAGCGGTCAGTTGCTTCCCTCAGAAACTTCATGGGGAGTGTGTAGTCGGGAGCCTGCTTGGGCAGGCTCAAAATACCACAGACCCGATGGCTTAAACAACAGACATGGTTTCCTCACAGTTCTGCAGGCTGCAAGTCTGAGATCAAGGTGCCGTCAGGGTTGGTGTCTGGTGAGGTAACCCTTCTTGGCTTGTATATGTCCACCTTCTCGCTGTGTCCTCACGTGGCCTCTTGTCTGTGCAAGGAGAGAGAGAGAGAGTACACGAGAGCTCTGGTCTCCCTTCCTCTTCTTATAAGGACACCAGTACTACTGGATCAGGCCTCCACCCCATGACCTCAATCAGCCTTCATATTACCTCCCTAAAGGACCTGTCACCAAATAGAGTCACATTGAGGATTGGGACTTCAACATATGAATTTGGGGGAAGACATAATTCAGTCCCTAATAGGGAGGAAGGAAGAAATTAAAGTTGACATTTCTGAAAAAAAAAAAAAACATATTTAATCTCCAAATTTGGAATACTTTTTCGAGCCAATTGCTTACGGAATTTCCTTCACAAGTGACTGAAACCCAGCTCAAGTTAGCCGAAGCAAAACTGGACATTTTTTGGTTCACATAGCAGATGGCAGAGAGTGAAATATGTTAGCCACAGCTGGATCCAGATATTCATGTCATCAGGTCTCAGTCCCCTCCCCCAACCCTATTTTCCACAGTGTTGGCTTCCTCTTCAGGTGGGCCCTCTCCCTTGGTGGCATTGATGACTTGGGGCTCTAGGCTGGCCTGGTCCTTCATGTTTACAACTCTAACAGGAGAGACATTTTCTCCCAAGGGTCAACTCTGATTGCCCCTGCATAGGGTGGGGATAACTTGCTGGCAGCCTGGACCCCTGCAGTTATGAGCTGGCAGACTCTGCAGGTGGGAGAGGACCAGCTCTCACATAGAGAAGATTCTGGGCAGATTAATCTGTAAAATATGCCACAATCTGACCCTTCTAAGTTCCTGAGATAAGACCATTTATTTGTACTTTATAACTTCTATAATTTTATAATTAATAGTTCAGAAAGGTTCATCTTGATCATACTCTAAGAGATTCCATTTTAAGGTCATTAGACTCTTTTGGAAAGCCAGTTGGTATCATGTTGACCTTTGCAAGGGTCTCTCTCTGAAGAACCTTCAGACTTCCTAGCCTTGTCAGCGTTGGCAGATTTGGCTGTGGCTTTCTTTGCTGCTTGTGGGCCGTCTACAGAGGGCCTTCATCTCTGACCTGCTCCTTAACCCTTCCTGTCTCTGCTCCCTTCTGCACACCAAGTTAACCCATCTCATGTGGGTTCAGATGTCTGATGCCCTGCCCGAAATTCTTGGGCTGAGAAAGATTTCTAATTTTAGAACAGCCACACTATACATATAGTGAATACTGACACTCCTAGCAGGGTCTGGGGCAGTGGCCAGAAACCCAGCTCATTAACACTTCTGCAGGGCGACATGGGAATGTTTACAGTGGGTGGAAATAAAGAAAGGCTATCGTGGCCTTACATCAGTCAGTTCAGGTCAGGTGTGGCCACCATAAGTTATGAGAGATTTGTTTTCAGGGCTCTTTATATTTCAGATTTGAAAACAAGGGATCCCATACCTATATTTGCTTGTGTATGGTAGGTGCCCATGAATGCTTTGTTGTAGTCTCACTCACTCTGACTGGTATCTATGGAATTTAAAACTTAAGAAACATTTTAACTTGAAGTTAAACATTTAATTTAAAGCACTCAAAGCAGCATTTTCCAATGTTTAAAGTATGGAAGTGTATCTGTGTGGGCAGATAACTATAAAGAAGAACAGACTTTATGCCAGGGTCTTCACTTTGAGAGGTTCTTGGTGGGGAAAGAGTTAGAAAGCCACCAAACCTGAAATTAAAAGTTTTTACTTATTCATTTCTTTAAAGTTCAACCTACTATCCAGGGGAGAGGAAAGCACTCTCACCAAAAATGTTATTACCAAGTGAAATGAGGTCAACATGAAATGAGTTCCTAACTCTTCTTTTTCAACCCTTCTGGGGTTTTCACAAAAAGATTTTCCAAATCTTTTGTCTTTGAGCTGAGAAGTTAGAGAGCACTCTTACCAGGAGTGAAAGCAATTCAAGCATCCAAAAATAAATTAGTTTACCACTTGGAACCATGAAGTTCAAGAGAATTTTCAAGTTTACAACATTTGGTCTCTACCAGGGAGATGCAAAGGGCAGAATCAATTCTACTTCTGCTAGTGTCCCTGCCAGCTTGTGTCAACCATTTACCATCCCAATATCTCAGTTGTCCCGTCTGTCAGCTCAAAGAGCCTTTGCTGTATTTCAACTTACCATGTTTTTAAGAACTTCTCAACACTGCATTTTAGTTCTTGACAACTGCCATGGATGGATTTGATGCACCTCCAGGGAGCTGGAGGAAGGGCTTAGAGAATCTCCTCATAAATCTTCATAATGATCACGTACATACTGCCATCAATGAGGGACAATGGAATTAGGGGTAGCTGTCTTACTAGAATTTTGGGAATTTACTTTTCAAATACTCTATGTGAGGACTTTGGGGTTGGCCAAGTGCATGTGAAATGTCCTCATCTGGAAAACACTTTGGGGCTGGTAAAATTGGTGGTGTTTTAAAAACATGCTTGGTTAGGATGGTGGCATAGGAATTGGCATCCTTGCATAAATGAGGGCATCATCAGAAACCTGGCAAGCTGAGGAAACCTCAGCAGAGCAGCGTTTCTGGTCTGAGTGCACTGACCTTGTGTCTCTGTCCCCACTTCATGGGGAACCTGCCCCCTGGTTCAGCCACAGGCCTGCTGGATCAAACGGAGCATTGCCAGCTGGGTGCTGGTCAGGTACTAGTGGGCAGAGAAGACCTCCTGGGAATTACCTGCCTATACAAAGCCTCCCTTTTCTGTTTGATCCAGCCTCCAGCTTCTTTCCTTCCTATAGCTTTCCTTAATGAGTCAAGCCCACATTGACCCTTTGCTTATCTGAATTTTAGTCATACCGCTTTTCTGGCGGGGTGGGAGGAGTACATGTCTTCATACTTACCCTTCTGCTTATCCATGCTATGCCACAAACTAGCCCCAAATTTAATGGCTTAGAACAGTTAACGTTTTATCATATCATATCTTATGGTTCTGTGGACCAGGAATTCTTGCAGAGCCCATCTAGGAGCTTGTTTTGTACCTTGTGGCAGCAATTGAGGTCAGCCAGTGGTTTCCGTTGGCAGATGGGTGATCTGAAGGATTCTAAACAACTTCCCACACATGCCTGGTGCCTTGGTGGGGATGGCTAGAAGGTGTGCTCAGGAAGAATATCCATTCAAACAACTACACCTACACTTGATGGTCTCAGACTATGTGCATGGCAACTGGCTTTCCCAAGAGTGGCCATTTCAAGAGAAAGGAAGTGGACGCTACAGGTCTCCTAAGCCTAGGCCCAGAGTCGCTACTGATGTATTCTAATGGTCACGCAGTTACAATGTCCTCCCAGTTTTAAGGAAAGAGAACCTAGACCCCACCTCTCACTGGGTGGGATAGCAGAGTTGACCTCCATCTTTAATCTGCTACACTTGCCTTCCATATTGTCCAAGCTTCTTCAGTATGGTGCTGCTTTCTCCAAACCAAATTGCCTCAAGTTTTTGGTATGTAGGGCAGGATTCAAGAAATATTAATTGAAATGAAAAGAGTTAGAGGAGAGAACATTTCTGCCTCTAACACTTTCTCAAAGAGATGTCAGGGCTTTTTGGAGCAATTTGGGGATACCTCTTTTAATCTCATAGCTTAGGGCTCAGAACTAAGCTGACAGCCATTTCTGGATTTCTTCCCAGGTATAGCGGGTTGGGGATATGAGGCATTGCTCTTTCTACCCAAGACTTAACCATGTCCAGGCTGAGCCAAAGAGCAGTTCTCACTGTCTGGCTGCATGGAGGCTCATTTACCACCACCCATCACCACCTCCACCTTCCCCTGTCATAGTACTTTAGATCGGGGCCAGCAAACTGTGGCCCACAGGCCAGATCCAGTGTGCTTCTAGGATAGGAATAGTCAACTCACCCATGAGCTGACTGGGTGATGATGTGACAAGGGAGAAAGATGCAAACCATGGTGACAAATATATTTTTTGTCATTCCAACTCCCTGGTGCAAATGATGAACTAAAAGTCAGAGGAGAAACTAATTACTTGGACTGGGAGAAGAATGAAAGCCTTCTGTTGTTAGAATATTCCTAACACTTGAATCTCTTCTTTCAGCCCACTTAGATTAGTGATTCTTAATATAAGCAAAAAAAAAAAGTGTTTTTCTCCCCATGGCCAATTAATTTCTACCCTGAAGCATAGAATATGGTTATTTCTGTCATTATCTTAGTTTCCAGAGCCACTGATGATTCAGTGACATACATATCCACACATTCACATACACACATGTAACTATTTATCAGAAGGATCTGACTTAACTTTCAGGAGTGATAATTTCCCCCTAATTACTTTACAAATGATTATTAAAAGCATTTATGTTTTATATACTGAGATTTGCTGGCATTTAGGCTGGCCTTGTAGACTGTTATTCTTGGATCCAAGACATCATAGGAGACACTCATTCGAAATTGCCCACCCCAGCTCCTGGTGAGCTCACCTTCTGGAACTCTACCAGTCCCTACGGAGGCAGGCCCTCTCTTGTTAAAATAAGAATGACAAGCTGGTACCTGAAAGTGAGTTTTTTTTTTCCCCCCAAAGGTATGATATTGGGAGTTTTCTGTGCTCCTCTTTCCTTTTATATGCTATTTTTTTTCTTTTAAATTCCATAGCAATTTTTAATAACCTCCCCGCCGGTTTGATAGGCAATGAACTTTCTCTCATGGGTGGTTTCCACCTGAGGGAAATGGGATAGCGTCTCCCATGATATCGCTCTTCCGTCCTCCCACTCCCGGTTACAAATCAGGGAGAACGAGGCTGCATCTGTGTGCTTAGCACAGGCTCTGTAGCATATGATTCTTCAGTCACTGTCACCTGGAATAGGATTTCATTCACCAGTTCCTGTAAGTTACTTGTGACTTCTAGTAGACTTTGCAGCAGTTATTCATGTACCCTTGGCTCAGAAAGAGAAAGATTTGGGGTGAGGAAGGATGGTAGGGGGAGGGGAGACGCGAAGGCAGAACAGCTGTGGTAAAATCCCTCCCCACAGGCTGTAACAGCCTTTGGTGTTACACGCTTTATGCCAAGAAAGATGGCACCTTGCATGTTTCCTGGTGGACTCTTACAATTCTATAAAGTAAATGGACATTACCAAATACAGAGGGGGAAATTGAGGTTCAGAGGGAGGTGAAGTGACTTGTCTAGTGATATTCAGATGGTAAGTAGACCCAATCTTCCTGCCAAAACAGGCTTCTTCAGAGCCTTCTCCATTTCAGTAAATGGCAGTGCCATTTTTCCAGATGCTCATGTTAAACACCTTGCTGTGATTCTGTTTCTCCTGTATTTCTCTTGCCTTCTTCCTTTAGTATAGTACTGAATCCCTGTGGACCCAGAGGCCATCACCTCTGCCAGGCCTGCCCTCTTCCAAGCCACCAAGACCAATGCACTACCTTTCTATCTGGTCTCCCTGCTTCTCCCAGTTCCCAACACACAGGCAGATAAATCTGACCAAACTCTTGCCTGGAAATCCCATTTCATTCCTAATAAAAGCAGAAGTGTGTACAGAGGCTACAAGCTGGCCCCTAACCCCCATTATCCCTCTGGCCTTGTCTGCCATTATTGCCCACACTTGCTCACTCTGCTTCAGTTACCCTGGTTTTCCTTGCTGTCTCTTGAATAGTCAGGGCCTTTGCACTTGCTATGCCCTCTGCCTAGAACACTCTTATCCCAGGGAACTGCATGATTTACTCTCTAATCTTCTTTATGTCCTTCCTGAAATGATATCATTTCAAAGCCTATCCCATGTAAAAACCTTTCTCACTCCCTCCCTGCACAGGATTCCTGGTTTCTGGTACCTGCTTGAGTTTTCTTCATAGCACTATTCATAATCTGACATACTGCATTTTTTACTCATGTATTTGTTTATCGTCTGTCTTCTAGTAGAAAGTAAGCTGCATAAGGGTATGACTTCTGTCTGTGTCATTCACAGACAGTCCCTAGTACCTCTCCCACTGCCTGCCACATAGTAGATGCTCAGTAAGCCTCAGTGAGTGAATGAAGGGATCATTCAATCTTAGGACTTGAAATCCAAGCATGTCTGCTCTTTCCAGAGGCCCACCATGCTGCTGGATAATTTGTATATGATTCTATTGCTAGAAAACCCCTCATTTCAGGAAATAGCTGAAGAATGCATGTACAGGAGAGGAAATTGGCCCTGATTTCTGAAATCCATTTGGATTTGGATATCCTATGATCACAAAGGCTGATATTGTGATACAAAATTTTATCTGAGTTCTAGAGGATGGGTTTCCCAGACATGGGGTGTCCCTGGGCTCTGGATGTCATCTCTTTTTGGTTCTCAGCTTTCCTGTCTATAAAATATGCAAGCTGGATAGATAATCATTACTCTTCTTTCACGTCAAAAATGATATCCTTTGATCTGTTGAGATAAATAAAACAACTTGACGCTTAGTTTGTGTTGCCTGTTTTTGAATGTGTACCAAAGGCTCAAGCTCTCTGACAACCAGAACTAAGTTTTCATTCTCTTGATTTTTTATTTCCTCACATTCCTAGATGTCATGTCCTGTACTCAGTTGTGTTCAGTATCCTTTGTTGACACAACTGAAGACAAAATTGCCTTGAGTGCTAAGCTCACCCTCAGTTTAAATTCTGTTGTTCGATAAATTAGTTCTAAGAGAATAGTCCCTGTTGCCAACGTCAGAGGTCACTACACTTCTGTGTGCATATGGCTGCATCCACAGTCACCATAACCAATAAACACTTCTGTTTGACCAAGTTAATTTCACACAGAGATCAACATTACAGACTATCAAGAAATATCAGAAATCTACTGAAAATCATGCTGGAAATCTTAGGATCTGTGGGTTGTATGAGGTTCTAAGTTTGAAAGCCACCTGAAATGAAGGGATGACTATTAAGATGCCAGCATGGCTTGAGCAACATCGGTGGGCTGTTGCTTAGTATAGGAGGTCAGAGGAAAGTGTCTGTGGGAAAGGAAACAGCTCTTGGTGTCCCAAGTCTGCAGCCTCAGAGAGATTAAAGTATTTGCAATACCGAAAAATGTTTTAAATCTTGATGGACCTCTAATGACTGTGATTCTGCTGCTTCAGATTTTTAATGATAAGAAACTCGGGTGTGTTTTAATGTCACAGTCACGGCATTTTTAGTAAGAACTGGTTGATTGCCCTTTACGGATGTGATTTGAAATTAATGTATGCTATCTTAATATGATTTTATAGATGGTATTATATGGTAGACAGAATATTGAGACGAGCTCACGCTCGAGCACCAACTCTCTCTTTCCCTCTCCACACCGCCCCCCCAACATTTTATCTCAGTGAAGTGCTACATGCCTTTCATTTTATGCATCAATATGGGCTTAGTCTCTACTGAGTAAACTATTCTGTAGGGCTCTTAGAGGGTAAAAAAATGAAACATACATATGTCCTCCCCTCAGGAAGTTTACATTTTGGAGGAAGGAGAAAACAAACAGCTAGAATTTATAGCAAGCATGACACACATGCCAAAAACGTTGCAAGGGAGGTGTTGTGCAAGGGGCACATTCAGGAGAGACTTCCTGGAGGAGGGGCTCGAAGAGGAGACACAGAGGAACGCAGAGGATTTAGATCAATCAGGGCCGCTTATACCTCATGCTCCTCCTTGCATTCAAAAATGCACTTACGTGCAAGATGTCGGGTTGTGTGCAACTTTTCTGCCCTCAGCCATCATCTGTAACCAGGTTCGTGCCCACAGTGTTGGTCCGTGGAAAAGAATGAGACTGGGTGACAGCCAGAACAAATGGAATCCTCTCAGGCAGGAAGCAAAACAGAGAGAGGAAATGAAATGGCATCATCCCAGGAACTGCCAATGGGAAAGGGTGGGAGAGGACAACTGGCAAAGATGATGACGCGGTGTTGTCAACTGGCCAGCCTTTCAGATGTCACCAGAGGACGCCGCCGCAATTAGCATGCAACCAGACGCGCACAGGGACTACACATTTTGGCTGGGTTGCTGGCAAAATCATTGAGTCTTAAACAAAAGCAGTTTCAGTTGCAGATCTTGTGCCAGGCTTTCAGAGAAAGAGAATAAATTAGGCTGCTGTGACAAGCTGTTCCACTGCAGCGACAATAGTTTGGACTTCCAACACTGCCTGTCAACGAGGCCTCGGAATACATCTTCATTTGTTGCCAGGCAGTCGGGGAAGATGAGTCATTCAAGAACTTTATGATTACATCCAAGGCCGTGATTTTCACCTTTCATGCAGGCACACCTGACCCCCGGGCCTCATCAGCCGCAAGAAACTATTAGGATACCTGAGATGAGGTAGAATCCTTTCATTCCTGTGCTGTGTACATATATATATATATATATATATTTTTTTTTTTTTTTGAGAACTGCAAAAAGACACAGGGCATCCCCTTTAGGCATGCATTTCAGTCCTACAAGTGTTTACCGACCACCTCCTGTATGCCATGCATTATGCCAGTTGATGGATGAGAAAGTTGTGGCCAGGAAACCTGTGACTTTCATTTGGGTTTTTAGTAGTGCAGGAGAAGGAGCATCAGCGATGTGTTCAGAAGGTCAGGGAAAGGAGGCGTGGTGCCTTTGAGAGAGTGAGAAACTAGTGTGCCCATCCCCCTTGTTTCCATTGTAGGCACCACCAGGTTCACACCTGGTCAACAGTCATGGAGCTGGTTGGAAACATATACCACTCCTTCCACATGAGAGCACAGCATTTTAACAGGTGACGGACTTGTGTGGTGTCATTCCAGCTTTGTGCTGGATTTTTCGGGTGGCTATAACCAATTACCACAAACTTTGTGGCTTGACAGAACACAGATTTATTATCTTACAGTTCTGGAGGTCAGAAGTCTGGCATGGGTCTCACTGGGTTAAGATCCAGGTGTTGTTGACAAGGTGTGTTCCTTCTGGAGGCTCTAGGGGGAATCTGTTTTCTTGCCTTTTCCAGATTCTAGAGGCCGCCCACATTCCTTGGTTCATGGTCCCCTTCCCTCTTCAAAGCCAGGAGCATTGAGTTGAGTTCTCATCACTCTGACCTTTTTTTTTTTTTTTTGCCTCCTTCCACTTTTAAGGACTCTTGTAATTGCACTGGGCTCACCTGGATAATCCAGGATGGTCTTCCTAATTTAAAGACAGCTGATTAGCAATCTTAATTCCATCTGCAACCTTGATTCCCTTTTGCCATGTGACCTAACATATTCACAGGTTCTGGAGATTAGGATGTGGATATATTTGGCAGGGGTGGGGCATTATTCTGTCTACCACAAAAAAACAAAACAAACAAACTCATTCAGCTTCCAAAACCAATAATTGTGACCAATTGGGTAATAGCTAGGCATATGCATTCTGGGCTCAGGAGAGAGGAGGGTTACTTGGCCTTTGCCAAGAGTGGTCTCCTCCTACCACACCCAGTACATTTGAGCTTATTCCTTCAAGGGGAAAAAGGATGAATGGCATGTTATAAGGGAGCAGCCCTTGCCTGATCATCAAAAGACTTGGATTTCGGTTTCTCTTCTGAAAACAAACTGCCTAGTTACTATAGGCAAGTCATTGGACTTCTCTGGGCTTCCACTTTGTCCTCTATAAAATGAGGATAGTGGATCAGATGTTCTCAAGTCCTCTTTCAGTTTCTCGCTCTCCATGGCTCTTCACTAGGAAGTGGACTGAAAGCAAGAAAGCCTGGCTTGTTGGAAATGCACTGCCATCATGACAGCATCAAAATGCTAGAATAGTGTACAAGAGGTTGTCTATATAGAACTCAGTGTCTGTACCCCTCCTGGGCCCAGCCCCATCATCCTGCCCCTGATGACTGTAATGCATGGTAGCCACCCACAGTCTTTTTTTCCTAAGTTGGAAATTATGACAAAAGAGTAATGCTAGCGAATTAGGTGAATTAGAGATAAAATCATGGCTCTACAGTTGAGACACGGCATGAAGAAAATCGACTTGGAGATGTATGAGGTCACACATAATTGAAAGTGAGCATTCTAGAGTGACTTGAAAAGGTTGAGTCAGCCTTTCAAAGCTTGTATTATGGGCGAGAAACCTGAGCCTAAAGAAATAATATGTATGTGCGTCATTAGACAGCCTCCTCCCTCAGACACCCTCCTCCCTCACTACCTTTTTTCCTTTAATCAAAGAACCATACATATGCAAGTAACTGGATCACCTCTTCTTCTCTCCTTTTTTCCCTTTAATCACAACAGAGAGGAAAGTTTCCAGCCTAGCCTTAAATTAGGTCAACAGCTAACACAGCATGAGGAGAGACAGCAGGGACAGAAAGGGGTATAGACACAGGAAGTAAAGGACCCTGCGCAGCCAGCATTGATGAGCTGTTGAAGAGTGCAAGGGCCCTATTAGGTAATAAAAGATGAGAGGAAATAGGGTTACCAGCAACCGATCCACATTCCTGCCTTATAAAGGCGTTGGTTTCACTCACTGGCTTCTAGTGCCTCAAGTGAGATCCCTCTTGGTAACCTTCAGCCCCCAGAGCTGCCCTAAAGAACACCTAGGATGCCACCTTTGTAGTTGCTCAAAGAGTAGCTTTGGGTGGCTGCAGGGCAGACCTGACAACATTCCGTGTGACAAGTGCATGGAGTTGCATCCCTTTGTGAAAGCTGTCGTTGATTCAGCTTAAGGAGAACCTTAAAAGGATTTTAGGACAGGTTCGTAGGGAAGCTGCACTGGCCCTGGTACATGCAGATAGACGTGGGATTTCATCAGGGGGGTGTATGGAAATGTGCCTAGCTGCAAAAGTGGAGGCATTCTCTGCTCAAATACGGAGACGATTTGGAAACATTTGCTGCTGCCGAACAGTGGTGTTTTCTCACCATGAAACAGTGCTCATACTGGACTCATAGTTGCTGGCAATGTGTGGATTGTTCCTGGAGATCTGGCGGAGGGGTCATGGTTTCCCATGCCATACCCAGTTAGGAGCATACCAGAGAGTCATTTCCCTCAGGCAAACCTGCAATAGCCAAGACAATGGGGTAGGAGCCGTTCTAGCACCAGTCCACGCTGGGTCCAGAAACATTTTTACCCATGGACCTAGGAAGTAGGATCATGCTCTGCTTGAGTCTGACTCGTCTCACCACCCACCAGTGTGATTGGAACTCAGGCGCGTGTCCGTGAACCTTCAAACCAAGGCCTCCTCAGTGCTGCATCCAAGGCTTGGGGGTTCTGCTCCCTGCATTGGTGACCGTGTGATTAGGAGAGCTCAGCCCCCACCACTGGCACCACTCCAGACCTTCCACTGCCTCGAGGACTGAACCCAAAGGCTGCAAGCATCTGGTCTCTTCAGGCCCAAGGCTTACCTGGTCGGCAAAATAATGGTCCTCAACCACGTCCGTGTCCGAATGCGAGGAACCTGTGTGTATATGTATATTACCTTACATGGCAAAAAGGTCCTTGCATACGTAACTTAAGCTCTTTACTGAGGAAAATTACCCCAGATTATCTGTCTGGGTCTCACGTCATCAATAAGGGGATGGCAGGGGGTCAGAGGTCAGAGTGATGTTACTGCTGGCTTTGAAGAAGGAAGGAAGGAGTTGCAAGCCAAGGAATACGGGCAACCTTTAAAAGCTGAGAGAAGGAAGGAAATGAATTTTTGTCCAGAACCTCCAGAACGGACACAGCCTTGCCCCTGTGTTAGATTTCTGACCTCCACACCTGTAAGAGAATAAACTTGGGTAACTTGAAGCCACTGAGTTTGAGATGATTTGTTACAGCAGCAAGAGGAAACTGCAGTTTGCCTTGTTCTCTGCCTCAGAATTAACCACCTGATGGGCTAATTAAGGGAGCACATTCATTTCCTTCAACGGAAGACTTACCCTCACCCACCGACGTGGTTCCAGCAAATGCCACAGAGCACTGAAGCGTCCGTCCTGGGCAGGGCAGCTTGTCTGCTATAGGATTTTGCTTTCATATTACAATTAACAAAATGTTTGTTTCTCTTGTGTGATGGTTAAATTTGGAGGGTCAGATTACTACTTCTACTATTCTAATTTTCTAAGCGTGTCTTTAGTGAACGTACATTAATTTTGTGATTAAATGATATAATAATTAAAAATGCTAAAGGAAAAGAGAAATCCGTCCTTTCTATGGTGCCTTCATCTGTGTTACCTCATCCCAAATGAGAATGTGTCACTTGCCCAAATAGAAGGTAGAAGAAGGATGGAAGATTAATCCTGTAAGTGAAAGCAGTTAATTACCTCATAGGCCAGGAACAATGCACAAGGGTGAGTGTAGACTGTAGATATCCAGATTCTTATGAGTTTAATAAGGGCAGAATTCTAAGAGGCCCCCAAGGATGCACCTGCCCTGCATAATCTCTGGGTCTATGAATATGATGGATTTTACTTCTATGATTAAGTATGTCATGTGGCACAGACTTTATGACGGGGAGATTACTTGGGTGGGCCTGATCTAATCACATGGAGCCTTTAAAGGCAGAGAGTTTTCTCTGGCTAATAGCAAAAGAGGAAATCAGCCTTGAAGCATGAGGAGGAATTCTCCTACCATTGATGGATATATAGAATATATTCGTGAAGTGCTGCTTCACTTCTTCCCTCTAAATCCCACACATGAAGATCTCTCTTGTGTGTGTGTATGTGTGTGTGTGTGTGTGTGTGTGTGTGTGTGTAGAGTGAGAATGAGAGACAGAGAAAGAGAGATGTTGTAAGGAACTGGCTCATGTAGTTATGGAGCCTGACAAGTCCCAAGATCTGCAGTATGAGTCAGCAAGCAGGAGACTCAGGAAGTCCAATGATATAGCTCCAGGCCAATGACTGGCTGGCTCAGGACCCAGGAAGAGCCAATGTTTTGGTTCAAGTCTGAAGGCAGGAAAAAAAAGAAAAGAAAAGAAAAACGATGTGCTATCTCAAAGGCAGTCAGGCAGCAGGAATTACTTCTTATTTAGGAGACCATCGGCATTTTTGTTCTACTCAAGCCTTCAGCTGGTTAAACAAGGCCCATCCACATTAGAGAGGATGAGGGGCTCTACTAGATCTGTCAATTTAAATATTAACCTCATCCAAAAATACCCCCACAGAATACCCATATAATGTTTGATGCAACATCTGGGTACACCCTGGCCCAGTCAACTTGGGCCATAAAATTAACTGTCATGTCATGGTACAAAGAATGTGCACGTGGGAGTCAAGTCTCAGCTTTGCCATACAGGCTAGCCATTTATAACCTCAGGCTTCCCACATGTGAAGTGGGGATGATGTATTTATCTCCCAGGACAATTGTGAAAGCCAACTGCTAAGGTAGTTACTCAACAGATGTGGTGAGCACCAGCTTTAGGCCAGGTACCGTTCCCCACACTGCAGACATAATAATGAAGAGAGAGACCATGGCCTTGTGCTCATGGAGCTCACAGTGTAGTGAGAAGAGATAGATAAAAGCAAATCAATAATAATTGATTTAATCACTCAATGCCCATTATCAGATTATACATTCACTTGCATCCTGGGAAGTGGTTCTTATTTTCCTTTTACAGATGCTGACACAGAAGTCACTTGCCTGAGACCTCTCGAGGACCAGTTATCAAAGGTGAGAGACTCAGCCCAGGTCTCTGACTCCACGTCCTTTGCTCTTCGTATAGTCAAATCCCTCCTCCGACAGAAAACATAAGCCTGCAGTTCTCACATACTTAAAAAACTGAAGTAGAGTACATTATCTCATGTGGACAGATGGTTATGGCTTTTATATACCAAGAATATCTATTTAGGCAGATGTTTAGTTGATGACAATAAGTATGAACATGACCCTACTGGATTTGCTGAAAGTTATTGGTTACTGTTAACACAGAGATGGTTTATTGGTGTATTAATGCAGCGAGTAAGTCATACGTAGCAAGCTAAAAGTGAGAAGTTAAACAGGATTTTTAGGACAAGAGAAACCAGTGGGAACTAGTCACACTTCATGAGTTCCAGTGATACCAAATTTCTACTACTAGAGTGGTCAGTGCAATAAAGAAAGTAAGAGGGAGAGGTAGGATCAAATGACGGGGGGAGGAAGCCTCTTTATACAGGTTGGTCAGGCAGAGCTTCTGTGAAGAGGCTGACATGCAAAGATCTGGAGGAAGCCCACTGTAGGAGAGAGAATGCAAGGGGCAAGGGGCAAGGGGCAAAGGCCCTGAGGCAGGAGACTGGGCTTGGTGTGCTTGAGGACAGGATGAAGAATGCCTGGAGGTTGATGAGCAAGTGGGACATGGTAACCCATGCATCTGGAAAGGTAGAGAAGAGCCAGATCCTGCAGGGCCTTGTAGCCCACACCGAAGGATTCGAATTTTATAAAAAGTGTTGGGGAGGCCATTGGAAAATTTAAGCAGGACTGAAACGATCTCGTTTGTGTGGTTTGGGTTGGTTTTTTTTGTTTTGTTTTGTTTTTGTTTTTTTGAATCACTGTGGCTGCTATAAAAGTATCATGATTTATAGGGCACTTCTAGACCTTGAACTCTTTTCAAAGATTATTGTGTGCTTGTTCATTCATGTATTCCAGACTTGAGATGGACAAGGAAGGGAACATCAGTAAGAGTAAAAAACTTTTAGGATCCTGGCTATGCTGTAGACCTTTGAGTTGCGGCATCCACAGATGTCTGTGATGACAGTACAGTCCCCTGATTGTTACTTCTCTCCGTCAAGCATATTTAACCTTCATATGACCCTTTCTACTTCTTGATGACAGGGTACCAGTAGATTAGCATTGATTATTTCTCAGGTCACTGTGACAGATAGGCAATGTGTTACCCTTTTCAGGTAACAGGGTAAACCATTGAAAATGCCCAAATTTTCAAAAGCTCTTGATAATGTGGGATTTCTAAGTCTGTGGCATGTTTCTAGGAGAAGGGCTAGAAGACAGGACAATAAACATGGGCCATGATGACCACCTGCTCTGCATGTGCCTCTGTTCTCCTCGGTTTAAAACATGAGCCAAAATTCCCCTTTAGCTTGTAGGATAACAGATATATATGTATAATTTTATAAGTCAAAAACTCTGCATCAAAAGGCACTAGAAACCTCTAGAATTCTTGTAAGACTCTTCTGTAATTCTCGTGTCTTGGCTTAAGTAATGCCATAATACTGAGAGTCATTCTATAATGCTATGGAATGAAAGGAATCCACTGCTAAAAATAGACTTTATATTCACCCAGGTGCAGCCTCCAATACTACGAGAGGTTGGTGAGGGGGGAAGCTCCCCAGGGGTGATAAGCAGGGAAGAAGGTCGTAGTGGTCTGGTTGGCGTGGAAGTGGGAATCAGCTCAGGGGGCTGCCAGAATCTGCAAACCAAAGCACAGAGATGAAATTGCAGGCTGGGGGGGAAGTCAGAGTCATAATCCGGGGAGACTAGCTCATATGCCGAGGTGAAGGCACAAGTCTAGTCTGTAATGGTGGATGGCGGTAGGGTTGCTGGCCAAGGGGATTTTGAGAATGGAGTGAGGCTTGAGGGAGAGAAGACCAGGCTGGGGGTTGAAGAAGTGTGGGCAAGAGAGCTTGGCAGGGGGACGGCTCCTTGAAGAGGCTGCATCAGTAGGCTTCCATCATAGATGTCTCTCCCTGCCAACAATGTCTGGTGAAAATGGCATTTTAGAGGGAGAGAGTTTCCCTGGGTTTTCTTACTCTGGGCACCTGAATCTTGATTCTAAGACTAAGCTAAGGTCCACTTGGCAATGACTATGAAGATGGCAAAGGGCTCAGATGAGCCACTAAACTCCCATTGTGACATGAGGATTATAACCAATGTACACACAATAAATTAGAAAGGATTATACAGTGTTTTCTGATAAAAGTCTTTAAACTCTCCCTACCAGGGAATTGGTGTTAACCCTCAATCAGCAGCTCTGGAAATCATTTTTAGTCAAGTGTGGATCTCCAGGTTTGTATCTCCTTCACTGTCTGGCGATGGCTGATTCCAGATCTCTTAACCTGTATGCTCCCCCTCTGTATTTTCTTTGGCTCCCATGTTCTCCTTGTGGGCTTAGTATTTTCTCTTTTGTCGCTGTGGTGTTGAAAGCTTGCTGTCAGGAGGAGTACTTTACTGCTTAGGACCCAATCTGTCAATGACCTGCCCATTTCACAGAAGCACGAACGCCGTGCTGCTTCCTGGGCAAGCCAGCTAAGTAGTATTCCCCATCCCTGCCCTCCTGCTCTCAGCAGAGACTCCTCAGGACATTATGCTTTAATCACTTAGTGCCCACTATCATAGAAGTTATACACTTACTTGCATCTTTGGAAGTAGTTACTACTTCCCTTGTAAGATGCTAAAACAGAGGTCACTTGCCCGAGACCTCTCTGCTACCAAGGGTCAAAGGTGAGACTCAACACGGGTGGTCTGACTCCACACCCAGCATCCTTTACGCAGCCAGAGCCCCCTTCTGACACAAAACATAAGCCTGCAGTTGTCACATCCTTACAAAACTGAAGGAGAGTGCATTACCTCGTGTGGACAGATGGTTATGACTTTATATACTAAGCAAACCTATTTAGGCAGATGTTTAGTTGATGACAAGAAGTGTAAACATGACCCTAATTAATGACTCTGCTGAAAGTTTTTGGTTACTCCTTGTCAGAACTGTTGTTCTGCCTGTCACTCCTCAGACTGGAGACAAAAAGAGAAAAATAAGCATGAAGAAAATTGGCATTTAAAATGTGTTCATTCTTCACCCTTCAGCCCAATGGAACTTTTCATTCAAAAAAGAATGAACTTGTCATTTTGGTGGGAGGAACCACGAATAAGAAAGAAGGCATAGAGAAATTCGAGGAAGGAGGAAGGTCAATCTCTCATAAAACAAAAGGACAAAGGAGAAGGGACTCCTTGCTAAGAATTCGGCAACTGTCCCAAAAGTTCATTTTCACTTATGGAGCACTAGGTGTTATACGCAAACAATGAATCATGGAACACTACATCAAAAACTAGTGATGTAATGTATGGTGACTAACATAACATAGTAAAAAAAAAATACAAGAATTAAAAAAAAAAAAGAATTTGGCCACTGTGTAAATGCTGCTTGGACCGACCTCGGAGTTGGAGAGTTACACCCAGGAGGCCACAGGGACCCCGGTCCCCATTTGGGTTCGTTCTCACGAAGACAGCATCATCCCCACACCCCCTCCCCGGTGCCCCCACAAGCTGTTCAGGCCGCTATCGGGCCACCCTCTGCCTTCCCTGCCTTCGCTGCCAGGGCGGCTCGTGGTCAGGTTTCCTTTGGACCTGCCACGGACCGGCTTGCTCCCCAGCAATGTGCTTTTCTACAGCTTCCGGGTAAGGTGTTTCAGAAGCCCCTTTAAACTGATCCTTTATCGAGTCTTAGACTTCAAAAACTTGTCGGACTGACAGGATCCCGTCTTCTAGCTGGCAGCTGGGTGGGGGTTGATTTGCTGATTGCTGCATCGCTAACGCTTCTGTAACTGCAGAGGCGAGGGGGACGCCCGGCGGGTAGTGCGAGAAAATACCCTAGTTAGGAACTGTCCTCACAGGGGTCTCACGGGAAACTCGTTCACTTTGCCCCAATCTCAGCAGATCCTCCCACTAGTTAATGAAAGCAACTACTCCCACCAGTGAAACCTTCAGAGCTGGGTTGAACCGTTGGCAGCCAGCAAAGGGGAGGAAGGCTTAAATCTGGGTTCTTGCAAATTCAGAAGGTTCTTTCATTCTGCAGACTCTGGGGAGCAGGCATCCTTAAGGCAGAAGATATGGAAAAGCAGTTGGGGTAAATTTTGCTCCCTATTTTTGCTTCTCCCCAGATGACCACCCCCCCGCCTGTCGGCTCTACCCCTCTGCTCTCCTGCAGGTGCTCCAGCTCTCATTCTCCGCATCCTGGTCTGCCCTGGTCAGGCTGCAGCCAGAGCCTTCTCATTGATCTTGCAGGTGCCAATGTTCAACTCCTCATCCCCTGCATCCCTAAATCCATGCCCTTTGCATGGTGTTCTCATGAATACCATGTCACTCTCCACCCTGTGTCCTTCCATGAGCCTGGTAGGCAAGCCCCAGCGGACAGATGCTTGTCTCTCACGTACCCTGTTGACACCCTCCCGTCATCTCATCCAGTCTCCCCCTTCTCCCTTCCTCCCCTAAGACACTTTTAATTCTTCATGGCTCAAATCCACCTCCCACACTCCTTGCTAAGAGTTCACTGTTCCTCTTCTAATGCTGCCGAAAGGCTCCCTACCACCAGCACACATGTATTTGGTCGCCTTTGTATGACAGTGGTCTGTATGGCTTCTCTTCCCGCCCGATTTAAAGTTCTTAAGATCTGCTTTGTGTCTTACTTCATCTCTAGAACCTCACAGTACCTGACAGAGTTCTCGGTATACACCAAGAAGAGTGTTTGTTGAGTTGAGAATGGCAGAACAACCTTCCTGATGAGCTGGAAAGAGCGAGCTAGAAAGGTGGAGCAGATGAGCTGTCCTACAGATGAGAAGAGCAAGGCAGACTGAAACCTTGCTGTAAGCAAGGCTCCCTTTTAAGACTCATGCCCTCACTGCGGCAGGTTTGGGGTTGAGGGGAGTCGTTGCTGAGTTCATCAGCAGTACTGACCGAGTACCCATGTGTACGGGGCCGGACATGCGAGCAATAGAAGGCTGCCAGAGGAAGAGTAGATGCTTTTTATTTTTTTTAACTCTAGGAGCTGGTCATTTTTCAACGATTTTCATCTAAGGCCCCAAAGGGCCTTCTATTGTTAACTCTGAACTAGTTGTACATGCATGTCCAGTCATGTAACACACGTGCATGCATGTTGATATGTGTGTGTATGTGTGTATGTATAGAGACACACATATATGTGCGCCGATGTGTTTTTTGAAATCCAGTGTGAAGTAGCGCATTCCAGAGGAAGCAGGGTCTAAGAGACAGGAGCACAGGAACTTGATTGGACCCACTGCTTCTGAGGAGCAGGATTCAGACTGTCTTGGGCAAAAGAAGCAATGGGTGGAGATCCTCCCACCGAATGTGGAGCCTGCTCTCCCCAGTTTATTGGTTTTTCCCTGACGGTGTGGAATAAAGTTAATCCCCACCAGGGCCTCAGGCGTTGTAGTTAGTAAATTTGTATTCGAGGCATAAGCACAGATTTGGCCGTCCCTGGGTAGCCACCTCCGACTGTCATCGGTTCTACTCGTCCCTCTTCTGGCCCAGTGGCTGCAACCTGCATCTCAGATGTCACATTTTTCCTGTCACCTTCCCTGCCCACGGGCACAGAGGAAGAGTGACGGCCACATCTCCCACTGCCAGGGAAAGGGGGAGGTTGAGACTCTGGGCCAACAGAATGAAGGCTGACACAGGGCAAATAGGACAGTGGAATTAAAAATGACTGAGGAATCCCATATACTTGAATTTATCCATATCTGTGGACCAGATGAGAAGGAGCTGGTCCGGGTCACAAAACAAACCTTTCTTTTCCTGACTGTTGAGTTTACTTATATTTCCCATCAAACTGTTGTAACAGTGCCCTCTACAGGCTATTTCTAAAACTACAGTGCCCTGCTGGTCTTCTTCCATCCTCCCCGTTTAGGATTTCCCCCGCAGGATGGGCAGAACATAAAGCTTTCTGGACGTAAGCAATATGTTATGGATTGGTAGCTTCTTAAAAGCTTAGAAGTGGGCCCTCCCATACCACTGGACAGAGGGACTGTCCCCCTCATAGGAGATATCTTTGTAAAGATCTCACTTCAAATCCTGACCTGGGAAGAGAGGCCCAGACCTGTCCTGGAAGACGTGATTCAGGAACCTTGACTTGGGCTGTTGACTTGGGAACAGTGTAGCATTTTCTGAACACATTACTTTGCTGACAGCTTTCAGTCTTCTATGAAATGCTCTCTCATATCCTTAGAGTATCCTGGTTTCTCTCTGGTGATATTTTTATTGTGGCTATTCTGCATCTGTCAGAATTTCATCCCTTTTAAATTCCTCTTTTGCAAAAAAAAAAAAAAAAATCATTCTGGGCTTGTGAGTTTCTTTTACTCCTCAAAAAGAGACCCTAAACATATAGTTACACTAAACAGGTGTTTTCTTACTAGATATTTCCATCAGAACCCCCATCCTCCCAGGCATCTATTTTGGCTCATTTTAAACCACGATCATGCAACAAGTTCAAGAAAATTGTGTTTTTACCCCCTATTATTATTCCTGATCCCTCTGCATGTTGAAGATTACTGAGGCAGCACAGAAAAGCAGTTAAGCGACAGATGAGGCCTATTTACAGAAACTCTAGAGCTGGTGCACGCGTTCCTCACACTGTGATTGGGGGAAGGCTTTGAACATTTCTTCTGATGGGCTAGAGTTTGGCTTTTATTCTCTCTCCCCGCCCCTTACATAGAAACGGAATCACACGTATACTTATAATCAACAGACCTGATTTACCCTGCCAGAGAACACACTGCTCAACCTTTTGGGGTGTAAATGAACTCCTCTGGGATCCCAGCATTGCACTGCATGTATAAGCCAATGTCAACCAAGTGGTCCAAGTCCCCATTCAATTCCAACAGGTGAGGTGTATATTCTGTACCCAGGGGTAGGTTCATTTCATTATTTAGGAGTACAGACCTAAAGAAAATGAAGGTCAGACATGGGCTAATTAGCCAAGGGTCTGTGAACTTTTTCTGTAAAGGGCTAGGTCAGTAACTCTTTTCAGCTTGTGAGCCATACGCGGTCTCTGCCGCAGCTACTCAGCTCTGCTGGTGTATTGCAGAAGCAACCACAGACCATAGGAAACACTTGGGCCTGGCTGTGTGCCAATAAACTTACTGATGAAAACAGGTGGCAGCCTGGATTTGACCCAGAAGCCCTCGTTTGCCAACCACCTGCTCAGTAGGGCCTCTACTGGTAGATATGCAGGCTCGGCCCCTGCATGACGGTGCCCTGCCAAGGGAGCTGGTGGGACCTGAAATCCTACCCCGGCTCTGCTTCTCCCTACCTCCTACCACAAGGGGCACTTGTAATTCACACAACGGTACCGTCTGCTTCTAGGCCGTGTCCAACCAGGAGCACCTTCCCTAATGTATTAGTTAGGACTCTGTAGAGAAACAGAACCGATAAATGTATATAAGCAGAAAGCAATGTATTATAAGGAATTGGCTCACACGATTACAGAGGTGGTCAAGTCCCGGGATCTGCAATGTGAGGCAGCAAGCTAGAGACCCAGGATGGCTGATACATAGTTCCCATCCAAGTCCAAAAGCCAGGAGAGCTGATGTTTCCATTCCAGTCTGAAGGCTGGCAGGCTTGAGACCCAGGAGGAACCGATGTTTTATTTTGAGTTTGAAAGGAGGAAAAATTCCCTCTTACTCACAGGGGTGTCAGTCTTTCTGTTCTGTCAGGCCTTCGGCTGATTGGATGAGGCCCACCTACCTTGGGGAGGGCCATCTGCTTTGCTACTGAGTCAAATCTTAATCTCATCCAGAAACACCCTCCCAGACCCTCCCAGAATAATGTTTCTCCAGATTTCTAGACACTTCATGGCCTAGTCAATTTGACCCATAAAATTAACCATCATACCTAATTAGCAAAAAAGATGCCAGAGTCGCTAATAGTGGTGCTGAGTCCTTTGCATTCTTTGGTGGGCTTTATTTTAAAAAGTGGGATCTTACTACATCTGTTTTAGTATCCATATCACTGTTTTTAAACACAAACACTGTCCAAATAGTAAATGAGTGAGTGCCATTGTTAGGACCATTTGATTGCAAAGAGTAGAAACCCATTCATTCCCTCACCTTGATGGAGAGTCTAAAGAGAATGGAGGGACAGAAGATTGAGCATAGCAGGCTCTGGGCATAGGAAGCAGGAACTGTTCCCTCTCATAAAATCTCACATGGTCCCCCTTATCCTTGCCTCTATTTCTTCATTTTCTCACCATTTCTTTTTTTTTTTTTAAGATTTTATTTATTTATTTGTCAAAGAGATCACACAAGCATAGGGAGCGGCAGGCGGAGGGAGAAGCAAGCTCCCCACTGAGCAGGGAGCCCGATGCGGGACTCGATCCCAGGATCCTGGGATCATGACCTGAACCAAGGGCCAACGCTTAACCAACTGAGTCACCCAGGTGCCTCTTCTCATCCATTTCTATGTACACATGGTCTGCCTCAGCCCTGGATCCATGGTTCCTTTCATTTTAGGCATTTGCATCTCACCCCCAACCATCCAAATGATCTATTGCCTGTTGTCCCAACCCCAGATTGGAGGGAGAGGGTCCTCATTCTCCTGGATTAGGCTTAGGGTCAACCTCTGATCCAGTTGACTTACTGAAATGAACAGAGTCACATGGTTCAAACATGGCTTCTTTGGCCCACACCTCAGGCCTGGGAGGAGGTGATGTAAGCAATTCCAAAGGAGCTGTAAACTGGGCAGGTACCCCAGGCGAGGGGAACTCTGAAGAAGGTGATTCATTTGGTTAGGGAGTGCTATGATCTGAATATTTGTCTCTCCCCCTCCTCAAATTCCTATGTTGAAACCTAACCCCCAAGGTGATGGTATTAGGAGGCGGGGCCTTTGGGAGATGATTAGGTCAGGAGAGTGAATCCCTCATCAATGGGACTAGCTCCCTTACCCCTTCTGCTACGTGAGGTCATAGTGAAAAGATGACCACCAGGGAACCAGGAAGCAAGCTCTTACCTGACACCAGATCTGCCAGCACCTTGATCCTGGACTTCCCAGCCTCTAGAATGGTGCAAAATAAATGTCCGTCGTTTATAAGCCACCCGGTTTATGGTATTTTGTTATAGCAGCCTGCACAGACTAAGACAGGGATCTTGTTCGGGGGTATTGCCAAAACCATAGTCCCTTTAAAAAGTTTGTTCCCATTCAAAAATTATGTTCTGGGCCACCAATCTCTATCCTAGAATTGTAGAAAAAATTTTTTTTAAAGATTTTTATTTATTTATTTGAGAGAGAGGGAATGAGAAAGAGAGAGAGCACAAGAAGGGGGAGGGTCAGAGGGAGAAGCAGAGTCCCTGCTGAGCAGGGAGCCCGATGCGGGGCTCGATCCCAGGACTCCAGGATCATGACCTGAGCCGAAGGCAGACGCTTAACTGACTGAGCCACCCAGGTGCCCAGAATCGTAGAATTTTTAAAGTAGGAGAAAACAAGGCAGGATTTTTTGAATTTTGACACCAGAATTCTTTTCTCAAATAAGATATCTTGAATGGAACTCCAGTACACACAACTGAGAATGGAGAACGCGAGAACTCTGGCACAATTGGAAAAGGAAGACTAACAGCCCCTCACTGTTGATTTCCCTCCTTGGCCTCCTGTCTGCCCCAGGGCGGCTGCAGGACCTCTTCCAGGGAACCAGTGTGGAAGTTGCTGATGTCACTCTGCACAAAGAAATGAAATAATTTGGATTAATAATATGTTCTCCCAGCTTCTATTTGTAGAAAACACCTTTTCCTTTCAAACTCCCCCTCTGTAAACTTCTTTGTTGCATATATATTTAGAATATCTTATAGAGATTAATATATAATTGTAAGGCTTAATATTGGCATTTGACATTCTGTTGGATCTAAGCAGCCACTGAGGAGGGAGTTAATAAAAATAACTACATGAAAGAAACTGCTATTAATGTTAGTTCACATGTGAATGGAACCGCACGTCAGCTGTGCATATAAACATCTGGAGAGAAATTTTTTTCACTTATTTGTATTGACGTATATTTACATACAGTGAAATGCATAGCTCTTAAGTGCACAGTTTGGGCTGTGCTGGCAAATGCATATACTTGGGTAACCCACAGCTCTGAAATCTACAAAATTTCTGTCACCCAAGAAGGTTCTCTCATTCGCTTCCCCCCCCAACCCCTCCCCACTTAGAAGCAACCACAAATGTGATTTCTATCACCATAATCCGTTTTTCTATTCTAGAACTTCATATAAATGAAATCACACTGTATGTTCTCTTTTGTGTCTGGCTTCTTTCTCTTAGCATAACATTTTTGAGACTCGGGGCACCTGGCTGGCTCAGTCAGTAGAGTGTGTGACTCTTGATCCCAGGGTCGTGAGTTCAAGCCCATGCTGGGTGTAGAGATGACTTAAAAATAAAATCTTTTTAAAAAAACATTTTTGAGATTCATCCATGTTGCAGAATATGTCAATATTCATTCCTTTTTATGTCTGAGTAGTGTTCCAGCATGTGACTGAATACACCATAGTTTATCCGTTCCGTTGTTGGACACCTGGAATGTTTCTGGTATTTGGTTAGTATGAAAAGGCTACTGTAAAAATTCTTGTTCAGGGCCTTTTGCAGGCATATGTTTTCATTTCTGTTGGATAATATCTAGGAGTAGAATTGCTGAGTCACAAAAGAAATGTATGTTCTCTTTTTTAAAAATCTGTCCAAGAAGATGGTAACTACACTTGCAGTGAGCGTAGCATAACATGTAGAGAAGTTGAATTGCTATGTGGTACACCGGAAACTAATGTAACATTGTGTGTCAACTATTCTCAAATAGAAAAAAAAAATTAGTTAAAAAAGTAAAAATAAAAACCTAGAAGTTTTCCAAAATGGTTGTCTGTTTTACACATTCAGTGGCAATATATGGATGCTCTGATTGCTGCACACCCTTGTCAATGCTTGATTTTCAATTTTAGCCATTTTAATGGGTTTATAGTAGTAGCTCATTATAGTTTTCATTTGTATTTTCCTGTAACTAATGATGTTGATGGCCTTTTCAAGTTTATTGATTGACCACTTATCTATCTTTTGTGAAATTCCTGTCCAATTTCTCGGTCTTTGAAAAAATTGTTTCTTTTTTTATTATTAAACTGTAGGGATTCTAGATATAAGTTCTTTGTCAGGTATGTATCTGGCAAATACTTTCTCCCAATCTGTGGTTTGCTATTTTATTTTTTTATTTTTTTTTTAATTTTATTTATTTATTTGACAGAGAGAGACACAGCAAGAGAGGGAACACAAGCAGAGGTAGTGGGAGAGGGAGAAGCAGGCTTCCCGCCAAGCAGGGAGCCCCATGCGGGGTTCGATCCCAGGGCCCTGGGATCATGACCTGAGCCGAAAGCAGACGTTTAACGACTGAGCCACCCAGGCGCCCCTGTGGTTTGCTATTTTATTGAGGGTGTCTTTTGATGAGCAGTTTGCAAATTTTTTTTTCTTTTGTGGTTATTGCTTTCTGTGTTTTAAGAAATCTTGCCTTTCCCAAAGCTACAAAAATATCCTCTTATATTTTCTCCTAGAATAGTTATAGTTTTAACTTATACATTTATGTCTATAATCCATCTTGAATTAATATTTATGTATGATATAAGGTAAAAGTCTTTTTCCATATGGATATCCAGTCATTCCAGCACCATTTGTTAAAAAGACTTTCCTTTTTCCATTGAAAAAGCTTTGGTGCCTTTTTTAAAATTGATTTGACCAATATGTGTGGGTATATGTTTGGGCTTTTCAATTTTATTCTCTTATTCTATTTTGCTTTCCTTATACTAGTTTATTTTTTTTTAAGATTCTTTATTAGAGATAGAGATCACACATGCGTGCATGCACACAAGTGGGGGGAAGGGCAGAGGGAGAGGGAGAAGCAGACTCCCCACTGAGCAGGGAGCCCACTGCAGGGCTCGATCCCAGGACCCTGGGATCATGACCTGAGCGGAAGGCAGACGCTTAACCGACTGAGCCACCCAGGCGTCCCTCCTTACACCAGTTTCATACTCTTGATTTCTGTAGCTTTCATAGTAAATTTTGGAATCCGGTAGAGTTAGTCCTCCATTTCTAGACTGTTTTGTCTATTCTGGGTCCTTTTCTATATAAATTTTAGAATAAGCTTATCAAGCCAATCACATCCTTCCCCTAGAAACAAGGGGAAACTTTGTTACTACAAAGTGTGTCTCCTATAGCCCCTACTGGTTCACTCCACTCTGGAGTGTAACCCCTACGTGGTCCAGCATGACATGCAGTGTCCTCCTCCCCCAGGCTCTGAGTATATATGACTAATAAATTGCCACCTATCTCATTTGTCTGGTGTCAGGCATTGTGACTTTCAGCCATCTCCTACTATTTAGGGCAGGCGATCCCTCCCTCACTGACTGGGTGAATAAGAGACAATTAGAACAGATCCGCCTAAGCATGCATAGCAATAACTTATTCTTTTAGATAGCTGCAGAGAATCTCACAGCACAAATACAAACTAATTTACTGATGTTCTTCTCTCCTGGTGGACATTTAGTTTCCACTCTCTGGTCTCACACCAATACTATAGTGAATTTTCTTGAACAAAGGTCATCTCACACCTAAGGGAGTAAATTCAAAGAAGTTGAATTATGGATCAAAGACTATGCATATTTAAATTTTTGATGAACATTGCCGAATCATTGTCCATAGAATATATACTGATTTAGACTCTCACAGGCCATGTCTGAGAACCTAGTCCCCACAACCTCGTCAACCCAGGAGGTTAAACTTGTTGATCCTGGCCAAGATGATGGGTGAAAAATGTCTGTGCTTTAGTTACCTTCTCCTTATTAGTGAGGGTGTCTTTTCATGTATTAAAGAGTCACTTGTATTTCTGGTCTTTCTCTTATTGACTTGAGGAAGTTTTCCTATTTAAGTAATTAGGAGTTGAAAACTTGTCATTTATCATTTGACTTAATTTATAGTAGGTTTTGCTGTCCAGATTTTTATTTCATTTTACATTGTCACAATTATCTTCTTTTGTGGATTCTGGTTTTGGGGTCATACACATAGAAGTCTTCTGACTCTAATTGTATAAAGAAATACTCTAGATATTTTTGTCTAGATTGTAATGGTTTAGTGATTGCATTTAAATCTTTGGTTCATCTAGAATCTATAGTGATGTAAGGTATAAGATAAAGATCCAAAACTTTTCTTTTTTCAGTTGACTGCCTATTTGAGAATAATTTGTCTTTTCTCTACTAACATACAATATCACCTTTATCAAATAAAAAGAGATTGCTTTTGGTATGTGATCTATTCCGTGGATCTGTTTCTTCCTGTAATAATACAAGAATGTTTTAATTATTATTATTTATCTAAAATATGCTTTAGTATCTGTTATAATTCGCATTTTCCTTCTTTTTCTTATTCTTAATTTTGTTTTCCATATGAACTTTAGAATCGTCTTGTTTACAACTCCATAAAAAAATTCTGTTGCTATTTTTGTTGGGACTATTTGAAATTTATATACTAAATTAAAGAGAATTGAATCTTTTAAGATGTTGAAGTTTCCAGCCAAAAGATGTGATATGCCTTTTATTTCTTGAATGGTCTTTATGTCCTTGAACAGTGTTTTAAAAATTTAATTTATATGGACCTTGCACATTTCTCATACGTTTATTTCTAAGTATTTATATAGTAGTCTTTACTTCCTTTGAGGTTTTTCTAATTAGTTATAATTTATAAATATTAAGGCCACTGACTTCTAGATATGAACCTCCCCCAGCCATCTAATTGAATTTTTTAGTATTTATAATAGTTTTCCAGATATATAGTCTTATCTCTAAATATAATGATTTTAGTTCTTTTTTTTAAGATTTTATTTATTTATTTGAGAGAGAGAGAGAATGAGAGACAGAGAGCACAAGAGGGAAGAAGGTCCGAGGGAGAAGCAGACCCCCCGCTGAGCAGGGAGCCCACCACGGGACTCGATCCCGGGACTCCAGGATCATGACGTGAGCCAAAGGCAGTCGCTTAACCAACTGAGCCACCCAGGCGCCCTGATTTTAGTTCTTCATGCTGTTTTTATAGTTCTTATTTCTTTCTCTTGTCTGTTTTGGGTTGGCCTTCAGAACAATGCTGAGTAAAAGATAAAGGGTGTCTTTATCTTATTTTTGTCTTTAACTTCTGTGGTTTTCCCACACCAAATATTAACCAAGTATCCTCTATATTCCAGACACCAGGATGTAGCAAATCCAGCTGTCATTCAAAACTCAACTCAAATCCACCTTCTTCCAAAGCCCCTTTTGATCAACTCAAGCAGAAATTGTCTTTGTCTCCTCTAGACTTCCTATTTTCCTCCCTTGTGTCCCTTCCTACTTTTTTATCCTGTTTTAGTTACTTGTGTCTTTGTTTTTCAGTCCCTTAAAATTCCACACGCTCTGGGAGGGCAGGGTCTTTGACGAATCATCCCGTCGTGCTCAGAATTCCGCCTTGCACAGAGCAAATGCTCAACACTGTACGGCTCAGTTAATTCTTGACTCATTAGGATGAAGATCTGCTCCAATACACTTTAGGTAAGCATCTGCTCAAATAAAATGCAGGATTCTCATACAGAGCACTTAGCCATGAGTAAGAAATATAAATCCAGCTGACAAAATACACACACACACACACACACACACACACACACACGCGTTCATATTCAGCACTAGCTAAGCAGGGGTACAACATTTTCCTTTCAATTGTTAGAGAAGGAACAGAACAGAAAGGAACTAGCCACCTGCAGCCAGAGTACGTGGAACCTTTGGACGTTGGTCAGTTTTCTAAATCTAGACAAAATGATACAAATCATCAGGTCACTTCATGCCTTTTAGGTTTATCCTCAGAATCTTTTCCTCTAAAAGGCCTCTCTCGATAGGGATAATAGAGTGAGTGACCTTGATATCAGTGATTGGTTGGTCTGTAATGTGCAGTTGGTTTTATCTGGCATGGAATGTCCTCTGGATTTTAAATTCCTATTTTTAGCTTCTCCATACATTGTGTTGTGTTCACTTCACTGTTTCCCTCACACCAGTGATTTATCCACACACCCTTTGCAAGTCTATGTAAAAACCTTTAATGCAGAGCTGAAGCTATTTTGGGGGGACCTGTTACCAGCCCACTGGCACCTCCCTACCAACGTCTTCAGAGGCCTGAGTGAGGGTGAGCCCAGGGAAGTGGCTGTGGGAGCCCGAATTTCCTGACTCCTCGGGTCATAACCTATAATAGGAAGAGAGTGTATGTCGTCTAAGAACCTGTGAGTAGGCCCTAATTGCTGGCACACGTGTAGCTCTTCATCAGTGTCTGTTCCATGAATGACTGACCGAATGTGTAAGTGAATGAGTGAGCACGCTGGAGTCTCTACAGGAGCTAGACCGTGGACTTTCACTAGACGCTTTTCAGATTCTTCTCTATGGTTGAAGCCGGCAGCTGGTATGTTTGCACTTGGTTTGGAAAAGTATCTGTATACCGGTCCTCATGCGATATTGTGAAGTTTAGGTTGCTTACTTGATAAATGTGGTTTTATTATTAATTCATGCATTTGAAAGAACACACATGCCTTGGAAGCAACAGCAAACCCTCTTAAGCTCTGTGCTCTGTTGAAGAGGTCATTTCTTTCAAGCTCCAGGAAAAGCACTGGTCAGAGTGGCGACATGCCTTGTCGGCCAAGTCTCTGGCCATAGCCTATGGAGGAGAGCGCCCATGGCTGTGGGCCCCCTGCATCATCATTTCTGCAACTGGCCAGATTGTATTATCAGGATTTAATTTAAAAAAAAAGCTTTGTGATTGGGGACATATTCTGGGTCCTGTGACCGGTAGTTGGTCCCAACCTTTCTTCTAAGGACTATCATCATTTCCTTCTCCCCCTCCCACCATTGGTAGAATCTGAGCTTTGTGGGTGCACGCTGTGTGGGCTCCTTCAGAAGACAGCTTCTCTCCTGCTTCTGCCTCCCCATCCTTCCCTCTCCACCACCTCTTCCTGGCACTTCGGTCATGCATTATTGATGATCTTCGGCCCCTGCTCCACCCCAGTGTTTCCGAAGCCCTTGTGCACCGCTGAGTGGAGACAGGTGCAAGTCCTGTGGGGGGCCAGGACTGCTACTCTGAGGCTGCTGGGGCTCCTTTCTCTTCCTGGCCGCGGAGCGGACCCCTGGCACGGGAGATAGGGCAGCGGCCGGGGCCCAGCCAGGACTAGGGAGCGTTTGTTCTCTAGGCAGTAAAAGGTTAAACTGTTCATTTTAAGAGACCCCCTGGGTATAAAGTACTGGACTTTGTCTTTCTGGAATGGGCTGATTCCTAGGATCTTGACCTTTACTCCAACACATCAGCTGCCCTTTCCTTATAGCACTTTCCTTTACTTCCTCTTTGGTCAGGACGAAGGAGGCTAGTGTGTGTTGTTAGCTTAGTTATTGGGGACAAGCACTGCAGGAAAGGAACATTCTCTTTGTTCCCCCCTTCTTATTCAACCAAGTTTTGACAAGATACACCTGGGTGAATAATTTCCACAGCGTGCCCTTTCTGAAGATTCTCTGCTTAAGGATTCTGCAGAGGAGCCTGGAGCCACACCTCTGGGACCTGTCTGCCTTCACATTGTATGCATAATTTACACCCATTGAGCTCCGTCCACACGTCCATAGCCAGACTCTCCTGGGGCTTCACATGACACAGGCTATTGCTTCAGGGAATATTAGCAAGCCTGACCTTCCAGGAACTCATATCACTTCGGCTTCTTCCACAATGATCAGATTTCATATTTGAGCATTCAGAATTCACAGGGACCAGGGGAATGTTGGCCAAAAATGATCAGATGTCTACTTCCCAGTTCCAGAAAGTTAAACCAAGTGTTCTTCTGGAGAGAATTAAAAAAAAAAAAAAAAAAAAAAACAGGACTCTGCTGTGTCCCAGGCACTGGGCAACCTTGTCTTAGAATTATTCCAGAGTAAGGGAGTGATTTGTGTGATCACTCTAGCTAAGGAGTGAGGAGAGAAGGAGAGACCATCTTTTGAGTCCTAAACTTCTACAAGGGACAATGCACCTAAAGCTTTTCGAGTTTGCTCAGAATTGTGTCACAAAACAAACAGTCCTTTGCTCCACAAAATATTTTAATGAAAGCCAAACAGAGATTAAGAGCCTCATGTACTACTGGTTCTGCCTAGTTCACATCTTCAAAGGCCTTTTAATAATCTCCATTATGTGGTTATGTGATTTTTATCACACAGACTCTTACAATTTTTAAATAATTCACCACCAAGAACCAATGTCAGAACTAAATGCTAATAAGATTTGGTCTGGAAGACTAGCATGGTAAGATCATTAATGTTTAATGCGTTCACATCAGAGTGGGATAATCCTGCTACTGAAGGTCAAGAAAGTCTTTTTTAGAAAAATAAATAGGAGAGGAAACATTGTAGATGTTCCTCTTTTTTTTTTTCCACCCAAATGAGTCTAGCATCAACTTGTGACCGCCAAACCGGCATAGACAGTTCCTGGTGATCTAGCAATTCCCCTGTATCATTCATGAGGTCTATCTCTTTCCTCTTCCTCTTTGTTTCTAATGATGATGATGAAAAGCATTTCTGGGATAAACCACATCTTCCAAGTGCTCTGTCATTGTCCCTCCAAAAGACCGCTGTTGGGTTTTATAACAATCGTTGATGTACACAGCCAATTTGCATACTGAATTGTAGTTTGGTTTTAGAGCCGCGGTAATAGAAGTTATCACTTCTGATGGGAAAAGGAAGAATGACCTTCAGCAATGCAGTAGGAAACTGCAAAGAGCTGTGCTCCCAGTTCTCTTGCTAAATCAAAAGATTACGAGGGTCAAGATCAGTTTCTTCATTTTCTTTAGTCAGTATTCTGAAGAGACCCCAGCAGAAAACTCCAGCCCTAGGATTTCTCGTAATTGAAAAAAGAAGCAAATGTTCTTGGATACCAAGTGATGCCCATAAAACGGCACCAGCTCCTGGGAGCAGCCTGGAGTTTGGGTCCAGTTGGTTCGTGCTATGCCAGGATGGCCCCTGCAGAGTTTCTGCAGGGGGCGTGCACACTAGCGTTCATTACTAAGCTTCTACACAAGCTTATAGAGTTGCTTAGTTGCCTGGTGGGTTGTTTTTTTGTTTTTTGTTTTGTTTTGTTTTGTTTTGTTTTGTTTTGGGTACCCAGCCTCAATTTTCCCTGGCAAATTGTTCCGGAGCTTTGAGATCAAGGCACCCATTGAAAACTCGGGAATAAATTTCTATGTGGTTCTACTATCACTCATCATTTTGCCAAGAAACATTAGGAAAGAAAGGGATGAAGTGGCCAATGAAGTTTTTGTGGTTTTTGTTTTCTTTTGTTCCTGCCTTTTCATCTTATTATGTTTTAGTGGGAGAAGAATCCCTCGGAGATGAGAGGGGCAGGGTCCAGTTCTCGCTCTGCCCACCAACAATGTGTTTCTTCATGCAAAGGTCTGAATCTTCCCAGGAACTGATTTCTTTATTTGTCAAATGATGCTAATAATACTTGCCTCAGCCATCCTATACCATGGTGGTAAAGGTAAAGTGAAATCACAGATGGGAAAGTGTTTGCAAAATTCTAAAATGTTTAGATAATGTTTCCTTGTGTGTCGAGGGAGTAATGAATTACACCTCTGCTGCAAAAAAGGCAGTTAGGATTGAATGTCAAAGGGCTTAGCAGAGACCATGGCACATAAATAGCACCCTATAGATGGCAGCTGGAGGATCAAGGCGGGGGTGTTACCCCCGATCTCTTCTATAACCCTTCTCCCATATGAAGCAAAAGAATCTAACTAGCCTCAAAGGTCACTTCAGTGCTAGTATTTTTTCGCTTTCGAGACTGCTCTTCTGGAGGCTCACATTCCTGCTTCCCAGACATTTGCAGAGTTTAGCTGCTCTTTGGAAGGGAATGAGGAATCAACAAGGAATGACCTTGGGGCCAGAATGACCTTGTAGCTGCGGCAACTTGAGTTAGAATTCTAGCTCTGCTTCTTGCTTGCTGGGTGTGATTTGTGCTTCTTTCTTTATCTGGGGATGGTGTGATACTGTCTCCCTCTGAGGGAAGTTATGGGTTAAAATGGCACAATGCCACAGTCAGGAGACAACACTTTTCTTGCAGGGTGAAGTACAAAATGAAAATGCTGGGTTCCTTGTTCAAACATTATTAAGAATGTCAAGATGGCAACAGCAGAGCATTAAAACCAGCATGGGGCCCTCCCAAAGTCAAGGTTCTGGGCAAATGTGCAGAGCACACCATGAAGCCAGCAGTGACCACAGTTCCTGGCATGGTGGCAGCCTGCCACCTGGTAGGCACTCAGTAAAGACTGGTTGCTTTTCTTTCTTTAACTCTCTCTTCTTTCCTTTTTAGTTTAGTTTATATCCCTATATCCCTAGTTTATATCCTACTGCAGTTTTTCTTACAAGTCTCCTAGGATGAGGTTCCCTCTGACGATTAAACTGCTTCTTCCCTTTTGCCCTGATCAAGGAGTCAGGTGGTAAGATCAAGAAGGACAGTTTATCTCCAGAACCCTCCCATCTCTATGTCTATATTTTCCAAGCTCCTTCAAAGATAGTCCAAAAAAACAAGGAACTAACAGCGTCATGATGCAGAACATGGGGCTCTTAACTCTAGAGAACACCCTGTGGGTTGCTGGAGGGGCAGTGGGTGAGGGAGGGGCCAGATGGATCTGAGGAGGGCACTTGTTTTGATAAACCCTGTAACATACATCACACTGTATGTTAACTAACTAAAATTCAAATAAAAACAAAACAGACAACAACAACAACAAAAAAAAAACAAAGAAGGGGCTAGACTATGTATATGGGACAGGGGGAAGGGAGGAAGGACGGAGAAGGCAAACTGAGGCAAAGAAAAAAGAACACAGAAAAATGGAGGTATTAGAAGAAGGGAAAAGCTGGGGCGCCTGGGTGGCTCAGTTGTTAAGCATCTGCCTTCAGCTCAGGTCATGATCCCAGGGTCCTGGGATCGAGCCCTGCATCAGGCTCCCTGCTCCGCGGGAAGCCTGCTTCTCCCTCTCTCACTCCCCCTGCTTGTGTTTCCTCTCTCAGTGGGTCTCTTTCTGTCAAATAAATAAAATCTTTAAAAAAAAGAAGAAGAAGGTAAAAGCCTGCACTTCCCAAAGGATATCATTTTGCTACCATACATCCGAGTACAACTGAGGCTGATTATACAATTACCTTCTATACTTTCTTCCCCAACTCTCTGCCATTTCCGTGAAGTCAAAACAACCGAACATTTTCTGACGTCTTGGTTCACTTGTCTCTGAACTTTATAATTAACAAAGTATTTTGTTATGTATTACTTTACAGAATTCACAGTACTGTGAGTTTGGGTATGCTACTTATATCTTCATGTTATAGAGGAGGAGATAAAGTAACTTTGCATAGTTACTGTGTCTGTTGGAAATGTTTGGCTCCAAGCAGCAGAAAACCTGAATTACTGTGTCTGTATTTGGGGAGGAGAGGTCCTCCTAAAAAAGAGGCTTGGACTCAAACTGCTGCCTCAGGGGTTGGGCAGGACACAGACATCATGGTTCCTTTCTGCTGTTCTCTTGACCTTTCCTTCAAGGTCACAAGATGGCTGCTTTGGCTCTTGGTATCACGTCACAAACACAAATGGTGATATGAAGAAATGTGAGAAGGAGCAATATCAGCCATACTGATGTCTTTTCTCGTGAACGTTAAACTTTCTTGGGCATCCCCTGGCTTGCAGACTTTGCTCATGTCTCATTGGCCAGAACCATGTCCCGTGGAAGTCTTGGTTGCCTAAAAAGGCTGAGAGAGTGTTTAGCTTTTCCAGTCTTTATACGGATGGTGAGAGAGAAGGGTGTTGGGACACCTCTTGGGTGAAGCACACAACAGCTTAGGGCCATAGTGACACAGATAACAAGTGTCAGGAACAGAGGGACTGAACCCAAATCCTCCATTCTCTGAGTTTCATGATTTTACCACTGCCACATCGCTCTTCTTTTGAAAATATATTCAGCACCATTCAGCTTGGCCACTTCCTGCTGAGATAAGCAGACAGAAGTCACTCCCTCCACATTATGGAAATTTGAAAACAGGGAATACATTTACTATGCCCTGCCTTAAGGCTCCTCAGAGAACCTCTTCCAAATTATGTAAAAGCGAGAGATAGATGGTTTATAGAGAATTTTTTCCTTACGTGAGAAATTCTGTGCATTCGAAGTTTCATGAAACCAGTTGTAGTATATTTGGAACACATAAGAGAAATTGTGTGAAACATTACTTTAGGCTCTGTGCCCTGGAATTTCCAGGTTTAAGCTGCCCCTCCTCCCCCCGTGCTTCAAATCACAACTAACTTGTTTTTTGGTAGGAACTATTTACATATGAAGATGATACTTAGATGCCCTTAGTAAATTGTCAAACTCACTTTCCTAAACAAGACCAGAGTCATAAACATACATAAATATCAGCTTGAGAGATTAGAAACAAGAGCCAAGATGGAATTTCTCCACTGTCATCACCACATGCAGTTACCACAGCAGAAAAGCTGAGCTGAGTGATTCAGTCCAAGGTAGAGAAATAACAGAATCTGGAGATGTAAATATGTTTCTTTTGGAGATATTTGAAATGGCATTATCATCAGCTTCTTCCTTTTTAGCTGGGGAATGTTATTTGAGGGATTTTTGTTGTGTTTTCTTTCAATGCTCCGGCAGTAAATTGGAAGTATAGCGCCTGCTAAATGTTTAGCTGTAGTTGAAGCATTGAATAAATCATGAAATCTGTGTAGGGTGAACTGAATAATAGCTGCCCTGGAGAGAACTGTAACTCAGTGTTGACAAAATAAATCACCTGGCATTTTCCAGAGAATCTTTTTTCTTTTAGCAAGAGAGTTTGATACTCCTAAGTTAATTAAGAGTTTTAACAGATTGGAATGTTTTAAACCTAGTGGAAATGTTTAAGAACTACCACTTATGTGCTAGGTACCAGGTCAGGCAGTTTTATAAGCATTAGGTCATTAAATTCTCACCCAGCCCTGTACGGTTCTTAGCTGTGTTTTTCTAGATGAACAATGAAGACTCTGAGAGTCCAAGACCGCAGCTAGGAAGGAGTCAAGTTCTTCTACCAGTTATTCATAAAAGTAAGTTTTTCCCAGGCAGTGGGGCAGACCCAACAGATTGGCCCATTGAACCCTTGTTACAACTCCTTCTATCTTGTCTGCTTCCACCACCGAGGCTCAGAAGCTTCAAACTCTCAGCCTTCCTATAGCTTGGCTTGGGGTAGCCAGTAGACATAATTCTGTCCAATGAAGTGTAAGCAGAATGCCCTGGGGGAAAACATTCCTTCTCCCAAATAGGTAAAGTTTCTCTCAGCCACTCCTGACCATGAGAAGGAGAGTTGTACAGTTAAGGCTGATGTAGCAGAAGTACAGTTCCTTGATGATACTGACTAGTTGCACTAGCCCTAAGCTGCCTGATGGAAGATTCCTTGTTAAACCAGAAAAACCAGGCAGAAAATACATCCCCAAAACTGGCACTCCAGAATAGACATACTCTAAATAATAAAACCAGCAATGCTTTGACAAATGGCAAGAGTATTACAAACCTGGAAGCACACGCATTTCTGGACTCTACCTGACACCAGGTGGTAGCCGATGAAGCTGAAAAGGGAAATGCACAGTTATGTTGTGTATAGAGGAAAGAGCCTGTTGGTAAGGCATTGCTTCACCCTGTTGGCTGAGAAGAAGCAATGGCAAAAACAACTCATAAACACACAAACATTTGTAATAAGATTTAATAATGGATCAAGGCAAATTTTTACCAGCTCACAACATCCTGCCTCCTACCCCTCATAAACTTTTTCCAAATGTCTGGATCAAAAATAATTCCCTACATTCAGTGAAGAGTGACAATAAAAAAACAAACCAACATGGGATGCTATAACATCCTACATGCTAATACAAAGATAACTGCAATAGAAAAGGAGAGAAAGAAGGGGAAAACAAATGGTAGGTACAGAATGCTCTGTAGTGATTCTAGCAGCCAAATGAAAACATAAGGTGACCATGAACTTAAAAATTTAAAGAAACCACTGGAGAGCTCAAAACAGAGATGAAGTGGTCAGGGATGATACAACGAAATGAGAGGAGAAGAAGCATATAGGATATAACTCACCAAAGAAGTGAAGATGATTTTAAAGCAGCAGAAAGCAAAATAGACACTGCTGAAAATAAAATCAGGGAACTGAAGGATGGGATTTTCAAAGCAAATAAAATAAAATGGAAATAATGGGATAAAAGGAGATCAGAGATAAAATGGTAGATTTGGGTGACACAGAAGACCCCACAGATGCAGAGTGAAATATCTCTGAGGAAGAGAACTAAACAAATAAAACACAAACAACCAAAGATATAATTCAACACAACTTTCAAAAAATAAAAGATGATTTGAATTTACAGATTGAAGGATGTACCATGTTCCAGAAAAATTTGCTAAAGGGCTATCAACAGTGTGCTATATTTTAGATTTAAGAGTATTAATAAACTTTAGAGATAAGTAATAATCATTTAGTCAACCTGGCAGAAATATCAAGTAACCGATATAAAACCGTAGATTTTTAAAAGTCAGTTTAGCCCAAGGGTTCCTTATAGAAACATCAAAAGATAACAGAGATAATGCCTATGAAGTCCTCAATGAAAGGGGAAAGAAATAGTGTGTGGCCTAATAAGAATTTTATGCACAGCCAAACTGTCATTAAAAATAAAGGCAATAGATAAAACTTGTCCAACATTTAAGAACCCAGAGTTGATAGCTCCCATTGAGTCATGCTTTAAAAAACTGTGAAAGGGAAACTATTAAAGGAAAGATTTTAACTAAGAGATGAATGGAGAATTCCTGGCAAAAGAACTGAACACTGAACCCATTTAGCATTTAGACTCAGTCTAAAATAAATATGGAAATTTTATTTACAGAAAAAAGTATAAGCTCTGAACGTATATAAATATTAGAACTAATATTTAAAATGACTAATAGTAGACTGGGTATTTACCCAAAGGCAATGAAAACACTAATTTGAAAAGATATATGCACCCCTATGTTTATTGCAGCATTATTTACATAACCAAGGTATGAGAGCAGCCTGAGTGTCTATTGATAGATGAATGTGTAAAGAAGATGTGGTATGTAGCTACAGTGGAACATTACTCGGCCATAAAAAAGAATGAGATTTTTTTTGCTATTTGCAACAGCATGGATGGACCTAGAGGGTATTATGCTAAGTGAAAAAAGTCGAGAGAAAGACAAATACCGTATGATTGCACTTATGTGTGAAATCTAAAAAAACAAAACAAATGAACAAAAACTTTTTTTTTTAAAGCTGAAACAGACCATTGAATACAGAGAATAAACTGATGAGGGGGCAGGGGGGATGCATAAAATAGGTGATGGGGAGTGGGAGGTACAGGCTTCCAGTTATGGAATGCATAATTCACATGGATGAAAGGTACAACATAGGAAATGTAGTCAGTGGTATTGTAATAGTGTTGTATGATTATGGTAGCTACAATTCTAGTTAGCGTAGAGTAGTGGATAGGCTTGTCAAATCACAATGCTGGGTATGCCTGGGTGGCTCAGTCGTTAAGCATCTGCCTTCAGCTCAGGTCATGATCCCAGGGTCCTGGAATCGAGTCCCACATCGGGCTCCTTGCTCTGCGGGGAGCCTGCTTCTCCCTCTGCCTGCCACTCCCCCTGCTTGTGCTGGCTCTCTCTCTATCTCTCTCTCTGGTGAATAAATAAATAAAGTCTCTTTAAAAAAATCACAGTGCTGTATACCTGAAACTAATGTAAACATTGTGTGTCAACTATACTCCAGTTAAAAAAAAAAAGGACTGGATCTGGAGAGTGGTTATAACCACATTGCTTATCCTATGGGATTAGCGAAAGTAATTGCTCAAAGAAAAATTCATAGACAGAAGTACTTAAATTAATGGACAAAAAGGAGGGGAAATGAATGCATTGTCTTACATTCATGAAGATAAAAATAAGAAAAAAATTAAACTAAGAAAAATATAAGAAAGATAGTAATGTTAATAAAGTCAGAAAACAGTAACTTAGTAAAGAAAGAACAAATAAACTGGCTTATTAACCAACAAGTAAGTGGGTTCTTTAGGGAAAAAAACAATCATTAGTAAACTAACCAAGATGGATTCAAGTAAATCATTTACTAGGAAAATATAAATACCAACCATGACCCAAATAGAAAAAAAAAAAATAGAACTAATTAACATAGAAAAAACACAAAACATGGACAAAAAAGCAAACCTTTCCAAAGAAAGCACTAGGCCCAGAATGTTTCACAGATTAGTTCTACCAAACCTCTAATGAAAAGGTAGGACCAAAATTAAACTCTTTCAGAGCACATAGAAAAAGAAGACTTCCAAATTCTTTCTTCTAAAACTAGCACACATCAACCACATACTGATAAAGAGAGTTCAAAAAAACAAAATAAAAACCAGTATTACTTGTGAATATGAATGCAAGAAAGCCTAATTAAAATATTACCAAATAAATCCACGCACTCACAAAGACAGAATTCACTACAACCAAGTGGATTTATTCTTTTAAAGTGTAAGAATGTTTCAAAATCCAGAACCATGTTAATTTAATTCATATAATGTGTCAAAATTAGGAATCATTTTTATTATCTCTATAGATAACTGAAGAGGCATTTGATAAAATTTATGCTTCATTCTTGATGAAAAACTCATAATAAAATACTTCATTACACACACACACACACACACACACACACACACACACACACACACTCACACATATACTTAATAACATACGTTCCCCAGAGCTACTAATATACTTACTGGAGAAAGAGTAGAAACAGTTCCATTAATGTCAGCTATAAGAAAGTGTACCCTAATCAACAGTGTATGTTAACATTACTCCAGAGATCCTAGCCAGCCCAAGTAGAAAAGAAAAAGAATTAAGCACGGATATTAGAACCAATAATTAGTTTCAATTATTGTGAGATGCAGATTACATTATTATACATTGTAAAATACCACAAAAATCAAATGGAAATAGATAGATATACAGACTTAGATATGTAGATAATGGTTATATAGATAGAGATACACAGTACCATACCTGAATAGCCAGGAAGCTCAATGGAAGAGTGTTTAGAAGTAGACTAGACTACATATGATAAACATAGTGTTACATATCAATGAAAAACAGGCCCATTCAAAATGCTATTGAAATAATTGGATACTTCTTTGGGAAGAAAAAGAATTCCATTCTCAGAAGAACCCTGGATTTCATCCTCAAAACCTACACCAAAATAAATGCCAGGTGACTCAAAGATTTAAATACAAAAAATAAAACCACAAAGGCACTGGGAAAAAAATTGGAAATTTTTTATGAGCCTGATGTGAGGAAGACCTTTCAATTTTTGATTCAAAATGCATAAATTATAAATTTAAATTTGTAATTTATATTATATAATTATATATAATCAAAATGCATCAAAAACTATAAATTAAAATATTAATAAATTCTATTTGCTATACATAACACGTCTGCATTGCAAAACGCACCATAAACAAAATAAAAAGAAAAATAACATGCTGATTAAAATAATTTACATGGGGCACCTGGGTGGCTCAGTCGTTAAGCGTCTGCCTTCGGCTCAGGTCATGATCCCAGGGTCCTGGGATCGAACCCCACATCAGGCTCCCTGCTCCGCGGGAAGCCTGCTTCTCCCTCTTCCCCACTCTCCCTGCTTGTGTTCCCTCTCTCACTGTGTCTCTCTGTCAAATAAATAAATAAAATCTTTAAAAAAATAAAATAAAATAAAATAATTTGCAGACAAAGGACTTCTTAACATATTAAAACTGATAGTTAACTATTCAGTATTATACACTTAAACACTTGTGAAGAGATTTCACATTAGGGGCTCCTGGCTGGCTCAGTTGGTAGAGCATTTAACTCTGGATCTCTGGCTTATGAGTTTGAGCCCCACTTGGGCACAGAGATTACTTAAATAAATAAATATTTTTTTTAAAAACGAGATCTTACATTAAAGTGTTCTTACCACACACACACACACACACACACACACACACACACACAAAAGACAAAATGGAGCAAGAGGAAAGTTTTGGATGTGTTTTCCCTTGATTATGATAATGATGATGATTTCACAGATGTATGCATATCTCCAAATCCACCAAATTGTATATATTAAATATGTCTAGTTTTTTATATGTCAGTTATACCTCAGTAAAACTGCTTTTTAAAAATAATAGAAATTTAAAAGGACAGTGAATGCAAGTAGGTAGTTCCTAAAAGAGATACTCATGATGCAAACAATGGAAAAAATGCCTATTTCTCACTCAAAATGAGAGAATTGTACATTAAGACTACTGAGAGTTACTGATTTTCAAAAACTTACCAGATTTCGTATTGGCAAGGATCAAAAAGTTTAGTTACTTATTGTTGGCAATATTGTAAGGAAATCAAATATTCTCATAGATTTTTGGTGGGACCATGAATTATTAGAGTATTTATTCAGAACAAATTGCCAATATTTATCAAGATGTAATTTGCTGAGTCTTCTGACTCAGAAATACTGTAGAAATTTATCCTACATTGTATTTGTGTGCAATTGTGTGTATGTGCAATTGTATGAAATGTATGTATAGGCATATTCATTGCCACATCATTTGTAAGAACAAAAGATTATAAACTGAATGGTGGTCCGTATAGACTCATAATTGCAAAGATCTGGTCAATTTATATGAAGGAATACTGTGTCCTTTAAGGATATGACCTCTAAGAAAACAAGATGCTGAGAGTACTAGAGGGTATGCTACCATTACTATAGAATAATGGTGATAGTAATCATGACTATTGTATGCTTATATTCAAATATGCATGCTTATATGAATAGAGTATCACTGACAGTATACTCATGAACTGATAACAGCAGATGCCTCTTGAGACAGGACTCGAGAGTCTGGGGTGGGCACTGAGAGGTAGACCTACTTTTCAATGAGCCCCTTTACCATCTGTTAAATTTTTTATCCTGTATATGTGTTACCTAAGAAAAAAAATTAATCAATCTTAAATTCATTTAGATCCCAGTTCAAATCCTACATCTGCTCTTTCCAGCTTTGTGACCTTGAGCAACTGCACCCCATTCTCCCTCCCTGGGAAGCAGGGACGATCATAATGGCCCCTCGCAGGCTGTGATCAGGGCTACCTGAGGCAATCATGAAGAAGCACCCTGCCCAGCGCCCGCAGTGACATGTAATTGCTTAGTAAATGACATCCACCTCTTTTACGCAAGAATTAAAGTAAGTTTCATCTAACTCTCACAACTTAATAAGGTGCATAATTGTGCCTTGCTGTGTTTTTAATTTTCTTTGTAATACACGAATGACTTAAACATCTGGCTTCCTTAGGCATAATTAAGCAAGAGGGGGACCCGTATACATCACCAGTCAGGCATACCTCTTTCCCCAGTGGAAAATAACATTTTTTTATTTCAAGAGCCAAGTCTAGGTGTTAACTAGCCCTTGGCACAACTAGAATAAGATGAAAAGGACGAAAGCTGCCAAAGCACTATTAGGCACTGGCCTTGGATCTCAGATACCTGGGTTCAAACCCGGCCTCCGTCACTCCTGACTGCCACAGAGCAGTCCTGGGTTGTACTTTGCTGCCCTTCCATAACATCACTTTAAAATAGAATACCCTGCAGAGGTGCTATCTGGATTAAATAAAGTCAGTCTAGACAAGCATGCAATCCATGCTAGGCACTCAACAAATATTTTTGGAAGAGTATTAAACATTTACTTGTGCGAGAAGCAAGAGATGACCCCTACCTTCAAAGTCCTTACAAACTGGTAGATGAAACAATGACTCTGATAACTCAAGCAAAAGCCACTTGAAGAGGGTAAGCATGACTAATACAGACTAATCACCAGTGAAAGGGTAGCCACGTTCACTACTGGTAGACGGAATATCAAGGAGGAGAAAAAGCATCCTTGTGAGAGCCAGTCCTCCACACTTCAAACCAGCGGAGTACTCAGGAAGGTCGAAAGGCTGTAGGGAGCAGGAAAATGGGTGCGACGTGAGAAGTCACAAAAAGCAGAGACACTTTGAACTTTTCTACTTTCACACAACACATGAAAATCTGACTTTCCTGACCTGAGGAAAATGTGAGCTATCCAGTCCACTCACACACAAACACTTCTTTGGTATTTTAGGTGTTGGAAGGCTTTAGTGAAAATTCTCTTGCTCATTCACCCACCGTCTTATATGCACACACACGTGTGCACAGGCATGCATACACACGTACAGGCATGTGTGCACGCAGGCATGCACACCCCAGGGTGCTTCCTACCACTCGCGGTAATTTGGTGAGGACTACTAAGGCGGGTGAGACCTCCAGCCCCTCCCCCATGCCCTGGGTCTCGAGGCGGTGGGACTGCAGAGACTCAAGGCCACATGCCTGGGGACACAGCACTGCCTGATCCAAGGAAGTGTTTGTGGATGCACGGGAGCGACTGCCAAGCAGATGCTCTCCGGAGGAGGCTTAAACAGCTGTTAGGTGTCCAGAAAGCCCTTGCGAGAATGCTTTTATAAGGAAGGCAAGTATCAACTAATTAGCAACACACAATTTTTCCCATTTTAGGGCAAAGAAGACGGTCCTGGAATTAAGGAGCCAGGATAGGTTCATTTCAGTGTCACTAGCACGTTGGCAAAACCTATGGTGTGCAAGTGCTTTTTTGGGAAGCAGAGGCCAAGTGGGGCATCGAAGTGAAGAATCTTATGGGGCAGACAGGGACCAGCGTGAGGGCGAGGGGCACCTTTAGTACAAAGGAGAAGGGAAACTTGCCAAACTGAGGAGGAAGAGGCATACAGGACTGTCCCCGAAATGCGGTCTTAAGATCTGTTCTGGGAGGACGTCACTGGGCAGCCTTTCTCCTCACCACTTCTGACTACAACTTATTGCCCATGTCTACGTAATCAATTTTGAGGTCAGATGCCACCACGTCAAACTTCTAAGTGGAGTAAAGACTCCCACGTGGGGGCGCCTGAGTGGCTCATCACTTAAGCAGTCATCTTCAGCTCAGGGTCCCGGCATCCAGCCCCGTGTCCACCGGGCTCCCATGGTAGCTCAGCAGAGAGTCTGCCTCTCCCTCTGCCCCTCCCCCTGCTCGTGCTCTCTCTCTCTCTCTCTCTCTCTCAAATAAATAAATAAAATCTTAAAAAAAAAAAGAAACCTCCCACATGGTGAACTATTAACTTCTTGATGGTACACACACATTTTGTGTTCTCCACGGTGCCAGACACAGCGGGTGCACAGGGTCAGTGACAACTGATATTTTAGGTCCAAATGTTTCTTCAACATTGGGAGCCTTGCTAAGATCTGCCATTGGGACTCCAGCCCAGGGTGATGGTTTTCAACTTTCCAGTCCAATTCTCCGCCTACTAAGACGGCTTTGTCCGTGACAATGAATACATTAAATGCATATGTATTAAGTGCCCACCGTGTGTGTGTGTGTGACACCAGCCAGTGGATGTTAGGGAGGCCCCAGGGAGGAGCAACACTTCTGCAAGGGAGATTATCCCAGCTCTTGCTGCCTTTCGTTGGCATATCTGAGATTTGGGTGTACCCCGCTGTACCCCTGCACTATGAAGGGTAGACTGTAAATAAGGGAGAAGTGCTTGAGAACTTGCGTGAGTGCCTTAGGGCAGCAACACCCTGAACCCTCACGAATGGGGGAAATGGGGCACTCAAGGAGGATGAACACCCTCTTAGCACCTTCTCCCCCACCCATGCCAGAGAGCGTGTTGGCAGGTTGAAAAATCAAAGCTTTGGCCATGTCTCTCCCTCAGTTTGATTCATCTGCAAGGGCATTAACTTCTCCTACACCTCCACTAAGCAGGGTTTTTTTTAAGGATTTTATTTATTTAACAGAGAGAGAAAGAGCACAAGCAGGGGGAGTGGCAGGCAGAGGGAGAAGCAGGCTCCCCGCTGAGCAGGGAGCCCCACGCAGGACTCAATCCCAGGAACCCGAGATCGAAACCTGAGGTGAAGGCAGACGCTTAACAAACTGAGCCACCCAGGCGCCCCTAAGCATGATTTTAAAATCTGTGCTGGTGAATGTTTATTTCATTTCAGATCCACTGGGCCCACATCTAAGGTTAATATCGCATGCTCTTCAGAACGAATTCCAAGCCCTCTCACAGCAGCCTTGCCAGGGACCTAGAGACTCCTGGCCAGATGGAGTGACATTTTGAAAAGTTTTTGGTGTGTCCCATCTTCCCAGACAAGATGTGAGTTTCTGTCAGTCTGCCCTCTTTCAAAGCCCGGTGGTCTGCAGGGTGCCTTGGAGCCGAGCTTCCCCTCCCCCAATTAATCCGTTTATCAGAGATGATGCGGGCAGGGCTTCCAGCCCAGGCAGGCAAGGGCTTTCAACAGAGCCCATCTGGAGGGGTCAGTCTGCAGAGGGACGTGATCAAGGCAAGCGACAGGCCTGGGATTGTGCTAGGCACAGAAGGCTCCCTGGCTGAAAGCCGTGGTCTGGACGACTCGGGAAGCTTTTCCCATTGCACCTGCATTGGCTTGCTGCAGTCAAGCCCTCCCACACCTAAAATCGCCCTGTTGTTCAGGAGGATTGGAGCTGTTTGCCCCCAGAGTTTGAAAACTTTCCTTCCCAAGGGTAGCAGTTTGTCAGAGAGGTGGCCAGGCATTCAGATTTCACTCGCAATCCGGGAATCGCTATGAGGCTGTGTGTTCTTGCCGGGTTTGTTCACGTCCTCTCTGCTCTGCAAAATGGGACTGCCCAGCTAACTTGGCATTGTAGAGGGTTGACTAGGACGAGCTATTGTTGGAGATGATTGTCCAGGGAGGGCAGCCTACAGAGCTGCATTTCCACTTGGTGTCAGGCAAGGGCTGCCTGGCCGGGGGCTTCAGTGTTCTTTCAGACCAAACCTCCAAGGTCAAGGGTGTACTGCCTTTTTCGTTTGTTCCCATTCTTTCTCTGTCTCGGTCTGTCTGTCTAGCTCTTCCTCCCTCCCCCGCTTCCCTTCCCTCCCTCACTCTCTCCTTCTCTCTTTTCCACTCTTTTCTTTCGTTGCACTTTCTCTGGAGCCAAGCACAAGCAGGATCTCCCTCTGCCCTTGAGAACCTCTCTTTAAGACTACTCCCAAGAGAGGAGAGAAAGGGGTTTGTCCAATTTATTATCGTAACCAATGCCCAATTTTGTTTTTCTCCATGGCCTCTTCTTTTACAGTTTGTGTTTGCAATATTATGTCCCTTGGAGAAAAAAGAAAAGCTGTTAACAAAGGTGAACTTACTCCGATGATCTAATCTGTTGAATTCCTCTGCAACGCAATGAGTTAAATCACCTGTCGGCCCACATTAGACAGGGCTGTGTTTACAGACCCAGGGGTGGCTTGTGAATTATTTAACTAAGAGGACTCTTGGCTCCGTGTCTGGCTAGACACGGTGCAGCCCCGAGTTACTTTGGAGGTGCTGTTTGCAGCCCCCGAGCTTCCCCTTGGCTGCGGAAACAGCCTGCCAGACACCGTGGGCCGTTGCCAACACCAGGTCTCCTTGAGAACAACCTGAACTTAGCTCCTACACGCTCCAGATGGCTTGCAAACTAGAGTGGAGTCTTGCAGAACCCTTAAAAGCTTTGCCAAACAAGAGAGAGTTGGCAGTGTTCCCACCGAGGCGGTAGGTTTGCCCTCCCCACACTGTGAACCTGGGTGTTATAGCTGGGGTTTGGAGAGTCCATTTAATAACACCCGCCCCGCTCCCTCACTCCCGTCCCCATCGGAGTTTGGATGCACTGAGAGCGAGGGAAGAATGAGGCAGAGGAAGATCAAAATATCACCTTTATTACCAATTGACCTACCGGAGAATGTGGGGGGATGTCCTGATTCGGAACCCCAGAATGGAGGCACGCTTCCTCGCCCAGGGCTGGAAACCAGCCTCACCTGTGGAGGAAGGGGAGAGGCTGGGGGGCAGGGAGGTCAGGGGCCTTCCTCAGGGAAAGCAGCATTTCCTATCTGTCCTGAGCAGCCATGAGGAGCTGTCTCTCTGGGGGACAGAGTCACAGAGATCGGAGGAGCTGGTGCAGATCTTAGAGGCCATTGAAACCCTTTCGTTTGCAAAAGGAAACTGAAGCACAGAGGTTGGGGAATCTCCCATAGTAATGTGGCTTGTTAGAGGCAAGGCCGAGTTCTGTGTACCTCTTCGTCCAAGAGGGGGGGCACCACCCCACTGTGGGTCTCAGGCCCCAGTCCCACCCCCACCTCCTCCTCTGTCCTCCCTGGGATCGGGACAAGCTTAGAGGATGCACAGTAATCTGACTGTTTTTGCAGCAAATGGTAATTTAGAAAAAAATTACTGTTATGAAATCAAGTCAAGTCAAGGTCTTTGTTGACACTTTGTCTGAGCTTTTTCAACTCTGAACGTGCACTTGGGAATGCAGTCAGCTTCTGCCTGAGCCAGAGGGCAGGACAGCCAGCTTGGGGAGAGACAGGGAGGGGAGGGGACCTAATTGGTATGTCACTGGGAGAAGGCTGTTGCCTCCCAGTCAGATGGTGATCACTGTCATGCCTGCTTCTGCAAGTGCTTGGAATTCTAGGCAGCTCCTTGGCTTCTTTCTGTCCTTTGGACACAGTCCCCACTGCTGTATTTTACCCCATCAACAATTTACACTGTCAAAATCCTGCTTCTCCCAGCAACTCACCGTGGTGCTAGATTTGTGCAGTATTTCCCTCAGCTGGTGTTTGGGGCTCAAACCCCAAGTGCTTTGGTCCGAGACCCAGTGGAACACCGACCCGAGGAAAAGGTCCATTCCCTATGCACCCAGTGATGTCCAGGAGGCATGCACCTTTGCCATGGCATTCCCCAAGGACTCTCCTTCCCTCACTGCCTGTGGAGCCACTGAAACCTGAAAGCCCACCGGCTGAGTTTTATTTCCAGCACTGCAATGTCACACGTTCACGCACACACTCATGTGCGTGCACACATGGACACACACACACACACACACACATCAAATTCCTATTCCCATCAAATCTCGGCATCCCAAAATGACCTACATGTTGGCAAAGGCTTCTTATCTGTCAGAAGTTATTATCTAATGGAAGTTTCCTCCCTCTATGACACACGCATTATCGCAAATGCAGATTGTGCTGTTACCCCCACCCCTCCCCACCCCCGTCCTGAACCTTCTGCCTCCCAACTCCCCAGGCTCCTGAACACCAAGGAGAACGTCTGAGCCAGCAAGTAATAGGTCTGAAAGGAGGCCCCTTGGGGACAAAACGGACATTTGGCGGGAACCCACTTATATTTTGGATGGTGCTGTCCTTCTCCCTAAAGCTCAGTGCTGGAAAGCTCCCAACCATGCCAGAACCCACCCCACTGAGGCTCCTGCCAAGCCCCACCTCTCTCCAGGAGCCCTTGGGCCTGGGGGCAGGCCAAGTATGGCCCCTCCCAGCTCTTGAAAGAGCTTCCCTGTGTTATCTCACTCGAACACTACACTGACCTGGGGAAGAGGCAGGGCAGGTGTCTCCACCCCTCCCCATGGAACCGTCATTACCTTGAAGGCAGGAGGGACAAGGCAAGCTGGTCTGGATGGGCCTGGAAACCCAAACAGCACCCACACCGGCACTGGGATTTCAGGGAAATGAAGGAACTTATCTGTCTTAAAACATTTTCAACAAAATGTGTTCCATGATGCTGCCAATCCAATTCATTCGCAAGGGGACTGAGACCCTCAGAGGGGAAGTGATTCCTTCGTGACAAAGCAAGGGTGAGACCCACATGCAAAAAAAGCCACTAAGAGGGCTTATGGAGATGAGACTTCACCCCATTCAGCATCTCCCCTCCCTCCAGGACACTTTGCCCCCCCCTCCCCCACCTGTCAGGGCTCTAGAAGGCCCTTCTGTTCCACCTCCACCCACACCCCTTCTGCCTACAGCCCCTCACCTGGGCCTTCCCCACCTTAGAATTCAACTCTCAGACTCCCCCTCCTCCCACCTCCCCACTTCCCACTGTCCCCTGTCCTCTACATGGTCCTCTTCTCTGAGTTGCCTGGTGACAGCTCATTGGATGGACTAACTCACCCCGGGGAGGACTAAGCTAATGGGCTAACCAGTTTCTCTTCCAAGCTGACTAGGTGCATTTTAAGTTGCAGAAGTGACTCCTAGGGGCCATGCCTTGGCTCAAGACGTGCTTCAAGAGCTGGGCAGTGGCAGCTCCAGGATCTCTACATAGAAAGGGCCGTAGAAAGGACCGCGGTCCTTGCTTGGAAGCTGCATTTGCAGAGCAAGCATGCTTTTTTACTTGGACTGTGGTTTTGTTTAAGTTGATAGATATTTGGGATAAGGGAGTAATCACTGCCCTGCCAACTTCTACCCCTGCCATTTAATACTTTCATTAAGATCTAGGTCACTTGTTTTTATGTTCACTAGAGTTCATGGCTGTCCTCTTAAGTCTGGTGCCAGAAGGAAACTTGTCATTTTTAAGTGCAGACTCATCATACAGATGAGGGCCCTATCACCTCCCTCACTAAGGTGTGTTTCTGTTAGTGCACCCGTCCTAAGATCCAATTAACCTTTAGCTTTTGTTTGTTTGCTGCCAGATTATATTTTAAGTTTTCGGTTGATTCACTGGCAAAATAGCTTACATTTGGGCTGCAAAGGCATTTATCACTCAAACTGTTTGTGTAGTGTTTTATCTACATGTCTGTGCCCTAAGTGTAGGAGTTTCTATATATTCCTTATCACGGATAGTTTTAGAACAAACAAAAGACCAGCTCTAATCATGATACTCCTCACTCCCGATTCTGTAAAGTAGTGACTTCCTGACCCTCCTGGTTGTGAATCTGGTCTGTGAATCTGGCATTCATTCCCAGCCCTAACGTTAGATGGAGTCTTGGCTTTCAGAAAGCCAGAACTTCGAAGTAGTATGCCGTGTGGCTTCCTGAGGACCAGACAATACACGAGATCACGAGATGTCAACTTAGTTAATTTCGCACATGGAACACTGTCTAATCCGAAAATAATTACTCACCATCTCCTGGGAGAATGTGTGTGTGTGTGTGTGTGTGTGTGTGTGTTTGGGGAGGGGGAACCTGGGAAGGGAATGGAGGGGAGGGGAAGAGAGCAGGAGAGGAAATAGTTTTCATTGCATGCTGAACAGAAATAGCTGGAAAAAGCTAAGGTCTGTGGTCTGTAGCCAGTTTGCTAGGGCCGCTGTAACAAAGCATTGCAGGCTGAGTGGCCTAAACTACATAAAGGTTTTGTCTCAAAGTTCTGGAGTCTCCCAGTTGGGGAATAAGGTATCTGACAGGGCCGGTTCCTTCCAAGGGGTGTGAGGGACAGATGTGTCCCAGGCCTCTCTCCTCGGCTCGTGGATGCTGTCTTCTCCCTGAGTCTTCACATCGTGCCTTTACACATCTCTGGGTCCAAATATCCCCTTTTTATAAGTCGTATTGGATTAGGACCCAGCTGAATGATCTCATTTTAACATGATTAGCTCTACATAGACCCTATCTCCAAACAAGGTCCCATTCTGAGGCACTAGGGGACTCTGAACTTGGGGCAGACACCATTCAGCCATAACCAGGGGATTCACAACGAGGCGGACTAAGAATATCACCGACGCAGCAGGGAGCCCCTGGGAAGTAAGAGCGCGTGGAAATCAGCGCTGACGCTGAGCCCTCCCCCGCCAGCCATTTACCTAGTCAACACCCCTCCGCAGGTGTTTGAGGCCCTGTGGAAGCCTTCCTCCTCGGGTGGGGGACAAAACCCACCCCCTCCCAAATTGTGGTCAGTGTGTCAAATCCAGTAGTTTCTTGATCGGTGTCCCTCCTCTCTACCTCCTGGCTCCCTGCAACTCCTTAACCCATAAGGAGAGGAAGTTCCTTTTCCTTGGAGAAGAGGCAGCAGGTGTTCTACCTATGATCTTTTTCTCCACCGTCCCTCCTGATGACTGTGAGGAGTGGGCGGGGTGGCCTAATGACTGACAAAGCGACAGGACCACGTTCACCCCAGCCCACCTGTCTTCCCCATAGGTGGGGGCTGGACACCCCCAGCTCCCAGGGCCTGCCTCACTGGTCTGCGTGCAGCCTCCACCTGACACTTAACTCGCCCTCCTGTTGCGAAAGAGATGCAGGGAGACTGCAAAACAAAACAAAACAAAACAAAAAGTGCCTGCGAAAGCCACTTCATCTGGGTGATGAACAGAAATCATTGGCAAATGACCCTGCCTTTCTCCCAAGGGGGCTTGCCCGGTTTATTTTCTGATATTGGTATTTATCCCCAGGTTTTCAGTGTGCAGCTGACGTCCATCAGCTGCTTCCCAGAGTTGCTCAGGCTCCTGAGAGTAAAATCAGAATTAAATCAGAGAGGTACATACTGTCTTAAATCTCATTTTCTTGGAGATGAAAGAAGTTTTTCTTTCGGTCTGTGCTTCCAGGAGCAATAAGCAAAGGACTTGGAAATTAAGAAGCACACCTTCTCCTGGGTTTGCAAAACTTGTCCTTCCTTTGGGCAGGTGTGGACCTCCCTTCGGCAAGTTTTGCTGCTTACCCTGCCTTGTGGTGGGACTTGGAATCTAAGGCCAAAATAAGGCTGCTCTGGGGAGCTCGGGCTAATGCGGAGTTGGGTAATGAAATCATCATTTTCTCTGTAGTTGGAAACCCATGCACGGTGGGTCCCACTCAGCAAGAAGTGACTCGCTGTTTGGAGCGGTGTTTGGAAAGCGTGGCTCCTTGTTGGCAGCTGCTGGCCCCCTGAGGCAACAACACAAAAGAGCCCATCCCTTGCCCCCTGGAGGGAGCAGCAGAACCTTCTGTGGTTACTCCGTTGCCTCAGATGGAAGAAGAAATTAAAATCTATTATGAGAGAGGAGAGATGAACATTTCTCGGGAGCGACTATCTATGTGCCGGGCACTGTGTGCTAAGAGCTTTTGCCTACGTACTCATTTACATTTTAGAAATAAGCTGTTGTTCCTTGAAATAAAGTAATTCCTGGATTCTAAAGAAACTTGGGGAAATAACAAGCCTAAGAAGAGGATAAAATGACCCATCATTCCTTGATCTAGTCTGTTTAATCCCTTGGTGGCTGGAACGAAAAGGGGAGACCGATCAGTTCTGCCTTCGTGTGGGGGGCAAGAAGAGGCCTGGAGCATTCTCTGGCACAGGAATGTAGTGAGGGGAAGGACCCAAACTCTGCAGGGGGACCACAGCCTCTGGGCAGGCAGTTACAGCCTGGGAAGGGGAGTCCAGCATCACTTAGGTATGTGTTCCAGAAAACATCAGCCCCCAGGCTGCATGTTCAGAAATAGCATTCATTAGCTGCAGGAGAGGCTTGAGACATGAAACCCCAATGGAAGCCTTGCTGCCGACCACTGGCAGCACCAGTCAGGGTTGACCAGGGCCCTGTCCCACAGGATCCAGCAAGACTCCAGGATGCTACGTGCAGGGGCTCAGGGGCTTCCTCAGGAGAAGAGGCAGGAATTGTCTGAGGTCGGTGGTGTCACTGCACCGCCTTCTGCACGGCCCCCTGGGGGACTGTACCCCTTTTTCCTCAGGCTCATGAAACATCCCAGAGGGGCCTCTCCCCTAAAAGGTGAGCACCAAGGGAAGGACTTGCCTGTCTGGTTTCCCAGCACCTGGTGCATCGTGAGTGTTCAAATATATTTGGAATAAGGAATGATTCACCTTCTGTTTCTCCTTTAGGACTGCTTTGCCTGATTTTCCCCCTATGGAAGGGAGGGTCCCCCACACTGTGATTTGTCTCAGTCTCCTCCCTCAGGGGTAACTTGTGTGCTCACTGGAGCAGTTCGGGGCATCAGACATGAAGAATGGTATAATCAAAGAAAATGCCCTGGGAAGAGAAAATGACACAATTGGGGGCAATGGGGCTGTGATCTGAGGAAACGAAGAGCGGGCCCCAGGTGGTGCCATGGCCAACTTCAGTGAGATGTTTAGCACCAAGAAGTGGTACCACCTCGGGTTCTTCTGAGCATGAGCAACAGATGGTCCTGAGCCAAGCAGACAAACTCTGGTTCTTGCCTCATGTCCTTGGAATGGAAAAAGGGAGCAAAAAATATAGACAATTTATAATACATACGTGTGCGCATGGACTGGTAATATCAAGGGCCATTTCCTAGAGGAGGGGCTTTTGAACAGGCACTGGAAGCATGACTAGGACCCGGCAGGGTTTGCAGTGGGTCGATGAAGTACAGCGTGAGCAGGAGAGCGTGCTGGGAGTTGTTTGCAGATGGAGTGTCCAGAAACAAAAAGCATTCTGGGAGCTGATGCTGGAAAGGTCATTCAACACCAAATAATAGAGGACCCTGAATTCCCTAGCAGGAAACCTGGCGTTTATTTTGTAGCAAGAGGGAACCACAGCAGGATTTTGAGGAGGGGATAACTTACATAAATTATTTCAAGCCCTAAAATTCACTCCAGTTGCCATTTTAGTTGTTCGGTTTGGAGTAGGGCAAGGTGTTGAGGTAGAGTCAGAAAGGAAGCATCTGCTCATGCTCAGATGTAAGCCAGAAAGAATGAGTGATTTCAGAGTCCTGGGTGTCCTTGGGGTCAGACGGACAGGTGTTATGTTCCTTGCTCCTCTCCAGGAGGAAAAAATTGTAGTCATATTCCAGGACACTGGATAGACCAGTTTTTCCTTGGAACAAAGATATTGTTAGGCTCTCTCCAGCAGTAAGTGGAAGGTGTTATACATGTTAAAACTAGAATCTTTCTATAGAAACTTAATATGAAAAGATGCATATTCAAATTTGGAGCATTTTATCCTGCTAATTATTTGGACTGCGTCTTCATGTGGTATTCCTTGTGGGCTAGTTCTCCCGTGGTAGGCCAGGTTGAAGAATGTGGCAAGATAAAATTTGAGATGGAAATAAAAAAGGATATTTGTTTTTCCACGTATAGAATGTGGTGTTGGCATTAATTAATGAGCTACTGTGACTCACTGAAGAAGTCCTTGGAAGTAACCTCTGAGCCACCCATCTTCTAATTGGTCCCAGGTAGACCAGAAACTGAAGCGTTTAAAATGTCATGGAAACAATTACTTCAGGTTATAGACAGATGTTTTTGCTGTCCTCAACCCTGACATCTTCCCCCAAGCAGACAACCACAATTCCTTGGTTTGGCTGTTAAGCTATTCAGAAGGAACAGAGAACAGTGGAATGTGAGGAAAGCCACCCACTTCCTCTCCAGGAGGACAAAATTCTAATCTGGTTTGGAAACAATGTAGAATACTGATATTCCAAACATGTATTCATGAGTAGGGGTCACCGTATGTATTAGTTTTCTCTTGCTGCTCTAACAAATTACCTCAAGTTTCATGGTTTAACACAAGATAAATTTACTATTGCACAGTTCTAGTTGTCAGAAGTCTGAAATGGGTAGCTCTGGGCTAAAATCAAGATTTGGGGTGGAGGGCATACCTTTTGAAGGCTCTAAGGGACAATTTGTTTTCTTGCTTTTTCTAGCTTCTAGAGGTCACCATATTCCTTACCATGTAGTCCTTCCCTTCATCTTTAAAGCCAACAGAGTCTCATTTCTCTGACATTTTTTCTATGGTCACATCTCCCTCTCTAAGTGACTATAGCTGGGAAGAGTCCTCATCTTTCATGGACACATAGGATTTGGCTGACCCCACCTGCATAACCCAAGCTAATCATGCACCCGTCTCAAGGGCCTTAACTTGAATCACACCTGCAAATTCTCTTTTGCCATAAGGTAACAGATTCACAGGTTCCAGCAAGTAGGATGTGGACAGCTTTTGAGGGGGTCATTTCTTCTGCCTTCCACACTGTGTACTGAACTTTTAAGCATAGGATATGGCCCCATCTTCTGCCTTTTCTTCCACTCTGCTAAAGAATTAGGTGAACTGGGGTCTGCTTGGGAACTGCTCTGGCAGCTGGTATACGGATCCAGAGAGCCAGCTCTGGGGCAAGACAGCCTAGGTTTGATAACCCGTGTTCTCATTATTCAACAGCCTCATTTGGCCTTGGACAATTTGCTTGCCCTAAGTATCAGTGTGTTTCTCTATAAAGGGAGTAGAATAAGAAGCAGATGGCATACAAATTAGGGCAATTTGAGAAGATTATAATAGAGATTTTAGGTCCTCTCACATTGCTAGAATGTTTTATTGATCAGTGTCCATTTTCCTCATTTGCATTGTAGCTGGCCTTCTGCAGTCCAAGATTCCTTATTCCATGGCTCACCCAAAGGACCTGCTCCACTCATATTTCCAAGCAAACAATAGATTCTTATACAAGAGACACTATGCCTTCTAAAGCTTTGCTGTTCCAGCCAAGCTGAGGGGAAAGTCATTTGCCCTAAAATATCATCAACAAGCCATTTGTTCATTGACCTAGAATGTCATTCTTGTCTGTTTTCCTCTTCAATTAAATGGGGGAAAATGTTTTCCATAAAAGTAATTTATGAAGCACTACATCCAGTAATATTGAAACCATAAAAATAAGCCTCCAGGAGACAGAACAAGGAACACTACTTTATCCTTCTACCCTGGCGTTGCCCCCCGGGTAATGTCAAGCATAGTGCACTGGGGAGCTGCTCTAAGCTCAACTGATACTTGGGTGCCTATGGAGCAATTCTTTGAACATTGTTGCTAAGGTTCATGGAATCTTGAGATTTCTGTTTATTTAATCCATTTCCAAAGCAGAATGATCTTTAAAAATGTAAATACCAAGTTCACTTTAAAATGCAGACCCTAATATATTAAGCATCCCATTAATGCTGGAATCCAAGATAAGTTCTTTAAGGATATAATACTCATGAGGGTGCCTGGGTGGCTCAGTCGTTAAGCATCTGACTCTTGATTTCAGCTCAAGTCATGATCTCAGGGTCCTGAGATCAAGTCCCACAGAGGGTCTGTGCTGGGCGTGAAGCCTACTTAAGATTGTCTTTCTCCCTCTCCCTCTGCCCCTCCCCGACCCCTCTCTCTCTCTAAAAAAAAAAAAAAAAAAAAAAAAAAGATAGTACTCATGATATGTAAGTAATGTCAATGTCCATCAATAGGTGAATGGATAAAGATGAGATATATATCTATAGATATATGTATATCTCCACAATGGAATATTACTCAGCCATAAAAACAATGAAATCTTGCTATCTGCAACAACTGGATGGCCTTGAGGCTATTATGCTAAGTGAAATAAAACAGAGAAAGACATACGACTTCACTTATATGTGCAAAACAAAGCAAATGGCCGAACAAGACAAATGGAAACCAACTCATTGATACAGAGAACAAACTGGTGGTTGCAAGAGGGGAGGGAGGTAGAGGGATAGGCAAAGTAGGTGAGGGGATTAAGAGGTACAATCTTCCAGTTATAAAATAAATAATACAAGGGGATGTAATGTACAGCCTAGGGAATATAGTCAATAATATTGTAACAACTTGGTCTGGTGACAGATAGTAACTAGGCTTACTGTGGTGACCATTTTGTAATGTATATAAATATTGAATCGCTATGTTGTACACCTGAAACTAGTATAATATTGTATGTCGATTATTCTTCAATTAAAAAAAAGAACATAGCACTCATGTCACTCATTCAATTATTCATCAATAAATATTTACTGGTCATCTATTAGGATTAAATAATGAGAAAAATAGTCTAATGGGTAAATGCAAGTACAAGTTAAAGTGATAATTGACATAGAGAAAAGATAGAGGGTCCTGTTAGAGCTTATAACAGAATAAGCACTGAGAACCACAGACGAATTTTAAGCGGGGGAGTTAAATGATGAATTTTTTCCTTCAAGGGTATCACATGGGTTGCAGTATGGAGAACAGATCAGAGAGGAATCAGGCCTGCCCAACCATCCTTTTTGAATGTTCTTTGATACAGGATCTTTGTGCCAGACAATGTTATTTGGTTAACCCAACCCCATTTCTGTTCCTCTCTTCCCATGCTTCCATGGGGTATGGAGGCTGGATAAGCTGAATGCCTTTTGCCCAGCTCCTTTTGCCATGTGACCCTGCTCTGGCCAATGAGACTAGAGCAGAGATCTGTTGGCATCTTCTGGGAAGGTATATGCTTTCTGGATAAAAGGAGTAAGAACAGCTGTACCAACACTCTGCCCTTCCTGCCTTTCTTATTATTATTTAATGTAGATGTGATGCCTAGAGCTGGGGCAGCTGTCTGGCAAGCATGAGGGAAAGTCCATGATGGTGGTTCACACAGAACTCTGTAACTGCACTAATGCTACCAGTCACCCATGTGCGCATTGCCTGTTATGTGGGAAAAATAATCCCCCATGTTTAGAGGTTGAATTTTTTTTTTTTTTTTTGCTTTCTATCAAAAGCATTTCAGACTGATAACAATGATTCAAAAGTAAGTTTAACTGAAAACAAATTAACAAGCATTTCAATCATTGTCATAGCCAGCACAAAGACTCTCAGAATTCCCCTCATGTCTTTGAAATCATCGTCTTTCGAACGGGATGGTGAAAAAGGAAAGGGAGTTCCCCTTGTGATGACCTCTGAAAGTAGTATTCCTTACTGCTTTGTGTTTCATTGGCAAGCTCCTTTGGAGCCCATACTTGGCTCTGTTGCCACATCCTTAACTTTGAGCCTCAATGCCTGAATTTTTCTGAAATGTATTAGTCCATGATGAAAGGGAACAGACTGTCTTTTACCCACTTCTGTAACAGTAGAAACTAAAACTATGCCAGGCACTTTGTAGGCGCTCAATAAATGTCCACTAACCCAGTAAGTGAAGCTGAGTACGTTTAGAAGTTGAGAATAGCAGTGTGCTATGTTTTTAAAAATAGAAATGAAAAATCGCCTGATCTTATGGAACACATATGGGACAGAGCATGCTCAGTGAAGCATACACATTTTGGATTAAGAAATGTGATTATCATTTGTCAACTCTGATTCTTGCCTCTGGGCTGATAAGATGTGTCCAAAGAGTCATTTTCACTCATTCACAGACACCTAAACAAAAGGGGTCTTTAATAAAATGCAGGAGCTGGAGTGACAGGCATTAGTAGTGAGAAATAGGCAATTGATTGTAAAGTCAAGATGAAACGCTTCAATAAAAAAGACCTTCATGCCTGAGGCATGTATTTTTTGCTAAAGTTGTGGTGGATATATATATATTTTTTTAAATAATGGTAATATAGTTTGCCTATTCTTGAAGTTTTTAAATCTTCCACTGAGGAAAAATTGGACAGGCTAAATACATTGGTTCACTGGATAATTAATTTACACAAACAAAACTAACATTGGCCCTTTGTCCTTCCTGTTAGGAGTGCCATCTGTATCAGCAGAGATGAGCAGGCATGGACTGGTCAGTAAGGAACAGTGTCAGGGCCTCTTTGGATCATGTCTCTGTCTGGCTTCTAATGACATTTGTCCAAAATGATTTCTGAAAACATTAAAACTCCCTGGTCCTGCTCAGCATGCCACCTTGCACAGGGAAGGGTTCTGTGTGGAGCCACCAGGCAGACGGGCAGCGTGGTGAATGGGGACCCAATGGCCTGACTGCCTGTCCTGTTCTTTCCTTGCAGACACAGCTTTGCATTTGTCAAGTCAGTGAAGGCTCTTGTGTCCTAGAACTAGAAATCTTCGTTTAGTGACCAGGACTCTCACTGTAGAGATGAGGGCAATAACGTCCAGAGAGGTTAAGGAACTTGTCCAGGGTTGACCCAGCACATCAGTGAAGCTGAGGCTAACATTTCTCCTGGGCCTCAGACCAGTGTTCTTCCTGCGGTCCTGCTGTGGCCTCACTTTGTGGAGAGATGGTTGCTTCTCCTCACGCCTCTCTTAATCCGACAGCTCTATCAGTGAATTCTGTCTACTGTCTCATGACATTCCTCAGTTCAAAGGAAACCCACCCTATGGTGGGTTTCCATTTGTCCTGCTGTTTGGAAGAATGTTCTACCTGCATGTCAGTGCTGAGTTTTGAGCTCCTTTGTAGGAAGGTATCCTGGTTGTTGGGACTCATCCAGGCAGAACCTGCTGAGCAGGCCAAAGAGGTTTTTTGCATCACTCACTGTCAAATAAGGGCCACCTTGTATTGATTGGCACAGGGAAACTGAGGTCCAACATTCTCTCTTATGACACGGAGCTTCATATTAAAGGGTATCAAGGAATTGATGTTGCTCTTCTCCAGGAACAAAAGTATTAAAACTTAGATGGGACTGAATAGCCAAGAAACTATAAGTAGATACCTTCCCATCTCTCCAGTCCCAGGAGCTGTGATCTATGAGTAGAAGATAAATCTCACCAAGTCTCCGGGACAAAGAGAGAAAAAACACAGAGCAGCTAGGCATCAGCAGTGGACCGAAATAAATCCTGAGATGGTTGATAATCTGATTATCTGGATCGATTTCTCTCTTTCCTTTTCCACCCCCTTAGGACTGAGCTAAACTTCCCCTTCAATGCAAACGGTATTAAGTGCTTTGTATCTGAAGAGCATGTCAGCAGACACTGGTTGAAAATAAGGTGAATCTTGGATTTGGTGGAGCTTGGGCATCATTAGAGTCAGGAAGACTTGGACAAGAATTTGGGCTTTGCCACTTATTAGCCATTTGTCCTGGGGTAAATCTAACCTTTCTCAGCCTAAATTTCAACATCTTTACTAAGTAACTTTAAGACTGAGAAATAAATTATATAATTTATTTAAAACAATACCAAGGACAGCGTTGATCATATGTAGGTGTTCTGAAAATGTTTGCCATTATAACGTATATAAACCCCTGGGAGCCCACTTTGGGTTTTTTGGTAGGTCGGTACTCTTAGCATTTCACCAGAAACCATGACCAAAAAAAATTCAGAAGTAGTATTATTAGCTGATATTGCAGAGGACCATGATCCAGAATCAAACTCAGCTATTACAAATTTTCATAACACAACAACAGAATGGGCTACAGAAGAGTATAGGCCCTGATAATTTTTAAGTAAATGGTGGATGGTATAATTGGAATTTTTGCATCCTTAAAAAGCGCTGGATTTTAGGATGCCCCACCTCAAGGACTCATTGATTCTTATTACTAAGTATTTGTGTGGCTTCAGCAATTTCTGATCCGTGCATTTATTTTAGAGCCCCATTGTATCAGTAAGCTATAGCCATAATTTTTCTGCAGAGCAAACCACCCAAACTCAGGGGATTACAACAATAAGCTCCTGAGTGTGCACATCAACTGAGGTTTGACCTATCCAGCTGTAGGTTGAGTCCCTTCTGCTCCAGATGTCTCTCACCTTCCTTGGAACAAAAACTATCTGATACAGGAGGGCAAGAGAAGACGATGAGCATGACCATGCAGGTACATTGAAAGCCTCTGCTCACATCATGTTCAGTATCCTCCCATTAGCCAGGCAAGTCACATGGCCAAGCCCAAAAGTCAAGGGGCAGACTCTCTGCCCACTGTGAGGCCAGGGCATAGAATTGGGTAATTATTAATACTATGGAGGAGTCGAGAATTGGGGACCAATGAACATTCTTCAGCACCTCTGGTGTTGTAAACTATTGCTGCAATGTAATTCCCTTTCTGGTCACTTAAGGTGGTTGTCCTTTTGATCTGGCTGTAACCTCTGATAAATAATATACCTCTTGGCACATTGTGAGCCTACATGAGAAGATAGGTCTTCTTTAATAAATACATCCTTTTAAAATTCGGTGGTGTGATGAAATGACTACACAGAGCATAGAAGAAAAGAATTGTGGAGCATTCCTCAGCACAGCCAGTCCTTAAATCCAGCCCACATCAGCAGAGACTGGAAATTACTGTCATCTAATGGCAAGTCAGGAGTCTAACTGAATTGAAATATTGGCTTCCCTCCAATTCCCAATGATTTTGAGTCCATTCTATAAAAAGCATCAATGTAACTGATATATGTGGTTTCAGATAGCACATCAGATCAAAAGCATAGATTACTTTGAAAATATGACCATTTTTTTCTAGGAATAACTCTCCTTGACTATCAGTAAGGAATACTCAGACTACTCTAAATCATTGGGTTAAGTTTAGGAGCAGTAAGGCAGGGCACTAGCTGAGATGATTAACATGAACGTGGATGAAAAGTCTTCTTATCCTGTCTTTTAACAGAATGCAGGTCTTCAGAGAATAACCTTTATTCTTAGCATGATATATCCATCCACTCCCTAAAGGGCCAGGAGCTTAAGATTCATTCTTATTATCACTACTTCTCAGGAAAACCCAGAAATAGCCAGAGGAAAGTGGTCTTCCTGCTTGGCTGCTTTTCTGGGAATCTTACTGAGTGGCAGCACAGCCCAGGAGTTAGAAACCTGAGCTCTGAGGTCTGTGGCTGTGTTTAAACTCAACTGGGTAGCTGTGTGACTTTGAGAAGGTTGTTTAACTTCTGTGGTGGTCATTGGTGCTGCTCACAGATGGTCAGTTCCCCTTTCCTGCTGGCACCCAGAAAACTGGACCCCCTGGCTCCTTTGTGGTAGGGTGATGCCATATAACTAGTTCTGGCTAAAGAATTGTGAGCAAAGGTGTTATATATAACTTCTTGGCCATAACATTTAATAATCAATGCAAGATTCTCCAGAATTCTCTCTTGTCCCTCTAGCACAATGATAAGCAACATTCAAGATGGTGGCTGTTCCATCAGCCTGGGTCTCAGAGTAACTACAATGAGCAGAGTCCCCCTGGTGACCTGTGATAGACTTGAAGCCTGAGAGAGAAATAAACTTGATTGTACTCAGCCATTGTGATTTTGAGGGTTATTTGTTAGAAAAACTTAACCTGATTTACCCTGGTTTGATATTTGAAAAACAGTGGAATCTAGCTTGTGAAGTAATCATGAAGATTAAATAGGATAATATGTGTATATACTTGGAATAATACCTAGCACATAGTAAATTCTTAATATATTTTAGCTATTGTAATATAATTATTAAGTTATTCTGTATCCTAACCTAGTCTCTAATGACTTATTCATATCTATCAAACAAGTTGCCATGTGACTTTGAGAAATTCAACCTCAAATTGCAATACAAGTATGTTAGACTAGATGGGCTAGAGTTTTAAATCTCTAGACTTAGGGGCGCCTGGGTGGCTCAGTCGTTAAGCGTCTGCCTTCAGCTCAGGTCATGATCCCAGAGTCCTGGGATCGAGGCCCACATCGGGCCCCCTGCTCTGCTGGAAGCCTGCTTCTCCCTCTCCCGCTCTCCCTGCTTGTGTTCCCTCTCTCACTGTGTCCCTCTCTGTCAAATAGATAAATAAAATCTTTAAAATAAAATAAAAAATAAATCTCTAGACTTAAAGTTATGTGCATCTTTTATGGAAGTACTCAGAAGATCATCCTTGTGTTTCACAGATATTCTGTTGCTTAGGGCAACAAGATGTATGATAAAACTAAACATCATCTTCTCCCCTTTTCCAGTTGCTCCTTACCCTCAACTCCCCAAACAATAAGATCTATGTCCTTGTCACAGATTGTTCTGTATCCTATTCTGAAGCTTTCTGCCCAGGAAATTACATCTGGCTTGTAAATTCTTAGCTACAAATTGGTTTCCCAATATATGCACCTACATCCTTAGTAATCCATTTTCTCTCTCAGCTCTGTGTTCAACATATATACATAATATCTTGTTTTATTAACAAAATCTCACTGGCTTCAAGCCACAGCCTACCATAGACTTTCTTTTGGCAATGTGGTCTTCTTTAGCCCAAAAGGAGAAGATTCTGTCGTTGTTCCACTTTAATCCTGGCATAAAGTGACCACCCTCACACCACCACAACCAACCACTGAAACCTGTCCTCTAGTTTCTCTGGATTAGAACTTTCCATGTCTTAATTTACAGTATTTATTTTTCTCCTGTGTGATTCTGCCTGGATCCTGCACTGGTCCCAAAGGCCAGATGGTTCATATTGTTCAGCCCATATATAAACCAAATTTGGGACAAAGGAGAAATTTCATTGCATATTGAATTACAAGTTGGATTTCATTAGGAATCCTAATATTTCTCCTTCCTTACCTTCTTGATCTAGGAGTCTGTTCTTGTAGACTATGCTTTATGCTCTTATATATAACCTCATGGCCTCCCCACCCACCCCCAGTGCTTGGTTTATTGCAGATCCTGCTACTACATTTATTAGCTGTCTAGGCGGAGGCTTTTTTTTATATCTGTTGTTCATACATGTTCATACATGTTCATTTTGGCTATTAATAAACTATTACTTTATGGGAGGAAATGACACTTCTTTATCCTCTTTCAGATTGAAGACATAATTACAAAGATGCAAGATGACAAGACAGGTGGTGTGCCCATCAGAACGGTCAAGAGCTTTCTCTCCAAAATTCCCAGTGTTGTCACAGGTAAACACTCTCCTTACAAGTGTTGGTGGCAATAGGAAAGGCTGCTGAAGAGTTGTATAGTCTTGATTGTGCCCTGGGGTGTGTCTGAGAATTTGTGACTAGTAAAGATGATACATTCAATGTGCTTCTTAAACAAAGTCGAGCTCTGGTCATGGTTTCCAGAAGCTACTCTTTGCCAGTGATTCAGAATTGTGTTACCATGACCAGCCCTTCTGTGTACAGGGTGAGGCTTCTGGAAAGAAACAAGCTCATTAATGAACTGGATAGCCCATCAGCAATTTGGCCTATGAGATTTACACAAGTGCAGATATATTAAAGAAAGTATTTTAGTTTTAAACAAGCTTTAAGAAAGTCTTGTGTTCAAATTCTGCAAAATGCTTTTATTTTAAGTTTTTAACTCACTGTACTTGAACTCTTGAAAGAAGTGGTTTTAGAATATTTTTCTGCAATACTTTGAGGATTTTGTGTGTTTTGTATGCTCAGACATTTTTAAAATTAATTATGAAGTGTATCAAACACATGGTTATAGTTTCAGATATAATACTAAAACAGACCACCTGTGCCCAACATCCTGCTTCCTAAATAATGTGTCATCAGTATCTTAGAGCCCCTTGTGAGCCTAATGGATGACATCTGCCTCCCTTTCCACCACAAGTAACCACTATATACTTTTATCCTTATCAATTTGTTGCTTTTCTTCATAATTTTACCACGTGGGCATGCATCCCTTATATCTAAACAGATAACCAAATAAATTAAGATAAAATTGTAGGTAGTTCTCTCATTATCAAAATATAGCTATTTGCTTTCCAAATTATAGAATAATTAAAATAAAAAATACTGACAATACCAAGTGTTGGTGAGGCTGTTGAGCAACTGGAACTCTCACACACTGCTGATGGGAAGGTAAAAATGCAACTACTCTGGAAGTTTCTTATAATGTTAGACAAATGCTTACCATATGACCCAGGAATCCCACTCCTTGGCATTTATCCGAGAGAAATGAAAATGTGCATTCAGACGAAAACTCGTGAGTATTTATAACAACTTTATTTTTAATCACCAAAGCCTGGACACAACCCAAATGCCCTTTAATGTGTGAATGAATAAACAAACTGTGGTAGACCCATATTCATTAATAAAAAGGAGTGAACTATTGATACAGGCACCAACTTAGATGAACCTCAAAGTTATTTTTCTGAGTGAAAGAAGCCAGTCTCACAAGATTGCATGCTATATGATTCCATTTATATGATACTCTAAACAAGCCCAAAACTATAGTGATGGAGACAGATCAGTGGTTGCCAAAGACTGAGAGCTGAGGAAGCATATGACTATAAAGCGATCACATGAAGGAATTTTATAAGGTTACAGTGGAACTATTCTGTATCCTGATTGTGGTGGTGGTGGTAACATTAATTTATATGTAGGTCAAAATTCATAGAACAGCACACCAAAAAAAAAAGAGTCAATATTAGTATATCACCTTAAAAAATAAATACATTCAACTGAGGTACCCATAAGTTTCCTAACTCATTATTCAGACTGTCACTATTTGAACTCAGGTACCAAATAGATGTGGATAATGAAGGATGATTGTATTGTTAGTATGCTCTAATTTTGAAATTTATATAAATGGAATTATAATATTGGCTATGATATATTTTTCATACATTTCTGGATTTTGCTTGATAAAATGTTGTTTAGCATTTTTAAATCTATTTTCATGGCAAGATTAGTTTGTTGTTTTTCTTACTTACCCTCCTTGCTGGTTTGGGTATCAAATTTATGCTAGACTCCTAAGATGAACCATGAATATTTCTTTTGTTGATATTGTGTTGTTCTCTGAAAAATGTTTTTCTCTTTAATCTAGATTTTAGGTGTTTCTTTTCAGTTATTTTATTCTTTTATTTCTAGAAGTTCCATCTGGTTCTTTTTCCAGTGTATTTGGTCATTCATTCAACACATATTTATTAGGTGCTTACTCTGTTCTAAACATTGCTGGGCAGTGGGGATTCAGAAATAAATGAAACAAATAAAAATTTCTGTTCATGGAATTTTAGATTCTAATGGAGGAGACAACAAAATAAATAAGGAAAATTTGCAGAATTTCAGGTCGTGATAAAAGCCAAAGAGAAAAATAAAAGTGTGAAAGGGGGATAGTAGTGTTGCAACTTTGGAACGGGTGGCCAAAAAATACTCTGAGAAGGTAACATTTGAGTAAAGATGGAAGGAAGATGAAAGATTGAGTCATGTGGATATTGAGGGAAAGAGCATTCCAGAAAGCAAGTGCTAAGTCTCCAAGGCAGGCATGCTCTGGCATACAAAAGTCAGTGAAAGAAACAGAAGGAGCAGCTGGAGATGAAGAGGAAAATCAGGAGGACATGGTTTCTTAGAAGCCAGATTCTCAGAAAGTGTTTCAAGGAAGAATGGAGTGATCTACTGTGTCAAAAGCTGCTGATAATCAAGTAAGATAAGCACTGAGAATCAACCTTTGAACTTAGCAACAATTGAATTCAACTGCTGACCTTGATAAGTGCACACTCCGTGAAGCATTTGGGAAAGGGGATAGCAAAAAGCCTTATTGGAGTGGGTTCAAGTTAAAATGGGAGGAGAGTGATTTGAGGTAGTGAGTATAATTAATCTTTGAAGGAGTTTTCCTTAAAAGGAAGAAATGCAGTAGAATATAGAGGGGTAAGTGGAGTCAGACATGTAGGTTTTTAAGTAATATCAAAGTGACAATATGCTTATATGATGATGGCAATGACTCACTAGGGAGGGGAAAATGCTGCAGGAGATAGAGGAAAAATTTGAGAAGCGATATCATTGAGTAGGTAAGAGATTGAATCTAATGCACATTAGTTGGGTTGTTCTAGCTAGAAACACGTACAATTTATTCATAGGAAGACGAGTAGAGGCACAGTAGATGCACAGAGTTGCGAATAAACACCGTGGGGTGGTGGGAGCTTGTAGGAGTCTCCTTCTAATTGTTTCTATTTTCTTAGTAATATGGAAAGGAAAGAAGGTGGAAATGTTAGGTTTGAGAAGAGATTAGAAGCTGTGAAATAGTCATCTAGGGGTGTAAAGAGGTTGTCTGGACTAAGGAAATAGAGTTTGTGAGGTAGCATTAAGGACCCTCTTGAGATTATTAATATTTATGAATTTAAAGAGAGGCAATTCTTTCTTGAACCACATTTAGCTCTCTGGATTTGGACATGTGTCAGGTAGAAAGCTGGACTTAATTAAGGCTATAGCAAGTATGAGAGTATAATAAATCAAGAGAGGCAAGAGAGTAACCGAAATGATTGACCATTAAATTTTAACTGAGTAAGGATGGAAGTGAAACATGAGATGGGTGAGGAATAGTGAAGAGTAGTGAATAGTGAAGATGACCATAAACTTTACAGTCTGGTGGAAAAGGAGTTTTGGGGGCCAAAGTAAGAGCTAGAAATGTAGGGAGTGGTGATTGGATAGTAGAATGTTTGAAATTGGGATTATGGAGGGATTGCAATTTATTGGTGGTCACAAGATATGAGGTATGACCATGGGAATAAATGACTGAGATAGGATGGAGGTAGAAGAGAGGAGGTCAAGGAACTAAGGGGCCATGATTTGGGAAGACTGAACTATGTGGATATTGAAATCACTACAGGGGGGTAGTTAGAGAGGGTGATTGTGAGTCTGTGGTTAAAATCTTCATGGAATGAGAGAGAGCCCTAGGCATCAGTAGATGACTTTCACAACAAGAGGTATAGGTGGTTTAATCTGATGTTATGAGAGTCAAAGCTAATCATTTTTGGTAGAAGAGGCAGGGAATGAAGACAGTCTAAAAGAAGACATGAGAAGCTAGGGTGTCACTTACCTGCCTTCAAACCTATGGTGTGTAAGGCATGGGAGGGAAAATAGCCACTGCCTCAGAGAGCTGCAGGAAACCAGGGCTGTTGAGAAAGAACAAGAAGACGAAGGGAATATTCACTGAAAAAGATGAGGATATGAACAATTTTATGTATGATTGACCATGAGTTCCAGAAGGCAAGTGAAAGGCTTTCAGGAAATGGTATATATATAACCTGGGTAATAAGTGTCCACGGTTGCTATGTACCAGGCACTAGAGTAGTCACAGGAGATGTAAAGATAAATAAAAACCTAGTCTCTGCTTTTCAAAAACTGTTAATCTAATGAGAGAAACAGACACAGGTACACCAATAATTATATGAGCTGTGTGTTATGATAGAAAAAATGAACAAAGCCCAGAAGAAAGAATCATGAGTTTTTCTTGAGTAGGTCTGGAACATTTCTCTGAGGTTGTATATCAGTTTTCTATTACTGCATAACCAGCCACCGCAAATTATAATGATTTTTTATTTCTTGTGATCATGATTCCATGAATTGGTAATCCAGGTAGTTCTTCTGCTGGTCTTACCCATGAGGCCCTAGTCATCTGATGGTTCAGTGGAGACTAGAGGTCTGTGATGGGCTTACTCATTTGTTTGGCAGTGGTGCTTACTCTTAGATGGGGCTTCAGTTCTCCTCTGTGTCACCTTGTATCACCCAGCAAATTAGACTGGGACTGAGACTGATGATCTCAGAGTTCTAAGGGGGAAAGGGAGAAAACTACAAGGCTTCTTAAGGCCTAAACTCCGGAACTCATGCAATGTTAAGTACCTGTAGTCGATTCTCCAAAGCAAATCACAAGACCAGCCTAGATTGAAGAGGATAGAGAAACCAACTTCTGGTGGAGGAATAGAATGTCACATTGACATAAGGAGACGTGATTCTTTAGGGGCCATTATTATAATGATCTACCACATGAAATCATTTTAGAACTGGATCTTAAACATAAGTTGGAAACTGGGGAAGGTCATTCCAGGCAGAGAAAATAGAATTTTCATGGGCCGAAATGCATGAAAAGTATGACAGATTGCAGCAGAGATGAGCTCGTTTATGTGGTTATAATTTAAAATGCATGTATGTGTGCATGTATTTGAAGAGAGGAGTACATTGGCAGATTTGAAGAGAGGAGTACATTGGCAGAATACCCAGAGAAATTAAAAGGATATGAGACTTAACCTTAATAAGAGATTATAGGGGCACCTGGGTGGCTCAGTGGGTTAAGCATCTGCCTTTGGCTCAGGTCATGATCTTAGGGTCCTGGGATCGAGCCCCAGATCAGGCTCCCTGCTTAGTGGGGAGCCTGCTTCTCCCTCACCTTCTGCCGCTCCCTCTGCTCATGCTCTCTCGCTCAGTCTCTCTGTAAAGTAAAATAAATAAAATCTTTAAAAAAAAAACAACAGATTATAAAGGAACTTGACTTATAGAATTTATCTCAAAGGTAATGGTTTTAAATAGGAGCAACATCATATCTATGTGTTAGAGGCACCCCAATGTTCATAGCAGCAATGTCCACAATAGCCAAACTGTGGAAGGAGCCGAGATATCCTTCAGCAGATGAATAAATAGAGAAGATGTGGTTTATATATGCAATGGAATATTACTCAGCCATCAGAAAGGATGAATATGTACAATTTACACTGACATGGATGGAACTGTAGGGTATTATGCTAAGTGAAATAAGTCAGAGAAAGACAATTATCATATGGTTTCACTCATATGTGGAATATAAGAAACAGTGCAGAGGATCATAGGAGAAGGGAGGGAAAACTGAATGGAAAGAAATCAGAGAGGGAGACAAACCATGAGAGACCCTTAATTCTGGAAAACAAGCTGAGGGTTGTGGAGGGGGAAGTAGGTGGGGGATGGGGCCATTGGGGGATGGGCATTAAGGAGGGCACATGATGTGATGAGCACTGGGTGTTATATGCAACTGATGAATTATTGAACACTGCATCTGAAACTAATGATGTACCATATGTTGGCTAATTGAATTTAAATTAAAAAAAAAAGCAGGAAGAGACAGGGAACATGAAAACTGGTTAGAGAATCTTTAGATGAGGGAGTCTAAGCAGGAAATAAGGAGTCAGAGTATCAACTGGAACCACAGCTTTAGAGCTGCTCCTCGTTTCATTTTCACAAAGATTCTGTAAGGTAAGAATTGTTCTTATCTCCATTGTACAGGTGAGGAACCCACTAATTCAAGAGCATAAGTTGCTTTTCTGAGGTCACACAGCTAGTCAGTCCCAGGACCCCTGCCTCCAGTGCACCCCATGAAAGAATAGTGACTGTAAGATTCTGAGGGAAAGATAGAATAAAAGATAGATGGGACTTGGTGACTAGATGTGGGGCAAAGGGGGATTCGTTCAATATAGGATCCCGGTTAACGTGGTGGATTAAATACATTCATCTTTTTCTCCTTTGAAACCCCACAAAAATGATAATAAAGGATTTTTTAAAGATGTAATCCCAAAGTTGGAGGCCATTACTATAACAATACAATGTGAAAAGTAAGTATCCTTGGATTAAATATCCTTGAAAAGATAGTCCAATACAAAAGACAATCAATGCCTCACTCTCAAGATGTGCAGGTATGTGAGATACTCGTGGAGAAACAGTTCCCAACACAGGAGACAGTAACAACAAAATTTAGGGATCTGAAAAGCAAATGGATGCACAGTAACAGGCACAGCTCTGAGGCAACCTAACCATCACTAGTCAGTGGAGAAAGCTAAAAAACAACTCTATTTATGTGATAGAGTCCTCAAAAGGCTCAAATGCTTGTAGTTCTATCTAGTTAGAATGCATTTGTCCAACATACTCACCTTCTGCTTAACCACCACTCCATGGGCCAATCACCAACTCAGTGTCTACTGTTGAGTGCTATCAGGTCCCACACTGCCAGCACAGCTCGGGCTGGAGTTGAGATTGCCCCTAACACCAATCCAACTCTGGGACAAAAGATAAATCTCACGTTCAACCCAGTCAAGGTAGGCAGCATACATGACATTCAGCCAGCACCTGCTGTGACCCAGGGAAGAGTTAGCAATTGGAATACAGGAACCTCATTTGGCAATGCCAACAAGCACAGAAGAACTTAAGTCTGCACCAGTGGGAACTCAGCAGCCACAGACTGAAACAGAATTTAGCTGTAATGTTGTCGGAGGGAGCCACGGTTGTAGCCAATCCCATGAGCATTATGTTTAAACCCATAGCCAGAGTGCTAGCACCAACACAGCAGCCCCAAGCTCTTCACCTCCACCGCCAACCTTCTCTAGAGAAAATCTGGGATGATATTTCAGGAAAACATTATACCTCTTCAATCTCCTTAAGTTGCTGGTACTAGAGTAGAGAGCTACATCCAGAAAAAATCTAGATCACTGAGACCTTCTAGTACCAAACCCAAGGTGGAAATCCATGAATATGTGGCCACTCTGTTACTGTGCCAATGGAGATTGTGTGTACAGACCAGTAATCAGCCCACATTGCAGCCTTTACTCCCACTCAGAACCTGCATCCATCTTTCTAACCTTTAGTGAAATAGCCCATCACCCATCACCACCAGCAGATACCCTCTCACACGTTTTGGGAGTTTTGCTCCAACACTGGTGTTTCCCCCCCATGGGCAGCAGCTAGGAGTAGCTTTCTCTCTTCTGTATCAGGACCCCATTTCCTCAGTAAAGATTAAAAGGTAAAGATTAAAAATGGTGGATGAAATGAGGCTGGTGTAACCAACACAATGTTTCTATCACTTGTATTGGTGGACAACAAATTGTCCATACCTACATGTGACCGACCACCTGAATAAAACAGAAAGTGAATTCCATGGGAGAGGGCAAGAAGATGGAGACAAATAGTGCAATGAGTGTCCTGTGGTGAAAGCTGAGAAGTATGAGATTCCTCCCAAAGATCGTATTGATGAGGGGCATGTAAGAAAAGCTCTAGAAAGCTACTGATCACCACTTTCTCAGAAGCATGGTAAAAACCAAAGATGAGAGTAACATTAATCTGAATGTATCCCTGCTGGAAGGCCCATCTTTGTGCTGTCCAGCAACTACCCTGAGTTGAGAATCTTACTAACTTATCCAAATCATCCCAAAGATAAAGAATAAACAACTGTTAGTGACTTACACCAAATAAATAAACTAATACATGTGAATATGCAGATGTATACGTTTGTAATAGATCAAACGAGTGAGTCTGGGTGAGAGACTCCAAACTGAAGTTTCTAGAGTATAAGGAAAATTCCCTTATACAGAATGCATTTGCAAAAAAAAAAAAAAAATCAACATTGAAATAAAGGAAAATACAGAGACTTAGTAAATAGACTGAAAAATGGAATTTGTGAGGAATAAGGGTATAGGTGATGGGAAGATATAAGAGCTGAACACTGAAATAAAGCTTTCTAGAATTCACAGGTGACATTAAAAGGATCCGTGACACCCAGTGACACAAAAAGATCAGAGTTGAGTGGATGTTATTTCTTTCAGATGAGTCCCTTTGAAGCAGGCTTTATGGTGCATTTGTTTACAACTTTACTAATGTTTTGGTGCCTATCAGTTGGAACTAATGACACAAGAGGTGGTAGACCTTTCTTGACCTCCCATCCTACAAATTAAATTTATTTTGTTAATTCATGCAGGACCCATAGAGAGCCTGGACAGAAAGTACTTATTTGATCATTTATGTTGAAAATAAAACCTTTCCTATCATGTTACTCGGTCCTTTTTCTTCTGGCCTTTAAATATGTGATCTAACCTTATTGGTCAGATCTTTATTAATAATAATTATTTAATAAAAATAAATATAATAACTTTTAAATTTTAATTCCAATACAGTTAACATACAGTATTATATTAATTTCAGGTGTACAATATAGTGATTCAACAACTCTATGCATTAAGATAAGTGTACTCTTAATTCCCTTCACCTATTTCACCCATCCCTCCCCTCCTCCCCCTGGTAATCATCTGTTTGTTCTCTATAGTTAAGAGTCTGTTTGGGGGTTTGTCTCTTTTTTTCTTTGTTCATTTCTTTTGTTTCTTAAGTTCCACATATGAGTGAAATCATATGGTATTTGTCTTACTTTGATTTATTTTGCTTAGCATTATACTCTCTAGATCTCCATCCATGTCATTGCAAATAGCAAGATTTCATTTTCTTTTATGGCTGAGCAATAGTCCATTGTATGTATGTGTGTGTGTGTGTGTGTGTGTGTGTGTGTGTGTGTTTGTGTATCACATTTCTTTATCCATTTATCTATCAATGAGCTACTTCCTTAATTTAGCTATTGTAAATAATGCTTCAATAAACATGGGAGGGCACGTGTCATTTTAAATAAGTGTTTTTGCTGTGGAAGGAATTGAGATGCCCCTCAACAGTTGTATGGATAAAGAAGATGTGGTCCATATATACAATGGAATATTACTCAGCCATCAGAAAGGATGAATATGTACAATTTACACTGACATGGATGGAACTGGAGGGGATTATGCTAAGTGAAATAAGTCAAGCAGAGAAAGACAATTATCATATGGTTTCACTTGTATGTGGAACATAAGGAATAGAGTGGAGGACCATAGGGGAAGGGAGGGAAAACTGAATGGGAAGAAATGAGAGAGGGAGACAAACCATGAGAGACTCTGGACTCTGGGAAACAAACTGAGTGTTACAGAAGGGAGAGGGTTGGGGGCATCAGGTGACCAGGTGATGGGTATTAAGGAGGGCCCATGTCGGGATGAGCAATTGATGTTATACACAATTAATGAATCATTGAACACTACAACAAAAACTTATGATGTACTATATGCTGGTTAACTGAACATAATAAAAAAATTAGTGTTTTTGTACTCTTTGGGTAGATACCCAATAGTGTGATTACTGGATCATATTTTAATCCTATTTTTAATTTTTTGAGGAACCTCCAGACTGTTTTCCACAGTGGCTGCACTAGTTTTCATTCCCAAGAAGAGTGCAAGAGGGTTCTTTTTTCTCCACATCCTTGCCAACACTTGTTATTTCTTGTGTTTTTTATTTTAACCATTCTGACAAGAGTGAGGTACTCTCTCATTGTGGTTTTAATTTGCATCTCCCTGATGATTAGTGATGTTGAGCATCTTTTCATGTGTCATGTCTTCTTCAGAGAAATGTCTGTTCATGTCTTCTGCCTACTTTTAATTGGATTATTTGTTGTTTTGGTGTTGAGTTGTATCAGTTCTTTATATATTTTGGATACTAACCCTTTATTGGATAGGTCATTTGCAAATATCTTCTCCCATTCAGTAGGTTGTCTTTTAGTTTTGTTGATTTTTTTCTGTGAAGAAGCTTTTTATTTTGATGTAGTCCCGATAGTTTATTTTTGCTTTTGTTTCCCTCACCTCAGGAGACCTACCTAGAAAAATGTTGCTAAGGCTGATGTCAGAGACATTACTGCCTGTGCTCTCTTCTAGGATTTTTGCGGTTTTGGGTTCACATTTAGGTCCTTAATCCATTTTGAGTTTATTTTTATGTATGGTGTAAGAAAGTGGTCCAGTTTCATTCTTTTGCATGTAGATCTCCACAGTTTTTCCAACACCATTTGTTGAAGGGACTGTCTTTTTCCCACTGCATATTCTTGCCTCTTTTGTTGAAGATTAATTGACCATATATAATTGTGGGTTTATTTCTGGGCTCTCTATTCTGTTCTATTTATCTACGTGTCTGTTGTTGTGCCAGTACCATACTGTTTTGATACTACAGCTTTGTAGTATAACTTGAAATCTGGAATTGTTCTACCTCCAGCTTTTTCTTCAAGATTGCTTTGACTATTCAGGGTCTCTTATGCTTCCATACCCATTTTAGGATTGTTTGTCCTAGCTCTGTGAAAAATGCTATTGGTATTTTGATAGGGATTGCATTAAATCTGTAGATTGCTTTGGGTAGTATGGACATTTTAACAGTATTTGTTCTTCCAATCCATGAGCATGGAATATCTTTCCATTTGTCTGTGTCATCTTCACTTCTTTCATCAATGTTTTATAGTTTTCAGAGTACAGGTCTTTCACCTCCTTGATTAACTTTATTCCTAGGTATTTTATTATGTGTGGTGAAATTGTAAGTGGGATTGTTTTCTTAATTTCTCTTTCTGCTGCTTCATTATTAGTGTATAGAAATGCAAAGCATTTTTGTATATTGATTTTGTATCCTGAGCACTGACAGAATGCATTTATCAGTTCTAATAGTTTTTCAGTGGAGTCTTTAGAGTTCTCTATATGTAGTATCATGTCATCTGCAAATAGTGAAAGTTTTACTTCTTCCTTATCAATTTGGATGCCTTTTATTAATTTTTTTTTGTCCAATTGCTGTAGCTAGGACTTCCAGTACTATGTTGAATAAAAATGTTGAGAGTAGACATTCTTGTTTTATTCCTGCTTTTAGGGGAAAAGCTCTGTTTTTCACCATTGAGTATGATGTTAGCTGTGAGTTTTCCATTTATGGCCTTTATTATGTTGAGATGTGCTCCCTCTAAAATAAATAAATTTAATAAAAATAAAAGACTTGTATTGATCTAACCGTATTAGACTTTACCTAATATAAAGACTTGAGGAAGTTTCAGGTTTGGAAGAGAAGACACAAGATCAGTCTTAGTCATGTTGAGTTAGAAGTTTTGAAGAGATATTTAGGTGGTGTTTTCCAGGAGACAGTTAGAAATGAGGAAATGAAGTTCTGGGAAACATTTTCTATAAGAGATATGGGTTTAGGAATCATCAGATCCTAAGTGGCAGGGGATTTCAGGGAAATGATGGGGCCCTAAAATTTGTATATCTTCATGTATGAGCTGTATACCAGTCTATCCCCTATCTAGCCTGAGATAACACACCATCATATTTTATGATTTTGAGTTTGAAATTTTCCTGCTGATGTGAGAAAATTATCTTCACCTCGCAGATAAAAACTCATGGGCAAATTCATAGATGTTGCTAGGATGAAGAGAAGAAGGGTTGACCATTGGTTCACCTATGGGTTAGACATCTTTTTTTTTTTTTTCTAAGAGATAGAGAGCATGAGCAGGGAAGGGTAGAGGAAGAGAGAGAATCTTAAGCAGGCTCCATGCCCAGTGCACAGAGCCCACTGTGGGGCTTGATCTCACAACCCCGAGATCATGACCTGAGCTGAAATCAAGAGTCAGACGCTTAACCAGCTGAGTCACCAGGCACCTCTGTGGGTTAGACATCTTGAGTTTGGGAAGGTCAGCCCAGAGAGTAAATGTCCTGAGAAAGGGATTGAATATGTTTAGGAGAAAAAGAGTAAACGTAAGATATAGCCATTAGAATACACCCCCCCCCCCGGAGTGAAAAATTAAGAGCTATAAGAGATGAGGCTTAGAAATAAGTGACTCTCAGGGAACACAGATAGAGAATAGGAGAGAGAAGTAGTGAAGAAAGGAGAAAAGAGAATCCAAAATCAAAAGCCAAGGCTCATTTGCTTTTGGGGCCTAAGTTCATTCATAAGAAATGAAAATCAATGCCAACCTATCTCACCTTCCAGAGGCTTGGTATTTCTAAGCAAGATGCACACAGAAGGGGCACCTCATGGTCAGCTTAACCACTCCCTCTTCAGGACAACAGATCAGCCTCCTTGGGTCCTCCTTTTTGAATAATAAGTGGGCAATAAAGATGGTTGGAGCTAACATGGTAAGGTTTCTGAGTTTCCAACTTCCAGCCTGCCAGTCCTATCTACTCCCCACTTACCCTGCATGTGACAGACACATCCTGGGCCGAATGCCTGCCAACTCCAGGAAACCAGCCAGATTGCATGGCCTTGCCCAGCTGTCATAGACAGTCATTCCAGGATAATTCTCTGTCACCTAAATGTCATGAGGAATTTTCCAGGGACTTTGAAGATTAGTTTCTCCTAGTCCACCCTCAGAAACACAATTTCCTAGCATGTAAGAGCCATAAGATTCATCTAGTCTCACTTATTCTTGCAGACAGGAAAATTGAGTCCCAGAGACATGATGTAATGTACCCAGTAATCACACAGCTTGTTAGGGACTGAATCAAGATAGGACCTGGATTTCATGCTACTTTTGTAATGCTGTTTCCATTACTTCCTGCAAAAAATTTAAAACTCTTGGCGTGCCTGGGTAGCTCAGTCATTAAGCATCTGCCTTCAGCTCAGGTCATGATCTCAGGGTCCTGGGATCAAGCCCCTCATCAGGCTCCCTGTTCTGTGGGAACCCTGCTTCTCCCTCTCCCACTCCCCCTGCTTGTGTTCCCTCTCTTGCTGTGTCTCTCTGTCAGATAAATAAATAAATAAATCTTTTAAAAAAAATTGAGAACTCTTGAATTGGAATAGTTTAGATGACTGATACAATTCCCCCTGAATATGAGAATCACTTGGGTTACTTATTAAAAATGCAGATCCCAGGGTCCCTAGAGGCCTGGGGTCTATTTTTACCATCTGCCCAGATTATCTAATACGACCTGTCTGAATTTGGGAATCAGTACAACCACCACATTCCTGCCAAGTGCTCTCCAGCTTCTGCTTTAATAACTGCCAATGATGAATGTCATCATCTCTCATTCCATCTTTGGACAACTTTCACCTTTAGAAACTTCTTCCTTATAATGGATGGAAACTTGCCCACCTCCCTATAGCTTTAATCCATTAGTACCAATTTTTACCTCTTTATCACAATCAAAGAATAGAGGGGTGAATTTGATTAAAAGGACATCCACCTAGCTCTTCCTTATGAATTTTTATTATACAAATAATTTTCAGATTATATGCTAGGTATATACATGTAGTTTTATTCTGCTTATCTCAACACATTTCTTCATGTGTACATTTCTGTCTCTTTTTGTAGTCCACAAATTTATTGTTAATGGTTTTATGTTGACATAAACATTTTAAAGTGTTTTCCTTATGGCTTCTTGGCAGTAGAGTTTGCATGAAAGATGAAAGATTCTGGGGCTGTAAACTGCTTCAATGACTTGAGCTGGTAAATGTGCGACCTTTGACCCCCTTTGGGCCTCAGTTTCCTTATCTGTTAATTGATAAGTTTGGATTAAACAACATCTGCGGTCCATGTTGGCTCTACCCTTCTGTGATTCTTCACTGGATGTAAATGAAGGCCTGTCTGAAGTTACTACTTTCCACTTAGTGCTTTTGATGTTCTGACCGAATCTACCCCTGGGTTAATCTAGGCCATCAGTTTTCTCTTAAACTGTGATACTTCCAGATGAGAAAGTAAGAGAATCTGATTAGGAAAACTGAGAGTTACCCCCAAATTAATAAACATTCTTGATTTTTGTTACTCTCCTTCTGCTCCTATATCATTGAGAGGAAGAGGAACTAAAAAAAAAAAAACTCAAAATAGAGATAATTTGTTGGGTACTGTAGCAGGATGAATAGTAGCTTCCAAAGATATCAGACCCTAATTTTTGAAACCTGTAAATGTTATCTTATGATGATAAAGGATCTTTACATATGTGATTAAGTTAAGGATCTTGAGATGGGAAGATTATCTCAGATGAGGTGGGTAAGCCCTGAATGCATTCACAGGTATCCTTGTAGAAGAGAGTCAGAGAAAGATTTGACACAGACAAAAGAGGAGGTCACATGACCAGAGTCAGAGGTTGGAGTGATGTGACCGCAAGTCAAGGAATGGGCCAGCCACCAGAAGCTCCCCTAGAGCCTCCAGAGGTGGTGTGACTCTACCAACCCCTTGGTTTTGGCCCAGTGAAATTGGTTTCACACTTTTGAACTCCAGATGTGATACAAAAAAAAAAAAAAAAAAAAAAACCTCTGTTGTTTTAAGCTGCAAAGTTTGTGGTGGTTTATTATAGCAGCCCTAAAGAACTAACACAGTGCCAAAATTGCACTAAACACATTGTAACATGAAGAAAATGACAGAGTAAGTGATGTCTTCGAAGACTGAGATGTTATTAATTGGAAAAAAGTCCCAAGTTTATAAATAATTTTCTTTCAAAGTGTAGTAGAAAATACAAATTATAATATTAATCCTGAAAGCAAATTGCACTGACATGTACCTATATTATATAATTACTCAATGAGTAGTTAGCTTAAATTACTTCATAATCCTAAAATACAAATTTTGTTTGTCCAAGTCTCAATGTAGATACCTTTTATATATCCTAAGTATTCCTGTTATTCCTGCATTTGTGATTAATTATATTAAATCAATTAGTAGTATATACATATAATTTATTTTTAATTAGCATGCCAGAATTTATACATATGCATGTATTATTCCCTTCAAATAGTCACCTTGAGAAGTGGCATATTTATTTTAAGAATGCTGCCATTGCTTTATTTCCAGAATTTCTTTCTGATAAGAGGTTTTAAAGCTTCTAGAATTTGTTGAAATATCCTCAACAGAAGCAAAGTCATAAATCCATATCCATATACATATGCACACATGTACATATATATTTTCAAAATAGATTTTCTGTTTTCTGCGTTGGGGAATAGGGAACTAGTCTACTCAGACCAACTGGCTGAGAGCAACTCTAAAATCTGAGGGAAAAAAATAAACTTCATGTTATTGGAGAGTTAATGAGAGAAGGAAGAATTACTGGGCCAAGATGCATGATAATATGAAAATCCATAGATGTAATCCTGGCTTGGGGGACTATTTTTGTCATGGGGAAATTTGACAATCCAAAAAGGCAATGGCAAAGCTGAGCAGTGCTTTTAAGAAGGTAATGGGATAAAGATAACTAAAATTGGAGCCAAAAGAACACTGAAGATGGGCATCCTGGTAAACTCACCGCTCTTTGGATCGAGACTCTGAAAGGCTAAAAGTGAAGTGAAAATATTCAATCTCTGCACAGACCAAAGGCCAGCTCCCCTAGTAACTGACACAGACCACAAAAATCTAACTTCTTGATGAAAAGTGGTTCCAGGTTATTTGTGCCCCTTGGCACTTGGAAAAAGCAGATAACTTTATTCTAGTCCTCCAATTATTTCTACCAGTGACTTTCCAAATGTAAAGTTCATATGCAATCAAAGATAACCAGGCACATAAGGAAACAAGTTAACATGAATGAGAGCTAGTAGAAACAACAGATGATGGAAACAAACTCAAAGGAGTTCCAGACTGAAATTATCAGACACTAACTTTAAAATAATTGTCATGACTGTGTTCAAGAAGATGGAGAGCAAAAAGGAAACTTCCAGCAAAGAACTGTAAACCATGAAAAACAAACAAAAAAATTCACAGAACATTTTTAATGGAAATTCTGGAACTAGATAAACCTCATGACCAGGATTAAGAATGGAGAGTGTGGGTTTAATAGCCTATTAAATGTGGCTGAAAAGAGAACCACTGGACTAGAAAGTCATTCAGAAAGAAGAAGAAGACGATGACAATAGAAAATGAACAGGATTAAAAATTGAGAAGAGGGGCACCTGAGTGGTTCAGTCATTAAACATCTGCCTTCAGTTCAGGTCATGATCCCAGGGTCCTAGGATCAAGCCCCACAACAGGCTCTCTGCTCAGGGGGAAGCCTGCTTCTCCCTCTACCACTCCCCCTGCTTGTGTTCCCTCTCTCACTGTCTCTCTCCCTGTCAAATAAATAAATAAATAATCTTTTAAAAAAATGAAAAGAAAAGGTAAAAGGTATAGAATATGTGAGAAAGTGAAACAAATGTTTAATGGAGTCTTATATATAGAAGAGAAAATGAGGCAGAAGCAATATTTGAAGAGAAATTAACTGAGAGTCTTTCCAAAACTAAAAAAATAAAATAAAATAAAAATTCAGCCTACAAATTCAGAAAGCCAAATAATCCTCAAAAAAAATTAAAATCTACACCTAGGATAAATTGTAGGAAAATTACAGAAAACCAAAAACAAAGATACAAATTTTAAAGACAGCAAGAGAAAAAAAAGACATATCTAACTTCAAAAAAACAACAATTAGAACCACAGCTAGTTTTTCTTGAGAAACAGTAGATGCTGAAAGACAATAAACTGAAAGCAAATAATTGTCAATCTAAAATGCTGTATGTAGCAAAATAACCCTTATGCCAACAAATTTAACAGCTTAGATAAAAGGTAAAAATTCCTTGACACACAAATTACCAAAACTGACAAATGGAGAATCTTAAAATTGTATAGAACATTACCTGTTTAAAGGAATTGAATTCATAGTTGAAAATGTCCCCACAAACAGAACTATTGGGCCAATTGACTTCCTAGGGAAATCAAATTAAAGATTTCAAGGAAGAAATGCCAGTTCTACATTGAGAAGGTCAGAACACTTCCCAGCTCATTTTCTGAAGCCAAGATTATCCTGGTACCAAAAATAGACCAAGACATTGCAAGATAACTACAGTCCAATGTCTCTCATGAAAATAGATGCAAGATCTTAAAACAAAATATTAGCAAATTTGAATCAACTGAAATATCTAAGTCAGGGGATGGCAAACTTTTCCTGTAAACACCAGGTGGCAAATACTTTAGGCTTTGTGAGCCATACAGTCTTTGTTGAAATTATTCCATTCTGCCATTGTAATGCAAAAGCAGCCATAGATAATATGCAAATGAGTAGACATGGCTGTATTCCTATGCAACTATATTTACAAAAATAGATGGCAGGCTATAGTTTGCCTATGCTTGCCTTAGGTGTATCTCATAAACAAGATACTGAGCAAAAGAAGTCAGATGCAAAAGGATATATGCTGTACAATTTCACTTACATAAAATTTAAGAAACAGACTATGGAATGATAGCATTGAGGGCTATAGAATAGGTAGTAAAAGTGACAAGAGAAGTATGGAAGTGACCACCATTTACCTCGAAGGGGCAGGGAATGTATTGTGATTGAGACAATACCTCTGGAGTGTTAGAAAAATGTTTTAAACCTCAGTGATGGTAACATGAATGTTCTCTTTTAATGTAAACTGTTTTGTGCGTGTAGCGCTTCACAATAAAAAATAGTTTCTTTTTTCATTATAAAAAGTAATTTGAAGTCAGTTTGGTGAGGAAGGCTGGGAAATGCTAATTGCCAATGCAATTTTGGTTTAAATAAGGTATGACTCTGAATAAATGAAGCTGGTTTTCTTGTTGTCCTTATAAACTTGTTTATGAGTTTATTTCCAAAGAGGATTTCAAAAAACATGTGTAGCATAGCCAATACTAATTGAAATAAGGGTGTAGCCTCTGAGGGGCCAACTCTGAAAAGGACAATACTTAATTAAATATTGACTATGCTGTGTTTGCCTTAACAAATATAACTCTACTAACACATTTTCTTTAAATGTATGCATTTTAACTTTCTTTTGATGAAGTTCATTTTAGTAACAACATCCTGAAATCCTGTCAAGTTATAATTGTGAAAGCAAAAGGCATAACTCTGGTATTCTTGGCTTTTGTGCCATTAAAATCTTACTCTAAATGTCACATTAATTCATCTTTTTCACATTTTTCCTTGTTTGATTTTTTTTCCTTTAAGAAGAAATGCTAAGTGGAATGAAAGCAGAAAAAGACAGCTCATTTATTAAAAGTGAAACCATACCACACAACCCTCTAATTTGTTCACTATAAAAAAATTTTTTTAAACACTTCTATTAAGAAGTCTATATCAGAGTGAGATAAAACTTAAGAAGAGAATAGGTTCATATTTATTGTAACTGATCCAGGGTCACTGGTTTCTTTTTTAAAGAAGGAATCATGGAGACTGTGCCCTGTAACAGAGGGTGTTATGATGACTGTTGATTTCATTGAATCAACTGTCGTAGCACAGAATTCTAGATATTGAGATGGCTAGATGTGTTGCTGGTAGGAAAAGTAGCAAAATCATGTTACTGATAAGAAGTCTATGCAAAGATGGTGAACATGGAGACTTAGTTTTCAGCTTAGCCAACTTAGATCATTGATTTTGTCATTCTGTTGTATGGAGGACAATGGCACCAGATAAAGCTTTAATTTATGGGAACACAAAACATTTTTAAAGGCATATTAAAATAATTATGGCATGTGTTGTATATAAAAAATTTTAAAGCCAAATTTAGAAGTTGTCATTGTGTCATCTATGAAGGCTATTTTTCCCCATAAACATATTGACTTTAATATGTTCTGCACAAATAAAGCCTAATTCTTCCCCCAGATGCAGCCAAAGGAAATTTGAAGTTATTTTTATATAAAATTGGATTATAATACTTTACCTAGTTTATAGTTCAAAGGCATCATTTTCTTTTTAAAGATTTTATTTATTTATTTGAGAGAGAGACGAGAGAGAGAGAGAGAGAGCATAAGAGGGTGAGGGTCAGAGGGAAAGGCAGACTCCCCTCTGAGCAGGTAGCCCAAAGCAGGACTCGATCCTGGGATTCCAGGATCATGACCTGAGCTCAAGGCAGTTGCCCAACCAACTGAGCCACCCATGCACCCGACATCATTTTATAGATCTAAGAACAATATCATTGGCTCAGGATCTCTTACAGAGTTCTACCTTATATATTCTTCAGGTAATATGCCACTAGAGCATTATTTTCCTGAGAATTAATCATGACAGCAACATTTATAGAGCTCACCATAGCTAACTAACATTGTTGACTATCAGTATTGTCTAAAACACTCCCACCTTTATCCTGATGCATATGAGCAAACTGCTGGGGTAGAGGGTGAGTTGGGAAGTCCCAAGAGGGGATCTCCAGAGTCACTGTTTATAGATTTTCCTTAATCCGAGTATTTCCTTTCTCTAAACCAAGGGACGAGGGCTCCAAAAAAATCACTGGTGATGATAAAGGGTGCCACAAGAAGGGATACATTGAATTCTCTCCCTAACTAGATTCTTGCTGAGCTGTTGAACCGCTAGTTCTTTCCTGCTTCTGCCACCAGGAAGAAAAATATGGAAAAGTTCATGGGAAGCTTGGCAGGTACCTCATTGAGTTTGTGGCTGTATGTGAACCAAGAATGTCTGCTTCTTGAAGCTAAGAGGCTGGATAGGGCAGCCCATCACACCAATAGGCAAACAGGGACTATAGTGTGGCATGATTCTCAAGGAGAAAACTATGGAACTCTGACCCCCAGGATCCCTGTGACCGTTGGAGGGTCAAGGAAGGATCTCCATGGAGACTGAAGAAGAGTTAAAGAGAGGAGAAAGAGAGAAGCAGAACTTACACTGTTCCACCACAAGACCCTCTGGATGGGGCTTGTAGAAAAAAAGAAGTAGAGTCAGTTGGGATTTAAATTTTAAATAGAACTGATTGCAAGTAGCCGGAAAGCTAAAGACTCTGACCAAGAAGTTATTAAACAAGAGCAGTGGAGATTTGACTTTTCATGTTTCAGGGCAGTGATCAGGGAAAAGCAAAATCATTTCATGTTTGTATGTCATTTAGTTCATATTGTTCCGTAAACTGTATATAATACTGAGTGACAAAAGGAATCTAGGACTTCTATCTCTGGTCATACAGCCAACCCGATGTCAGAAGAATATTCTTTGGTGCAGAACACAGAACTGGTAAGAACATAAAGGAAATCTTTAGAGACCATAAACTGGAAAGTGGGAATCCAGACAAGTTAATGAGTATTAGATTAGCCTTTTTTTAGAAGACATCTGTTAATACCAGGTAGTCCATAGCCTGGATTTTAAGAGCCACGCATGTGGGTGTCAATAGGCAAAACTGAGTAGGGAGACAGGCTCTTCATAGATTCCTGAGGGGCAATGCCATCATTGGGTGAACCAGGAGGAAAAGAGCCTCAGAAAGGGAAATGATGAGAATAATCATTTTAGCCCGGGTTATTATTAGAGTGAAAGAAAGGGGGAAAAAATATCTTCCTAGATAATTCCTAATTCCAGATTCTAAGTCTCCTCTTGCTGGTGTATTTCACCAAACTCCATGTGACCAACAAGAGCCAAGCAAGAAATATAAAGTTTCTCCATTTCAGTACTTCCTCCAGTCACCAGGCAAACACATCTCCTCTCTGGAGGAACACACTTTAAATATGGACCTCAAAAATTCCCAGGGTGGGTAACCCACAAAAATTGCTAGAAATATAAGAAAACAAACCATCATGAGTGAAGGTCGGCAGAAAGCACAAACAGCAGCATAAATACTGTGGTTGCTGGAATTATTGTATACAAATATAGAATAATTATTAGGTCAGACCATATGAAATTGCCATTTTTGTAGCTCAAAACTGGTCAATATCTGCAATCTCATATGTTTAACCTAATATTTTTAAAGAAATGAGATGGTATTGGAAGTATTTTGAAGGACCGAGGATCATGTACTCTCAAAAAAACACTAGAAGCTTTGATAAAGAGCCAAGTAGAATCTCTAGAAACAAAAAATTTAATAGTTGAAATTAGAAACTTAATAGAAATGTTAAACAGCAGATTTCACATGGCTAAAAGAAAAATGGCAAGCTAGAAGGTAGAGCGGATGTAGGTGTTCAGAATGCAGTATAGGAAGGCAAAAACATAAATACAAAAGAGAAGTTTAAAGACTTATTGAAAAGAGTGAGAAATTCTAACACATTATCAAATTTTGAGAAGGAAATAATAGAGCAACTGGGAAGAGTAATTCATCCCCATTTTCTTTATTATTTCCTTTTTTATTTAAAGGTATAATAGTTGACAGTTTTTCAGAGTTAATTAAAAACATCAACCCTCAGATCCCAAAAGTCAAATTCCAAGTAAGAGAAACAAAACAAATTTGTATCTAGCTACATTGACATCAAGTTGCAGAAACACCAAAAAAAAAAAAAAAAAGACCTTCAAAACAACTAGAGAGAAAGGACAGATTGTTCATCTAAAAGATGACTTCTCATGCAGTGACTTCTCATATGTCAAAATAGGAACTTCAGGGCAGTGAAAGAAAATCTTCAAAATACTTAGGGAAATTAATAGTCAAAGTTCTGCATGCAGTGAAACTATTTTTTTTAAAGATTTTATTTATTTATTTGAGAGAGAGAAAGAGAGAGCACATGAGAAGGGGGAGGGTCAGAGGGAGAAGCAGACTCCCCACTGAGCAGGGAGCCCGATGCGGGACTCGATCCTGGGACTCCAGGATCATGACCTATTTTTCAATAAGAGCAAAACTAACATATAAAACTAAAGGGAATGTATTATTAACATACATTTACCAAAGGAATTTCTATAGAACACATTCCAGGAAGAAGGAAAATTATCCCAGGGAAAGTCTGAGAATGGTAAGAAACATGGTAAGTAGGGGTTGATCTAAGCAAACATGGACTACATAAAGCAAAACCAATAATCTCTAGTGTGAAGAGTGAATAAAAAAATACTTCTAAATACTGGAAAATAAAAGCATGCAAATTGGGAGGGAGTTGATCAGTTAACATGTACAAAGGTCCTGTATTACTTGGAAACAGGATAAAGATACTTCGTATAGACTGGCACTGTCCAATGTGGTAGCCACTAGCCAAATAAGGCTTTTGAAATCAAATTTAAAGTTAAACAAAATATAAAAAGTCAGTTCCTTAGTTGTACTAGTTTCATTCTAAGTATTCAATAGCCACCTACGCCTAGTGGCTGCCATATTGGTCAGGACAGAAATAGAACATCCACATAATTGCAGAAATGTCTGTTGGATAGCCCTGCTCTAGACTTTAAGATTTATATATGTGTGTATTAGTTTCCCATTGCTGCCGTAACAGATTACCTACCACAAAGAGTGGCTAATCAATACAAATTTATTACCTTGCAGTTCCAAGTGTCAGAAGTATGAAATGGGTCTTATGGGGCTAAAAGTAAAGTGTTGGCAGGACTGTGTTCCTTCTAGAGGCTCTAGGGGGGAATGTGTTTCTTGTCTTTTCCAGCTTCTAGAGGCTGCCCACATTCTTTGCCTCATGACAAACAACACCTAGCTGAGCCTTTTTAAGCTGCGTGGCTCTAGCACTGAGTCTTCTGCCTCTCTCCTCTATACATTAAAGAACGCTTGTAACGATGTTGGGCCCACACAGATAGTCCAAGATAATCTCACCCATCTCAAGCTCCTTAATTACATCTGCCAAGTCGCTTTTGTCATGTAAGGTAATATATTCAGTTTCCAGAAGAAGTATGTGATATCTTTGGGGGCCATTATTCTACCTAGCACAATGTGTACTAAAATTTCTAGGGACCATAAAACAAGTCTCAACAAATTTTAAAGATTTGGTGTCATATAGACCATATTCTCTTACAGCAATGCAATTAACCTGGTAATAATAATAATAGTAGTAGTAGTAATAATAATAATATAGGTAACAACTAAGATTAGAAATTTAAAGCATACTTCTCGATGCCTCAGATCAAAGAAAAATTATGATAGAAATTAATAAAGACTTTAAACAAAAATGAAAACACTTCATTTGAAAACTTGTAGAATCTGGATAAAGTGGTACTTAGAGGGAAATTAATAGCTGAAAACAAAGGAACTATGATTCTAATTTGAGAAGTAAAGAAACAAGAGAATAAACCATAGAAAATAGACACAGAAATTAAAGATGATAAATTGGTAGAACAGAAAAATCTATCTAAAAGGCCCAAATCATCTTTGAAAAGATTGACCAAGTTGACAAACCTTAGGCAAGATCAAATTGAGAAAGACAGAAAGATGAATATCAGAACAAATAAATAACAAATGAAATAAATAACAAATAAATAACACATATAACCACAGATGTAGGAGAGATCAAAAGATGTTCAGAGTATATATTAAACAACTTTATGCCCCCACCTGAGAATTTCTGTGAAATGGGCAAATTTTTAGAAAAATATAAATTACCAAAAATGACTCAAATTTTTTATGATTATTCCTATAATTTTTAGTGAATGTTTTAAAATATCCCTACAGATATAATACTAGTTCCAGGTTCTTACATATAGGTTCTGCAGACATTCAAGAATCAAATAAGTTTAATCTTACACAACTGATAGAAACAATAGAAAAAAGATCATTCCTCACCTCATTATATAACATTATTCAACCTTGATATCCAAACTAGACAGGGCCAGTATGGCAAAGGTAAATTACAGTCCAATTTCTTTTGTGAACATAGAGGGGGGACAATCATAAATAAAATAATAGAAACTAAATCTGGAAAACTGAAAAAGGAAAAAGCGATCTTAGCTTTCATGGGATAAAGAAAATAGAACACAAAGAAAGGCAGTAGCTCTTACAGAAAGCGTGAAATACTGGGGATGGAGGCACGTGGGATCGCAAAGGACTGGTATTACTTGCTTTTACGGGGTTGTGGGTACCTAAGTGGTTATTTGATTGTCATTATGTATTTAACACCAGCATTGTTCAGAATTGGTAAAATCTATAAATCTATTATATCTATGCTTTATACCTTTTGTGTGTGTGTGTGTGTGTGTGTGTATTTTTTGAGATGTAATTGACACATAACATTAGATTAGTTTCAGGTGGACAACCTAATGATTCGATTTTTGCACATATTGTGAAATCATGATCACCACAGTAAGTCTAGTTAACGTCTATCGCCACACATAATTACAAACACTTTTTTTCTTGTGATGAGAGATTTTAAGATCTACTTTCTGAACAACTTCTCAAATATATAGTACAGTATTATTAACTATAGTCACCATGCTGTACATGACATCCCATGACTTATTTATTTATAACTGGAAGTTTGTACCTTTTGACCCCCTTCATCCATTTTGCTAAGCCCCTACCCACCACCTCTGGCAACTACCAATCTGTTGTCTGTATCTATGAGTTCAGTTTTGTTTGTTTGCTTTCTTGCTTTTCAGAATCCACCTGTAAGAGAGATCATATGGTATTTGTCATTCTCTGTTTTACTTATTTGACTTAATATAATGCCCTCTACGTCCACCCATGTAGTTGCAAATGACAAGATTTCCTTCTTTTTTGTGGCCAAATAATATTCCATTGTGTATATCTACCATATCTTTATCCATTTATCCATCAATTGATATCCCTTTTATGTATATATTGGTGATGTATTTTTCAGGAGTTTACAACTGTGTATATGTATACACTACAATTACAACCATGCAAAAATCATGTAGACATATGCACTGGTGCGTGTGGATGGGTGAGATGGAGAGATTGAGATTGAGATTTTAAAGAAACAAAATAAAAGCATATCATAAGATGGAAATAAACAAATACATTTACTTCTAGAAGATGAACTTGACCCTGCTCTGCTTTTGGATTATACTCAGCCTCATAATCTAACTTCAGGCTTTTAGCAGGCAGGAGACCATTGAAAACCATTCAAGCTTGCGTATTTTCAAACAGGCTGTTTTACTTTGGGTGTTGTGTGTTTAACCCACACTGTCAAGTTTCTGTAAACAGATCTGCAACATGATCCATCTGACTGCTCCCTGGTTATTATCCAATTATCATCTATTCTGCTCATTAACAGCCCTAAGCAGGCGATATTCCTACATGGAGCTGATACCCTCCCTTGATGGGTCATATGCCCAGCTCTATTCAAAATTGTGAAGGGAAAAAGCAGAGAATTTCATCTTCCATACAGAGTTCTCGCTCCTAATTCCTTCTGGTTTACTCTTTCCCGAGGATGGTCACCTGTCCTCCAGGGGAGAACCCAGAGCGGGACTGTGGGAGCCTCCACTCCAAATGCAGACATTAAGGACTAGGAGTAGGGGAGACATTATCTGTAGAGAATTTTAAAATAATAATAAAAGGGAATGAAAATCATTCTTTATGTTATCACCATACAAGTCTAAATCATGTTGGTATTAAAATATTCCTCTCCCTGGAGCACCTGGGTGGCTCAGTTGGTTGAGCATCTAACTCTTGGTTTCGGCTCAGGTGGGGATCTCAGGGTCGTGAGAGCAAGCCTCATGTTGCGCTCCCTGCTGAGTGTGGAGTCTGCTTCATATTCTCTCTCCCTCTCCCTCTGCTTCTCCCCCGACTTGCACTCTCTCTCTAAAATGAATGAATGAATGAATGAATGAATGAATGAAATCTTTTTAAAAAAATACTCCTCCCCCTAAAATTATTTTGTTGGTCTAGGAGTTCTTAATTGCTACAGTTTCTATTGAGATATAATGTTACATATGTATGCTTCAAATTAGCACATTGTAATTACCTATCCTTAATAACCTCCTGTTCTACATGGAAGCTAACTCAGAGAGCCAATAGTTATAGGGGACTCCCAACACAGTTAGCAGGGCATGCACTCATTTTGAGACCAAGTGCATAACAGTTTGGAATTAGGCACAGTTCATGTCTCAAACCTCTATGGCACTATTTAAATAGTCTTAATAGATTAAAATAAACACTGATAGCACAGTGAAACAGACATAAGCTATTTTAATTCTGTCATTCTGTGTGACCACTTTGAGTTTATACCTGAATCTAAATTTTGTATTTGAAATTGAAAACAGTAAAAAACGCAAAGGGTAATATTTTTGTTTGGTAAGCATAAGTTTCAGTCTGTGCGTGAAATATTTACTGAATTTTAGAAATAGCTTTAAAAGTGAAATTTATTCTTTTTGGTCATTTTGGGGAATTAAAAGTAAGAAAAAAAATCAAGAAAGTGATATATTCTGAGTGGTATGATTTAGTAGCTACCTAAATTGTGCTTTTTGCAGATATTTCTGTTTTATTAAAGTTCACTTGTTGGTTGTTGTCAGTAAGGAGAGGGCGTTCCAGGTGTCAGATACATAGGTGCACCCTGGAATCCTCTCTTCCTTTTACTTCTCCAGGGTGTCAGTGGGAAATCTAGAGCTAAGGGCAAGTGGAAAATGACTCTTTTAACTGGATATTTTAAGGGAATCTTCAACTTCCGCATATTTCCCTAAACTTGGTCTGCCCAAGAATGAGCCTTGCTTGCCATTTTGGTTATATGGCTGTCCTTTTTCATAAGCTGAATGATTGAATTCTCTGAGGTTTTGTCAAAAATATATTTAAAGCTTGGTTGTCATGGACATTGCACCTGAAATTACATCCTTGCAACCATTTTAACATCCTTTTAAATGTTTAGATGTTATGTTGAAATATGTAAGAGGGTTCCTTGTTTTTCAGTATTCTTTGGGGGATAACATGAGGAAGAAAAGAGTCTGAGGACTGCTCTTGTACAATAGTGTTAGGCAGGGTGCACATGGGGGCGGATTTCAACAGTCAGCAGCCAAGGGTCCTCAGTATTGCTTCCAGAGAATTCTTAAGACAGAAGGTTCAGGCAATTGGGATGTATTCCTTAAGTCACATAGTAAGGAGCTATGCTATTGGAAGTTTGTTTGCTTCTGGTTAACCAGTACTTAGTATGTGTTTTCTTATTTAATATTCCAAACAATGAAGTGAAACACCACTACATAGGGCTCTTTTGATAAAGATGAACCTAACTTGCCCTGCTGGGGGAACCCCGGGATTGGTTAGTAATGGGGCTGGGATTTTCACCCAGCTCACTCTGGGCATCCCCCCACCTCCCCTGTCTTGTGTTTAGGGCTGGCTTTGATCTTCAATGTAATGCTGAACTAAGAATTCCAAAGGGACAAGTGAGGAAGGTGGCATATTCCCTGAACTGTGCTTTAATTTGTAAACATGGCCAAAATCTATTTTCAGCCTGGAATACTTGTAATCATAAATGAGGGTAGAGAAAACTCTCCCAAGTTGACCTTTCGTTTTGCCTCTGAGGGCTCCCCTTGAATGTTGTGAGAGAGAATTCACTCTTGCCAGGGGGCTTGGCAAAGCTGAGGAATTTCATGCTGTTGGGTAAGTGTTTCTCCTTCTCAGAGAGTGGTCCCTGGGGCTTTCTTACTCAGGGTCACTGGCAAGTGCAGGAAGTGGACCAAAGGGAGAAGACTGGCATCTTGGGCAGCAGGCTTCCTGCCTTCTCTTCCTAGTCCTGGCACTTACGGCATCCCTCATCTTTTTGTCCCCCTTCCTCCCATCTCCCTCCCAATATCAGATACCAAAATGCTTGCAGGATCATATCTGATGGTAGCCTGCCTTTATAGTAAATAATATTTGGGGGACTTTCTCAGAGTGTGGGGAAGCATTTGTACATGAGTGAAATCAGTGAGCAAAGAGCCAACGCCATATAAATCAGAGCAGGAGCTCAGATTCCAGCTGCACTCATGTGGCTCTGCCTCTCATTGACTATCTGACTGTGTGGCCCTGTTTCCTCTCCTGCAAAAGGGGGACAGGGGAACCTACTGCATAGTGTTGTTATGAAGAGTGAATGAGAAAACGTCCACAGGTGTTTACTGAGGGCTGCTTCCTCGGTCATTGACATCAAGATCACCATCATTAGGAAAGGAGCTGGAGCCACCTATTTCTCTTTACAGGAAATGGAATGACCCCCACCAGGGTCTACCTCTAGGACAGAGTCATGAGAAGCACCCTCACAGTCCAGAGACCCAACATCTGGGTCACTCCTGACCCAAACTAAGACATTTTTCCAACCCTGAGCTCTTCCCCTTCTGCCCCCCTCTCCCCCTAATGTGTATAATTATTTAAAAAAAAAAGCCTTCATTTTTGTCTCATAATTGGCCTCTACTTTAAAATCCTAAACTGTAGAGTGACTCTTCATTTGTGAGATCATTTTTGAATCCCAATATGTCCTGGCCTCTGGAGAGGCTATGTCTTTGTGAACAGTAAATACCAGGTGCCATTTGTGACATCCAACAAACTCAGAGGACAAGGACTGGTTTAAGTCCTTGGGACATCATGAATGTAAAGAGAATAGACCTACCGTTTACTGAGCCAACTGTGGATGTGCATCAAGTAGTACCTACTTCACAGGAGTGTTGGAAGAATTAAATGAGTTAATATATAAAAATATTTAAAATAGTGTCTGCCCTATAGCAAGAGCTATCTATATTCCATATCTGTTTCTCAATATCATAAAAGCCATCTATGAAAAGCCCACAGCAAATATCATTCTCAATGGGGAAAAACTGAGAGCTTTTCCCTTAAGGTCAGGAACATGACAGGGATGCCCACACTCACCATTATTGTTCAACATAGTACTAGAAGTTCTAGCCTCAGCAATCAGACAACAAAAAGAAATAACAGGCATTCAAATTGGCAAAGGGGAAGTAAAACTCTCTCTCTTCGCAGATGACATGATACTTTATGTGGAAAATCCAAAAGACTCCACCCCCAAATTACTAGAACTCATACAGCAATTCAGCAACATGGCAGGATACAAAAATCAATGCACAGAAATCAGTTGCATTTTCTATACACTAACAATGTAACTGAAGAAAGAGAAATTAAGGAATAGATTCCTTTGCTGTTTACAATAGCACCAAAAATCATACGATACTAGGAATAAACCTAACCAAATAGGTAAAGGATCTATACTCTAAAAACTACAGAACACTTATGAAAGAAATTTAGGAAGACACAAAGAAATGGAAGAACATTCCATGCTCATGGATTGGAAGAATAAATGTTAAAATGCCTATGCTGCCCAGAGCAATCTATACTTTGAATGCCATCCCTCTCAAAATATCATTGGCATGCATTTTTCACAGAGCTGGAACAAACAATCCTAAAATTTGTATGGAACCAGAAAGACCCCGAATCACCAGGGGAATGTTGAAAAAGAAAAACAAAGCTGGGGGCATCACGATGCCTGACTTCAAGCTATGTTACAAAGCTGTGATCATCAAGACAGCATGGTATTGGCACAAAAACAGACACACAGATCGGTGGAACAGAATAGAGAGCTCAGAAATGGACCCTCAACTCCATGGTCAACTAATCTTCGACAAAGCAGGAAAGAATGTCCAATGGAAAAAAGACAGTCTCTCCAATAAATAGTGCTGGGAAAATTGGACAGCTACATGCAGAAGAATGAAACTGGACCACTCTCTTACACCATACACAAAGATAAACTCAAAATAGATGAAAGACCTAAATGTGAGAGAGGAACCCATCAAAATCCTAGAGGAGAACATAATCAGTAACCTCTTCAACATCTGCCACAGCAACTTCTTTCAAGATACATCTCCAAAGGCAAGGGAAACAAAAGCAAAATTGAACTTTTGGGACTTCATCAAGATAAAAAAGTTCTGCACAGCAAAAGAAACAGTCCACAAAACTAAGAGGCAACCCACGGGATGGGAGGAGATATTTGCAAATGACATTACAAGTAAAGGGCTGGTGTGTTTCTTATTATTAGTATTAGTTGTAGTGTTCTTCTCTTTCATGTGCTTCATCAGTGCTTTTTTCAGAAGCACATAAAATACTCAATTTACCCCTCTTGGCGGTGGGAAATTCTGCTGGGCATCTCAGACCCATCTGCCAGACACATTATTTCTGCTCCTACATCATGCCGGGAATATCAGATACCAATTGTGGGGCTGAGGTGCAGAAATGTAGGACCTTGCAGACTCCCTCTGTTTCCCTTGGGACATGGAGGGGTGCAGATCATCGCTCTCCCAGATGCCCAAATCTTTGTTCTATTAACTGTGCAACTGAGTACCCAGGCCCCTCAGGGGTGCCTGGCTCCTCAGCTTCCTTTCCTTCTCTCTTTTACCACCATTCATCCCATAGACTGCTTTTCCTGGAAGGCTCTAAAAGCTTAAATGAGCTTTCTGGACTCACATGCAGAGGACTGACTCCTGGTCTGCCCGGTCACTCCCTCCCAAGGCAGGGAGATCTCCCTAGATACTGCCTGTGGCAAAAGGCAGGACACAAGTGGGTGATGGAAGTGTGGTGGAGGAAAATCACTGGAATGAACTTAGTGAAGTATTCCCCAACAATGCCAGAGAAACCCTAGAAAGACCCCTCCAACATCCAAGAGTCAGACTGTGTCACCTGTCTCACTCATCACTGGTCCCCAGGGCCAGACGCATGGTCTAGGAAATATTTGGAAACTAATTGTCATGAGCACGAACATCTTCAGTGGTATAATTGTTTACACCCCAAGATTCACCAATAATTATGGCTGGTTAGTTTGTTTTTTCATCATTTAGACACAAGCTATTTTTTTTAATTTTTAATTGTTATGTTAATCACCATATATTACATCATTAGTTTTTGGTGCAGTGTTCCATGATTCATTGTTTGTTCATAACACCCAGTGCTCCACGCAGAACGTGCCCTCCTCAATACCCATCACCAGGCTAACCCATCCCCCTACCCCCTCCCCTCTAGAACCCTCAGTTTGTTTTTCAGAGTCCATCATCTCTCATGGTTCGTCTCCCCCTCCGACTTACTCCCCTTCATTCTTCCCCTCCTGCTATCTTCTTTTTTTTTTTTTGTTAACATATATTGCATTATTTGTTTCAGAAGTACAGATCTGTGATTTAACAGTCTTGCACAATTCACAGCGCTCACCATAGCACCTACCCTCCCCAACGTCCATCACCCAGCCACCCCATCCCTCCCACCCCCCACCACTCCAGCAACCCTCAGTTTGTTTCCTGAGATTAAGAATTCCTCATATCAGTGAGGTCATGTGATACATGTCTTTCTCTGATTGACTTATTTCACTCAGCATAACACCCTCCAGTTCCATCCACGTCGTTGCAAATGGCAAGATCTCATTCCTTTTGATGGCTGCATAATATTCCATTAGACACAAGCTATTTTTGAAGACTCAGAGGAAGAAAAAAAATCCCGCAATAAAACTGTTCAGATAGCTTATATTCAAGTTTGAATACTTTGTGTAAATTCATAAAGTTGAAGTTTATCCCATGTGAATAAAACTCTTAGAATCACATTAATTACATGAGTCTATCGAATTAACTTTCATAGATTTTTCTGATTCCATTGCACATCCTCAAATTAACAATAAAAGTTAAACTAGAATTTAAAGTTAAAGTCCAGGGAGAGCACATGCTAAATAAACAGACTTGTGTAAAGACTCAACAACAGATGGTAGGAATAGCAAAGTGTAGGAAAACTGCAAAAAAAAAAATCTTCAAAAAAATAAATGGGTCCTTAAAATAGACGAATGCCAAATAAAACAGAAGAGTGTAAAAAGCCATAGCGTTAGTTGAAAGTGAAGCCTTTCACAACAGCTATTGTGGTGGCCCGGAAAATTCCTAAGTATGGGTGCTAGAGAAGGTCTAATGGGGAGGGAAAAAAGGAAAACATCGGGACACTGATGAAAAATTTTAATTATAAACCATAATTTTCTCGTGAAATAAAATTATGGGATACATTTCATGCAAAAAATGTTATACTTAGATTTAAAATGTTTATATGAGAAACATTCAGAGGTAAAATGTTTTAAGGGAAAAACAGAGCAAAGCTCATGATCAAGTAATTCATAAATTTAGCTATTACACAATCTCCCCAAAAGTCTTGTATCTGTCTAATAAGAGCCATTTAGCATGATTGCTGCCAGAAAGGGTAATCCTTAAGAATCATCATATACCAGAGTTTAAAGGTCCTTTGTGATCCTCTGGTCCAACTGACTCATTTTACAGGCCAGGAAATAGAGAGTCAGAGATGCCGGTTAAGTGAGCTCTTTCATGGCTAGTTAGTGGTGGAATCAAAAACAAAAACCAGGTTTCCTGGCTCTTATTCCAGGTCTGAGATCTAGAGACATGACCCTCCCAGGTTGCTGGCTGCTTACTTTTGGGGCCACAGATAAGCACCAATCTTCTAGAACCTTCCACTAGACTTCATGCTCCAGCGTTGTGTCCACAGTTGTGCTAGGCTGGAAGCAGAAACTGTGAAATTCAAACATGTTGGCAAATGCAAGCACATGGATAAATCAACTGAAATCGGGGCAGAAAGCTTTTCTTATATAAAGTACTGTTAGAAAGAATGGTAAAAACTTACCCATAATCCATGAATGTGTTAATTGTTTTCTTTCTTCCGCAGACACTCACTAATTTATTCTGAAGGGAATGATACATTTCCAAATTCTACCTTTACTTTAAAAAAATTCAAACTTCAAGAAAAAAAAGCTGAACACTGTATTATGATTGCTTCAATAGTTAAGAATATCAGCTGTCATGACTTTGAAAAATCATTAGCAAAAATTGGCCATGGAAAAGGGAAATCAGTCTAGTTCACAACAAGCATTCATCTTAGAGGAGTGAGTAATTCCTAATCTCTTGTTGGAGAGAAACACAGCACCTAACTGTGTGCTGTCAGGATTAGCTCCCCTCACCCCCCCGCCAGTGGCTGGCCCCAACGGACCTCCAAGCCTGGCTGGGCTCCAAGCTTTGGCTGCCTTCATACCTCATCCCCTTGATGTTTTCCTGCCCCTCCCCCTCCATCTCCTTCATCTGTCTAGCATCTTTTATTTATTCATTTATTCCACTGATATTTCTTGTGCCAAGAAAAAAAAGTTAATTGTGTGCCAAGCAAGGTACTGGGTATGCAGGGAAAATACAATGGAAAGCAAAAATAGACAGCCCTCTCTGCCCTCCCAGAGCTTAGAATCCAAGGGAGGACAGAAACGTTAGGCAAGACATCCCACAAATAAACGGACAGGCGTGAGTGAGGACACTCAAAGGAGAGGTACACAATGATGTAAGAGATGAGCACAGAATTTGAGTAGGCTGACATCAAGCTGAAGTATGACAGACAGGTTGGTGTGAGCCAGGTAGAGATGGCTAAAAAGAGAGAAGTGGGCAGAGGGAACAGCATGTGCAAAATCCCTATCATGGGTGAGAGCACATCAAGTACAGAAAAAGATGATCATGGTGGCAGCAGCAGAGAGAAAGCAGAGGGGCATGGTGTGGTGTGAGGCTAGAAGGGCAGATGGGGACTCTGGTCTCCAGAGCGGTGGGAGCCACTAAAGCTTTCAAATAGAGGTAGCATTGGATATGAAGATTGAAAAGGTCGCTCAGCTCAATCGGAGAAGCAGAACCACTAAGAGGTAGCATTGAGTGTCATTACAAGTAGAGATATGAATATACGTATTTGTTACAGGGATTGGACGTTAGGCAATTGTGGTTGTGCAGTCTCTGTAAGGCTGCTGTCTTCACCTCGGGTCCTCTGATGTTGGAGCTCAGAGTCCAGAGGACAGGCAGTCAGCAAGGGAAGCTGGATGTAAAGCAAGGAGCACACGGACAAGCAGGGACCCACACTGAAACCCACAAAGACTGACTGAAACCCATGTCGGTTCTCATTGCCTCCCTTGATGATGTCGTTGTCCTGCAGCCCATGCTGGCTCCCAGCGTTACAGAGATAAACAGGCACCTGGCCCAGGAGTCAGAGAAGCTAAAGGAAAATCCAGGGGAAGGTGGGGCAGTGGCAGGGCTGGCTGCTGCCCCGCCCCAAGGAGGTGAGCCCACTCCTAAGGGACAAGGTGTGAGTTGTGTTCACTTCCGCTCTCCACTCCCACAAGGAATGTCCCTTGTGGCCCACCCTAACTGGAAACACTGGAGAAAGGGAATCCGGGGAAGGCGGTTCAGCCTAGCCAAGTTGATGCTTTACAAAGCTACTAGGCAGCCTGGACACAATGGGTGTGCAAAGCCTGCCACATTCCTCTGTGGCCATTTCCACACTAGTCTCCTGGGTCAATGTGCACTTTCAGGAACCTAGCCACTCCACTCTGCAAGAAGTTGTACTGGGGAAAGATTTGGAATTCCCAGATGAGCTACCAACAGACGACAGTAGGGAAGCAGCAGCTAATAACATTGTAAGTCCATTTGGCAGTGATGCAAACCTCCACCATCACAAGTAGGACGAGTGGAGGGAAAAGAGGCTCTCTTAATGGCCAAATCAAATAAAGAGTGGCAGGCTTCTGAAGATAATGCCGAACCCTGCATGACATGTCAGTGGAACAAAGAGTCTGATGTCATTACATCTTTGGTATATCTGCTTAGATAGATAGAGTGTTTTCTGTCTCCCCCTACCCGAGGGTCTCTAAGCCATACACAAGAGGGTCTGATACAATTTGGCCAGCACTTTTCTCAGTGTTGGGGAACCAGAACCATGCCTGTAATAAGACATTCTGTGATGTACGATAGGATTTGAGAAAAAGGGTAGCTGGGTGATCAAGTAGCTCAGTGGTCCTTCAGATTGGCTGTACCTTAGAATCACCTGCAGAGCTTTATAGTCTGTCCAAATCCAAGTCCCCCACAGCTTGGGGTGAGGATGAGGCATCACTAGTTCATAAAGGTCCCAAGGTGACTCTGATGTGGAGCCAAGGATCCAGTCTAACCCCCTTGTTTCTAGGTAATGAAGCTTAGCCATAGAGAAGTTCGGTGTGTTGCCCAGCAGTGCCTACCAGGAATGGGATTCCCGGTGTCCTCACTCTTAAACTGGGGCGCTTTCCCCTGTGTATCCTACAATACCCCCTGTTGACACGAAGAAACATAAATTAAAACTGCATTCTCTACTGTGGGGTTTTTTTTCCTCTTTTCTCTTATTTTCGAAATACCATTTTTAAATTGTATTTGTGTCATATACATTTCTCTTTTTCTTAAAATTTATTTATTTGAGGGGCACCTTGGTGGCTCAGTTATTAAGCGTCTGCCTTCGGCTCAGGTCATGATCCCAGGGTCCTGGGATCGAGCCCCGCATCGGGCTCCCTGCTCAGCGGGGAGCCTGCTTCTCCCTCTCCCACTCCCCCTGCTTGTGTTCCCTCTCTAGCTGTGTCTCTCTCTGTCAAATAAATAAATAAATCTTAAAAAAAAATTTATTTATTTGAGAGAGATCAGGAAGGAGGGGCAGAGGGAGAGTGAGAGAGAATCTCAAGCAGACTCCCCACTGAATGCAGAGCCTAACTCAGGGCTCAATCTCACGACACTGATATCGTGACCTGAGCAGAAACCAAGAGTTGGATGCTCAACCAACTATGCCATCCAGGCACCCTGAGATATGTTTCTTTTTTTTTTTTTATGTTCAATTAGCCACTATATAGTACATAATTAGTTTTTGATGTAGTGTTCAGTGACTCATTAGTTAAGTATAACACCCAGTGCCCATCACAGCACATGCCCTCCTCAATACCCATCACCCTGTTCCCCAACTCCCTACTCCTCCCCTCTGAAACGCCCAGATTGTTTCTCGGGGTCCATAGTCTCTCATGTTTCATCTCCCTCTCTGATTTCTCCTTCTTTGGATTTCTCTCCCTTCCCCTATGGTCCTCCGTGCTATTGCTTTTGTTCCACATACAAGTGAAACCATATCATAATTGTCTTTCTCTGCTTGACTTACTTCACTTAACATAATCCCCTCCAGTCCCATCCCTGTCGATGTAAATGGTGGGTATTCATCATTTCTGATGGCTGAATAATATTCCATTGTGTATATGTACCACATCTTCTTTATCCATTCCTCTGTTGAAGGGCATCTCAGCTGATAGCCAAGATCTATAAAGAACTTCTCAAACTCAACACTCCAAAAGCTAATAACCCAGTCAAAAAATGGGCAGAAAACATGACCAGACACTTCTCCAAAGACATACAAATGGCTAACAGACACATGAAAAAATGCTCAACATCACTAGCCATTAGGGAAATACAAATGAAAACCACAATGAGATACCACCTTATACCAGTTAGAATGGCAAAAATTAACAAAACAGGAAACAACAAATGTTGGTGAGGATGTAGAGAAAGGGGGACCCTCTTACACTGCTGGTGGGAATGCAAACTGGTCCAGCCACTCTGGGAAAGAGTATGGAGGTTTCTCAAGATGTTAAAAATAGAGCTACCCTACAACCGAGCAATTGCACTACTAGGTATTTACCCCAAAGATATAGATGTAGTAAAAAAAAAGGGCACCTGCACCCCAGTGTTCATAATAGCAATGTCTACTGTGTCCTGAGTAGAAAATATGATTATTTATAGAAGACAGCGAGGTTGACAATTCGGTCATTCACTCAAACTCCTGAAGCATGTAGACAAACACACGTGACCCTACAGTCTTCATGCTTCCCAGCAGCCTGCCTTAGGTTACATTGTCCATAGCATGAGAAAGAGAAAGGAAAGTAGGCGAGTCTAGGAATGTATTGTTCCATGGAATGCATTTTAGAATGATTCTAGAAATGACAGGAGAGCTTAATAGCCAATAATTAGGTCTCCTAAAAATGGAACCACCTTAGCTAGCATATGGTCACATGCTCAGTTCTAGAATAGAGCCAGAAGCCTCTGTGACAGTCTGCTTTAAAAAGAAAAACAATACAGAGAGGGAAATGGTGAATTAGATTAAGAAAACTTTTGTAAATAAGCAAAGCAACATTCAACTTACAGTCTGGGTCCTCCTAATTATCATTAATTATTTTTAATAGAAACAAAATCAAATGATCAGACATTTTCAATCCGTGGCGATCACATAATATACCAATACCTACTTTTACTATCTTCTTACTTTATCTATTATATTTTAATGTTATAGCAAAATATCTAGTGATAGGGAATATTTATGGTATTCACATTTATGATGTAAATACCTGCAGTTTTTTTTAATTCAAGTATAATTGACATGCCATTGTTATATCAGTTTCAGGTGTACAACATAGTGATTTGACAAGTCTATACGTTTTTCAGTGCTCACCACGTTATGTTGTATGGTGACAGATGGTGACTATTTTTATAAAATTTTAAAGAAAAAATTGCAACATTGTTTCTATTAAAATCATACATTCTCATTTCAAAGAATTCAAGAATTGCAGACAAGTACAAAGAAAAAAAAGTAAAATAATCTTCCAGATTGCACCATCCCAAAATAACAACGTTGAGTATCAGGTAGACATGAGTTCAGATTCTTTCAAATAATATGTGTCTGAGAGAGAAGGTGGCTGGCTAGACAGACAAACTGTAAAATGGGGATCATACTCTAATGCCTTTCTTTGATAAAAAAACATACATTTAGGTCAATTTTACTTATATATAGAAGTGAAAGAAACTGAAGTAACACTGGAGGAATTCTGAACCTCCTGTAAATGTTGACTATGCAACTACACTGTTTCCTTGAAGATGCCTAAACAAAAGAGATTATAAGAGTGATTGGAGTCATAATACTTGTATTGACCACATGGTTCAGTTTTATAGCATATCAATCCATTCCCCGCTATGAAAAATATGTATTAAAACTTCTTCCCATTTCTCTTTCCTCCACGTCCCCATTTTAGCAGTTCATTCTGATTCTTTCACTCAACAAATGTTAACTGAAGGTCAGCTTTGTGCAAGGTACTTTCAAGACGCTGTGCCCACAGCTTACAGGCTGTAGGCAGAGCATACAGAATTCTCACCTGTCATGATTCTTGCATTTTAACAGAGAGGAAAAATAAATGACAATTTGGCCATTGTGCTGATTCTGTTCACTAAGCCTCACAACTGGTCAGGGTTGTTTCTGTAATTGAATTCGTTCTGTGCATATATCGAAGTAGAGGTCTGGCAGACTAGAGAGAGAGCCGGACACACTTTATGAAAATGGGAGGATGCCTGAAATGCCCCTCCATCCTTGAAAGTCAGCCCATCATTGACTTCCCTTCTTACCTTCATTTGTCCCCACATCCCTCGCATTCTGCCTCTTTAAAAGAAGGAAAAGCGCTCTCCTTGCCAGATTCACAGGCAGTTCCCCCATTCTGCTTCCTCCCGGGTTTGCTTTTGAGGAGCAACGACCTTGGTCAGGGTGGCAGTTACAGGCTGAGCCTTCCTCCCCTGCTTCTCTGTAGAATTTCCTTGACTGCAGTTGTGCACGTGAGTGGTGTTAGGCTATTAGGTCTCTTTCCCTTTTTGGTTGCTGCTGATAACATTTTTATTTGGTTTTTCACTATTGTGATGTTGTCATTGTTCATTTTATTACGAATCGCTAAGTTAGAAAAATGTTATGATCAGAATTTGCTATCTTATCTTCTTTACTTGAAAATACCATTATGAACACGAATCCCTGATATAAAATCAAGCCATCATGGGGCGCCTGGGTGGCTCAGCTGGTTAAGTGACTGCCTTCGGCTCAGGTCATGATCCTGGAGTCCCGGGATCGAGTCCCGCATCGGGCTCCCTGCTCAGCAGGGAGTCTGCTTCTCCTTCTCACCCTCCTCCCTCTCATGCTCTCTGTCTCTCATTCTCTCTCAAATAAATAAATAAAATCTTTAAAAAAAAAATCAAGCCATCATGAGCTTCCTGGAGTAGGGGTAGAGAGGGATGTTAACTAGATTTTCCTTGTCTGCCTCCTCATGTTGGATCCGTTCCTAAAGAATAATTTCTACTCTGTCTCTTTTAAGCCTTCCCAGCCCTGGCTTGTTCTCCTGAAGGGCTTCAAAGCAGATGGGCGAATCTTTGATAACTGGCTGGGTTCACGAGACTAATTGTTGCAACACATTCCATCACTTGTGAGGGTATCACAACTCCTTTGTTGCTAGAAATAAAGAGCAGAATCCACAAATGATTTTGTATCTGTGAGATGTTGCTCAAATGAGGGGATGCTCAATGGGGAGGCTTAGACGACGTGACCTTCCAGATCCCTTCCAACCTTGCAATTCTGTGGCAGTTTGGGATTTCCAAGTGATTCTGATGAGAAAGAAAAAGGAAGTATCTAAATAAATTTTAAAAAGCTACATAGGAAGCTTTCTGTAGGGCTTAGATTATACAAGGATGGGCCCTGGGTGGCTCAGTCGTTGAGCGTCTGCCTTCGGCTCGGGTCGTGATCCCAGGGTCCTGGGATCGAGTCCCGCATTGGGCTCCCTGCTCTGCGGGGAGCCTGCTTCTCCCTCTCCAACTCCCCCTGCTTGTGTTCCTGCTCTCGCTGTGTCTCTCTCTGTCAGATGAGTGAATAAAATCTTAAAAAAAAAAAAAAAGATGCATGCAACAAAGCAAGGAAGCTAAGGAGAAAAACATAAAGTATCCAAAGCTGAACGAGTAATATTCAGATAGGCTAACAGTGAGAAAGGTTGGAGTCTTATGAAACATCCAAAGGTAAACAACAACAACAAAAAGATTTGGAGTCACAAGAAGGATGAGTAAAGGTCTCAAAGGAAACAGATGGCTCACTGATGATATTGAGGATATTTTAGTAAAAAGACTTTGAAAGGTATGGGAAGAGTACAGAAAGTAGCAAGAGATGAAGCAAGTCTGAACCTGAGGAGAGTAATTATTTGGGAAGGCTCATAAGACAGAAGCATTGGCTTTCAGTGGTGGACCCCAGCCAACCCAAGGAATCACACAGGGGTGAGCTGACCCCACTATCTTTCTCTTCTCCCCCACCCCTCAGGGAAACCCCTGTCACCTACCCCTCTGCTGCCAACCAGCATGCTATGTGAGCTGTCCCCAGAAATGCAGAGACACCGCATGCCTCGGGACACTCTGTGTGGCCCCAGAGAGCAAGCATGACAAATAGGCTAAAGGACAGTGTTTTAAAAGATCTCAACTGATGGACCAAATGAAATGCAATGTTATGGAATGAAATTTTATGGTTTATAGAGCTCGTTTGTCTGTCATGTGCTGAAGTGGGACAAAACGAAGGCTGAGCGAAAGGACCGCCACTGCAGTCACTGCCACAGGTAGAATTGTAGTGTCTAAATTAGGAGAAGTGACATAGCAAGAGCACATCGGAAGTGCTCTCTACATGGTAAGGCACTCATTTTAAGAGAACAATGACAAATCTCAAGTTTCTCACTAGGAGAGTAACCTGCAGGGTGATGAGGCTGGAAAATTCATCAGCAGGAAGGACCATGCAAGCAAGTGGGGACCCCAGAGAAGAGAAGAACTCAGAGAGATTCATAAGTTGAAGAAGGCGGAACTGAGTGAGATGAGGCTGCAGGGAAACTGATTTAAAAATCAGTGTGTGGGGGGGGGGAAATTCCTTGACAATCAGAGAGGTTTCAAACAGAATCAGCCACATTTTGAGACGAGGTCACTGGAGCAAGAACGCAAGGAGAGGGCTGGGTGACACCTATCAGAGAGGCCGGACTTTATCCCTGCAAGTCCCTTCCTGCCTTCCCAATCTCTCATTCATGAGCCTGAACCTCACGCAAGACAGTGGAAGGAAGCGTGGGGAAGAAGACCTTTTCACGATATCGTTTACCCTTCCTTTTACCCCAAAAAAGTGACAAGTTGGTCTACCCTGAGCAGCATAGCAGACTGACCCCAAATGACCATGATGCAAGGGGAATAACCCCTTACATTTGTTGAGCCTTGTTACATACTGTTCATAATTAATTATATTGATTTGTATTGTATCATGTCATATTGTATTGTACATTCTAATACCAAGTCCCAAGGTCCTCCTCTCTTAAAAACTGGTAACCATCATGGGGGGCCTGGCTGGCTCAGTTGGTAGAGCATGTGACTCTCGATCTCTGGATTGTGAGTTCAAGCCCCACGTTGGGTGTAGAGAGTACTTAAAAATAAAATCTTAAAAAACAAAACAAAACTGGTAGCCATCTATAACACCTGTGGCAGAGCATAGATCCATCTGGAAGGCTCTGGGTTCTCTCCTTTATATCCCATGGAGTGTCACCCCAAGATGCCTTTGTTAGGGTGCCTACTTTTTTTTTTCCTCCAAAACCCTTAGTCTTCACTTGTGTGCTTGTTCAGAGAACCATCTTGCAGTAACGAGTCTGTATTGGCTAATTCTACGGAAAGCTTTGCTTCCCTCCATGACTCTCTGGTACTGCTGTTGCCTGTCCCTCAGATACATGCTGTCTTCTTTTGCTGCCACTTTCACCCCAGCAAGGTCAGTGTTAGTCCAGGCAGTGAGCTGGAATAAGCCCCCTTTTAAAGCCCCCTTGGTCAGGAAACATTTCTTCCTTCTAGAATCTGACTTTGGGTGAAACCCTGATGCCATGACCTTTCCGATGCAATGACATTAAAATCCCGCCCTCCTCCTGTCATTGAAGCTTTGGGGAAATGGCTCATTGCTGTGATGGAGGGACCATCCCTTGGCATCCCAACAGATCAAGAACCACCATCACCATCTTGTTTTCTTAACTCATGCTTTATTCTTTTTTTTTTTAAGATTTCATTTATTTATTTATTTATTTATTTATTTATTTATTTATTTATTTAGAGAGTCAGTGTGCGAGCAAGCAGGGGGAGGGGCAGAGGGAGAGGGAGAATCTTAGGCAGACTCCCCGGTGAGTGCAGAGCAAGACAGGGGGCTCAGTCCCGAGACCCTGAGATCATGACCTGAGCCGAAACCAAGAGTCGGGGTGCTTACCGCCTGAGCCACCCAGGCGCTCCTTGTGCTCTACTTTTATCACATTTGCTGTGATCTACATATCATGAAGAAGGTGACCAGTGTAGTAGGAGAAGGAGCCCTACACCTCAAAACAGCACAGCCAGAGATTAAACCTCAGGGTTTGCTTTGCTTTCTGCTCTCGCTGGAGTGGAGTCATTTGTATGCTTGGCTCCTGCTTTCTGCCTAAAACATGCTCCCCAAAAACTTGTATTTCAATCAAGTTGTAATAAAGCTGACTCATGTTCATTCCTGCACAGATAACTCTTACTCTTTAAAGGAGATGTTGCGGGTCCTTTTCGTTGTCCCAGCACAAGACTGACTTTACACCAAGATCTGTAGACTCCTAATGGTTCTCAGATGACTTGAAGATTCGCAGATTCTGCCACTGTTTATGATTTTGTCATTTGATTTTTTTAAATGATCACTGCTTTCAATGTTTATGGTAATCTTTTCAATGCTGATAATAGTTATACGTATATATCATGTGAACACTCACCTTATGACGAAGCACTGCCATGAGATATCGGTGCCTATAACCTAGACATCATCGAAAATAACATCATTTAACTTTAAACGTTTGCAAGGCCTAGCTGGCTGTCATTTGGTTGACAATGTCTGACTTGTACTCATTTTGTACTGTGTTGAAATCTATCACCAGGTGCAAAAGCAAACCTTCTCTTTTGCCACGAGAGTTCTCCGTGGAATGACCTTTTTCTGGACCGGGAATTTAGTTTCTTGGAGTAGTTAATAAATCGATTTGGCATCATAGAAATGGCGTAGTACATCAGAGTCACCCACTTACTTGAAGTGTCACAGTCTAATGATAAAGGACAGAAAAGGGCGTATTAGGTAATTGATACATTTCAGCTAAATGAAGTTGTGGCAGTCTGTACAAACAGAAGTTTCACAGTAATTTGGAAAGATAAAAAATGACGGGGGCATAAAGTCATCACAGGGGGTCTGCCCTATCGCATTGTACCTGGTTTACTGTGGTAGCAGATTCTTCTTTGGGTTCCATCTTCGTACAAGCAACTCAGCGGAAAACACAAAATGACTCTTATTTTGATGAAACAAAGTGTTTTTATATATTTTTTTAAGTTTTTAAGTCATGTGTCTCAGGGTACACTTGGATTGACTCTGTAAAAGCAAGTACATTATTTTAAAAATAGTAATGATAATAAGAATAACAATAGAGACTCCAGTGAGGGGGTCCACCTTGTTCATCGTCCAAAGACTGAAGTTAACAAAAAGCTCAACATGTAAATTACTCTTTTTGCCATTGGTATTCCAGACCTACAAAAATGGCAAGTGCATATGGTTTGACCTAAGAAGCCACAAGAGTGGCAATTTAGGGTCAGCAAAGAGACATCCATCACAAGGATTAATGCTTCTGAATTTGAATCTTCTCTATATTTATTTGTGCATTCATTGGCTCTATAACTTATGGAAGAAGTGAAAGCATAAAATGTTTATTCCTCGTTTTATGTTTATAACATTGAAATAAAAAGAATGTAAATATTGGAGCACCACCGAAAACGAGTTCTTTAACAGAGCTCTGTATCATTACTCATGTTTGAGAAACGTTGACCTGAATATTCCTACCCCTGGCAGACCCCAAACCCTGGCCACAAACATTCAGGCTGGTTTTCTTTTCTTTTTATTACCTGCCCTCAGCTCTGAATGGGAATATTTTGTAAATATTCCAGAACTGCATATTAAGCCTAAAACTCATAAAGTATCGGATTTGTAACTGAGGTGGATTCTTTTAACTTAAATTCCCCAACGTGTTTCTAGTTCAAGTTAGCCCCAATATATAAAGGGACACCCCCCGCCCAAAAATAAAGTCAAGTGAAGTCATTCATTCTGTTTAGGCCTTTTGGTGGAATTCCATGAGTGCTGTAAGGAAATAGCATTTGACACTTGATCTTAGGCTCTGCACCAACATAACCTGCATCGGTAGCTGCCCACCGCTAACAGGGAGCCGATCCTCCAGATTCAGGCTCTGGAGGAAGCAAGCATTTCTCTCTTTGAGCTTTCTGAGCCAGCTAGGGAGTCTGGTTGTTAAGTAAGGGCTTTGACAACAGACTGCTTGGGTTCAAATCCCACCTCTGACTCCAGATATGTGGATGTTTAATTTCTCAGTGCTTCCACCACCAAATGGGTCTGATACTAGTGTAAGGACCCCCATGGTGGTAGTGTGAGGGTCAGACAGCTTAAAGGGGACATAGGGAATGCCTAGAACAGTGCCTGGCCCATGGTAAGCATGCAGGAAATGTTAGCCGCCTGCATTATTTCTTCTACAGTTACTGTTGTTCCTACTGCTGCCGCCTGGGAGGGCCCAGGGACCTGACCCTTAAGGGATGACAGTGTGGCACCCTGATCATGACATCTGTATAAAGACAAGACATGGATTGTGGGTCTCAGGAATGCTCCCCACCAGCTGAACTGCGTGATCCGCACCAGGCCCGGAAAGAACTGGAAAGATCTACCGAGATACTGATGATGTCATTGTCAAACATTCGCAGTCTCCTGAAACCTGCCGGCTGGTCAGCCTAGGAGGGTTTGGTGCTTCAGTTATTCTCTCACATCTGTGCCTTCCCTTGGCCCGCAGTTGACAGGAGCTAGTGCACTGGGGGAAAGGTGGCAGCTAAGTGGAAAAGGTGCTTTGTGAGTAAGCCGGCAAGGGGCAGAAAGCCAGGCTGAAGATCTTGGGTGTGTTGTTTTTTTTCCCCAGGCAATAGGGAACCTGGATTTGGAGACAAGAATCGCTTCTAGACCCTGTGACACTCTAGATTAACGGTGCAGCTATAAATAACAATGATCCTGCCGGGGAGGCGTGATCATTGGATATGTGGAGAACGTGGATGCTGGGGCTGGTTCTGGGTGCAATTGTGGTGCTGCCATTCCCTGGCTGGATGATCTTGAATAAATTCCTTAGCCAATCTGTGCCTCAGTTGGCTCACCCACAAAATAGACATGGAAGACACATAAAACAATACCGCACAGAGGTAAAGCACTTGGAACAACACGCAGCGCTTCCTCAGATCTTTGTGGGTGTTCATCATTGCTTCCTGCCTCTTTGGACCGTAGTTTCTGCATCTGAGACAAGAAGCAATTGGACCGCATAACATCACATCCTACTGTGCTCAGGGTTTTGATGGGCAGGTTGAAGGCTGTGCTTTTGGCTTCACGTGGCAGTGGTTTATAGTGTAGCTCGGGGGACGTCCGGGATCTTGGAGGCAGGAAGACGGGTTAGGCTATGCCTGTTTCCACTCATTTCACTCCCTCCCTCCCTCCACGCCCTGCCCCAGCCTGCGCATCCACGCGGGAACCACGGCCCCAGTTCACTGAATCTGGGCAGTGTGCGAGAAGTCAAGGGGGCAGCTATAACCTCCTTTTTGCTGCCAGGGTTTACATTCAAAATAAGCTTCTTTGCCAGGACGTGGAATTGGAAGTAGGTAGAAAAAAAATTACAACAGGATCATGAAGATAGGAAAATATGTGTGGGGTTTGTTTGTTTTGGGTTTTTTGTTTTGGTTTGGTTTTTGCTTTTTGCTTTTGTCTTTTTCTGAAATCATGGTGCAGCCGGGATACAGACCGGAGCAGGCCCACGGATAGGGAGGCACACCCATGGCTGAGCTCTAAGCCTGAGAGAATGTTCCAGAACTTCCTTCAGGGAAGATGACTCAAAGCACACTTACTCTGCTGGGTTGTCCTTTCTCACCTCCCTTCATCCCCTTTCCTGTCTTCCTCTTCCCTCGAATCCCAGCAGATAAAAGCTCAAATCTGCTGCGAGGATGTAAGTCACAAGCGGTCAGGTGAATTACAGCCGAAACACCGCAGAGATAAGAAGCAAGACTGGCGCCTGGGCAGGCCTGGGAGGGGGACGCGGGACACTCACCATTATCAAATTGTGCAATTTAGCAAGTGGCCGGTGGCAGGCTGGGATGATAGCCAGTTAATCTGTTTTGCATGCACTCTGAAGATGCAAAGCTGGAGCCCCCCCAGGGAGCAGGCTGTCTTAGATGGCTTCTCCCCGTTCACTGCAGAGGAAGCCAGTAAAATTAACCAGACATAGGGATAAACACAAGAAGTTGTGGGGGGGGGGGGGGGCGGTTTAACCATGAAAGAAAGATACTGGTAACTGGCAAGAAGTCCTAGGGGTTAGTATTGTAATTAGTAATAATAAAAAAAAAATACTATTCAAAGCTAGCATTTATGGAGAGCTTGCTTTGATTGGATGCTTTTTTAAGTGCAGGACTTTTCTTTTCCCCTTGCTACCCAGGCAGGTAACCCAGGTGGGGGCAAAGGGATCAGCCAGTTTTGGTTACTGGGTGAGGGATAGGGCAGGAGACCAGGGCTGGGGGTCACTAAAGTGTTATCTTACAAAGGGCAGCCCATGAGAGGTTACTAGGGGCTCCATTATCTGGTGGGTTTGGGAAGCTGGAAATGAGGCTCCCACAGGTAAATACCTGCTCACATTAGAACACAGAAGTGGTGCCATGGATTTTCTCTGACATGAGTTTAAGTCACAAGGCATTTTTCTCCTCCCAGCACCCATGGGAAGTGGCTGCTCTCATGACCTTCACCGTATAGGTGAGGCAATGTATGCACAGAGAAATTCCACAGCTTGGCCACGTTCACCCAGCTTGTAAGTGGCAGAGCCAGGCTAGGAACTTAGGCAGTCTGGCTCCAGAGTGCTAGCACTGACCACCCGCAAGCCTGCCTACCCTGCAGGAGAGAGTGTGAGGGCACCAGGGACCACGTCCCGTCAGCTGAACATCAGAGTGTTTAACTCAAACTCAGATCCATCACACAAAATACAGTGTGTGTGGGCACGTGATTGTTAATTCCTTCAGCCATCTCCTGGGTCCCTGTGTGTGCCGGCCCCTGGGCTGGATCCTGTGGGGTAGACGAATCCGATGCAAACTACAGCCCTCAAGACCCAGTGGGTACAAAAAGGTTCCGGAAATCATTATAACACAGGAGGAAAATGGTAGATGCTCAAAGGGAAGTATAGACAAAGTACAGCAAATTCATAAAGGACAGGGATACTCTGCACCTGTGGAGTCAGGGAAGGTTTCTCAGAGGAGGCTGCCTTTGTGCTAGGACTTGAAATAGGAGTAAAACTTGAGAATGGAGCGGAGGGTAGGAAGGACAAATAGGAAAGGGGGTTCAAGGTTCAGGGTGTGGCAAATGGTCCAGTTTGGCCACCTGAGGGTATGAGAGAGAGAGAGGTGGCCTGAAGGACCAGGAAGGCTGTCACTGGTAAGCAGGGTGGGGGGAGGAGGAGTATGTGTCACTCAGAACAGACTCAGAAGGCAACTTGGCCAAGCCCCTCACTTTACAGATGACAGACCCAAGATTTAGGATTAAGTGGCGGGCACAATGCAATCATTAGTTCATGGCAGAACCATGTCTCAGACCCCCGGGCTTGCCCCAATTTCCTTCCTACTCCTCCCCAGATGCAAACAGGTGAGTGTCAAGGGCTCACAATGCCAGAAAAGCTTCACGTTTTAATAACCTGTTCTCTGTGATGTTCTCCAAATACATAGTCTGCATTTGGCGTTAATATCAGCTCAAGACTGCCCCTGTCTGCAGGCAAGGCTAAGCACCCCCTATATGCCAGGAGAAACAGGTGCCCGCCCACTCTTGTTGCCCGCCTACTCATTTGTTCCCCTTGTATCCCTCAGACCGCAGAAATTCACATGTTTATCTAATCCGTATAACCTGGGGGTCTGGAACCCTTTCAAACTCCTGAACAACCTTCGCAAGTTAACTTTCGGCTGGAAGCTCATTTCCCTTGGCCTTCATTATTTGCCTCCGGAAGATGCTGTGGCATCAGACAGACTTCAGATACCACCTCTAGAACTATGAAATTGAGCAATCATTCAGAGTACCCATGATTATACATTTAGAAGAAATAAGAAATCAAGATCGCAATCCTGGATCCTGGCATTTTTTTCCTAACTGAAGACGCTGCCTGTGAAGTGTTGCGGCTTTCAAGAACAACAGCGCTCCCGTGTGGTGATCGGGTGCATTGCACCCCCAGGAGTGCTTGAAAACTCCAGGCTGGAAGGAATCCCGGCCTTGCACAAGGACATCTATTCACCCCAAGTAATTTCCGCCTTAAACCAAAAGGCTGTTTCAGCCAAAAAGATGAGCACAGTTAAGTTTTATTGTACTGATTTCTGTCTTAAAACTGAGCGAGGATCTCTTTTTCCCTGTAAAATGAGGAAAAGGACAGCAAGCCGCCGCGTGGGTTGGTTCAATCCTTTCCAGGGTTTGAAAGTGTGGGGTGAGTGGAAGGCATGGGATTGGAGAGATGGAGTGAAGATGAGGAGAGAGGAAGAGTGGCCGGAACGGCTGGGAGCCAAGGAGTAGAGGGAGGTAGGCTAAGATTTGTCTGGTAATAAAAATAAGGGAGGTCGCCTGGGTGGCTCAGTCGGTTAAGCGTCTGCCTTCAGCTCATGATCCCAGGATCCTGGGATCGAGTCCCGCATCGGGCTCCCTGCTCAGCAGGAGCCTGCTTTTCCCTCTTTCTCTGCCTTCTGCTCCCTCTGCTTGGGCTCTCTCTCTCTGTCAAATAAATAAATAAAAATCTTTTTAAAAAATAGATGGGAAATGTAATAGCTTGTACTTTCAACGAAACCAAAGGCTGCATAGAAGTGTCTTACACGCAGAACAGAGAAGTAAATTGGTGTCGCCAAAACTCAGAATTTCTAGCTATGACGCCATGCCTTCAGTGGCTGCCTCCCTGCCTCAAGCTGACCCTCCATGCTCTCTTGAGAAAGAAGGATCTAGTTTCTCCTAACTGTGCCAGAGTGTCTGGGATGCTCCCCCTCCAGGAGCTTCCAAAACCGCTGTGCCCTGTCCTCTGTCACTGGGATGCCAAGTGGGAGAGGGTATTCATCATTGCCCCTTTGATTGTTCTTAAATTCTGCACACCCCTGATGCCCACACCCTGCCTGCAGCTCCCACCTCCTTTTCTCTTGGAGTCCACTGCCCACTTGACCCTGGTGTGGGGCAGGGGCTCCAGTGTCCTCATCTAAAAAGTGGGAATAATGCCGCCTGCCGACCTCACAGACTTGTCTCAGGGGTTAAACTGGATATGAGGATGGAATTCTTGAATCATCATAACTATAAGGTGCAGCTTTGTATCTGCAATATAACATAAATCAATATATAATAACAAAGAAATATACATAGCATCTTTATTATTTATAATAAAGGGGTGAGATAACCTAGTAATTCTTGTTAGTGTCTACATCCTTGGGGAAACCAAATCAAGAGAAATGAGTTGGAGAAGTTGCCCTGGCTGGAATTGAATGGGAGGAGAAAGGAGTCTTTTTTCAGGAGAACTCATGTCCAGTTTCAGTGAGCCAGCCCAAGAGACAGGGAGTGTGTGCCCATATAGGGTGGGGCAGGGTCAAATTTGAGGAGTATCAAAGGGACAAATAAACTGGTGTCACACGTGGAAGAAGTTGCCATTCAACAGACGGATATAGGAATGATGCATCTACCAGCCAAGGAATTCCAAGGAAAGTCGGGAACCACCAGAAGCCAGGAGAGAGGTACAAACAGTTTCTCCCTCACAGCCTCCAGGAAGAACCAACTCTGCTGACACTTTGATTTTGAACTTCTGACCTTTGGAAGATGGTCCTTCAGCAGTGTTTTGAATGAGGAACACAACTTCGGATAGATTCTTTTAGGAACCATCCGTGTCAGAGCTGGCTATAGACAAGATCACGAAATAGCCAGAAATGGGTCCCACCGATAGGGCCTTTTCTTTTTCCGCCCATATTTCTTCCATGTAATCTGTATCTGTCCCTCCTACACATGCTGGATGACCTCCGGCTGGCTTGTCTTCTCAAAACCAAATGGCTGGTGCCTAATTCTAAGATATAAGATGAGATAGAAATAACGATTAGCAATTTACTCATTACAAAATTATTTATCACATACAAGTCATAAGTCAGGGCACCTGCCCACCCTCCCATTCATTCCTTCAGTGCTAGGCTAGAGTTATGATCAACAAAAGCAGATGTATTCCTCTCCTCATGTGGCTTCCAGGGTCCTGGGGACATTTACTCAGGTGGTGAAGCCATACAAGTGGCATTTCGGGCATGAGTTGGTTCCAGTAAATGGAGGGGGTTGGGTCTCCTAGGGTGGCCACCTGCTTGGGGGTTTTCTTGATAAGGCCAGGTGCTCTGCCTGGACCTAGACAAACCCACATCTCTTCTCTCGGGGTAAGGAGAGCAGGCCACGTATCCTGCCCTGTTACAGTCTTTGCTAGAATGTCCCACGTGTTATGGGCTGAGCCTTTGTGCCTCTTGCAGAACACTTCATTTGGGGGTGAGTTTTCTGGGGATTTATTGTTTCACCTCAAAAGAAAAATGTGAGATAAAAAGTATAACAAATAAATAAGCAGAGGTTTGTTCAGGTTGGGGTTGGCAGCCTGAGGACATTGAGACTTCCCTTGCGTTGACGAGGTCCAGCCAAAGGGCAGTAACCCCAAGATGCTCCTTCCTTGCTCATGGGTCTTTCTCAGTGAAAACCCTCATAGGAGAGGTAGTTCTTCTCTTCAGAAAGATTCTAAAAGGAGTCTTGGGGATAGATAATATCTGCATTTAACTGACTAATGAAATGAAATGTTATGTCATTGATGACAATTCCTTTTGGGCTGATGTGGACCAAAGCCTGTTAACTACTTTCCCCAGCGTCTTTTCAGGCCTTCCTGTCCATGGTGCTCCCGTTGCCCTTTCCTAAGCATCGTCATGCCCATATAGATTTTAGTCATTGTAAAATGCCCCGAGACCCCAGAATCTGAGTTCTGGGTGGCATCGCTCTAATGCCCACAAGGGGCCGAAGACTTCTGTGCAGCTGGTCCTTCAATAGACTGGAATATGTTTGGGGTTTGGGCTTATTTCCGTTTCTAAGCCCTTCAGGGATAAATGTTCTCATTCTGAGCTCAGCTCTATGCTTTAGATAATACTCTGGTGCTAAGAATAGGACCAGGCATGCAGGAAGCAGGCAGTAAGTATTTGTTGAATGAATGAATGAATGAATGAATTCCACAAAAACTCATAAGAGCTCATCCTTAAAAAACCTTGACAATATTACAGGCACAGCAACAAAGGCAGAAACCATAGAAGAAAGAGTTGATGGATTGGGATAAAATATTTAAAAACTCTACCTCCAAAGGCATCTTCAGTATAAATAACAAATTGAAGGGGAAACATTGGATAGCACAAATTTCAGTTAAGGTGTTATAACTTTAATACTTCATAAGTCCCTATTAATCAATCTACAAAGATGGGCACTCCAGGAGAAGAAACACAAATAGCCAAAAAATGTATCAGAAACATTTACATCTCACTGATAAAAACTGAGTTCTTTTCTGAAATGGGCTACCATTCAGAAACCTGCAGTTATCTAGTGCTGTGTGGGACACAGGGAGATAAACATGAGCATGCACTTCCAGAAGAAAGAGAAGTTGGTGTAGCAGGTTCGGGAGCCTTGAGTGTAAGCCGGAAATTTCACTTACAAAGATTTATCTTAAGGAAATCATAGGAGATTTAAAAAAAAAATCTTACAACTGTTGATTGCTATAGTATCATTGCAAAAACAAACAAAGTGGAAACAGCTTTTTAACTACAAGGAGCTACATATAAACATAAACATTTGTTTTTATAAAAAGAGGAGAAAGAGAGAGGGAGAATCTCAGGGGGAAATTGTGTGATTTTTTAAAGTTTAAATTCAAGTTAGTTAACATATAGTAGTATTAGTTTCAGGGGTAGAGTTTAGTGATTCATCAGGTGCATATAACACCCAGGGCTCATTACATCACATGCGCTCCTTAATGCCCATCACCCAGTTACTGCATTCCCCTCCAGCAACCCTCAGTTTGTTCCCTAGAGTTAAGAGTCTCTTATGGTTTGTCTCTCTCTCTGTTATTTTATTTTTCCTTCCTTCCCCTCTGTTCTTCAGTTTTGTTTCTTAAATTCCATGTATGAGCAAAATCATATGATATTTGTCTTTCTCTGACTGACTTATTTTGCTTAGCATAATACCTTCTAGTTCCATCCACGTCATTGCAAATGGCAAGATTTCATTCTTTTTGATGGCTGAATAATATTCCATTATACACATCTTCTTTATCCATTCATCTGTTGATGGACATTTGGGCTCTTTCCATATTTTGGCTATTGTGGACATTGGGGTACATGTGCCCCTTCGGATCACTATTTTTGCAGAAGTATAGAGTTCCATGGTTTGGGGAACACTTACCTAGGCATGATCCTATTAGATTATTAGTGTCAAGCAGGCAAGATAAGTTTATTATTTCCATTTTACAGGCAGGGAAGCTGAGGCTCAGAGACGTTAAGTGACTTTTTCAAGGTTGTACACAGTAAGTGAAGTTGGGGGTTGTTTAAACACACTTTTAGTCCAAATCCCCTGCTTGGTCTACTTCAGTATGACATAATAAACTGTCACTTTATCAATATTTCTTAACTTGCACTGTCACATTCCCAGAGGTTTATCATTTGTGTAAGTCCTTCCTAAGTGCCCTTTCAGCATGGTTGACACGTGTTAAGAAGACTTGGGCACTACCCCTGCGTGGCAGAGTGTATTTCCAGGACGTGTGGAATACTATCTCCTGTCCCACATGCTCTTCTAGAACTTTATCACTCTTCCACCGCAAAGGTGGAGCCAATGCGGTATAGCCGAGGTAATGCTTCGTAACGTATGTTACTTTGTGTTAGCCAAGGCAAAGTCATAAAAATTCCACGCCCTTCTGCCTTGCTTTCTTGGGATGCTTGCTCTTGGAATCCAGCCACGGAGCTGCACTGAAGCCTGAGCAGCCCACGGAGAGGCCCACATGGAAAGGAGAGGCCCCAGCGCACACCCCGCTTGGCTCCCAGCAGAGCTAACTTGCCAGCCAGGGGAGGCATCTTGAAAAGAGATCTTCCTGCCCCCAGGGGAGCCACCTCCGCTGATGCTGCATGGGGCGAAGTGAACTGAACCCATCCAGCTCTGCCCAGATGGCAGATTCCTGAGCAAAAGAAGTGATGTGGTTTGGGGGCAGGTTTTTGGGGGTTTTGGGGGTGTTTGGGGTTTGTTCATTTGTTTGTTTGTTTGTTTGTTTTTGCAGCAACCATAGCCGACATGTCTGGGAATCACATCATTCTTTTAAAAGTAATTCTGCATGAAAAACGTTCATTTTGTGAAGTACCTACTATGTGCCAGACATTTTCCCAGTTGTATCTGCAAACAAAATCGATAAGGTCCTTGCCCCAGTGAAGCTTGTAGTTCAGCCCAGGCTACAGAGACTATGTAGTAAGTAAAGCATCTAGTTGGGACGCCTGGGTGGCTCAGTCGGTTAGGCATCTGCCTTTGGCTCAGGTCATGATCCCAGGGTCCTGGGATCGAGCCCCGCATTGGACTCCCTACTCAGCAGGGAGTCTGCTTCTCCCTCTGCCTGCCGCTCCCCCTGCTTGGGCTCTCTCTCTCTCTCTCTCTCTCTCTGACAAATAAATAAATAATCTAAAAAGAAAAAATCTAGTATGTGGAAGGTTAACAAGTAGAACAGGGAAAGGAGTTGGGAGCGTGGCATGGGGTCAGTTTGCTGTGCTCCCCGTGTGGTCTGAGAAGCCTCCATGAGAGGGTGACTGGAGATTTGGCCTGTGGGTTCTGGGGAAGGAGCTGAGTGGGGAGTGTGCTCAGAGGATGGAGAGTCTTGTGGGGACTTGTAAGGACTCCGGGCCCTTCAGCGTTCTCAGCAGATCTGACCTGACCGGCAGGGGTAGCGGCTCTTTCTGCCACGTGGGGAAGCAGCCCCAGGAAGGAAGGGTGGCAGCAGGGAGCCCAGTGAGGGACGCAGGCAGGAGAGGGTGGCCGGTCCTGGACAGAGGCAGTGGACGTGGTAAGAAGCACTGCGTTCTGGGACGCATCCCAGATGTGTCGGCAGGGGAGGCCGACTGCATTCCCTGAGACGTTGGCTATGAAGTGTGAGAGAAAGAGAGGACTCCGGGGTCACCGTGCGGGGTGGGGCTGAGCGGCTGTAAGGACGGGGCTGCCGTCGGCCGCGATGAGATGGACCGTGAGTGGGACGGGAGCGGGGTGGGAGCTGAAGGTCGGGAGACCAGCCCACTGTGCTGTCGGGCAGTTGGACTCTGTGGGTTGTAAAGGTCCATTGTTCCACGGGAACAACCGAGTGGCTGCTGAACGGTGGGCACGCAGCCTGGCAACGGGCATTTAGAGACGGACGCGACGCCATCCGTTTCTGCAGGTGGCATCCGTGTCGTGAGAGGAGCAGATCCCTGGGCGAGCAACAGCCACGCGGTGTGGCAGGCAGTGTGCTGGAGGTGCACGGGTGTGAGCTGCAGGAGCACATGGAGCATGGGGAGGGGGAGGCTGTAGCATCCGAGCGGGGCCCTGAAGGGGACTTGGGGACAGGCCCAGTGTGGTGAGCGAAGGAACAGCACGTACAAAGGAGCCAGGGAGTCAGCAGGGAGAAGCTGACAGATGGGCTTGGCCTTTTCTCTGTCCTGCTGAGAGGCCTGAACTTTACCATTCAAAACAGGACACGGCTGGAGAGCTGCAATGTGTTTGGAGAACTGAAACGTTTAAGTATTTGCATAACCTTTGAAAATCATTCTGTGGTGCTTTCTAAATTCTGGCGCCCTGGCGCAGAACCCTGGTCACTCTTATGGAGCTCTGACTCCAGAATCTCCACCGATTTATAGACAGGAAGAGGGATATGGTTTGAATTTGAAGGTTATTGGAGTGAAGAGCAGGGAACTGTGAGGCCAACCATTAAATGGGTCCTCCACGTGGATAGCGTGATCACCAAGGATAACAGCAGGATTTGGGGGGGAGAATAAAATCGTGTCAAAGTCTTGCATGAATGAGGAGGAATGAACAAAACTAGAGATGACAGCCCAGAGGAGTGGTTGAGTGGGACCTGGTGGCATGTATGCAAACCTCAAATTGTCAGGAATTTTTACCCAAGAAAAAGAAGATATGTCATAAAGGGCATCAGAGAGCAGGGAAGATGCCTACTTTGCCTCCTCACCCCAAATGAGGTGGTGGGGTGGGGGAGGGGGGGTCCAAGAATGGAGGCACTGGAGGGGCGCCTGGGGGGCTCGGTCAGTGAAGAGTTAAGCCTCTGACTCCTGGTTCTGGCTCAGGTCATGATCTCAGAGCCCTGTGTCAGGCTCGGAGCTCAGCAGGGAATCTGCCTGAGACTCTCTCCTTTTCCCCCTGCCCTTCCCCCACTGTTCTCTCTCTCTCTTTCCCTCCCTCTAAAAAAAAAAAAAAAGAAAGAAAGGCTCTTGAAACAACTGCAGGGGAGTGAGTGAAGACCAGGAGGTCAGGGGTCCTTCTGTGCTTAGGTGAAGGCTTTTTCACCAGTGGAGCTGGAGAACAGAGGTTGCAGATATGTGCATGGGGAAGGGGGGGAGAGGCTGATTCAGGGAAGAAGCTCAAAGCAACAAGAAATGAGACAGAAATAATGGGGCACCAGAGGCACTTGGGTTTTACTCACTAAGGATGAGGGAGAATTAACTGGTCCCAACATTTCTTGTAGCTCAGGTTACAGATCATCCAATACATATTTGTGGGTTATTTGGATAAAAGGATAGATGGGTGGATGGGTGGATGGATGGATGGACAGACAGACAGATGGGAGGGTTTATTTCTCTCTGGAAGATTCAGCCTCACTTGGAATGGTGCCGTCTCTGAGAGAACCCTGGCAGGATTTGTTAGCTCCCAGCCCTCACCTCATGTTGGAAGCAATGGTTGGCAGAGGGGAGGCCCCCTGAGCATTCTTGGCTCTCTTGGGATCACTCTCTGCCTTCACTGCAGAATTCCCTCTGTCACTGGCCAGGTACCTCCCATTGCCCACCTGTGATGACTCCTGGAGCCACTCATTAAACGCCGTGTGACAGTTGAAGTGCCCTCTTGCTGCAGCAAGATCTCATCTCTGACTCGAAAGTGGAAAACCCAGTGGGCACGATGTGTACCACTTTCAGCCCTTTAGAAATAGGATAGTAATGGCATTGGTAAAAAGGAACTATAGTTACTCATGGCCTGACTTTAACAAGAGAAATTTGAGAGACCAAAAGTCTTACTGATAACCGAGTGAGCTGTTGCTCTCAAAATCAAAGTCCTGTTGTAGGCTACAGACTTCCCAGCTGGGCTCAGACAATCCTACAGGCTAAAATAGGCATAATAGAAAATGTTCTGCCAAAAGAATTACTTAAACCCCCTTTTTATAATCAGTTGCCACAATACTTCTCAAGTTTTTATTCTACCTTCTTAGGTATATTTCCTCAATATAGATTCCAAGTGTTGCCAGTTCTGTTTTGAGAAGAATGCTTTTCTCCCCTCCTAAATAGAGAGACCTTCCGTTTGTGTCACAGCCCCACCTGGAAGTCTGCTGTGACTGACCCCGGCACCCATTTCTCCTTCCCTCTTTAGTAAGAAAGCCCCATTTTTGGCTGAGCACAGTGTTGCCCAGAGTAAAAGTCTATTTCCTGGCTTCCCTTGCAAGGAGACGTGGTCGGTGACTGAGTTCTGCAACAAATTACTGCCAACCCAGTGACTTACCACAATATGGATGTATGATCTTACCGTCCGGAGGTAAGGAGTCTGACATGGGTCTTAGAGGGCTAAAACCCAGCTACTGGCAGAATTATGTTCCTTCTGGAAGTTCTGAAGGAAAGTGTGTTTCCTTGCCTTTCCCAGCTTCCAGGGGCTGCCTGCGTTCCTCCCTCCATAGGCTTCCTCTCTCCTCACAGCCGGTAGCTAGCTGCCTTTTCTCCCTCCCACTCTCTCTTCTCTCCCCCCTCACCTCTCCTCACTTGCTTTCATGCCCTCCCTCTCTCTCTCGCTCTCTCTTTCTCTCTTTCTCTCTCTCACACGCACACACACACCCCTCTGCTCTGTCATCATATCTCCTCTCTCGGACACCCCCTCCCTCTCTTATAAAGATCCTTGTGATTGCATTGGTCTCACCTGGATAGTCCAGGAATCTCTCCATCGTGAGTGCCTTAATCGTATCTGCAAAGTCCTTTTTGCCATGTAAGGTAGATAGTCACAGTTCTGGGGATTAGGACATGGGCATCTTTGGGGAGCCATTATTCTGTGTTTCACAATGTGTAAATAGAGTAAGGGACTCCCAGAAAATGTGCTTGAAGGGAGGTGTGTCAACAGGGAAAGGCACTTTTTAGCTCTTGTGCCTTTCCTTCTTCCTCCTTCCTGAAGCTGGGAGGTGATGCCTGTTGCTTTGGCAGACTTTTTGAACCATAAAGTGACCTTGGGGAGGGAAGCCAAGCCCCAGGAGGGTGGAAGAGAAACATCAAGGCATGGATTCCTAAGAACCTATGGAACCACCACCTCTAGACTTCTTTTACCAAATATAGTTCTGTCTTGGTTAAGTCACTGTCATTTTGTTTGGTTTTGTTTGTTTGTTTTGTTTTGTTTTTCTGGAATGTGCAGTTAAACTTAATCCCTCAAAAGGATACACAAGTCTCTACTTAATAAACTCCAAGTCTGGGGGTGCCTGGGTGGCTCAGTCATTAAGCGTCTGCCTTCGGCTCAGGTCACGATCCCGGGGTCCTGGGATCGAGCCCCACATCAGGCTCCCTGCTCGGCGGGAAGCCTGCTTCTCCCTCTCCCTCACTTGTGTTCCCTCTCTCGCTGTGTCCCTGTCAAATAAATAAATAAAATCTTTAAAAAAAAAACAAAAACTCCAAGTCTGACTCTCTCAATGCACTACCCTCCCATCAGCGTGGGTATGACCACTTTTATCACATAGTGATCAGACACCAGCCTTTATTTCTGCCTGTAAGCTAAGCTGTACAACCTCAATATTAATTTCGGCTTTCATAATTGTTTCAGAGCTTTGACCATATTTTACTGTAATAGCACCAGGAGAACCAGGGTGGGCAAGAATGGGCTAGTCCTGGATAACTTAAAACAAGACCCTGGACTGGCCCCCTCATCTTTAACACACACACAAACAATCTGCAATAGGAAACAGCAAGGTAACTTTCCATACCAAAGATCTATCTGGCCTGCCTTACTATCAAGATTCAGTAGTGGCCCTAAGAAGAAACCAACCCTATCAAAACCAACATCTGGAAGAAAAAAAAGGCATAGTTATTAGCTACACCAAAATGCAAGTCACCGATTTTGGCCAATGCTCTGTAATATATTCATCAGATGTTTACTGAAAATCTGTGATGTGTTCTGTGCAAGGAGTTAGGGAGGCAGAGCTGGGGAGACGGGGATCTCTCTCCTTAGGGACCCTCATAGGCCCCAATGGAGAAGACAAACCAAGAAACGAGTGCAATTAACTTAATCGTTTTATTATTTCCAGGAATCATAAGCTAAATTCTGTGATCACTTACAGCACCTCTCCTTGGCTCGGGGTTCCTCGTATAGCTCTCCCCATTCATCATTTGGATCCTGTTGTATTCTCTTTATGAATTCTAGCAATAGCCTTAATTATTTACCACCACAAGCCTATTCTATTTTGGAAGTATCCAGCACTTGGGCAGGGGTGGTGATGAGACCATGGGGCCAGAAAGAATAAACTCATGTTGAGTTTCATACTTATTCTTTCCTAGTTATCGCAGGGTTTCTTCATTTGGGAATATTCTCAGCATCTTCCCTAGACAAAAGCCAGCTTCTCTCTGTCTGGAGTTGATTGGTAGGAAATGAGTCTCGCTCATAAGAAAGACACCTAGCTCCTGACATTTTTCCACCCCAAAGTCTTCTAACACGGGTGGGATCTGGAGCTTGAGGTCACCTCCCAGGCTGAGTGACCATGTCCAGCGTTCAGATAGAGTGCTTGGCCACAGGCCAGCTCCAGAGTCGCACAAGATGCTTTCAGGGAGTCAGCTATCATTCAGTGTTAGAAAAGCCAGAAAACACGTTTCAACTTGTCGTAAATCAGAAGAGAACACCAAAATCCTAACTGTCTCTCTGGCTTGGTCACTGGACAGAGCAGTCAGGGGCTGTAAATAGTGGTAGTATGGATTTCCCCCCCCGGTGGAGACCTGAGCAAGAGCTCCAACAGCTCTAACAGCAGGTTCTGGTGGAGCCTGGCAGAGAGGATCCAGTGTGGGAGCTCATTTCTCCTGCTGTCTCCCAAGGAAGGGAATGGAGTGCCATGGTCACAGGAGAAACCACAGAAGAGAGAAGCCCGGGCATTCAGAGTAACAAGGCATTTCAGATTAAGGAAGGACAGTCTTGTGTCCCCTGCCATTGCACCATTTACAAGCCAAGGACTTTGTCCCAATGCCGTTGTCTTCTCATCTACATTTTCTCCATGGGTGACCTCATCCAGCGCCCCTGCTTGAGGTGCTTTCCTACACACCAGTCACTCCCAAGTAGCATCCCCAGCCTGCTCTCCCCCCAAAAATCCAGACTCTTTTGTCCAACAGCCAACTTGACGTCTCCACCCAGATGGCTACTATATGTAAATCTCAGACAAGACATGGCCAACAAAGGAGCCCACGCTTCCTCCCCAACGTTCTTCCATATCTCAGGTGGTCGAAGTTCCACTATGCATGCAATTAGTTAAGCTAGAAACCTGGGAGTCAATCCAACAAGAGTCAGGATTGACTTTTGTTCTGAGTCTCCATGTCCCATCCATTAAAGAGGACCGGGAGCCCTGCCTCCAAGGTAGCCTGGACTCTACTTGCTTCTCTCAAACCACTGCCACCATGGAGCCCAGCCAGCATCAGATTCCCCCAACCCACTGAAAATGATTGCTAGCTGGTCTCCCGGCTTCTGCTCCTGTCCTTTTACAACCCCTCCTCCCAGCAGCCAAAGCCATCTTTGAAAAACATGCCCCATGGCAAGAGCTCATCCCTTTTTATGGCTATGTAACAGTCCATTGTGTATACATACCACATCTTCCTTATCCGTTTGTTTACGGACAGACACTTCCGTATCTTGGCTGTTGTAAATAACACTGTAATAAACATAAGGAGGCGTATATCTTCTCAAATCAGTGTTTTTGTTTCCTTTGGGTAAATACCCAGTAGTAGAATGATCGGATCATATGGTATTTCTATTTTTAATTTTTTGAGGAAACTCCATACTGTTTGTGGGAGGTACAGGCTTACAGTTACGGAATGAAGGGGTCGCAGGGACGGAAGGCACAGCAGAGGGAAGACGGTCGATGGTATTGTCACAGAGCTGTTTGGTGGCAACGGTAGCTACACCTGTGATGAGCGCAGTGTCACGTATGGACTTGTGGAATCACTGACCTAAAAGAAATGAAAGCCCACGCCGGGCCCCTCCCCGTCTCAGAGCCCTCCAGAGGCTTCCCCGCTGTGGCCCCTCCCTCTTCGGGCTCATCTCCAGCCTGGCCTGTGTCTCCAGGCCCACCCGGGGGCTTGGCATCCCTGCTCTTCCTCCAAATACTCACACAACCCGTCCTTCCTGCTGCTCGGGCCCGCGGGTAACCACCATCCGCTCACCTCCCAGCCTCTGCAGCCCGCAGTCTCCCTCTCTCCCGCCACCCCTTTTCGTCTTCACTATTGCACTGGTTGTTTGTTGTTGCTGTCTTTGCGTGACTTGCTCCTTAATAGTCTGACTTCTCCGTGAAGGTGTGAGCTTGGAGGCCACCCCTCCAGATGAAGAACAGCAGGGGGCATAGCAGGGGGCACAGCAGGAGCTCAACAGAACGAGTAAGCGAAGAAGCCATTAGGCTCTGAGCCTCCGTTTCTGCAGCTGTAAAGTGGGAGCATCTGAGTGAAGGCTCAGGTGTATTGTGCTGGTGACTTAGGGCTGGTATGTGTGCAGCCCCTTTGAGCACTACAGCTCCTTAGAGTTGAAAAGTATCAGTACTGGCGGACCAGGACATCAGAGCAAAATCCGCCGCCCTGCCTTCCGCTGAAGTAAAGCGTGCTAAAGAATAAACGCGCCTGAACAACACTTTATGGATAGGCCTTATGGTAAATGCTTTCTCTCCTCCACTTCAGTGCTGGATTCTCTCCCTGTGTCCCTCCAGAGCCACCCTCCCCCGTTCCTGCCCAGCTCTGCATCCTCAGAGGCTCTCACGGTGGGCTGCATTAATGGGCTCCCTTGCCGCCTGGCTACAACAGGTTCAACCCCTGCCCTGTGGCACCAGCAGGACCTCAGTGTAGAGAAGGAGAGGCCACAGCATTTGATCCCTCGTAGACCTCGGTCTGATAGTGGCTGTATTGTCCTAAAGGCCATGGTCCCTGTACAGCCACCCCCTCTTACAGTAACCACCTCCTCTGGGCTTCCATAACTGCTCTGTCTTCCCGTCCTATTGGACCTAGTGCTAGAAACTTCTCTAGCCAATGCTCTGGCTCTAGACTGCTTCACCATCCCTTTGTCTACAGCACCCTCCTTGCATGCTCCCCAGCTGTGGTGTTTAAGGGGCGCCCTGCTCCCCTCCAGGACCTCACTGACACAGCGTCCGCATGACCAGGCTTTCTACGAGAAGCCTGGCGGTGGCTCTTACGCTTTTCTTTCTGGCCTTCCTTTGCCCAGCTGATATCCCAACCCTCTGCCCTCAGCGCCAAGACCACCCCTTAACCAGGGAGGACCAAAATCATCTAGAAGCTTACCAGAGAAAATGTGTTCAACATCTTGGAGATGAATGTGGTGACTTCTCCCTTCTGTGGGCTGGGTTCGGCTCCTCTGTTTCCCTCCATAGCCACTGCTTGGGGACAGTCAGGTTTAGTCCCAGCAAGGGGACTCATGGCAGCTGACCATATGAGGAGTACTGACCTTTGGCCTATACTCCGTATTACTTGGGTTTCTAACAGATAAAAACCGTTCTTTCTTCAAAACTTGTTCTGAATCTAAACTTCTTTTTGTCATTTGTCAGGATTTTAGGGATGGGGACATATTACAGGAGCAATGAGAGGACTATGAAATATGAGAGGGTGTGTGTGAGGGTGTGAGGGTGTGAGGGTGTGAGCATGCATAGGGCATGCACAATCACTGGGAGAGGATGGGGGAAGGAAAGCTGGAATGAGAGACTGAGGGAACAAAGAGGAGGGAGCCAGGCCCTGCAAGCCTCAGGTCCCCTCCCTCGGTGTCCTTCCCTGTCCCCACACTTGGGTATGTGACTGATTTAAGAACCCAGGCCTGCTGAAAGCAGAAAAGGCAGGGAAGAGAGGTCTGACTTGTAGACTTTCAAAACTCCCCTCCATTCAACTTCCCCTTTTCCCTCAAATCTTCCCAAGCCAGGCCCTGGCCCCTTACCTCTCTGCCTGAAGAAGAAAAGGAGTGAGGGATTTCACACAGGCCTCTGACCAGCTCCTGTCACTCCGGCCACTGCTTGTGCTTGGTGCCAGTACCTCCCCACTCTCAGACAGCCCAGCTCTCTGCCTTCAGCACTCAAGTCTGTCAATCCTGGTGGAGTCGAGGGGGTGGGGTCCTGGGGAGGCAAGATGGCAGCAGACCCCAGAGAACCCAGAGCCTCTGGCCCACCCCTGAAAGGTGGGGAGGCGGGGAAACCATGGGGTTGTGGCGCTCTCCTGTGTTCAGGGGGGCCCCACCGGCTGCGGAGGTATGGGGGCTGCAGACTGACCCAGCAGGCTTCACGGCAATGCTGACAGAGGCCGTGAGGCTTAGGTTGGGAACAGAACGGAGGGAAAGGCCAGCATCCTTATGCTGGGAAAACATGAGCTCATTCCTCAGCAACTCTGAGATCTCATCTCCCTTTAGCTCTTAAGCCTGCTTCTTTTTCTCATTCACGCTTGAATCTCAGCCCTTGGTGCCGAGCTACAGGGCTTTGCACGCAAGAGATGTGAGCGCATGCTGCTCACTTCTTGCCCTCCTAGGACTCTTCCCTTTCGCAGAGACTTGCTGTGAATCCACCTTGACCTCGATATAAATGGTAGGTGTCCCAGATGGCATCCGTGTGGTTCCTCGTCCTCTCGGGGAGAGCCCTTGGCTCTGCATCCTCTACTCCCCCCACCCACACACCCCAGACCGTCTTTTCTCAGCGTTTCCCACTGATCCCAAACACCTGCTTCCTGACACTGCATCAGCTGGAGTGACACACTCCCTGCCTGTGGCCCTAGAGCGCCCCACAGATACTCCAGTCACAGTCCCTGCAGCCCACTGGTGTGCCTTTCTGTTTAAGGACAGAGCTGTTTTATTCATCACCACAGGTGGATGAATGAAATGTTCCAGTCAGAGTAACAGCAATAATAATAATCAAAAAGCCAACATGTATTCATCATTTGCTATGTGTTGAGGGACACATCAGCACATGTCTACCCTCTCAGGCTGTGCTTTTTTCGTATCTTATAGAAACTGAAGCTTTCAAAGGGCAAGACACATCCCCAAGGTCACAGAGCTGGTAGAAGGGGGCACCTGGATTCACAGCCAGGCCACTGGCCTCCTCGCTGCTCCTGGGGGAGGAGCCAGTCTAGGGCTGGGCTGTAGCTGAGGTAGGGGCCTCGGAGGGGTCCTCCTGGTGTTTTGCCTCAAGAACTGGAAGTGGATCTGGGAATAAATCTCTCGCTGATAGAGAAGACCCGAGACCAGGTTTGAAAGGATGGGCTCGGGGCACCTGGGTGGCTCAGTCAGTTAAGCACTGCCTTTGGCTAAGGCCAAGAGCCGGAGTTCCTGGGATCCAGCCCCAAGTTGGGCTCCCTACTCAGTGGGGAGTCTGCTTGTCCCTCTCACTCTGCCTCCCCTCCCTCCCCCTCCATGCTCTCTCTCTCCCTCATGCTCTCTCTCTCAAATAAATAAATAATCTTTAAAAAAATAAAACAAAGTGGGCTCATCCATCTGAACGAAAGGAGACAGAAGCTGGGAAGAGCCGCACGAGAACCAGTGGTGAGCTCTCCGGAGGGCCTGTAGCACAGGCTGGGGAGGAGCAGGGAAAGACGCTTGATTCCAGGTGGGGCATTTTTCCCTGGGAGATCAGCTCCAGATTCCAGTGTGGGCAGATGGAGGGGTCCACATGGGTTGTAGGTGAAAAGTAGACTTGGGTGGTGTCTATTCTACTACTTCATTTTAATAATCATAACAGGATGTGAAGGAGATTCTGTGATTGACCCCATTTTGCAGGTGGGTAAACTGGGGCTCTGTGTTGTGAAATAACTCATCCAAGGGGATGCTCTAGCAAGGGGCGGAGCCAGGCCTTGAACCCAGGTCTGTCTGATTGCAAAAATTTGCTCCACCGCACTGGAGCTGTTCTCTGACAAAGCCCAGAGCCAGGCTCCTGGGGACTGGAGCTGGAATTAGTGCAAAACCGGTAAAATCTTTGCTCACGAACCTGTGTGTGCCAGGTGCTGCTTCAACCCCGGCTTGCTCACATACCCCTGCTGTGCACACCTTGCCCATCCCACGGTAATGGCAGATGTCCGATGCACTTTGCAGACTTGTAGCATTAAAGCATGCCGTGGAACTGGGTGAGTATAATTGCCCAGTTCCACATTCCAGAGAAGGGACCCCCCGCCCCGAGCCTGCAGACCTGGGCATCAGAAAGTCTCTTCCTCCTGTTACCCTCAAGAAAGCCTTAGCCCCACAGATTAACTTCAATATAAATGCACGTGTTCATGAACCACGTTTCAGATCCAGAATTTGCACAAAGGAGATGACCATTAGACAATGCTGAGAGGCAATGTAGCCCTGACACCTGCCAGCTACAGAGTCCCCTCCAGCCCTCCCCGGAACCTCCCCAGAACACTCGGCCACCCTCAGAACATGCGTAATGCTCTCTGATGGGTGTGCTGGAGGCCTGGCATTAACTCCCTTCTTCCCAGGAGCCCCCAGTCTGCTTGCCCATCATTCCTGCCTTTGGATTGAGCGGAAGGTGGGCCTCCGTGGCCACCACCCTCCAGGAACAGAGGCTACACCCCCAGTGGCCGTGTCCTCCATCTCCCTGCACCGAGGCCCAATCAGTGTAACCATGTTCCTCCTTCTCTTTAATAAGCTGATTGTGAAGCTAAATCCAGAGTGCTCCCCAACCTCCCCTAGATGCTTTTGATTGACAAAACTAATCTCTCCTCCGCCCCCACGCCTGCCGCCACCGCATCCTCTTGCAAATCATGTACTCGGCTGCTGACAATTAGATATAAGGCCTGGGATTGGGACGCAGGAGGGTTATGAGGTTATGAATCAATCGTGGGGGGTTGGGTGAGATAACAAACCAGGGGGCCCGTCTCAGACACCTCGCCACAACCCTCAGAGCCTCCTGGTTGATTTATGAGTTGGTAATAACCTCGCCTGGTCTCCTGCCCCCTATTATTTTTCATAATGCACAGGGAAGCTTTAAATTTCAGAGAATGGGGAAAGGCAGAATCTGAGCAGGGAGGGTGGCTTGAGTGGGGGGAGGCCCACCAGGGGCTTCCCAGCAGCTGGTCCTCCTCCCTGCTGTGTGGGCCCCGGGTCGCTGAGGGGCGCAGTGGCCACACGCCCATGGAGGTCAGCAAGCCAATATGCGTGGCCTGGAAGAAGACCCCAGGGAGGTGGTCCTGCCAGGCCCTGGTTTAGGAGTGGATGCGGTGGTGATGCATGAGTCCCACTGGGTTCAAAATTATATTTGGCGTGTCTGGATTTCATTCCTGCAACCTGTTCAAAACCAAGTCAGACTCTGCGGATGCCTGTGAGGAAGGGAGAATCACACAGTGGATCAAAGCCAGTCAAAGGCAGTTTGAACTCTGCAGTCGAGAAGCCGGTGGAGTGAGCAGAGGGAGAGGCAGAGAGGCAGGAGGGGGACGGTGGCCGTCAGCCCCAAAGGAGAGAGTCGAAGACCCCCTTTCCTGTGCTCACAGTGCTCTTCAGGTGATAGCCAGGGTTGCATAAAGAAAAGAAGGAGACTTGGAATTGCTGCCTAATATTTTTTCAAGCGTTCATTCGTTAAACTTTCTCTATACAAGAAAAGAGGTGATTTTTGAAAGAGAACCATGTCAATGGGTGAAAACCCCCCAAAATGGACTCAAAAGCAATGGTTGCAAAATGCCCATCCACAGTTGGTGCTGGTTTGGGATGAGGTTTTCAGGGGTCACAAAAATTAAGAGAAATTTTTTAAATGTAATGAATATGTGCATCTGGATGGGTATATGTTATATGATGTCTATTTGAGTATAACTGAATATATTACATCTCAATGAGCATTTATTAAACACTAGCTCCATGCCAGCTCTTTGCACGGTGCTGGAGAGAGGACAGAATGACAGAGTCCTGCAGTCTCAGAGTGATAGGTTAGCGAGTGTTAGGAGTTGAATTGTGTCTTCCCAAAAGTTCGTATGTTGAAGTCCTAACCTCCAATATCTCAGAGTGTGACCTCGTTTGGACAGAGGGTTATTTCAGATGTAATGAGTTAATATGAACTAGTGAGGGTGGGCCCTGATCCCTTAGGACAGTGCCCTGCTAAAAAGGAAAAGTTGGACACCGAGGCACACTGCAGGGAGAGGGCCATGTGAAGAGGAAGACAGGGATCAGGGTGATGCGTGTGCAAGCCAGTGAACATCAAGACTGCCACAAACCTGCAGAAGCAAGGAGAGAGCCCTGGAGCAGAGTAGATTCTCCCTCGCCTGGGATGAATGGACCCAGCCAACACCCTCATCTCAGGGTCTGGCCTCCAGAAAGGGGACCCAATCCATTTATGCTGCTTGAGCCACTCCGTTGGTGGTACTTTCTTAAAGAAGCCCCAGGAAGCTAATACAGAGGGGAAGGCAGACGTGGACCAAATAACCACATGGCAGATGTCTACTTCCAAATGGAGAAGGAACCCCATTCTCTGCAAGTGAAAGCCAAAGGACTTGACCTGCTTTGGAGAGCAGTGAAGGCTTTCCTGAGGAAATCAAGGCCAAAGGACATGCAGGAGTCAGCTCGGGGCAGAGGTGGGGAAATGGGAGAGCATTACTGGCCCAGGGAATCGGTGATGCAAAGGCCCTACAGCGGGATGGATCGTGGCACGTTCTGGGAGTGGAAGGGGCGTCCATGAGGCAGAAGAGGAGAGAAGGGAGCGGAGGTGGATGCGGATGTCAGGGACCAGCACACACAGACCAAGAATGATGCTCAGTTCATTATTTTGGACTGAATTGCAGTGGGATGAGGGCACGTGCTCTGCCTTCCACCCTCAAAACTTTCTAGTTGCTGCATGCAGATGATTTGATTAGATACTTGGCTCCAAGACAAGGTCCCTAAGACACAGACTCTGTCCGTAGCTAATGTGTGCTAATTCTTACTCTGTCCCGGGCACTGCGCTGGCATGACACATACATGGATGCGTGGATACGTGATCTTACTTTACCCTCCAAGTAGCCGGTACTTCACCCCATCGACCCATGAAGGAATGCAGGTTGGGGTGAAGGGTGGTTCAGGGACCCGCCCAGGGTCACGCAGTTTGTAAGCGACATGGCTTGAACTGAACTCAAACCTGACTTTATAAACACCGTGCTTTATTGCTTCATATGCTTGGTAAACAAGCATGTATCTGTGAAATTTGTCACACTTTTCCTTGGAGAAACTCAAGCACCTTGACCAAATGCTACTCTTAAAAATGCCACTAGACCTGTCAGGGCACCCAGTTCTGCCTTCTGACCCTCCTTCTGTCCTGCCGGCCATACCCTGTGCCCACCCTCCAAAGTCCTAGAGTTTAACATCTCTTAAGTAAGTTCAGCTTTCCCTGCTGGCTAACTGTTGCATTGTGTGTGTGTGTGTGTGTGTGTGTGTGTGTGTTTTAAAGATTTATATATTTATTTATTTGAGAGTGGGGAGGGACAGAGGGAGAGGGAAAGAGAGAATCTCAAGCAGACTCCCCACTGACCATGGAGCCCAACACGGGGCTCGATCCTAGGACCCTGAGATCATGACCTGAGCTGAAATCAAGAGTCGGACACTTAACCGACTGAGCCACCCAAGCACCCCTGTGTCTGTTTTTCAACTAAGGTGTAAAAAGAAAGGTCTAAACCTATAAAGACTGCCCTACTTAGGGTGTCCTTCCATTCATCTGCAAAATGGAGATGGTAATAATCTATTTACATCATGGGATTATTTTTTTTAAGATTTATTTATTTATTTGAGAGAGTGAGAATGAGAGAGAGAGAGAGAGAGTACATGAGAGGGGGGAGGGTTAGAGGGAGAAGCAGGCTTCTCACTGAGCAGGGAGCCCGATGCGGGACTCGATCCAGGGACTCCAGGATCATAACCTGAGCCGAAGGCAGTCGCTTAACCAACTGAGCCACCCAGGCGCCCCACATCATGGGATTATTAGAGTAGGGTCATTCCAAAGCCTGAAATATAGAAAGTGCTCAATAGCTAATATTAGTGGTAATTATTATTACCACTAAGTGAATGTCTATGAGTACAGAGTATCCCTTTTCCAATTATTCTTCTGAGTACTGTTTGGAAAGTTATTCAGAAATAAGAGAGGCAGAATGTGTAGTGGCCATGGTATCTAGCATGGGCTTTTCCTGGATTCCAGACTTGGCTCTTATAGGTGTGTGGGCTTGGGCCTCTCTGGGCCTCATCTGTGAGATGGGTATGCTAGGTATCGTATTTTGCACAATTATTGTCAAGATGATATGTGATTACAGTGTCAGGTGCCTGGCTCCGGCATGGTACACAACGGGCACTGGGCAATGTCTCCCTCCTTCATGAGTGTTGGCCTGCACGTGGCACCTACGTGATCAGGTGGCACAAAGCTGTCCTCTTCACCCACGGGTGCGGCAGAGACCTTGGCAGGTATGTGAGAACCCCGGGGTGGACTGAATCATAACCTGGACTGAGGAGTACCGGGAGGTCACTCACAGCAGGAACAATCTTATCTTTTGTTGGGCTCCAGAAAGAGTTTATTCAAGTGAAGGTGTCTTTCCCCAGTGGTGAGGATTGATAAGTAAATTATCAATTGCTTCAATTATCAGGACTATGATTTATAAGCTACCACGTTTCATATGACTTGAAATCTGCAGGTGCCTGGAACCAGTCTTTTCTCAAGTTTGCATAATCAATTTGGGCTCCAGTTGTTACAATACTCTGGGGAGAATGGGGCAAGTGTTTCATAGTAGGATCCCCCTTAGGTTCTGACTTATTTGGGAGGAAGTTCCAGGTATCCCTTAATCTTTGGGGGTGCTTAAAACACCTGAGGACAAAGCTCAGTATAGAACCTTTTTATAATAAGGATCTCCCCCAAACCAGAAAGAGAACTCCCTAAAATATTGGAAGATCTTGCCAGCTTACTCAAATCCAGTTTATATTGAGGGGTACAGAGTGCAGATTGGTCACCCTTCGTCCAGGACTGCGGTGAGCAACCCCTTTAGCTGGTCCAATGGCCACAGAGCGTGACAACTTGAGGCTTAGGAGTGAGCCTCCCACTCTTTACTCCTCAGGGAAAAGGCAGATTTGCAAGTCATGCCTCCGTTCCTCTCTGCCCTTTCCCGGAGGAGCAGGACATGCCCAGGGCCCAGGGGCAGCAGCTCAGAGTCCCCCCCCACCCTCTCCACTTTGCGTCTGCAACCTGATTCCCCACAGCCTGTCCACAGCAGTCTCAGAGGCCAGTGCGTCCCTCTCTGCTCTTGACAGTGAAAAGTCTTTTTCTCAGTGTGTAAGCAATATATTAAAGTTCTTGAGCTCCAAATAATAAGGACATGAGAAGAATAGAAATTTCCTGTGATTTGACCCTCCCCTCTCTCCAAGATCACCTAAACAGTTTAAATATCCTTCCAGAACTTTTCTTCTCAGTACATGTATATATCTATACATACGTAATTAAGAGATACAAATGTAAATATGTATTTTCTATTGTAAAAACGTCATTCTTACAATACACACTGTTCCTGTTTTGCTTTTTCATTCAATACAGTAGGTGTTCAATAAATATGTATTGTATGGATGAGCCATAATTAATTATTCAATCCCCTACTTGAGAACGTTTGAGTTGTGTCCAAACACCCTTCCAATACACATCCTTATATGTAAAAGACATAACTGAAATACGTACATACAACACATATAGAAACTGAAAGCTTATCTGCATAGAAACGTCTATTTAAATGCACTAACACACCGCGCATGTTGTGGAGAAGAGTTTCGGGTGCCTCTGATGTAGTTCATGGATATCCCTGGAATATAGGTGGCTATATTAGCCTCAAAAAGAAAACTTTCAGCCAAGTGTTTTAGAACCTTTGGGGATAAAGGTGCGTTTGTCCCTAATGTTTCTTTTTTGGTTTTAAGTCCTTGGCAGGGCAGCTTGACTAAGATAAGAACCGCATCCAACAGTGGTAACAAAGGGCAACAATTCATTTGAGAGAGAATAGAAAAATAATCTGCTTCAAATTCTTTTTCGAATAGGAGGGAAAAAATTGATTGGGGGCTGGAGGGAAAAAAGGAAGAAAGGAAAGAGAAAAAAGAAGAAAAATGCTTTCTCCTGACGGTTGTTTGCACTATGTTCGCCTGATTCTGCTGTGGAATAATTGTAGGTCTTTTAAAGGACATAATATTATGACAGATTTCCCTCCCTTACTTTCTCCCGGGGCTGAACATGCAACATTTATGTCCTGCCACGAGGCTGGAGGCTGGCCCCTCCTGGGTTAGTCCGAGGAAGCTAAAACACCCCACACCCAAGAGAACGAGAAGGTTCACCACACAAGGCATTGCTGTGCTCGCCGAAGTCCACCCTGCAGGCCCGCAGTGGGTGAGGGACAGTGGCGAGGTGGCTACTGCTGCAGACTGGGGGCAGGGACCCAGGACAGCCAGGGGGTCCAGCTCGGCCCTCACTGGGGCTCAAGGACACTCACACCGGTCCCCAGAGAAAGACCCTGACTGTTACCGTGGCTGCCCCAGGGACAAGAAATCCAAATCTGTGGTCCCCACATTGCTAGGTAAAAAGGAAAGAGGGTTTTGTGACTTTCCCTTCTTGACCAAAAAAAAGGGGGGGGGGGGAGGGGGCTTAAATGTTTAAATGTGATCCTTCAGCTCTGTGAATGCAAACCAGGGCCTGGTGGACTGGGGAGAGCAATTAGGCCAGACACGGAGTGCAGAAAACCAAAAGGGGGTAGAAATCTAGACAATGGTGCTAAAGTCTCGGGTGGGGTGATGGGGGGAACAGATATGATAGCAAGGAAGGAGTTTCAATGTGAATGAATACTAATTAGTGACATGGATATTAATGATGACAGTAATTAACAGGGGAAAGGAAGGGCTGTCATTGTCCCAGGGTGAGTAATCAATCTTGGCAGGTGATAAATAATGGTTCAGCAAGCTCAGCAGAAAGATAATCCGCCTGCCCGGGGGAGAGCTGTTGCTGATGCTGGAAACCTATCTGTTTCCAGGCAACCCACAGAAAAGAACTATTTTTCTTTTGAGGAAAAAACAGGTTACAGTCTCTCCCCCACCCCCAACTTGGGATTACAGTTCTTATTTGATTTCTGCTTTGTTCTTCATTTCCTAGGACAAATGTTGAACTTGTATAATTTGGAGGATATGGACACACACACACAACCACACACAGACATTCTCTCCTTTTGCTCAAAGAATGTGAATGAATAGGAAGGTTTTTGATCCAAAGTTTAGCTCATAGATGCCATCCGGGAGCGAGAGTGGGGAAAAGCTTAGAAGTTCTGCTTTGGAGGTTGACATGGGGGGAACTTGCTGGGCTGTGTCAGTGGAGGCTAGTCCTGGGGGAAGCACAGAAATAGTGGGATGGGGCCTTGGTTGTCTACTGTGCAAGGTTCATTCCCCCTCCAGGGAGCCAGAGAGAAACAGGCCTGAGCTGCTCTCACCTCTGGAACATGTCTGGGAAACTTTATTTCTGGGGAAAGGGCAATGCTCGCTAAAGACTTCTGCTAGCTTCTCAGGTTTTCAGCTGGGAATCTGTTCCGGAAGAGCTATGGGCAGACCCTCTCTCTCACACCAAGCCTCAGACCCACGCATGACAGGATTCAGACATCTAGAAATGTTGCCCTTTTCAGGCTGCTTTCCATCAAACATTCCATCCCGAGGTGACAAAGCCACCTTTGAAGATCTGCACTGGTTTCAAATGAGATGGCTGAGAAGACCGGAAGTTCAGAACCTTCCAGAAATTTGGACTCTTCTACTCCCACATTGGCTCTAGGTGCAACATCTTCAAAGGGAGGCAAACAAAAGGAAACATATTCAGAGAATTTTGACCAAAATGGGAAAGGGCTCTAGGCCATGTCATGGCAGGAAATAGCTGAGGGACCCAGGTATGTTTCACCTCGAGGGGAGAAAACTCAAGAAGCATGTTGATAGTATATCGGATGGACTCTATCCAGAGCAAGAGGTCTGGATTTGTTTCTCTATCATCAGAGGGCAAAATTAAGTCCAAAGAGAAGAATTTAGAAAGGGTCAAATTTCTGTTCAGAGAAATCAAAGATGATCTGACTAGGACAGCCTGTCTAGGGGGGAATCTGTGATTCCCAGGTACTAGGGTTTTTCCCAGTGGAGATCATGGCACCTCCCGTCCGAGGTATTATAGATGCAGTTCCGGTATTGGCTAGGGTTGGAGTAGATAAGACTTAAAAGTCCCTTCCGACTCTTACAATTTTATATTAATTAAGGTAGTACTTGATATCAAAACAGATAAATCCCAACTTCTGGGGCTTAACACAACAAAGTTTATCTTTTAATCAAGTCAGAGCCCAAAACGGGCATCAATTTTTATGGTTGTTCGGGAGCCCACGCTCCTTCCACATTGTGGCTCTGTCCTCCCCTGGGTTCTTGGGGGTCCTCTCCGTTTAGTCAGCAGATAAGGAATGAAGGGTTTGCAGAGTCACATGGGAGTTTTATGGTCCAGGCCTAGAAGCAGGATACATCATTTCTAGCCATATTCCATTGTAAGAACTCAATCTATACCCAATTGCAGAAGAGTCTAGAAATGTTATCTAGTGACCCAAGGAATAGAGGAAAGACGTTTTGGTGAACGCAAAGAAGTTTCTCCCCAGAAACAGGGGCATTTTCATTTAAAATATGCCCATGCCAGGAAAAATTAAAGGTTTTTTGTTTTGTTTTGTTTTTTGTTGGGTTTTGTTTTGTTTTGTTTTTTTAGGGACCTGTAAGGTCACCTGTGTTGGTCAGGCCTTGTCAGTTAGGGTAGGGAGCTGAAGAGGCCTCCTCCCTCAGGAAATATCCTGGGGGCCAGGTGTGGTAAAACTTCACCTAGCCTTTCTCTGGGAAGTCATCAAAATCTGTATTTGCAAGAAGTCTCCTGTAGATAGTCCCTAGAAGTGTGGACACAAGATCGTCCTGAGTCATCGGAAGTGGATTTTTTGGGAAACAAATAGGACTGTGACTATGGAAGTGTCCCAGTGGATAGATGTGGTTAGTTAGGATGGAAAATTGTCAGTATTACCCAGCTCTCTGGGCGTGTGCTAGTTGGAATTAGGACTTTCTTAGATAAACATGTTTCTTCTGCCACAGGGTACACATCCATGACGTCTTCAGTTCAATTTGCTTTATCATTTCAGGTACTGACATCGTGCAGTGGCTTATGAAGAACCTTTGCATCGAGGACCCAGGTACTTGACCCTGACTTTATCCTCCATGGTACTGAGAAACATCCCATAAACAAGTTCCAGACCAGATTCTCCTATTCTCCTGTGAACTGGACTTATAAATATGAATCCCAAGATGTGGAATCACTCTATTTGCAAATAAAATTAATTTATTTTCTTGACTGAATATCTATCTTTAAATCTAAATCACCCTTTGAGGAAATGAGCAATTATTTAGAGTGCCAAAGACCCCAGTACAATAACGTGTGAAATGAGATGGATTCTCGTTAGCCACAGCAATTAAAGATAAGTTGTAGAACTATCATGGAACAGCCTTCTAGAGCCAGCTCTTAAAATTAGATTGCCTGATCCACAATTAAGATGTCTAATTATTTGCTAAGACTCCTTCTGTTTTCCGCTTCTGCAAGAAGTGAAAGAATGATTTTTTTTTTCCAACCTTAATTGTGCATTTCAATTAGGAAAACCTTACCAGAAAAACAACAACAAAACTCTGGCCAATAAAACAGTTTCCAAATCTGTCCTCCCACCAGAAAATAAGTAGTAAAATTTATTTTCACAGCATAATTAGAAAATGAGGAGTTTCAGAAAAATAAAAATTGCAGATAAGTAAAGCTTACTATCCCTGTGTTAGTTAATACTTTTTGGAGTTTATTATATACTTCCTGTTTTAACTGAGTATCCTCAATGCCTGAAGGTCATATTTATAAATACCCATTAATATATTCTTATGTTCTTGGGGATTAGATCTATCTGACCCAAATTAAATGGCTTCCAATGGCTATGCTTTCTAAAGATTTTTTTTTTTTTTAATGCCCTTTCTAAGTGTCTGTGATTCCTTGCTAGGGGTCACTATGTCAGCTCAGGACTTCCTCTATTTTAATCTGATGCTCCTAATATACTATTGACTAAGAACCAATATAATTTACATGGCGTTCAAGGAAATATAGCTGCCAGAAATCTGAGTGCCACAAAAGCAGGTCACTGATGGAAGTGACACTAGCCTTGTTCACCATCATGATTAATGGCCACTTCCATGACTAGTGAAAATTCTTAAATCTAGTTAAGCTCTTAATCCACAGGGGGAAACTGTGAATTCAGATCCTCTTAAGGAAAGAACCCAAATTAACTACAGCATGTGTTTCCCTCATGCAGCCTGGACTTGCCATTGTCCACTTGTAAAGCCTGGACCGAATACATTTCCACCAGCTTAGTCCCATGTATTTAAAATCAATGTTTCTTTGGTTATAATGCTTAGCCTAGGGAGTAATTTCTCCATGGTGGTCTTTTCTCTTCCAGTAGCACTCTGTCCTTTGCCCTTCTACAATAATTCTTGTATTTCTGACACATGCTTTATTATGATTGTTAGTACTGGTAGCAGTACTGTGAAAGCCCTGAGCCAGCTGGTGGTAGGGGAATAGGCTTCAGGAGGCCTCTGGCCCTCATATGAGAGGCTTCCCTGAAAAGTCGTGAATAATACCTAATAAAGATCATATCTATGAAGCTCTCTTATACACAGATGGCCTTGGGAGGACATCATGTTACTGGGAACTGTTTGGGCTTCTGAGAAATGGATGAGGAGGAGTTAAGAACAGTTCACCAGCTGGGAATAGAAGGGTGGAAAAGAGGCAAATCAAAGTCCCAGAAGTCAGGCTCATCCAACGTCTGTCCCTCCCTCCCTGTCTGCCATATATCTAAGCAAAACCACAGAAGATGAAGTGAGAGTTCTAGCTCCTACATTGGTGATGTGAAAGTCAACTTCTTACTGGAAGTTGTGCTCTCTTCCCTGGGGAAGGAGCAGCTGCTAGTGATGAAACTCTTTTTTTTTTTTTTTTTTTTTTTTGCTGGACCCATGATTCTTGAAGCAGGTAGACTTTAAAACACACACTGGTCATCCCTAAGCAAATAAGATACAACTTCATTCTGATTCCTCCAGTTATTTCCGAAGGGTAGGCGATTCTAAATAAGCAAAACACTTGGATTATATATAACCTCTTGAGAAGTCTGCAAGTAAAGACAAAACAAGTTGCTTTAAAAAATTCAGAGCTTATGAAATTAATAATTCCTGGAGATTCCTTAAGCATATCAATAATTTCCATATCCAAAAGTTAGTTTTTACCAAGAAGGGTACTTTTATATTTGTGAAAGATTATCATGCATGGCAGAACCATATAGATTTGTTATTTTTTTTCTTAGCCCTGCTCAGAATAAATATAAATTATTGATTACGTGAATCTATTTATGGCTGATACTAAGTCACAAAACAATGGGTTGATTGTGGCAAAGATGTACATATTTCTATCAGGTCGGCTTCCCTTTGCCACTCCCCACTGCAGTGTCCTTCCTCCAATTTTCTAAGAAAGTGAGGTTTTACTCTGTGTCCATAAGAGAAGGGAAATGCTCTCCTCTTCTCCAGTGGGACTGTCATATCGGGGAATGCCATGGGAGTCGAGAGTCTCTCTGGGCAGTGAGGCTACATGCTCATTGCTGGGGAATAAAAATGGTGAAACTAGCAACATGAACCTGGGCTGCCCGCCCCTACTGAACACCAGGCACTGCTAAGCACTTACGTGAAACATCCCACTTGATTCAGTACAGGTCTATATGTGCCAGAGGCCCTGCTCTTAACTGTGAAGCTACTTTCTTCTGGAAGTCTTGCGGGGGAAGTTAACCAAAGCCAGACTCTCAGAGCTGGGATCCAGATGAGTCCCAGACACATGCTGGCCCTTCCCAACCACTGACACCCACCCCATCCAGCCCAGTGCATTGATATCAAAGGTTATCAGTCAATCAGTCAATCGATCATGCAGTTACCTGAGGGTGACAACAGTTGATTTCTGGTTGCCTTTCTGCCCTCCTGACTTACATTCCAGCTAAGGAAACCTGCACTCTGACAGCTTGCTAAATACTCCTCTCTTCTGCCCTGTCCATGCAGTTGAAGCAATACACTTGGGAAGCCTTATAGCCGCCCAGGGCTACATCTTTCCGATCTCAGACCACGTTCTCACCATGAAGGATGATGGCACCTTTTACCGTTTCCAGGTAGGCCTGCCAGCATCTCTCCCTGAAGAACCTTCTCTTATCATCTGATCTCAGATTAGAACTACCTACAAAACTGAGGGTATTTAAGGGAGCAACCCTTACCTACCCCCAGCACTGGGAAGGCCAAACAAGATTTTATTTGGGCCATTTGTTGTTGGGGTGGGGGGTTTCCACATATTTCCTCATTCATTCTGAAGAACAAACTTTTGGGAGGTAAATATCAACCATTTGACAGATGAGAACATTGAGGTGTCTGAGGATTAATAAATCTGGGAGGTGGCCTTGATTTGAGTGTGCGTCAGCCCGATGGCAAAGTCCTTGATCTTTCTACTCTGTCATGCTGCCTTCCTGGTGTGAAGTTTCTATCCTCTGCCTAAGCCCTCCCACCATTTTCCTCTCCTTTTCACAGATCCTGTCATATAGGGAAATGGGGCAGAGGATAAGAGTCCGTGTCAGGGTCAACACCAAGGTGTTTGGAGTGGAGTTTTTCAGACAGCATCAAAGGGTATCTCAGTCCGCTCTGGCTACTATATAGCAAAATACCACAGACTGGGTGGCTTAAACAACAGGAATTTATTTCTCACTGTTCCACAGGCTGGAAGTCCAGGATCAAGGTTCTAGCAAGTTAGATTTGTGATGAGGGCTCTCATCTGGGCTTTCCGACAGCCCCTTCTCACTATATCCTCCTCACATGGCAGAGACAAAGAGAAAGCAAGCTCTCTGGCGGCTCCTCTTATAAGGACACTAATCCTATGGGATCAGGACCCCACCCTTGTGACCTCTTTTAACCTTAATTACTTCCTTACTCCAAATACAGCCACACTTCAGGCTAGGCTTCCGCATGTCAGTTTTAGGGGCACACAATTCAAAGGGATAAAAGGAACTTGGAGCTTGTGTGCCCAGTAAGCTGTGCCGGTCTTGGGATAAGAAATGTTTGCCCTGTAAACTAAGTTTCTCATTTTTGCATTTATTTTGCTCACCTTGGATTTCATTTCTCAATACCTAGGTTAAAATGTTGACAGCCTCAGCTGCATTAAGAACAGGAGAAAGTTGGGGATGTGATGTCGGCATGAAAGAGACGGGGCAGAGCCTGTCACCGAGAGGGGTCCTCACTGGGTGCTGGAGAGGGTGGACACTCGCTCCGGGCCGAGGAGGGCAAGTGCCCGCCTTCCTCTGAGTCCTGACACCTGTGCTCTTTTGCAGGCCCCGTACTTTTGGCCTTCGAACTGCTGGGAGCCTGAAAACACCGACTATGGTGAGCAGTGAAGAAGTGTCACTCCTGCGAGAGTGGAAGACAAATGCCTGGTGTCTGGGTGATGGTCACGCAGGGAGGAGGGGTCATTGTCCTGCTTAATCTTTTTCATACCATTGACATGTAATAAGCTCCCTGTTCCACATAATGAAGAAAGGCAGAGCACACTGAAAGATGCAGCCTTTGGAAGGGAATGGTGGAAGGGAAGAAAAATTCTATCAATCTGGCCAATGTGCTCATTCTATGGAGCCAAGAGCCAAGACAGTGGCTGCTGACCAGTCCTTTCTGGGACAGGGTTTCAGGGAGGGCTGGATCTAGGGGCCACCTCCCCCTGGTTCTTTCTATTTTCACATCCTTGTTAAGACTTATTAATAATTCATGGATGTTTTTGATAGTTAGAAGTTAGGGGGGAAGGGAGACAGACCAGGGAGGGATGTACAGAAGGTACCCTGGACAAGGAAAATAAGTGGGTGAAGTTGGGAGATGGCAAGAAGGGAGTTAGCTTTGTCCAGGCAGGGGTCTGTTAGATTCTGGCCATATACTCTCCATGAGACTGGTTAATATTTCCACATGCCAATCCTCTAAAGAAGTTATATTGTCCCCCTACTCTAGATAAAGAACCTGAGGCTCAGAGAGGCCACATCCTCACACTTATCCCCCTTGCATTCTATTTATCTAGATGCCCAGTCAATCGTAAGCTCCAGGAAGGCAGGGACTGTTCACTCTCATATTCCCCGGTGCACCGTGCACAGCTGAGGCATTAGTAAATAGTGGCTGACAGTTCTGGTTCTTCATTAAATGTGATTAACAAACTCTCAGTAGAAGCATCAGAATTGGAACTCGGATCTGAGTGCCTTCCAGGCCCATGCTTCCTTCATGGTCTGTCCCTTTGCACAGCGTTCTTGTCACTGACTTGGCTGCTAAGTCCACAGTGGCTGTCCTTGGGACTGGGGCACTTGGTGAGACCCACAGCTTCTCCCTAGGTTCTTTGCAGGATTGCTTGCTCAGGAAGGCAGAGGCTGCTACAGAGAATGGAGGGAGATGTGCAGCTGGGTAGTGTTCAGGGAAGCCTGTCCAGGAGACCTGGCGATGAACTAGACTGGCTCACTCCCAACGCCAGCAGGTGAGAGCAATGCCGAGGGTGGGGTGCAGACAAGTCATTGCCTACTAAGGCTACAGTTGTTCTGTTTTCAGGTCTGAAGGACAATCCTTACGCAGGGGGAAGGGCCTTCTGACAGTCTCTGTGGCTGTCTGCAGGCACCCTGGTGGGTCCCTCTGGAACTGGGCTGTGCTTTAAGGATCTGATAAGTGGATAAGCAAGGCTTCCAACTCAAAATCAGAGCTGCATTTGGCTATTCACAAAACAAATTCTTCTGGGGCTGAAACACTGCTCACGAAAGCCCAACTGGAAATTTGAGTAATTGTAGCTCAGATCCATGTAGCAGCCATGTGCCCTTGTGAATGTAAAAACCAATATTCTTATAGGCAGTGAAGGGGCGGGGGGCGGGGGGAGGATGGCAGGACCAGATAACTAGACCCTAGTAAGATGAAAATACCTACTTGAATATGAACCTATAAAGCTTCGGCTCTCAGGCACTGCATACACCAGGGCATTAGGTTCCCTTTCTCTACGGAGCTTCTCCGCATCATGATTTTATGTGCACATGAACAAGGATAGAAATAACAATTTATATCAGGTTCTCATTAAAACAAAATTATTTCGAATTCCTGTGCCTCGACTTTGGTTCGACTTCTCCAAAGTCAAGGTACGGGATGCAAAAGTACTCACCAGCATTTCCAAAGCAGTTCGGTCAGAAAAATCAAAGTATTTACCAAGAGAGAATTTACCACAGTGGCTCACGATCAACTGGCTCCACTAGCTGTGTGGATCTTGGCAAGTTATTTAACCTCTCTGTGCCTCAAAACCTTCACGTGCAAATTAGAATAATAATAATAGTACGTGTTTCCTAGTGTTGTTTTGTTACAATGAAATGCAATGTCTGTACGATTTGGTGTGTGATCCATAGTAAGGACTCAGTAGAAACCATGGTGGTTAGTGTTATTACTATTAAGTTTGACAGTATTAGTTCTGTGGTGGCCCTCTTGCAGAGAGGATGTGAAAGCAAAGCTAAGAACTCAGAATAGGTGTGATTTGGATTGATGAAGAACCAAACACTTTCATCCAACAAACCTCTACTGATCACCTACTCTGTGTCAGTTGCTAGGGCACAGACTTGAATAAATCTCCGTCTTACCGTCTAAGCGTTCCAGGCCAGGGGAGGCGGCATGATGGGAGGAAGAGGGTGGTGAGGAGTCTGATCTGCATATTCAGAGGTTTCATGTTGATGAAGAATGGCTGAGAAGGCTGGCTCGTTTGGGAGGGGCAGGTTTGTCCAAAAGCCATTGGAGTCAAGGAGAGGCATTTAGAATGGATGCAGCAGCTTTAGGGAATCTCAACAATGGGGAATGACCTGAAAAGTTTCCCTCATCTGTAAAATGAGGATAATCACAGAACCCACCTCATAGGGTCATTATGGGGATTGAGTAAGTGAACATTTGGGAAGTCTCTAGAATGGCACCTGACATTCAGTGAGCTTCATACAGGTGTAGCTGCTGTTATGGTGATGTCTCAACACGCACATAAAAGGCACTCAGTAAATGTTTAAGTGGGTGAATGAATGAACGAATGAATGACCAGTGAATGTCATTATGGGAAAAGTTAATTCCACCTCTGCCACTAACTGGCCTATGGGTAAATCACTTCACCTCTCTGGGCCTTTGGTTTTCCCATCTGACAATGAGGGGCCTGGGCTTGCTGGTCACCAAGGTTACTTCCGATGCTAAAATCCATTGTACCAAAAAGTAATTTGAAGGTATGAGGAACACAGAGAAATACATGTTATACGGATTCCCTGGTTTAAGAGATTGAGGTAAATGATGTCACTCATGAAGACAAAGTTTGAGAAGGGAGTCAGTCCCTTAAGTACATTGAAGTAGGATGAGGTCAATATTTTCTTATTGTTTAATTACATGTGTATTATATGAAGCTATTCACTTCATGAAACTTTGAATGGTTTCAATTTGTATCAAGGTGAGATGTAGTGACCTTGACAGCAGTGGGTCATCCAAGTGAGATGCCAGGAGGTCGGATTGCCAGGTGTGAGGGTGCGGAGACAAAGATTTAACAATGAGAGATTAACTATCCAAGAAAAACCCACATCTGAGCTTACAGCAAGTCCCCCAGATGTCCTGTGTTGGGACTGGCTGTCATTGCCAACGGTCATCTGATGGGTTAGGCGTTAGAGCAAGAGCACTGTGGAAGGGCACTATGGTAGCACAGGCAAGCCCCGAGTTCTATACCGAGAAAAGTTCGACTTGGGGCGCCTGGGTGGCTCAGTTGGTTAAGCGACTGCCCTCGGCTCAGGTCATGATCCTGGAGTCCCTGGATCGAGTCCCGCATCAGGCTCCCTGCTCGGCGGGGCGTCTGCTTCTCCCTCTGACCTTCCTCCCTCTCGTGCTCTCTCTCTACCATTCTCTCTCTCTCTCAATAAATAAATAAAAATCTTTAAAAAAAAAAAAAAGAAAAGTTAGACTCAACAGCTCCATCCTACATTCCTAGTTGTGGTGAACAGACTCCCTAACATGTGACATTGGGCACAGGGAAAGCAAGCAGAAAGCATGTGACCAAGTAGCTCATGGTCATCAGGAATGGTGCCAGCTTTGCCTTCCTTGCAGGGTATTTTACTTTATAACCCAGCTGGCCCATTCTGACCCAGACGGGTTAGAAATTTCTCAGGATGATTCTGCTTAAATAAAGCTCATAGCCCAACCTGGGCTGGACTTCCCTACGTCTTACGTTTATCCAGTACAAAACACTGCTTGGGATAGCATTGTCAAAGCAGCTTTCACCTCCACTGAGCAGCTCTGCGCCTGGGTCAACGAGACCAGCGTGGTGGGGCTGGTGAACAGGCTTCCTCTCTAGTAGCCCCCAATTCCACAGGCTGCCTTAACGGTGGTCCAAGAGAATGAAGGAGGTACCTTGTAATAGAGCAGATGCTGCTTTCAGACGTTATGGAGAGCTATGGGTGCCTGGTTCTCTGGAAAAGCTGGTAAGTGGAGGATTATGAAGAGGAGATACATTCATACCGAATCACTTCATATCAACATAAGCCATACAAAGGAACAATCATTTGACAGCTTCTTGAGATAGGACCAAAGACTCTCTTCGATTACGGACCCCAATGATATAAGTTTCTTTCTTAGCTACACACTCAAGATAAACCGTCCAGTTTGGGCATCTTTAAAGTGCATCAAGAATTTAAAAACATTTTTGAAAGAATCTATATGTTGACCCCTTTCAGATTATTTTTATTTTTCCCCATTTTTTCAGTTATTTCACCTCTACCAAACTCATGAGCAATTGTCTTAGCCAACTCTTCTTTATCAGGTTGTTCTGAACCATTCACCTGGGTCTTCACAAAAACAACAACTCTCTCTTTTCACATTAATTTCATCAGTGAAATGTAATATTTAGGGAACTTACATTATTAAAATAACAGGTATGCTTGACATAAACAGATTTGAGAACAAACACAACTGACTGAATCTTACATACAACTCCACTGGAGTGAGCAGAAGCATGAACATACCAGAGCAGGCTGCCAGCCACAGGGTTCCAGCATATTGTAAGCTGCCATGAGCACATTTTTCAAACTGCATGGAGGAGATTGGTTGATCCAGCAAGGAGTTAGTTGACTAGATCTCCTAGTATAACTAAGTTGTCGAACCACGGGTCAACCACAGGTCCTCTCTGACCCTCTCTTCTGGTCATCCTAAATCTCATTCATACCACTCATCTATTGTCTTCCCTGGGTCATTCTACTTGGCACTGGAGAAGGAGGGAGATACTGAAGAAGCAGAAGTAGGGAGAGGAAGTGATGAAAGCAGGTTTCAGAAAGAATCCTCTGGCAACTGAGGGCCAAGAACCCTTCCTTAGCTTGGAAAGAGAGACCCAAATTGTCCTCCTTTTGCACTGTTCATGCACTCCACCTGGTGGGCCACACTGGTGCTAAGTGTAGGGATTCAAGCTGAGTAGGACACACCCTCTGCCCTTGAAGAGCCCTCAGCCTAGAGCCGGGGACAGTCTAGTAAACCCATGATTACCGTGCACTGGAATTAAGTTTCATGGGTGAGGGTAGGTAGATGCTATCCAGAACACAGAGCTGAGTCTTCCAAGATTAGTAGGAGGTTGCCAGAGAGAGGAAAAAAAGAGGGAAGTGGAAAGGCCTTTCCTAGCAGAGAACACATGGGCAGAAGAGTGGAACTGAAAGTGAGGCAGGGAAGGAAGAGGTTGACAAAGTAAGCAGACTGGATCTTAAAGAACCAAGCCTGCCACCCTAAGGAGCCTGACGGTTCTTCTGAGGTCACTGAGGAAGCAGTGCAGGGAGTGGAGGAGGTAACATGATCATATTTGTAAAAGATGACCCTGGTGAGGGATGCCTGGGGTGAAACAGAGTATAAGGAGGATGAAAGGGAACGGTCAAGACTTGGAAGATGGACTCCTCATCCAATCCTGAGCTGCAGGAAGATTCCTGGAGGTTAGGTGCCATGGCTTCCACACAGAAGCAAATTCTGCACAGCACAGCACCGGGCACACAGGGAGGGCTGGCTGGATGGCTGGCTGGATGAGCAGACGGACAGATGGATGGATGGATTTTTAACGCTACCGCACTGCAGGTTTTGCACATGTAATTTCTCTTCTTCCCTCAGCCATCTATCTCTGTAAGAGGACAATGCAGAATAAAGCAAGGCTGGAATTGGCAGATTATGAAGCAGTAAGTATGGTTATTTTTCAGTTTAGGTGTGGGAGGAGAGTAAAACCGTATCTGCAGCTCTGTTTCCGCTTCTGTTGCCTCTTTTCTCTCCCTAGTCCCTTTCAGACAGTGGAAAGGAAGTCCCTTTTATCTCCCCTCCTTGATTCTCACCTCTTCTTACCATCCAATAAAATTGCATCTTTGTATAAGGAGCTCTTAAAACTCAGCAATAAGAAAACAAACAGCTCAAAAATGGGCAAAGGACTTGAACAGATACTTCACCAAAGAGAACATTAGGGAGGACAAATAAACACATTAAGAGATGTTCCCCATCAGCAGCCATTAGGGAAATAAAGATTAAATCCAGGGTGAGATGCCCCTACAGATCTGTTAGATTAACCAAAATAAAAAGTCCTGGGAATGCCAAGTGGGAATGCAGAATGGCACAGCCACTCTGGAAAATGGTTTGGCAGTTTCTTACGAAGTAAAGCATACACTTCCCATATAACCAAGCAGTCCCACTCCTACATACATACCCAGAGAAATCAGAACTTCTGTTCACACACAAACCTGGGTATAGCAGCTCTGCTTGTGGTAAGCAAAAGCTGGAAACAACCCAAAGGTGCTTTTAGGAGGTAAATGGTGAAATAAACATTGGTGTGTCCGGGCGCCTGGGTGGCTCAGTTGGTTAAGCAACTGCCTTCGGGTCAGGTCTTGATCCTGGAGTCCCGGGATCGAGTCCCACATCAGGCTCCCCGCTCGGCGGGGAGTCTGCTTCTCCCTCTGACCCTCTTCCCTCTTGTGCTCTCTATCTCTCATTCTCTCTCTCTCTCTCAAATAAATAAATAAAATCTTTAAAAAAATAAATAAATAAACATTGGTATGTCCATTCAGGGGAATATTCCTCTGTGGTGAAAAGGAGTAAACTGTTGATCCACACGACCACTTGGATGAGTATTCCAGACATTACGTGGAATGAAAGAAGCCAGTCTCAAAAGATTTCAAACTGTGTGACTCCATTTATTTGACATTCTCGTAAATACAAAACTATCATGAGAGAGAACAGACCGCTGGTTGCTGGGAGTTACAGGTGGGGGTATGATGTGGCTATACAGAGACAGCACAGGGAGTTTTTTGGGGATGATGGAACTATTCTGTATCCTGATTGTGGTGGTCGTTCCAGGGATCTAATCTATACGTGTGTTAAAATGCATACAGCTGTACACCAAAAGAAAAGAAAAGGGGGGTAATACGAGAATTTTTAAAACTTACTTTAAAAAGATGCAATTTTTAATTGCATCTTTAAACCCAGCTCTGCCTTTCTTGGCAGTAGAATCTAAGGACCAGATCTAATCCAGAAGATAAGATACATGTCAGATGAAGTACAGACCTTCCCAGTTCTCCCCCTGCACCACCTTTCCCCCAAACCAACCTTTATATGGGTCACAGAAAATCTAGGAAATGGGCCAGATTTTCACATACCCTCCAGAAGGTACGGCAGCTGCGGAGCTGTGAAATGACTGACAGGCTGGCGGCGAGGGGGAGGGGCAGCCCTGGGGGGCAGTGAGGAATCCTTCCCCGGTAATCCAGCACTAACAGGACTTCCAGCTCCTTCCTTCCAAACATCCCTTGCACGCTGTCTCAGTTTCCCACAATAAGTGTGAGGCCCACTGCACCAGGCTTTGTCACTCTTGGGGATTTGTGCATAAGCCAGTGGGGAAACAGTTCTGGAGGACATGGTTCAGTTGACCCAGGGCCTCAGGACCTGGCCAAAGTGTGCTTATCAATGGGAGCCATTACACGTAAATATGTTGGAACATTATGATCTTCCCAAGCAAACCCTAGCATGGCTATTCTGTGGATCTGAGCATCCTGGGCACCCAGTTCCTGTCCCCATCAGGCCTCTTGTGCCAGCCATCACCCCTCATTCAGAATCTGCTCTCCCACTTCTGTGCACCCAGTACAAGGTGCTACATCCCTTCCCTAACATGACCTGTCCAAAAGACGTAGCCTGCAGAAGCGTGTGGCCTGGCCTCCCTGTGTCTCTCTTCCCCAGATTTTCCATGTCATAAAAAAGGTCCTACACAGAAACAAGATAGCATCAACTCCCGATATATTTTATTCAGTTTTCTCCTCTTTTGCTGTATAATATTCTGTTTTGGTATTTGTAAAGAATATGGCATTAAGATGTTCTTTCAGGTTGCAGTTCTGCCTAAAAGTGGGTTAGAAAATTTAAAAAGTATTTTGTTTTCAAAATTCAGTAATGTTATTCATTTTTTTCTGATGACATATTCTCTTTGTAAAGCCAAAAATTCAACAGCAAAGAAAGGAGGGGAAAGAACCTGTAATCCTTCCCCCCTAATCTTTCTTCTGTACATACATTTTTTCCTTAAAAAAACAAAAACAAAAACAAAAACTTGAATCATACCCTGAGCATTATTCTGTAAGCTGCTTCTTTCCCCAATCATATGCTGTAAGTATATTGAGAATCTTTCCATGTCAGTAACAATAATCTACATTATTGATTTTGATTGTTGCCTCGTATTCCATGGTGTGACTGTTCATAATTTAAATAACTGCTCCTGAATTGACTGATGGGTAGGTATCACCAGCTTTGCTTCCTATTAACAGTGGAAGAATCAAAGGAACAGGTTTTTTTGAGATATTCGTACACTGAGCCTTGGTAATAACTGAGTTTAGTTTATGTGTGTTGATCTTCAACTGAAGCTCCTTTTATATTAATAACCTACTAATGAGAGTAATCAATTAGTGTTGGCATGAGCTCTATGAAAATACATAGCATAATGTGGGCTCTGTCCTTGCATTCCATCAGAATTAGGTGGATCATTAGGAGACCCGTCAAACACCCCCCCACCAACCACTGTCCCATTGTGCCTTCAGGAGAGACCACAGGCTTAGAGAAAAGGCTTCTCCCCTCTTCCTCTAAAGGCAATCCTGGATGCCTTTTCTTTCTTTCTGTTTTTGGGTTTTCCTTTCATGAACATCACAAATATAGACATTCCCTTTTCTCCCTCTTTTGAATCTGAACTTTCAAAGGCATGAATGCCAGGTCATCAACGTTTTCCTTTCCTGCTGCCTTCCCGGGCCCCTGCTTGCTGGAAAATGAGTCTTGAGAAATCCCTTCTTGCCTTTGCTCTTGGAGATGTCCAATAGGCTACAAAGAGCCCCCTCATCCCTTCCCCAAATCCTGCATGAATAGCCACAAACCCTTCTCCTTATCTTCAGTGACGGTGACGACAAGTTCATATAAAACACACAAGAGAAGAGGAATCAGGTGAACCACGGAGATTTCAGATTTAATGGGTGTGTAAATGAATATTAATAGTTCTACTCTGTACAGCAGGGTCTGGTGCAATATCACATTGGGTTCGCATCCAGTGGATTTAAAGTGGGGCGCTGCTATTCTGTGGAGAGTAACCAAAATAGATGACTGCCTTCTAATAAGCATAGGTGTCAGTGTGCAAACTTACAAAGATTAATGCCTTCTCGTTGATTTTCATTTCTCATTAGGAAAACTTAGCAAGACTCCAGAGGGCCTTTGCAAGGAAGTGGGAATTCATCTTTATGCAAGCAGAAGCACAAGTGAAGTAGGTGAACTTGACAGCGACCCTGGAAAAGAGAGAAAGACTCTCTGGAATGTGGAGGTGGTTTGAGAGTGGTTTCCTTCCACGGCCGGCCAGCTACGGCCGGTCAAATGCTGTCGTCTTGCATGAGAGCAGCAGAGTAGAAATCAAAGTCAAGATGGATAAGTTTCTTTGATTTCTTTGAAATCAATGGCACTCTGAAATAACTTCAAAAGCATGTGTTCTAGCAGGCAGTGGGCTTGCTTTCCAATGTAGAAATCTGGTTAGAAGATGTTCCTATTTCCTAAAGAGATTTCCAAGTAGTCTTCTGTGCTCAGGGGCTGAAAAACATCAGACCCACTTTTCTGGAGATTCTCTCTTCATAGGAAAACATGTTGGAGTTTAGGGAGGCCAGCTCCTCTTCCTTCCCCCCTGAGGGGAGGGGTTAAGCACATCAAAAATAAGGCACAAAAGTCAGATGTTGGAGTCCAGTGTGTTAAGATTATTACTGATAAAAGCCAGGTTCTAGGGCGTGACTTTGGATCTGTGACGACAGATCTTTACCCTGGAATTCAACTCGTCCATGCTGAACAGAGCAAAATATCTGCAGAACCCCACACCTTACAGGGCAGAGTTGACCCCTTGTAAGGTCACTGCATGCAGAGGACAGGCATCCTGAGAACAGGCTGACCCACACAGGGCCCAGAAAGGACCGACCTGAGCTTTCTCAATTTCTTCTTTCAGATCCACCAACAAAGTGAAGGCCCTCTTTCTCCCCCGGAGTACAGGAGATGAAAGACTAGCTGAAGTGTTTCCCCATACTTTTCCCTCCCAGGGACTACAGTGGAAATTCCTACCTCTCTAAGGAAACATAATAAGTGGCCAATACCTGGCCCCCACCCATAAACATAGTTGTCAACCACATCCTTTCAATTCTAGGAAATGAACTTGCTCAGGTTGGGTTCTCTCTTGCCCTCTCCAACAATGATCTCTGATTTAGCCGGGAGTGTTAACAGAAGAAATGGGACAGAGGAGGAGATGAGAAAGGGACACTGAGCTAGGCAAAGGCGAGCACCTTTTCTCTGAACGCTGCTTTGTCCCTGAGCAGCACCCCTCCGCACTCTGGGGGCAGCATTGCAGCCCATCACCCTGGGCTGGGTCACAGGTGTGGTCATAGTTCGAAATGACCCAAGGACTTTGGGTCTGGTGGCCAACATGGTGCCATGGCTCTCCCCCTCCCTCTGCAGTCTCTGCCTTGCCCCTCTGCCACGATTCCACACGCCTGCAGACCATGCCTCATGCTGCCAGCAGCCAGGAGGGAGGTGGGCACTGGGCACGGGATGCTGTGCTGAGCTGGAGGAGCTGTGGCCCCTGAGGAAAGAGAAAGTGGGGGGGGGGGGTTGAGGGGGGGAGGAGACGGCAGAAACGAGCCTGTGTACTCAGAAGCCACTGCGAAGCAAAGAGGAGAGTTAATTTGCACTTTGAGGATCACCCAGCATCGCATGTTGAAAAAGGAGGGGAAATTGTCACTTTCTACATATACGGTATTTCTCGATTAACTTTTTTGATTAAGTTCGTGATTACATTATAATTGTGGGCCGTTGAAGTACACAGTAATTATCACAAAAATCAGAGGGTGATTATGGTTTATTTCAGGCTAGTAAACTGAAGTGCTCCCAAGAGAGCCAAGAACCAGAAGTTACACAACAATTAATCTGTTACTTTTTACTTAGAAAGGTGATATGAAGTAATATAGGCCTTAAAAAAAAAAAACCTCTTATCTATTTACTGATCAGACCATAAAGAATCTGTCTTTGTCACCTGTCATTTACCTCCTGCAGTTTGTACCTCCCCCAGCTGAGGCCGGTGATATTTGTCTTCTGGATCTTGTCACATGTTAGGGCTATTCCTCTGCTTTTAGAAAGCTAGATGCTTTAAGTGACTTTTAAAACATGCAATTGCAGTATTTTGAAGACATTTCTATTAACTGAATCTAAAGCAAACTCTCGAATTTGAGGATGAAACACTGCAAGCCCATGGTTATATTCTTTCCTATAATTTGAATACACAGGGTCCACTTTGATGGGGGCATGTCCATGGATAATTCAGTTCTGAATAATATCAATCTTAATCATTCACATAAACAGTTGGATTCTGGTTCTCTCCTTAGGCCCACAATGTTCAGTCCACATCTATGATGATTTGCAGTCCAGCCTAAAACAAGTACTCTTCCCACGTGTGGACTTCTTAAGGTTCTCTTGAGGGAATGGTCCACCCCTATGTTACAGCTCTGCAAAGAGCAGGGACCACACAGATGCCAGTAGCCCTGTGTGCACTAAGCTCCTAGAAACAGGAGCCTCTGATTTCCTTTCTTCATTCTTTCAGGATAGATCGGAAAAAGGACAAGACGGAAAGGAAAATTTTGGATAGTCAAGAACGGGCCTTTTGGGATGTGCACAGGCCAGTGGTGAGAAAGCTGTGCTTGTTTCTTTATGTTTTTGTTTTGTTTTGTTTTGTTTTGTTGCCCTCTTCCTTCACTTGAAAGAAAAGACTGTCTTTAGCCACCAGGTGTCTCATTCTTTAAAATTAAAGAGCATTGCTAAACTTTGTGAAATTGGTTTTGACATTCAGTCGATATAATCTCGGTAGATTGTCTGGAATGTATGTCAGTTCCAGCTTTTAAGACTTATTCATCCATGAAAATATGGACTTGGGAAGGGAGAACCGTGAGAATTCCCCCTGGGACCTCTGGGCCCCAGAAGTTTGCAGCCCCAAAATAAGCAGTTTCTGGGGTTTTTTTAAAATATATTTGGGTGTTCCCAAATTGGGTGCGTAAATATTTACAGTTGTTAGAACTTCTTGTTGGATTGTCCCCTCTATTATGATACAGTGCCCTTCTTCACCTCTCGTTTGTCTTTGGTTTTAAGTCTAGTTGTCTGATATCAGTAGAGCTAAATCTGGCTTTCTTTTGCTATCCATTTGCATGATAGATGTTTCTCCATCCCCTCACTTTCAATAAGCAGTTTCCATTTCTACTGTCACTCGACTCTAAATTGTAGAATGATCTTCCTCAAATGCGGCCCATTGTCAGTATTCACGGTAGCTATGTTCTGCAAAGTAGCCATGCACACTGAATTAGCCAATGCTGAGCCATTATCCAGGGAGACCTACAGGGTTAGGTTTCCGTGAGCCTCTGGTCACAGTCTTTTCAACTAATCAATAGGTAACCATGTCTAAAGCCTGTTTCTGTTTAAAGACATCTTATTTAAAGTATGTTCTTGATTTATGAATACTTAATTCAGGGCCACCAGTGTTCTCTGCCTGACACACCTGTGTTCTCTGTCACGCACCCCACAGCCCTCTTGCACATAGGAACACCAGACAGCACATCACACTGTGCTCGGGGGCCATGTTAAACAGCAAAACCAACAAAAAGCACAGAACTGTGGAAAAGGTGGGCCTAAATAGACTGTCAAAAGGACATTCGTTTACAGTAAGAGATGAAACAAGAAGGCAGAGCCTCAGCTTAGTCAACCTCCTTGGGAACACCACATCGGGCCGCTCATGATTTTTGCTGCTTTGCCCGTGTCCACAAATGATCACAAATGCACCACAAATAGGGACTTGGAGGTTATGAATAAAGTTTAGCTCATAGGTGAATTCACAAATACAAAATCCATGCATAATGAGGTTAGAAGTAATGAGTATTTCTAATTTCCTATGATTAAAACAAATCTTGCATTTTCCTCATGAAATGGAACTAGAATGGGGAACCTATGTCAGCCCTTCCTAAAAGCTGGTTAAAAGCAAAACCCAAAAAGTAATTCCCCAGCGTGATATTGGATTGTTGGTAGATGGTCGAGTAACATGTAGGAACAAAGGCTGTGGCTGAAACTATCTGGCCACTCCGAATAAGAAGTTTACTCTTGGGGTGCCTGGGGGGCTCAGTCGGTGAAGCGTCTGCCTTTGGCTCAGGTCATGATCCCAGGATCCTGGGATCAAGTCCCGCATCTGGCTCTTTGCTCAGTGGGGAGCCTGCTTCTCCCTCGGTTCCTCCTCCCACTTGTGCTCACTCTCTCACTGTGTCTCTCTCTGTCAAATAAATAAAAATCTTAAAAAAAAAAAAGTTCACTCTTATAAACTATACACTCTACCCTCTACATGTCACCCCTAGATAGTGGGAGGTAGGCTTTGATATTTCATATGGGGACTCCGTGCAGGAACACATACTGAAGAAAAAACATCTTTGTATCAAAAACTAATGATGTAATGTATGGTGATTAACATAACAATAAAAAAATTTAAAAAAAAGATAATACCCCCCCCCAAAAAAATCTTTGTAAAAGGAATTGTAAGTGGCCAAGTGGAGATAATCATGTAATATCTGTAATCGGAAAGACAAAGACTGGGTCTGGTGGTGTCGCTTGGGTCACACTGGAAGGTGTGATTTTCACTTAGCAGTTTATATAATGATTTTTTTTTTCTCAGCCAGGGTGTGTGAACACAACAGAAATGGATATCAGAAAATGCCGGCGTCTGAAGAACCCACAAAAGGTTAAAAAGGTTCGCTAGTTTAGCTGAATTAAAAATTCTTGACGCAAATAGCCTTTCTGTTTCTGGTACTGTTCAAACAGTTGTTTGCTATTTGTTAATTCTACCCCGTTTTGTCCTTTGAAACAATTTCATTCATTCATTCTACAAATATTTGTGGAGTGGCCGATGTGTACTTGGCACCGTTCTTGCTGCTGAAATACAGTGATGAGTCGTCACAAAGCCCACAACTGGGGTGGGGGGAGGCGAACCCCCAGGCAGTTAGGAGGGCTGTGTGAGGGAAGCGCTGGATGGCACCAGGGGGCCAGGAGGGGACACCAGACCGGGAGCTTCCTGAGGGCTTCCAAAGCAGGCTCAAGTGTGCTGAGGTGTGCAGGGTAAATAGCAATTGGAGGAAAAGAAACTAAAGGAACAAAAAGTATCCAAGTGCCATGGGTGAAGGTGAGCTTAATACTTTGAAAGTCTTTTATGTATCTAGATCAGCCAAATTCACATCACCATCATACCCAACTGTGAATGTGCCAACCGTCATTTATTTGTGTTTCACTCTCCTGGAAGGGGCAATGGCATGACATACTCAAGGGTGCCACACTCAGCCTGCCCCACAACTGGTATATCCCAACCTCACCATGACACCAAGGACCATATTGTGGGAGAACGTGTCTGTCCCCCATACTATTAATTTCAGGAGGTTAGAGATGAGCCCTCAGACATTCCTATTTCTTGTAATGACCAATGCTCTCATTTTTTCAAACACACATACACACGACATGATATATATATATATCAACTTCTTGAATCTACTTACATATTTTATTCTTTACTGAAATAGTTATGCCCTTGTAGGTATTAGACTTTATGACGTTAGTCTTAAGACATCCTCAATTAATCTTTAAGGGCCCCCTAATTCTAATATTCCAGAATTTCATGGGGCTCACATCCTCTCTATCTGAGCCCCTCTTGATTTTATAGATTTCAGCTATACATTATATAGCCTTTGGGGTTTCATTTCATTCTCAAAGCAAAGATTGTCTTTCATCTGTCTCCAGCACAAGGAAACTGCTTAATAAGAAGCCATAGCATGAGGAGAAACTGAGGCCAGAAAGCTGGCTGAAAAAGAAAGAATCTGAAACCCTGCCATCGCAAATTTGTACCAGATGGGCATTGTCATCTGCTGGGGAAGAGAAAATCTAGAGAGGATCTTTCGTGCCTAACTTTCAACAGTTGTTCTTGAACTTTCTTGTGCCTCAGAATCACCTGGGCCATTTGATAAAAGTGCAGGTTCCCAAACCCCACCCACAAAGACTCTGATTCAGTAGGTCGGGGGTGGGGCTCAGCAATGTGCATCTTTACCAAGTACCCCCAGATGATTCTTTGTGGATGGTCTAGGACCATATTTGGAGACACGCTGATATTCAAGAGACTGTTGCAGTTTAGTGAGAGGAAAGATCTTCTAACAGTGGTAGCCCAAAGATGGGACAAGCTGCCTCAAGAGGAAGAGGTCCCCTCACTGTAGAAATTTGCACAGAGGCTGATCACTTATTGTCAGGATGTCACCAAGGGGACTGGAAGCATCAAAAGAGCTCTTGCAGTGCCTGCCCCTAAAGCGCCCTGCAACTCTGAGGGTGCATGATTCTATCTTGTTGCTTCTTCTCTAGTCAGTGTATGGCGTGACTGAAGAGTCCCAGTCGCAAAGCCCCGTGCACATACCCAGTCAGCCAATCAGGAAAACTACAAAAGAGGACATCCGGAAACAGGTGAATGAATTGACTACTGCACTCCCAGGAGGAGACGTGGCCAGTTTGAAAACCCTTTGAATGTTCACCTCTGAAGGCTGAGTGAGCTTTGAGTTCCTGGAAACCACAGTGGAACCCAGCTGTGGATGACTTGAACCTCTGAGTGCTGTGTGCGAACAACCCATGGAAGCTTGAGAGGAAAAAGTCTGCACCAAGTTCCCCCAGCAGTTATTAGAGAAGGACGTAGAGGAGTTATCCCAATGCTTCGGGGTGACTGCTGTAGGTGGGGTTCCCACAGAATGCTGTGGGGGCTGAAGGGGGGGAGGGATGGATGTCATGGAGTCCTTAAAATTGTAATGCACTTACAGAGTAAGCCAGCTCAGAACCACCGACTTTATTGCTGTGATTCAAAAGGCAAGTTTACAAATAAAGAAAGCCCCACTCTCAGTGCCAATTCAGCATTATTTGGTTCAATGTTTTCTTCCTTCATGATGAGAAGCTAACTGGTCAACCCAGGTCAGCCTATAATGGCTAATTACATCACTCCTTTGTAGGATTCACGGGCAATGAAGTAACTTTAGGATCTTTACATTATGTTTTCTTGGCTTCTTGGGGGAAACCCAAAAGTGCCTGCCCTTGACAAGTTTATTTGTGGTGGGGAAGAGGAAACAGATGTATGTGAAGTAGCTATTTCATGATCTAGTCGAGTACACCAAGCATATGGTGGGTGTGATGTAGGTGTGAAGGGAGTGCAGAGGGCAATCACTGGAAATTAGTCCAAACAGATATTTACAGTGGCCTATAAAGTGTTGCTAAGCTTTGTAGGATGTATACCACTGCCTTTAAGTTTGCAATCACTTTTTGGAGTCGAGACCTAGGCTACAACACAGTACAGAATATTAGCATAGGCTAAATTGTAGAGTGTGATTCCTGAGTGTGGTGGGAATTTCCAGAAGGGCAAATGATTGTTGGAATGCAAAGCTGGAGGGTTGGCAAAGGCTGGCCAGAGGAGCTGTTTGGCTATTGATGGAAAAACAAGGTTTGGGTTCATGGGGTGAAGGGGGAAAAAAATCAAGTTTGGTCTTAACACCTCTGTTCTATCTTTCCCCAGATAACATTTTTGAATGCACAGATTGACAGACATTGTTTAAAAATGTCCAAAGTGGCTGAAAGGTATGTTTCCCCTCCATAATATTACTGTTTTCTTCTAATTTAACAAAGGAGAAATGTTACAGGGTCATGGCTAACAAGGATGCACCACACCAAGAGGCAGACCATAGTCATTTCTTAAACTGATAAGTGAAAAAACACCACAGGCCCTGTGCAAGTACAGCCAAGACAGCAGACCTCCCTTGAATGATGTCAAGAAATGTTTTGTGGCTGAAGCTTTCCAGGGGGTGGCCACAGGACCTTGTCAATCCTTGTCAATCCAGGAGGAATGTCTGTAAAAGCTACCTAATGCACTTTTGCCCTCAGCCTCTTGATTCATTCAAATGGAATTGCTCCCTTTTCAGCTATGAAATGCCCAGATTCACTTTATAGGGGGAAAAAAATGTTGTGTGCCCTTTGAGGTGCTGGCCACGCAAATAGGAGGGGGCCGGGCCATCAGGAGGTGTTCCACCTGCACACACCATGTGTGTGCACAGAACCGCATCAAATCAACTGTAAAGAAAATATTTGGCCCCTCCAGCCTGGCTTCCTCAGGAGCATTTGTGCCACAGTCTGCACCTGTAGCTGGTTCCACTCCCACTCCATTAATTCGGGGGAAACTCCATTTTGTCAACTAAATGGTCTGTTTTCCAATCCTCAGTGAAGAGGAGAGACCACCTGGGGAATCCGTGATGGAATAAATATGATCGGACAGTCCCACACTGAACATTTGTTCGTCCATATGCTACTGTTTAAGAGATGACCAGTATCTGAGGGATCAAGGGCTTAAGCTGGGTCTTAGCATTCACTGGATATCGGCGTAAAGTGGGTTATTTAAGCCCCGCTCACACAGAGGGCTGGCTGTGTGTTCAACCTGTGAGCCTTTCCCTGCTGGCCCCCAGGTTGATCTGCATATTCTTTCTAGATAAATAACAACAAATCAAGGTTAAGAAAAATCCCACTCCCAAACTCAAAACCCTGAATGAGCACCCTGTGTTCAGGGGGCCAAGGACATCTATGGATTTGGGCTGGCATCTCTAGTCCAAGACTCATTGGTAATGTCGCTATTGACATCCTGGACAGTCCTGTGCATTTTAGGATAGCAGCATCCCCGACTTCTGCCTACTAGATGCCAAAACCCACCTCACAGTCATGACAACCAAAAATGTCTTCAGACATCACCAAACATTCCCAGGGCAGGACCAGGCAGGAGGCAAAATCGCCCCTTGTAAGAATCACCGAGATTCCCATTTTCTCCAATGCAAGCACTCTGGAAGGTGGCCGGAGGCTGGCGCTCAGCTCACCCTTCCACAGGGATTGCTGTGGAGTCGGGGCTGCAGCTGACTCTTCGAGCCCTGGAGCCGCCTCCCCCCAACTGTCATGACATGGGGCTTCCCAAGTACCAGGCTCTAAAATTGCTTTTCTGATCTCACTGCAGTTGCCTTTGTCCCAGAGAGTGCCCGTGTGTGAGGTGGCAGGGTGACCTTGCTTGCATTGGTGCCAAGCCTGTAAGGGCCTCTGAGCTTCTGTCTCTGTCAGAGAGGGACAGGGATGGCTGTCCTCATGTGCCAGTCACACCTGGCCTTTGCAGGGCACGTGAGACTTTGCAGTCCTAGGAGAGCATGTGTGTTTGGGGTGGAGGGGAGCGTGGTACAGGGAGCATCTCTCCTTGGGTCAAGTGGCTTAGGTCCCATGGTTTTGAGAAGGACAGTCCAGGCAGGGAGGGGTTCAGAATAGGGTTTCCCAAACCCTAGCTCTGGGGATTTGGATTCAGGGACTCCAGGTAGATCCAGAGGAGCCCACATTTTGAATAATCTGCAGGTGGACTGAGCAGGTCTCCAAGGATTTGGGGAAGCCACTGCCTAGCCCTCACCAATGTGAGAGCTCACAGGAGAAGGGGCACTGAGCTTTGTCCGCTCTCTGGGGAGATGGGGAAAGAGCCTGAACCAGTCAGCCTGAGGGAAGCCCACTGACTAACTGGCAGGTGTGCTGGGGCCTGAGGCTGGCCCAGGAGACAGTCCAGGTGGGGCGGGGAGCCTGGCCAGGCCTGGTGTGTGTTTGCTTACTGCTGTCAGGGAGAGCCCCACCTGGGGGCATCTCTTTATACTTGAGAGACTGCTCGGCTGACGCCAGAAAGATGATTCCAACCAGCCGCTCCTCACTCCCGGCTCGAAGCTTCGGGAGTCTCCGCCCAGCAGAGACTGGATTTTATTCCTGGCAGCAATAACTGGCAACTTTTCAACGTGACACAAGGGTTTTTCGTTAGAACCACAAGGAAACTCCCGGATAGAGAGGAGGAGGGAGAGGAGACAGGTGTAAGCAGGAGATAAAGCAGCCTGGAGCCTTGGCCTTTAGTGGCTCCGCATGGGGCAGGGACAGGGAGGGGGTGTTGGCAGCTAGCCTTGGGTGCCACCGCTCCGCTCCCCAAAGCTGAAAGCTGAGCTGCCTCAGGTGGGCGCACGCAGCCCCGTGGCGGGGCTGCTCTCCCTGGGCCTGTGGCAGGTGATGGGTGGTAATTAGCCATCAGGCAAAGGACCTCATCCCCCTGAGAACAGGTGCATGTCACGCAGTTCCCTGACAGCTGATGTTGGGGAGAGGCGTGAGGGCTGGTGATGGGTGATGGGTTGGCTCAGGGTTGTGGTCAAAGGTTCTGGCCAACACCCAGCCAGGAAGGGAATAAGGACACTTGTCTACTGAAGGAGCAGAGCCGAACGATTTAGGGGATGGGTGTAGAGCCAGCCATCAGGGCTGGGATCCTGCGTCTGCCATTTTCTAACTGTGTGACCTTGGGCAGGTTGCTTTATCTCTCTGTGCCTCTGTTCTACTTCTTTAAAGGAGAGAGAGCAGTAGCACTTAACTTACAGGGTTAATGAGTTCGTCCATGACATGAGCTTCATCCAGTCCTTGGCACTTACTACACATGCAATGAATATGAGCCATTATTTTTTTCATTTCCCCCTGTGGTGCTTAATGGTGTCTTGGAAAGGAGCAGACTTCAGGTACATGGAACGGAATGAACTGGGTGTATGGTGTTCAGAGGAACCAACAAAGGGTAAGCCAAGGAGTGAAGCTGGTCCTGCAGATGGCAGCTTTGAGTGAATGCAATTCTTCCACCCTGTCTCTTTTCAGTCTGCTGCACAGAGAGCCCTGCAGGCTGCCCATGAAGGCTGCCTCTGCAGTCCATGTCTCTGTGTCAGCACCACTAATCTGGCATCTTTGAGGAAGGAAGGGCCATATGGGAAGAGTTTGGTTCTTCTGCCCAGATCTTCTTGGGTCATCCTGGTTTCGACTGCGCTGTCCCATTGTCACCATGAGTGGCTAAAGGCCAACATCATGGCAACCAAAGTCCATTTCCCAGCATTCGCTGCCTTTTGCACCTGGAAGCAATACAAAGTCCTGTCTAAGATGTTACCCGATTTTTGCTTCAGATAGTATGGTCCCCGCACACACAAATAACTCTCTCAGATAAATAACATTTAACACCTTAAGCCTTTTATCTTAACTATTTTAAATGAGAATCTTTCTTTTTATTCTTTTTTTTTTAAAGATTGATTTATTTAGTAGAGAGAGAGAAGGGAGGAGGGGCAGAGAGAGAGGGAGAGAGAAACACCAAGCCGACTCTGCGCTGAGCACGGAGCCCGACACGGGGCTCAATCTCACAACCCTGAGATCACGACCTGAGCCAAAACCAAGAGTCGCATGCCCAACTGACTGCGCCACCCAGGTGCCCCCATATGAGAATCTTTCTTAAGTATGGTTCATGCACTTGCCTTCTTAAAGAAAGGACACTATATTTCAGTTAATTTTCCCGGATGACTTTTATACTGTGCTTTAAAACCACCAGTGATCAGGGTCTTAGGAAGTCCCACAAACTGCTTCCCTTTCCCTAAACAGCCCAGACCATTACAACCTTTGAGTCTATGTTTCTGCTTTTTAGTTGTTTGGTTGTTGGGTTTTTTTCTTGTTCCTGGTCAACAATCTGCAGCAGACCAGGTGCTTCAGTTAGATACCGATGAGTAACAACTGACCTCAAAACCTAGTGGCTTCAAACAGCGGGCATTTGCTACTGCCCATATGATTACGTGCCAACCAGCCGGCTCCACTGGGCTTGGGCTTGTGTCTGTGTGCAGCCATGGACCGGGGAGGCAGCTCCGTGAACTTGGATGGGCTCTCTCCCACGCTTGGCTCCAGCTGGTTTAGCATGACCTCAGCTGGAATACTGGGCTCTTCCTCACATAGTCTCTCATCCTCCGGCCAGTTTGACCTTGCTCACGTGGGAATAGCAGAATTCCAGGAGAGAGAGTAGAAGCAGGCAAAGCCTCCTGAGGCTTGGAACTGACACTCTGTCATTTCTGCTATATTTTTTTGGCTAACACGTCACAAGCCCAGACCAGATTCATGAGTTGGAGAAAGCGACTCATTTTTAAATTGATCTACCATACCAGGAAATCAGATGACCAAGTCCCTTAGCCTTGGTCCTAAAGCAAGAGTAAAGAGTGTTTTCCGAGGGGTGTGCTCTTCTGAATTCAGATTATGAGCCTCGAGGCATAGGTTTTATGTCATTGTAGACTGCTCAGAGGCCCTTTTGGTCATCTGTCTCACCTGTGTTCCCTCAATAGTTGAGATTGCCAAATAATTGAGGTCTTACTGTCCTTTGCCAGGGTCCTCAATGGAGTCCCTTGTTTATTCACCCAAGCTTTACAGCACTTGACAAATCAATTTGGGAATGCAAAATGAGGTATGCACAGTCACTGCAAGAGTCACACCACACTGCCCCACTCAGTTGTCTCATTCCCTATCTGCCCGTGTACTTGGGCTGTCCTTATCCTATCCCTGGGAGCCATTGTGCATCACAGCTGACTGCTGAATTGATTTTTTACATCATCTTGCTTGCCCATCTCGGGATCGCGGCTGCTCTCTGAAATTGGATGCTGGTTCCTTCTCTGCCTCCCAACCCTCCCTGATCATGAAATGTAATTAACAAAATGAGATAAGACAGCAAGGGGCTGGATCCCCTAAGGGTTATTAAAAACCTGCTAGGGTGATGGAAGTCCATGAACTTAATATTTAATGATAGTTTCGGGGAAGGAAGAAAGGGGCCGAAGAAGTCATTACAACTTTGCTTTTATGTGATTCCAGACACTGTGGGCTCCTTGCTTCTTCTTTCTCCCAGCCCACCTTAGGGGACAGAGAAGGAAAGATCAGAGGCAACGTGATAGCCAGGGTGATTGTATCCAGACCAAAACCTAGAAGGGCTGAGATCCCTGGCCTGGCATATGCTCTTCTTGCTGAGGGGCTAAATTCACCCTCACGTCCCTTCACCCGTCCCACTTCTCTCCGTGGAATGTATCTTCTCTTGGTGACCCACAATTTAGGAGTTCTCTATAGTCTCTCTTTTCCTCACCTCCAACATGAAAAAAAACTGGATGAACGAATGAATGGATGGGAGCCAAAGGTTCCTCTTCCTTCTCTGCAGTATTGCTTGCTCTCCTTTCCCTCTCTAGCCAGAGCCTCTTTCTGTCCTGGTTCCCTTTAGTGAATCGAGTCTAGCAAACCACACATGCAGTGCAAGGGGCTGCAAACACACTCTCCTAGTCACCTTTTCCACATTCAGTTTCCAGGTTTCCTCCCCATTTAGAGGCCCCGATTTTCTAATAAGTGTTGTAGCGCATTTGTATTATATTTCTAAAGGAGGAATGATGGTCATTGTCCCACAATGCTTTACACTCCATGCCTTGTTGTCCCACAGCTGCAAGCCATCCCTCACTGTCCGTCTCCGCAGACTTTGTGTCTCCATCTTCTCCCACACCTGCTCTGTGGACCACACTCCATATGTGTGCGTCACTCCAAGGGTCCCTTCCAGGCACCCCTCAACCCATCACTTCTTCTTCCAACTCGCCTGTCTTACTTTTTTTGCCATATTCTATACAATTTATAGCAAAACTGTGTATTTTTTGTTAAGGGAGAGAGGATGAATTCTAAAACTTTTCTCTCAGATTTTTTTAAGTGGTTGGACTAGAAGTTTTCTAAATTCACTTTTGTTATTTCTCTCCTCTCTAGGTTTATCAAAGGTAGAACCTAATTAACAATCTATATTAATAACCTCCTTTATATATATACAGTTAGTTGACCCTTGAACAACATGAGTTTGAACTCCACTTATACAGGGATTGTTTTCAATAAATACAGTACAGTACTATAAATGCATCTTCTCTTATGATTTTCTTAATAACATTTTCTTTGCTCTGCTTACAACACATCATACATATAACATACAAAATATGCATTGTTTATATTATCAGTAAGGTTTTGGTCAACATTGGCTATTTGCAGTTAAGTTTTGGGGGAGTCAAAATTTGCATGGATTTTTAACTGCACGGGGGCTCAGTGCCCCAACCCCCATGTTGTTCCTGTTGTTCATGTTGTTCAAGGGTCAACTATAAGATCTATAACATATATATGTCATATATATGAGCCCCCATATATAAAATATGTGTGTGTGTGTGTGTGTGTGTTTGTGTATAAATATATAAAATAACCCATGACTACTGGTCACAGTTGTTAGAAGCCATGACTTTGCTATTAGCTCGGTGTGAGCATCATCCTGTGAGCCAGAGAGCTCTTCACCATTTCATGGCACTAGTAGGTACTAAATAATGTTAACTGAATGACTGACCGTGGGCTCCACCCTTGGCAGCCAGGTGGTGAATTCCTGCCCCCTTCTACAAGGAAATGGAAAGGACTATGGGGATAAATTGGCCAGCTCCATCCTCGCCCGAGAACCAGTTCACAGCGCCTGATGTTGATGGGTAGCACATTTGCTAATGGTTGGTGTGTCAGGATCTTCTACTAATGTGAGATTTTGGCCTTTGATAATGACACCATCTACTAATCAGAAGGAGGCAGAGATAAGGAGACAAGGATGTTAAAACTGGTCAACGAGAAATCATGCTCCTAATGGACTTCCTCCGGATTTCCTGTATTTATTTTATCTTTTCCATTTCCTCCTGTATTAGTCAGCTCAGGTGGCCATAACAAAATACCACAGACTGGGTGACATAAACAACAGACATTTATTTTCTCACAATCCCGGAGGTTGGAAGTCTATGATCGAGGTGCCAGCAGGGCTGGTTTCTGGTGGGGCCTCTCCTCCTGGCTAGCGGATGGCCTCCTGCTTGTTGTGTCCTCACGTGGCCTTTCCTCTGTGCACACACACAGGAGAGAGTGCTCTGGTGTCTCTTCCTGTCTTTATGACCAAAGTCCTATCAAATCTGGTCTCCACCCCATGATCTCACTTAACCTTAATGACCTCCTTAAAGGCCCTATCTTCAAAACAGTCACACTGCAGGGTTAGAGCTTCAACATATGAAATTTTGGCGGGGGTGGGGGGGTGGGACACAATTCAGTCTGTAACACCTCGCAATTCTGCTTGGGTGCCACCCACCCCCAACGATCTGTGGACATTGTTACATGTGTGCTGTTATGCGGCAACTGTCTGCCAAGCTCTTTCCATGCCTCTCTGTTCTCTCTCTGTGCTCTCCCTGTCCTCTCTCAAGTCTTCCTGTAGTCATTGATGTTGACTTTGCACTCAAACAGGACTGCTACCTCCCACATTGCCTACTGGCCCATTTCATTGTCTGTGTGTGTCTCCAGGAGACTCTGATATCTTGTCTGTGCCCTGCAAGGAAGTACATGTTCTGGGGGAGAGGAAGCCTCTCTGGGTAATGCTACAAAGGGCTGCCTCCATGAACTCCCCTTCACATTCCAATCATGTTCATCCTTCTTTCAATTCTACTGCTTTGTTGCCAGGCAATAGAACCCCAGCTTGAACTCAGTTCCACTGAAGGACCATGTGCTCACCCACAGGCTACAAGGAAGAGCTGCAGAGTTGAGCTCAGGGAAGGCCGGCAATACCCCTAGGCTCAAGAACAGCTGGAGCTGGGGCGCACCTGGGTGGCTCAGTCAGTTGAGTGAATGACTCTTGATCTCGGTTCGGGTCTTGATCTCAGAGTCGCGAGTTCGAGCCCCATGTTGGGCTCCACGCTGGGCGTGGAGCCTACTTAAAAAAAAAAAAAATGCTGGCGCCAGGGCCCCAAACATTCCCAAGGCTTCTTCTTCATCTCTTGTCCTGTTCCACTTTCCATGTTGACCTCATCCTCTTTCATCACAGACAGGTGTTAGGAAACAGGACTGCCTCCAGCCCCTGAACTTTGTAACTGCAGTTTCTACACTTGAAGCTAGAGAAAGAGGGTAGCAACCCAGCCTGGGTCAGTAAGGTATCCATTCCTGGACGGATCAACTGTGGCCGGAAGCAGGGCTTATAAGCACTTGGCAGCCCCTAAAGAAGCCCTGGGTACATGTTGGGGTGAAACTCCCAGGAGATGGGTGAGACTGAGCAAGAACGCAGAGACATCTTCTGGGCTAGTTCACCCATTCTGGAGGGCTTCTCACCACCCAGGATCCCTAGCTGCTTCACTCAGACCCCAAGAGACACAGCACAAGGGTCAACCCAACCAAGTACACTCACTATATTCCTAGATAACATTTCTGTCTCCATTTGTACCTCTTTTCACACCTGAGAAATGGCATTGCGCAGCCTAGATGCAGACCCTCGTACAAGATGCCTTGTACTCTCTCTGCGTGAAGCTTAGGTCTTATCCTAGGCAACCAGCCCATTGTTCCTTTCCTCCGTATCCCACTTTGGAAGGGTTAGCTCCTAAGTAAGACACCTCCAGCCCAGATGAGCAAGGGCAAGGTGAGCAGTGCTTGCTTTCACGCCACCCCTTGTGCTGTTTCTGGCCAGTCTCGTGGTGTTGAGATTAGGGGAGAGGCGATCCTCTTCCATCTCTTCCTAGGGTGGGGTATTCTTTCACCTTCCCTCAGTCCTCTGCCACCCTGATTATGGAGTTAACCTTCTCTGCCCCTCTCTCTGAGAAGGATCAGCCCCACAAAAGCTAGGAGAGGAGTTAAGGCAACAGACTACTAACAGCCAAAGCCACTCACAGGAACCTCCAAGAGAAGGCACTTGGCTATCTCCTGTCTTTTCCATGAAGTGATGGCAAACAGGACACGGGTGAGCATAGATTCATGAAAACTGAGTTTATTTGCACAGGTTGTGACAATGACAATGCAATAAAACATGTTGCTGCCATTCTCAAAAAGTCCACGCAGGCCATGTACAAACCTTTTACCTACCACCACACCCTCCGTTAAGTGACTTCATTTTCCACCTTCTGCACAAATGCCTCTCAAATTACACCCGTGGAAGACAGAATAATAGTCCCTCAAAGATGCCCAGGTCCTAACCCCCAGACTCTGTAAAAGTGTCAGGTTACATGACAAAGGGGGATTACATCTGCAGATGGAATTAAGGTTACTAATCAGTTAACCTAACACAGGGGGATTACCCTGGATTATCCAAGTAGGCCCAGTGTAACCAGGAGAGTCCTTGTTGTAGACAAGGGAGGCAGAAGGGTCCGTGTCAGACCGACACAATGTGAACCAGCCTTGGCCAGGCACTGCTGGGTTTGAAGAGAGAAGGGGGCCAGGAGACAAGGAACATGGGACATCTCTACCAGGGGGAAAAGGCAAGGAAATGGATTCTCCCCTTGAGCCTCCAGAAGGAACTCAATCCTGCTGACACTTTGATTTTAGCCCCACAATGTCCATTTCAGACTTCTGACACTTAGAACGATAAGATAATACATTTGTCCTTTTTTAAGCCACCAAGTAGGTAGCAATTTGTTACATAGCAGCCGTAAGAAACTAATATACCATCCAATCTCTCTCTTCCTCTGAGAATCTCAAGATCTTCCTTTCTAAAATACCTCTAAAACTTTCCAAGTCTCAGGGCACCTGGGTGGCTCAGTTGGCTAAGTATCCAACTCTTGATTTCGGCTCAGGTCATGATCTCATGACCTGATGATGGTGATCTCATGATCTCAGTGTCATGAGATCGAGCCCTACTTTGGGCTCTTGGCTCAGTGGGGAGTCTGCTTGAGATTCTCTCTCTCCCTTTCCCTCTGCCCATCCCCCTTCCCTCCCTGTCTTAAAAAAAAAAAAAAAAAATTCCAAGTCTCTTGCTTGATCAGAACATCCTGGAATAGCCCCGTCTAATTCTGATGATTCAGTCAGTACATTCCACTTCTACCAATAAAATATTTCATGTAAAATGCACATGCCCATACAATTTTTACTGTTTTCTTTACAAAGCCCCTTACCAACTTTATTCATGTAGCTATACTGTAACAAAATAGCTGTACCTCTTCCAATACAACAAATTTCCCTGCTGACCAAGGTTGCCCATCACTGGTGCTGGGTGACTGATTAGTGATCATCCTGATCTGAGCTCTGTTGCTTCGGTACAGACTGTCAGGCATTTCTGTAGGAAGTTCTTACCCCTCTCTTCACATGTTCTTCCACGCATATCTAGGGTCCCGTCTGAACCCTGTTCTGAGAAGGCACGACGTGGGGTGAGGCCACGGGAACAACTTCAGTCACAATGAATGCAGGTTACATAGTCCTATCTTGCGCTCTTAACTTCAGTGGTTACAAAAATCACTCCTTGGGCTCTCAACTACTTCTCTTGAACCAACATCACCCATTAATCTTACCACCCCTCTCCACCCTCTGAAGGTATCCCCAAATTTCTCTAAAAGAAACCTGGCTGTGAGCCCTTGTTTCACTACAGCGTACATCCTCCTAGCTGCTCCCTGGCCCTGTGAGGCTGCTGCCTTGGGCTGGTCAGCACGACAGCTGTCTTCCCTGGCAATGAATAACGGGCCACCAACAGGCAGGCTCCCCCAAGTGCTCAACTACTCAGAATTCTCACCCAGCCTCTCATGCACCTCCCCTGCCTCCTCTCATCCCAGGCCCTCCTGCTGGGCTCCATCCAGGGACCTAGGGGTAGCGTGGTTGGTCAGACCTGCCTTCGCCAGATGAGGTGTGGCCATGTGGAATATCTCATAAAACAACCTGGAGAGACAGCTGGTACAACCTCCAGCCTGTCTTTACAGAAATCTGAGGAGGGGTAAGGAAGGCAGGGGAGGAAGTTTTGTTTTTCCATCCCTATGTATCACTTGTGGGAAATCCATTTTTGGTTGGAAAAAATCCCCCATAACTTGAAGTTAACTAGTTAGAAGACTCCCCCCTGCCACACACACACACACACCCTTTACCTTGGGCTCCTCGGGTAGAAGTCTTTGATTGGAGACTGGGGCCACCGGAGGCTGAGATCATTGGAATGGCCAGGGGCAGACGTTCTGGGAGACAAAGGTGTCACCGCTAAGGAGAGCTCCATGGACTACATCCACCATCTTAAATTCTGAGAATTCTGTGGATGCCCAAGTACGTCATAATCAGGAAAGCCCCAACACCTCATCATGACTCAGACACATCTCACCTGGCTCATTGTCCCTGAAAGAGAATTGAGGTTACCAGCTGCTGGTTAGTTTTCGTGCTGATCTGAATAAAGGAGTCAGGTAGGCAAGGGTGCCCTCTCCAGCCTCATGCCTGGATTCTTTCCTGTTACCTGCAGTGGGTTGAATAGTGGCCCTCAAAAGGGTATGTGCAAGTCCTAATCCAAGGGAACTGTGAATGTGACCTTATCTGGGAAAAGAGTCTTTGCAAATGTAAATTAAGGATCTTGAGATGAAATCACCCTGGATTATTCTGGCGAACCCTAAATCCAGTGACAAGAGAGAGAAGGGAAGGAAGCCCAGATCCAGAGGAGAAGTCATGTGAGGACAGAGGCAGAGATTGGAGTTACACATCCACAAGCCAAGGACTGCCTGGAGCCACCCGAAGCTGGAGGAGGCAAGGAAGGATTCTTCCCCTCAAGTCCCCAGAGGGAGCATGGGCCTGCTGATAGCTTGATTTCAGAATTCTAGTTTCCAGAAGTAAGAGAGAGTAGACTTCTATCATTTTAAGCCACCAATTAGCGGTCATTTGTTACAGCAGCCCTAGGAAACTATTACGTGCCTTAATGTGCAACCAATTTCTCTCAAAAAGAATAGAATTATCCCAAGTGGCAAAGGGAGGGCTCCCTGTGAAGCTGTCACAGCACCCTTCCTGCCACAGTGCTGCCCCCAGAGCCTTAAGATGCCACAAAGCTCTTAGGGATGAAGGCTTGTCTGGGCACACTGCCTGCCTTGTGCTCCAACAGGGACAACATGCCTCCACTGCACATGGTGATTGCAATCACATATCTACGTGTATAGAAGATTTGGAAGATTCTTTTGAAATGCTTTTCCATTTTTTCTCAAATGGTCCTGGGTGCTCAACGAGGCCGTTATGTAACATGGGGAACTTGACAAAGATCACTTAAATGGTTCACCCAAGAATGAGAACCAAGGTTTTCCAACTTGGACCAATGCTCTTTCTACACCCCTGCTGGGCAACAGTGCACACCTGGGACAGCGAGGAGGCTGTGAGGTGATGGGAAGTCTGCAGTCATGTTTAAAGCCCGAAAGTATCCTAGGCTCCTTCATTTTAATTGGATGAATAAAGTGTGTGTCCTGAGCTCCTCAGAAAATTAAAGAATTAGATGTGGTGCTTCTCAAACTTCGCTGTGCATATGAATCACCTGGGGAATCTGGTTAAAATGCAGTTTCTGATTCTTTAGGTCTGGGGTGGGACTTGAGATTCTGCATTTCTTACAAGCTCTCAGGTAATAACTGAGCTGCCTGTTTGTGGACCACACTTTTTGAGTGGCAATGAGATGTAGCTGCTGGCTAATTTCTTCACACTTACAGCAGTAATTAACCATGCTTGCCCTCTAATTCAGTAGTAAGAACTGTGGCTCTGAATTTATCATTTCAGGAGAGATTGATGACACTCAAGTTCGCAGTGCTTAGAGAAAAGTTTTATTGTGGATCGATAACCATAAAAATATTCATACCTTTTGGTCTAGTAATTCCACTTATGGGTGTTAATTCTAAATAAATAACCCCAAAAGATGGAAAAACCTATGTGAACAACAGTGTTCTACTACAGCATTATGTATACTAAAAAAATATATAAAATCTGTGTCTATTATAAAGGAAATTATTACATTAATTATAATAAATTCACTCAAGACAAAAGCAACATGTAAGTAAAGGAATAAAAATTATATGAATGACACGGGCAACAAATTAATGGATTAACCATTTCAACAGATTTTTCCCAGATTGAGAATCTATGGAATTAAAGTATAACCATGGGCCCCTATCTCTATTGTATTTTTTAAAATTGGGTAGTGAAGACAAGGGTGATGTCCTTACAATTCTTATGCCTTTCTGTATTCCTGAAATATTTCAAAATTTAATTTAAAAAAAAAAACCAAGATGTTGGGGACAGAATGAAGAACATTATAACCTACATGTTAAGAGTGTCAGTATTATAATAAAGTGAGCCAGATTGCCCCCCAAAAAATTTGGTCTTGGCTCTTGAAGGTACCAGAGACCATGGAGAGCAAGAATAAAGCATGGGCTAACCAAGAGGAATGGGTAAAGTCTGTCTCTGGATCTTTGGATCCCTAGATACCTGCCCCACTAGAAAACTATCTCTCCCCAGTTTCTACCACCATAGAAGATGAGCAGTTTATTCTCCAGAGAAATTGAGTCACATCAGTTCCAAATTCAGGCACCTCTCATCATAAACGGCCAGGTGAAAACAGCAAATTAATTGAAGATCAACATCCTGAACAGTGGGATCTTCCATCCCGTCTCTGCCTGGCTCTCAGCCCTCCAGGAGCTAGATGTATATGCCCACAGGCAAGAGCCTAGGAAACTACAACCTGTGGGCCAAGTCTACTCCACTCTACTGTTCTTGCAGATAAAGTTTTATTGGAACCCAGTCACGCACATTCATTCATGAATTATTTATGACTGCTTTTTGCTGCAACAGAAGAGCTGAGTAGTTGCAACAGACACCATCTGGCCTGTAAAACCTGAAATATTTACTGTGTCTTGCAGAAAACGTTTACTTACCCTTGCTCTAGAGAAAAATCAATGTCCCCCAAGGAGAGCCCCCAAATCCCTCATTTGGAGCTCTAGTGAAAAGTCTGGTGAAGCCCTGTCCACATACACACTGAGTTCTCCAAGCAGGTTTTAGTATTTTACTCTTACGCACAAGTGGATGTCCGGAGGTTTTCCAGACATTCAAGGGAAACCCCAGTGTGATGCAGTATGATGCAAACAAAGAGCAAAAGGGACTTGGAGGAACCAAAAACTATTTAAAAAAAAAAAACAGAAAATAAAAATATGGAATTAATATCCTCAGAAATATTAATATCAGCATCACCTGGGCGGCTCAGTCAGTTCAGTGTCCGACCCTTGATTTCAACTCAGGTCATGATCTCAGAGTCATGGGATTGAACCCCGCCTCGGGCTTCGTGTTCAACAAGGAGTCTGCTTGAGATTCTCTCTCTCCCTCTCCCTCTGCTCCTCCCCCTCCACTCGCACTCTCTCTCTGTCTCTAAAATAAATAAATCTTTTTAAAAAAGAAGAAATATTAATATCAGATATCAGAAGATATTTCATCCATACATCAAGAACTAGATCCTATGATAAACAAGCGTGAACTCTGGAAACTTAAGAAAGTGATAGCCCAAATTAAAAACATAAATAAATAACGAGATGGAAAGGACTGTCAAGCAAAAAGACAAAAAGATGAAAAATGGCAGGGCAAATTTAAGAAAATTAGATTACCAATCCAGAATGTCCAATGTTCAACTAGAAAGAATTATAGCAAGAGAAAACCAAGGAAATGACGGGTATGAAATTAGCCAAGAAGTAATACTTCTGGGAAATTTTTTTTAATCTCTTGCACCTTACACCCAGCACAGTAAATAAAAACAACCATCAAGGGCCAGGGTGAAATCTCAGAGCACTGCAACGATGAAGAGAAGGCTGTGTCTCTAGAGAGGAAAGACACTAAGCAAAAGAACAAGACTCAAACTGGATCCAGAATAAAACTGGATCAGCAGTAACACTGGATGCCAAAAAGCACAGTAGAGCATCACCCTCAGAACCCTGAAGGAAGATAATTTTTTCCCTGGGGTTCTGTGTCCAGCACTGTCAGCCAAGTATAAAGATAAAATAAAAATATGTTTAGCCCTGCAAGGACTTGAAATAGTTAGCCTTTACGCATCCTTTCTTAGGAAACGACTCAAGGAGTATTTCAACACAATCAGGGAGTAAAACCAGTAAACAGAGTGAAGTCCAGAAAAGCAAGGGCTCCACACGGAAGTGAATGACGTCCCAGGAGGGTGATTTTACATCAGGCGTGTAGAGCCAACCGTCCAGACTGGAGCGAGAGGACTCAAGACTTTGAAGAGAGCACCTCTGGGAGACGGGGAGACAGAACTGAACAACGATTATGTAATGTCTTTAAGATGTGGAAAAATTATTGCTAGGCATTTTACAGATTTGTTAGAAGGCTTGAAGAGGGTAGTGTGCTACTTAGTGCCGCAGAAGACAATTTGTATCTAGTTTAATAATGTGGACAATAATAAATACTGATTTAACAGAAATTATTATATGTCTCTTAGGAGGATCATGGGAGGAGATGGGGGGGTGGGAGATTTGGGGACTGGTGAAGGGAAAGTTAAATCCTCATCTAAAATTGATAATCAAGAACAACTATAAAAACCAAATTTAGAAATATACAGGTAAGTGCTAAAGGAAACAGAAGGGTAGAAAATATAATAAGTCTCTGTGAGAAGGGATAGGAGAAAAAAAATCTCTATTTTTTTTTTTGCTAAAATTGTTGTTTTTGTGTGTGTGAAATCATTTAGTACTATGTTATTGTTTTAAAAAAATTATGTGGCCGTTTAAATTATAACTGATAAAACTAAGTCGCTCTGTGGAATAATGCTTATAATGCATTACCTCCTTTTGGTCTATCAGGATTTTAGTCTTTGTAATAAGGAAGTCTCCCAGGTAGGAACACTTGGCTGGCAGCCTGGAGGGCTTCCAGTGTCCTTGGTGTGACCCGGATGCCCTGAGATCCGTAGTCTCTGTGAGAGGGTGATACACAAGCAGGTTTGGACTTGTGTATCAGTCAGGCTAGTGCAGCCAGGAACGGATGCACCAGGGTTCAGGTAAAGAGTAAAGTGGGGAGAAGATATAAAATGCCTACATAACTATGACTGCATGATGCAAAAATGATGCATTCGTCATGAGAAGGAAACAGTTGGATTTGTCCCAGAATTGGGAGTAAAGGTGTTTTCCCTTTAACTTAGAATTATATAAAGACAGAATGTTTGTGTAAAAGAGAATACAAGTTTTTACAGGAAATCAGTGATGTTCTTTGCTTCCCTCCTGCAGCTTAATTGCTTACACGGAACAGTATGTGGAATATGATCCTTTGGTCACGCCGGCTGAGCCCTCCAATCCCTGGATCAGCGACGATATCACTTTATGGGACATAGAGATGAGGTAAAAACAACAAAAAAAAAGTTTTAGTGTTTGAGAAGGAAAGAGATGTGAGAAAAAAATCATGAGATAGTGAGATTACATTATTTCCTATTTTAATTTGACGATTTTTATCACTAGAACAGAAACCCCTCAAGTTACCTCCTAAGTCCTGCCCACACGTGGTTCTCCCTCCCTATAGCTTCGCTTTGTACATGGATACTCAGTGGCTTTCTCTGACCTCTCTCTGACCCTTGGATAGCATGATAACGGGGACAGTCCTTCACATTTCCCAGTTCTTTTTAAGATTTTATTTATTTATTTTGAGAGAGAGAGTATGGGGGCACAGAGGCAGAGGGAGAGAATCAGACTTCCTGCTGAGCGCAGAGCCTGACAAATGCGGGGCTCGATCCCACGACCCTGAGATCAGGACCCCAGCCGAAACCAAGAGTTGAGCACTCAACCAACAGCCACCCAGGTGCCCCCCATTTTCCTAGTTCTGATTGCTGAAGGGGAAAAAAAATCTGTCGGCCAATTTGTTTGTATATAACAGCAGCAGGAACAATAGTAAGAGCGAGCATGGACTCAGCACCAGCCACATGGTGTCTTGCCTGGAGTCCCCACAACAGGTAAACAGTAGTCTCATCATTGAACAGATGAGTAAACTGAGGCACAGAGGAGTTAATGAACTTGCTCGAGGTCACGCAGCGAGTGGGTCAGAATTAGGGTCAGAACACAGACAGCAGGCTCCAGAGCTGTGGTTTTCATAACTCTGCTCTCGGGGAGTGACTGCAAGTAGCTCTTTGCCTGTGAGGGAAGGTAGTGCGTTCTTTGACTAGCCCAGGAGCCAAAGCCCAGAGGGACTTGGACCAGAGTCACAGTCACCGAGGGAAGTGCACAGACACATCTGGTGTGGTGTGCCTTTGCACCCACTGCCCCTCGGCTAGAAGACTTTTTATTTCATTTTTCATTTCTTTATATCTCCCTCATTCGCTTTCACTCTTGCTCCTTTTCTGGTTTCTTATGTGGAAATGAAAAAATCTTATAAAAAGTAATAAAAATCTGGGGCGCCTGGGTGGCTCAGTCAGTTAAGCGTCTGCCTTCGGCTCAGGTCATGATCCCAGGGTCCTGGGATGGAGCCCCGCATCCGGCTCCCTGCTCTGCGGGGAGCCTGATTCTCCCTCTCCCCTCTCCCCCACTCGTTCCCCTGCATGCTCTCTCTCTCAAATAAGTAAATTGAATCTTAAAAAAAAAAAAATAAAAAATCTTTTAAAAAAAGTAATGAAAGTCTTTTGTGACTTTTATATTTTGCTTATTATAAAAAGTTCAAACTAGTCAGATGTACATAGCAAAGAAAAGTCTCTCTCCCCGCCTATCCAATCTCACTTTCCAGAAAGAATCTTTGTTTATAGTCTAATGCCATGGTTCCCAAACTGAGCCAGGGCACCCTGGACCACTGCAGGGAATTCACAGGGTTACCCCAGGATATTCTGCATCCTTGAGGGAAACACCGTGGCGTCTGACATGTTTCCGATACTGCATAAAGTACTAGCTTAACATACTTCACCGTTTTCAGCATTTCATATTACATTCTTTTCTTTGCAAATCTGGGTTTTCAGGGCAGTTGCTATGATAAAAGGCAAGTACTGTGCAAAAATCAAAATGGAACAGAAAATGAGCATGTTGGGGTCCAGTTTGATTCCAAAGTTTGAGAAGATGTACAGTGCTCAACAGGCCCACATTGTAGTTATTTAAGAATGAAGTAAACATTGTTTTTTCTTTCAATTTATACGTACTTTGTAGCTAGTAAGTTTTAGGACATAGATATTTATTAAGTCCTTTGGACCTGACTATTTAAAACAAAGCTGTTACATGGTTTTTTTGGCCCAGGGACACCATGAAAAATTTACTGAGACACTAAGGGTGCCATGAACTCAGGGAGTTTAGATTCTTATGTATATACAGTATCATATTCTTTTGCATAAATGGATTCATTATATATACATTGTCCCATAATTTTTTAATTAATATATCATGGGAACACATATAAATCCACCTTATCTTTTTCAGTAACTACATAGTGTCCCCTTGTATGAGTGTAGTATAATGTATTTAACCAGTCCCCAGGTCATAAATATTAAGGATATATCCTTTTGTTTTGTTTTGCTAGTATAAACAATGATGCAAAGAACATCCTTATACACAAGTCCAATTATTATTTTAGGATAAACTTCCAGGAGTGGAATTGCTAGGCCTGGCATGTTAATTTTGATTTTAGTTCATATGGCCAGATTCCTCTTAAGCAAAATAGTATCATTTTTTCATACCCACAGCTTAAAAGTGTCCATTTCCCACATTCCTCACCAACTCAAGCATTATTCTCAAGGATTATCGATCTTTGTCATCTTTGCATGTGTGATAAGTTAAAGTAAAAATCTCATTTTTTTTCCATTTCTTTGTTGAAAGACTTGAGAATCTTTTCTCATGGTTGATATTCATTTTTCTCTTGTGACTTGACTGTTTTGTGTTCTTCACCCACTTTTCTAATGGTGTATTTTGCTTTGGACATTGGGATAGAAAACAGTTACATTTTACTTGGATTATATATTTTATCTTTTCCTGATATTTCATGTTTTCCCGATCTCGTTCTTCTTGTTTCTTTTCCTCTTCCCTGATTTTTGCTTTATGAATCAAGTTTTGTATTAGCTTTCCTTACTCTAGTTTCTATTCTAATCATATTTACTATTAAATGTTTTAATTTTTAATCAATGGCATCAATTCATGCAAATAACAATAAATTATGTAAAATAAAAAATAGAAATTTCCCTTTGCCTCCTTCAAATCCCATTCTTCTTGATAGATCTATTAACCTGATATATTTTAGACCAACATACTGGGACTTAATATTTCTCCATCAACATTAAAAGAAAAATAGTTTGTAGATGAGTATCTTCTTTCTAATAGTTCTGACGTGCCCTACATCATCCCTTCTAATCTGATCCAAGAATGTAAATCTTTCCTTAACTCAAGGGGTTTCTCTCTCTCTCTCTCTCTCTCTCTCTCTCTCTCTTTAATCACTAATACTCTTTTTTCTGTTTTATCCTCTCTTCTCAGGAAATCCTGTTGTAGAAACTCTGAGCCTCTGGGATGGAGCAGCCGTATCTCTTTATCTTTTTCTCTTTTATAATTCCCATCTCTTAGTCTTTTTGTGTTATATTCAAGGATAGAATTCCTTGAATTACTCTTCAGAGCTTCCGGCTTGGTGTTCATTAATGTCTGTTCTGTGATTTTATACTTTATGAGTTTTCTTTTCCTACTGAGTTTTGGGAGGGCCCGTTGACAATCATGCTTTTCATTTCCAAGAATTCTTACTATTACTTGGACTCCTTTTTCTTAGTAGCCTGCTCCGTCTTTTTTATATTTATCCTCTTAAATCCCCCTGAGGGTGTGATACAGGTTTTGTTTTGTTTTGCTTTCATACTTCCCCTCTATTTCTGACATAGTCTGTTTCGTTGGGGGTCATTTATCACAGAATCAATCACTGTGACTAATCACCGTTCAGAGCAGATCCGTCCGTCTTTTCATACACCCAGCAACTTGAGGGACTGTTGGTTTTCATAAGTGAAGCTCTTGGCTGTCAACTCCTGCCATACATTAGAACCACCTGGAGAGTTTATTAAAAAACAAACAACAACAACAAAAACAACGCCCAGTCCCCTCCCTAGGACAATTCAATCAGAATTTTTGGCAGTGGGGCATTGGTTTGTCTGTTTGTTTGTTTTTCATCTGTCCAAGTGATTCTAGAGGGCAGCCCTGATCCAGACGGACTGGATTGTAGCTGATGAGGATTCCCGCAATAACTGGGTGGGGCGGGGGTGGGGGGCGGTCTGTGGTTTTCAAAGCACAGGGTACATCAGAATTACCTGGGATGCTCATTAAGAAGACAGATGCCCCAGGGTGGTTCGGGGTGTCTGTATTTCTGGCAAGTGTTCTAGGTGATTCTGCGGCACAGCAGTTTGAGAGGTCCTTGTGTGGTTCACAGAGTCCCCACCGTCCACCCCAACGCAGGCTCTCCTCTGAGCCATCCACATAGCTGTAGGGTTTCACCTGAGAGTGTTTTGGGGGGCCATAGGTCAGTCAGCAGGGTCCCTCTGGGTCCTGGCCATGTGAGTCAAGAGCAGACTGAAAGACTGGGTCCCCTCTCAGAGCAGGACAGGTGGTAGAGCTCCACGGTCCCTTAAGCCGGGTGCTCTGCTCTGTCTCAGATCCTGATGGGGTTTCTGAAGCTCTTCAGTTTCCTCTCCATGGTGCTCCCAATAAGTCCACTCTTCTCCCTTCTGTTGGGGGGTCTTAGGGAGACTGATTAGATTGCAGAAGTCAGTGAAAGGTAGGGAAAAGCCTGGAATGTCTTTAGAAGTTTCTCTGCTTTGCTGAGATGATTTTCCCTCTATATTTGCTGTTCACCCTGAGATTACAGAGGCACTACTCTCTGGTTTTATTACCCATATTAGCCAGAAAACACCCCCCATTTGCTGAGGAGACCCTCTCTGCCATAGGGAGCCTCTGGTCCATATTTGTTTTGTTTATTTTTTTAATCTGGTCCATATCTCTGCGTTTCTTCCACATGTCCCCATCCAATGCCCACCAATTGCCTCTACTTCCAGTCCTGCTGCTCAGAGCTTGGGGTTTTCCCAGGCTTCTGTTGGGGACCCAGCTAATTTCTTTTCAGATGGCCACAGAGACACAGGTGGTTTTCAATCAGTTGATACCACTTCAGTCCATCTGCTTTATACCTTCCCCAAATTCCTCAGAGTTTATCATCTGCTGATAACAAATTTCTTTGCCTCTACATACTACCTATTTGTTTGTTTTCTTTCTAACTTTATTTTAATGAACTCCAGACTCTTGCCTGTTGCCTCTTCCTGGCCTGCTTCCTCAGAACCTCTCCTGGCTGGTTTCCCTTCTCCTTCAAGTCTCACTCAGCATTGGTGACCTTTCCTCAGAAAGGTCTGCTTGATCACTCACTCTCTAGTGGTCACCCCATCTATCCAGCTATTCTTCATCACATCCTCCCCCTGGTTCTCTTTCTAGTTAGGACTTAAACAGGACTATGCCTGACACATAGTAGGCATTCAAAAAGTATAGTTTGGATGGAGGCTGGATGAAGGAGTGGCTATTTCAAATATGTATGGAGAACTTACTATGTGCTGCATTCCAAACAAAAAAGGTCTCTCAAGATGCAAATGTAGCAAGGTGCATTAAACATGCTATCCTTTCTCCCAGCCCCAGGACTCCTTCTCATTTGGCAAAGAACATGGATAAATCACTTAGGCACAAAAATCAGGCTCAGAGGGCAGGGGTGCTGGCAGAGACTCAAACAAGGGGAGGGACTTGTGACATAAGAAAATGAGAAGAACGTATTTTTTGTTTCCGAGAAGGGAGACCTAAGTGCAGTGAGAGGCAAGGGAGAGCAGAGTCACAGGAGAGACCAGGAAGAGCCCTAGTACTGCAGAGTCGAAGGACTTTGCAAAAACAGGAAGGTCAAATATGTGATTTTTTAAATGTTTGCTGCTGCGTGGTGCAATATGTACCCCCTTCTCAAAACCTTTGAATCTCAGTAAAGGCTTCCACCCCTCAAACACCTCATAGGAAGAAGGATTGGGGTGAAATGGTGGTTTGTGGGAGGCTTGTGGCAGACTAGACGCAGCAGGTAAGAAAGCAGGACTCCCCTTGGGAACTCATGTTAGTCTGAGATGGGCTTTGATTTCTATGGCTCCAGGCAGACTCATGACGATGTCCAGAGCAGGGGCCTCACGCACAATGTCTGAATTCTACAGAGTTCATCATACTGTCTCTGCCATGTGGAGGTTACAGAGGGCCCAGTGGAAGACAGCAGCAGGACTTAACAGGATAACTGGCAAGATGATATGGGATATAGCATAAATAATAATAGAAAATTGTGCTTTCATCCTTTCTCCTTCTCAGATAAACTATTAGATCTAGAAATCCAAGGATGAGAAAGCATCTGTTCAGAGGGCAATATAAGGCTACCCTTTTAAGGATGGGCAAACCACATCTCAAGTCTATCCGATGAAAATTCTGAGAAATAAAGCTTAAAGAAAAGAGCGATAGCCAGGGCTCACCGTGGAGGAAAAATCAGCCAAAAGTTGCCAGGTTGCAGGTGGAGAGAACTCTGTAGTCTGAATACCACCAGGAGAGTGTCTCGGGGAGGTCTCTGGGAAGTATTCCTGGCCGTGCCATTAACCAGATAAAAACAAAAACAAAACGTGGCACTGCCAGAATTGTGGTTCATAAATTGCTCCCTCCATAATTTGCTCTGATTTGGGTTTAGCTTTCTTTCTCCGCTGGACATCAGGTGCATGAGCCAAGAGCCACAAGGGACCTGGTTTATCCTCTTTGGCTATAGGTATCCACTACCAGCCAGCCTGACCTGCTGAGAGGCAGCGACTATCCCCAGACTGCCTGTGCCCAGCAAGTCTGATAGAACTATTAGTCCAGCATATTAGTCAAGCTCCTTCCTTGTGGTGGTCAGTCTCCAAATACGGCCCCATCTGTGCGCCTTCCCTCTTTGTTCTCATGGGCTACTTCTTACATCAGGAGGGGACACCTCCCTACCTTTTCACCTGGGCTGGCTGTGGTACCTAATTTGACCGATAGAGTGCGGCAGAACTAACATTCTGAGAACAGGTGATAAAGCAGCTCTGTGTCTTCTACCTCAGTCATTTAAAAACATTTGCTCCTGAAATATTCCATCTTGGAACCCACTGACCATGCTCGGAGAATCCCAGGCCATTGATGAGGCCATGTCATCAACAGCCCGAGCTGAGCTCCTGGCAAACAACCAGGATCAACTGCCATGTGATGAGCCATCTTGGGTGTGCAGCCCAGTTGAGCTTTCCGGTGATCCCACCCCCAGCTTCTGGCTACAACTACTTGAGACCCCACATGAGAGCCACCCAGCTGAGTCCAGTCAACCCAGGGGACAGTGACAAAGAATACTAAATCACCATCTTAAGCCAAAGTTTGGGGATGATTTGTTACACAGCAATACATACCCGGACCACTCCCCATCGGAGTAGGCAGGACCCTCAGGCTGTTCTTGGAGCTTCAAATAAAATTGCCATTGTTCCTTTAATAGCCTTGACCCTAAAATGGCATCATTGGATATTTCCTGTTTAAGGAATTGTCTCTTGTCTCATAATTTTTCTAAAGACTCAAAAGTCTTTTCTTTTCTTTTTTTTTAAGATTTTATTTATTTATTTGACAGAGAGATAGAGAGAGCACACAAGTAGGCAGAACAGCAGGCAGAGGGGGAGGGAGAAGCAGACTCTCTGCTGAGCAGGGAGCCCGATGCGGGGCTCGATCCCAGGACCCCGGGATCATGACCTGAGCCGAAGGCAGCCACTTAACCGACTGAGCCACCCAGGCGCCCCTCAAAAGTCTTTTCAAGATGAATTATGTCTTTCTCCAAATCTTAGTTTGGGCATCAAATGTGGGAAATGTAGTGGAAGACAAGGTCATGGGGGAAAAAAGAAAAGGCTTTAGAGACAGACACACCCAGGTACCAATTCCAGTCTGCCTTTTACCAATTGTGTGGCTTTGGGCAATCTGACCTGTCTTGAGCTCTGGATGTCTGAATATAAATCTCCACCTTGCTGACTTATATTGAGATTCAAAGGGACCACTGTAAGGAAAGCCCCTTGCACCATGCCTACCACTATACTGGCCCTGCAGAAATGAATGTTTTATAGATGGCTGCTTCCTCTGAATCTGTCTTTCTTATTCTCAATCTGGGAGATTTCTTCCATGCTCTTAGGTTGGGAGATCAGCTGGAATGAAAGATGGACTCCCTTGGAGAGCCACCTATCTATGCTCCTGTTGGTTTGGGCTGCCCAGTGGGGTGTAGGCATTTGGTAAGAATCAGTGGACACAGAAGACAAATTAGAGTAAAGGAAAGGCATCCAGCCAGCAATTAGAAAGTCCTGTCAGGGTAAGGACATATCACCCCATCACTATACACATTTTCTTATTGATTTCCTCTTAGTGTTGAATACTTGCTGTGTGAAAACGCTAAGGTGAATACAAAGATGCATGAGACATGGTCTCTGCCCTCAGAGAGCTGACAAGATAGCTGGAGAGACGGTGACATAACCCTTGAAAGGCTAACCAAGAGTGCAAACTGTAAGCAAACAGTCATATGGAAGCATTTATCTGCAATGGTTGAAAACAAAGGGGCTATGAGTTCCATGAGTTATTTGTTTCAGTTAGGCCACAGTGAAGTTATTGTACCAGTCACCTGGTGATGAATTTCAGAGATGTTTTAATTTTCAGAATTATTTTATAACCACACAGACCATTCAATGGTAACAACATGTTCAAATCTGATCTTGAACCTTAAAGAGAATGATGCTTGAAATACCCAAGTGATGCAGGAAACACACGTCTAGAGAAGTTGTGTCCAAGGAGCCCTTAATAGAATAGATCCCAATGGCCAAATGTACTAGGAAAAAAGGAACAGATATGGAGCATCCACGTGTAGAAATAGGACTGTGACTAATGGATAGTTGAGGGGACCCAGATGTACCAGGTTGAATAGTGTCACCCAAAAATTCACACCCTTCCCAGAACCTCCGAATATGGTTTTCTTTGGAAATAAGGCTGTTTCAGATGCAGTCAGTTAAAATGAGGTCAAACCGGAGTAGGCGGGCTCCTAACCCGGTACGACTGGTATCTTTATAGAGACAACAGGCGCAGGCACATGCAGAGTGCATACCACGTGAAGATAGACACACAGGGGGAACACCATGTGAAGACGGAGGCAGGTAATTGGAGTGATGCATTGCAGGCCAACAGTCACCAAGGATTGCGGGCAACATCAGAAACTAAGAGAAAGGCATGGAACAAATTCTCTTCTAGAGCTTTCAGAGAGAGCATGGCCCTGCCAACACCTTGATTGTAAACTTCTAGCCTCCAGAATTATGAGATAGATTTCTGCTATTTTAAGCCACCCAGTTAGTTGGTACTTTATTATGGCCACCCTAAGAACCACTACATCTGGGTGTCCTGTCTGTTCAGAACCACCTTATTTCTGCTGAAGGCTGACCTTGCAGCTTTCTGCATGTCCTGATCTCTGTCCTATGCCTCTGATTCTGCAGCTTACATGATACCCAAGCTTTCTGGCCTGCCCCCAAAATGACCTTTCTTCCCCCCTCCCCACCATGACATCACTAGGTAAGCGGGTAGGATGAATGTGGACCCACCGCTGAGTAGCAGAAAGTGGTGGTGCTAGTGGTGGGTGTGCATCCATGAGGCAGTTCCTGCAAAAGTAAAGCGACTTCCCACACCTGGCTCGAGGAACACAGCTTTCGAGCGGAGTGCACCTGCTGCCAGCACCATCCATGCAGAGCCCTCCCTGCTTGGTTGGCAAAGAGCAAACCATCGAGCCCATTCCAGGCCACAGCATGACCCTGGCAGAAAGATCCTGCCATTCTCTGGGACTTACATTTGCTGCTATCCTCAACCCCAGGAGGACTTCTCCATACACAACACTTTCCATCCCCTGGAAAGCTATCAAATGTGATGGGTGCTGTGGCTTGCGTTTGAGAGAATCCAGGATCTGTCTTTCTGTCTTGTTGTAAAAGGCCCAGCCTGGAACTTTGGGAGAGATCTTTCATGGAAGTCCCCAGGTTTGACCTGATGAGCTTGGTCTTCCATGGTGACCCTGCTGGGCTAAGAGGTGCCTAGTTATGCACAAGATCCTCCCAAGCCCCAAGCACACAATCTCAGAATTAGAAGATCCTGCTGCTGCTGCTGCTGCTGCTGCTGCTGGTTATGGCTTGCAGTGCAGAAATAGAAGGGCTGGGTTTGAATCGCTTAAATCCAGAGCTGCGCCTTCCAATACAGTAGCTAGAGCTACATGGGGCCACCTCAGCATCAACTTTCATGATTGATTTATTTTTTAAGATTTTTTTAATTTATTTTTTGACAGAGAGAGACACAGCAAGAGAGGGAACACAAGCAGGGGGAGTGGGAGAGGGAGAGGGAGAAGCAGGCTTCCCGCCGAGCAGGGAGCCCAGTGCTGGGCTCGATCCCAGGACCCTGGGATCATGACCTGAGCCAAAGGCAGACGCTTAACGACTGAGCCACCCAGGCGCCCCAACTTTCATGATTTAAAATGAAATAAAATTTAAAAATCAGTTCCTCAGTCACACTGACCATATTTCAAGTGCTCAAGAGCTACACGGGTCTAGAGGCTTCCATATAGAGGGAACAGATACAGAATACTCCTATCATAGCAGAAAGTTCTATTGGGCAACACTCAGCTGGAGCTCTTTGTTGTTCCAAACCTTTGAACACATGCGCGCTCTTCCCCCTTCTCACTGAGTGTAATTTTCTAAGATAAATATTGAGAATATATCAACTCCATGATTTTATTCACTTAATGCCATTAGAGATAATAAGAAATATGTGTCAGTTTTTTAAAAAGAGGGGAAGTAAGTATTGCCAGACCCATGCTCCTCAAAGTTTAAGGAGCACTTAGCTCACCCAGGGATCTCGTTGTGCTGTGGATTCTGATTCCCCATGTCTGACATGGAGCCTAAGAGTCCACCGCTGGTCCCCAGACCACTCCTTGCATATGGTGGTTATGGCATGTGGCTTGTGACCTAGGACACTGTTGCTACTTGAAGGGTCAGGCAAATAAATACACAAGTGAACTGCAATTGGAAAGACAGAGCTGAAGGAACTAGTCTCATCTTCCCACAGTAGAAGAATAAGACCAACCCCTGCTTTGGTCTGAGGAGGGTCACATGGGTGTGGGACAGCACAGCCGGGCTAAGGACTGCACTCTGGAGCCACATTTGTCTGGATGCGTCTTGACTCCATCACTTCCTAGTGTGTCTCTGGGCAAACGATCACTAGGCCTCAGTTCCCCTATCTGTAAAATGGGGCCAATACTAGTACATTTTTTACAGAACAGTTGTGAAGACCCAGTGAGTCAGCAGAGTTAAGATGCTCGGAACAATGCCCAGAGCATCAGAAACGCTGACCAGGTGGTTGTTCAACGGACACAACATTCTGCCTCTAAGCAAGTGATAGGGTTCATCCTGGATGAGCTGATGTATTTCTGACCGCTCGTATGTCACTTGGATCTAAATAAGACGAGAAGTGGTAGAGTCGAGAGTTGGGCTATTAACGGACAGGCAGGGTCCAGGGAAGCCAAATAAATGGGGTTGTTGCATTTCCTGTAGACGGCAGCCATTTGGCGGGTCTCCTGGTGACCTTCACCTAAACGTTGCCCCTTTGAAATGCCTTCTCTAAAGAGACATTTTACTGTTGGCTGAGGTTGTGCCGAGTCTGCATCTGGAGTTTGTGTAGGTTTTACCAAATCTATCACTTAAATTTGAGACATTGCCCTTCGGCGTGTGGCAGCAAAATAGATTTGAGTTGGTGGAGGCAATAGGACACCAGTTTTTGCCTAGCATTGATCATTTTCTTAAACCTTTGTTCTCCCTCAAAAGCAAAGAACCCAGCCAGCAGCGAGTCAAGAGATGGGGCTTCTCTTTCGACGAGGTATTGAAGGACCAGGTGGGGCGGGACCAGTTCCGGAGATTCCTGGAGTCCGAGTTCAGCTCAGAAAACCTCAGGTAACTCTCTCAAAGGTTGCAGCCATGTGCAGAGGCTGTATGGGGAGATGTGCATATTCAGCCTCCCATTCCGCCACCCCTCTCTCAATAAAAACACGAGGGTGCAGACTCACATCCCCACTAATCTGGCTAAGGCAGAAGTGGAGAAGGACAAACTTGATGCGCAGCTCAGGCATCCCCATGTGGGCACTTCCCCAGACCAGCATTTTCTGTTCAGTAAGTCCAGATGACATTTGTTCAAGTTGTTGGAAACATGTCTCCCATGATAAGTAAATGATCAAATGGGTCTGATGACACCGTGCATTAACTGAAACCAGAGAACCATGGAGCTGCAGAGTGGAAAGGCAGCTCAGAGACTGTCTCCTTCAAAACTTCTCAGTCAGGGGTCCCGAATACTTGACAAGCTAACCAGAGAAAAAGAGGGATCCCTGAGCTCATTTTAGAATTTCAAAAAGCCAAAGGTATATATTTCAATACGTGGAGACATATCTGTAAAAACTAATTAAAACATGCTTTTCCTTTTGGGGGGATTCTGTCAACCCTGTGTTGCTCTGGTCACCTGCTGCCAATGAGAACACATGGCCGTCGCTGTTGGTCTCCAGCTAATCAAGATGAGGGGAAATGTAGTGATGTATTAATAATTACTGTTCAGTAGGAGGAAAAAGCAAAATTTTCAAAACATGAGGTCCATTGAGAGAGGGAGGAAAGGGAGAGCATTCAGTGGGAGAGGGTCCATTGTCATGAAAAGTTGGGAAACCTGTGGTTTATTCAGGGTTCCGTTGTATTAGAATGGACACAGAGACCTAATGGTTCTGAGCCCCCTGCATGATCTGAGCAAACCGGTGACTTCTCAGATGGAAAGCTCGGGATTTTTTTTTTTTTTTTTGACACACGGTTCTTTTTTTGCATGCTGGGTTAATTTCCATCTTCCAGTGGTATTTTTTTCAGAAAGGGTGGTTTTATTCATTTTCTAAATGTTTTTTAACTTTAAAAAGTCAGAGCATAGACTGTGGGCAAAGGACTGTCCACTCCGGTGTTAATGTGCAAAGACCATGTAATTTATTTGACAGTAGAGACCATCTTAGTCCCGTACATCAATCAAGCACTATTTATCACACACCTATGCTGTATCAAGCCCCGCAAGAGTCTGCTGAGGGAGGCAAACAAGTCAAGATGCATGATCTTTGCCTACCATGATCTTGTAGGCCCTGGAGGAAAAAAAACACAAGAAACTATTAAATCGTCCCATGAATATAAATGAGTATAAACTCTAAGAACTGTTTTGGAAATGTTTTTAAAAGGGAGGGATGAATGTAAGCCAGAGCAGGCAAATCACAAGCCGGTCTTTGAAAAATACACAGGATACCGATAGACAAATGAGAAGGAGGGAGCGTATTCTAAGCGAGAAGACCCTATGAGCGAAGGTACGGCAGTGGGGCTCTCCCACATCACACAGCCCAAGGGCGACGTGTAGATGCCAGTAAACAATATGTATCGATGCCTTTCCAGGCAACCAGGAGCTTACTGTACAACAGATAAGGCTGCATATCTGATGCCAGGTCAGGACACAAGAGTTCTTTCCTGAGGCGGAGCCATTGTCCTGAACACACCTCCCAGCTTTGCTTCTATTCCTAGTTAAGCATCTGTAACAGAAGGCTTGCGGTTCAGACCAGCCTCCGGGGCTGTGCGTGGACGAGGCGGATCCTGACCAGGAAGCCACGCCCTCTGTGGCCGGCAGGGTGCACTCAAGCAGCCCCTCTGTGCGCAGGCTCAGCCCCCAGGACCCACACGGAGCTTGGTCCTCGTGAGCCACCCCTGGGAGTCTTTCCCATTTCTCCTTCTCATCTCTGTCCCCTCCGGGCCCCCCCCAAAATAAAGTGATATAGAGGCCTCCTTTACCTGACTATTTCTCAGCCCATGCGTGGCCTTATGACGCTCTGCCACCTGCACCATTACGGTGACTTTGAAAAACCACCACTGGGCCCCGGTCATTTTGAGGGTCATTTTGAGCGGGAGCATTGCTGGCTCAGCACCTCCGTGCCCAGTCTGAGTGCAGCCAGAGCCACACATAGGTTCAGACTAGTGTAACGAAAACGCATTACCTTTAAGGCCAAGAGGGCAGGGAGCAGTATGTCCCTGGCAGGGGTTCAGCACCTCATCCTGCCATTACCTCCTGTGCCTCGGCCAGCTCCTTGGTCCTGTGGCAGGGGGGGCTACACTTGGGTGAAAGGGTGGGGGGAGCACCTGTGAGTGTGCCAGTGACTCATCTACACCCCCAGCAGGAATGCATAAATCCACACTTAAAGAGGGACCCGCCTCTGATCCATGACAGGAGAGAGGATAAAGAAAATAGAACAGCCGGAGATAAAAAGTACAGCCCAGGAGCTTATAAAATCCTCTCTGGAGGCCCAAGTTCCACTTTTATGATACTCAGCATAATTGGACATGTGGGGGGAAAGTTCGGTTTGAAATCACACAACTACTTAGGACTCTTCAGTCATCCATACCCAGGTGGTTCCTCTCCTCCCCTTTGCATTCACTCCTCCAGCCACAGAGAGTGGCTTAGCAGCCCCCATGACCCAGGGCCCAAGGACTCAGCTGAGCAGGGCAGCCATGGGTGCCCTGCCGGTGCGCCTCCACCACGTCCCGTGAATGGCGCCCCCTGGAGCTGTAAAAGCGGCATAACCCAGGGATCCTGCCCATCTGTTGCCTTGGCCACGCTAGGGATCATCTCTTCTCCCCAGGACCGATCAACAGCCCAGGCAACTGGCTTCAGGGGATGGGAGAAAAAAGAGACCAACCAGAACTCAACTGGATCCATTGCAAAGGGCATCTCCATTTCATCTTCCCATACTCCCTCGCATCTCTCTAGCAAAAGGGGTACTTAGATCGGAACCTTTTTGCACAGCCCCGTTTAAGTAGCCAAGTGGTTGAACCTGTACCAGAGCTTCAGAGAAGCAGCCCAGAGGAGCCCCCAAGAGACACAGAAATCACTCTCACAACAGCAAAGAGTCACCCTGGGTCCTTTAAGGAAAGATGTCTATGATAATACGACCTAAGTTCAAGTCCTCTTTCATGGTGAGGTCATGGAGGGAGGGGCGTCAACTTCAGGGCCCAGAGCGGGCATGGCCAGTGCATGTTGCTGCAGCCGGCACAGCGTGAGAACGTGTGCTCTCTGTGGCACTCCGAGCTGTGGCACCCTGTTCAGACGCACAGGGCCCTTGAGACAGCTGTTTGCTGGGGGCCTGCACAAGGCACGCGGGCTGTCATCCGTAAGGCAAGAAGCAGGGGCGTCAAGTGCATTATCTGACTTCGTCCTGTGCGTTTTCCCAGAATGGTGACAGGAGTCCCTCATCCACATTTGTCCCCTCCCCATCGCCCCTATGCCCATCTTGGTCCCTCCCCGCACGATGGTCTCTGCTGCCTGGCAGGGCACGAGTTAAAACTCAAAACCCACAGCAAAGAGCGTTGCCCGTACATTTTTTATGAGCTGTAACGTCTCCTGAGAGAACGTGGTTGTTCTTCTAACCTGCAGATTGATTATCCCAGTTCCACACAGTGTCAGCTGAAGGGAGAAGCAATTAAAGAGAACACGGGGGAGTTGCCAGGTTTGCCTGGAGAGCTCCCGGCTCCGAGAATTGCCCCTGGTCCTGGGAGGACCTGGGAAGGTTCACAAGGCCCGGCGGGACTCCCCACTAACCAAACACATGATTAATCGGAACAGAGGTGGCTGGCGTGTCACCGTGACAATCTATGGCACTTCAGCCACTGCCCCGGGAAGGAGCGTACCTCGGCGGCCGCCGCGGGGCTGGTGCTCGTGGCCACCGTCGGCCCCGGACGATTTCTGCCCCACTGGGGACCCGGTCAAGTTGCCTCTGTCCTTCCTGAGTCTCTGCTGACCAGCAGAGGGCACAGAAAGCCTTCCTTCAGCATCAAGTTTGCTTTTTCTCTGGGAATGAACTAAAAGCTAGATTTTTCTCAGCCATGAAAATCCTAGTTTATGAAAAAAGTAGGGAACCTAAGAACTGCGGGGCTGCCCAGAACCCCTGGCAAGGGGGAGAGGGACCACGGCTGCGCCGTGTTCCTGCATCCAGCCTGCCTCGAGGAGAAAATCCCACTCCCCGTCCGCACCGCCGTCCTGGGGACAGAGGAGGCCACCGGGACTACCTCCTCTCCCCCCGGAGCCCCCCCAACACGGCTGCTGCTGGGCCCTGGGGCATCAGAGGCCCCCCGCGGCCTCCCCGCCCAGGCCAGTGCCAGCTTGCGTTCCTGAGCCATCCCCACGCATCACATGCCGGCGCACGGGCTGCCTCCCCACGCTCTGAGGACTCCAGCGAAGCAGCACAGATGGTCTCCCTGATACCGGCAAGTCCTTGTGGCCTGCCAGTCACGACAGCCCTTCTGCTGCAAGCCATGGAGGCTTAGTGCAGGATGGGCGGATTTGCAGCAGACATCTCCGCCCCCCCCCCCCCGCCCGTCCCCCTCCCCGCTGGCGTCCTCCAGGAGGAGCCCGTACCTGCAGGGCTTTCCATAAGGCAGAAGCTGCCCCAGCCTCCCTGGGCCAGCCCCCACCCTGGGTATGTGGCAGGGAGGTGCGCGGCCCCCGGCAAGGGGAGTGTGGCCGGGCCACCAGGGCTGGGGGGAGGGGGTTGGGGGGGCCTCGGAGCTCGGCGCTCCCGCCTCAGGCCTGTGGGCTCACAGATGGCAAACGCCAACCAGAGCCTGTTCTGAATTTCAAATTGACACAAAGGTTCTTCGAAGCCGGTGATGGTAAACACATATGGGATGTCAGGATGCTGTTGTGACAGCATTTTTGCTGTCACCTGAGAAGGATAAGGCAGGTCACCTCCCAGGCAGACAGAAGGCTGAGAGGGTCCCTGCGAGGGCAGGGAAGAAAGACGGCTGTCTAAGGAATGTCATCTCCTCGGCTTCTAACAGGCCTGTGGTTTCTTCTTGTACTTTTATTTTTAAAAAGTCTTGATTTGTGACAAAGGGAGCCTTTTTAATTTTTATGTAAAAGTTTGTTACATTTGATTCTGAAATCTCCCTTTACATCCACTTTAGACCTTCTCTATACCCAGCTGAGTGATGTGCATGACTGTGGCTCCCAAATCATTCTGCCAAAGGGACTCTGAGGCCTCGGGAACCCTAGGAGCCTACAGAGCTCCGAAGCTGCTGGGAGCTTCCAGGGCCCTCCCGGAGCTTGAGAGCTCCTCCTCAGAGCAGCCTGGAACACGGGACAGAAAGTGACAGAAGGTGACCCCCCACATGACATTGATTGAGGGAGCAGGAAATTGCCCAGGAACCATCCATGTGTGTGAGAAACTGCAGGGTCTGGTAGGCTTGGGAAGGATGCTGGCCCAGAGAAGCTGCTTCCAGCCGGGGGAATCGGCCCAGAGGCAACTCCCTGAGGGAGGGCCCTTCTCCCGTCAGCCCCAGCACGTGGCTGCCAAAGACTCACCAACTCAGTCTTTGGTGAGTTGCCCACTAGCAGTCTTTCTGGTCCTTTGAAAAACCCACACCAGCTTCCTTCTTTAGAACTGGGTTTCCTAAATCCCACCTGCCCATCAAACCCTGCTGTCCTGACAAAGAAAGCCTATAGGCGCTGTCATCGCCAGGTGACCATTTTCATCTTTGTGTCCCGGCCACCTCCTTCATTCCATGGCAGACCTCGAGGGCGGGATGGAGAGACCTAAGGACCTGGAGGCATGGGGTTGGGAGGTGGAAGAGCCCCACTCCCCAGCTGAGGCTCAGAGTTTCCCCCGCCTTTGCACTTTGCTCAGAGAACCCTTGCTGTTCTCTCCCCAGTAGCCAGAGGACGTGAACACCAGACCTGCGGGAGCAAGAATGCAGGCTGGTATTGAGGGGCAGGTGATGACAGATGGCAGGAGCAAGAGCCCCTGGCAGCTTCTGCCCAGACCCCCTAGGAGAAAGCCCGGTACTGAACCTGTGGCTGCCCCCGTGACCCCTCCACCACTCCCACCCACGGGACCTGAAAGCATTTCCGTTACACCTGGATGGGAACTTCTTCAGACCCATGTCACATATCCTGCCACCCACTTTGTACCCATTTTACAGATGAGGAAAGAGATGCCCAGAAAGGCATAATTCCAAAACAGTGGCATAGGCAAGATGAGGACAGAACTGTGTTTCCTGGTCTTCTGGTCAAGTGAGGTCGTGAAATCTCCTTCCTGGCCTCTTGCTCTTCCGGACCAACAAGGGAACCATGAGGATTTTCTTTAAAGAGAGTATTAGAATCCCAAATGCCAAAGCAGGGGAAGAATGAGTCCAGAAGCCCCTGTACACAAACATCTCTCCTTGGAGAAATGGAGCTGTATTACCGCAATTGGCCACTGAGTGGCGCCTTTGGGCCATGCACTTGGCTCCAAAGACAATTCTAAGAAGAGCAACAGAAAAACATGCTTAACCTTTAAAAAAGTGGGGGGGGACAAGTACATCTTACTTTGGGTGCAATTCGATGACAGATTGAATGCACTTTCCACCGCGTCGTGGTCCAGCTTCTCTTATGCCCTTTCATTGACTTGAGTATGTGTGACTACTATGGCTATGGGAACCACATAGCCTGGGGTCTGTCCTCATGTCTCACTGATGGGGACACGGGCCTGTCTTGTTCACAAGGCACAAAGTGTGCTACTCAGATCTGGGCCCTGCTGCAAGCCCTCCCTGGGGTGGCCTCGGAAACCATCCTCACGACCAGGGAGCTGTTGTCCAAGCTTAGCCCTATTTGTTTCAGTTCTCAGCAGAAAAGAGCTCACACCCAGCTCTTCCAACAGCCGCTGCCATGCTGATGCTGAGGAATTCATGAAAGGCACATATGGAAGTGAGCAAGAGGTTTTTCTCTCCAGTGCTCCCTGGAGAATCTTTTGGCATAGATGTTCCCCATGTATGCCTCTTCAGCTTTGGTTCCTCATGAGCCCATCTTCAAGCCAACAGCCATTTATTGAGCCCCTACTATATGCTAAGCATCATGCTGGACACCGACCTTGCAAATTGGCTGCCTTTCCATCTGCAACATGAATAGCTGGGTCCTCCCAGCTCAGATATTCTCTATGATCCCAAGATTCTCTCTGCCTCTGTGATTTCCTTAATTTTGATGCTGCAAACTGATCCCAACCGGTTAGGACAAAGGAATTCACATTGTCCACATCAGGGCACCTGTGGCGAGAACTAGCTCTCAACTGGGGGGTAGGGGGGATTTCACCTCCTAGGGGACATTTGGTAATATCTGGAAACATTTTTGGTTGTCACAACTTGGGGAGGGGTCGCCACTGGCACCTGGTGGGTAGAGGCCAAGGTTGCTGCTCAACATCCTACAATGCACAGGGCAACCCTCAAAACAGAGAATTATTGAGCCCAAAATGGAAATAGTGCTGAGGTTGCAAAACCTTGATGTAAAGGGAAAGAAATCTCTGGTTGGTAACCAGAAGCACAATGATTTTTCTAATGGGCACTTCCTTTCAGTTCGCCACAATGATGGAGCACCCTATGGATTTCCAGCAGTCCCTACCGTCTTTGTTACCTAGGTAGGGGCAGCAGGGAAGGCTGCGGGATGCAGCAGAATGAGTTTCATGGGATTTCAGTTCTGGGACCACATCCAGCAGAGTCCAGAGCCCGAGCCCCCTGGAACTGACTTTCTTTATGCTTCCACGTCAGGTTCTGGTTGGCTGTCCAAGATCTCAAGAAACAACCCCTCCAGGATGTGGCCAAGAGGGTAGAAGAAATCTGGCAAGAGTTTCTGGCTCCAGGGGCCCCAAGTGCAATCAACCTGGACTCTCACAGCTATGAGATAACCAGTCAAAACGTCAAAGATGGAGGGAGATACACATTCGAAGATGCCCAGGTTTGCTTATCTACTCGAGTGGTTCTTATCTACTCAAAAGGTGTTCGTTTGTCCACTCCACCACTCCACCCTTTCACATAGGTCCAAGGCATTGTGTGTAGCTAGAATTTCAGGTTTTATTATTTGTAAGTCCATCAGGGGAAACCATTCCAGGTAGGTGCATAGTGAAATTCTTCCTAGGCCCGGCTTCCTAGATCAGTTACATTGTTATAGAGAGATAGACATTTAGTTATATGTGTTATCTTTTCCAGGAGAATCTCAAAGTGTTTTTACAAAACCTGAGGTCCCGTAATAAGTCAGTAGTAGGGTCCGGAAACCATAACACCACATCGGCAAAGTGGGTATAGTGAGCAGGCAGGGCTGTGAGTCACGTCTCACCATGAAGCCCACGCTCGTAACCACCACCCTACACTGCTTCCATAGTGATCTCCAACTCTGCAGTTACTATTTAGGGAGCACCTCTATATCCCAGGCCCTGTGCTATGTGATGAGATACCACCAAGAAAGACAGAGCCCCTGCCCTCAGGGAGGTTACGGGCTAGCTGGGGAGAAAGACAAGAAAATGGGAGGTTCAAGGTTTAAGGGGGACTTAGGGACTCCTAAGCCTGGATGGCACAATTGGGCGCAGATCCTGGGGAGGTTGGCAACAGAAACAGAAGCCACGAAAGCCACTCTAAACAGCAAGCTTTACCTTGAAGGCTGGGAGGTACCATTTCTAAAGATAAGCATCCAGTCAGCTGTCCACTTCCTGGCCCCAACCGTGATTCCCTCTCACCTATCCTACGCCTAGTGATGGGGCTTAAGGGTTTGCTCTTGTCTTCTCAACCCTCTTCCTGTCTCTCACCTGTGGGGTCCCCAAATAGAGAATTTGCATATATTGCTTCCCTACAGACATTATTATCCAATTTAGGAAACTCAGTGGCACTGATGCGAATAATAGCGTGGGAACAGAACCAGTGTCCCTTGTCATCCAGATTTGCCTGGTTATTTGCTCAGAACTTCAGAATGGAAACACCTCCCAAGCTCAACACGATAACTGTTTTTCCCTTCCTCTGGCCATGAGCACCACTGAATGCCAGTGTCAGGCAGATTTGGTTCTATAGAGTTCAGTTTTATTGCTTTATGAAAGCTCAACATCCTCACACCCTTTGCAGCTTCAAAGCAAAATATTTAAGTCATGAGAAATCTTTTTTTGTATGTGTCTATGTATATGCTCCCAAGTACATATTGATGTATCCTGGTGAGGAAAGTGATGGAGAAGTTCCATGGGTGATGGAGAAGCTCCTTGGGTGATGGAGAAGCTCCTTGGGTGATGGAGAAGCTCCTTGGGTGATGGAGAAACTCCTTGGGTGATGGAGGAGCTCCTTGGGTGATAGAGAATCTCCTTGGGTGATAGAGGCCCCTCAGATGAATGATCTGAAACACACAGGTCAACTCTCCATTATTCATAAAATACAAGACCAGGGATACTGGTCAGAACCATGATGCACTCCATCTACTATTATCACTCTGAGCCTGATGTTAGGAAGGATTTATTTTAATCTTTTATTATGGAAACATGTAAACATGTGGCAAAGTGGAAAAAGCAGAACAACAAACCTTTACAGGCCCTCATCCAGCCTGAGCAATCATCAATACAGGACTGATCTCATTTCGTCTGTGTCCCCCCTTCTTTTTCAGCTACCACTGGGTTATTTTAAAGCAAATCTGAGACATTACATCATTTCATCTGAATATCTAGTATGTAGCTTTACTAACACCACTATCACACCTTAAAAATTTGCAACATTCTCTTTAGATCACCAAATGTCACACAAGTTCAAATTTATGGCGGTGGTATAAATGCCATTTTTTAATCTTTAATTTAAAATCAGAATCCAGGGGCACCTGTGTGGCTCAGTCAGTTAAGCGTCTGCCTTTGGCTCAGGTCATGATTCCAAGGTTCTGGGATCAAGTCACAAATCGGGCTCCCTGCTCAGCGGGAAGCCTGCTGCTCCCCCTGCTTGTGCTCTTGCTCTCTCTCTCTCTCTCTCTCTCTCTCTGACAAATAAATAAAATCTTAAAAAAATAAATAAAATAAAATAAAATCAGAATCCAAATCAGGCCCACACATTGCTGCATATTGACATGTCTTTCACATGCCTTTTAATCTATAGGTTTTTTTATATCCCTCTACTGCCCTCCCTGCCCCCTTGTAATTTATTTCATGAAGAAATTGTATTCTTTGTCCTGTAGAGATTCCCACAGCCTGGATTTTTTTTTTTTTATTGCAACCCTGTGGTGCTGTTTAACATGTTCTTCTACCCTCTGTATTTCCTACAAATTAGTAGTTTGATTTAGATATTTAATTGGATTTACATTTGATGTCTGTGGGCAAAAATGCTTCATAAGTCATGTTGTGCTCTCTTGTCAGAAGGCACATAAGGTCTAGTTTTCTCTCTTTTTGTGATTTTTAGCAATTATCGATGTTTATTGCTTAGATCCATTGTTAATTACTTCATTTACTAGCTGAAATACAAATAATCAAATATATCTCCTATTAGATCGTCCAATAATACAATTTATATAGGAAAGATAGGATAAGTGTTTGTTTCTTTCCCTTTATTTCTTAGTTTTCAAAATAATGAGTGGTTTACTATCATCTTCTAATGGTGACCGATTAGGGTTTTCTGTTTTGCTTTTAGTATCTTTGTAAACTCATAGTTCTAAACATATTTGATGTGTTTTAGTCCATTTGTTTATTATTTTGTTAAGACTTGGATTGTGCCATCTCTGTCAATGGCTCCTTTTTACATGATCCTGGTAGTCTTTGATGTCATCCAAATAGCAAGGAAGCTAAGATGTTCCAGGTCTTGCCGCAGACCTGGAATCAGCCATTTCTGCAAGGACCACTGGTTTCTCTTAGTGGGACATGGTTCTTAGAGACCATAATCTAGGCACTTGGAGGTGCTCATTGTTCCTGGGCTGGTCATCCTTTCTAGACCTTTTCAGTGGACAGAGCTAGGAAATTAGTGGTTGTTGGTGGTGATTAAAAATACATCATAAGTTCAAACTGATACTTTCTATTCAAATTGAAAAGAACTGGGGATTTTATTTTACCTCTTCTTTTTATATTTGTGCCTCCTTTGTTTATGCTGAGAATCTTGGTTCTCAAGGATGCCAGAGGTGATGTCCTAGTACTTCACATCATTACTCATGCACTTTCTCCTGCCTTACCACAGAGCAGCCTCAGAACTCCAGTGCCCACGCTAGCAGCAACAAGATGATTATTGCCTGGTTCTTTAATTGTTGCATAGTATTCCATCGTATGGAAGCACCATAGTTTAGCCAACCAGTCCTCTCTTCTTGACTTTTATGTTGTTTCTAATTTGAGAAAGATTGGACAGGAAATCTTAGGAAGTCAACAGGTTGTGCCTTGACAAGTTTCTAAATACACAGCCTTCATTAGTACAGTGCTCTGCCATTTTTCAGGTACTTCCACAAACAGGATACCTCATTGTTGAAGCAGAGTGGACTCTTAGAGAGGATACTCAAAGCCTCTCTAAGTTCCTCATTGTCTGTTAGGATTGGTCTCCTATGAATTCAAATAAAACACTCTTTCTAAACAAACTTGTTTCAACCTGTTCCCTTTTGTTTCTTAAGTGTGTTTCCACCGTGAACACACAATATACTTCTAACTAGCAGTGTGACCTTGGGCAAGTTACTTAACTTCCCTGAGTCTTCCTTTCCTCATCTGTATGACAGAGATACAGGGGTCCCTACGCATGGGGGCAGAAAGGGGACCAGGTGAAATGAAGCACATCAACAACTAAAATGGTCTGGCCCACAGTAAGATAGAATAAACACTTACTATTTTATTTTCCTAATGTGATTAATATTTTTTATACCTTTATGTTTAACACGTTTGGTGAAAAAATTCAAATAATTGCATGTAATTTTAGCATCCAGAGATAATCCCCATTTTAGTGTATTTTTCCCCTCAATTTATGTGTACAAGGGGATTATGCAAATAGAGTTGATTCTATAGCCTGCCTTTTACACTAAACCAGGGTTTAATTTAAAAAAATAATAATAAAATAAAATTTAAAAAAAAACTTTTTCTGTAAAGGGCCAAACGGTATAAATTTTAGGCTTTGTGGGTCATACGGTCTGTGTCACCACTACTCAGTTCTGTGATATGAAAACAGCTACAGTGTAACAACATTACAATGTAAACAGCATAAAGGAGTAGATATGGCTATGTTCCAAAAAATCTCTATTTATGGATACTGAAGGCTCAATTTCCTATAATTTTTCATGAAATACTCTTTTTATTTTTTCCAGCCATTCTTAGCTCAGGGCCAGACATGAGTTGGAGGCCTGTCACTTGAGACCCCTGTGCTAAACAGTGTATCATAAAAATCACTGAAACACTTCAAGAAACCCAGAAAAAGGTAGAAGATAGCAGGTTGAGAGTGGTTAATCTTCTATTTCTTTGGGAGAGGAGGTCAGAGGGGCTCTGTTTTGGTGCGGTAGCATGACAAACCCCATCTGCAAATGCGTCCGAGTGGGGGTTGGATGTCACCGATCAGACTGAGGAGAAGTCAGCAAGCCCCATGATGCTCAGACCTGGTCAGCACTGCTGCCTGCACCAGCTACACAAGTGTGGTTCAGAAGCTTCCAGGTGAGGAAAAGAGCTTAAAATCCTTAGCAGCCCATGACCAGCCTAGACTTGCTCTCAGATCTCCTGACCTGTGGGCCGAGCATCTGCTGCTCAGATCACACTGTCCCCGGATTGTTAGTTGTTGAGGGCTCGGTTGTCATGTTGAGAGCTGGGGAAACTCCTGTCTCTACAGAAGGGTCCAGCCAGGAAGCAGACCTGAGAGCTGATACTGCTTCTGCCACCTGCTTTGTCTAGGATTGCACATTTAAGTCTTAAGTTTGCTTTCCTCGTTTTGCCTATCTGCAAAGTGGGAATAAGGATACCCAAGCCCTTTGAAATCCTCCCCTATGGGATCAGGAGCTGTGAGTGGCTTCTTCAGCTGGTCCCAAGGGTTCTCAGAAGCCCCCAACTGGGGTCAGAATGCCATAGAGCTGTGAGTGTGTACCCTACTATTAGGGTGAGTAGCCAAAATGGGTCAGCCAGATTTATGGGTTCCTTTGAAATGGGGACTGGGGGTGGGATGCCAGCTCTCTCCGAGGATTTTTTTTTTTTTATCTGACCGCATGCATTGTTATAGCAAAGTCAATTGCCTGTGTTTGCTTCCTGTGGAAATATTTCACAAGACACCCCATCAGCATGGGCCCTGCATTTGCAACTTGTGTTTTACTGATCCATTTGGCATTTGGCTTTTTTGAAGATTTGGGCCAAGACCAAATCTTCCATAAAGGTCTGTGGGCTGTGACCATAGCCCTCAGCTGTTTGCTGTGTTGTTCCAATTTCACAGATTTAGCTTTGTAAGGGGAGAAAAAAAGAAAATGGGCCATGTTTGTTTGTTTGTTTGTTTTTAAAGGACTCCGTTCGTTACGCTAGGGATTGAAATCTCTGTTCTCAACCATGGAGCATCAGAGGACCTACATTGCCACTCACTTGCTATGTGGTCCCAGGCAAGAATCTTGACCTTTCATGCCTTAGATTTCTTATCTAGAAATTGGGGACGATGTCTTCCGTATAGCCCTCTAAGAATTTTTGAGAAACCAGATGAGCTAATGGCCCTGAAAAAATTTTTGAATAAGTAAAAAGTGCTACATATTTATGTGTGTGAATTCACAAAAATGAATGGCTCTAGTATTCCTAAGGTCTTCTAATTCCAAGCTAGACCAAGAAAGAATTCTCCTAAGATGTCTGCTCATCTAAGGAGGTCTTAGGAGAAAAATGCAGAAAAAGCACGTAGGAGCCAAATGCTGGGGGCCTCACGCGTCATCCTGAGGAATTCAAACTTTCTCACCCTGAAGATAGTAGGAAAGTGTGGAAGGCTTTGAGCTAAGAGAGGGTATCAGAGGGTGGTGGGCAGGGTGAGCTGGAGCAAGAGAGGTCTGAATCTTGGAGCATGTAATCTAAAGCTTTGCTGGTGGTTTTTGGAGGAGAGAATGAAACCACAGGAATTATTGAGAACCTAAGGCTTCCTCTTAGGGCGTTCACCTCTTTCCAGAGCCTCTGCAAGCTGCAGGAGGGAGATGAAAGTCAGCTGGCTGGCACAGTGGCTGCCTGGCTTCAATTTAAAAAGTCTTGGATGTTCCCAGGAATGTGTCACTGGGCCCATTTAATCATTCGTCTATCTCCCCACCCATCTATTTCATGAACAGTCATTCTCCCATTCCAGTTGGGAGACCTTTACCTGTGAGCTGTGAAGTTCTATAGTGAGGGAAATTGCAAAGGAAGTAGGAGGCCTGGATGACTCTTGGCCATCAGGCAGAGCTTGTCTAAGAGCACACCATTCTTTACAAACAAAACAAAACAGGCCTGAGAAAATACTTCATTGAGATTGGATTGGATTGGAAATCCGTCCATCAAATGGACTGACAGTTGAACTGGGCAGACCAACTCAGCCTTTGGCTCTGTTTCCTGCAGAACCCTGTGTTGGCTTCCTAGGTGTCCAAGCCCCACTGCTTTCCTGCCCTGCAGGAGCTGCTGAAACACTCCACTGAGGCCCCTCTGGGCCTTCCAGCACCTCAGGACTTCAAAGTCCTTTGATGAGAATTTGGTCTTCTTTACCTCTCATAAGTCCCCACAGCGCTAAAGTAATGCTCTGCCCACAGCTCAAATTTTTAAAAAATTTCCTTGACAACTCAGTCCAGAATCCCAATACTCTCAGCTGCACCTGTCATAGAAGAAAGAAGGACAATCTGTCCCTTGGCTTTCCGCTTTGAAAAATCTTGCCAAACAACCTTGGGGAACACATATAGTACGTGATCAATAAATACCAGTTAAATGGGAATATATAGATACATAGGAGGGATGCTTCCTTTAAGTAGACTTCAGTCTAAGTTCCTGAAACTCTACTCGGCCATCATCCACGCATGGCATGATCAAAGGGCAACCTCAAGACCAAGATGAGGATGGGTGATGAAAGAGACGAGAAATACACCAAGTCTACACCTCCTTTAAACAGACAGGAAGCCTCTAGTCAAAAGTCTCTATTATTATCTCATCTAAGGTGTTTAAAAGCAACTTGATTAAGGAACTCGAGATTTCTGACATGTGCTTTGTTTAAAAGGCAAAAGCTTTGATGTGGAGTACACATCTGTGTTTGTCCCAGATTACTCACAAGTAGAAGTCTTTGCAGCCTGCTGAAGGCTGGTCACCTTTGCTCTGGTGGTGGAGCTGGTGGTATCGTGTGCCTGTATCACAAGACTGCACCAAGTTTCCTGATATTAATCCTCAATTGGAGGGCATTTCCTGGTAGATTTTCCATGCCAGACATAGTTTAATAAAGAATGCCATAGCATCGCTTGCTCCGGGAATTACTCACTTTATTCTGTGGGTGGTTTTATTTTAGTGAGATGAACAGCAGAGGGAGGGCTGCATTCTCTAAAAGAACAGATCCGTTGTTTGTGATCTGGTTCCGTTTATTACCACACAGACTAGTAGCTCCTAGAGAGAAGGCGCCAGAGAGCTAAATTCCAAAATTTCTTTGTTGATGCTTCAGAGCAGAGCTTGCCTGCACCAAACCCCATGACCTTGAAGAGGAAAAGGAAAACACTAGTCTGAGTTAATGCCCATGGTATTTGGGTAGGCAAAGGCAATACACAAAGCTGTCTTCAGAGCTACCTTTATCTACAGAATAGGGATTGAACAGCATCAAATGACTGCACCCTTTGGTCAGTTAAATTGAACATGTTGATACAGATGCTTCACAGGGTAAAGACAAATGAGAACTTGTTCTTATACTCTCTTATGATTTGAATGCTGCATTACATGGAAACAAGCATCCCCGTGTTCTGCTTAGAAGGACAAAGAAGTACAAACGGGGGCTTCTCATTTAAGATCCACATGATCCTGGGTGGGTCATCCAAAGCTTCTCCATGAGGACAACAAGCTATCACCTTTCCTGCAAGTGGGTGTCCGTACTGCATGGCATGATTTCTGTTCCCTCGCCTACATCTACTCCTCAGATACTGATTTAGGACTCACCTCAGGTCCTTACCACTGTGCAGTCCCATCTTGTGTCCTCCTGCAGGATTCATGTTGAAACAAGTGCTAATTTCCCCTAGGCCTCAGCTAACCATGCCTAGGGTCTAAAGACCTCTGGTTTACAATATTCAAGAGTCTCTTGAAAGGGATCTCCTGGGTGACTTGCTTTGATACAGACCTGCTGCTTATGGCTTCCCAAGAGCCCAGTCAGGCCCCAGAGCTCTGCCAGGTCAGGACCTTCCTTCTGGTATGGGAGGCAAGTGGTACACAGTCTGTGAGGTAAGAAACCTGAGCCCGTTGCCCTGAGTGACCCAGCCATCACCATCACTGATGGCAGAGGTAGTAAATGGCTCTCAAAGGGCAGCTCATCTACTACCAGGATGATTCAGATCAGGACACGAGAGGAGACCCCTAATGTTTCTGCCAACGACACATTGAGGACCTCTTTTGTCCCAGTCACGCAACACTGGCTCCCCTCAACACTCCAACTCAAAGACAATGAAAAGCAACATGTTGCCTGGGAAAAGTGTGAGCTTTGGAGTCACATAGTTCTGGGTTCAAATCCTAGCTCTGTACTTGGACCAGTCACTTAACTATTTAGAGTTTCAGAATCCACATCTATAAATTGGGGTTGTTTAAATCTAAGCACTGATTCAGAGCAAACAACAGCAACAAAAATAATGTTTTAGAGCAAACAACAGCAACCAAATAATGGCTCTGCTTCACCTTTCCTCCCACCCCAGGGATCCTGCAGTCGTTGGGCTCACGCCCATGTCATCCCTAGCAAGGACAGTCACAACATGAGGGCCAATTATTATTATTACTTTACATGTATAGAGTTTTTACGGTGCTTTCACTTCTATTTCCTCATTTAATTGTGTGATAGGCAGGGCCGGGTCCTGTACACCCCCAGGTCTTCGGAAGTTGCTGATGGGAGTAGGCCCACTGCAAGGAGCCACGCAAGTAAGCCCTAAGTCCTGCTGGACATTCACGAGTGGCTGGGACCTTTGGCTCCCAGGCCCGTCTTGCTTCCACCTATCTGCCCGGCAACATCCCGTTCTACACCACAGCCTCATCTTCCTCCAAGGGATTGTGATGGACCCAGCAGTCCCCAAAGTCTGGATGTTGTTCCAGGAAGTCTGGGTGTGGAGGGCAGAGATGAGGCCCATATCTCTGCAAAAAGAAAAATAGGACACTTAAAAATCACAAGAAGGGCTCTTGGCAGCTGTGCAATGCTCCAGTTGAGTGGTTTCCCACTCCAGGAGGATGTTCGAAAGCTGGGAAATGAGATCGTAGCAGTTTTAGGGACCCACAGCAGAGAGGAGGACATGAGGGTGCTCTTAAGTAAGTCAGCTGCTCCAGCATGTTTGGGGCCCAAGGCCCCAGGCATTTGTCTGATTACCTTCCCCAGTGCTTGTGAGGGTCACTGTGTTTTGCCTAAAAATAAAGGAGATTTCCAAATGAGGACTATCACAGCAAAACATTGATTTGAAGCAGGTGTGGTTTTGAGACAGCTTGCACTTCTTGTTCCTTCCAGTGCCCACATGTGTCTCACACCCTCCTGGTTCCAGTTGTTGTTGCTTCCGCCTTAATATCCCAGGCAAGTGGAGCTCCCCATCCCAACCCTGGGCCCAAAAAGGGAGACGCGGGTGGAATGTCTCATCAGGGCGACAACACTGTGCTATAACAGTCAGCCGCTACAGGGGCGTGATTCCCTCCCCATGCTGAGAACTGTGGCTAAGATGTCCAGTAGGATTTAGGGCCCTGGAGCGTCAGTTGCTCAGCCTATGGAGAACCGTCCTCACCCTCCCATGTGTCAGGAAGGCAGATGTGGACCTGCTAGTTCTGCTTGTTCATAGTTAACTCAGCTATCTTTTTTTGAGGGGGAGAAGGCATAAGGAGGAGGGAGGGAAGGAGGAAAGGAATGAAAAAGGAGAAAGAGGAAGGGAAGGAGCAAAGGATGGGAAGAGAAGATAAGACAAGAAAAGGCAAAGAAGAAAAGAGAAGACAAAACTTCTTTTTCTCTAGCCCCTGAGGAATTTTGTCAGTGAGGGCTTCCTGGTTTTGCCAGTGGCTCTTTGCAGATTCTGGATATACATTTCCCTTAAGACTGGTTGTCTTCAGAGCAGGGGAAACAAACCGGAACCTCCCATAAATCAGTAGAGGTCACTGCCAAGAGCTTTGTACACTTGCTGTCCCTGGCAGTGATAAACTCATTGCATTTGGGAACTGGCCAAAGACCCTGAGTCCCATCTTAATTCTCATTCCCAGAAAAACCTCAGCACTCCGTTCACCCACCCCCTGTTTACTGTCTTTGTGCTTCTTAGACAAAGCTGGCAAGGAGGAAGGAACAGAGTTCCATAACTGGGTCTATTAAAGGCCCCATTTCTTGGCTTGGTGGAGCAGAGGAGGGTAGGGGAGAGTCATGGATCTCTAGACTGTGGGAAAGAGAGGCCCAGAGGGGGTGGGGGGACATACCCTACTCTGGCAGAGTGGGTCATCCCATATACACCCATTCCCAGCACCCTGTGCTCACACTTCGTCTTTGGAGTCCTTAGCTCAAATACACCCCCAGGTCTACAAAAGTTGCTGATGGGAGTAAGCCCACTGCAAGGAGCCACACAAAATTCACGAGTGGCTGGGACCTGAGACTGCTTTGGGAGTTGTAGTCTATCACTTTTGTGCATCCATCTTGCCTCGTACATCTAAGCTTTATGACGGCAGGGACTTAGTCTGTCTTGTTCAGGCTGTCACCTCAATGCCTGACAGAGTGTTCGTACCTAGTAGATGCTCATTAAACATTTGCTGACTCTGTGACTAAATGTTCAGACATCTGCTTTATCCTGCTCTTTTTTAATTAACAAATTCTTTCTTTTAATGGACCAGCCTTTTCCATCCCACAGTGAGGGTGGAGGAATTAGCTAGATCAGGGGTGGAATTTGTTGCCATGGCCAGAAGTGCTGGACCAGGAGAGATCTCCTTACTTCTCTTGAGGCAGTAGAGGGGTATTTTGTGAGATAGACCTGGGATCTAGATTCATCTGAGAAGCCAGGATAAGAAGCAGGGACCAGTTACCTTGGAGAGGGGTTTGGAGAGGATCCAGGCATGGGTGATAGGTCTCTCCCTATGACTCAGGAGCCACCTGCCTCTGTCAGCCAGACACAAGCGATGCCTGAGACAAGAAGAAAGAGACAGTGAGTCATTAACATTTGTACCTATGATTTAAATGGTAGAACAATTGAAAGAGACCACACATGAAAACAAAGACCAATGCAGCGCCTCAGCCTAGGCTCTGAGACCATTAGAGATGACCCGAGATGCTCCCATGTGGGATTCCTTCGAGCTGAGTGCCAGCCCCACTGCCCTTCCACGCAGAGGGCAGGAACTGACGTGAGCAGAAAGCACAAGTATGGCACCTGCAAACTCGCCAGATGTTACTCACACAAGCACGTCAGTGAACCTGGAAACAGTGTCACTAACATTGAACCCTGTGCTGGACACTGTACCCATACAAGAGATAAAGACATATTGTTCCTACCCTCAAGGAACTTACCCTAAAGTGGGCTGGATTTTTGTCTGAAATTTGCAGGAAAACACTAGGTGAAGCATGTTCTCACTAAGTTTATAAAATGCACCACATCTGGATTATCAAAGTCGGTTCAGATCCAAGCCACTGTTGAATTTTGCTTGGCTCCTTGCAGTGGGCCATCCCGTTAGCCAGCTTGCACCCTGCTTTTGTAAATATGGGGGCATCACAGGAAGAATCATGCTGGTGCCCAAGCTGAAGATGAGTTGGAGAAGGATCCACTCATGACCAAGGACTTGCTTGCTTTCTGCTCTCACTTTCTTTTGAGGTGGGAAGGGAGAGGCTCCCAGCAAGCCCTCTCCATTGCCCCAGGTTCCTCTGGGTTGCAACAGCATCCTGGCCAGGCATCTATAAAATGTGCCCCCCAGCTGAGGGGAGGCTGCCCTTCCTCCATCCTCCCCTGGGAGGCAAGTACCCAAGGAGGAGGTCCTTAATGACCAGTCTCACCTCTCAACTGAGCACTCTCTCCTCACTGACCAGCTCTTAATTCCCCCGAGCCCTGAGGCCCTTGTCCAGCTTCATGGAATGAACAATGCTTGTGTATAAGAGAAGATGCTTCCTCTACCAGGCCAGCCTCTGCCAGCAATCCCATCCTCCCTAGTGGAAGCCCACCATTCCTCTTAACAGGTCCTCTCTTGGGACAGCCAGGCTCTTCGGGACCACGGAGCCACATTTATCCCCTCACGACTGATAAATAATGTTTTTCAACAAACGCCCTCTTTTAAGGTACCAGACTTACCCTGCCCTTGGTGAGGACAGATCTGTGAGGAAGGGCCCACAGACTATAGGAATCAGCTGGAAGTCAAGGGTGAAATCCATCACCAAGGCCAGAATGCAAATGCCCCTAGAAGCCCGGGCGAAGAAGAGAGGGCAGCACGCCACAGCATCTGCCCCTCCTGGATGTAAGCCTTAGGGCAGGCGTATTTGCTCACATGCCCTGTAAATGGTTGCCAACGGCACCCTCCCAGGATAGGAGGGTGGCTCTAACATGCACAACTGACCTAATTGCACCGTGGCCTGTGGAGTTCTTTTTTTTTTTTTTTCTAATTAAGCTTTTTAATTCACATGCAGCTGTAAGACATACAGAAATGTACCAGTTACCCAGTTTCCCATAATGGTAACATCTGCAGAACCATAGTATGATATCACAACCCTGATGTTGACATTGCTACAACCACCAAGTGTATCAGATTTCTCAGTTTTACTTGTACTGCTGCGTGTGTTTGTGTGTATGTGTTTAATTCTGTACAGCACCATCACCCCAAGCATCCTTCATATTGTCTTTGATAACCACACCCTTCCCTACCCCCTCCCATCCTTAGCCCCTGGCAACCACTCATCTGTTGTCTAGTTCTATACTTTGTCATTTTAAGAATGTTATACCAATGGAATCATCCACTATGTAACCTTCTGGGGATTGGCTCTTTCACTCATCATAATTCCCTCGAGATCCACCCAAGTGGTTGGGTGTACCAGTACTTTGTTTCTTCTCACTGCTGTGCCTGTGGTTTTAATCATTAAACAATATTGCATCTCGACATGGCGCCAAGGCCCAATTACAAAGCCTTTGGGACATGATCCTCGAGGAGATTTTATTCTAAGGGAGAAAATATATTTTGTTTGGTGTTTCTGGGTGGGAAAAGAAAACAAAGCAAACATATCACAAGTGTTTCTAGATCCATGCAAGCATACCCCAGTTTGTCTCTTTCCTAAAACAGTGGCCAGTTGGGTTGTGACTCCTCGTCCTTAGCAGTGGCTGACTGTTCTCTCTTGTGTCTTCCCGCCTCCGTCCTTCCCAGGAACACATCTACAAGTTGATGAAGAGTGACAGCTATGCCCGCTTCCTCCGGTCAAACGCTTACCAGGACCTCCTGCTGGCCAAGAAGAAGGTAGATCTTTGGGAAGGGCAGGCCTGCCTTTCTTAGCACTGTTGACCCTTACCTGCTGCTTGCTGCTGGCGTCAGATGACAGTATCATCCCTTGGGTTTTATTTATTTTCTCTTTTCTTCTTTCCCTTTTCTATCTGCTCCCCCTCCAAGGGAAGACACACAAGTAGAATCGTCACCATCCCAGTGCACCCCCAAGGTCCAGGGTGTGGCATCCTGTCTCCAAGTCCCATTACCTTGGCCTGCGCATTCTGCCCACAGCAGGGAGTGTGACCAAATACTAAGGCCACAGTGGCTCAGCCCAAGAGTTCAGGACTGGCGGTGACGCCCTCGAATCCCTTAGGAAACCAGAAAGAGCCCCTCACTGCAAAGTCCTGCCCCCTTCACCACAGACTTTAGATAAAGTCTCACCAGCTCAGCGATGAGAATGAGGCAAGGATCAGGGCAACCCCCTCACTGGGTAGAAAACCTTACAGGTTTCAAGCCCTCCCCCCATCCCCAATCCAGCCCCAGAAGTCACTGGTGGAATCGTCCCCTCCTTGATGCCCCACAGTGTTTGCCTTATCTTTCGGCCATGAAATAACTGCACTCTAGCTTCGTATGCCTCTTCCCCTCAGAGTCAAGCCATGATTCCCTGCAGCCCTTGGCCTCTGGATTGGGGGGCCCCAGGGACCCTCGGCATGTAGGTGACGAGGGGCAGCTGAAGCAGGAAGAACTCAGCTGGATTTCTGGGAGGAGGGAAGGAAGAGCCAGGAGGGGCCTGGGGTCTGGGAAAGGGGAGGCAGGAGAGATGGTCCGGGATTCCTGTATGCCTGCAAACCTTCTGCGCTCTGCAGCTCGGCTCCAAGGCCCCCGTGTGGTTAAGTGTGGCTCTCCTTGCACCCAAATCCACAACGTCCATGCCACGCCGCTTAGGACTACGGGCATCCCTTCGGCCCCCCTCGCAGCCTGCCGAGCCCAGTCCCGAAGCTTGCGGTTGTCCACCCACACGCCCTCTGTCGGCTGCCTCTCCCGGCCACACAGCCCTCTTTGTGTACTGTCTGTCTGTCTCCCTCGTGTGCCAGGACCCTGTCTGCGCATCCAGTTGGTACCCTCTTAACTCCAGAGTCTAGAAAAGCATTTATATCCTGTTCTCCTGCCCTTAGGTAGCCCTGAGAATATCCCCGAGAGTCTGAGGAAGGAAAAGGGACTTCTGGAACGCCCAGACTGTCAGAAACCCAGCTTTATTGGTTGCCTGCACTCCTTCCATCAAGTGTCACTACTTGATGGAAAATGTGAAGCCTGGCCTCTTGCCAGCTCCCTTGCAGGAGGGTGTAGGTATTGGGGCTCTGATGGAGGGGAGCATCAGATGCCCATTTTTTCAAGAAAAGCTATGGACACTTCTGGTATCTCCAACCCAGATCTCATGGGAGAAGGTCAAAATGAATGTTCCTATTTCTCGTGGCTCAAGACCCTGAACTGATCACAGTTTGGAAAAATTCTAAAGTTCTAGCAGTCTGGCTCATCTGGAGCCATCTACATACACAGAAGAGTCCGGAGGCCATTCAGTCCTCTTATGGGTCTGAACACAAAGGGGAAACACCCTCCAGCTCAGGGAGTGGAACTGATACACCTGCGCCCACAGGTCCTCCCATAAGGGGAGAACTTCTCAAAGGAGATCCCTCATGTGAGGAAGGGACCCATGGCTTGCCTGTGAAATGTTACATGTGAAACTGATTAGAATCAGCCTCCCAGCCCCCAGATGAAGGGATGTTCTTTGGCAGAAAAGCTCTTGCACATGCCAACACCCTTGCAATATCCAGGGGTTAATTGTTTCCAAAAAACAGTGACAATACCTACTTTTTCTTCCATTTCTCCCTGAGAGTCTCCAGGTGTGGATTGGAGTTGTAACTCGGTATTTTTCAGGTAGGCCTAGAAGTACCCTGATGTCAGAGATTGGCTTGCTGTGTGATATCAATGTCCAGGTCATAAAGGTATGTGAGGGTCCCACGCTCTAGCTACGAGAGGGGACCTAGATCCCACCCCACTTTTCTGCTTTTCCATCTCATGATGGAGTCTGGAACCACAGCCTCCTGAACCTTCATCCCTAGTTCATCCTCTGTCCTAACATTGTCAAAGATAAGGTTAGCTGCTGTGGCAGACCAGGTTCTCAAGGGGCTGGTGAGCTGGGTTTCTAGGGCTCCTCCAGGACATGCAAGGCAGGAACCCGAATGAGTCAGGCCGATGGCAACCCTCTGTGAGCAGCAACCCAGTAGCCAGAGGACAAGAATGACAGGCACACCGTGCTAGCTGCAGGGCCCAGGACCAGCCTGACCCCAGCCGAGTGTGTGCCGCCTGGGCCGCGCACAGGATGGAAGCTGAGTCCCGCCGTCCCCAGAGCCGAGACTTGGTACGGTAACCTTCGGCTCCTTGTGTGAGGGGAAAGACCAGCCTGGCTCTGCCGTGGAGTGTCGTGTGTGTGTGTGTGTGTGTGTGTGTGTGTGTGTGTGTGTGTGTGTGTTGTGTTTTCCTTCTGCGATGTCCTGTCTCCCCGCAGCCAGGGGAAGGGATAGGGGTGTGACCACCAACAAAGAAGCCCTCTGACCTTGACCGCACAGACAGATGGCTGCCCTTTGCCCACCCCTCTGCTTTTGGCACCCTGCAGACCCACAGGCACCTGGCTGCTTCTTCAGCTCTCTGGTTTCCATTTTTGCTGGGTGTGTGTGTGTGTGTGTGTGTGTGTGTGTGTGTGTGTTTCCATGTGAGTGACTCTACTCTCCAAATTTCCCAGTCTCAGACTCAGGACCCTGGAACAGGGCTCTAGGATCAACTAGCCAGTATTTGGGTTGTAATTCTCTACCAAACCTCTTCGCAAAGCAGGAAACTTAGGGAAAGCGTCAGGTGCACACCACACCCTCCTCTCCTCCTATGGTAGTGTGTGGTAGTGAGTGACTAGGCCTGGAGAGAGGATTCAAGGGCTTTGCCTCTTGCCCCTGGCAGGAGCTCCTTAACTAAGAGTTCTCCACGGGGGTCCCTGAGCCTCCTGTAGCCGGCCCTGCGTAAACCTCAGAAGGGGTCACCTGCCTACATACCGAGAGAGCGCTTTCTGTCCGAAACACTCCTTCTGAGGCCCAAGACCCTATGTCAACAGAGAGGACGTGGGTAGACCCTCCTTGCTCTAAGGACACAGAATGAAAGTCAACAGGGGCCCAGTAGGAAGTCACTGCAGTGAGCAAACTTTCTGGCTGCGTCTGGGTGGGGAAAAATCTCAGAGTCCTAAGCCCGACTCCCGGAGGCGTTGATGACCTCACCTTGCCCACGGCCACTTGCTGATGTCCCCTCAGGATCCCCTGCCTACACCCAGCCTTCAGGAGTCTGTTCTGGGTCCCCACTTGGGGCCCCCAGGTGTCTGCCTGCAGCCTCGGGAACACAAACCAGGGGCTCCAGCCCACGAGCACAGCCAGTGGGAAGCAGGGAGCAGACAGCTCCCAAGGGCGGACGGTGGCTCAAGCAAAGGCACAGAGGCTCCGACTCCGAGCCCTACAGCACCACCGATGGCCCCTTAGAAGCAAACACGCCTCTCTCCTAACTGCGCCACAGAGGCAGCACCATCTCTGGCGGGCTTCCGTTCGCTGTCTCTCCCGCTGACTCTCACCTACAGCGCTGGCTGCTTCTCTTTTCCCGTTTTTTCGCCCTGTTTTGCTGTTGTTTTTGTTCGTTAGCTGCCGCTGCTGCTGTTTGGAAACCACATGTAAGCTGAAGAGTTTTTTTTTTCTGTATTTTTCTCCCTACTTTTTTTTCCCCCCCTAAAGCCAGAAAGTGAGCAAGGTCGTAGAACTTCCTTAGAAAAGTTCACTCGCAGTGTGGTAAGTTCAGCTGGTTTTCTTCCCTCAACGTTTCTTCTGGTTTTTCTTTGTTTCTTCAATTTTTTTGTTGTTGGTTGTCGTTTCCTTCGGGGTGGGAGGGAGTCCAGTGCTTTCCCCACTCAATACACCCTTTTTCTTTTGCGAGCGTCTGCGGCTTCTCTTCTAGGGATGGGTTTGCAAACCCCAAGCAGCTCCCTCTGCAGAAGGTGCACACACAGCTGCCCAGCCTCGGGCCTCGCATTTGATCTTCTGCTTGGGGCTTTGAGGAGGAAGGACCCTGCTGCCCTTGGGGCTGCACAGCGTGTGCATCTTCCGCGGCAGCCCAGGGAGAAGGCCATCGAACTGTACCATGAAATAAATTGGCTCAGAACCATAGCTCATCTAAAAAAAAAAAAAAAAGAGAGAGAGAGAGAGAGAGAGAGAAAATTCCAAATTTCCCTCTGTGAGCTCTAGCAATCACGCAGGTGCAGGTCGGGAGCTGATGCTTCTCTGTAGTGGCTTTTGCGGGTGCAGAAGGTGGCCGTGCTGCATGGGTCCTGGCGATGCCGTCTAGCTGGCGTGTGTGTTGGTGTCCTCTGCATGAGATCCGACATCCCTTACAGTCCCCGTCAGCCTCATCCGCATAGCGGGACAGGGAGAGAAAGGCAGTAGCCGTAGGGTGGAGGAGGAAGCAAGTCCCAGCACTGTTCCTGTGCTCCCCAGGGCAAGGCCTTATCAAGCTCCCGGGGCCTTGACTGTGACGGCTGGCGTAAAGGTGGGCTACGGGTTCACTCTTCTTGTATGGGAGTGGCCTGTTTCTCATGCACATCCAGCTTCGAGGGGGGTAGAGAGCAACACAGTGGCAGATAGGAGACCCCGTGGTAAGAGCACTGAATGAGTAGGGCCTTCCCCGTGGTGCCTGGTGGAGGTTCTGTCCTGTGGTCTGGAGAACAGCGCAGACCCACCTCTCCTCTTCCCACCATTCTCCCCAAGATCCGAGCACAGGGCTTAGTGTACAGGAAGGCCTTGGTCTCGTTCATTCACTCGCTCATCAAAAACAAGCTGCTGAGTTCATGGGGCCCAGCCTGCACTGTTAACATCAAACCAGTGAGTAGCAAAATGGCAGCCAGGGAACAGGACTCCCATGCATGGAACTGGCCCCACTCCTCTTGCCAAAAGACAGAAATCCGCTGATGCTGACTTGCCCTTTTCTTCCCCCTCTGTTGAAGGTCCTTGTAAACCTGACTACCCTCGGGTGATCTATATCTTTACTTCATCTTTTTCACATAAATTCTAAGAATTCTGGGTTGAAAGCAACCTGTCATAGCTAGATGCATTTTAACGGAATTTAAACATGATTTTGAATCTGCTAGATGTAAACATTACAATAGCTGTGGTAGGGGACGATTAAAATATGAGTGCTCGTGCCTTCTCTTCTTTGGTCCTCTCTCTCTCTCTCTGGCCTTTCCTCATGAGAAATCAGAACTTGCTGAATGGAAGACCTGCCGGTCCCTGGTGTGTCTTTGTGGCTGGTTTGCCATGGCTATGTGGCTTCACACACCAAGAAGGTGCCATAGGCTCTCAGGCAAGGCCTACAGGAGTTTCTCCACCCCTGAGGCCCTATGGAGAATGGTGGGAACCCACCCTTCCCTATTGCTTTTGAGGTGCACACTGTGGGTAGAGGATGTTTAAGGACTTTGTTGACAAACCCAGAGTGTACTGGGAGGCCAGGTGGACCACTGGGTGCAAACTGCAGGAGAGGAGAACTCCCATAGCCCTGTGGAGGCCCTTCAGGTAGACCTTGTAGGCTGAGGGTGTGAGAGAGGAAGGCTGGTACCCGGACAAGATGTTCAAACATCTCCAGGCTGCTTTTCACAAGAAGTGGGTATTGGGAAAGGCAAGAATGATCTCAGTGAAGCTCTGTGAAGAGCTTTTAATGATGTCTTTTCATCCCAGAAGTAGTGTTGGGTCAGTGGTTCTGCAAAGTCTGTTAACAAAGAATTTAGAACAAGAAAATACCAGACACCTTCCAAGTGTCTCAAGTGTGCATGTGGGACAAATTACAGAGATGTTTTCAGGGCTAGCTGAAGGAGAAAAATCTTCCAAGCTCCTGAGATTTTTAGCATCTATATGATAAAAGGTCCAAACTTCAAAAAAAGTTTATAAATTCCCTGCTGTTCTTTTGTGAAGACTAATGGGCTGTGCATTCCGATCTTTTGGGTTCCAGTGGTGGAAATGGATTTGCACTGATGCAGCCATGTTACATGTGCTCTGGGGCAACACCACCTACCTACAAGATGTGGCTGTGTCTGAGGAAATGGTCTATGACTGTAGAGTAGTGGCAACTCTCAGAGTACTTGAGGCTGGAACCCAAGAACTTGGTCTAAAACATCCCAGTGTTCTAATCAAATGGAATTAACCAACCAACCAAGATGCTTTTCAATCTGGTAGCCATTTTCTATCAAAGTGCTAGATCTCTCTAAAGGGAATCTATATGAATATGTCATCTCTTACCTCCTGCAAACTATAAAACTCAATGAAAGACTAGTTGAATAGTCACTTTCCCATGTTGCTGGGAAAGATGTGTAAAAAGACCATCCATGTCATGGGACTAATAATGGAAAAACTAAGGAGTAAAGCTACACAGTTCATGGACCAAGGATGTGGACCAGCTGCCATTTAGGACTAATTGGTGGCAAGAGGCCTGGATCCAGGTGGTTGGATAGCTCAGTCGGCTGTTCTCCCATGCCAATGTCCTTTCTTTTCTTGGTAAAAGAGAAACCTTTGGAGAAAGCAAATTGTTCTTTCCAAGTCTTAAGACGTATTATGACATGGAGGGATTATTTGTTAAAGGCCAGAGGTGGCCCCTTCTACAGGAGATGCTAAGGAGTAGTTTCATGTGGTTCATAGAAGCTGCTGGGGCCATGCTAGTTTGGGTGCAGAAGGAACCTTGCAATCCCCAGTAGAGGCAATGCTGCGTGAGCTTCTCCTTCCAATGGAAACTTGATTCTGAGTCACCCAGAACTTGAGTATATACAGTGCAATTATCAGGGGATATGCTGTGCTGAACATCATGTAGTTGGGGCCGCTGGAGCCACAGGGCCCGCACAAAGTCCTGCTGATATGACAGGAAGGCTCAGGTCTAAGACTGAAAGTCTATGGCATAGTGCAACTAGTCCATGTTGTACCTTCATTCAAAACAGAAGACAGGACTCCTCCGATGGGCCCCAAGCCCCACAGATGGCCAGCACGGTGCGGGCTAGATTTCAGCCCCTACTTGACCTTCAGCTGCCCTTGGGCAGTGAATGACCCACACCACTGCACATGGTGGGGGCCTGGTCCGAGGAGGCCCAGTCCAAGAACTCTAACCTACAGCAGCCTCACAAGGGCAGGGGGGCCTACACATGGTTTCAGGTTATATGAACCCAGCCTATCTCCCCTGAGTCCTGTGCGCTGGGAGGCTTCCTTTCACTACGGCTGTAAAACACGAAAGCCCCAGGGGAAAACATGAGGTGCATCACTGTGGCTCACGTTTGCATCTCCGTCCCCCTCCTCCTCTGATTCCTTCTGCGGGGTCCCGGTGTGACCGCCTGGTGGAGCAGGGGACTTCTCCAACTCAAGACCACTCCCTACCGCTCAGCGCCCAGCAGCCTGCCCGTTCTCTGCCATCCTCCTGGTTCTGCTGCGGACAGATGACAAGGCGGATGTGAGGGTGGCCAGAGCAGAAAGGCTTGCTGCCTCCTTGCTCTCTCTTAGGCATGCTCATTCCCTCGGGGCCTCCCGAGAGTGGGGAGGGCCCTGCCGCGGGCTGACTCTGACACAGAGGCCCCAGGATGCCTAGGAGGAGGGCGAGAGGAAGCAAAGCTCCTTCCGCCAAGGCTCAGCAGTGGCCATTTGGTTGTCGCTTTCTGGGTGCTGGCCAAAGCTACCTGGGGAGGAGAAGCCAGAGAAGGTCTGCTTCTCATGTACAGTTCTGTGGAAGCAGCCCCAGGGAGTGATGCACTCGAAGGGGGTCAGCAACAGGCAGCAGCCTCCCTGGAGGCTTCCACCTGGGCCTGGGGGTTCGGCTGAAGCCCCAGCTGCCCCCTTGAGAGCTTCATCAGCCGGGGCCTCAGGCTCCAAAGATGGGAAATGGGCTTGCTGGTGCCTGAGCAGGCACCGGAAGCCCCAGAGGGGAGCAGAGATGAGGACCAGGTATTCACCCACCTAAGAGAACTCGGCAGTGGAGCTTCGTCAAGGTTCTCCTTGGAACTGAAACCACAGGGCCGGAAGCTCAGGGTGCCTGGCCTGTTCCCAGTGGCATCTCCACAACAGGCGGCAAGGAATGCGACAGGAAAGTCAGGCAGGGACCAGGAAGTTCTGGGAGCCAGCTGTCGCCCACCCGCCTTCGCCCCTCCCTCCCTTTCCCTCTCTTCCCGACCTCTCCCTCTCCTCCCTCCCTGGCCATAAGGAAAGCTGAGGGAGGAAAAGTCAGCAGCTCACCTTGCCGCCTTTCCAGGCAGTGCTGCAGGAAGAAACCCCAGCTCCAGACCCAGATGCTGCACAGGAAGCAGAAGGCTGAGGCTCCGGGCAGAGGGGGTATCGGGCGGCTCAGCAGGAGCGGCTCCTTCCCCCAGGAGGCTGGTCCCCCTCCCCCTCAGCGTGTCATGGAAGACAGCCACCCACCCCCAGGGAATGTGTTCTCAAATACCTAGACTCAGCAGAGCCCCCAAAGGGCTTTGACCTCAGTCAAAAAAAAAAAAAAAATCCTTTTGGGCTTCCAGCAGAGGACTCTTGGCTACAAATCTTTACATAGGGTTGGTTTTGATTGCAAAACCTGGAGCCCCTCTGGAACCGCTGAGTCGGACTGTCGTTCTAGGCTCTCCTACTTCAGAGCCCTGAGGCCCAGCAATAGTGAAACCGTGGCCTGCCCAGAGATGGAGATGGACTTCCATGGTAGATTTTGGGAAGGAAAGCATAGAATCCTGCCTCTCTTGAGCAGTGAGGACTTCTGGGACCCTGTGGAACTTGTCAGCAGGCGGAGTGGCCCCTGCTTCTAGACACAGTTTGCTAGCTGTGCAACCTCAGGCAAATCGTTAGCCTTCTCTGAGCCCTGGTTTCCTCCTAAATACAATGGCATGGACTAAATAATCTCTACAGACTTTTCCAGCTGGGAGTGTCCATAGGTCTGTGCTGCTTTCTAGGCTAAGATTCCTGAATTGTGCTAATCATCCCTCAGACTGAGCGAAGAGCTGCCTTCCTGATTGGAAAGTGGCTGCCAGCCTTGCAGACGGGGACAGAAACCATGGCTAACATTGAGTTGGATCTGTATTTAAAAGCCCTGGGCAAGGCTGTGAGGATAAAGCCCTAGCAGAACTAAGAGTACCACAGGCTCCCTAAGCCATAGGCCCGCTCAGATCCCCAGGGCTCACTCACACACTGTGACCGCTGGGCGGGGGCGGGGGGTGTCACCAGAAACGGGGTAAGCAACACACGCTGGTCACTCCTGCCAGTTCTGCAGTCCTTGCCCTTCCGGATGGATGCCCAGCTGGGTGTATGGTGGGAGGTAAGGATGAGGTCTGCTGGGCAGAAGGGTGGTGTCCAGGGTGGGTGCCATGGCATCACCCGTGCCTCGTGGGGCTTGGAAAAGAATGCAAGATGAGCATCTGGGGACCTCAGCATCACTCTGCTGCTCACCTGAACCACACTTTCTGGTTCCCTGGAGAACTTTGGGCCAGATTGCCACTGTCCTCTCTTAGAGGTGGGCAAAAGGAGGTTACCAAAGTCTGTGCTATCCTGGTTATAGGTAGTGGTCAGCGAAGCCTCCTCTGTCCCTCTCTCTCCATCTTGGCTACAAGTAAAGCTTCACAAAGCATATTTAATAGTAGAGTCATAGCTGGAAAATGCAAATGTAAAAGTCTATTTTTTATACACACACAGCATGTAAGACAACCAAATCAGCTTGGCTGCCAGGATGCAGAAAAGGAAAAGTGATCAAGGGATTCCCAATGGCAGGGGATGGGCTTGGGTCTTCCGAAACTCTGGGGAGGAGTGAGATTTTTGTGTACCAAAAAGGGTCAGACATTGTCAGTTTGGAGAAACTCATCCCTACATCCTACCACTCCTTTCAGAAGGAGGAACCCCCAGCTGTTGCAGCTGATGATTCAACCTGTCAACCCAAAGCAGCCAAAATCCCCTCCCCACGGAGTGCCCCCCCCCGGGGAGAAAACCCAGCAGTGACTCAGCCTCCCCACACAGGAGCACGTGGGGCACACGGAGCCAGGCTCTGCAAAGCCGCTCCTGCTTCCTCTCGCCAGCCTCCCTCCCCACTACCCAGGCCCTCTCTCGCCTTCCCCAGACCCCAGTGTGACGAGCAGTCAAGTGAAAATCTAACTCCTCTGAGGCAGAAAGGCACAGCTGTGTGTTTACAGCCACTGATTCAGATCCACATTGCATACCCTGCCAGTCTCCCGCAAGGCAGGCTGGGGGCAAACTGTGTCTGTATGTGCCAGGCGGGAATCTATTTCGGGAAGTGACCTGCAGCCCTTTGCCATAACAGAGGCTTCCTCTCACCCCCCACTCAGGAAAGATGTCCTTCTAGAAGGAGCTCTCATTTTAACAGCGGCTGATGGGGTTGTGGGATTTCAGCCTGTTCCTTGTCACTTATTTGGTCAGACTTTTGGCACCTGTCCCCAGGCAGCCACATGGGAACAGCCGTGGGGGGGACATCTGTCCAGTGAGAAGGCAGAGGGTGAAGGTGACCGCAGGGCCCTCAGTGGGATGCATAGTGGGAAGTGCAGACCACTCAGCAGGACAGAACACCCACTTCTGCAAAGGATGGAATCCACCTCTGTCCTGCCAGGGGGACAGAGGGGCCGGAGAGAGAAACCCCCAGGTGTTAGCCAGGCTTTGGAATAGCAGGAACCTAGGAAGGGGACAAAGCTGCCAATGTCAAGGTCAAGAAGAAGAGATCCAAGTCGGCCTGTGTCCAGACTGAAAAGTTAGAAGTCAGAGAGCTCAAGGTCTAAGGACCTTGAAGGCTAAGAAGTAAAACCACCATGGAGTTCCCCCCAAATGAGCTCCCGGGGAAAATGACTCGGGGGTCTCCCCTGTTGTCCAGCAGCAAGTGAGTATCTTTGATTTGAGTCAAGTTTGGGAATCTCAGCATTCTGCAAGGAGGGCAGGATGTAAAATCTTACATAGGCACAATCTGTGAAATGTTGCCATGTAGCAGAAGGTTAACTGAAACACTGCCGGGGGCGCTGAGGAAGGCTCAGAGCAGGGGCGGGGGGAAGGGGGGCTGTCAGCTTGACGACGTGACCTGAAGGCCCACGGGAGAAGGACCCTTCGGTGGCTCCCCAACAGATAGGAAGGCAAGACAGGGTTGGGAGCGTGGACCGTCCCCAGCAACGGCCCTCCTGGCGGTTCCACTGTCCCCAGTCACGGCCGAATCCTTTTGACCTGAGCACCATGGCCCCAGCAGGAATGGTTCTTATTGGCATAGTATTTGGCAGGAACTTCCCATAGCCCCCTTGTCAGCCTGGCTGATGGTAGAAGGATGACTATCGTCACTACATCCCCCTGCTCCAGAGAATATTTATTCATGAGCTGCTGTTAGTGCAGTAAGGTTGAAACCAATAGCAATTCCTGCCCGTCCCCCCCCCACTTCCCAGAAGTGGGTAAAGCCGGTGTATTCATGGCACCTTAGTGACTGGTAAGAGGGTGAATTTATAGATCTGTGTCAACCGGAAAGGCAGTTTCTGGTGGTAGGCCACGTGGCCTGGTCCTATCGACATCCTTTTTGAGGACTCAGATGAAGAGAGAACACGTCAGTCATATTCACAGATCAGCACCTGCAAGGTGTTCATTTGGTAGACAGTGGAATTCTATTTGAAGAGTATCTCCTTCAGGTGGGGATGGTGGGTCAGAAACGACTACATAAAATTTAACAAGATAAGTTTTATGTTAAAAAAAATTCAGCCTCATAACTATAGGATGGCATTCATAGCCTTTGCTGTAATTCAAGTAAAAAAAAAAAATTCTGGGGTTGTAGTTGGCTACAAGCTTCATATAAGCAAAAGCAAGATGCAATTGCCTTAAAAAAGAGAAAAGCTACTTTAGGCTATAATACCCAAAGTGGAACGGCCAAAAGAGAAAAATGTCTCACTGCTTTCGTGTTGCTCTAGACTGTGTTGAGTCTTGCTTCTAAGCCCCCACAATTGGTCAGGAACTTGAACCATCTAGGGAAAATTCGAAGAAAGTAACTGAGGAAGCCATGTCGGGTGGGGTAGAGATGTCTAGCCCCTCAGGAGACCAGATAACCATCATGAGATAAATTTGTGCTTGTCTTCCACAGTAAGTGGACCTTTCTGGGTGGTTTCAGACAAAGCTAGAAGAACTAGGTAGAAGATAGAGGGAAGGCCACCCTGCTGGAGAATAACAGTAGCAATTTTCCAACAGTGGGGTATGTCACCTTGAGGATCACCAAGCTCCCTGGAAACGTGCAGAAGCTGAATGGCCAAGGGTATCATAGAGCAGCCTTCTGCATTGGATTCTCTCTCTTTTTTTTTTTTCTTTTCTTTTAGAGAGAGAGGGAGAAATGGGGGAGGAGAAGAAAGAGAGGAAGAGAGAGAATCTTTCTTTTTTTTTTTAAAGATTTTTATTTATTTATTTAACAGAGATAGAGAGAGAGCACAAGTAGGCAGAGCGGCAGACAGAGGGAGAGGGAGAAGCAGGCTTCCCGCTGAGCAGGGAGCCTGATGCGGGGCTTGATCCCAGGACCCTGGGATCATGACCTGAGCCGAAGGCAGCCGCTTAACTGACTGAGCCACCCAGGCGCCCCTGGAGAGAGAGACTCTTAAGCAGCCTCCGTGCCCAGCATGGAGCCCAATGCGGGGCTCGATCTCACGAACCTGAGATCATGACCTGAGCCGAAATGAAGAGTCGGCTGCTCAACCACCTGAGCCACGCAGGCACCCCTCTATCCTCTCTTTTAGCTGGAATCCTCTGATGCATTAAATATTTGTTAAATGGATCCTACTGCATTTTAGTCTATGGTTTATAAATAAGTCTTAGAAAAGGAGAATAGATCATATGGAGGGAGTTTGCTGAGATTGGAGGAGAGGGATCCAAGAGTCAGATCAGCCTCTGCCTTGAGGGAGAAAAAGCCAGATGATGACACAAGCCAAGCAAGGGAAACTGTCAAGGAGCGGAATTACTGCCCTTCACATGTCATCCTTGCCTTTTGTTTTGTTGGGTGTTTTTTTGTGTGTGTTGGTTTTGTTTTAAGCCAATCGCTGCTGCTGCAGCTGAGCTCTGGCAAGAGGGCTCTCTCCCCTGAAGGCCTGAAAGGAGGTCAGCGAGCAGAGGACACAGATGCCTGCTGGCACAGGGCAGCTGAGCGGCGGTCATGCAGTCGGGCTGAGCACAGCTGGGGTGGGCTTGTGCGTGGGGGACCCTGGCTCTGAGTTGGAGAAAGCTTGGCCTGTCCTCCTTCCCATCCAGAAAGGACGTTTTTTTGAAAGCAGCAAAGATGAGAAAGCCAGTTGCCTTTCGCCCAATGCCAGTTGCCGATTTCAGGGGCGCAGGCTGCTCCAGCACCGTCTCCAAGTGGCCGGGAGCAGAACGCGCTCCAGAGGCCTTAGACCGGGGAGAAACTGCCCTTCTGGTGCCCCCTCCTCCTGGGCTCTGCCTTGAGGACTTATCTTCAGCCCAACTCAGGGGAAGGAAGGGCTCTCGTGTCACATTCTTTCCAGCTGTCCTGAAGACCAGCACGATTGCAAATGACACTCCCTCTTCTCTCAGGCTTTACCAGGGCTGCTTTCAACTCATCATGGGATTGTATAATTATGGTGATTACAGCTTATGGCTTTTTTCCTTTCCTCATCTCTTGCTTTCAGATTCTTTGAGGCCTCTCATTAAACATGGCGATCCCCGTAAAGTCAGCAAAGTTTTAATAAGACATTTTTTAAAGCTAAAGAAAACCCAGTTAGAGTTGATTGGTACTATGTTCCCTCAGACAGTCCTTTAAAACTCTGTCAGGCCATTGGGGCCTGGATATAAGAGGTGGGGAGGGAAAGGTATGGGGATCTGGAAGGCACCCACACTTTTTCACAGGGTTGGAGAACCATCCCATGCCACACCGCTGGCCTTTCTCATTTGCCCCAAGAGCAGGGTGCATCTGAACCCCCATGCCGAATGGGAAAAGACAGGCCATCAAGCAAGGATAGAGGGCCTGGACTTCACATCGTAACAGATTAAGTTGGAACACAGAGATAGAACAGCCAATACAAAACTCAATCCAACCTTGTAATCTGCAGCAAAAGTAGAGAGGAAATTCTGATGGATTTTCTGTCCTGGATGATACTGGAAGGTTCTAGGGCATCCATTTTTCTAAATATGTAAAGGAGTCAAGCATTAGCATTTGTGAGTGATCGCAATGCTGCGATCCTATACTTGATGGCGGTCTCCTTGGTAATGACACAGCTCCAGAGCCCGTCATTTGCTAGCTCTCAATGATAGCTTTTCCTAAATTGTTTCTAGATCTGTAGGATGTTATGTGAAGGATCACCAGGAAGGAGTGCAGGTGGGGTGGTGGTCACCGGAACCCCCAACCTGCCCTTTGGCAGCTTTGCTCAGGTTTCGTGTCAGGGACCTCTTCCTCTCTACCCTCCCCCAGACTGCATGAATAACCACAGTGAGGTGCACCTTGCCCCCACCTGCTCTGAGCAGCTCCTCGTGGCTGACTGCCCGGAGCTGTCCAGACCACTCCTTACCCCGGCCGTAGCAGGTAGTCACATCTGGGCTGTGCCTAAGCAGCACCAGCCACCCAGGGCCAAATGCTGAAACTTGGCAGTGACATTTCCAACTGCATTTTCACCCCCTACTAAAGACCACCTGCTCACTTTGCCCTGAGAACAATGTCCCTTTGGTGCCCCACCCCCAGAATGTGCAGAAGCCGACTGGGTTAGAGATGGACAGCCCTGGCTAACTCCTGTCTGTCCACCTGAGATTGGCATAAGACCCCAGGGGAGCCGCTCACTTGGCTGACGGGTATAACACAGCCCCAGCCTTCTGCACAGGGTGGATGCTGGCACTGAATGAGGGCATAATAGTAGTTACTGCCATTTCTTGGGGGCTCGCAGTGTTATACTGTGGCTGTCTGCACCTGCTAAGCTTGGACAGCAAGGGACTTCGGTTCAACTTCAGCTCTACCACTTAACAGCTTCTCTAAGCCTCAGTTTCCTCATCTGTAAAGGGGAGATAAGAGTAGATGATTAAGTAGGGGAAAAAATGCTTAGCAGAGGGTTTGTAGTATATGTGCTCAAGTGGAACTCTTTGTATTACTATTTGCATTATTACGTTGTTGTTTGCCCCCCGTGCTTAGCTCATATTACCTTAATTTCCAAGAATATTCTCTGAGATAGGTATTGTTATATTTATTTTGCAGTCAAGGATGGCTACATGCGTATCTCATATATGACAATGTGTACAAGGCGCATCCAATTATCACAGTGACCAGCTCGTAGAACGACTTGATAGATGGTAGCTGTTATTATTGGCTTATTTTTAAAGTCCAGAGCCAGTTTCTCTGCTTTCCCTGGGAGTGGAGGGCCCCAGGTGACTGGCAGGCCAGCTTCTGCCCTGTGGTCAGTTTCTTGCGGGCCCCTAAGCACTTCCCAGGAGGCTGTGAGAGCTGTGTGGTGCTGGGAGTGGGGAGAGCCACCTAGAAAATGTTGCATACATTGTCAGAATCTGGCATTTGCCGCCTCCCCCTCACCCCCACCGAGGTGCACAACCCTAAGACACCTCCTGCTTCCAGACACAGATCAGGAGTGGTTCTTCCCATGACAAGCGTGTGAAATGCAGTCCTCCAGATGTAGCGCTCTGCTCAACAGATGCCTCATTCCCAGAAACCCTCACCTCTCAGCTGTCTGCCTGCCTGTGGCCACCCTGAGCAATACAGTCTTGCTGAGTCTGGTTCTCCAACTGCCAGATCAACAAAGGCTTGTATTTTTTTAGCCATACACTACAAAGTGGGGTTGTTGGAGGAGTCAGAAGCAAGTGGCCGGGGATGCTTTGAAATCCTCCTAAACCAGATCCCTGGGATACATGCTTCTCCTGCTTGTGGTATTGACAGAAACCGAAGCGGGGAGGCCATTTCCACTGACACGAATGGCTTCTTCTGGTGGGGAGAATTCAGGTTTTATAGATGTATCTTAAAGTAAATGCGTTAAGTTTGCAGTGCTTGTCAAAGATTGGCATTTTAGGAGCCTGATATAAAGCTCTGCAGCCAATCACATGGCTGCTTCTGCGGCTTGCATGAGATGCCTCTCCGGCTTGCATGAGATGCTTCTGCAGCTGCCTGTGCTGGAAACACGCACACGAACGTGCGCACGGAGGTCCGCATGGGCGCATGCGCCGCCTGCCCGGCCTGGGCCTCTGTGTTCAGGGTATGGGACGTGAGTCCCATACGCTGCGGGCTTGCATGGGCTTCTGCGCACGCTTTGCATGCCCGCTGCCGCTGTGCGCATGGCATGTCTGGGCAGGGCCCCCCCCCCCCCGAAAGCCGCAGGTATTCTTGGTTTCAGCTGGATAAGTTATTCTTCACTTCCCTTCCTAAAAACACAATTGCCTAGTGCTGCTGGCGCAGAGTCAGAATGGCCGCTGCCTTTCACCCCCGAGGTGGCTTCCTTCCAGCAGTGGGTGAGTGATCCCGGCGTCCGCACTCTCTAACCTTTTTTTGGGATCCTTCTGCACAGAAGGTGCTCCAAAATCCGGAAGAGATGATCTGTTTGTCCGTGGCCTTGTCTCTGCCTATCACTCTCGTTCCCGCACCCTCGTTCCAGGAACAGTCAGCAGCATCTAGTTGTTGGTGTCCCCATTTTTCTGACCATTTTTTTTGCACCCATGTTTTTTCTTCCCAAGAGGCAAGGAGCCAGGGATCCAAAAATAATGCTAAGATGTAAGTCTCTTGTCCCAGAGGCAATGTGCAAATAAGGTCTTTAGGTACAGATCGCTTCTCCCGGGCCCCTAGCAGAACAGGACAGAAATGCTCACTACCTTTGACGATGCTTTTAAATCCAACAGCAGCATCCTTAGGCTTACAGCTTCCATAACCCTTCCCCTGTGACCCAGAGCCAAGTCCTGCAGGAAACTTGGAAATCTTATATTTCTACGTCCTAAACCATCAGGGGAGAAGAAGGCTGGGTGAGGGCCTATCCTCTGTCCCACGGGCACCAAAAGCATTGCAGCAATATGTAAAAAGGGTCTGTAGGGAAGACCCCTTGACCCAAGTTTCTATCGAGAGATCTCTGAAAATGCTGCTTGACCCATCCCCCGACGCACTTTTTCAGGTTAGAAATACATGTGTGATAAATGCCTGCTGCAGGGCATTCCTGGTGGTAGGGAAGAAAGAGAAATAAGCCGGCCTCCTTTGCATTTGTGTCCAAACGGACATGGACATTCATGGAAAGATTATGCTTTGGGGCGGTGGGGGACAGTCTTCATGTTGACTGCCTGTGCCTTCTAGGCTCTGCTTTGGCAGCTGGCTTAACCACGGACCCCAACCTATGGATGAGTTTTGGGTGAACACGTGTGTAGGAGATGAGAGGTGCTCTTGGGAGGCGGAGGTAGAGTCCCCGTGGTTCTGCAGGAGAGTCACACACTGCCAAGCAAATGATTCCTCCTGCTGTCTCTTCCACTAAACTTCAGTGACACTCTCCCCTGGAGCCATGGACAAGGGTCACTTGAACGTCCTACTTGGAAAAAAGCATCACGATGTTGCTAGTAGCAACACAGCCATGTCCCCGTTTCCTCAAGTCTTTTGACCTTTGCCTAATTTGGAGTGAACCAGAGCTAAGATCCTAGAGTACTTCTGGGGAAGAGATGGAGGAACAGGGGCAGAGGAAGGCATTGCATGGGCTAAAGGAAGGCACACCTCTGAGGGGCCTCACAGGCGAAATGCTCCCCTCTCCACTCCACTCCTGAATCCACCAAGAGCTTCCCTGCAAGCTGAGTACACAGAGAGCACCAGGGTTGTGCAGTCAGAACCAGAGGAAGGAGAGATGGAGATCTGATATGAAAGGTGGGGGGGGGGGGGCATGGCCCCTGCACAGGAAGAACACAGGTGGAAATGCACAGCTTGGGAAGGAAGCTGGGGAATCTGTGTCTGGGCATTGTGCCCCCAGCAGAGGGCACAGCTGCTCTCCCCCTTGTCACTCCTGCATGCCTGCCTGGTTCCAGATTTGTCCCTGTCTAGCTGGGGGACCGTGGAGGAAGCTCTCCCACTGAAATTAGCTGGCAGAGGCTGGCCGTTGCAAAGAGCCCCAAAAGTGATGAGCCCGATGGAGGGCAGGAGTCTGAGGGCCAGGAACACACCCACAGAGGGCTTCTCCCCCCCCCGCCCAGCCTGGCTGGGACACCCTGATTTAGGCACTTGGTTCTAATTGGAATTGGTTTCTAATTAGAGTAAGGCAGCTCTGCCTGCCTCTCCTCCCTGGGACAGTTGCTATGGCGACCCCAGGGGCAGCAGCACCAATAACATGAGGGCACAAACAGAAGTGGTAGCTTCACCTGGCCTGTCCAGCAGGTACACCTTAAAGCCACGTGCCCCAAGCAGCGGGGACGGGTGCCCCGGCTCAGTGCAATAGCCAGTCTCACTTGGCCAGGCTTGCCAGCCAGAAAGTGGCGCCTTCTCTCTCAAGAGAACCGAATGTGAGGAGGGGAAGAACCTCAAGCAGAGCAGAAATGCTTGAGATGGTCTCAGGCATGTCCAGGGGTGGAAGCTTCTTTCTCAGTGAGGTTGAGAAAATCTCCCTGGGCTGCCCAAAGAGATTGCCTAGTGGAGATGGGCAGGGAGGAGTCATTAGTCTCTGAGGGTTTCCATCTACCTCCTTCCTTGAGACGGATGGCCACATACAAAGTAGAAAGTGTGCGGCTCATGAAGGCTGACCCACTGCACTCTGCCACTGACTAGCTGTATGGTCTCAGGCAAGGGGCTTGAGCTCTATATGAGCCTGTTTCTTCATCGATCCTGACATAATATATCCTAAGACTTTAACCTAAGATGTCCTAAGACTTTAAACTGGCAAGGAGGGTGTGGACATTAACACGAGTGTCTGTACAATGCCTGGTGTGTTTGACACACAAGAGTGGTTCGATGTTCAGTCGACAGGTGGCTGTTAGTTACAGTCCTGGGTAGCTAACCTGTACCCCTGGTAACGGGCCCATCCCCACCCACTCACCATCAAGGTCTGTGCTGATTGAAGAGGAAGGCACTTGAGAAGGGAGTGTACCTGGGATATTGATGCCAGCCCATTGAGCAGGGATGAGAAATTCAAAGAGAAAGTCCCTAGGAGATAGATCATGGGATAGGTTGGTTCTTTTCACATTTAGGACAGTTAGGAGTGCTGGCGACTTACCTTATCTAAATTAAAAAAAAAAATTTTTTTTAAGGAAAAAAAAAAAGCACTGGTAGCTGCCAATATAGGCTAGAGTAAGGTTTCTGAAACTCCTAACGGTCCCAGTAACCATTTATGGGAATTGCTTTCAGAAGATATGACTACAGGTAGATTCCATAGACCCACAATTTGCATGGCAAAATCCGGTTGTTTATACCGCTGTACCTAAGATAGTGACCTGTTTCAAAAGAATCCGTTATTTTTATTATGATCATATTCCTTACTTTTTAACAGGTTTAAATATACAAGAATGAATATTAATTCTTCAGCCAGTGAACTTTTTTTATTAATTCAAGTTTCACCTATTTCTTGAATTTTTTTATTTGAGCATTGTTTTATGTTTGTGGTATCTTATTTTTAAAAGTAAAATAAAATATTTTAAAGCCAAACAAAATGCCCTTCAGCTCCTGAGAGAGATCAGAAAGCTTTGCAAGGACCCAGGAGTAATACAGACCCCAGGAATGGATCTTGTCACAGGCTCCAGCCCCCCACTACTGAGGACTGAGGAAGGCAGAAGCACCCCCGTCCCCCCGTGTGGCACTGGCCTAGCCCTGCTGTGGATTAGCAGTGTGTGATCTTTGGCTAGTCCCAAGACCAGGTTTCCCCCTTTCATCTGCCCCACCTTGCCATGAAGTTCAAAAGAGGGAGAGTTGATGAGAGATGGAGAGTTGAGAAGTTTTTTGAAACTCTTCTGTATTAAGTATGGATTTTCCTCCCAGTCCTCTGCCAACTTCAAAAAGCCCTACACTACCCCTAGCAAGTGGCTCTTTCTCCCCAGCTTGAAACACCATCGAGAAAGGATATGTCACAGAATTCCTTATACACCCTTTTGAAATCATTCCTTTTGTTTTGTTCAGTGGAGAAGGGGCGCCAGGGGGCACCAACCTCCAGGGAAGTCACCCGATGAACTCAGGCAAGTTCTTGACTTCTCCCCTCCTGCCAAACCCAAGCCAGGACCCTTACCTCCCTACCTGGCTCTTAGGCTCCTGACTGCTTCCCTCAGCAGGGCCTCCCCAGGCCTGCGATCACATGCTCACTCATCATTTATGAACCCGAGCATCATATCTCCTCCTGGGTAACCTTCAGTCTCCTTGAGAGAACAGCTCATCTCTGGAGCCTCCCACTTCTTGCCTACTGAGGTCATTTGGTGAGGCCCATTCAGCAAAACCCTATTTTCATTAGCAGGGATGAAAAATGCCTATACCACAACAAGGTGATCAGTTTGGATCAAGGCACTAGACACAGTGTTCCCGATTAGTCCAGTTCCAGTTCTTCTCGCAGAGGAACTGGGTTTCTCCTACACTGGAGTAGGAACCCCCGGATTGAGCCAAAAGGCAAAGTCACGGGACCCGCAACTGAAAAAGAATAAGGAGTGGGAAATTTCAAAGCAGAGATGCGATAGCTGGATTGTTTCCCAATATTTTTTTTTTTTTGAGGGTAATTACAGAGAGCAAAATGAACAGATCTGAAGTGTGTGGTTCAATGAATTTAACAAATCTATGCACCAGTGTCACTGACGCCCCATGGTCCTGGAAAGTTCCCTTATGCCGCTTTCCAATCAATTCCATCCTTCTCCTCCAGAGACAACCACAGTTGATTTCTATCCCCATAGTAACATGGATTTAGACTGGGTGGACCTGAGATCTGTAACTTTGGTCTTTGGTCATCTAGGCAAGTCAGCTTGAGAGTCTCATCAGCAGCTGAGATGTCTTTACTCCCTTAGCATTGAGAAGGGTCCTGCCTGAGTCCCTAGTGCTTGGCTCTGCTGTCCCCAATATGCCACCTAACCCCAGTAACCCCCAGGGTTACTCTCTGAGCCACAGCCCTCCTCCCAGCCAAAGAGTGTAGCATCAGTGTCCCAGGTAAGTGGCGAAAGCTCTTGGTAACCCGGATCGTGCATGCTTTGTTGATTAATATCTGGAAGTGCAATGCACAGAGCCACAGCATGTCAAGCAGCATGTTGATTTTTCTTAAAGCATGGCACAAAAGGGAGACATTCCTTTTGTGCATTTCCTTTTAGAAATGAAGGATTCCATGACCACCTTCTTCCAGGCTTCTAGCCATCAAGATGGCCACAGAGCTGAAATGATTAGTCAGGGTGGAGGGTGGACTTTTGTGAACCCAGTCCATGAAATTGAAGGTTCCTGATCCTCTTGGGTTAACTTTGCCAAATGTCTCAAAGGTGAAAAGCACTCTGTCTGTATGCAAAGCTTTGGTGTCTCTGGAATGCACCTTCTGCAGTTCAGTTCTTAATCACTGTGTATTTTTTCACTTGGACAAAGGCTGCCTGCTAATAGCATTTTCAACCACCTTCAGCTGCTTTGCTCAGCTACGACAAGGCCTCGGGCTGAGCTGGCTGCCCTTCCTGGCACCATGATCCATTCCCAACCGACCAGCGCTGGGGAACATCACACATTCACACCCTGAAAAAATGGCTTCCCCCGTAACTATGCAAGATGCCGGGCGGAAATAGAATTACCACACTCCCCTTCCTAAGAGCTTCCTACAGCATCATCCGATTAAGGCAGGGAAGGGGGCGAAGAAGAGGGAGGAAAAGAGCCCGAGAGCATGCAGGGCAGGAGCTCTCTTCTCTCTGGACAGAGCAGGTAGCTCAGGGGCTCCCAGCAAGCCCCTAGCAGCATAGACCTGGGGGCAGCTCATCTCTGAACACAGGTAGCCTCTGCTGTCAGATTTCACTTTGATCCCTGAAAATTACAGGAGCCTCAGCTCTTCAGAAGAGAGGCAGCTGCTGAGCCAGTGTGATTGCAGGCTTTCCTTCCCAAAACCCAAGGCCAGGCATCTAGCCATGCCTGCGTCCTGCATGAATAACCACCTTCCAGCCCCACCCGGGAGGTCACTGAGTAGCGGACAGATTGCAGTTGGACTGAGCTGCCCCCTGAGGGGACCTGAAACCTCACGACCTCCTTTAGCAACAGAACTGGCATTTGAAAAATGTGTGTGTGCAGGGATGGGGGGAGGGAGACAAAAATGCCAAGGAACACCACCTGGATTGCTGAGAGGCTGGGAACAATCTCAGGGCAAGTTCTCTAGGCTGGCCTCTGAAGTCTTGAGAAATGGAAGCAAACTGGGGGCAAGGGGAGGGGCAGGCTTTGACAGCCGGCCACAGGGCCCTGGAGTCAGAGCTATGAGGCTGAGCTCCAGGACTCAAGCAGGAAGAGATTAATTAGCGCCTCCAAGCCCACCCCAGCCCCTTCTACAGAACAGGGAGGGGTGGAGGGTGGAGGACCTCGGGCCCAAAGGCACCTCAAACAGATGGACAGTTCCATAATAATCCAGATATAGAATCTTCAACCCACAGCCCCCTCTCCAGCCAAAATGACCTCACTAATGAGGAAGAAGCCATAATGAGGGTTTGGATGTCTGGTAAACCTCACCTTCTTTGTTTCTGGGCTCTTAACATACACGCTAGCAATAGACCGTTATTCAGGAGCTTTAGTGATTTTTTTTTTCCACATACGCCAGCTCAATCCGAGCCCGAATACCATGTATGGCAAAGCCAAAACATATATATTTGGTGACACAAGATGTGATTTGTTGCCCTGGTGGAAAAGGGACAGAAGGAGAAGGGGAGGAGCCAATATTTGGGGTGTGGTTACTGCAGCAATAAGGGGCACCGAGAGGCAAGCAAAATCCTGCAGTGCCTTTCACATGAGCAGGGATGGACATGGGTGAAGGGGCTGGGGGAGGTTTGTTACAACTCTCGGACCAGGAGGCCCCTAGACTCATCAGCTCCACATTTCCCCCGAGGACCTCACACACGTCCCCACACTTGCTGCCTTCAGGCCTGCATCAAGAAGGCACAGTCCCAGGTGAACCAAGAGGATGACAAATGCCTCGAGCTCCATCTAAGAAAGGGCAGTCAAGGAGAGCACCAGCCATGTGTGCGCCTTAGAATCCAGGGGCTGGAGCAAGTCCTTGAAGGGCAGCCTCTGCCAGCTGTGAGCTCTTGTCCCACCTAACCCACTCTACACAGGGAAATAGCCACCCTGCTTTTAGTGATTTGCAAAGACTGGCACTGGAACCTTCTAGGATTAAAAAAATCTGATTAAAAAATCCTTACCCTGGTATAAATGTAGCCTGCTGCAGGCTAAGTTTAGTGTATTTGAAGATTCAGATAAGGGGGGAGATTTTGTGTGTGTGTGTGTGTGTGTGTGTGTGTGTGTGTGCGCGCGCGCGCGCGCACATGTGTTTAAAATTGGGGAGAAAAAAATGAAGTTTTGTCTCACTAGTGAAAATGCAGGGTGAAATAAAAGGGGAAGAAGAGCTAGGGGATGTCTATGCAGACTTTCCAACAGCTCCCGAGGGCAGTTCCATTTCTGGACAAGGTCCCGTGCATGCCACTGGAATTCTCAAAGTCAGGCTGGCACGTCCCTCTATGGAGAGCTAAGCCAGATGACACATTGTCTTGCATCCAGCAAACTCACAGCCCTTGTTCATTTACTAGATACACCCATTATCCATCAATTCATCAATCAGCCGGTTTATTGAGTACTCTACCAGGCTTCACAAACCTGATCAATTTTTTTAATTACATCCAGCTTGCACTCAGCCAAGCCCAGTAAACAAGATGAGCCCTCACACCCCTCTTGGAAATGAACATGAGGGGCCGCTGGCCTTGCAGTCCCTCACTACCAAACACCACAGCCCATGCTGATGAGGACCATGTGCTCCCCTTTGCAGATGGCGATGGTTTAGCTGACTGGCTGTCAACAATAGCATGGGTTTTGAGTATTTTCTCAGACACAGTGATCAGTCTGCTCGGGTCCAGCCACACTCTCCTCTAGAGCCCTGTCCAATGTTCTGGATTTCTTTAGAGGGTGAGCAGGGAATGGGCACAGGCTGCGTCAAGGGAAATAAGCAAAACGAGACTCACTCATCCTCCTCATCCATCCTCGTGGTGCCCGATCCCACATCAGAGGCTCCTCGGCCACCTCCTCCCAGGCACAGGAGTCACTGGCCTCTCTCAAGATCTCAGTGCCTCATGCACCAGGCCTCATGGTCCAGTTCAGTTTTTTCATTTTCAAGAACTGCTACATGGCAAGTGAAGGGCTTATAGATGTCCCGATGTGGAGTCATCAAACTCAGCCCCTGGGTACCACACACAGAGAGCCAGGAACACAGGACATGGCAGGAGCGTGCTGCCCTGGGGCCTGTGGTGGCACCCGTTCGCCAGCCCAGGCTCCCAGCCTTGGCGCAGGCCCCTATATTTCCACAGTCCTAGAACCTGTCATCAAGAGGTCACCACACCTGTGTGTCTCTCCCGGGGAGGGCTCAATCCTGCCTTTCAGACAGGATCCTACGTCTCCTGCATTCTTAAGACGAGTTCATTCATTAGCTTCTAGTTACCCAAATCCTTCACCATCACCTGTGTGGGTCAACCCACCCTCCCTGATCCTACTACTCCTCAGTCCACCTTTTCCTTCCTCGCTTGAATGAAATCAAGTTCAGGGGCAGCCCACAAGCATTAAGAGACACTCTACCTAAAGAGTGAAAATGCCTCGTTTGGGGTAAGTAAAATTCCCACACCCCAAAAAGAGGACCAGCAACACACCTTCACTCCCCACCCCGTGCCCCAGAGCCCTAGTTGTTCCAACTGTCTGCGGTCAAGGCCCCGAACCCAGAGATCAGCAGGGTCCGTTAGCTAAGTCGTTTGGCCTTCGGGGCTCGTGCAGCAATTACTTCACCTGTCTGGCTCTCTGTCTCGGTCTCTGTCCGTGTGTGTGTGTGTGTGTGTGTGTGTGTGTGTGTGTGTGTGTGTGTGTGTGCGCGCGCGCGCGCGCGCGTGCGTGTGCGTGTGGTGCGTGTGCGTGCGTGCGCGCGGTGTGCATGAGCGTGCGCGCCTGTGCGTGCCAACTCTGTCGCCTGTCTCTGCAGGGAAAGTCGCTGGCGGGCAAGCGCCTCACCGGCCTGATGCAGTCCTCCTGACGGTTCCCGCCGCAGGGCCCGGGCCCGACGACCCCACGGGCAGGCGGCGGCGCTCCACCTCCGCGGACAGAGTCTCCCTACGGGGAGACCTGGTCACTGTGAAAGAGAAGGAGTGAGGGCGAGGACGGGCGGCAGAGGGGGGCCCCGGTGGGTGACCGGGGACACCAGAGAGAACAGGCCCACAGAGCCCGGGGTCGGCCCTGTTTACAACCCTCTCTTCCTTGTACAGTTGTGCGCCGACACCCCGTTCCCGAGGAGGTCCCGGGCCCTAACTCGTTCGGAGCACACCACCTCGTGGGGCTCCTGTCGTGACTACCACTTGAGATTCTAATCTTGTTCCCGCCACTCTTCCCTCTGTCTGGGGGATCACGCCTTCCGGCACACGCGAGAGGGACCGGCTGGCCCCGAGCACATCCAGTGTTACGCCCCGCCTCCCCCTCCCCCCCCGTCTGGCTCTGGGGCACCCACCACACCCCCGTAGTGATGGCCACCGTGTCCCGACGGCCCCCTGCCTCGCCCCGAGTCTATGTAAGGCCCCCCCGCGCCACACGTCCCCGTCGTGGCGACCGTGCTGAGCAACCTCGCGGATTGCCTCAGTTCTGCCAGCGCCCTGGAGGCCGGCTTTCCAAGAGGTCCCCACGGGCGCAGGGCTGCCCTCTGGTCCTGTCACATGCCTCAAGGGTCCCACACCAGAGGAAGCACCGGCGTCCCTGAAAGAGCTTGTAGCTTGACAGCGGTGGAGGTTCTGACCATCTTTTAAAACATTTATTACTTCCTAACTCATTCTGTTTTTGCCCCCTTCTCCTTGGCTTGTTCCCTCGTGTTTTACTCAAAATAAACATGGCCATGAACGCAGGGGCCCCTGGGATCCTCCCCTCCGGCAGCCCCGGTGGAAGCTGGGAGAGTTCCCGGCCCCGGGGTTGGGGGGAGGTGGCTGAGTCGTCCCGCTGGCAGCTGGGGCCCACCCTGTGGCATCCTGATGGGCCCCTGGCTGGGCCAGGTCTCAGTTGTGTCTGGAGTTGGGGCTGAACCTGCGACAGAGGGCCTAGGCCAGAGCCAGATGCTTCTCGGACAGCCCAGCAAAGGCAAGGCGAAACAGAGTCGGTCCTCAAGGGAAAAAAGCAGACACAAAGCAAAACCTGCAAAAAAAAACCACTTGTGCTCCCTTCATGTGTATGTCAAAATGACTATCTGCCAATTGGCCGTGAGGTAATATATGTAACACACTGAATCAGGTGCCTGGCGCGTAGTAGGTGCTCAGCAAATGGTAGCTATTACTCTCCTCATTGTCACTGTCACCATTGTGACGCCCGTGAGCCCTCAGGCGGAGCGGTATTAAGCAACATGTTTTTGAACTCGGACACTCACTTCACCTGCTAGAACTAGCCTCCTTCGATCTATTTTTGGCCATAGGTGAAAATTTTCTCTGGGGAGTGTATAAACAGCAAACATAGAAGCAAAAAAAAAAAAAAAAAAAAAGTGATCACTGGTATTTCTTTACTCATGTAGGCAAATTCACCAGCTGGTGACCAAAGGCTCATAAGCTTGTTTGCAGACCCTGCCTCCTGGGTGCTTCCATGACCATCTTTACAGCCCCATGTCTGTGCCATTGTATGTCTGATTCCACGGGCCCTATCCCCATGGCACCAGCCTTCCATTCTTCACAGCAGGGCCACTGTGGGCATTAGGAGACTTGGCTAGGGTGGCACCCTTGTGGGTTTTGACCACTATGCCTCAGTTTCCCCCACTGGTGGTAGTTGCTCTCTCTGCCAGGTACAGTAGCTAGTAGATGACATGTGTTGGGTCCTCAGGTTGTCTCCAGCAGTGGCAATATAGACCCGGATTCCCATCAGGCACTCCCGCACCCTGGTTCCACATAACCTCAGCATGGGTCCTGGCCCTTGTAGATACTCGGTAACTACTTGATGAGTAAGTGAATGAGAGGAAGCCCTATTCCACGTTATGGGGTCTTTGGACTCCTCTCCTTGTCCCACCCATTTTTATCTCCTTGCTTTTCACACAGGGCTCCTTTCTCAGAACCAAAATGCAGCCCAAGCTTTTCTGCAACCAACATCGCCCCAAAGAAGCTCCTCTCTGTCAAGGGTCCACAAGCTGTGTTGACATTGAGGCACAGGGTATGTGGACAGAGGATGTTCTAGAAAAGGCCCGGCTGCCTCTTGCCCTTCCCCATGGGCTGCGGACAGGGCAGGGTTGGCTTCCCCAGTCCTCCTGGCCTCTGCTTCCGAGCGATACTGGCCGACACGTGGCCAGCCCTGGGGGTCCTCAGAAGGCCCACCCAGAGCCAGGTGGACTGTACCCCTGAGATGGTGCAGGCTGAAGGTTTCCAAACACCCCTGGGGACATCCGGAGGGAAGGGCGGGCCAGCAGGCTCAATAGAGGTAAGGGTGTTCCGGATGCATTCAGACCCAGAGCAATAAACCCCATCACCCCATCTCCCAAGCAGGCATGCTCAGTCTTGTGACCACCACATGCTCCCCCGTAGATCAAGCCAAGCAACGCGGGGGGTGGAGGGTGCGGTTGCTCTGCCCAGTTGGCTAGTCCAAGGCCAGTCTACTGTGCAGACCTTAGAATGCAAGCACACTTGGAAAATATGATCTTGGCTAGTTCCCCATTGGCCTGGTCTACACAGCCAAAACTTCAAACCGGATTAGACTTTTGAAGGCCGTTCCATAGCAAAGCAGGTCCCCCTGCTTCCGGAAGCTTCTTTAGCTCCCCTGACTGGGCACAGTCTCTGGACCTGGGACTCTTCCCGTTGAGAGCTCCCAGGACACAGATCATGCTGGCAGCCCCACAACCAAAGCTTCAGGGAAGACACAGAAGCAACCACCCAGCCAGCAAGTCAGACGCACGGGCGCCAGGCACTGGACATCGGACTGAGATCACCTTTGCCTCATGGGAAGAAGAAAACTTGGAGGCTGGCAAGTGCAGGTGCTCGGCAACAGCCGGAGGGCTCAGCCCAAGCAGCAGAACACTTTCGCTGGGGAGAGGGCTCCTTCCCTTCCAGAAAGTGATGCTTTGTTCTACTGTCAGGTGTGGCTGTCCCCCAGGGCAGTCAGGTGAGTGGTGCCCCTTGGCCCACCGAGGCTGAGGGGTCAGGTCCAGGCCAAACCCCCAGGGCCCTGCTCACCACTCCGAGTTGTTGCTGAGACCAGTGGACGTGTGGGGATGTGCTCCAGGCGTGCTTCTCCTGGCAGGATTGCTGGTGTGTTCAAACTACCTCACCAACAGGACACTGAACCAGGAGGCTGCCACCCAGCCGGCCTTTTGGCTATTGGTGGAAATTGATGTTCCTCCTAAAATGCACCCTTCCCATTGTGCTCCAAATGCATGGGCTTCAAAAGCCACCACTAAGAAGCCTTGCTCCACGCTGGAAAAGATAGCAGGCTCTTGGTCTTTGGACCTTGCAGAATATGTCGGAAGGAGATGTTCCAGCAAGGTCCAGGAGCTGGAAAGCCCTGGGGTTGGGGGGAGATAATGGGCCACCGGCTTCCAGCAGGGCTGGTCAAGCTGAGTATGTGGCATAGTTGAGTAGTGGTCAAATGAATCCCCCATAACTCACCCTGAGACCCTCTGAAAAGAGTTCTGTGCTATGGTCACGATGGCAAGGACAAATGCCAGCAGCCTCCTCATTAGTACCACCCAGTGATAAGGCCTCCCCTGGGCACGACCCAGGGGCCATCAAGTAGCAAAGTAGCAAATGTAGCAATAAGGGGCTTGGGGCCTTAAAGGGACGGGGTCCAAATGATCTGGTCTTGGCCCTCTCCCCAGTCCCAAGGAGGGCTCAGAGCCAGCTGCTGTCACCTGCCCAGGGAGGGCTCCTGGTCTATATACTATGCTCACTCACAGCATGAACACAGACACGTCGGAATGGCCTTCTCATAGTGCATGTGGTTCTCATTAGTTTATTTTTCTGGAATTTGGGGTTTGGGACCCCAGAACCAAACATGCTGGTACAGTCTAAAAATAAATGACTTGAACCCACTTAATCCACCTAAGTCTGTGTGGCTCCTTGGTTTGCGGGTTTATTGGGCAGGATTTACTGTTAGAAAAAAAAAAGTACCACCTCTCTTCCTTCCCCACTCCCCACCAGCCCCATTAATCACTCACACACACACACACACACACACACACACACACACACACACACACACACACACACACTCTGTTTCCATTTCTCTCCCTAGCAGAAAGCTCAGGAAAGCCAGATCTCTGGGGTATGGGACTCATCCTGGCAGGTTGGGACAATGATGTCACCGGAAGGCTAGAGCCCCAGACTCTGCCAAGTTCTCCTTGGCTGCATGGCCCCTATGCTCCCTTGTTTGTGCTCAGCCACAAAACCCAGTGGCCTGATGAACATCAGCAGTGGCCAGACACCACTCTGATGCCCTTAAATAAAGTCCCAAGATTGAAGTCTGCTGCATACAGATGATGCTCCTTATAGGGAGCCTCGGTTTCCTAAGCGTCAATCCCATCTCCCACTAATACTGAAGCAGCAGGGTTCTGAGAGCCTGGAAGTCAGGTTGACAAGAGGAGGACAAGAATGAGAGAAAAAGGAGCCACACACTGCTGCAATCTCCCCATTAGCAACAAGGCTGGTACCTAGCAGCTCGCTTCGGTGGCAGAAAATTTGCTTCTGAAAACAGGAGTGATCTTAGAGCCATGGGAATGGGTCCTCAGTCACACCTGCATGGGAACCAACTTGTCTCCCAACCCCTGGGCCACCTCCCAGAGCGGGACTTCCTGCCCCATACAGTCAAGACCAAATCCACATCAGCCCCAGCACCTGAATTGTCAAGTCTGTAGTATATCCCGCTGTCGGGTCTTGGCCCACCACGAGAAAGCCTGGCTTCCCTGTCCTCCCGGATCAAGGCCACCACCTCCAGGGAACCCAGAACTCCTCCCAGAACCCAGCAGAGCCACCTGGCTTATTTCCAGAATCTTCCCTTAACAAGCCATCACTGTCTAGGTATCCTGATCTGCTCGGGTCCAGGGTGGAGGAGGGAATTGGGGCTGCCAGTTATAACATGAAGAGCTGTGCCCACCTAGGAATGTCTGTGATCCACCCTGCAATCCTCTCTTCCCCACCCCCTTTTGGGGACTTCTGATGCAAAGGGCATTGAGGTTATCCCTTCCCTTGGTGCCAGCTTCCAATTGCTCATTAGTCCCAGCTTCCAGGGGATCAACAAGCCATCTCCTAGGACCTTTTCTGGGATGTGGCAGCCTCCAAACTCTGTGGCTTGGAGAAGTATCCAGGAGGCCCTCTGAGGGGCATGTCCCCCACTGGGCCACAGAGTTCTGATGGCATGCTTTCCCTCAGTCTGCCTTCCTGAGCAGAAGCACCCACATGATCTGATCTCCTGGCTTCCCTTACTGGGACTTCCAGTGCATGCAGCTGGACCCCTTTCCCTGTACCCAGCCCCTCAGCACCCACTGTGGGGTCACAGGGTCTGTGCCTGACCCCGTACACCAAGGGGCAGGGCTCCCTGGCCAAGGAGAAGCTACAGGGGGTGGCTTGTTCTAAAGGGGCTCAGGGTGGGGCATGTAGCTCGGCACGAGCTCCATCAGGAACAGAGTTCTCTGTTATGCTCCTTCTCCCTTAAACTGTGGGCTGTATCACCCCAGGACCCTGGAGTTAACCTGGTCAGGTCTGGCTTCTTTCAGCGGACAAAAGAGAGAAACAGCCCCTGATTGCAGAGGCTGAGCCACACATCCTCGCTTTTAGTGTTAGTTCCCTTTTTGTAAAACAGGGATAAGAATTTTAAAATCTTGGGGTACCTGGATGGCTCAGTGGCTCAGTCGGTTGAGTGTCTTCCTTCAGCTCAGGTCATGGTCCTAGGATCCTGAGGTCGAGTCCTGCGTCAGGCTCCTTGTGCAACAGGGAGCCTGCTTCTCCCTCTCCCTCTGTGTGTGCTCTCTCTCTCTTTCTCTGACAAATAAAATCTTTTTAAAAAAAATAAGTTTACAATTTAATGGCTGTCGTGAATGAGATGTGCCTGGCACATAGTACATGCCCATGAAATGGGAGCTGGTATTAGCTATTTATTGCTGAATCTGAGAGAGGCGCTGAGAGGTGGTGAAGGTGGAGCATGTTTGCTTTCCCCACATCCTGGACCCAGACAGATGGACAGACGGATGGTTGGCTCTTCCTGCCATCAGGGAAGCTGTCGCTTATTGGCCTGTGCAGGTAGCAGTGCAGCCCTGCCTGTGTCAAGCCTCTTGCTCTCTGCTTCCTAGCTGGGACCTGCTTCTCTCGCTGTGTGTCACTTGGATGGTCTCAGCGATCCCACGTTAGGCCTCAGTAAGTAGCAGAGCAGAGGGCTGGGGGACTCCTCCCTCAGACCCTGGATGGAAAATGGAAGCAGAAGCCCACCTTCTCTGTCTAGATTCCCACCCGCCTGACAGGCCTCCATGGCTGTTTCTTTGGGATTTAGATTCTGAGCTCCTGTTCAGAAATATTCCATTTCAGGCCAATGATTCAGACCTCAGACCTAGGACACGCGGCTGGGCAAGGCCTGTCCTCTGAGAATGTTCAGCATGCACACGGACACATGTATGTCCGTGGAGGGACTGGCCTTGTTCTGAAAATGGCCAAACAAATGAAGCCTGTTTTTCTTCCTTTGCCCATTACATCACAGAAAGACTGTTTTGAGTTGTTGAAGAATAGGAAGAATCAGGGAAAGGAAGTTTTAAAATGAGATGAGGCCCAGGGCATCTCTTCCTGCTGCCCTGTCCCGGACTGCCCTGCCCGTGAGTGTACCTTCGGTGGAGAACCTGTGAGACCTGGCAGAGAGGGACCTTAGAGAATTTCAAGTTACATAGTGAGTGTGTGTGTGTGTGTGTGTGTGTGTGTGTGTGCGTGTGGTTCATATTTTTGTGGGGTTGTTTTTAAGATTTTATTTATTTGAGAGAGAGACAGCACAGGAGAGAGTGCAAGGGGGGAGTGGGGAAGGAGCAGAGGGAGAAGGAGCAGACTCTCCCCCAAGCCCCGAAGCCCCACGCGGGGCTTGACCCCAGGGTCACCTGAGCCGAAGGCAGATGCTTAACCCACTGAGCCACCCAGGGGCCTGCATTTTTGTGTTTATTGAAGTATAATTTACCTACAGTAAAATTCACTCTTTTTAGATACAGCATTATAAATTTTGACCAACTTACACAATGATGTAACTAACCACCATCAAAAGTCAGGATAGAGAGCTTTATAGTTAATCCCCTCTCCTCACTCACCTGCTCCTGGCAACCATGGATCTGTTTTCTGACCCCATAGTTCTGCCTTTTTCAGAAAGCCACATAATGGGAATCATACAGTATGTGGCCTTTTGAGTCTAGCTCCTCTCACTTAGCACAATGCCCATTGTTGCATATATCAGTGGAACATTCCTTGATGTTTTGTTTTTAAGCATAAAGAAACAGGCCCAGAGGGGCAAGGCAGAGAGGAGTTAGAGGAGCAGGGCCTGGAGTCCAGGTGCCCCCACTCCCAGTCACCCCACAGCCTCACTGGCCACAACTTCTTCAGGAAACAGTCCTTCTTAAGCCCCCCAAATCCATGAGCTCCTGTCTGAGAGGGCACATGAGGACAAAACCTGCACACTGAAGAGAATGCATGATTATTCGTCTACCAGAAGCTACTCCCTTGGAAGCAAAGGGAAGCAATGGTGCATATCAGAGTGAATCTTTATTTATTCAGTTAGCAAGTAGGGCTTTGTAGACCACTACCAATAACTCTGGGACTTTCCCAGTCTTTTTCCAAATAGATCAACACAGAATAGTGAAGTGATAAGCTATACCTGGAAGCAAAGTGTGGGAACAGACCCCAGGGACATAGGGATCTAGGGTAGAGTGGTACAGCCATGAAACCCAGGCCATGAGGAAGAGATGACCTGGGGTTCTCTTGGTTAGAGACCTCAAAATCCAAAAGTTCCAAATAACTGAAGGTTTATAAGCATCATTATGAATTCATGAATTTAAATATATTTGATATATTTCAATCTATCACATTTATTATCTTTACTGACATCCAAAGTGTCCCATTTGGGGTGAGTAAGAGCCTCTTCAAGTTGGCTCCTGAGTCCTGTAGATATGACCTTAGAGGTCTTTGATAGCTTTGTTACATATGATATGGTCAAATAATCCAGAATCATCTTGTACATTTCCTGTCTCATACCTAAGTTCTATGTGAATGAATGTCTAATGAATGCTTGGCCATAATGCCAGGGGGTCCTGTGATAGACTATGCCTATGAGAGTGGAGTCTCGCATGCCTGCAGACTATTAGAATTAAAAATTCCCTTAACAATCAACTAGCCCAGGGTCCTCATTCTACAGAAAAGGAAACAGAGGCCCAGAAACATGAAGTGACTTACATAAGGTTACACAGGGCTATGGATTTAAAAACTAGGCCTCCAGAATCTTGATCCCTTGTGCTTCCCATAGACTTATCTCTACCTACATGCCCTCAATCCATCCACTCAGGCCCTTCCCTCAGGCCCCATCTCAGCCTTAGCTGCGTGTGCTGGAAAGTCGACGTAGAAAGTGAATGTATCCAATTTCAAAACTTACTATAAAGTTACAATAACCAATACAGTGTGGTACTGGTATAAGGATAGGCATACAGGTCAATGGAATAGAATTGAGAGTCTAAAAATAGATCCATACATTATGGTCAATTGCTTTTTAACAAGATTATCAAAACAATTTCAGTGGGAGAAAGAATTGTCTTTTCAACAAATGGTGCTGGAACAACTAAATAAGGTTGAAGAATGAAGTTGGGCCCCTGCATCACACCATATAAAAATGAATTCAAAATGAATCAAAGATATTAATACTGTAAAATTCCTAGAAGAAAATATAGAGACAAATCTTCGTAACCTTGGGATAGGCAATAGTTTCTAATATATAACACCAAAAATACAAACAACAACAACAACTAGGAAATTGGGCTTCATCAAAATTAAAAACTTCTGTGCTTCAAAGGATACCATCAAGTAAGTGAAAAGACAATCCCTAGATTGGCAGAAAATATTTGAGAATTATACAACTGACAGGTAATTATATCTATAGTCTATATCTCTTAAAACTCAACAATAAAACGACAACACAAATAAAAGATGGGCAAAGATTTATATAGACATTTCTTCAAAGAAAATATGCTCAAAAAAACACATGAAAAGATGCTCAACACCATAAATCACCAGGGAAATGCAAACCAAAAACACAATGAGATACCACGTCACATCCACTGGGTAGGCTATAACCAAAGAGACAGATAATAACAAGTGTTGGTGAGGATGTGGAGAAACTGGAGTTCTCATACACTGCTGGTGGGGATGTAAAATGGTGCAGCCACTTTGGAAAACATTTTGGCATTTCTTCAAAAGGTTAAACATGGAACTGCCATATGACCCAGCTATCCCACTCCTAAGTATACACCCAGAAAAAATGAAAACATATGACCATACCAAAAGTGGACACTATTATTTATAGCATTATTCATAATAACCAAAAATGGATATAATCCAAATGTCTGTCAACTGATAAATGAGTACGCAAAATATGATATATCCATATAATGGAATATTATTTGGCCACAAAGAGGAATGAAGTACTGATACATAGTACAACATAGATGAGCCTTGAAAACATACTAAGTGAAAGAAGCTAGTCACAAAGGACCATATATTGTATGATTCCATTTATTTGCAATGTGCAAAAAAGGCCAATCTATAGATACAGGAAGTGGATTAGTGATTGCCTACGGCTAGGTAGGGTGGGCTGGTAGAGGGGGCAGAAAAGTCATTGCTAATGGCTATGGGATTTCTTTCAGGGGTGATGAAAATGTTCTAAAATGGATTGTGGTGATGTGGCACTACTCTATGAATATACTAAAAAACACTGACTTGTACACTTTAAATGAGTAAATTGTATGGTACCTGAATCACATTCCAGTAAAGGAGAGAGAGAGAGAGAATGGGAGAGCAGGAGGGGGGAGGAGAGGAGGGATGGAAGGAGGACAAAGAGGAGGAGGAAAGGAAGGAGGGAGGGGGAAGGGGAGGGAGATGAGACAGCTAGAGACCAGAAAGAAAGCCAAGCCTGTTTTTCTAAGTCACCAAGAGAGCAGAGCTGGTCCCCAGACAGCGGGTGGAGGGAGACACAGAGGACTTTGAAATCCTACCCTGTTGCAAAGACCGGGTCAACAGGTACCAGGTCATCCCAGAGCCAGTGGTCTGTTTCAACGGTCTCTGCCTGCTCTAGGAAATCAAGCCCCTGAGCCCCGCCTTATAAGGAACTAATTAGGTGGGTTAGTGGTCTGTTGGTTAAGAGATCCACTCAACCCACTCTCCTGCATCCAATACAAGCCTTGTTTCCCAAAGCTTTAAGCCCTAGGGACATTCAAGCTGTAAGAGAAAATGCCCTGGATGGAGTCACAAGACTCTGGTTCTAGTCTTGGATCTGACACCATTAGCTGTGTGGCTTTAGGCAGCTCATGGTACCTCAGGCCACCTGAGGCAAATGTTGAAAATAAAGAATGCCAAGCCCCATCTCCAGAGGTTCCAAATCAGGAGGTTTGAGCAGGACCCCAGGAATCCCCACTTTTAGTAAGTAATCCCATCTGCACAGCAAAGGAAACCATCAACAAGATGAAAAGGCAACCTACTGAATGGGAGAAGATATTTGCAAACCATAAGAGGTTAGTATCCAAAATATACAAAGAACTCATACAGCTCAACAACAACAAAAAAATCCAATTTAAAAATGGACAGAGGAACTGAACACACATTTTTCCAAAGAAGATATACAAATGGCCAGGAAGTACATGAAAAGGTGCTCAACATCACTAATCATAGGAAAATGCAAATCAAACCCACAATAAGATATCAGCTCACACCTGTTAGAATGGCTATTATCAAAAAGATAAGAGATAACATATGTTGGTGAGGAGGTGGAGAAAAAGGAACATTTGTGCACTGTTTGTGGGAATGTAAATTGGTGCAACCACCACAAAAAACAGTATAGGTCTACCTCAGGAAACTGAAAATAGAACTCCTATATGATCCAGCAATTCCACTTCAGGGTATAGATCTAAAGGAAATGAAATCATTGTCTTGAAGAGACATCTGCACCTCCATGTTCACTGCAGCATTATTCACAACAGGCAAGACATGGAAACAACCTATGTGTCCGTTAATGGATGAACAGATGAAGAAAATGTGGAAAGAAAGGGAATATGTAAAATAAATAATAATATAATAAAGAAAATATATATAAAACATTATTCAGCCATAAAAAGGAAGAAAATCTTGCCATTTGAGACAACATGGATGGACCTTGAGGACTGTATGCTAAGTGGAATAAGTCGACAGAAAGGACAAATACTGTATGATCTCACTTATATGTAGAGTCTAAAAAAAAAAAAAAAAAAAAAAACTCACAGAAACAGAGAACAGACTGGTGATTGCCAGAGGCAGGGATGCGAGATGGGGGAAATGGATGAAGGTGGTCAAAAAGTACAAACTTCCAGTTATAGGAAAAATAAATTCTGGGGAATCTACTGTATAGCACGGAGACTATAGTTAATAATACTGTACTGTATATTTGAAATTTGCTAGGACAGTAACTAAATTTATTGTGGTGATCATTTCACAATATATACATGTATCAAATCATTATGTTGTACACCTAAAGCTAATACAATGTGATATGTTAATTAAATCTCAATAAAACTGGAGAAAATGTAATCTTAGGTGATTCTGATAACACAGTCAGATGTGATCCACTGGACTAGATGTTTCCTATGGGTCTTTCAGCCTGAGAACTGTATGGGAAAGAGGGTTTGATTGAAGTTAAGAAAAGACATGTAACCCCTATCTGCTTCTCCAACCAAAGATGGAGGGTAAAGGCCTATGTGTTGCAGTCTGGCTATACCTAGAATTTCTTTAAACCAATTCCAACCCCCTCCACTGGTTCTCTGCTTGTCACCCTCACAAAGCAACCAGTCCTGGGTTCTCCTTCTGGAAGAAAGTTCCCTCACCCAGGGCTTAAGGATGCTTCATGTCTGCATGCACACACACATGCACACACAGTCATGCACACGCACATGACTATGAGCCAATCTATTGTTAAATGCTTCTATGCATGCAAGACTCTGCCAACATGAACCCACTAAGCCTGCAGATGAATCTATCAGGTCAGAAACAAAGGGAAAGCTTTGGGATCAAACCAAACAATAAATTACAAATTGGATCAGTGGCTCTTCCTCTAGTTCCACTGTGGAAGCACGTTATTAGCTCTCTGGACATGCTCAGTGGCTGGCAACATCCACACACATGACATCCACGAGGTTCCTCCCTGGTCAGGCATAAAGCAGAGGTGACCTTGACACTTCTCACTCCTAAGCCTTTAGCACCAAGGCTCGTGACTGCACTCAGGAGTCGGAGCTTTGGGCTGGAGAAAACCAACTTTCCCTTTGGCTTTCTCACATGGTGCCAGCTGGCAAGCCCACAGAACTTATGCCAGTTCACTCACACAGTGTTCTGGGCCGTTCCCCAGTTCCCTACTGCCCCTCCCACCCCCTCCACAACCCAGCCTCATGTTATGGCAGAACAGGAAAGACCACGGAGCGGTTGGCCTCACAGAGGAAGGAGGAACTGGCAGAAGGCAGGAGTGCATCCCTCCAAAGAAGATAGATGGGAATGAGGCAGGATTTGGTAACTGAGCTGACAAATAACCCAGGGGCCAGTTCTAATGGAAGGCACATCCTGGGACATTTAAGTCTATAAATATTTATTGACATTGGCCATATGACAGGTGTTGTGCTAGCTGCTAAGCTTATACAGTTGAGTAAAAGTGGTCCTTGTCCTCAAAGACCACACCTTCTAGTAGAAGGTACAGACACGTAACCAACCACCTGGGACACAGGGCAGAGGGGCACAGCTACACACAAAATGCAACTAATTCTACGTAGGAGGAAGACAGGGAAAGGGCGGCATGAAAATTTCTGACCTGTTTAGGAGCAGTGAGTGGACCCCATAAGTGGAGCATGCCAGCACATGGAGACCTGCAATGAGGGTGAAGGAAGAAGAAAGGTCAGAGCTGCAGACCACAGGGAGGCGTCACGATGGCTCAAACCAGGGCAGGGTCTGGCAGTGAAGAGGGGGAAAGAGGGGACAGACTCACGAGATGCTGGGGGAGAATATACAGCTCCATGGTAACTCGATGAATATGGGGCTGGACAGGGAGAGATGAATGAAGGAGGTTTCAGAAGACTCAAATCAGGATGGAAGAAGGCTGTGGGGTCAGTAGACCTAAGACCTGGCCCAAGGGGCATGAGGACAGAGCTGGCAGGCTGGGAGCAGACTTCCTGAGAATAAAGGCAGTGAGGGAGGGGAAAAGATAGGAGGTGGTGTTTGAAAGGGCATTTCAGACAGAGGTAGAGCCGTGTGGGTTGTGGCCATGGGGGTAGTGGAACTGGAGAGGAGGAGGCAGGCCAAAGTGGAGGAGGTGAGGGTCATCCCAGTGGATGTGGAGGCCATTGGGATGACAGCAGGAGGCAGAATGGAGGAAGAGCATAGGAGGTGGGGACAAGAGTCCTTATCCTAGCGGACTATGGAGAGGGGACCTGGAGGCCCATAGAGAGAGGACGGAGGGTAAGGATAGGGTGGACCACCCGCCGACGTTCCTCCTGACGCAGAAGGGCTCCTGGGCAGAGTTCACTGGTCAGTGGCCTAAGGACAGGAGTGAAGGGGATGGGCATGTGTGCCTCCAGCTTCATCCAGATTGCCCTCAGAAGTACAGCTGGGATGAAACTTCTTTCACCACCTCCATCACTTCTAGAAATAAAAGCCAGTCCCATTTGGAAGCCGATGCTGCATGTGGTGCTCTACACAGAGCTGAAGCCCAGGCCGGATGACTTCTTCTCCCACACCTCATTTTCATCGGCCCTGTTCCTCTGTGGGAAGAGGTCTAGGATGGCTGGAAGCTCCCCTTCCTGGTCTTCAAGGGCCATCTGGTGGGACCGCCTCTCTGGAAAGCAGTCTGACGACAGTATTCCTTTAATTTTTTAGTCATCAGACCCTTCTGTGGGGCTCGAGGTGAACTGGTTCTCACCAAATTCCAGTCTCCACTGAACACGGCCAAGGCAAGATTCTCCTTTGTTTGTGGCTCTCCTGTCACCTTTTTGCTTTCCTTTTCACTGATTTTATTCTTCCAACTTTTCTATTTAGGGCATTTCCTCCAAATCCTATAAAACCAGTTTAGATATGTCTCTGTTTGGCCACATAAAGGTGGGCACCCACACACGCAGGCCTGCCATGTATGGAGTTCCCAAGAACAAAGTGAGATCCTGTTGTTCTCTTCCCCAAAAAGTGCATACAGCGTCTTCACTGAATGGCATCATCCTGGAATCTGTAACAGAAATAAAATAAAGGATGATGATTTATAGCAGAAGGACCCAGGTCTCCAACACATTAAGGTCATTCCTTTAGTGAACCATTAAAGCAGCAGACAGGTTAGGGACAAATCTGGAAAGGTGTCCGAGGCCAAGTCTGTGCCCTTGAATAGTTCCCAGGAGTCTGCCCAGGGCACAGGCGCATAAATGAATATGGCTTCATGTGAAAAACACTAAAGTGAAAGGAATTATAAAGTATTTTGGAATTCTGGGAGACAGATTGGGAGAAACTACAGAAGATTGGTGATATTTGGACTGAGGCTAAGGGGTAAGTTGGCATCTGTCAAGGGGGACACTAATGAAAGGGATGCTGAGGATCTTTCAGGAAAGGAAATGATGTGGGCAAAAGCACAGGATTATAGAAGCCCCTGAGTGGACAGGGTATTACTTCTGAACAGGTAATCACTGCCCCTGGTCATCACTGTCATGTGCCACATATACCGTCTATCTCTAGCACACCATCAAAATTAGGCCAGAGAGAAGCCCTCTGGCTGGCTGGTTGCTACACGAGGTGGGAAGCCTGTCGTCCAAGTAACAAACCCAATTCAGAAAGCATTCCTACAGACCTACTAAGAGATTACGGAAGGGCAGGAGGTGGAAGAAATGTCCTGCCCCGATGCCCAGAGACACTATGGGGAAGCATATGGACCTTCACAGGCATCTCTCTTGGGTAGGCTTTCCTATGGCCCCAGGATAATGATATCCAGTGACAATGACCAGCCCCACCGATGTCCCAGAGACTCATCCCTTAGAGTGCTGGTTGCTCAGCACTAACCGAGGGCCACCAGAGACCAACAATGTACAGTCAGGGGCGCTGTCTCTGACCACAGAGTGCTCACAGTCTCGGGGCCCAGATGAGACCCATGCAGAGCAAGGAGCCAGCAAGCCCCCTGCAATGACATGCCCAACTGTAGCTGGTAGCAGTGATGCAGCCCCTCAGAAAGTAAAAGTCAGCTCCGTGTGGACTGAGCTCATCAGAGATGGGTGCAAGGAGCAGGTGGGTGGGGCATGAGCTGACCCATGGAGCTTGGGATCTGGACTCTAAGAGAGGGGACAAAGAACAAGCTGCAGGAGCACTGTCAGGCGACTCCCAAACCTGGACACCTGGGTCCTTAGAACTGGAAAACAACAACTTGCTGCTCACCTGTCCAGATTCTTAGCCATCACAAAAACCCTCCTGCAACCCCAACCATCCAGGCTCGTCACTAGCTGGCTGCTGTCAGGGCAGGAGAAAGGAACTGAATGGAAAGACTGTCCGGCAGACACAAATCCCTCTCCGAGCTGCCTCTCCTAACAGTAACACCTTTCTGAGAGACCAATATCCTAAATCTTAAAACATTTTGCCTTGGGACTCAGGGGACGACCCTTCCCCCGACCCTATATCTCAGCAAAAATGTCATCCCCACCAAGGGCAGCAGTTTTGCCCTGCAGGACAGAAGCAATCAGTCTCCATTCTCAGCATCCATATTCATGGCAATCGTTCGTGTTCTGACCTGTAGCCCTGTGTGGGATGTCAGCCTGGGAGCCAGGGCTGATGGTCCCCAGAAGTGCACTTCAGGAATTAGCCCACAGCCATCTGCCTCTCCTCCAAGTAACTCGGGCCCTGGGAGAAATAAACAGCTGTTGTCACTGCAGTCCCAGAGAAGCATGAAATAGGGCAAGGAGGAAGGGAGGTGGTAACTTGCAGAGCCAAGGCCGCTCCTGAGAGTGTTTGAAGGTTATTAGTGTGGCTATAATCAGGCCATTAGCCAAATGCAGGTGGAGAATGAAGTGGTTTTGAAATTGCTTTCCAGAGAAAGCAGGGTCTGTGTTGGTATAATCTATGCATGTGATCTCTTTCAAGTAGCTCTTCTGCTGCCTACATGACCAAGGGGCTAGGACTTGGGTCTCCAGCTAACCACAGTCAGAACTAGCCACCTCCCTGGCCCTTGAAAGGGGTCAGGGTGTGCCAGGGCGTGCCAGCCAAAGCCCTGCCCTCTACCTGTGCCACCTGCCCTGTGTGAGCGAGTGCAAGCCATCGAGTCCCCGTCTCACACTCCCAGTCCACGTCTGGAGCATAAATACCTCCTTTTAGTTCACGGGCAGCGGCCTCATTCTGCACCCCAGTGCAGGCAGTGTCTAGTGGCCGCGCCCGGTGTGGCCATCCCATCCCCTTCCGGCTTCCCAAGGGCATTCAACCGCAGGCTCATTTCTAAGAGCAGCTTCTTGATGAGAGAAGGGTCCTCAGAGTCCCTGTGGACGAAGCCTCTTGCCCAGCTCCTTCTTAGCCACTGAGCAGACCCAGGCCTCCTTCCGAGGCTGAAGAAGAGGAAAGGGTGTTCCCACTTGCTCCTCCTTGAGGTGCCACGCCATTGTTCATGGCGCCCCCAGCCATCCATTCCCTCGAGCCGAAAGCAGGAGACTCGTTCTTTCCTTCAGCCCCTCCACAACCAATCAGTGACAAGTTCTGTCCTTGGATCTCTTCCGCCACCCTCCTCCTTCCCACTCCATTCCAGTTGTTTCCCACCGCCACAGCCTAACCAGGCCGTCTGTGCGCAATTCAGCGGGAATCACGTGCCACACATTTCAGGTCTGACCCTCGGTCGCCTCCGATCCAGCCTTTCAGAGCTCTCGTTGTGCTTCCGGGCGGGCTCCCAACACCTCGTCTGCCCCGCGGCGTCTGGCGCCTGCGCGGCGGCCAGATGGAACCCGCTCGCGGCATGCTGGGAGCTCGGCTTTCTCTCACCAGCAGGCTTCACACAGGCTGCTGCCTCTTCCTGGGATGCTTTCCCTTCTCCTCCCTCCTCACTAAATCCCATTCCTCCTTCGGAGCTTAGCTCAGGTTCCACTGCTCTCCAGAAGCCTCCTCTGATCCCTCTTTCCCCCACATTTGGGATAAGGGCCCCCTTTTTATGGGCTTAATGCAGTATATTACCTGTACCTCTGTCTCCCCTGCCCGTCTGGGCTCCTCCCAGGCAAGGATGCTGTTGTAGTCAACTCTGGATCCCCTAGGCCTATTACAGCACATAACAGTTAAAAAGCATTTCAAAAGGATCAAATGGCTGAATTCATGAAAGAACAAATAACATAAGCCCCCAGTGACCCAATGGGACAATAGCTTGTTGAATAACTGGGGGTTGAGATAGCAGAACCCTGTGTGCAAATCATGCATGCAGAACTAGGGAATGTTTTCAAACAGAGTACCTTCAGCTTCACCGCCGAGACTTCCTTGCAGTTCCGACAGGTGTAATCCCCCTAGTCCCATCCAATCAAATGTGCTGACTCGTGGTTCTGTGAGTCTTATCACTGACCCAAGGAACAACATTTGTAATTGGCCCCTAGCGTAGCCTGACTAGGCGTTGGATGAATGACTTGGCCATACTGCAAGGACTAGGAGCATAAGCACAGCCTCCATCATCTGGTTCACCTACCATGGGAACTTTGATGCACCGGGATGTGCTTTTTCACCCCAGATTAGATAAAATAACTTTTGACGCACTTACCTACTCTCTTCAGAGTAGGTTGATGGGAGCAATGAAAGAACCCGGTCTTCTGGGCTGACATTTGCTGGTTTCATGAAAAAGTGAAGGGAGACCAATTGAATTACAACCCGATTCACAAAGTGGAAAACTGCTCTGTCTGGCTCAGCCTTCTTCTTGGGCCAGTTTTTCTGTCAATCCTCCTTGGTGCCTCAGCCCTCCCCTGGTCTCTTTCACAAGCTGGCAGATGTGTTTGATGCAATGCTGGCAAAATGACATACAGATGGTTACCCATATGGTGCCAGTTTGGATCTGACTCCTGGAGAAAATTCTGGAAGCCCACTGAGCTATGAAGGACACCCACCAACTTCCTGCACTAGGTCCAAAGCTGACTGCTCATGGGGACACAGGTGGGAAGCAGGTGTTTCACATAAATGGACTACCCTCTGCTAATCACCACCGATCAAGCCAGTGGTGCAGGGGAAAACAAAATGAGAAAGAATCATCATCCAAAAGGTGAAATGACTGGTGGCCAAGGAAGGGATGGTTTGGATTCACATAGCATAAATGGCCATATTTCAGGCAGACTTTGCTTGAGAGAATGCCAGAAACTTGGAGACAAAGGGTTTGAGGACTTCAGATTTAATTCCAGTTGATACAATATCTGGGGGTGCTCAGTCTAACAAATTCCATCTAATGAGTGTCCACAGCAGACAAAGAACAGATTCATTCAGCCAATTGTTCAATGTTTATTGAACACCTACCATGTGCCAGACGCTGTTCTGGACGCTAGGGACAGAAAGGTGAGCAATTTCCATAAGGACCCTCCATTTTAGAGACTTACATTCCAGTTGGGGGAGCACAGAGATACAAATAAGAATATGTCAGATAGCACTAAGTGCTACACAGGAAGGTAAAATAGAGTGATGTGATAACAAAGAAGTGGGTGGTACTTTAGATTGGGTGACTAAGAGGTCCTTTTGGAAAAGCTGACATTTGAAGCTACAGGCTGAATGACAAGGAGGAACCAGCTAACCACACAGGCATCAAGGGAATAACAAAAGCTAAAGCCCAAGGTGAGACAGATTGATGCTCAGCTAACCCCAGAACACTAATGACTCCCAAATTTACACTTGCAGCCTACACATTGATTTTGAAATTTAGTCTCACTCCCTGAAGTCTCAGGAAGTTCCAGCTCAACTTTTCCAAATGTGAACTCACGGTCTCCCTCCCAAACCACCTCCTCTTTCTGTATTCTACATATCAGTGAATGATGTCACTATCCACACTGCTCACAAACCAAGGGGCTGGACATCATTCGCTGCAGGTTTGGGTTTCCCGTGAAGCAGCCTCTTAGATGAAGATTAGCATAAGGAGGTGTGCTAGAAAGTGTTCTTGGGATGTCCACCTGTGGACAGGAAGGGAGGAAAGCAGGATTGGAAAAAGAAGATGTTGAGCTGCAGGGAAGTGTCAGCTAAGGCTTCAGCCAACTCCAAGGGGGCTCTGAATCTGTGATGGCCCTCAGAGTTGGGTCAAGGCAGGACAAGGGGCCTGGGCTGTGGATTTTGTACCCTGATGTCAATCCAACACTGAATGTAGGCTGTCCATGAAGGTGGTGTGGCCTTGGACAAGATAACTGTCTTCAGCCGAGGGCAATTCTCCCAGGGGTTGGGGGTGTAAGCCCTTCAGTCCTGAGGGAATCAGGGTAACACCTCAAAACATCTACTTCCCCCTTTGTTTCATTCCCACCATCCGATAGAGATGAGACCTGTCCTGGGTGTTGGGTGGGGGGAGTCTGACTTTTTTACATCTCTCCCACCTATCCTGTTCTCCCCTTCCATCTTGCACGAGCTCAAGTCTCAAAATTTCTCATCTGGACTAGCTCTTCAGCCAGGTCTCCCTGGCCCCCTCCAGTCTATACTCCACATGGTTGCCACGTGGCTGTCTTCTTTTTCTAAGACATAAATCTAAGCCCACTACTCTGCTGTTTAAAACTCTTCAGAAGCTATCTTCAGAATAAAATCTTAATTCTCTTCAGGATAAATCTAGATTTCAGATCACAGAATTTCAGATCCTTCACGACCTGACCCTGCCAATGCCTCTGTCCTTATCTCTCCCCATCCCCACCCCAGACTCTATGCTTTGGCCTTTCGGCATGAGTCCTGTGTTGCCTCAGTTTTCCTTTGCACATGTGGCTCTTTGGCCAGGAAAGCCTTTCCGATCTCCATCCTCTCTGGCTTTTGGGACTCATTGCAGTGCTCAGTCTTGAAACAATATAAACATCCAGCCCACTACCCCAATCCCACTAGGTCGTCTTGGCCTTGTCTCTATCCCAAAATTCACAGTTCTCTCCTAAGGACCTGATACCTTGTCCCCCTTCCCTGTGATTCAGCAAGATCCCTAAGAAAAGAGATTATATCATATTCTTTATAATATCCCAAATACTATCACAGTGCATGACACATAATAGGCACTCAGTAAATATTTGATGAATGAATCAATAGTCAACCCATGAGAATAAGAGAAGTTAGTAATGTTGTCTGGGTTTTTTTTTTAAGATTTTATTTATTTGAGAGCAAGAGAAACAGATAGCGAGAGAGAGCATGAGGAGGGAAGAGAAGGAGAAGCAGGCTCCCCACTGAGCAGGGAGCCCAACACGGGGCTCGATCACAGGACCCTGGGATCATGACCTGAGCCAAAGGCAGATGCTTAACCGACTGAGCCACTCAGGCGCCCCTGTCTAACTATTTAATACCAAAATGAGGTACTCTAAGGAGTTCATCTACCCAACAGGGATGTAATAGCCACAAGGAATGGAGAGAGTGAATCCTCATACCAAGGCAACAGCCTCCACAGAGTGTAAGGACTGTGTGCAGCCATGACAGCCCTTTATCCCTGAGCATGGTTCTAACATAAGCTGGGGGTCAGCCATGTCTATGTATTTCTGGTAAGCTGGTGGACGTGCCCATAAGAAGCCCACCATGACTCACCTAAATACTCATGCCAAACCCCTTCTCACATGCCTTCCTGCACTATAGAGACTGAGAACAGAAAACCACATCCATTTCCAGACCTCATGTGACCTACTTTCTACCAAGCAGACGCACCCATCAGATAGTCAGAAAGTGGAAATGAGTAACATGAGGTGGCAGTCATGTGCCATGAGATCAGAAGAGAGCTGTTTGGTTCTTGGTAGAAGCTGTGGTAGCAATTCTACTGCTGGGGCCCTGCCTCAGAAATAATGAAATGTATGCAGGTGGGCCCAGCAGTGGGCTTCTGCTCCAACAGTCAGGCGTTTCTCCTGGCTGGTCTCCTGACCTTTGGTAACATCATCCCCATACCTTATAATAAGTCCATTTATCCTTAAACTAGGATATGAATAGTACACCCATTTACAAGGAGGCCTGTGGATTGGAAAGTGTTCTTTCTGGGGGGGAGAAGCAGCCAGATGTGATGAACTTAACCCAGCAGCAGAGCCTCTGTCGTCAGAAGGATAATTCTGTCATTCACATGCATCTCCTGGCCCAGCCCACAAAGACTCCTATTGGAATCCCATTAAGAACAGGAGAACTGTCAGTGAAAATAGAAAGAACTGTCGACTAACACTATGTACAACACTGAGTCACAGTCAGCCCTGCTTAGCCACTCCCTCTCTAACAGAGCAAGTAGATGGATTCTGCCCCACTTGGCTTCAAATTATTCTGCAGCTATCACATCCCAAAGGCTTCAATGAGATGGGGACATCATCACCACCAAGAGCTAGCAGTGCCTGGTTGGATGACCAGTAGGAGGCACTAGAACCAGGGGAGCCCCCAGCTGGAGCAATGGTCATGCTAGAAAGGGGAGGCCTTATTTGTGAACTCTGGTGCAACTCTCCCTGAGTTCTCCCAGAATACCTGGGCAGAGGAACATGTTGAGGGGCAGGTATGAGACACTATTTGGGGACCCCGGCAATACTGGGGGAACTCTCATCTGTGAGCCCCTGGGAGTTCCCAGAGATATGTGGGGAAGACTTGTTCCTGGGCTTATGTATGGGGCTTCTCAGAGACCCCCATAAATGTCATCAAGAACACGTGGGGGACATGTCCTTAGACTCCCAGAAGGACAAGGCAAAGACTATGGTTGATGAACACATGAGAGACACCTCAGAGGACACTCACCTTTATACTGGAGTACTTATTGGGAGAGTGAATGAGGCACTCCTAGGCTCAAAATATTCTGGGGGGGGCATTCTGCGTGACCAGATTGAGGCAAAATCCAGTGAAATTTAAGGATTACAACTCATATGATGTTCTTTTTCCCCACAGGCCTGGGGGCATTTTCACATTCATTTTGGTTACTGAGCATTACACCCCATCCCCCCTTCTGAGAGACAAACTTATTATTTAGGTCTGGCAATTCTTTTGTTGAGGTCACTATCAAAACTTGTGGGCCTGGGAGCCATTTTGACCCTGTCTGGTGACCTTGCATATCACTGCTGTGCTCCATTAGGCAACAAAGTTGCAATTTAACTCCCAGAAGGCAAGCTTTTGTCCCTTCTTCTGTGGGACCCCCTCAGTGTTGCCCTCTTGCTAGTCACAGAAAGGGGAACGGGAGCTTTCAGGAACCAGTTGGCCTGTGTGAAGAAAGGAGGGTGCAGGGTCCCCGGGCATCAGAGGGTGCCCCACCGAGCCAGCACCCTGCTTCCTAGTCAGCTGCCAGCCGATTCTCTCCTCCCCTACCTCCAACGCTGAACACTTCTGCCCACTGCAACTTCTTTGCAGAGTTGGGAAACGTGCCTCAGAAACTCATCTGAGAATAAAAGATATTAATAAACAGTTCACAGAAGGGGAAAAACAAATGACTACTGAACGCTTGGAAAGGTGTCCAACCACACTAATAATTGAAGAAATTCTACTTAAAACCAGCTCCCATTTCCACCCATTAAATTAGCAGATTTTTTTTTTTCAAATAAGGATACCCAGAGCTGGCAACAGTGGTGTGAAGTGGGGGTTTTATCTTCTACTGGTGACACTTTAAATTGGTACACACTCTTTGGGAAGCCATCTGGCAGTACATATCAAAAGCCCTTAATATGTTCGACCCTTTAACCTTGTTACTCTGCTTTTAGGAATCTATCTTAAGGAACAAACCAGATTCCTGCAAGAGGACATGCACTGTACTGTTATTGGAGCAATCACAAAACAAAAGTGGAAACAAAAATGTTCAACGGCAAAAACTATTAAATAAATAATGGTACGTGTGCATGGCAGAATATTAAGAAATGTTAAATATCATATTTTCAAACAAAGTAATTACATGAAGAACTTCTTATAATACAATAATAAGTGGGGGAAGCACAGGGTTTAAAGACACATAGGGACTACCTGACCAAAGACCTGACTTCAAAATATAAAACAACTTTCCAACAAAATAAGATGATAACCCGGTTAAAGAGTGAGCTGAAGACTTAAGGACACTTCACCAAAAAAAAAAAAAAAAAAAAAAAAAGCATACAAATGAACAAAGCACATGAAAAGATGATCCACATCAGTAGTCATCAGAGAAATCCGAAGGAAACCAATGAGCTAGCACTACACACTCACCAGAATGTCTACAATCAAAAGGGAAAATAAATACTAAGTATTGCAAAGACTTGAAGCAAATGGAACTCTTGTTTACTGCTGGTGAGAGCTGAAAATAGTTCAACAACTTTAGAGAATGGTTTGGCAGTTTCTCATAAAGTTAAACATACTCTTACCACATAAACTAGCAACCCCAATCCTAGGTATTTAACCAAGAAAAATAAAAGTATATGTCCACAAAAAATACTTGAATATGAACACTCACCATTACTTCATCAAAATGGGCAACAACCCAAATGCTCACCAACAGATGAATGAATAAGCAAACCGTGGCTCCTATAAATAACAGAATATTACTCAGCAATAAAAAGAACAAACTGGTGATTTCTACAACAATCTGGAAGAATCTCAAAAAACATTATTCCAGGAAAAAGAAGCCAGACACAAAGTATATATACTGTGTGTTCCATGTATATAAAATCCTAGAACAGGCAAAACTAGTAGTTCCTTGGGCCTGGGTGAAGAAGAGGATGTAAGGATTGACAGGAGGGGAACAAAGGAACATTTTGAAGATAGAAATGTACTACATCTTGACTGTGATGTGTTTGTTCAAACTCTGTGAACTATACACCTAAAAGGGTACACTTTATTTTATCTCAATAAAGTTCTTTTTCTTTAAGAATATGTTATAGAGACTTTCAGTAAAAAATAGCACATTAACTACATGCATCTCTCTTTGAGACCCCACTAAATGATAGTAAAGGAAAAAAAGGATAAGTAGGGATCTCAACTTCAAAAGACATGGCCAGGTTGGAAATTGGATGGACAGGTGGTAAGTGACCCAGTGGGGTGATGAGTCCCTCAGCCTAGAGCACATTCGCTGGGTGATTCGGCCAAAGGAAGAAGCCTGGGCACTCAGAATGTCAGTGTGAATCAGGGCAGGAGTGAGACCAGGGAGTGACTGCAGAAGGATTCATTGAATAGCTGTAGATGAGATAGTCTGTTCCCATACCATGATGTGCTGTGGCACAGAAAGCAGTCAAGTGCCCCCTACACCACCTGTGATAAGACACCAGTGTGTTCCACTCTTACACACGTACACACACACACACACACACACACACACACACACACACACAGATGTATCGATATAGGAGACCCAGATTATAGGAACCCTCCAAGAAAGTAAATCAAAATTATAGAGGACAGAAAAGATAAGGAAATCAAGACTCAATCCAGAAACTCCATATGCAAATAGTAGGGCTCCAAGGGAGAACAGAGAAGAAATCATCAAAGAAATAATACAACAAAACTTTCCAGAGCTGAAGGACATGAGCCTCCAGAATAAAAGCACCGTCAAATGCCTAATACAATGACTGGAAAACCACCTGTACTTGGTACATGACTGAAAATTTCAGAATCCTGGGGATGAAGATAAAATCCTGAAAGTTCAGGGTATAAGAAAGAAGTCATCTGCAAGGGAATCAGAATCAGGCTGGCCTTAGGTTTCTCATAAGCAATGAGGGTGATGATTTCAATGTTCTGAGAGTGAATTGCCCTGAATCTAGAATCCCAGACCTGACAAAAGCACCAATCAGATGTTACAGTGGAATATATTCAAGGGCTTAAAAAATTTACCTCCTTCACACCAAGTTTCTGGAAGTTACTTCATGGACTGCAACCAAACAGAAACCTAGAAGATATTGATCTATAGGCAGTGTAGATCAGAGCAAGCCAGAGAATCCGGGAGCCGAGCCTCTGGAAAGCAACATACATACTGACTTACCTGGTTGGATGAAAAAGTTGGGGTAAAATAGAGAATGTAATAAAGATAAAGCAAAGGGACAAGGAAAATCTAGGCAAAAACAGAGCCCTTCAAACAGCAAATGCGCCATTGGGCTACCGCTTGGCTCTGCAGGAGCCATAGTGACACAGCCACAATGACATAGACACTGTTTACTGATTCTTAGCTTTCCAGAACAACCTCTAGGAAAGATGGAAAACTTAGTGGCTGCATGTGGAACATTATGAAGAAGCTAAAGTACTGCAGACCAGGCAGTTGATCCATGGAATCTGGGAAGGGGATCTGAGAAAGGGCAGGCTGCTGGGGAGTGTTACTCTCTTCCCTGTAGAACATGAAGGGTCAAAATAACTGTAGAGTTGATGGAACAAGATTAAAAAGATTTGGGTCTGTTGCTTGTAGTGAAAAGTAACCAGTAGGGGAATTATCACTGTGGAGGAGACGGGGACGAGACAGGGACAGAGAAGCCACATCATGAGAGCAGGAAGTCTAGGGGATAATGTCTAACACTGATAAGCAGGAAATAGTGGTAGACCCACGTCAACTGGAGACACAGGCTGACAAAATCACCAGAAGAAAGTACCAGAAGGGCTCAAAGCAGCTGTCTCTGAGGATCAGGACTAGGGATAGGAGGAGGTCAACATCGGGACTGCTCTTCATCCTAAATTCTCCTATACTTGCCATTTTTATTTAATCATGTGTACATATTACTTCCCTAATTAAAAAAAAAAACACTTAAAAGAACTGTAAGCAGCATGCAGTTGCCAATATTCTAAAACATGCACAAATAAAATCATAGAAAAAAGACTTGAAAGAAATATAGTAGCTGTGTCTGAGTGGAAGTTGTGTTATGCTATTTAACTTCTTTCTACTCTTCCATTTTCCCAAATTTCCTGTAATGAGTATCCATTATTTTTAGAAACAGGAAAGAATATTATATAAAAATCAAAACAGTGTTTAGGAACCAGTTTTACATGATACTGGAAATGAAGTGAAGGAAACAAAATTAAATATAAAAATGAATTCAATTATTTAAAACAATATGCATGAAAGTAGAGAGACTTAAGAAAATATTGACAGTAATGATCTTGGTGGTAGCATTAGGGGTGATTTTTCTCATCTTATCTTTCCTTTTTTCCCCCCAATATGTTTTTTGTAATAAGCATATTAAACCAGGTTTGGCTGGAGAACTAAATTTCATCTTTCCATCGGCTTCAGACCAAAATAATTATGTAATGCCTCTGTGTGGTGCTGACACCTAGAAGGCCTTGGATGAGCACTTGTGGCATTAACGGAACTAAATGTAAATGAGTTCTCTGGTTTCTGGTTCAAACTAAGCCAGCAGGCCTCAGCAACTCAACATTTACCTGGTGCCTACTGTGTCCGGTGACCTGCGGGAGAGGCTGTGTGGGTTCAGGACATGGAGGGCACTGGCTGACTCTGATCTTGACATGTGGCAGACCAGTCTGCAGAAGAGAAGAAACACCCACATGGAAAACAGATGGAAAATTTGCCCATAGCTACAGTGAATGGGTACATCTAGGCTGAAGGGGTGGGTATTTTCCTAGGCCAGCTCCCCCACCTTGGAGATCCTCGGTGGTGGAATCCTCAATGGCAGCCTCTCCTCTCCTCTCCTGCTTCTCTTGCCAATGCCTGCTTTCCCTTCTACCACCTAAAACCAACAGAGGCCCTGGGAAGCCAGTTCCCCTCCTCCTCCCCAGCCCCAGGAGGTAAGAGGCCTCTAAATGTCTGAGACAAGAATGGAAAGCAACAAACACCTGGGATTCTTTACCACCCAACCACACTTGACTCCAGGGGAGCTAGGCTTAATCAGTCTTCCTATGGAGAAGCGAAAAAGCCAATAAGAAGAAAAAAATAATGAAGAGTACACTGAGCTCTCTCTGAAAATGCTCTCCAAAGGAAGGCTGTGAAGTACCCAGTGTGTTCTCTGGCCAAGTGCATCCACAAGACTCTCTGGTGATCCCAGCCAAATTTGCTGGTTCCCAAGAGACTGTCAACAAGACAACAAGAAATGCATGACATGGGCATGGGTGCACAGTGATCTCTATTTCAAGCATCAGAATTTCCTTGGTTGCCCCATCTTCACCTGCAATTGCATCAAGGCCAAAGTGTATGTAACAAGATGTTAAATTGAAAGTTTTGCCCAAGGCATCATGATAAACATAACATTCTAATGTGGTGCCAGAAGAAGATGCAAATTTTCAAGGTAAGATCCAAAAATTTGTTACCAAACTCGAACTTCTCACTGACACTCACACTGAGGGCATGAAATGATCTGGCTTTTAGAGATTGAGGGAGAGGATCTGTAGAGAAGATTTATTTGGAAAAAACATACTGATGTGCTGTAAGCCTCAACCCTTCCAAGAGGGAGGATGGGGAGGTGCCTATTTCTCTTCTCAAATCTCATGAAAGGGACTTCAGAAAGCTTGGTACATGTACCCTGGAACTGGAGGGACACAGTGGACCCATGATGGATTCCAGGCTGGAAATCTAAAAGGCAGGAAGAGATGGGCTGGCTGGCTTCTCCCATCATGAATGGGAGGAGCTATTTCTGCAGCCTGGAGACTGACCTATAAATCCCAGTGTATGCCTGGACAGGGACACCTGGGTGTTTCCCCTGAATGGGATTTGAGCCAATGATACGAGAGAGCAGTTGTGGTCAGGTTGGGCACTGTCCAAGAAGGGCCTCCAGGAGGGGTTGACAATCCTGTAAGGAGAAGCTGAAATGATCTCCAGTTCCTATGGGTGTGGGAAGGGTTGTAATGAACTAGAGGAGAATGACTGCCCAGGAGGAGGAACTGAGAGGGAAAAAAGAAACCTACTGTCCCCACCCCTTCACCAACCACAGGCTTCCTGCCTGCAAGTAGCCATACTGATGAGTTGTAGATCTGGTATTGCATGCGCCTGGGCACTCTGATTTCTGGGTTGAGACAGTGTCTGAGAATTAGCATGACTGCAGGACTTTTATTATCTAAGAGGGAGCTGAAAAGGCATGAAATGGCATGAGTTTCCATCCAATGAGAAGGAAGAACTTTCCTCCTTGAATATATTTGAAAAAGACCATGGAAATGAAAATAGCGTTGCTGGGGCACCTAGGTGGCTCAGTCAGTTGAGCATCCAACTCTTGGTTTTGGCTCAGGTCATGTCTCCTGGGTGGTGAAACGAGCCCCACAGTGGGCTCCCGGCTGAGCAGGGAGTCTGCTTAAAGATTCTCTCCCTCTGCCCCTCCCCCCACTCACGTGCGTGTGTGTGCGCACGCGCACGCGCGCGCGTCCATATGCACGTTCTCTTTCTCTCTCTGTCTCTAAAATAAATAAATCTTAAAAAAAAAGAAAGAAAGAAAAGAAAATAGCATTGCTTTATACTTACCTCTCAAGGGTTCTGATTGCTCAAAGTCCACATCGTTCCCCCTGCCATGGAATCCACTTCTCTCCAAAACCAAAGAGCACTCTCTCCCCACAGCTGAACTCAGTTCCAGTCCTTTAGATAAAGCTATAGGTTGGCTAATGAAAATATTCAAAAGGATGGAAGAGGCGATCCTAAGGAAAGCGAGGAGCATCATGAATGCAGGAAACCCTACAAAGGAAGGGGTAAAGCTGCTCAATCCACTATTACTGTTCTCGGAACCTGGATATTCTGCAGTACCAAAACAGGAGGTCCAGAAAGTTCTACCAGCTCTACCAGCAGCACCAGAAGGAAATACCATGGATAGAATTATGATTCAGGGCAGGAGTCGGGGAGGAGAAGGAAAGAAGGAAATTAATGTCTTGGTGAGCACTTCACATGTGCCAGTAACTTTTACACATGTCATCTCATTTAATTTTTGCCACTGTCATGCAAGGAAACAGCATTATCCCCATTTTGCAGAGGAGACACTAGGACTTATAGAAGTTAGGTAAATTGCTCTTGGTCATTGTCTGTAGAGCCCATCCACTTTCCACCGTACCAGGCTGCCTCTCTATATTGTACATATTTAGTTTGGGACTCCACAGGCCAATGTAATGCCAAGAGCTTTGGGAAGCTTGGCTGATAGCTCTATGAGTGATGACAAAAAACCAGTACAGGAAGACAGTGTGCTAGGTGGGCCACGCCCCAGAATTCAGGCCCTTCCAAGGGACTCCCTCCCATAGCCCTTTGCTAAGAGAAGCAGATCTTAGACACCCAGCGCCTCATCCTCAACCACTGTGCTGACTGATCCAAGGTCTCCAGCCTGTATATGGCCACAGACTCAGAATCTTGTATCAGTCAGAGTTCCCCCAGAGAGACAGAACCAATAGGAGATTATATATATGTATGGAGAGAGAGAGAGAGAGAGATTTAAGAAATTGGCTCGCACAATTATGAAGGGACAGGAACTGGAGAGACTCCCCGTTCCTGAACTCTATTCTAATGTCCAGGAGGCCTGGTGATTTAGCTGTTCTTGCCTTCCCACAAGATACCTATTTTCCTTTAACACAAACATCAACAAAGTATGGCCCGTGGGCCCATCTAGCCTGCCATTTGTTATTGTAAATAAAGTTTTATTGCAACACAGCCACGCCCATTCCTTACAATATTATCTAGGGCTGCTTTCACATCACAGAGACAACGTTGAGTAGTTGTGACAGAGACCACATAACCCATAAAGCCTGGAATATTTATTGTCTGGCTCTTTATAGGACAAGATTGCCTTCAGATAACGTTTATTATTGAGCTCTCTCTATATGCCGGACACTGCTCTCAATGCTTTGCTTGCAAAATTCACTTAGCTCTCACAAAGCCCCTGTGAGATTAATCCAGTCCTCTCATTACTCAAATTTTTCAGATGAGGAACAGACACGTAGAAAGGCTAAGGGACAATTTGCTCCAGGTCATAAGTGCTAAAGGAGAATTCCAAACCCAGCAATCTAACTTTGGAGTCTGTTCTTTAACTTCCAAAGCTCTGGGGCCATCCTGCCACCATGTACTCCGTGTACCTTCACAATCAACACCCGGTTACAATACAAGCATTTTTATGCCTGAGACTTTTTTTTTTTAAGATATTTCTAAAAGGATTTGTGTTAACATTTTTACCCAGAGTAACATCCAAGAAGCGTTTGTGGTGGGGTGGCGTGCACTTGATGTGCTGGATCTCCAAGGCCGTGACTGCAGTGGGTGACTTGCTGACCCTCCAGTCCCCAAGATGTGGGCAGAGCTGAACCGAGGGCAGTCGGTAGTCCCGGGGACCTTCTCAGAGGCTGTGATCACTGGTAGGAATCTCACTGCCAATAAATGATCTTCTGCCATATTGAGATGAGCTGAGGAGGGCTCATCCTTGCAATCAAGAGTCTAACACAGACATTCCCGGGAGGGAGAAGATGCACCACCATCAAAGAAAAAAGAGCTAGCTATGAAAGCCAAATCAAAGCTGGGAAAAGTTAGGAAACCCATGAGTTGCTCTTGGTTCTGCCTCCTCCCACAACGTTTGGCAGCCTGGGATTGATGACGGCTTTAAGGAGGGTAAGCAGGAGTAACACTGAGATATTTTACAGCTGTAGTAGCCCAGGTACCCATCAGTCAGAAGAGATGCTGGCCCACAGCAATGAGACCCACGCTTTGTCGGGTGTTTACCCTTTAGTGACTGGGTTGTGCAGAGGTGGGAGAGGGTCCTCAGAGAAGAGGGTCCCAGGTCAGGACACTAGGGAAAGGTGGGGGCAGCAGCCATTTACCAACCGGAGGGAAGAGCTGCCTGTTTTGACTCACAATATGGCCAGACCTATGTACCTTAGCGGACCATCAGCTCAGAGCGAACAGTCATAGACTTCGACCCTAAAGATCATTTCGATTAGCTTTGCCAAATATTCCTGTTCATATGAGTCACGCTAGTTAAAAATGGCAACTTTCTGGGGCACATTGGTGGTGCAGTCAGTTAAGTGGCCGGCTCTTGGTTTCTGCTCAGGTCATGATCTCAGGGTCCTGGGATCAAGCCCTGCTTGGGCTCCATGCTTAGCACAAAGTCTGCTTCAGGATTGTCTCTCTCTCCTTCTGCCCCTCCCCCAGCTCACTGTGCTCTCTCTCTCCAAAATAAATACATAAATCTTTTTAAAAAATGCAACTTTCCAAGGGTGCCTGGGTAGCTCAGTCAGTGGGCTGTCCAACTCGGTTTTGGCTCTGGTCATGATCTCGGGGTCATGAGATCGAGCCCCGCATCTGGCTCCATGCTCAGTGGGGAGTCTACAAGGGATTCTTTCCCCCCCAACCCCGCTCCTCCTCTCCTCCTCATGCTTGCTCTTGCGCTCTCTCTCTCTCTCTCTCTCTCAAATAAATAAATAAATAAAATATTTTAAAAAATAAAAATGCAACTTTCTAGCCCTCCTTGCTAGAGGTGCTGGAAGTCGGCATTTTTACCTCTACCCTATAACCCTTATAATCTGAGATGTTCACAGAAGAAAATAATCCAATCCAGGTTTCTCAAACATCTCTGGTGCTAAGAAACAAATTCCTAGGCCCAACCTACCCCTTCTGAACCAGAACTTCCAGGAGAGGGGCCAGGGAAGCTGAGTCACCCAGAGAGTACAGAGGCACCTGGTGTGACCTCTTATTCTCTGATAAGGGAATGGGCTGGTGGTGGAGGTTAGAAGAATCAAAATCTAACCGCCTGGGCCAGTAGTTTGTCTCCCTGCAGCTCTAGAAAGCAGTGCATGCTTATTAACCATCTATTCATCCCCATAACAGGGTAGGATTTTGTAAGGTGAGTATTTTGACCCTTGCTTTACAGAGGAGCCCAGAGCAGGTACAGTGACTTATTGAGGATCCAACAATTCAAACACGGTGGAGCCGATTCAAAGCAAGGTCCTCCTGCCCCCACATGCGGCCTCCACTTCCTTTCCAGCAGGAGGTCTGCTGTGATTCAGACACACCTGCAAGAAGCAAAGCATTTCCCCTCACTTATCGACTGTAAAGGAAACAAAAAGCCTAGGTCAAACTGCACCCTTGGGCAAACTCCTGCACAGTTCTTTAGTTAGCTGATTGCTTCCCCCAGCCTTCTAGAAAGATCTTAAGTTCTATTTATAGTTGACCCACAGAACGCTGATTCTTTCCTTCTTCGGCTCCTGAGGCCCGCATCATTAGGCTATCAGGGCTCTGACATTCTGAGTGTGGGCAGAGTGGGGATTAAAACACTTCTGCTGGTTACCCAAAAGCCTTGATAACATTGCACCATCTTTCACCAGCAGTGCTAGGAGGAAACCACTTCCTCCCTCTCCTGAACTGCTTGCATATTTAAAAGTTAATTGCCCAAACCTCAGTCCTGTTGAATTAATTGCCTCTTCAGCTGACCTCTCCTCCTCCAGCCTATAGTGGGAACGGGAAGGAGAGTAAGGCCAGGGGCACTTTCTCCTGCGAGGGACACCTCACAGGATGGGTATCACCATGTGGTGGCTTGTGAAGGCCGCCCCCTTGAGCTCACCTCTGTCTACACATCTTCCTTTCCACCTGAAGGCTTAGATCTTTCCAGTGTATCCAGGCCCATTTCTCTGGTCCGTAGTCACACTTGAAAGCCATCCAGAAATAGTGACTGAGTTGCCCTTAACAGCCATATTTTCATGGTCTATGGAAGCATGGTATCTTCCATAAATGATTCATGGGGGAACTCTAAGTGCATTTTATTTTCTAATAACCATCTCTCTCTGCCAGTCCATTACAAATGAACTAAGATACCGAAGAGTGATGAACCCTCATGAAAGATTACCCGCTGTGTGCCCAAAATGACCACACTGACCTTAGCAATATTAATTCCTGGCCCAATTTTGCTGAATATGTCATACGCATCCTCAGATCACCGGAACTATGGTTCAGCGTGTTTTTCTAGCTATATTAAGTAACCTGTGTATATGGTTTAATCATGAGTGTGAATGTGCGGATACAAATCATAACCTTTGGATACTGGAATTAAAAGGCACTATGAACCGTCCAAAAGTCATCTCAACCACCCTCCTGCATCTCCAAAGGCATCGCCTGACTCGTTCCAGAAAGACTCATATGCAACCCCTTGTTTAAAAAAATCTTAAGCCCAGGAAGAAGATGTCAAAGCTTTCTCTGTAATCCGTTTTGTTGGTTAGAGGGTCTTCTGAAGGTCCTTGCCCTGTTCTGATGGATTTCCTCCTTTTTCTTTCATGGGAGTGAGGAACAGCCCACCGAGAGAACAAGGCTGATTTACCATCAGCAAATTATGAAATGGTGACTGTGTTTACACTTCTATTCTCCATCAAGGCATCTGTTTATTTAATTGATGGTTTCTGCCTTCTTTAAAGGTTACTCTGATATTTAGCAGGGTGTTGAGAGGTGCCGAGACGTGATCAATTATGCCTGCATTTACTCTTCTCCATCACCACAGCCATCACCGCAAACCCTGACGGCCTACACTCCACCCATTCTGTGCCACCTGGGTGGCTCGCCTCTATGCAAAGTCACCAGTGAGCCAATAACTGCTGAACGTAAGGCGCTCTTCTTGGTTCTGATATGGTTTGCCCTCTTTGAAACATGCATGTGAGGAACAGTCGAAGGACCAGGGTTTACAGTCTGGAGGAGAAGACACTCAAATGAAGAGGATACTGGTTTGAAGGCTCTGGTTTGCTTGGAATACCCCTGTATTAGTTTTGTTTTCTGTTTTTGTTTTCATTTTTGTTTTTGTTTTATCATTGCTATCAGAAACATAGTGCCTTAAAATAACACAAATTTATTATCTTTTGGTTCTGAGGCTCAGAGGTCCTAAAATCAAGGTGTCAGCAAGGCTGGACTCTTTCTGGAAGCTCTAGGGGAGTATCCGCTGTCTCACCTTTTCCAGTTTCTAGAGGCCACCCACATGCCTTGACTCAAGGCCCCTTCCTCCATCCTGAAAGCCAGCAATGGTGGGTCTAGTCCTTCTCACATCGCCTGACTCCAAAGATGACTCTTCGGTCTCCTTCCTTTATCTTTAAAAGATCCTTTTATGTTGGATCCATCTGTGTAATCCAGATGAATCTCCCTATTTTAAGGTTAGCTGATGAGCAACCCTGATTCCGTCTAGAACCTTAATGCCCCCTTGTTGTGCAATGTAACATATTCTGAGGACAAGGACCTGGACATCTTTGAGGTGCCATGGTTCTGCCTATTGCAGCCCCTAACTGGTAGGGTTAGGATCAGTAGATAGAAGTTACTGAGAGTCCAATTTCGGTCCAGTCGAAAAGTTCAGGAAACAAAGACCTTTCCAACAGTCAGAAGTGCCTAGAAGTAGAACTGCTTTCCACTGAATTCCCAGTTCCTACAGGGCTTGAAGTATGGGCCAAAGGGCCACTTCATCCTAAATAAGTGCTTCCTACATGCCAAGCACTCTGCTAAACCCTGTCATACTTTACATCACTTATTCCTTACAAAAGTCCTACTAAATAGAAGTTACTATTTTAGAGAAGATAAATCTGATGCTCAGAGAGACTCAGATAAGGATCCCAGCTCTGCCTGGTATAAGATGCTTGACCTTAAGCAAGTAACTTCACCTCATCAATGCTCAGGTTCTCCATCTATAAAGTGGGTAGAGTAAGCCACCTCAAGAGACAGTGATAAGGATGAAATGTGATAATAGTAGCATCTCATTCATTGGTTTGTTGAATCTGGTATGAAATATGGTTAGCCCAGTGTCTGTCTCATTGTAAAGGCTCAGTACCTCACACTGTAATTCAGCACCTTATACTACTTAAGACGTAGTAGACACTCCTTGGGTGTCCTCTGCCCAGCACCTAGAAACCTTCTCCCAGCATCTGGCTGTGGGCCTCAGGCGGTCCTGTTCCTCCTCTGTGTCCCTGACCTTCCAGCTACGGCTGATTGGTCCAGATGATCACCTGACTCAAGCCAAGCCAATAGGCGTTCTCTACGGGGGATCTGAAATCAGACCCCCGCCAGACATTTGACCCAGGCTCTGGGGGTCACTTTCCCTGGACCTGGTTTTGGAGGACATTCATTTTTCACCATGTGCACTGAAAAACAGAGAAATGTCAGTCTGAAGAGAGGAAGGGGATTAGGGGCACTTGGGTGGCTCGGTTGAATTGGTTTGGACTCTTGATTTCGGCTCAGGTGGTGATCGCAGGGTTGTGAGATTGAGCCCTGCGTGGGGCTCCGTGCTGGCGTGGAGCCTGCTTTAGGATTCTCTCTCTCTCTCTCCCTCTGCTCCTCCCCTGCTCATTCTCTCTCTCTCTTTCTCCCTCTAGAAAGGAAGGGGGGATTAAAGTAGTTGCCAAGAAAAGAGCTGAGAGAAGAGATGGAGGGGCCAGACGGCTTTCCACCCTCCCCTTCTGAACCCACCCCATTGTCCCTCTTGAGACACCCTGTGTCCTCCTCCCTCTGTTTCAGTTTAGTAGCCTTGAATTGGTATCTGTTATTTCCCACCACAGAGCTTTAATGCACAGGTGTTCGCAAACATTTGCAGACTGGTGGAGCTGGAAGGGACCTTCAGCCCCTCTCTTTGTTTACCCATCGGGGACATTGCGGTACAGAGAGGTTAGGTGGTTCGCCCCAGGTGACACTGAAAAGTGGCAGAGCCAGGACCAGCACCTAGAACCTCCTGACTGCTCTGCCCTCTGCCCCTGGCTGTCTCCAAATATTTTTCTTCAGCTCTAATTCCCAGGGCTTGAGGAGCTAACATGACTGGAAGGGAGGCAGAGTTGGGGACTGGGAAGGTTCCCAGAGTTTGGGAAGGAGTTCAAAGGAAATTTCACATTGGGAGACCAAAAACCCATTCAAGAGGCTAATTTTGATGCAGGATCTGGGACTCTTCCAACAGCACCTGGGTCGGCCTGGAAGAGGCTGGGAAAGAAAGGAGCCAGGCACTCATTTGCATATATGCAAACGAGGCATTCCACAGCTGTCCAGAAGCCACCTCTGCTTGGAGCACACACACACCCCCCCACCCCCCCCTACCCCCCGCTCAGCGGCTGGGGCCTGCTTTCATCTGTCTGCTCAGCCTTAGAAGAAAGAGAGAGACGGGCTTGCCAGAGCTTTCCATCAAGCTCACAGAGACAGAGTCATCCCAACACCCCTGCACTGGAGGTGCAAAGAGCTTAAACCTCTGGAATATGAAATTGGGGTCTCCCTCCCCCTCCCACGACTCACCCCTCACCCCCACCCTGCAGCTGCTTCCCTGCTGGGCAGGAACAGAAGGCCAGGCCCAAGATCCAGGATTCTAGCCAGGGCGCTGTGGGGAGGACTTCCCCACGCCTCAGCGGCAGGAGAGCGGCACCTTTCTGGGGTTGGCGCATCCCCTTTCCCTGGCCTCAACCCCACCCAGCCCCATCCTTCTCTGCAAGACCTTCCCTTCCCTTGCTGAGCCCAGGGAGAAAGAAGAGACCAGGCAATTGGCCTGAGGGTGGGGAGACTTGACTTGAAACCCAGCTCAGCCACCAGATTCCCTATCGCCCCCAGCAAGTCTTAGCCTCAGTTTCCCCTTCTATAAATTTGAGGGTGGGGCAGGAAGCTTAGAATCATGTTTTTAGCCAAGGAACTCCTTCCCCCAACAAAATCTTAGAGGGGCCGCCAGTCAATAGAACCGTGCTGCCTGGTTGCCACAGCTCTGGGAGGAAAAGGAGGTCAGTCAGCCTCTCCCCCACCTTTTCAGTTCATGGAGCCCCTGAGGCCCATCAGAGAATATTGTGAAACGCACCGGGCTCACCTGGTCCCTAAGGTCGCTTCCTGCTGCCGGAGTCTGTGATTTCAAAGCCAGTAATGGCGGCCTGAGAAGTGCATAAGATGGGGCTGAGGGGGAATGAAAAAGGATTTTAAACTAATGGCAAGACTCAAGCGCAGCCAGCAAACCTGTGGGTTGATACACACTCAGCCCTTAAGTTCGTATTTGTGGAACTGCCCTCTGGAAAATCCTGGTGGAGGCTCTCAGCCTCCCTCCACAACCATCCTGGCCCCAAGGCCTTGGGGAGGACGGCCTGAGTCCAGTGAACTCCCCTCTGAGGGCAGCTGAGGAGGGCTTGCCGACCTTCTAAGTCCTCAAGCATGCGCTCACTTCCTCTCTCTCTCTCTCACTCTCTCCGCCCCCCAGCAGCTTGTTACCACCTTCAATCTCTCCCTCTCCCCTCCCCCTTCTGCCCCACCCCCACTTGCCAGCCCAGCCCAGTCTATCCCTGGGAAAGTAGTTGAACGATACCTGGAGAAGGAGATCAGGTATCCTGGGGGGACCGGCCCCTACAAAACACACAGATGGTTAATCCCTGGGCAATGCTGGGCGTTCCTCTCTCCTCCTCCCCCGGTCCCTCTCTCCTTTCTGTTTCCACTCTGGGTCCAGCTCCCAGCACCCCTGCTCTCCTGACAGACATCCTTTTCAGAAGAAAAGGTAGTTTGCCCTTGATGGCGGTTAACTAGTTGTGAGACTCAGGGAGTCACTCTTCCTCTCTGGGCCTCAGTCTCTTCATTTGGAAAAAGAAGGGATTACATTGACAACGGGCGTTTCAACTTTCAGGATGTCACAGATCCCTCTGAGAATCTGAGGAAAACCAGGCACACACACACACACACACACTCACACTCACACCCCACATAAAATTTTACAGATGAGTTGGAAGCCCATCCCTGAACTAGAGAAAGGCTATCCAGAGGTCTTGTCTGCGCTCGAGTTCTGAGTCTGGGACCCTGGGCCCAGCTCCTCCACACCGTGCTAGCTGGACTGGAAGTGCCAGAGGACTCACAGGAGGGTGGGGCCCCTTCCCATCTTTAGCACACCACTGGGAAAGAGGTGGAGAGAGGAGTGGGCCCCCTCAGTGGAGAGGGCAGAGAGCAAAGGGGCTGCAGCCTCTGGTCCCTTCTTCTCAGCCTCCAAAACCCTGGCCTGGGAATTATAGTCTGCAGCGCACCTGCCCCCACTTGGCACTTGGCCTTGACCCAGCCAGTCTGTCCACCTGCAATCATCAGCAGGCTCTGCATGACAGGGCCCTGGTCCTCAAATCCAGCCTGCTCCGCACAGCTCACCACACCTCCCCTACTCAGGAACATTTAGCAGCTCTCCATTGGAAGCTCCTAACTCCATTCCCTTGCTGAAGACTTTCCAGGTCAGACCCCAGCCTCAGGCATTCCTGCCCTGGCTCCTGAAACTCTGTCCACACTGACCAGCCTGAACTACTAGCCACATTTTCTTGCCTCCACACACATGCCTGGAGTACTCGCTCGCTCTCTCTGCTCCTTCCATCACCTAATGTCCAAATTACCTAAAATGCCACCTCCTCTCTGAAGCCTTCCTAGCTTTCTCTCTAGTTGGAAGTCCTCTCCCGGCTGAACTCTAATTATCCGACAGCTGTTATGACCTTTGCCATGTTCCCCTCATTTCTGAGGATAAACTCCACAATCTAAGACCATACAACTATTTAGTGGGCACCTCTCGTGTGCCAGGTACAGGGCCAAGAGCTTTACCTGAGTTGGCCCATTTCCTCTTCCTACAAATGCAAGATATAAGGTAGATGCAACTATCTCTATTAAGAGACAAAGAGGCAAAGCCACTTCTCTCTGATTCCCAACTCATGTACTTTCCTTGGCCCTTTTGTGCCTAAATTTCTTGAGGGAACTCCTCCCGTCTTGAGGGCAGGATCTTATTCACTTTTTCTTCTAGATCGAAGCTGTTGCCGTATCTGTCATTAAATGGTGGGAGAGAGGGTGGAAGGAGAAGAGCGAGGGAGGACAATATGCACCAGGCACTATGCACATGTGACGTCTTTAATCTTTATGGTTCCTCTACAAAATAGGTGTCCTTATCCCGTGTTACAGATGAAGCAGCTGAGGCTCCTGGGGGGCAGGTGGCAATGCTTACCAGCAGTCACCACGAGGAGCAGCCCTGACCTTCCCTCTGAGCCTTCTCGGGCCCCCAAGCCCCTGCAAGCCGGCTGCTTCTCGGTGTGCATTGAGGCAGGGATGAGCTTTCCTGGCGCCTCCTTCCGGTCAACAAATAGGTCCCCAAGTGTAAAAGTCCACTGACTTTTGTAATTGAAATGTACCTTTTTGCTGCCTTCCATGATTGGAACTGTATTCCCAGGGGCAATTATTTTGGCCTCAAGACATAATTAAAAGCATACAGGAGTACAGTGTATATTCTGTAAATGGTGCAGCTAGAGGAAAGCTAATGATTTTATGGCACAACAAAAGCACCACTAAGAGATGGCCCCAGAGGCTGCATTTCACCCCCTCCATAGTTAGATCCTGGTTGGAGGAAGATGGGCCATGATTCTTACCTAGTCCTTTAAAATCAAAAGATAGTTATAAACCACCACTTTTATTTAAACCCTGTACTTTCAGATGCTCTTTACAAATGGCTTTAGCCTCTGGTTGTCAGTTTAGGGACTAACCTAATAATGTGTTTTTTCAGGGTCCTTTCTGAGCTCTTTAAGGAGAATGCTGATCTTTTTTGCCCCCAGAGAGGCATAGAAATCACTTTCATAATTTATTATTTCTTTAAGTGCCGAGTGGATTTCCTTTAAGAAGAACACAGGGTAGCCCACTTAATATAGATCCTGTTAATAATGCAGTGGGACTTGAAGGATTCAGATTTTAAGTGGGCCATAGTAACCCAGCAGAGACTGTTGAGCAAAGGCCTGGCCACCCAGTCTTTCCCACCTAACAGAGCCATCTCCCTCACAGGGGCCGGGGCCCATGGTGCAGGACATGCTGCTGGCTTTGCCAGGGCCTTGCCTCAGAGGGGAAAAGACCTGTGTCTGTAAGGCAGACTGTGCTCCAGGCCCCACCCCATTTCCTCTGATTTGCTCACTCATTTACTCACTCACTCATGAATCCAGCCAGCCAGCCATCTATCCATCCATCCAACCATCCCTCCATTTGTTGAACATGTACCAGAGAAGCTGGGATTCAACAGTGAACAAGACATAGTCTGTGCCCCCAGAAAGCTCAGTCTGCTGGAGGACCACCAGCAAGAAAGCTGACAAATGGATCAGGGAGTGCTAGGTGCTATAAAAGAGGTATGTACCCAACATAATGGGAGCTCCATAGAAGGAGCTGCTCCTCCCTGAGCAAGTCAGAAAAGGCTCCATGAGGAGAGAGGGCTGAGTTGAGCCTTAAAGGTATTTGTAGGTGGAGAAGAGTAGAAGTACAAGATGGTGGGAGCCTGGAGCATGGATGGTGGCCCTCTAGACAGAACACAACTCAGACACATTGACGAAAGGCAGAATGGAAGGTTGGAGAAGTTCTCAGTAGTTGTGGGAAATGAGGATTGTGAAAACCCACCTAAAAAGGATCCAGATGAAGGTTCAAGAACTGAGAATAGCTTAAGGAGCTATCCTTGGGGAGGATGTGCAGAGGGCAGGGAGAGGGAGTAAGGGTTGCCAGGATCCAAGCCCACACATCAAACAAAATGGCAGGAGACTTGCTCATCTCCCACAGGTTAAGGGCTCTGAGAGCCTCCAGAACCAGCTCTCAGCTTCAGAAGAGGCCCTCTGTGCAGTCCTCTTGGCAACTAGGGTTCCATGGAAGAGTTTCCCCCAGATCTGGGAAGCAGCCTTGGGCCCAGGGCCTAAGACTAGCCCATTGTCCATAGGTAAAAGGAGGCCTTTGCTCTCATTTCCATCTTCACTTGGAAAGCCCACTCCCAAATTCTAAATCACTGCTATGAAAGTCCCACACTATCCCTCATCATTTGGCTCCAAGTTGCCTAGCCCTTCTGAGTATGTTCTCCCCTGCTGTGTGCATCCAGGACCATACCTCTGTCATCTCATCCTGAATTGAAGTCACTTGTGTACTTGTTAGTCCCCTCGGGTTGACCCTTTGTTCGGAGAGTTTCTCATGTTGATACTGAGCTCTGTGTCCTCCAAGTCTGTAGCTCATAGAAGATGGTCAAGTTACGCTCATGACAAATGTCTTAGATGACCCCTCTGAGCATCTCTGTGGACACGGAGGACCCAGAGCTGTAAGGGGAGCAGAAAGGGGAGACCACGGGGCCCTCCTCAGCACCCCAGACCCCAGGGAGGCTCTCTGGAATTGTGGTTTGCCTCTGTTTGGGGTTGAGCCTGTGTGTAGTCCCTGGTGGGGCCGGCATTATTTTCCTCAAGGTTTCAAGGGGGTTGAAGAGCGTTTCATATTTCTCTGTTTGGCAAATAATCTGTCCCCTCACTCCCTTCCCAGACATCAGGAATCCCAGAAATTAAAACCATAGGGACTCTGGTTTCTTTATGAGGAGGGGCCTCGGCAGCAGATGCGAGTTGAGTGGGGAGATCCAGCCAGGAGGTGGGGTGGGAGACCAGGCCCTGGGTTCTCTCTGCGGAGGGGGAGGGAAGAGAAGGAGGGAACAGCCCTGGATAAAAAGCCCCAGGGCTCAGAGGACAGGCTGGGTTCCCATCCTGGGCAAGAACCCTTTCTCTCAAAGCCGGAGTCGGGGCTGCGAGGTCAGCAGCGCCCTGCCGCTCCCTCGCGTTTCTCCTCTGGTGGAAGGGAGACAGCTTCCTGCCGGAGAGGGCCAGGAGGAGCCAGGCCCAGCTGAGAGAGGCGGGGGCCCAGATGCCAGCAGACAGGGAGCGGGGGCCCAGGAGGGCCAGGAATGAAGCGGGCCTCTGAACAGAGCTTGGAGATGGCAGGCGGGCGCTGCGCAAAGAGCAGAGCTGACACCTGAATCTTGGCTTGCCTCCCCCTGGAGAGCACTTTAATGAGGCTCACAGCTGTGATATCACAGAACGAGCATGAACAATGCTAATTACCTCAAGTTTAGCCCGAACATTCTCAACCCACCCGCCTTGGGAGCACACTGTTGTTCTGGCCCTTCGAGAGCACTGGTGGGCTGGGGCTCAGGATGAGGAGGTGACAGCAGACTGCAGAGCACCAGGGAGGCCAGAGCAGGGTGGGAAGTGCAGTGGGGGAGGGAGGGTAGTGAGTGCTGCGGGCTGCAGGGACCCCCGAGAGAGGAGGAAGTGAAGCCTCTGAGTCATGACATCCACGTTCCTCTGCTCTGCTTAAGAGGAACCCAAGGGAGAAGCCCCCGGTGGAAGTCAGGCCCCCATTGGAGAAAGCAGGGAGGAGAGACCGCATCTATTTGTACTTGGCAAAGGGCCATGGGCCCACGATGGCCTTCCGTCATCACATTGCCTTCTGCAACCTCAGGGGACACCCCCTTGGGTCCCTACCGTGTAGTCCCAAAGATGCTTTCAAGTTGTGGGATTTTTTAAGCAGCAGAACCAGGAACATAGGAACTAGATGACATCCAAGTGGTGCTGGTCAGTGGCTTGAGTGGAAGGTTGGGGCTCAGGAACATTTTTCCCACCTGTGCTCTCCGAGGGCCCTGGGCACCCCCAAGGTCCCTTCCAGAAGCCCAGGCCTCTGCAGAATTCACTTGGAAGACCAGTGTTATAGAACCAGCTGAGGCTCTGGCTTCATTGCGTCTGGCCTTCACCCTGCCCTTCTGTGGGGCTGCGTGGGGGACAGGCCGTGTCAGCCACCCCAGGGAGCCTGTGACACAGGTTGGGGAGCCTTGGCTTCAGGGCTACAGGGTGGATATGGGTGCCTGTGTGCATATTCCCCTGGTCTGCTAGCTCCTTCTCCAAACCTGCTGAGTTGATAGAAGTTCGTGCCCATGTCTACAAAAGTCAAACATCACCCAGCTAAATAACACAGGACCTAGAGCTTCTGACTCCTCTCCCAGCGCCCCCCCTGCTCCACGACAGGGAAACCCCACTGTATCTCTGTCACAAGTCCACAGCCTTGGGCTCTCTCTAATAGGGGGTGCCATCCCCTTGGCCCCTTCTTCTTAGTCCCCTGCCCCGCCCCACCCCTGCCCCGTGCTTTTCCCCCTCTCCAAAGAAAGAACGAAGGAGATCCATTCTGCTCTGACTTTGCTCGAACAATAATGCAGGTCCCTCCACATTCCCCCCTCCCTCCACCATCCCTGCGACTCCCGAGAGCAACATCGGTGTCTGGGCTGTGCTAGAGAACTTTCCCAAGCCCAGCTGACCACGTGCATCTCTCAGCAACAGGTGGAATGAGCCTGGGATGCGAAGCTGGGTTCCCTGGGGTCCAGGTGGAAACCTCACCACCGTTCGTGCAGATGGAAGGCCTGTGCCTGGGTGTCTGGGCCATCTCTTGCCGGCCCGGACTTTGTCCTGAGCGCATTGGCCCCCACGGCCAGCCTCCGTGGCTCCCGAGATCTCTGGGTGGAGACCCTGCCTTTCTGCTCCGTCCCCTGCGTGGGGCCATCACTCCCTCTGTAGAGATGGCTCGGCAACCTGCTGGATAGCACACGTCTGCAGCAAGAGCAGTGGCTCCTGGGCTAGAAAGAACCAGCCCAGATTCAGCCTGGAAAGGAAAGGCTGAAGGCACACAGTCTTGAAGAGCAGGAGAGCCCTACCCCAGCAGAGGGACTAAGAGAGACCTGCTATGCCCCGATGCCATGTCCACCCGTGTCTTCCTGGACAGCCCAAGCCGACTCCAACTAAAAGCCCACTGATGGACTGAGACAGGAGACCCTGCCTGGCTTCTGGCTCCCCCATTTCCCACTGGACCCCGGTCATCGTCTGTTGTGTTATTACCTGCCTGGCTTGTAAGCCCTGTGAGGACTAGGGCCTTGTCTTCCCTGCTGGACCCCCAGGGCCTGGGGGACATGGGAGAGGCTCTATTTGCTGATTTATCTTTTTTTTTTTTTTTTTTTTTTTTGCTGATTTATCTTAAATGTGTTTTTGGAAGACTGACTCCTAGCTCGAGGCCTCAGGATCCCCCCCCCTGGCTCCGTGGTCCCGGAGTCCCCACTGTTCCTTTAAGGCGGTTGCTAAGCAGGCTCGGGAGACTCTCAGGGCACATGTGTCTTCTGCAAAGCCTCCTGCTCCTTGCTTGGGGCAGCCATCTCACTGCCTTTTATGGAAGGCGGTTTCTGACCTGAGAGGGGAGAAGCAATGACTCAGCTGGCTTCTAGATGGGTCCTGAGCCTGAGGTCTCTCTCTCCCCCACCTCAGCCCTGAGCCATCTCTGAACCATCCACCTCCCCTCCCCCAGAAGTTCCAGGGGGCTCTCTTTCGAACGCTCTGGCCTCTCACGGGGGGTCTCCTCCTCGGTGAGTGAAGCTCTAGGTGGTGCTACCTGCTATGCCCACAAAAGCTGTAGGGACTGGGGCTTCCCCGGAGCTTGTGGGGGTCGGAAGTCCATCACCAGCAACAACTGAGACCCGCACCAGGAGTCTCCTTGCAAACATGGAAGCACCAGGTTTCTCTGGAGCCTGACACACATCACGCATGCTGTGCACACAAGCACACGCACACTACATGCACACATGGAGTCCCACTGTATACCCCAACGTGAAAGGGCCCTACTCTCACAGGATCTGTATGTTTCCAGTTGGTTTTTTGAAGACTGCGGTCCGGGGAGAGGGGCGCAAGGCGGGGGAAATAACCAAAAGTCTCCAGGTGTTTTAAAGCCTTTTATTTGTTTACACATTCTCTAAATTGCAGACAAAAAAGATTTGCTACATAGGTCATCAACACTGCTAACCAACCACAGAACAAGATACTAACCACAGCAAAGAAGGGACGGGGCCTGTGACTCAGTCTTTGTGAGCGTGCAAGGGCTCTGCAGAGGGGCTGGGATTTCCAGGGGTCCCCAAGATAAAGACTGCTTGACGCCCACGTCATGTTGGCTCCAGGTCTTGACCTCTCCAAGGCCCTCCTCCCGGAACCTGGTCAGGACAGGACAGAGGCAGGGAGAGAGGGAGGGGTCCTGGGTCCTGGGCAGCCCCTCCAGGCAGCCTTCCCAAACAAAGCAGTTACCTCGGCCTCTGGGTGAGCCTAAAAATCAGGATGTGAGCTGTTTCCAACCCGGAGATCCTCCTGGAGACTTTCAGAGCATACCAGCTCTCTGGGAAGTCACAGAACCCACGTGGCCCCTTTGGACAGTGGGAAATGTGGCGCGGCCTCACCTCCAATACTGAAACACGAGAGCTCGTGGTACATCCCTTCGAGAGGGCAGAAACAGCACAGTGCTGCCCACTTTGGGAGCCACAAGAGAGAGGAGACTTGACGCAAGAGAAAGGAGCACCCCAGAAGACGGGAGCAGAGCGGTGCACACACCTACACACTGAGACTACATCACATCACACCTGAAAGAGTCAGGGGGCGGGGCTGGGGGGGCCCTGTTTGCCTGTTGTGGTGGTTGCTTTTTAGAGGAGCCAATGGGGATCTCTTCTTCAGACCATTACATACAACTTCCTAAGCCTGGAGCCCTTCTCTCTAGTCTCCTGAAAGCTGTGCCAGCCTCCCAATGTCCCCGAGCAGCTCAAGGCAAAAACCCTAAGTTGTCCAGTCAGCAGGAGCTACTGTGGTGTTGGAACCCAAGGTCCAATGGGGGGGGGAGTCCAAGGGAGCATAAAAAGGAAGACCCTCAGTCGCAGGCATGTCTATCGCCAAGGCCAGCTCTCTCAGCCACTCTTTTATGACTAAGAGTTTCAGAAAGAGCTGGGGCAGGGTGGGGGTGGGGCCAGCGAGTACAAGAGACAAGAAAGCACTTTGGAAAGATGGGGGTGTACCTGTTGAAAGGGCTTCCCTCTCTTGTGCCCACACCCGGAAGAAAGCGACCCCGAGTTTGCATCACGTCTGCAGGTCTAGAGATATAATGGGGACCTAGCAATAGGAGATCACTGGGACATTTCCAGGGCTACCCTTTCCAAATATGGTCAAAGCCATGTGGGGGCAGTAAATTCCTGAGGCTGCAAGGCACCCAGGGTCTATTCACCAGTTGAGACAGAGCAGTGAAGACCAAGCCCTTCCCAGACTTCTCCAGCTCTGAGCCCAATTCAAGGGCTTCCGTGCCCTTCCCAGAACCTACACAGGCATGGGCTTCCTCATGCGGTACCTGGGTAGGAAGCTCCTTCTAAAGGACCTCTTCACCCTTCCTACCCTAGCCCACCCGCAACTCCAGGCTTCACATGTGGTAGCAGCCCTCACCAAAGCCCCCAGAACCAGCCTCCTTTCTCCTGAGGAGAAACACAGTGGGGCATCAGGCAACTAGAAGAGGAAAAGCAATTTCTTTTGGCTTCTGGGCAGAGATGCTCCATTTCTTGGCTCTCAAAAGGGAATGTTCTCAAAACCGGGCTTTAAAATCGCCCTCAGCCTAAACGCAGGGGGGCTGGGGAGCAGACCTACCTGAGGACTGGCTTTTGCCCCAGTCCACTGTGTCACATGAACAGGCCAGCCTCTCCTTCCGGTGCCGATTTCCTAATTGGTCCAGGGGGTCAGCATCAGGCTGGGAGGGGGTCTGAGCAGCTGTGTTCTCAGCCTGAGAGTCTACTCAGGTGGAGGCAGGAGGGGAGACCGTCTCAGGGCTCCGAGCCGTCCCGCTCCCAGGTCCATCCCTCATGGAGCTGAGGGGGCCGGCCGGCTGCCTGGGAGTGGAGCTGCCAGTCTGGCCTGGACGGGGTCCAAGTCAGATGACTCTCCCCTCTGCCCTGCCACCAGCACAACAGACCAGGTGAATCAGGGTCATTCAAAGGAGGCTCAGTTCAAAAGAACTGAAGGCTTTCGTATGGGCAGTGGGTCAAAGCCCAGAATGCATTTCAGGTTCTCAATCACTTGAAAACCAGTCTGGCAGCCACGCATTACGATAGCCCTATGTCCCTGAGTCTCTCACCGAGATCACCAAAATCCTGCCTCGCTCAGAGCCACGTGCTGTCCAGGGACCCCAAAGCCTTCCCGGGGCCTCCCCAGCAGAGTCACCAAGGTGGCTTTCGGCCAGCTCGGCACTAACACCCATACCCGAGCAGGTACTCGCCCTCCCCCGAGCCCCGGCATCCACCTTGAAAGCAAGCTCAGTGTGGCTGTCTCAGGGAGCAACGAGAAGCTGAAATCTGGGTGTCACATGTGCAGAGACAAGAGAGAACAAATGGCTTATTCCTGATGCTGTCAACTCAGACAACAGGGAGTCTACTGAAGCATGAAGTCAGGATCCGATGAACTCCTGGCCAGAGGTGGGCATAGGAGGGTTACTGGAAATGCCTCCAACGTTAGGGCTCCCCCCCATGCCCTCCTCCTGCTGCCATTGCCAGAACCGCACAAGAGGCCGAGACAGGCTGCTGGGGGTCTCCAAGGGAGTCCACCCCCCAGGCTGAGCATGAGGTCCCCGACCCACCATTCCCCTCTGCTCTTTTGAGTGGGGACGGGACAAGACTGTCCGATGAGTCACTTTCCAGCTCTGGTCAGGCCCTGCCAATTGCCCCTCCCCGCCCACCATCCCAGGAGTCCAAGCCAGCATTTGGAGGCACGGTCCCAGCTCCCTTCGGCCGCTCGGCGTACCCCAACCCAGGTGCCTTCATCATCGCTGAAATTCATGGTAAAGACGGTCACCTTCTAAGGGCAGCCGGTGCTTGGGCAGATGGATGCAAGCAACTAGGCTGAGGTCAACTGTGTTCTTCCCCCCAGCCTCTCCAGAGGGTGGAAACAACCAGATACTTGAGCCTGCTCCTCTTCTATCCATGAACATGCATGAACACAAAAGGAGAGACCTAGATACACATACACCTTCCCTGATGGTATGTTACCAGACATGTGGTCAGAATGCCACGGGAGAGTGTGATCTTGGAACTGAAAAGCAGGTTGAAGGCTGGGCCAGGATGTGGTTTCTTTTTCCAGCCCCCAGAGGACCTAGTGTGTTGCCCTGCCAAGTGTTTTAGCCAGTACCAGCCTGCCCAGCAACCCCTCCTGGTGGGCAAGAAATGTGCTCATTTTCCTTCAGAGCAAAAATGCCCCGTGGCAAACATGGCAGATAAACGGTGAGCAACTCGGATGGACGTCTCTCGTTTTCCCAGCCAAAGGCACAAATGCTCCCTCAGCATCTGACCATTTCCTGCCACAGCGTGACTCCTCTGCTTTCCCAAATGCCACAGAGACCAGATGCATCTGGAAGCTAGGGCTCTCTGCCTCCCTAGCCCCCTCCCAGCCACCTGCTCCCACCTCCTCTGCTCTGAGCTAACCATTCTATAGTTTCGTTCTCTCGCTCACATATTATCTAGCAATGCTTCCTTCCTTTTTTTCTAGTACCTAATTTAGACCTCTTCAACTACATGTTGAAAATGTGCAGGGGGTATATTTTCTCTTCCTTTTGTGCCACTGCATGTTCCCGCCAGCACCCCCCCCCCTTCGGCATCTAGCGTGGCAGGAGGGAAGGGAGGGGCGGGTGCAAGAAAGGAGGTGGACCAAGCAAGAGGAGAACCAAGGCCTTGGGTGGGGAGTAAACACAAAAGGGCAAAGTCAATAAGAACTTTCCCAGTTCCAGCCATAAAATCTGCACATCCCTTTGACAGCAGGATTGAGACTTTTGCTTCCCAGTCCACAACGATTGCCAAACATGTTCCCCCAAAGAAGCAGAAGTGAGGGAAGAGGGGAAGGAGTCGGTGTGCCAGGAATCCTCCAAGCATAAGGCTCCCCGTACAAGTCCCCGAGGTATGCAGGGGCTGGAACCCGGGGTGGGCCCGGCTGGACCTCAGGGAAAGACCCCCTGTGACAAGCAGGTTCTCCCTCTCGTCCTGGAGCAACACCGAAGGTTCACTTTAGTTTGTTAAGCGAGGGGTGTGTGTGTGAATGTCCCTGTTTTCATCATCAATATTGATAACATTGATAGAAATAATAGAGAGGCAAGGAGGCAGGCAAAGAGGATGCACTGGGTGTAAATATAACCTGGAGAGGTTGCTGAGGGGAAATACAGGGGCTCAGGGGCCTGCCTAAGTCCTGCAGGGACCACTTCCCCTCCCTGCCTTTTCCACCACGGCACATGTATGTGCCAGACTGGGTCGATGCCGTCCTGAATGGCCACTTTGCTCACTGCCCGGGCTAGAGGTCATGATTAGTATTTATATCTCTGTCAAAGAGGGTTCTGGCTGCCCTCCAGTCCCGGTTCCTGCCTTCCTCTGGCCTGCCCTGGGGAATGTCACCATCAGCACAAATGCTTCCTTCTCTTGGTGGGGCCAAAAAGGGGGAAACCCTGGAGTGACCCTCTTTCAAGGCACTGGAGCAAAGAAAGGAAGGGAGTTGGGAACAAAGAGACTGACCAAGGGACATTCCTGTGCCCTCTGACCCCTGTTATCCACACCCCCTCCCCAGAGCCACATAGGATCCCCGGGAGTCACCTCAGGTCTCAGCCATCTGCGGGGACACAGCCAAGCCTCACTCAGAGCCCAGACACAGGCTTCCCTGGGAATCCACCCACTTCCAGATCTTTCCCCTTGCACAGGGAGCCCCCTGTTCATTCTAGGAAACCAACTGGAGGAGGACCGGGCAAGGCCCAGACCCCTCCCCACCCCCATTTCCTGGAGGTGCTTCCTTTGGGCCTCTCTTCCCAGCAGCCTGGGCTGGAAGCATGCAGAGGGGGCCACACAGCCAGGCCTTCCAAGGAGCAGCTGCTGAGATGCTCAAAGGAAGCCCCCAGTCCTTCTGTCTGGAGGCTCTGTTCGTCCTCCCACATTCAAGGCACCCGAGCAGTTGGCCGCGCTCTACCTCCCCACCCCACACCCTCTAGTTATTCAGCTCTAGGACTTCCAAGTGCAAATCAGGATTCTGGGCCCTCCTCAAGTGCCCTCCCCTCCCTTCTCTTCATCTTGCTTTGCCTGACTTGAAAGACCTTTGACCCTCCCCATCTCCTTCCTCTGGGCCCCCCTTCTTCTCTCCCTCCTGCAAAATAATGAGCCCACTACAGGTGACACCATGCACATCTCCGAAAAGGAACCAGCTGTGGCATGCTGGGCATCTTTGCTGGGAGCGAGAGCATGGCTCGGGCCCAGGGAGCCGGCATTTCCTTGGGGTGTGACGGAGGCACATCCTGAGGACGGGCCTGCACTGGGGAGGGGGGTCAGGGAGTGAGAGAGGAAGGGAGGCTGCTGTCCCCCCACTTGTAGCAGGCTGAGAACCAGCCTCGGGACAGGGAAGGTGGTCCGTGGGGCTCCCGGCCCTCCCCGCCAACCACAGACTCAATGAGCCTCAACAGAGCAGGGACCCCTCTTCTCTAACTCTAAAGCCTGAAGTTGCCAGTAATCCCCTTCTTCAGGAGCACAGGTCTGTCTCCTAAACTTGCCCCAATGGGAAAAGTAATAATAATCATCTCATTTTCCTTCCTTAAACTATCTGAACTCTTCAAGGGGAAGGCCCAAAGGAATCATCGTGCTGTGTTCAAAGCACAAAGCCTAAAATGCTCCATGAACGGAACTCTCTAGGGTGTCATGACACCATCACTGTGAAATCCAAACCCTCCCCCAACCTTAAAACCTATTATCTTCTCCAGCTCTGGAAGAATCTGGCCTCCCTCCCACCCACCCATGGCTCACCATCTTAGTTCCAGTCTCACGTCTGAGCGGAGTCCTGGGAAGCAGCCACTCCTCGCAGCCTGCCTGGACTTCACACCCGGCCCTGGGGCCATGACAGGAGCGGGGACGCCGTGGAACCCACGGGTCCTGCTCTAGGTGTTATGCGTCAGTGGGGGGTTGAGAAGGAAATCAGAATGCCAATCTCCAAGCAGAGGCCTTGTCTGGATCGCCTCACAACGTTGCCTGCACTGGATTTGCTGCAGGCGCCAAAAGCCGCGTTTCGAAAACAGAGGGTTTCCACTCCCGGCGTGGATCCCACCCACGGCCTCGCCCCCTCTCTGGCCAGGTTGGAGCCACAATATCGGGGTGCAGTGGAACAAAGTCACTCTGGCTATTCTAGGGATTCGAGCTGGCAGGCGAGGGCATCATTATCTCCACTTGGTGGCCTCTATACCCAGTGACAAGAGACACCCCAGTGTGGGGGCCTCTGTGAGGCCGGGCCCCATGCCAGGACCTTCACCAGCACTCGTGCTCAGCCCTGCACCAACCCTGCTGGAGAGGCCACATCTCCCTGCCTCACAGATGTGGAAAATGAGCCCCAGAGGGGTTAAGTCATTTGCCCAAGGTCAACCAGCTAGAAAGTAGCAGAGCTGGGCTTTACACCAAAGTTTCTAAGTGAATGTTACACTGAACTGAATTATAACCCTCCCCAGAAGTTGGCTCCCCAGTCTATGATCTTGTAGAAGGGAGTATCCCAAGTATCTTCATTCTGAAATCCCCAACCCCAGGGAAAATCCCTCACCTCCCACCAACAGGAGACCCATGCATGGGTCCTTGTCACAGCTTTGGCCTACTGGCTCTGATCACAGGCAGCCCAGCCCCTAAAACATAAACCCATTTTGATCAAAAGGGAGATTCTGAGAAGGCCATCTGACCTTGGCTAATTCACACAAGAAGGGGGCATAGAAAGCATTGGGGATCCCTCCCTGGAAAGCCCTGCTTTCCAGTGGTTATCTATATAACATTATGTTTTTTTCGGCCTCCCAATGTCACTGTGGAACAGGCAGGGCAAGTATTATTATCTCTGTTTCATAGGTGGGCAAACTGAGGTTCAGAGACGTTAAGTGACTTGCCCAAGGTCACACAGCTACTGAATAGCAAAGGCAAAATCAAAACCCGGATCATCCATATGCACCCCATGAATCTAGCTCGTTCTCTGGGGCTCAAAGAAAGACCAATTTGAAGTTTACCATCACTTTCTTTGTTTCAATACAGAAAGTGATAAATGTGACTCTAGAGATTTTGTCTGCTTGCAGTACCCCGAAAGTGCCATCCCATAAGCTGGCTTTGCTATCCCCACTTTCCCGATAGGGAAACTGAGATCTCCGAAGAGGAAGAGGTTGGACCCATCCTACAGGAAATGAAACTGGGAAGGGAACTCTGGACCCTCTTAACAACCATTCTAGGGCCCTGACCACCCCTCCCCACTTCCACTGCAGGGCTACAGCACCCTCCCTTGCAAGACTCAATCCCTCCCCACAGCTTCCACAGGCAGCAGGTGTGATGGAGGCAGAACAGGGCCACCCCATCATCTGCGCTGAGGTGGGGAATGAATTTGCACACACTCCAAAAAGGATTTGTAGGAGGGCCACGGTTTGGGGTTTCAGACTTCGTTTTTTAACCTTTAAGCCATTGTGGCATGTGGGAACATTTTGGTAACTTTTTCTATAAAATTAAGTCAAAGTGATTTTCAAAACCAACAATCAGCCTTTGAGGACACCCCACTTTGGGTTTGTGGGAGGACAGAGAACCAGAGCAGTCGGGAGAGGAAGTCTGCTTGTCTGATGTGACACTTCTGGGGAACAGATGACAAGACGGCACAGCAGCTCCCCAAACCCTCCCTGGACCTCCAGAATCCAAAACAGGTTCCCCAACCAGCAGGGGGAAAGACATACTGTATGAGGAAGATGAAAATCCCATCTGGACAGGACCCTTTAAACCAGATTATTATGTATGCACGAAGTTCACTGGGAGGCCACGGGCCCCTACAGGAGAGTGACCCCCGTCTCTTGCCACAGGTCACTCTGCGAGGCCCAGGGGGAGACCAGCACCGCTCGGCTCCACGCCAGGCTGCCCTGGGTCCCCTGGCCAAGAGCAGTGAGCCCGGGAGGGAGGCTCTTGCCAAATCGTGGAACACTGCAGCCCGGCAGAAGTGGCCCAACTAGCCCAAGTCTCCAGGGGCTTCTTCAGGAGCTGAAGGACTAAAAATAACCTAGGCCTTTGTTGTGAGCAGCCGGACCACAGAGATGGAGCTGATTTCAGGGAAGCCGAGCATGCGCAGGGGTCCCGCTCACGGAGATCTGCCCTTTGGGCAAGTGATTTTTCCAGAAATGTGTCAGTTATTGTGTGCTGCTGCTGTGGCCACTGAGACTCAAAGACAGCCCAAGCCGCTTCGGCCCCTGGGGCTGACTTCCAACACAGACTTCTCGGAAGCTCAGCCTCCCACCTTTTCTTCTCAAAACATTTAAAAAAACAAAAAAAACAAAAAAAAACAAGAGTCCAGCACATATTGGGGAGCTTAGGGGGCAAGGGAAGCCCTCAAGCTGAGGATTCTGCATCGTTGCCACCATGATCATAAATAATCTGCTCACCCTGGTTATTTGTTTAGGTGACAGGCATCTCTTCCCCATCCTAAAAGCTGCAGAGTCGGGTGTCGGCAGACAGTGGCAAACATACAGCGTGTAGAAGGAAGAAATTACTTGGGGAAAGGAACCTGTGGTGCCACATCAATCCTCATGGGCTTCGCAAAGCTGCAGTCCTTCATACTTGTATTCTGGACTGGGCAGCCTTCACCCGCTTTCCTGATTCTTGAGTCCCACCAGGGAAAGCTCCAGGCCCAAGCTGGTGGGAAGGCAGAGCCTTAGGATCGTTCCCCGGCCATAGGCCGTGGCTCGTCTCACCTCAAGGACGCCCCAGCTCTGAAGGTCAACGAGGAACCGCAACGCCTGATCCCTCGCAAAGCCACTCCAGATGGATAACAAATACTGATTGGCTGTGGCCTCCGAATTTTCTTCCCAACATTTCTGCCCGCCCCTCAGCACTTCTACTTCTCCAGCCCCATCAAAAGACCACCCTGGCTGCAGACAGCACTAGATATGGGGGGGTGGGGGGGGGGCGAAAACTGCTTTTCTTCTTCACAGAGACCAAGGATCAAAGGGATTTTCATCATCAAGATGGCCTCCCGACTCTGAGTCTAGAAGTTTCCAGGGAGGCTTGTAATAAATAACAACTTCTCCACAGCCTTTTGTTCCTCTGCTGAGTTCAGGATAAAGAGCCAAAGCAGGAGGCGAGAGGCTGTGTGAAGATTTCTTGGAACACAATAGATAGAAAACACCAAACTACAATGTGAGTGACTGATCGGTGGTCACAAAAGAGCATCCCTTAAAATGGGAACCAGTGAGAGGGCTGCAGGGCCGGGGTAAATGTGAGGGGGTTCCACAGGGCCGGGGCTCGGGGTGTTCTTCAAAAGTGCAAGATCCTTCTGGTGGAAACGAGGAGGGGCTGGCTGAAATACTGGAACCTGTGTGTAGGAGGTTGAGCAGACACCTCACCCTCTCGGTTCCACGTGTCCAAGCCCTCTGTGACCACGGGTTTTCCTTACAGTGGGTCTGTCTGGATATTTGGGAGTGGGGGCATGATCTGGTTTGAAGTGGGCTCCGCCTCAGCCTCTCCAGAAGCAGGTCACGTTCTGTGACCCGGGGCCCTAGGCTTGGCAGCCAAAGGCGGAGGCTTTTTCTTTGAGCAGTTCCCAGCACAGGTGGCAGCTCCAGCTTCCTACAAGAAACAAGATGCCCTGCTGACCAGCTGCCCCTCTCCCACCCTCAGGCCCCGCCCCTTGGCCCTAACTCCACAAGCCTGTTGCTCTTTTTGACTTTCCCGGTTCAGAGACTGAGGCCCGGTGCTGAACACGGCTGGAGTCTGTAACTCGGCAGAGGGTAAGTGCTGTTCAGGAAACAGTTAAGTGCTCCGAGGTGATCAGCTGAACTGTTGTAAAGCCCCTCGTCCCTGGACGGGGCACCACCAGCAGCTGCACCAGGCCTGCGCCCGTTCCCTTGGAAGCTCACACCTCCCCACCACCTCAGCCACACGTCCAGGAGACATCTCCTCGGCGCCCAAGCTGCAGTTTCAGGGGGTGGAACCGTGCCTCTGTTTCCTCATCTGTAAAATGGTAGCGGTCATACCTACCTCATAGGATTGTGACGATTGAATGAGACAAGACATGGAAAGGACTTAGCACAAGGCCTGCACCATAGTGAGGGCTCCCTAAGTGGTGGGGGTAGCTGTTGTTGCTACTGTCGACCTCATCGTCATTACCTTCAGGGGGCTCAGCCACTGGGGGATTTAAACAGTACATGTGATAGCCACGGTCACAGTCATCACAGAAGAGTAGCTGGTCCTGGTGGAAGACAGAGTAGGTAGAGAGGAGGAGAGAGAGAGTGAATTGTTTAGGGCCAGTGTCCAGCCCCACCTACTCCTCCAGCCTATTCTGTACAGACCCACCTCCCTGAATGCCCCTTTCCAGGCCCCCATTTGAAGTCTTCAACTATCCCCTGAATATGCTTGGTGCTTTGCCCATACCTGGAAATGCCCCCTCTGCCTCCCCAACTATGCCAGCCCTACCCCCCCTTCAGGGTTCTGCTTAAATCGTACCTCCTCCAAGAAGCCTTCCTTGACTACCACCTCACATTCAAGTTTAAAGGGACTCCTTATTCTTCTAAACTCTTGTAGCCAATAACTCTTGTTTCCATAAGGGAGGAGAACCACTTTTATGCATGTCTGTGTTCCCTAGTGCATAGAAAGTACTTTAAATGTTTGCAAATGTTAACTGAATTCCTCTTAACCTCACCCTTTCCATCTGTGAAAAGGGCAACGGCCATATCTGATGGTAACATCTATGATGCCTCAGAACCTTTTCAGGGTTTCCTTACGCGACTATAGAGAAATGCATGCGATGCGATGTCACTTTTCAGATCTCCAGAGCCTCCTCAGGGGTGGGGGCTGGAGCCCAGGTGAGAACAGAATCCTCTGGCATGGCATTAAACTTCAAAGAACGCAGTCTGCACCCTTGCTCCCTGCAGCAGCCTCTGGTCAGATGCTCTCCCAGTCCCTGACCCCTGCTCTTCTAGACCATTCCCTCCCCACCCTTCAAGTCTTCCAGCTCTTCCATCCTACGGAGATGTCACTGATGTAGCTCAAATGGAAGTTCTCTCACCTCTTGCATCCCCCACAGTCCTCTCTCTTTCTTATGACAGTTAATTGCATTTTCCTTCACGCCGCAAAGTCTGGCATGTGGTAGACATCTACACACAATTGTTTTCTTGAATAGTTCCTTTGGACTATGCCTCCTTTGTCCACTCCTTTACAGATTGTAAGGCCCTTGGGGCAGAACCTTGTCTTAACTCTTTATCTCCACATCTCCTTCAGAACTTGCACACAGGAGCTATACATTTGTGATCTGCTCCCCATTATTCAGGTTCAGCTCTGCTCTATTCTTTGGACCTGCTTGGATGGCTTGTAAGACGTTTGCAAAACTAAGTTTTGCATCAAATCTCACCCTGGCTCCCCTCAGCACAGAGATCCTGGAAAAAAGTAGATATTGAAGTTGGAAAACCCAGCAAGCAAGCAATAAGGCAGGAGATACCATGAAAGACCTTTTTTATCACACAAACACCTTTCAACAGGGCAATGGGAAGCCTTTGAAGAGTTAGCAACAGAGGAGTGACTAGTCACACATGGAATTTAGAAAGAGCTCCCTAGCTGCTGTGTAAGAATAGATAGCTGGGTGGAGGAAGGTTGGTCCTAGAGGCTGGAAGACCACTTAGGATGTTACTGCCACCATCCAGGTGAGAGGTGATAGTGGACTGAACTAGGGTTGTGGCATGGGGGAAAGACAATGGTCTTGTTTCCATTTAAAAGTTAATGATTAGATGTGGAAAATGACAGCGAAGAAATCAAGAATGTCTCCTGGATTGTGGCTTAGTCAGCAAGCCAGATGATATAGCTACCCATTGAGACATGGGCAGAAGAGTAGATCCATGGGAGCCAGAAGGCAGCCTCAGCTAAAGACATGTTCTACACATCTACAGATCAGGCAATGGAGATGCCCTGAAGGCAGCTGGACATCAGGAGAGATGCCTGATCATGAATTATGGATTTAGGAGTCATTGGTGCTTAGATGATAATGGAGGGCCTGAGAGAGGAAGCCCAGAGTATGTCACAGATGTCCTTGAACTTGAGCTCATAGAGGGATGTCCATGAACTTCTTGAAAATATATGCACAACTTTGTGTATAGGTACAAATGTACATTTTTCGGAGAAAAGAGTAAGTCCATAGTTTTCATTGAATTTTCTGAAAAATCAAGGACTTAAAAAACATTACTGAGATAAAGACCAAAAACAGACCCTTGGGAACACCAAATTTAAGGTACAGGCAGAGATAAAAGGGACTAAGACATACAGTCAGAGAGGTAGGATGAAAACCCGGACAGTGTAGTTAACTCCAAAAAAAGCTACACCATTGTCTTGGAGCTGAAGTAAGCTAATTACAATATGATTTAGGAATAATACAAGGAGGAACAAGTTAGGATGGGAACAGAAAATAGGGAGAGACTTTTCAGAAAGTGTATTACTAAAGTCTTAAAGACACATAACTCCTGCTATAATGCTGACACAAGAAATACAAGAAGGTAGAATACCCTGGATTAGACTTTCCCAAAGGGAAACCAGGCGTCTGTGGATTTAAATACATTTTTCATGGGCTGATTGTTGTCTAGCACTACATTCTCTTCTTTCTCGTGTGCTTTTCAGGATAGCTGCCTGTCAAAACCACCCAGATCAGCCAGCTCATGTTAACCCCAATGAAAAATATAATTTAAGTACCTCTTACTCCCAAGTACCCAAGAACAAGTTCCAATAGAATGGGAACCCCATTATGGGATGCACAGGGTAAATCTCTGACTATGTGAGAGGAACCCTACTGCCCAAGCAGCCTCGCTCCTTGATTCCTCCCCTACAGCTCTGCCAACTCAGTGAGAAGCCTCTGTATTAACACTATTTGTAAAGCCAAAGACCAGAACCAACCCAAATGTCTATCAATAAGAGACTAGTTAAATAAACTAATGAAGAACTATGCAGCTGTAGGAAGAAATTAAGATTATGTCTATATATTGTGGTGGAGTGAGTAATCTCAAGGATATCCAGTGAATTCAAAGCAAGGTGAGGAAAACAGGTGTGTCTGTTACTATTATATAAGAAAACACATTCTTTCTTTTTTTTTTTTAAAGATTTTATTTATTTATTTGAGAGAGAGAGAATGAGAGATAGAGAGCACGAGAGGGAAGAGGGTCAGAGGGAGAAGCAGACTCCCTGCTGAGCAGGGAGCCCGATGCGGGGCTCGATCCCGGGACTCCAGGATCATGACCTGAGCCGAAGGCAGTCGCTTAACCAACTGAGCCACCCAGGCACCCGAAAACACATTCTTTCTTTTTGGATTCATACACACAAATTCTTTTGGATTCATACACATATACATGTAATATGTTATATTTAAATAGAACGACAAAATAAGCCATAATTTTTTTAAATGGTCACCTATGAGCAGAGTGAGGGAGGAGTAGAGATAGAAACTAGATTTCTTTGAATTTCCTGTTTATTTTAATAGACTTGATTCCGGAACCAGTAATATTTTGCATAGTCCTAAAACAAAATTCACACTGTTATTGTCCTTAAAAAAATGAAACAAGTGAATCTAATTATGTATTAGTTGATGGCATAACCACACAGAAAGTAACTATTCCAAGTGACTTTAAAACAAGTATTTGACTATACATCCTGAGTCAAATATACCTTAAGAACAAAAATAAGTGTGTGTGTGTGTGTCTTTCCAGCAACTATATTGTTGGTGGTAATAGTGGAATTAATATTCTGAGAACTTTATGTATCAAATGAGTAATTATGTTGTTACTGAAAAGAATTTTGACATACTTGAAAGAAAATAGAGATGTAAGATTGATGAAGTTTAAGTAAAAACCCTACAGTTAGTCCTGGGTATGAATTAGAAGTATCAGTATAAATTCAAGTATCCATACAAATTCAGAATTTTTTCTTTGAAACAAACAAAACATATTTTCTAGTTCTGTCCATTTAAAATGCCCCAAAATAATGACTAATGCAGTAAAAATTAGCACCCCTAGCACTCCTATTCTGTTCTCTAAAGATCATTGCCCACTAAAAGGAACCAGGAGTCCTTGAAGAAATGGCTGGTTCCAGGTCCAGGGCATGAAATGTATAAATATTTTCATATATTGGAAAACAAGGAAACCATCAAATACTATTGGGGTCATGTCAAAAGGACTCAAGATCCAACCTGATTACATTCTTACTGGGCAAATATAGGACAATTTTAACTGTAATGGATTGAAACAAATCAAATATGTTTAAATCCTTGAGTTCATAAAAATACTATTTAAAAAAAGTTGTCACCTTTGGAAGATGCTAGAGAAACATCCCATTATATTTTGATTTATTATCTTGATAGAATTTTCATCTCAGAGAAAGTTGCAAAATGATACAGAGAGTTTCTGTACACACTTTACTCAGCTTTCCTTAATGTTACCATCTTACATTACAATAGTACAGTCATGAAAAGCAGGATATTATATTAACATTATACTATTGACTAATCTGCAGACCTCATTTGAAATTCACTAATTTTCCCACTTCTGTCTCTTTTCCCAGCATCCAATCCAGGATCTCACATTGCATTTAGTCATCATGTTGTCTTAGTGTCCTTGAATCTATGACAGTTTCTCAGTTTCTGTATCTTTCACGACTTTGATGCTTTTGAAGAAACTAGGCCAGTGATTTTGTAGAATGTCACTCAATTTGAGTTTGTCTGATCTTTTATCATGAGAAGATTGAGGCTATGTACTTTGGGCAAGAATACTACAAAAGAGATGTGCCCTTCTCAGTGCATGATATGGGGGCATATTAATACCAATATGTCTCGTTACTAGTAATGTTACTCTGATCATATAGTTAAGGTAGTGTCTGTCAGTCTTTCCACTGTAATGTTATCATTTTTCCCTTTGTAATGTATTAATAAGTAATCTGGTGAGGGAGATACTTTGAGATTATGCAAATATTGTTTCTGACCATACTTTTTGCCCACTAATTTGGGCATCAATTGATTGTTCTTATTTACAACAACCAGAATGGTGATGCTTGCCTATTGGTGATTTCCTTCTTCCCTCTACATTTATTAACTGTAATTCTGCTCTGAGGAAGAGTTTAACTCTTCCCTATTTATTTATTCAAATTTTTAAAATATCAGTATGGATTTTGTTCTTTGAGTTATAATTCAATACTATCATTATTTACTTTGTTGTTCAACTTGTCCCAGACTTGCCATTAGGAGTTCCTTCAAGTTGGTTCCTGTGTCCTTTAGACATGCCTTATCAATTTTTGAGCATTTCCTCACTTTCTAGTACCACAGGATGCTCCAGGTTCCTCTTGTATTTTCCAGCCCTAGCATCAGCCATTTATCCAAGGGTTCCTAGTTCCCTTTACTGGAGAACGGTATTTAGAAACCAATGTCTGGGTACCATGGATCCTCATTGCCTCTGGGTTGTCATTGTTTCTAGGCCCTCCCAGCCAACAGAATTAGGAAGTAAATGCATGTGTAGTACCCATGCATACACCTATATTTATTTCTGTGTCTATCCATATGTGTGCATGTATGTATATAGTTGTAGATATATATAAGCATATATATACACAATATGTTATATCAAAAAATCCCAATACCCCCATTCCACCCAACACCATAGGATTCAGTCTAGCCTTCCCTCTATTTGATTATTCTTTCTCTGACATTGAGAAACCTGGCTCTCATTACCACAATGTATAGTTATTAGTTCAGACCTGGACACACATAAACTAGTTGCAGAATGACTAACTTACTACATGCCTGTAAGAAACGCATTTACTAACTAAAGTATAATAATTATGTAGTCATTTCTGCCTTTAGCCTTAAAATACACAGTCATATACTTCTTTCTAAGGTTGCAAAAGTGGGCTCTTTCCTTCCCTGCCCCTCAGTACAGTTGCTCTATCTATTTGCATTACAGTCAGGTTCATTTGCTACTGTTCATATTCCAGTTTCAGTCCCTGCCACCTACATCATGGTTGATTTGGGTAGTTACCTGTAATAGGATATGTGCAACAGTACCTTGGTCCTAAGCGTCAGAGCTATACAAAAATGTATTCTCAGAGAAGTGCCACCTTCCCTCACTCTACTATCCCACACCTGCTTCCCCATTGTTTCTACGCCATTCCCACCCACTGCGTTAGGTAATCAGTCTCTTTAGTTTCCTGTTCATCATGTATATTTTCTTACACTTTGCTTACAAGAATGGCAGCATATTATACAGATATTGCCTTTACTAAGCTTTCTTCATTCACCGATATTAAATTTAGAAATACACTGGAAATTATTCCATATCAATGTATGGAATTTGCTTCATTTTTTTTATAGCAGCAAGTATTCCACTGTGTGGCTGTGCCAACCATTCCTCTGCATAACATTTAGGTCATTTCCAATACTTTATAATTATAAATAGTTGCATCCATGAATAGCCTCATGCACATATATTTTCATAGTGTTATATCTTTATGGTAGATTCCTATAGATGAGATGACTAAGTCAAGAGGTAAATGCATAGTAGTTGTGTTGGGTATCGCTAAATGTCCCTACAGAAGAGTGGTACCACTTTGTATTCCCACTGACAATGTATGAGGATGCCAATTTCTCCCACAGCTTCATCAACAGAATGTATTATCATACTTTTTTCCCCAGTTTCATGGGTAAGAAAATAGTATCCCAGTTTTGTTTCAATCTGAAATCTTTAATAATGAGTGTGTTCAAACTATTTTTTTTCAAATGTTTATACATTTTTCAAATGTATAAAAATAGTCATTTTTATATCTTTTGTGAATTGTCTTTCACGTCTTTTTCCCATCTTCTATCAGGTTTCTGGTCCCTTGTCCCTCAAATTTTAAGAGTTCTTTACATATTAGGGATATTAGCTCTTTATCTGTGGTATATGCTGTAAACATTTTCTCCCAGTTTGTTAGTTGTCTTTTTACTTTATCTGTTTTTTACTATGCAAATTTTTTGTGGCCAAATTTGTCAGTATTTTTATTGCTTCTGAATTCTGAGTCATAGAAAATCTTTCCTTATATATATTTTTTAAAGATTTATTTATTTCTTTTGAGAGAGAGAGAGCACGCACATGAACAGGAGGGGCAGAGAGAGAGGGAGAGAGAATCTCAAGCAGACTCCACGCTGAGCACAGAGCCTGATGCAGGGCTCCATCCCATGACCCTGAGATCACGACCTGAGCTGAAACCAAGAGTCAGACACTTAACTAACTGCATCACCCAGGCGCCCCAGTCTTTCCTTATATTTAAAGAAGAATTCACCCATGTTTTCTTCTAACACTAATATGGTTTTATTTTTTATATCTAGATCCCCAGTTCATTTGGAGACTATTCTTATGCATTATGTGAGATATGGACCTAATTTTATCTTTTCCCAAATGGTTACCCTATTATCTCAGCACCATTCACGAAAATGTGATTTTAGAGGTAACCTTTATCCTAACACTAGGATCCATACGTAGCCGGGTCCATTTATGGGTTTCTTTTCTATTCCATTGGTCTATTTGTCTATACTGTTTTAATTAGAGGCTTTATAGCATGTTTTAATGTCTGGTAGAGCTAGTCTCCCCTCATAATTTGTTGTTTTCAGTGTTTTCTTGACTGTTCTTTCATGTTTATTTTTCCATATGAACTTTACTATCAATTTGTCTATTTGGTGTTTTAATGGGGTTTGAATTAAATTTGTAAATTAACTCAGGAATAACTGACATCTTTATAGTGTTGAATCATTCTATCCAAGATCACACAATGTCCTTCCATTTGCTCAGGTCTACCTCTGTGTTTTTTTTCAAGCGCTTTAAAATTTTCTTCAAAATTTTGTTTCTTCATATAGGTTTTACACATTATTGTTAATCTTATTTCTAAGTATTTCCTTTTTGTTGCTATTATGAGTAGGATTTCTCTACTATTATATCCTCTCACTGGTTGTTATTTGTGCATATGAAGGCTATTAATTTTTGTATGATAATTTTATATCCTGCTACCTTTAATGTTTGAGTTAGCTTTATCATTGATTCTCTAGGGTTTCCCAGATATACTGTTATAGTTTGTGAAATAGAGTTTTGCTACTTTGTTACTATTCTTACACCTCTAGTTGATTTCTCTTTTCTAATCACAGTAGCTAATATCTCTGTAATAATGATAAATAATAATGAAAATAGTGGGCATCCTTACTTCGTTCCTGATCTTAGTAGAAATGCCTCTAGTGTTTCCTCATTAAATAAAATAATGGCTTTAGTTCTAAGGTATAAAAAGTTTATCATATTAAGAAAGTATCCCACAATGGAACTGGAGGGTGTTATGCTGAGTGAAATAAGTCAATCAGAGAAAGACATGTATCATATGACCTCACTGATATAAGGAATTCTTAATCTCAGGAAACAAACTGAGTGTTTCTGGAGTGGTGGGGGGTGGGAGGGATGGGGTGGCTGGGTGATAGACATTGGGGAGGGTATGTGCTATGGTGAGCGCTGTGAATTGTGCAAGACTGTTGAATCACAGATCTGTACTTCTGAAACAAATAATGCAACCTATGTTAAGAAAAAAGAAAAAGAAGAAGATAGCAGGAGGGGAAGAATGAAGGGGAGTAAGTCAGAGGGGGAGACGAACCATGAGAGACGATGGACTCTGAAAAACAAACTGAGGGTTCTAGAGGGGAGGGGGTGGGGGGATGGGCTAGCCTGGTGATGGGTATTAAAGAGGGCACAGTCTGCGTGGAGCACTGGGTGTTATGCACAAACAATGAATCATGGAGCACTACATCAAGAACTAATGATGTAATGTATGGTGATTAACATAACAATAAAAAATTTAAAAAAAATAACCATCAGTAAGCTCTAGAAATAAATAACACACTCATATTTAAAAAAAAAAACAAAGAAAGTATCCCACAATTCCAATTTTCTTGAGTGTTTTTTTTTTTCATGAGTAGGTGTTGAAACTACCTTGTGATTTTGAAAACTGATAAAGGGAAAAAAGCAAGCATTTATCCTATCTTTTCTATATAATCTAAACCTGAGAGTAACCAAATATGAGGTTAGAAAAGTTTCTCTTTGCAGAATTACTCCAGCTAGTAAACAAAGAAGATTTTATAAAGTAAGAATATCACTATTTTGCAACCTCTAATGAAATAGTCAATCTCACTGAAGGTCATCAATAGCTGCTACCTTCACAAAAAAGAGATGTACCAGGCATTACATACTTTCTGATAAAGAAAAATACACCACTATTTATGAAGTAGTCTTGAGATATATAAGTATATATAATTTTATATATACATATATAAAATCAAATCAAGGCCTACATATAATATAATATATTTTTTATATTATAGATAGAGAGAAAGAGCCCGAATTTGATCAGGATTCTAGTTATAAACATCAATGTACAAAAAACATAAGAGACAGAGGGAAATGTCAAACACCACTACAGGAATGCAGTCTGTAAAAACACAGTCCTGAAAACTCTATTGAACAAATTAACTGATTTTTTTTAAGATTTTATTTTTTATTTGAGAGAGAGAGAGAGCAGCAGAGGGAGAGGGAGAAGCAGGCTCCCCACTTGAGCAGGGAGCCAGATGCAGGGCTTGATCTCAGGACCCTGGGATCATGACCTGAGCCAAAGGCAGACGCTTAACAACTGAGCCACCCAGGCAGGCGCCCCTAACTGATTTATTCAACATCAAAGGGAAAAAAGAGAGCAAAATGGAGGGGAAAACTACATATTAAAAGAAACTTTAAAAATAGGGGTGCCCAGGGGTACCTGCATGGCTCAGTCAGTTAAGCATCTGCCTTCTGCTCAGGTCATGATCCTGGAGTCCTGGGATTGAGCCCCACATCACGTTCCCTGCTCAGCCAGGAGTCTGCTTCTCCCTCTGACCCTCCCCCCACCTCGTACTCTCTCTCTCACTCTCTCTCAAATAAATAAATAAAATCTAAAAAAAAAATAAATAAAAATAGAGGCGCCTGGGTGGCTCAGTCGGTTAAGCATCTGACTCTTGATTTTGGCTCAGGTCATGACCTCAGGGTTGTGAGATGGAGTCCTACTTCAGACTCCATGCTGGGTGTGGAGCCAGCTTAAGATTGTCTCTGTGCCCCTCCCTCCCCCACCAAAAAGAAATATCAACTAGTCACAATGTACGGGCCTCACGTGGATCCTGATTCAAATAAATAAGCTATAATAAAAAATATTTAAGACAAGGCAACATTTAAAACAATTGCAGCAATTAGGATGTTAACTGGCTGTTTGATTATATTAAAAAATTATCGATTTTTTTAGCTGCGTTAACATTTTTATCATTATTTTTGTTAAAAAGTAAGTCCTTTTCTTTTTGATAAACCTATGAAATATTGGCAGGTAAAGTGATATTGTGACTGGAACTATGTGGGAGGAGATAGGAGTATTTATAAAACAAAATTGGACATGTATTGATCAGAGCTGAAGCTGGTGATAGGCTACATCAGTTTCATTATTTCTGCAACTTTGCATAAGTTTGAAATTGTCTATAACAGAAAGTGTTTTTTTTTTTAATTCTGCATTGATTATAGTTAACATTTAGACCCAATGAGATCACGTACTCTGGAATGTGGTGTAAACGGTCGAGCACATCCCAACCAGGAGCAGCAGGCACCACTGTCTATCACCGAACCCTCGAGGGCAAATGGCCAGTGAGGCAGCCTCTGGCCATCATCTCCTGCACCTCTCCTCACAGGCACAGAGTACCGAGGGTCCCTGTTGTGCAAGGATCCCAAGGTCCTGGAGGCAAGGATCCCAAGGTCCTGGAGGCAAGGGGCAGGGGGCTAACATTTCTCCAGGAGCCCAGTGACAAGAGTCCCACCCTCTTCTCTAGCCCTCTAAGGACTCCCAGATCCTGCAAGGGAAGTCCCAAACTCACGTCATTCTCCGAGGTTCCACAGAGGATGCAGGATTTGCACTCTATGCACTGCCACTTGTAGGTCTTGACGGCCTCGGTCATGTTCAGGGTGAACTGCAGGCAGGTTGGGTGACCTGCAAGAAGCAGAAATGGCAGCATTAGGGTCAGAGGATCTGACCTGTCACCCCTTGACATCGCTTTAACCAAAAACACACTGATGCCCCCCTTGGAGGGAGGGCGGGTTAGCACAAGCTGGGAAAAAACGGGGGCCCTACCCACACGCCCCAACCACCTGCAGTTACATCAGATCGAGGCCCAAGAGAGAAATGGCATTAACACTTAGAGATGTGTCCCCCTGCAGGTGCAGTCAGTTGATGAGGACAGAGAGTGGTGAAGGAAACTGCAGCGTGCTCTGCACAAGGGAGCACTGTGAATGACACCAAAACTTCTCCCCAAGCCCCAGCATCAACCGTGGCAGGAGCAACCCTTCAGAGCTGTTTAGAGCTGGGCCTTCCCACCTGCACAGGTGTTCACACTGCCTCTGGGCACAGGGGAGGAGGTCAGAGGGAGCATGTGAGGTTTCCCAGGGCAGAGCTCAAGGGCACTGGGAGGCACTGCGCTGTTATCTAAAGAATCCTTGCCAATGCCCAGGAGACCAGCAGAAGTCCACGCCTTGCCTGGCAACAGAAACCACAGGGAGAGTGGCCTGGCAGGCACAGCAAAGAAGTGCAGCACCAGAGCATGGCAAGGACCAGGTCTACCCACCGGTCCTTACTCTTCTCCATCCCAAGTATCATGGTAGCCGAACCAACAGCAAATCGGGGAAGGACATTAAGCTGTGACCTTAGAGCACAAAACCCCGGTGGCCCATCACTGGACTCTGTTCACAGCCACAGCCCACCCAAAAGAGAGATGCCAGCACTGAGAGGACAGCTATGAGGTACAGAATGTGAAGACCCTTGACCTTCTATTTGGCAGGGAAGAGAAACTTGGATGATGTTCCCAGGTTTTGCAGGAATCTGCCCAGAGCGCCCAGGACAAAGCCCATAACTGAGTCTGTCACAAGAGAACTGAAAGCTTTGCCTACTGCTGTGGGCCACCCATCTCCAGAGCTCCCAACTCTGCCAAACCAACCACGTAGTGCATTGCATTGCTCCTTGCACGTAAGGAAACGTGCTTCTAAAGCAGGATACTACAGAGAGGGGACATCAGTTAGAGTGAGTCCCACCCACCTAGTACCCTCCACAGATGTTCAGGACCCCATATGGTACAACCACCGCTTGGCAAAGCCACATCCTAGCAAGAGGCCCCCATTTCCTCCCTTCCAAATATTCAGACAGCTGGTTACATTGTGGTCATTTGGGAACATACTGTCTATTCAGTCAAAGTAAGGATCCTTCAACTATGAGGCTCCACAAATGCAAACCCCACTGACTTGTCTCTGAGAGAGTAAGAGTGGGATGGACATGACTCATCAGTGGGGAGCATGGGGGACACTTAGCAAGGAACACAGGGAAGCATCAGGAGAAAGCAGATCTAAAAGCCTTTCAAGTACTCACCAGGTGCCATCCAACTTAGGAGCTCCCACAGCTCTGAACCAATAACCCTCTCAAAGTGACACCACGGCAATGATCCCAAAGGGAAACAAGGCTAGATGACTATCCAGCTTATATTCTTGAAATCATCTCAAAGATCTGTCTAAGAAGAACACTGGCCAGAGTTGTTCTCTATTCCAATCTCTCAGAGACAATACTGGGGTAGGAGTAATAGAGAAAACACCAGCTTGAGGTTCTGAGTGTTGTGGGCCATGACGCCCAGGTTTCAGACACAGCACCCTTGGGAAGGTTGAAGATGAGTCCACAGAACTGATACCCATATATGCAAGTTGACTTTATCCAGTTCTATGGCCTCAGGCCACATCTCAGCCACAGCCAGCTGACTTGCGATAATTGTTCATGAACTTAACAGGCATTCACTGAGCACCTGCTAGCCCAGCCATTTGCAGTAGACAGAAAAGACACAGTGGAGAGCAAGGCACCCAAACCCTTCCAGTCCAGCCAGAGAGAGCTCAAATTAATAAGCCACATGCATATCTATTACTTACAAACATGTGATAGGTTCCATGAAGGAAAATCATAATGAAAACAAACCACAGGAGAACCTCACCTAGTCAGAGATGTCAAGGAAAACTTCTGAGAAAGATGTTTAAAGCTGATACCTGACAGATGAAGAGGACTTAGCTGGGCTGGCGGGTGGGGGTGGGTGGGGGTCGGTGAGAGGCAGCTGGAGAAGTAGCTGGAGCCAGATTACACAAGCACCTATAGCACTTTTTTAAGGATTTAGGGCTTTAAAATCATTAAGAGTTTTTAAAAAAAAAGATTTTATTTATTTATTTGAGAGAGCACAAGCAGGAGGAAGAGCAGAGGGAGAGGGAGAAGCAGGCTCCCCACTGAGCAGGAAGCCCCATGCAGGGCTCCATCCCGGGACTCTGGGATCATGACCTAAGTGGAAGGCAGATGCTTAACTGACTGAGCCACCCAGGCGCTCCTCATTAAAGGGTTTTAAGCAAGGCAGTGACTGGATCACATTGTGCCTTAAAGGAGCATTCTTTAGCACGAGAGATCTTTGGGGTGATGAAGTAGTCTGTACCTTGGTGGTGGTGGTGGTGGTTATATATGTGGTAAGATTGCACAGAGCCATACGCATACACACATAAGCACCATGCACGCGTGTTATATGTAAAACTGGTAAAATATGAATAATTGCATAGATGTCAATTGCCTGGTTTTGAGAGTGTACTGTAGTTACGTAAGCTGTTACCATTGGGGGAAACTGAGTGAAGGGTACATGGGACCTCTCTATAATATATTTTTGTAACTTTCTATGAAGCTATCATCATTTCAAAATAGAAAGTTGAAAAGATATTTTTAAATAAGGAAAGCACAAATGAAGATTTAAATCATCAAAAAGGAAGGTAGGAAGGAAGGAAGAAGCTTCTGTCTAAGAAAAGAAATTGTAGGGGGCAGGGGAAAGAAGAGATGCAGGAATTGCTGCCAGGAAGCCAGTTAGAAGGCCGATGCGTCTACCGGGGGAGAGACAAGGATCCTTAAGCCAAGGTGGAAATTTCAGAATGGTAAAGAAATAATTGATAGGATTCGACCACTGTTATAAGGTTGAGAGTGTGGGGATAATGAGACATAGTCTAGTCTCAAGTTTCTGACCTAAGAAACTGGGTGGGTTAGAGAGAAACGTCCTCAGATGAGAAAGAGTATAGAAAGCGTAGAGAAAGCACATGTGGTCGGGGAGGGGGTCACTCCGTTTGGGGCATATTGATTACCTGCCAAGTTTGGGAGACTACTGGTGGAAATGTCAAGTGGAGAGTCAAACATATGGATTTCTAACACAAAAGAGAAATGTGGGTTGGACGTAAAAATTTAGGAGCCATTGCGAAATAGGTGGTCATCAAAACCGTGAGAACCAATGAAGTTATCTAAGAAAAGGGAAAAGAGACGAGAAAGGATGAGAAGAGAGAGAAAAAGGTGTAGGACTGCATGTAGAGGAGTCCTAGACTCAACTATTTAACAATGAAAAGAAAGGACAAAGAGAGGAAACTGGGAAGGATGGCCAAAGAGGTAGACACAAACTGAAAACATGGGGTGAGAGCAACCAAAAGAAGAGATTGCAAGGAGAGGGTGGTCAGTTGTGTTGACTGCCACAGGTTCTTGAGTTTGTCATTGCTTAATAAAGACCCGGAGTGAGGGGGTGTTGACAGATCAGAGCAAAAGCTGCCCTACTAATAATAACACTCCAGTAGTGTCATCTTCCCTGGAAGGAAGGCCAGCACATTCCAGAACATGGCATGGAATTCAGTAGTCGAATGTGCATGTGGAGCTGCCTCTGTGGGTAGGGATGGAGGGTGGTATGTGTGTTTTGTGCCAACAACATTCCACAAATATTTATTAAGAGCTAATTCCATGTTCAAGTTCTCTTAGACCACTGGGCCAAGCTCTGGAGACATTTTCTGGGATAGCTTTGGATCAGTGAACAGTAGCAAATGGGTTTTGGAAACCCCTGTTGGAAGTCTCTGAAAAAAAATCCCATGGGCTTTTTCTGTGTTCCTGTCTTGAGAAAGTCATCAGTCTCCGGGAAAGACCTTCCAACCCAAAGGAAGGGAACAAAAATTCACACAGCCTCCTCCCAACTCCCAACACTTCCAGTAAAATGTAGAAATAAGACCAGCCTCAGTGCTGGCTGTAGAGCTCAGCTCAGACCAGCTCAGAACTCAGGCATCACTGAAGTTCGAGAGGAAAGTTGGGGATGCAACTTCTTAGCTGGGGAGGATGAGGCACAAGACGTTAAGTCACCCAAGCAGCCATTAGCAGGTGCAAAAATTATGTCCAGAACTAAATCCTCTGTGTTACCGTAACAGGTCGGCTGCCTACTGCCCATCTCCAATAACTGGAAAAGTCATTTGCCAAATAAAACTGTAAGAATACTCTTATCTGCCGTGGAAATGACTGAAACAATGCACACTGGGACAAAGGACAAAGGGAAAAGTTTCTAAGGAAAGTGCTGGTAGCCCATTTCTAAGTTTGACTGCTAGAACTCCTTATTTTTGCCCAGAACTACTTCCTAAAATCCTTGGAAGTAAGACAGTAGATACAGTCTTCCCAATTCAAGGGTAGAAAAAAAGAGACAGACTGCTGTAGAACAATTGTGACTTAGAGTCACTCACTACTTAAAGATTCCTAGCTTAACTCTTTTGTAAAGTTAACTATCAGTCTCTGAGGCATTTGCTTGGAAATGTAGATTTTTTTTCTTATCTCCAGTTTTCTTAAAGCAAGGAATACCTGTATTGCTATTCAACTAGCCCGGTGGAGTGAAGGGGAAACAACCCTTCCCAGGTCCCCTGGGGCGAAATGATTCAACAGGACATTTATAAAATTCCAATTACCAAAATGAATTTAGAAAGCGGTGCACGGTGCATGATTCATCCCAGCCAGATCATCAGAAACCACGTCCTTCCTGAGTGTTCCGCCAAATTCGTTCTATCAGGAGGGTTCAGTAAATCTTCTGCCTGCTTGTTTAGTTGGTCCTATAGTGACTTGGTGTGAAGACGCATTCCTAATCCAACGCTAACCTCTTGCAAAATTGACCTCAATCCTCCGTAAACATTGGGAAAAAATTTAACACATGGCCACCATGTGCAGGAAATGTAACTTCTCAACAAGGCTTTCACAGACAATAGGAATTTGGCTTCAGGGTGCTATTTCAGAAGATGGGAAGAAAGAGGAAACCAGCAGGGTGTAAGAAGCTTCTGAGAAAGAAGCCCATCCAGGAGGCTGGAGTGACTGACACTAGAGTCTGCTGAGCTCAGTGAAAGAGAGAAGGCCAGCATCTGAAAACAGCAACTGCTCCCTCACCACCCAAAGAACACAACTCATGTCTTTTCAGAATCCCTGGACCAGAGATGGAGAAGTGCCAGGGACAGCAAATGGGATTTCGTGGTATTTGACTTAGAAGGCACGTGGATAAATATCCAGGCAAAAACCAGTTTCACACTCAGAGCTGCCTATTCCTACACATGCTCATGTACAACTGCCCACACACATGGATATTTCCAACCTTTCAGGGACAAAAATATCTAAACTGGCCTTGTTGATTAAGCTCACATTACAATTGTGACTTAGAAGCTAACAGAAGTCATTAACCAGTCAATGTCACTCTATAGATATTCAGCACACTGAGAAAAACGCAGTTCATTGTCAACAAACCCTGGGCAAAACTGGACACGGGGCTGTGACATGTGTCTCTTATATTATGGTCCTTATTAAAAGAGTTTTTTATTTCATCATCACCAATATTTAATTTGGACTAGGCTAAGCCACATTGCTGATTAAATTACAGCTCCAGGGGAAAAAAAAAAAAAACACACAGACACAACATTATCTCGCTAGGTATGTGCTGAAAATATAAATAAAACAGATACAAATAACTGTGGACTAGCATAGTCTATTATTTATTCATTGTGAAATTATAAACACCTAATTATGTTTTATTACCTTATTTATCAATGTTGATCTCTTAAAAAAACTAATTTCTCAGGAAAGAAAAGCCTAAATACCCATGATTCCCAGGCAAATAAGTGCAAACCTCAAATTGTGCTTCTTATGATGCTTAGTTTATAGAAATTACATTATACAAGGGGCACCTGGGTGGCTCAGTCGTTAAGCATCTGCCTTCAGCTCAGGTCATGATCCCAGGGTCCTGGGATCGAGCCCCGCATCGGGCTCCCCGCTCAGCGGGAAGCCTGCTTCTCCCTCTCCCACTCCCCCTGCTTGTGTTCCATCTCTCGCTGGATCTCTCTCTCTGTCAAGTAAATAAATAAACAATCTTTAAAAAAAAAAAGAAATTACATTATATAAAATACGTAGGATCAATTCCAGTCTGAAATAGCACCAAAAACAAGTCTCTGTGGGCATTCATTAAAAAATAATTTGGTTCAAATTTCTAACAGTTCTCTATATTCATACACACATAAAACTTCTAATATTTACATATTGCAAAACTATATAAGACGCTTTAGCTGAAGAATTATGCAAAGTGCAGTCAAATTGGAATCATCCATGCTAAAGAGTAATTTGAGGAGAAAAAAAATATTAGTAGCTCACTTTGGGAAGCCTCTCATTCAATCAGATCCATTCATTCTCATTTATTCTCTCTCTCCCTCACTCCTCTCTGTCTCTCTCTGTCTCTGTCTCTCCCTCCGTCTACTTCTCTCCCTCACTCCTTCTTTCTATCAACCTCCACTTTGAGACCCAGGTTGTCAGGTGGAGGGAATGAGGCTCTCAGTCATTATACATCATCTGTAAAGGGGTGAACCAATTCTGAGCAATCAAGAATTCAACCTCTGCACACATATATTATGACATATGTTAACCAGGCACTGCTTCTTCACATAGATTCTTTCCCAAGCCCTGCTTTGTAAACCTTCTGCCATGGTCTGCAGATTCAACTCTCATCTGCCTCAGCGTTACTTCTAACGCTAAGACAGCCGCAAATCGATTATCACAATAGCATTCCAGAGGCACCTGCATAGCTCCTTTTTTTTCTTATCATTTTTAATGTACTTCAAAGAGGACGAAGAAGAGAAAGAGAGTAGAAAGGGTAAAGACCAAACAAACAAAAATGCATTAAAAATAAATGATGGTGTGAGCCCTCGCTGCCTTTTGCTTGAGCAAACCCTTCACTGTGCAGCAAATTCAACTAGTCTTAGAGGTCTGCTTATCCTCCCTCAAAGCTGCCAAACTCTAGGGCACCCAAGCACTATGTGGGAGGCAAACCACAGGGACTGTTGCACTGGTCATTATTATCAATAACTACAGAAAGCACATTTGTGCAAAAGCATTAGGGACACATTTAATGGGCCAAATAGCTAAGAGCTCATGGAACCATTCTCAAAGGGCCCTAGAAATTCCTCCCCCATCCCCCAAAGTTTTCACGGTCAAGAATGGTCCAAAATAGAGTCTCATCTATAAACCTGAAGGCATGTGGTTGATCCTCTTAAAGTGAAATAATGGAATGAGGCAGACTTGACCTGGATTTCTATAACTTACCTGACTGGCCCAGGTTAGGGCCAAGGCACAGCACTATAAAGATGTCAAGAACCACAGTAATGATACCAGCATCCCTAATTCATCACCACAGCTGAGGACCAATGATAATTTATCCATTTACTCATTCCCTAATAGTATTTGTTGAATAGATAAATGTGGTAGGCACTTTTCTGGGCACTGGGGATCCAATAAGTGAGAAAAACCAAACCCTATCCACATGGGGTAAGTACCACAATTTGAGATCTACTGCAGCATCTGAGTCCCTTGGACAAGTCATTTTGCCTCTCTGAACATTAGTTTTTCAATATATTAAATGAAAGGATAAAAATCTGCTATCCACAAAGCTGTGGCCTTGCCTATGCATTCATAAACAGTATTTTTAGAGATACGATTAATCCCAAATTGCCCATCTGGTTGGTGGGATAAACAAGTCTTCTAAAGTTTGCCAGCTAAAATTCAAAGTGAAAAAAAAAAACTAAGAAGGAAATTAAAATAAGCAGTTAGTACTGCTAGAATTCGTGTCAACTTTTCCACTGGGCTAGCCCAGTATACTAGTCCAATACCATGAAAGAAGGCAAAAGAAATCTAGAAACCTAAAGCACTTCTCATCAACCTCACCACCTACACCCATGCAATAAGGTGGGGCTATTCAGATGTGTTGTCAATGAATTTGCAGGCAGAGGCCTTGGGAAAGTTTTCATATGTGAAGAATATTAGATCTGGGTTGAGCTGGTCATGGGACAGGGGGCCGGTATTGCCTGGCAGCCAGTGGAAGAAGAGAGTCACCAACATATATTCAGGAGACAGGAGAGGTTAGAGATGTAGATTCAGAAGTCATCAGGTACAGGTAGTAGATGAAGCCTTGGCACTTGGTGAGATACTCAGGGAAAGACCCAGAGTAAAAAATAAAAAGGACCTCGTTGGGAGGAGGGGGAAGTATAACCATTGGAATGAAGCAACTCAGGTTGACCCGCCTTTCAAATCTTTAGCTGGAATTATAGATTATAGGCAACCATCTGCTGGTGATGCTTGCTCCACACGTGTGTGGAGGCCAGACTGAATCACTGTCCAGACCCCAACATCAGCATCAGGTATGAGTCTCTGACATAGGCTGTGCATTTCAGGCCTCTTTGGACATCAGGAGCATCCAGCCACGGGCCTTCACTAAAGGCTCTGGGTTTACCTTGGAAAAGTGAGCCTGAAGAAGAAACTGTTGCTCAGATTGGAGACCCTGTAATCCCTGTGCTTCCTTCTTGAGGGTTTTGTAGTGTAAGTGATGGATAGCTGGTGGAAAAGAGTAGTGCTTCATCAACACGTGATTACCTATATCCTCCAGCTGCCGATCTTCCATGAACTGGAAGATGGATTCATGAGTAGTCTAAGTTCTTGAGTTCTCTGAGGACCTTTGAGATGGTATTAATTTATTTCTTTCAAAAATATTTCAGAGTTGTACCAAGCCAAAAGGAAAAAGATACTTTCTTGCTTTTTTGTCTTTCTCTATGCGAAACTGGGAAGCAATCATAGAAGTGCCTAGAAGCAGAGGACTGACAGTATGCCTGTGACCCTTAGACACTTTGTTTTACATTTTTTTAAATCATTTTTAGTCTATTTTTTAGTGGGTTCTTCTGGCTGCAGTTTGCTTGACTGTGATCAGGTTCTTACAGAAAAATGATTCTATTTAACTTGACCGAATTCACTGAGCACCTACTAAGTGCTAGGAACTGTATAAATGATGAAGTTTCAAAGACAGATGAGACATGGATCCTGCCTTGAGGAGCTCAAGTTTAGGAGGTATGATAGGCAGCCTATAAGATGGCCACCAAAACTCCCCCCCTCCTGGTATTTATAAGCTTGTATAATTCTCTCCCCTTGAGTGTGGGCTGGACTTACTGACTCACCTGTATCAAGTAGAATATGAGAAGTGATGGTATTCCCTCCTAACACTGAGTAATAAAAAGACCGTGACTTGCATCATTGGCACCCTCTCTTATGTTTTCTCACAAAGTGGTCTAAGGGAAGCCAGCTGCTGTGTTGTGAGATGCTCTCTGGAGAGGTCCGTAGGGCGACAAATAAACGGAGGCCTCAGTCCAATAGCCTGGGAGGATATGAATCCTGCCACAACCATGTGAGTGAGCTTGGAATTGGATCCTCTCCCATCGAGCCTTTAAATGAGACCATGGCCCTAAATGACAAGCTGACTGCCACTTCATGGGAGACCTTGATCCAGAGGCACTCAGCTAAACCACATAGATTCCTGTCCACAGAAACTATGAGATAATAAATGTTTATTGTTTTAAGCTGTTAGGTTTGGGGGTAATTTGTTATACAGCAACAAATAACTATTATAGGTCATATTTTTTTAAAAAATGACTGTAATATAATATACTAAGTGCTATAATAGGGGAACAAATAAAGTGCTTACAGATGGAGAAGGAATAAATAATGGGGGACTTGGGGAAAGCCAGGGAGAGGAGGTAACATTTGATCTGGGCCTTGGAGGATGAAGAGGAATTTTCTAAGTGGAAAAAAAGAGAGAAAAGAGCATTATAGGGAGAAGAAGTATCAGGAAATTTAAGGTGCATGGTCCACTTAAGCAAAACAGAGTGGCTCAAGGAGAGCAGGAGAAAAGGCAAGTGGCAAAACATGATGCTAAAAAGATAAGGAGAAAGACTGTCAAAGGTCCCTTATGCAGGCATGAAGATCTGAATTTGCTTCTACAGGCACTGAGGAATCCTCAGAGATTCTTTTTTAAAGATTTTATTTATTTATTTATTTGACACAGAGAGACAGCAAGAGAGGGAACACGAGCAGGGGGCGTGGGAGAGGGAGAAGCAGGCTTCCCGCCGAGCAGGGAGCCTGATGTGGGGCTCGGTCCCAGGATCCTAGGATCATGACCGGAGCCGAAGGCAGACACTTAACAACTCAGCCACCCAGGCGCCCCGAATCCTCAGAGATTTTTAAACAAGGACCCGATTTGCTTGTACACATGCTTTGGAAAAATGGTGGTAGGGTGGAGGACAGATGTAGTAGAGATGGCTAGGGTGGGATGACCAGTTACAGTATCCATTTATTCTACAAACTTTTATTGAGCACTTACGATGTACCAGGCACTGTGGGAAGTGCTAAGCAAAGAGTTAAACAGACAAAAGCTCCTATTAACGTGGAGCTTAGCTTCCAGAGTGGGGACACTAGTCCAGAACCAGTCCTGTAACTGTGGGGATAAATGTGGGAAACATTTGAGACGTAGAATTGGTCAACAGGACACAATGCCGGCTAGACACAGGCATGAGCAAGAGGAAGGAGTCAAAGATGACACCAAGATTCCCAGATTGGGCCACAGAGTGGGTGGGCCACACCATTAGCTGAGATGGGGATGGTGGGCTTGCAGAGGGTAACATAGAGTCAGTTTCAACACATGGCATCTGTTGTTTGGTGAAGATGTCCAGGTGTCAGTGAGAAAATGTGGGTCAATGTTCAGGAGAGAAGACAGATTGGAGATGTCAATTTAGAAATCATCAGGTGTGGGTGGTAAATGGAACCTTGGTACTTGATGAGATACTTGGGGAGAGACCACAGAGGAAAAGTAAAAAGGATCGCCTTGGGAGGAGGCAGGAGGGTAACCATCGGAACTGAAGGCATCCCAGGGCATCAAGAAGAGAACTCGGTGAGAAAGACAGAGACAATGTGGTCACAAAAGGGCCAGGAGAGCCTGGAGGGAGCCCTGCATGGCATCCAAGAAAAGGGAAGGGAGGATCACAGCATCGAGTGAGAGATGAAGTAATATAAGAACCGAAGAGAACATGTTACACCAAGCAAGCCATTGGTCATTGAAACTGGATAAAGTGGTCTCTGGGAGTAGTGCGCCCTGGCGCCTCTCTGGATGACTGGATGGTTTCAGCATTATAGAGGGAAGAATTCACAAGAAGCTTCTCTCACAACATGCTTCCCCTTCCACAGGCTTTGTCCTTCACTGTGAAGTTTGGAAACGCCATATGAAATCATTTCAGGAATATCTGATTCCATTCACTGACAGCAGGGGTCATTTTTTGATGGAGGCTCCATGGTCAAAGCTAGGCCCTGCCAGGATCAGTTTCCATCTTTGTGCCAGGAGATGCATCAAGTCTCTGGAAGCCAGTTCTTTCTCTCTGACCTTGGATTGAAGCTCTTCAGTCCCTGGTTTCAGAGCCCTGCCTGCAAGGCTGGGGCAGGTCCAGGTTCTCTCACAGCCCTGAGTCTGGTCAAGGGCACCTTTGTATTCTCTAGAAATGCCCAGATCCAGGAGGGAGGTTGGTGGCACAGGCAGGAGAGCAGCACCGGGTCAAACTGAATGGTGAGGACAGGGGAGAATGGAAACAATCACCAGGCAGCAATGTTGGTGACTGTGGTGCTTTTCTAAAATGCCCACAAATTCTTTGATCCTCCTCTTTTCAAGAGGTTCCCCCAACCATTGAATGTGGGCTGGACTTGACTTGTTTTAACAAATAACAGTAAAAGAGGAAGTAACACTATGCAAATTCGGAGTTATAAAAAGACAACCCAGGTTTCCATTCTGGTCTCTCCCTCCCATCTCCCCAACCCTCCCTGCCTCCCTCCCCCCCCATCTCACTCTAGATAAAGTCAGCGGCTGAATGACAAGGTGCCCAATGGGAAGGTCCATATGGCGAGGAAGTGAGATTGGCCTCTGGCCAACAACCAGCAGAGAACTGAGGCCCTCAATCTAACAGCCTGAGATGAATGGAGGTGAATGGAGGCCCATCAACAACATGTGAGCAAGCCTAGAAGTGACTCCTTCAGCCCCGGTCAAGCCTCAAAATGACTGCAGCCCCATCCAACATCTTGACTACCACATCATGAAAGAACATGTGCCAAAACCACCTAGCGAAGCCATTCCCGGATTCCTGACCCTCAGAAACTATGAGCTAATGTTTATTGCTCTAAGCTGCTGAGTTTGGGAGTAATTTGCAAGAGATAACTAATATACCAGCAAATGAGGAACAGTAACGGGTCGGATGGGAAGGCTCTAGAAAAGCCAGACATTTGACAGGACTACTGCCTAGGCAGGATCCCAGCCACAGTGAGGCCCAGCACTGAATAATGAAGGCCCAAGTGGGGTTTGGGATTTTATCTCATTTCCTCTCTTGCATGGAGGGCTGTTATTTTTTAAATAAATCTTCTTTAAAAGAGCTAAGAGTGGGAATGAAGATAATTTAAAGGATGATGTAGTGAATAGATGTGAAGAACAAAAGAGAATAAAAAAGAAGTGGATAGATGTGAAGACTCAGAACGCAATGGGAGCACATCCACAGCTTCCTGGGCCCAACCTGTTGGCCCGGTGTGGGCCAGAGAGCCCTTCTCCACCGCACAAGCTGCTGCCTTTGGCCTCTCATCTTGTTCTCCACACCCTTGTCTCAGCATCACCCTGCTCCACCCTCCTTCCACTTGCCGGAGTCTACCTCTCACCTCCCACAACCTTTCTGTTCAGATTCCCTGGAACAAGTCCTCCATTTTAGAAAGTCAGGGACTTCCTGGGAGTTCAACAAACTGATATGAGCAGAGCAACAACCTACAGCCAGTACTTTGGCCTAAAGAAAGCAGTGTTTGCATAGCTAAATGATCATTAACATTACTCCTAATGTTTTCAAGTCATGGTTTCATTTGATGAAATTGATTTCATTGTTGTGGGGACAGCAATCCTGTGAGGTAGACAAGACAGATATAAATGTTTCTGATTTATAGGTGAGGAAACCGCAGCTCAGAATGGCTCAGGCAGGCAGCAACCAGTGGACACAGGGCTAGTCTAGCATCCATGTCTTCACACGCTAGTCCTCTGGACACTTTACTTCACCCTGCGGTTTCTCACTACATGGCGTTCCAAGATGGCTGACCCGAATGCAGCTGCCCAACTTCATTTCAGCTTCTTACTTTGAGCTGTTAAACATAACAGCATTTTCCCCTTTTATTCCCAAGAAGTTTGCTAAGGCACAGTAATGTCGGTCACTGAATTTCTCTGTACCTCGGTTTCCTCAGCTTGTACCACCCAAAGGTGGACTAGCTCTCCCCTAAGGCCTTTTTGGGCCTCAGTGTTCCATACCTCGAGCAAAATCTCTCAGAAAGCCAGGCTTCCTCACATGGGGCAAGGCGTCAAGTCCTTACCGTCTCGCAGTGACAAATCCTGGAAATCCCTGGGGAAGAATGGCCCAGGAGTAAGCCAGTCTGGCCCATATAAAGGGGCCCTGGAGGCCGCCAGAAGTAGGCCAGCAGCCTCTGGTGGCATTACTGGGCTTTGGCTCCTAAGAATCTCGACAGAGGTCCCTGACCTCACTAGCTACAGCTCCTCTGCCAGAGGTTAGAGAAGGAAGGAATCATTCCCCTCTTCCCTCCTCACCATCCCTCTCAGTCCTGCTGGCCGTTTGGAGCCGGTTGTCCAAGTCCTCCCTAGAGCTACCCTGAGTGGACTGCCCATCATCAGCTCTCCAGGTGGAGCCTCTGAGAGAAGCACAAAAAGACATCTGGCAACCAGAGCCAATTTCACAACAGGCCCAGACACCTCCATTACACTGTCAAGTCAAGAAAGGACAGGAGTGTTCCTTTTTCACTTTATTTAGGAGAGGAACAAAAGAGCAGACAAAAAGGGCCCTGCTTCTTGCATTCGCCAGACTGTATTGCAGTCACGACGCCTATAACCCTTATCCTCCACCCGGAAACCCCAAAAGAGACTCGCCGACTCCTCCCAATCCTCCTCCCTCTTCATCCCCCAATTTCCCCGAGTCACTAGTTCACTTTCCAAACTGAGATGGCAGGAGAATGGAAAGTGAATATGGTGATGGTGACAGCCAGCCTCCCCTGAAGCCTCCTACCCAAGACCCTTAAACACCCAAGTTCCCTGATGTCCTTCAACACTCTAGGCAAGAAGGAGACAAAAATCACACTGAACCAATGCTGCTCAAAAGAAAAATATCCTTGGGCTCCATGGGATTACATCAAAACCCAGCACAGTCTGGCCTTGTATTAACTCTGCATTTGCTTCCAACCTCCAGCACAAAGGCACCACCAGCTCTGCACTCTTCCTGCATCTTTGGTCACTCGGTCCAGCTCATAGATCATTTTCCACCAGCCAAATTCTCATTCAAGATTAATCTGCCTTTCTTTATAATCAAACAAACATTTATCCAACAAATTCATGAATAAGATTGATCTTGCTGTTTACTTAGAAAGCTGGAGAGTTGATTTTACATGGGCTTTATTTTTTCCTCCAGATAAATTAAGGAGTTGAGATAGTACAAGAGAAAGCAAATCAATGGCTATTTCCAGTTACCAGCATCTGTCTTCAGATTTAATAGAAATGATGCTCTAAGACAAGTAGTTTATTCAGTACAATAATACCCATCGATGTCAGAGTACCGCAGAAGGAGAGCTTTTCCTGGTAGTTTGTAAATGTGGACCAGAGCCTCACAACTGTTGGAAGACTCACAAAGCCCTTCTGGGTAAGTGATGGTCAACTCCATTACACAACCAGGGAAATGAAATGAGTATCTCTGAAATGGCCCTGGTTCACCTGAAGGATATGAGAGGATAATGAGAGAATGAGGAATACATCACCAGAAACCTAACCTCCCTTCAGAGATAGCTAAATATGTGGCACATATACCACTTTTCCATCCCATACTCATGGCAGACATCACTAATCAATTCAACATTCTCTTCCTGTCCTCATGGCTGAGACCTTCGGATCCTTCTTAGCCCAGCACTCCAAGCAACCATGACCAGTCTGAGTTTTCATATAAAAAGAAAAGAGCTGCTACCTCTGAGCTGGAAGTAAGCTTAATAGGTTAAAAGGCTCCTGTGAGAATTAAGGATTCAAGCCTTAAGAAGTTCACCAGTCAAATATTTAACTCCTATTTCCCTTTCTGTGAGTCAGAGACCCTATCTAAACAACTAGGACCACTAACCCAACGGTGGCCTTGTTTTGTGGTTGGATGAACAGGCGGTATTCCCACAGTCACATACTCCTGTTTTCACAGAAAATGATCTGAAAGACCCTTTCTAAAGAGATTTTTTTTTTTTTAAATAGTGGTTAACAGTTTTTAAAACTACTCCAGCAGTTATGAGGTATCAACTCACCCCTCCTTAAGTAATTCCTCTGTCTCTCATTGCCTGGGGCGAGAAGTAAGCTCTTAGCATTACAAGCCTCTTTGCTGTCCGGTCACAACTGCCTTTTTTAGATTCATCTTCTTTCATGACCCTGACCCAACTACCACTACACCCCATGCAACCGCCACACAGAAAAGCACTTGCCGATTCCTCCCTCTTCCCACCCCAGCCCCCCCAAAACCCGCTCTTTTTGCACTTCACACTTTTGGACACAAAGGTCTCTCTGTCCTATCCCTCAGCCAAACCTGTCAAGCTGATGGTCTACACTCCAGCTACATAAAATGGGGTCCATGAACTAGCAGCCTGAGCATCACCGGGGAGCTTGTTAGAAACACCCACTCCTGACCTCTGAACCTAAATCTGCATTTTAACAAGATCCCCAGGTGACTTGTGTGTACAGTGAATTTTGAGATGCACTGCCCTAAATCCATTCCTTCTCTTTCTGGGATCCCCACTCAGTCTTCATTCTCTCTAATCTGACTTCCCTCCCCAGCTCTCCACCAAAACAACTTTCATCGAATGAGGGAAACTGTCAATTCATACACGAATAAAAGAATCAATGAAATAACCACTCCCTCCTTTTGCCTATCCTTGGACCTTCTATTCATCCTTCAAGGCCAGCCCCACTTCTGTAAAGACCAATGCAGACGAGGAAACCCAAGTGCCAAGAGGCTGGGGGCACTGCCGGAACACAGCCAGTACATACTCTCGGCACCCACACTGTGCCACCTTTGAGTGACATCAGGAAAGAGGCCCATGATCTCCTGCAGAAGGCCCTTGCAGCCATGGTCAGAGGCCGAGCTCCAAGGCCAGAGCAGGCACGGCAAGTCTAACGTTGCTTTGTGGCCAAGGCCCCAGGTGGGCCGAGCAAATCAGCTTCCCTTGTTCGGTTCCTATCTACTGCCGCATACGCTACCCAATCCCCCAACTCCTTCCCAAGCAGCCCCACTTCCTTGCCTCGAGGGGGAAGTTCTCCTTTTCCTTTGGAGCACAAGGCCCTCAGAGGAAATATCAGTCACTGGTCTCCCCATTTCCCCACGCCAAAGCAATGCCATTGTGGTGATCCTGTAGCTTTCCCACCTTAGAGCCCATAAGAAACACCAGGGGAGATGCAGATCCTGACAGGGGTGGGAGTCCTGGGGCCACACTCAGGGGACCGCCCCCCTCCCCCCCCCCCCGCCTCCTAGACTCTCCTCCTATCAGCAAACTGTGCCACGATGCTGGTATATGGGACCACAGGCAAGTCCACCAACTACTCTGATCCTGAGTCTGCCTTGGTCAAATGAGGCTCCAGAATCTTTCCTGCCCACCTCATCCTTCAAATGTGAGGATCACAGCAATACAGTGTGTGCTACTGCTTTGTTAAACTGGAACACACTTTTAAAAAAAAGCAAGGTTTTACCACTCTTCTGCTTTGTTTTGGCACCAACCAGCAGCCTCTATTCTCATTCCCAGAAATTCTGTATTTCTCTCAACCTCATAGCCTACTGTCGACATACTCTTAAGTGTTTCAGACAGTCCTGTGATTGTTGGATGCAAAAGACATCAATTCGTACTGGCCAGTGTCCAGACATAAGCTACATCTTCCTGATAGCAGTTCTGTGTGCCAGAGACCCATGGGTCCCGTGCATAAACAGGAGGCCCTTGCTTCCTCTCAGGGGCCTCAGGCCAACGTACACTCTCTCCCCAAGATAAAGCCTTTTAGACAACAAAGCACTCAGAATATTTCCTTTGTGTCAATAAGAACAGACCCAAGTGCCCACCCCAGTGTTAGGAAAGAGTTAAGGCGGCATTTCCATTGTGTTGTTACAAACCATTGAATATCTTTGCAGCCTAATTAAATTGCACTCTTGCAACGAACGATGAATGAATTAGCCCCAGAACAAGCATTGCTTTCTACCATTTTCTATTTTAGTGTCGATTTAACCATCTTAAGAGGAGAACACAGGAGCCCACATCAGAAGGGGACAGCTCGTCAGAGCCGGGTTGGCCCTTACTCACTGAGTGAGCCGGTACTCCTTCCCCTCATTGGAAGCTCCGACCACTACTCCTTACCACGCACCACCCTCCCTGCACTGCTTCTCGCACGCCTGTATCCAGAGACTCCACGCCCATCCTCGAAGTCACACCTCTGCATATATCTACGGACCCCCTCTCTCTTTCCTACTCCCCCCAACCCCAGTTCAGCTCAACCCTTGCCTGCTCTGTGCCTGTACCCCAGCCACGGTGCTGACCAGCCTCCATTGAAATGGCAACCACAAATCTTGGCAGTAACTCCCGTTTCTCCCTGGGCAAACCACTCTCCCACACCTCTCCATTTTCTCCAGTCTCCCATAGCTTGCATCACTTCCTCACACTCTCCTTATTTCATTGAAAAACATATATTCGTGATCAGAATAAAACGATCTCTTCTTCTCCATGCACATCCCCCCAGCCCCCTGCACCTGTGCTCCTCCTATTACTAGAAACAAACTCTCCCAGCTCCAACCCAAGGCTAATCCCCCAATTGTGCCTGGATCCCAACCTCTCACACCTCCCTGAGAATTCTGTTCCTGCTGTTCTTTCCTCTGGCATCAATTTCTCTCTGCTGGCATACAAACACGTTGTAAGAGCTCCCATCTTTCAAAGACACCTCCCTGACTGAGCATCCCTTCCATCAAGGACCCAATTTCTGCTCCTCTTTTCAGCCCGACTCCTCCAAAGGGCCATCCCCTTTCAGCACTCTCTTGTCTGCACTCTCTTGTCTTCCTTCCACCTCCCCAGCTGCCCCCTATCCATCTCCTTTGCTGGAATCCCGTCTTCTCTCTAACTCTAGACCCTTCTTTTTATCTAGTTAAACTCACTTCCCCCAGATATCATCCACACACTTCTAACTCCCAAATTGATCTCTCCAGCACGGACCTGGGCCCAGAGCTCCAGACTCATAGAACCGCTTGCCATGGTGGTTGGAAACCCAACGACTAAAAGTAAGAAAGATCCAAGATGGCAAAGGATCACTGTGGGAAAATCCCCATCTCAGGGGACCCTGAAGGCAGGAGGGGAGCCTGCAGCTGGGGGCTATCTTATCTTCATGGAGCTGGGAGGTAGAACTCATAGCAAGCAGAAAAGCCGATAGCACCGGCTTTCAGAACTCCCAGGATGCATTTGGGATCATGAATAAGTAAAGAGGTGATCACAGGTTCCAGAAATCATGAGAACAGAGAGGAGAGATGAAGTGAGAAGAGGAAGAATTAGTAAATCTGGGGGAAGGACATGGGGTGGGGGGGGGGGGACGGGAGACAAGGAAGGAAGCTGGAAGGAATGGGTAACAGAATGGAAGTAAGAACCCAGAAAAGAGATTTGGGTTCTTACGTATTCAGGAGACACAACCAGAATTCTGGCTGAATTCTTAAAAAGATGTAGAAACTCAATTCTCTGAGTCTTCCCTAGAAGAGTATTCAGCACTATAACTACGGTTATAGTTCCCATTTATCAAGGTGCTTCCTGAGTGCTAGACACTTTGAACACACGTCCTCATTTAACGCTTGAAACAACCTGTGACCCAGGTGTCACTGTCCCCATTTTATAGAAGCTGAAGCTCAGAGTAGGGAAGAATCTACTCAAGACATCCTGGCAAAGGGTTGCACAATGCACAGCCACATCTTATCCCAACATCCATGCAGGCAACTACCATACCACTGAGCCACAGGAGACAGACCATGGAGGGACCCTTCTCCTGACACAAGAAGGCTGAGGTGCCAATGGGCCACCCTCCAGGGAGCACTGGGCCTTCTGAGCATCCGGTGGCTTCCCCAGTCAGAGGGCTGCCCTCCTGCGCTAAGGTCCTGCTTTCCTCTCCCCCACCCCTATCCCCTGTTCCCCCTCCAGGCTGGGGAGTATGAAGGGAGTCTGAGGAGTCTGCAGGGTGGTGTAAGGATTTGGGGGAACTTGTCATCCCAGCCCCCACAGCTAATCCAGGATCCTGGATTAAAGGTGCTCCTGAATTACCCAAGGGCAAAATCAGGTCAAGGCCACCTCCAAACCTGACCCTCGCAGAGTTAAAGGTGAGGAATTGGAAGAGCTTTGAGGCAAAGAAGCTAATTAGTTCCCTAAAACCAAAAGGGGAGGAACAGAGACTGGATAGAGGAGGTAGCTGGAGGAGGAGGCCCAAGGAAGAGAGCATTCAAGGGGGAGTCCAGAGCCTCAGGCCTACATGGCCCCGAGGGAGCTCTGAAATCTTGGCGGTGACTCTGTTTCCTCCTCTGTTGGATCTGCTCTGAGGCCTCCTCTCTGCTCCCAACAGCCTCGGACAGAGTGGCAGTCGGGGCCAATGCAGCCTCATGTGAAATGGGCCCAGTCTGCGGGACAATGGAGCCTGACCTCCGGAAGGCCAGAGCTGGACAGCATCAATGCTTCTCCGCAGGTGTGCACCCCACAGGGGCCCGGGGAGCCACATGGGAGATGCCCGGTCTAACCCAACCCAGTCAGTTCTCCGTCTCCCTCTCCAGGGGAAGAGATGGATGGATGTGGGCGGGCAGGGATTCACAGGGGTGGGGGGGGGGGCAGAGAGGACAGAGGAGGCCTCGGCTCCCGCAGCGTAACCGGGAACGGGGGGCAGGGTAAGATACAAACTGCCATCTCTCTTTCCCAAACCCCTGGAACGGTGCCTGGAACTTCCACCAGTGAACTGACCCCCGTGGCTTAAAAACTTGACTTCCAAAAAACCGCAGTTAAAATGCAAAGCAGTTTGTCAGACCAGCTCACTCCCTCATGGGTTCCTCACTCAGTCTCCTCAGAGCCTCTGACCGTCGGCACCCCGGTGAGCCTAGGACCACCCGGTCCAACCCCTTCTCTCAACACCTGAGGACACTGAACCCCCACAAGGTGAAGTGACCAGCCCAGAGCCACGGGACAAGGTAGCAGCGAGGCTGGAAGGTTAACCCGCATCTCCTAGGTCTTTCTACAGTGTGGACTCGCTCCTGGGAGTGTAACTCAGGTGGTCTGGAATCATGGCATCCTGTTCCTGGGGCCGCCTCTGCTTCAGTTCAGCCACCACAGCAAAAGAGAGCCCCTGGGGCCTCACCAGCTGACTCCTCCCTGACCCTGCCTTCCGGAAGGATGAGTGCACATCAAAACCCTGGGGCCAAACTATTCCTGGGTACTGTCCATTCTGCACCCAGCTCCCTTTTCCACGGCCTCCTGGGTAAGAGAAGTGTCCAGAAGGGGATAACTCTAAAGGCTTTCACAGAAAAAAGACCCTTCTCAGAAACATTCCTCTGGACAATGGGAATAAGGCAAGCAAAGAGGGGGACAGAAGAAAAAGATAGGTTTGGTTGTTTGGTTAATGTCACCTTCTCACCAAAATGGTATCATGGAACTTTGGAGTTCATCTGACTAATATACCAGGTTGGATTCCTTATTTACAAAGATGGAGAATGGATTTCTTTTGAAGCAGATCAACCAAATGATGCCTGGAGCCTTAAAATGAGGTAATGAGAAGCAAAGAAGTCCCAGGAGAGGAAAAGTACCGCATCTGGGATTGAGAGGAAGCTCTTCGCTCCCCTCCCGACAGATGCATAGACACCTAAAGTGGTCCCACAGAACTGCCTGGCACTGGGGAGCCTGGCCAGGGCAGCTGGCTCTTTGCAATGACCCAGTCAGCCCTTGCTGGGAAACGTAGATTCATTAGCATACTGGCAAAACCCACAATGCTGACCGGCCAGTGGGTAACAGGACTCCCGGCCAGGATGGATTCTCCCAGGAACCAGCAGGACTCTTGTTACTAAAAAAAAAAAAAAAGTAAAGTTTCACAGAGGAGGTTGGGGGAGAGGAAACCAGAATGAACAGAAGCCCAGAGCTCTCGGTTTAAGAAATGAGGGAGGAGAATGCAGAAGGGTCCCCCTCCCTGGCCGATGGTTAGAAAGGAAGGAAAGAGCACCGGCTTTTGAAGTCAAAGCAGATCAGTACTTGCCATTTCTCCTCCTCTTTCCCTCAGCTGTAAAATAGGCCCAACAACCCAGGGTTGTTAGAGGAGATGACGAGACTAGAGAACGTGTGATGGCATATGGCTGCTCAGGGAACCTGGTGCCCCTTCTCTCCCTTACAATACAAAACCCCATCTAGTCCAGAGGGAAAGCCCCAGGGGAAACCCTCTCCCAGTAAACCCTGAAACAAGGCACAGGGGCCTTCCCAGGGAGGAGGGCTGTCCCAGTGGTGGTGGGCTGACTCATTTGGCCAACCATCCTTAATTTCCCTCTTCACATTTTGGGAGCCCTGGAGTGCTCTTCCCCCAAATGAGGCATGCAGCAGAAATGAGCTGTGATTAGCACAGCAGAGACCAGAAGATGGGGGCAGGGGAGGGCGAGGTGCAGAGTTTCCTGGAATTAATGGAGAGGGAGCAGGAAGGGCAAGTTGCTGTCTCGGAAGATCTCTCTCTGCGCCAATCACCAGGCAGGGACTTCTTTTTTAAAGCCAACCTTCTCAACCTCTGTAGGGCAAAATCAACTCTGAGAGCTGCCTGTGATAGATCTAATGTGCCATTAGAGGCAGGCCTGGGGTGTTTTCTGCAGGGCACACAGTGAAATTTCAAGTCAATATGTAGGTGATGTAGGTGGAGGCATGAAACAGACACAGAACACTGCACTGGATGCAGTTAACATTTGGCCCCAGCGCACTGGCCCTACCCAATCTGCAGCATCGATGCAGTCAAAGGCAGATGAAGGGAAGAGAGAATTTGACAGGGTTTGGTGAGACGGGGCCATAGGAGGCCCAGGTGCTGCATAAACGTCAGCGGGGGCGGACTGTGGAGATGGCAGGGGGAAGTGAAGTGGATCCAGAAGCTGGCATCCAATTGTTTTTGCTTTTCTCAGAGGGAAGATGGATATTCCTCTATCGCGGGTTTCAATTCTGTGCTGGGAGGTGACATTTTCAGTCCAGGTCTCTGCCACTTCAGGGCATGCCCCCACCAACATAAGTGCCACTGAACGTTACAGGCAAATAATAAGCAAAAGCAAATGCACTAGAGATCTAGAGTCTAGCCCGGGCCCCGCCCTTCCCCCTGGCTCTGACCATGTCACCTAACCCTGCTGAGTTTTGGCCCATGCATCTGCTAAGTGGGACAGTAACCCGACTAGGCTGCCAGGGAACTAACCTTGAGAGCATGGTGGAAGTGCCAACCATTCTTGGCCAAGTAGAGAAGATGGCCCTACTCTTTGGACTCATGATGCATGTTCCCCCCACACGGCTACACCTCTTTCAGCCCTGGGGGCCAGCGAAGAACCCACCGATGAGATGAAATGGGGAGACATGAGCACGGGAGGTAGAAATGGAGGTGAGGACTCAGGAACTGTAATCTCGGGTCTTCTTGATTCCTCCACATGAAAAGCAGCAAAGTGCAAACAGGCAATGGTTACCAGGAGCTTGCACACCCAAACCAAGGCAATGGCCAGAATCTGAGCCTCCTTTCCTTGATTTTCCTCAACTACATTCAGTGACCAGTAGGTCTAAAGGGCACTTTTTCAAATAAAGTCTCCACCTTGACGAAAAGGACAAAATTGATTTGATCCCAAATTTCAATCTCTTAGATACAAAGCTCTCTGGGGCCAACCAGCCTCCCAGGATATCCCATACTCCTCTTCAAATGTGTTACAAACCAGGAGATACTAGAAGATGGTTTCAGAATAATACTTGGTAGAAAAAGCCCACAGAATTATTTGATACCCAGCAAGATGAACGTTTCATCAGTTGGCCAAGCATCACTTGATGCTTGGCCAAGACAGGATACACTGGGGTTCTGTCACAGGTCATTTAGAAGGAGTCCTAACCACTTCTTTCCCCCCGCAAGGGCTAGGATCCTACAGTCACAACAGGGTCAGAGACAGTCTGGTAGGGAAGAGTATATGAACCCAAACTTCTTGACGTGTAGTTTGGCTGTCCTCATTCAGCCATCCCAAACATCACATTCATCCCGCTCAAGAACCCAGGACACACTGACTTCCTCCCATTCCTGTTTCCCGCATTGTGGATCAGGCCTCACCATGCCAGGATGCTATGTACATTCCTCTGACTTCTCTCCACAGCCCAGGACCTTCCCCCACTCCATTCAGGCTCATCTCACGCTGGCTGCAACCCCACCGTGCTGCTCACACCGCTGCGCTTTGGCTCAGGTACTTCCCACTTTCAGTGGCCTGTCTTCTCTTTGCTCACCCCAACTGTACTCATCGTCCCACGAAGACCTCCCCTGCCACTGCCGCCTGTGCTGGAAACTCCCTTTGCTCAGCCCGGGTGGCACTCACATTTTGTACCAACTTGGCACTTAATTATAAATGGTCTTGTCTTGAATAATATGCTAACCACCTGTCTCCTCTCTTTGTGAACAGAAAAGACGACTTACACAGTGGAGAGAGTCAGAGCCAGAAAATCAGACATTTACAGCCGTGACTACTACCATTGTCAACTCAATCTCCCTGAGTCTCAACTTCCATATCTGTGAAATAGGAATAGTAATCTGAACCTGAAAAGACTGATAGACAGCTTTAACAAGCTAACATCTATAAGAAGCCTATTGGTGACTAGCACATAGAAAGTACCCCCGGAAATTTGTTTCGACTCTTTTATGCCCTGTAAAACTGAGCACAGTATTGCAACATAGAAGACATTCAATAAATGTTTGATTAATTGATCAGGAGCATAAAGCAAACCAATAACTGGAGGGTCGTTAGACAAAGTAACAGTATGCGGTCAAAACGTATTGATCTATTTTTCAATTACGGACAAAAGGTTGATGTCTACAGAGGGAAAACAATCTATTTTAACTAAAGAACTTTTCAGGATTAGAAACTGCCGGTCTCTTTGAACCCATAACTCAGCCAGGGAGAAATTTCAGCCTAAGTGCTCATGCCAGCTACTCCTCACACCCCTCCTTCACCCCTTCTTATACAAGCTCTCCCCGATCCCAACCTCTTTTATATTTCGGGTCCTCAGAAAGTTGACTTCACACACCAAAAAATACTGTACAATCCCTCCTACTTCTTCAAATCAAACACAGAGCAAAACGATAGGAGTTCTTTTCTATGTTAATGTAGAAAGAACCCTGACCACAGACTTTCCCAAGCAGAATTTTTGTTTTATACGTATAAATATAAAATTAACTTTATCTTTTAATAAGATCTTTCTTCCCCTACCTACTAAGTTGGGGAGAGGGGAGTAGACAACCATGAATATTAGTGAAGTTGTTCAACCAAAATCAAGCTGAGAATCATATCCGGGTCCTATGAGCAAGGACAAACTCCATGGCCCGAGGATGATACTGGACACGGTGGAGCCCAATGAGATGAGAACCGGTTTGGAACTCAGAACTCAGAAGGAGTTGTCAGAAGAATTATTTTCCCTTGTGGCCTTTTAGCCTTACTGTCCTTTCCAATTGCTTCTCGCTGTTCATTTTTTACATATTTAACATTTCTCTGGAGGAAAATGTCTCTTGCCACTGCATTCACTTTCCAGCTGGTGTCTCACATTACCCAAACAATGGAAGTCCCCATACAGCCTTGGGACATTGCTTCGGTATGAATAGGAACCAGCCCAGAAATGTAATTTTGGTTAATGATCACAATACACATTCATAAGACCAATTCTCCCCGTGCCTCCCCACTCCTGGGTGGTGAGTCAGACACTAACTCTTGCAGGTTCCCCAGCTACAATTCAAAGCATTGCCAAACTTGACGAGACCCTGAGAGGTCATCTAGCCCACACCCCTCACTCCTACGCAAAAGTGTTTGGCTATCAGTGAGGTCATATCAGCCTCAATAGTCAAAAATTCTTGAGGAACTGTTTGTCAGTGTGTTCTAAGCCCCTACTTCTCTTGTCCTCTCTAGAGACCAAAAAGATCAGCGTCTTTTTTCTCAATGATGCACATAAGAATAGTAATTAAGTGACCACAATCCTCTCCCCCAAGTTAACCCCAAATCCTTTCCCCTTTTCTTAAAGGGCTTTATTGTTCATCCCTTTAATTATTGCTAATATTCTTTTCTGTACTTTTTCGTTCTCCCAGTTATTTTCAGCTAATTCAAACACAGTGGTGTCAAATATTGAGTAGAAGTGGAGAAATACTTGCCAGCCCTTGCACATTATGCCCAACATAACACAGCCTGGCATCAGGCTAACTCAAAAATAAACAGCACGCTGCTCCTTCAGCTAGTTCCGCTAGAACTTCCAGGTCCATCTCAGTGATGATGGTGTCCTGCCAGGTGATCCCTAACAGCACAGTCCCCATAATCACATCAGTCAAGTGGGTACTAAACCACTGATACCCACTGTGATCAGCTCACACCGAAGTAGTTCCTATTCTGGTGGAAGGAAAGATCAGGTAACCACGGGATTGTGCTACTGACACCATATTTATGTAAAATACAAGACATACTGTTTTCTAGCTAGAATCTTCCTCCTTCTAGTCAGTGCCTAAATGCGAACATCTGGATGACCCCAGGTATGATCACGGGGTGGAGCTTGGCGCAAATGGAGCAGACATACAACATACTGATCCCAAACCTGAACCCTATTAAGAAAACTTGGAAGTAACTCAGGGGACTTAGCAATAAGCACCCCTAACACACACCCTGAAATCTGAAAAGTTGCTCATTCTCTCCAAACAATGAAGTATCCTCTCACGATGTCTAAAGAGCATCTCTTTGATCCATTTGGCAAGGCAGCTGCCACCTGGCATGACTAGCTCATAGGCCACCCGTCAGGCTCATCCCACACTAACTTGGAAGAAGGTTTGAATTCTGTAGTAGATCTGGTATCAGGAATCTTCATTACCATCTAGGGAAGACAATTACTCGTCGGTTCTTTGGGGATGTGAGGTACTGAGTGGGAGAAGTGTTCTGTCTCTGAATATGACCACAAGCATTGGAGCGCTCAGGAAGAAATGCACCTCGGCAACATCCTCAACACCTCATCACTAACAATTTCAGGAAGCCACAGCCATTGGAGAACCAGAAAGAGGCCATTTCTTTAACTGCAACAACCCCACACCTCCCAAGCTGGGCTCTACTAAATGTCCTTTATCATTTACCTCATATACAAACCACGGTCTATGTTCACTTAGCTTCTAGGAGCCATTTGCCTGAATTCAGCTCTTTTACATTTGGCCTTTTTTCATGCTTAAGTTGGTAGGGATGAATGATGTTAGTCATTATGCCTCCAAGAGTCACCATTGCGTATGGCTAGCATGTCGACTGGCTGGATTATTTATAGGTACTTTTGGTAAGCCCTGTACTATTGTAGTTTGGACTCAGCACCAAAACTAGAAAATCTAATAATGGCTTTCTAACATCTTGCGATGGAATTTTTGGCTCAAAAACATTTTTGGGTATAGGCCTCAACACAGCTTACATTACTGATCATGCAATGCACCTCTTGCCCTTCACCTGGTGATGTGAAATTCTTCTCTTAGTCCTGATGCTTCAAAAAGGCCTTAAATACCACCACCACCTCCCAATTTAACAGTGTAATACTCTCTATTTCTGAGTCAGGATCAGCAAACTCTGGCCCATGGGCCAAATCTGACCAGCTAGCTGCCTATTTCTGTAGATCAAGTTTTATAGGAACATGGCTGTGCCCATTCATTTATATATTGTCTGTGGTGGCTTTCATGCTACAGCCCCAGAGCTGAGGAGTAGCAACAGACATCTGGCCTGCAAAGCCTGAAATATTTCCTATCTGGACCTTTACAGGAAAAGTTTACAAAGCCCCTGTTATAAAGCATGAGGAAAACAAACTGCTTATTCAGAATAGCCTTCTCCTTCTCTTCTGGACCAAAGAAAATAAAGCAAGAAAACAACCCTGACCCAAGTGACTAGTTCTTGCATATATTACTTGGCATGAAACCTGTTCTCCGTTGTAGTGTCTTCTGAAATAAGATGCATATAAGATGTGAAATACCTAAGAAAAATTTAAATAACAAAAATTCTGGAATGACATATATATTTTTATATAAAATATAAATTTACATAGGGGCACCTGGGTGGCTCAGTTGGTTGGGCATCCAACTCTTGGTTTCGGCTCAGCTCATGATCTCAGGGTCCTGGGGTCAAGCCCCGCATTGGGCTCTGCATTCTGTGCGGAGTCTGCTTGTCCCTCTTCCTCCCCCTCTGCCCCTCCCCATGCTCTCTCTCTCTCTCTCAAATAAATAAAATCTTTAAAATACATATATATTTATGTAAAAATATATAATAAAAATATGTATATTCCTCCCGAATTTTTATTTAAATTTCTTTTCAGTATTTTATATCTTCTATGCATCTCATTTCAGAGAACACTTTGTAAAATATATATTTATTTAGGGGCGCCTGAGTGGCTCAATTAAGTGTCCGACTCTTGATTTTGCCTCAAGGTCATGATCTCAGGGTCATAAGATCAAGTCCCATGTCAAGCTATGCCCTGGGCATGGAGCCTGCTTAAGATTTTCTCTCTGTCCCTCCCCACTCTCTCTCTCTCTCCAAAAAAAAAAAAAAAAAAAATATATATATATATATATATATACACACATATATACTTTTTTAATATATATGTAAAAGTATATATATTTTATATATATCCTTTTTTAATGTACCTTAAAATATATATATATTTCTTTTAATCAAAGCAAGTTCTAAATTTGCTCTTTTGGGGATACAATAAAACTTGCATTGAGTTTTGGTCACATGGAGTAATTTGCAAATCTTAGAAAAGAAGGGTAAAAGGAATGTGATATAACAGATGACTGGTCAGCAATGAGAATAAAGTGAAGTAAAGATAAAGAATAAAAAGCATATCTTTGGGGCACCTGGGTGGCTCAGTCAGTTAAGCATCTGCCTTCAGCTCATGTCATGATCCCAGGGCCCTGGGATCAAGCCCTGCATTGGGCTCCCTGCTCAGTGGGGTTCTACTTCTCCCTCTGCGCCCCCATGCTTGCATGCTCTCTCAGGTACAAGCTCTCTCTCTCTGAAATAAATAAACAAAAATATATATGTAAAATATATTATATATATAATATATATATATATATCTTTCAATGTATAGCCACACCCAGGGTTTCAAAGAGAAACTCTTTCATTCATATGCAGAGAGAGAGGGCGTGGATAGGGTAATATCTTCTCCTAGAATTTCATTCGGAATCCCTAATGTGCTTAATAATGACCTAGCTCCACCCAGAGACCGACCCAGGGGCCCATTCCCAGCACGTAACAATTCTAAGTCAGGTTACCATTAGACACATCCATAGGTAAAGTGAAGGAGTTTGGTCAAGGCCTTCCATGCTCAACTTCAACCTTACCTAGACTGGAGCCCTTGGGGAAGGCTGTCTCAAAGTCATCAAAGGGCGTCTGGTACACACTCCCATTTAGTTTAGTCCACACAAAACTGATTTTCAGTGTTTTCAATTTACTACCAACATTTTGGGGAGATCTCACCAAAATTTCTGAATTTTTGGTCCCTCTTGAGAAACCTGGGACCTGAGAACCCTAGTCCCCATGCCTGCAGGTAGGATCCCTTGAGCTGGTAGCAGCTATCCCATTCAAAGCGTGGGTGCTGTCTGGCTCCATACACTCCCTACCACTGCCTAGGGTCTACCTATGTCCTAAGGCTGAGTATCAAGGGCTGCCCCCTCTCCTTGGCACTGTTAATTTTCTCATGCCTGTCCTGCTTCACTCACTGAAGATACCTGCTCTGTAGGCATCTGAATTTTACCCCAGAACTAACATTTGACATGAGCTAATATATTTCCAAATATATTTGGAGTGATTTTTTTCTTTGTCATTCTTTGGTTCACGTGTATACTTTTCCCCTCCCTCTTGATTAGTGACCATCTACAGACATAGAGCACATGTATGCTTTGCCAGCAACTTACTACCATTTGAAAAAGGCCCTCCCTACCCTCATGGGCCATCATTAAAGACCACTGATTCTGCTGGGTCCCCTCTAATCCTTAGTTATTTATACTGACACTACAGCTGCATGCTAGACATCTTATCCCTAAAAGCAGCCCAAAGACAATACCTACAAAGAAAGCCTTAGTCATGAGGTAAGATACACTTTACATACAGAATGTTTGCCCATTAGAATCAAGGTACCCTTTTCTAGGGCGTAAATTAGAAGGAAGACTTCAGGTGCAATCACTTCCTTCCTAAGAAGATATTTAATCCTGTTGGTGACCTCTGAATGGGGTCTAGTGTCTCAAATTTAAGTCACTATAGGAAGTGGGTGATATGTAATAAATGTGCAAAACCTTCTATTTACACCAAGGATCTATCAACAGACGAATGGATAAATAAAATGTGGTATATGCATAGAATGGACTATCACTCAGCCTTAAGGAAGGAAATTCTGACACCTGCTACAAGAGAGGCAAATCTTGAAGACATCATGCTAAGAGAAATAAGGCAGTCACAAAAGGACAAATACTGTAGGATTCCACTTACATGAGATACCTAGAGTAGCCTAATTCACGGAGACAGAAAGTGGAATAGTGGTAGCCAAGGGCTAAGGAGAGGAGAGAATGAGGGGTTCTGTTTAATAGGCACAGAGTTTCAACTGGAGAAGAAGAAAAAGTTCTGGAGGTGGATGGAGGTGATAGTTGTACAACAGTGTGAATGTACTTAATGCCACTGAACATTAATATGGTAAATTTTATGTAATGCGTATTTTATGATAATAAAAAGAAAACAAAAGCCTAAGGAGGGTTTATGGGTGGGGGGAGCTTTCTACTGCTAGGTGAACTTATAAGCCCATAAAAAATGTCACAATGTGACAATGCTCAGAGGGCAAGACGCGGCCTGAAAGGCTGGTCTGGTTCCACCTGACCTAGAGCGCCCATCCTAGAAGAGTATTCACTTCCACGCACAAGCAGAAACCTATCATAGGGTTGACAGCCTTACCAACTGGCAGCTTGGGGACACTACACCAAGAACACCTCTCAGGCAATGGAAACATTAACCTCCCAGATTTTTCCAAGCACACACTAAATCTTGCGCTCTTATGCCAAACCGTTCTTGGCACAGATATAACGGCAACATTCGACAGGTGTATCAAGTCTGGACACATAAAGAGGCTCTCCATGGAGAGGGGGACAATGGCTGTGGTGATGATGGGTGGATGGCAGCAACTCTGGACTCAGAGAGCAGGTACTGGCACCAACTCTGGGCACCATTCACTTCCCAAGCCGACCACCCGTCAGCCGAGCCAGCGGCAACTGCTGTTCTGCACCGTGCTTCTCAATAAAACAATAAGGTTCGACACAGCTTGGGCATGCAAGTGGGCAGAATCCTTTCAAGATGGTATGAAAGTCAAACTCAAGTAGGATGAGGTCGGTAAAGCAAAATTTACAGAGATGCTATAGGAGCATTGGAAACAGGCTTTTATTTAACAGAAACTTACACAAATTTGATACAAACCCTACATTATGCAAAGCTTTATCACAATTCTACACATTATAACTTGCGGGAGTTGGTTGGAGAGTGGGTTATTATTATAATTATTAGCATTTTGAAAAGGGACCTTTTCTATCAGAAAATGTCACCGAAAAGGGCTACAGGATACAAAGACACCCTTGGTGAGCTCCTCCCGGGACTGGCCTTGAATGAGAAAGCTGAAGGGGCTAGCAGGAAGTCTGTGCCATCCAATCTCCCCTTTCAAAGGCAAGAGAGATTCTCAAGCTCAGACCCATTTCAGTAACACGGACACTCAAGGACTCACTGACGGGAATATCCGGCGTTAGGCTGTATGTTCATGATGATGATTCTGCTTGCAAGTGAGGGAAGGTCAAGAGCATGGACATGCAGAAGATGTGGAATAGAACGGAGTAGCCTGGCCAGGCAGCCCAGCTCCGTCCCTAGGCCACAGACACAGAGCTGAATTAACATTTCTTAGGCCATCACGTTCACTGCCACCCACATGGCCACAAGGGAACATGTTAGAAAATGAGCCTTTCTCCTTTACCCTCACGAGCAACTGAATTTGAGGCTTCTGTCACTCAGGTTGGCCTTCCTCGTCCTTGGAGACCCTCTAGAACTTTAGGGCCCCTAAAGCCAGCTCAGCAGAAGGCTCCCTCTGCAAGTCTCCTCTGGAAGTTGTTAGGTGACCAAATGAACATCATCTCAGCTGATGCATATTTTGTCATCTTTTTTTTTTCTCTTTCTTCACTGCATTATTTTAAACAAAGCTGTCTGTATTTGAAAATGTTGCCCTCGCAGAGATATGGTTAATCACTAGATGGAATTCCTTTCTGAACTAGGCCTCATCAGACATGACGACCAGAAGGCGAGCTGCTTATTGACATCCAGATAAATGGGGATTGCCTATGGGGAGGGGGGTGGGGAAAGGAGTTTTTTTGGCAGGGGGCAGGGGCGGAGAGACTGCTGATAGCCTTTGTGGCTAATTTATTTCGGTCACGTCTTAACACATAACCACATAACATCACCAACACTTTCAATAGAATTTTGAAGAAGGAAAAAAAAAACCAATCACTCCTCACTTACCACATCCAACTCGCAGAAATAAAAATATCTAAAGCACATACATGAATGGCTTTTTTAAAAGCCTGAGAGAGCAGAGTTGATCTTTATTTTCTTATTAAAAATGTGGGGTATTTTTCCTTAGAGTTAATATGCAGTCTTTATTTTACATTAAGTACTCTTTTGATTTCGTGTCTTCACAAAATTGCTTTTAACTTTCGAAGTAGAAGGTACTTTAAACAAAAATACTGTGCCACGTCAGCACTTTTTTCTTTTAAATATTGAAATAAATAAAATAGTTAACTCTTTTTTTTCCGTCAGTTTGTTCGTGTTTAGTTATTTCTATTGTAGAGCAATTCCAGTCTGACCTGGGTACTTTCTCACAGACACTTAAAGAAAATGTAATGAAGAATTTTTAAAAAGGAAAAAAAAAAATCTTCTTATTGCACAAACTTAGGCCATTCCCGAGACTTCTCTGAGCTGAGCTGAGTCGCGCTGGAGGCGTTTCCACAATCCAGGCTCCTGTGTTGGCTGAAACACACGCACAGGAGGGGGCCAGGCAAGGGAAGAGGAAGGAGGAGAAGAAGGAGGCACAAATCAACGTGGCTTCTTGTCACTCTCTTCGGAAATGGCTTGCTTGGAGGATGCCGGAGTCCCCAGGTCATAGAGTTGACTGCAGAGGGAAAGGCAACAAAAGATAAAACAAAAACAACAGTACAGGACAACTACCTAAAGAAAGGAAAGATTAAAATTAAGGGGGTGGTGGAAATGAAATGAATTGAAAAGGAAAACAAAGAAAGGAGGGAAGAGAACGTACTACCTATGGCCATGCTAATGAGACCACGGCCATGTGCAAGGAGAGCCAGGCCGGTGTCTCCTGTGCCGTGAGCACCAGCAGCACGAGATCAGCCAGCAATCGGGCAGGTCAGCTGCGCCTGGACAACCAGGTGACACAAGAAACAGCGAGGATGCGGCTGCAGTTTCAGTCCCTAGGTGGTGGAGTAAGCAAAACTGGGGGCTGGCAAAATCTATTGTTCTTTCTCCTCTACTTGGAAGCTGCATCTTTCCGCTGTTAAAATACCGCAGAAGGACCATTACGATGCAATCTGTCTGCCTGTCACCTAAGTGGAAATGTGTAGTTCCAGGGTGTAGGACCAGTGGCAGTTACAAAAACCCCAACGGATGCCCCACTGGGGCCTGAGGCTTCATGCACACACCCTCACCCCCCAACCCCAAGTGATTTCAGGCTGTCAGAATTACTGAGGGAGGGAACCAAGCCCAAAGATCCATTCGAGTCCCGAACTAGCCCAGTGATCCCAACTGCCAGCCTTGGAACCTGGTGGCAGTTCAATCCTGACGGGTCTTTTAGCCAGGATAAGTACCAACCAGGAGTGGATTTTACTTCTAGCCAAAATGAAATCTGCCAAGTTATTTCAGTCTTCGGAATGGAGTATTCCGCACAAAGGAGAAAGCACTACAACCAAGTACTATCACATTTCACCCCAGAAGCAGAGGACATAGCTGGGCACCCCTAAACAGTGCCCAGGTCACGTCGGGCTGGGTGGTGAGGGAGGGAGGAAAGGAAGGAGGGGCCCAACTTGAAAATGGCCAAGGCTTTGAACTTTGAACCAAAGTTCAAAACCAAATGAGTGGCTCGTTTGAACCCCCCTTCCTCCATCTTTCTTTCTAATACCCAAGGCATTACTCACTGTTCAGGGGTACAAGACTGGTATAGATACTTCCAAAACTAAGACTCTATCCGTCTACTTAATGTTTTCAAAGGGAGGCTGAGAAGAGCCTCACCTCTACCCACCACCAAGCCCTCCCCCTCCATCTGCTCCTATTTCCTTCCCCTCCCTCCCATCCTGTACCCTCCCAGTCTCCCCTCTCAGATCTGCTTTCCTGGCGCCCTTTCCCAGACTCTGGTCCTCTTCCCTAGCGCTCATCTCTTCACTGTGCCTCCTGCTTCCAGCCCCTTCACTCTACTGATAAAACTAGTTGGCATTCAGACTTCCCACAGGTGCCTGCCGAGTGTTCCCTTATTGGGCACCCAAATTTTCACTCCCTCCGGAAGTCTTTCTGTGCCTCTCCCAGTGCTCCCGACCCCTCCAGTCAGATATCAGCTACTACTCTTTTAGTGAGTCTCTCATAACCATACCCCGATGCCCTTTCAATCTCCTCAAATTTCCCTCCTTGACCCCCCAACACACACACACACACACACACACACACACACACACACACACACACACACACACACTCTTCTTTTGCCCCACTTAAGCCACCTAGAAAATAGTTCCCAAACTTGTGCTCCTAACATCCATTTCCTCCTTCATTTCCTCTGGGTGGGCCAAATGCAGGCTATTGAAAATGTCCCACTGCCTCTCAGTCTTCTGCTTTCAGTCCCCTTCAAGGAAGCTACCTTTCCATCCCTCCACACATCTTCAACTTTCCCCTTACCCCTCTCCTCACACCCTCATTCTCCCTCCTGACCCCCCATCACTATTTCACTGGCTCCTGGAGAACCAGCCCCCTTCTGATTTGACCAATGGATGCTGTGTCCAGATATGTCCTCTCCAACCTCTCTGTCCACATTATTTATTGAGCATCCAACCATGTATGGAATGAGACACTAAATCCTTCCACTAATTAGCTCAGAAATATTGCTCAGTTCTCAGTTTATTTCAACAAATAATTATGGCACAATGGTGTCAGGCACTGTCCAAGGGACATGAATGACATCATCTTTGCCCTCAAGGAACACACCATCTGTTGAATGAGAAAGACTACAGTCATGTTATGTTAAGCACCAAACTAGTGGCATGAACAAAACACGACAGCACAATACTTCAGCATGTTTTTCACTTGTGATTTTGCCATTTTACATGGTTCAGGTTGTGATCTCCAGCTCTGCCTTTTGTTAGCTCCATCTCCATCCTCTCTGACAACAGACATTCTTGCCTACGGATTAAATAGAGCCCTTAGTTGATCTGGATGGCTTCCTCCAAGCAAATCTCCCTCACTACTGTGATGCCCAGCAAAAATAATCACATACTACCCCATGATGCTCTCACACATTTTTAACTACTTGTGAATATCTGGTCTGCCCAACTAGATTGCCAAAAATCCAGTGGACACCAAATCCACTGGTCCCATCTTTAACTTCAGCCTATTCTTCACAGGGCTGAGCAGTCAAATGCATGCCACTGTTATTCAGGCTCTAGTCACCAAATAAATAAAGGCATATATGAATGAAAATGTGTATAAACATACTAGCCTGAACCTGAGCTGAAAGGACAAATGTCTGAGTCACCAATCATGGGATAAATCAATCATGTGCCCCCAGATATGAGGCCCTGAGAAGGATGCAACATCATTTCTATAGTACTCTTACCCAAATTCATAACCTGACTGTAGCCCTTAGGAAACAGTACACAAACCCAAAGAGAAGGGCTTCCTAGGAATTGACTAGCATCAAGGTATGAAAGATAAAGACAGACTATGGAACTAACTACTCCAGATTAAAGGGCTTTAAGAGGACATGACAACTAAATACGACATGTGATCCTAGATGAATCCTGGACCAGAAAAAGGGCATAACTAGTGAGACCCCTGGCACAATATGAATAAGGTCTATAGACTGGGAAGTATTGCATCAATATTAATTTCCTGATCGTGATCATTTTATTGAGATTATTTGAAGAATCTAAGTAAAGCGTACATAGGAACTCTTTGTATTATTTGTGTGAGTTTCTTGTAAATCTGAAATTATTTCAAAATTAACAATTTTTAAGCCTTAGTCATTGGTTGAGGGCCAGTATGGAGATACTTTGAGAACCTAACTGCCAATGCTTTTTAGCTAATAATTCAGTTCTGACAGTGTTCTTCCATCATTCTCAGCTATTTTGTAAATCAATCAAGCAGAATGGTTTCTCCTGTACTGTTATTTTGAGAAAATGGTCAGAAATCACTTTTATTGAGCAAAACAGTATCATATAATTCAATTCTTCAGTGTTAGAAGCACTGGGCATGTGAAGTGTTCACTCCCTGTCACCTCACCCCTCCCACCCTCACCCCCACCCCAATATCACCACCAAAACATTGCCCATGTAAGAAGCTCAGCCTTAGTTCCTTGGGAAAGTTCACAAGGACTTCAACATTGCTATTTCTCAGCAGGAATCTAATGTGAATTTGTTTTGTTTTATTTTGTTTTTATAGCATCAAATACCTCCTCTCAATCCAATGAGGTCTTGAATGAAAGACCTCAAAAGCTTTACTCATTTTACTCAATAAATCTCAAAATACGATCTATGGAGAAGTCAGTATAGACTGGGCAAAGATTATTAGAAGACCCAAATAACCACTTACTGAGCCTGGTGAGGCTGCTCAAACTGTAAGTACAAGTTTAAGATCATATTCATCAGATGTAACAGGAGGCATATTGGGATAATATTAATTAATTTTATTCCACCATGGAGTGAGTACCTCCAAACAGCTTTTAGTTCTCTCCCCGAGTAATGATCTTGTGTTCCCTCAAGTGCTATCTAAAGGCAATATCAGGCTGCAGCCCATTAGGTGCATAGAGAGATACCAAGTGAGCAGGAAGGTTTAAAGGGGTACAATTGATGTGAACATCATATTTTTATTAAATCCTTCTCTCTAAAATACCAGTAGCAAATTGCATTACTGACTTTAAAGTACCTTTAAAAAATTAAATGCATATTTCTCACTCCCAGTGTTACAGATTACGGGACCTGATCTCTACACAGTCTCAATAACAGGAATAAAGGATTAGATTGTTCTAGGTGGGAAAAAAAAAAATCAGATAGACAACAACAGTCATCACTTTTACATCAACAGTTCTCCCCAGGGGATTGGAAGTTTGTAACAAATTTAGAAAGTTCTGTATCTTCGGTTCTCCTATCTTTGGGCTAAGACTCAGAAAATTTGGTGACATGTCTAAAGCATTTTGGGTGGTGCTTTCCTGAGCTGAGGACAAAGGATACTAGTCAGATCTTTGATTATCATCTTGATGACTCTAATTTCTTTTATATTGAATTTGAGTAGTGATACTTATTTAACAAGAGCAGCAACAAAACGATAGGTGTGTTGACTGCAGGCACAGCTCTTGCAACTCCTGAGGTCACGCACACACACACACACAAAAAAAGTCTTCATTCCTAATAGGTGTCAGTCAGTAGGGAATGTCTAGAAATGATGATTTAGAAGATGAGCTCTCGGCAATATTCAGCATAGAAATTTAATCGGAATTGTCTTTTTGGGACCTAGTTGTTTACTCTTCAGTTTTAAAATTGCTTTTAATAAGGTTATCTTTTAAAGTTATATTCATTACAATACCCCTTTCTTTGATTGGACCTGAGAAAAAGCGAGGGATACCAATCTACCTACCTACCTATCTATATCTTCCCCTCTTTGACCAAGTATTAGTTGGAAAAGGAGTATTAGTTGAAAGAAGTGCAGCCGAAACCATAACCAAAAGAAGCATTATGATTGCAGAAAAATCTCAAGGAAATGTATTGCAAGCAACTGTAGTAGCTTGTGGGATTGGGCTCTAAAGGAAAGGGTGGAGAGATTCAACCAGTTAGCATGAAAGTGTGAAATAAAGTTCTTCTCCCAGAATACAGAGGCGCCAAAGTAGTTCTAGATGACAAGAATTACTTTTTATTTAGAGACGATGGGTGACATTGTCGGGAAGTACGTAGATTGAAAAAAATCACTATTGAAATGGCATCACAGGAAGCTGCCCATTCCACTGAAGTTCTGAAAGCTTACATCATGTAAAGAATTTCCATGTTTCTCTTTTATAATAAACTAATGATACCCAAACTTTTAAAAATTATAAATAAAATTTTTTTAATATATATGTATTTAATATATTCCTATATTCCATATACAGGACCATGCAAGTGGCAGCACAGAACAATAATAAAGGAATACAGGTCCTGGAGTCAGGTTGCCAGGGATCAAAAGCTGGCTCCTTATTAACTGTGAGGCCTTAGGTACATTAAATGAACTGTCCTAGGGAAAGCACTCAGAACAATGCCTGGTACATAAATGTTGGCAGTTGTTATATGGAGAAAGGGGGATAGAGGTAGAACATCAACCATGCAGGCATCTGGAAACCCAAGACAGCCAGCTTCCTCTCCTGTGCTTCCTCTGAGTTTCCTTCCTTCACCTTAAGACATTTGTCTTCAAAGCCACGTTCATTCTACTCCCTCAAACCTCACTCAACCTCTCTGGATTGATCTTTCTCAACAGAAAAGTGGAAAATTTGAACTTGATCATCTTCGAAGTCTCCTCCAGTTCCTTTTTGTTTTTTTAAAGGATTTAAAATCTGACAGATGCTATAAGCAAGGTGCGACAAGGTGCTCAGGCCATGCTAGGATACATTATTATGCTCGGTTGGCTACACCAACTGAGAAAGATGAGGACATCTACTACCCCCAAAAGGAGAAACTGAAGATCAAGCTCTGCTCATAAAATTAAAATAGAGAAGCATTTAGCCATCCTCGGATAAATCTTTCCATGGGAGACTGCCTTGTTTAGACAGGTCTTCATTTTGGTTCTTCAGAATCCCAAGCTAGACTCTGAAATTAGGTGGCTTTTTATAATTCAAATTAAGTAGATTTTTTTTTTTTTAATTTCAAGTTCAAAGGCAAGCTGTCATTGAAAATGTTAGGACTACAAACAACTACACAGATTTTGAAAGATCATATAGATTGGCTGGACATATTTTTATTAACAGAGAAGCTCACACTTCATCAATGAGAGCAAGTCGCAATGCTGTGAATCCAACATCTAAGTCAAAGCAACAGAACAGATGATAAGGAAAATGACAGCAAGAGCAGGTTGTATCCCCTTAGCAGAAATCAACTGGAGCCGACCATATGGGCTTTTTCACACAGGTGAGCATGCAGGAATATTACAACATGGGAGGTTTATGCCATATTTGCTAGGAGCAGGGCCACATACAGATTAGGCAGAACATCCCCAAAGTGGGTGAGGTTGTTCCTTTCATTATCTCACAACTGAGAGCAAATGCCCAGGCCAGCACTTACACATTTCAAGCAGGAGAAAAGTAGAAGTTCTTTCTGTCTCAGGCTACCAGGGAAGCACAAAGAGTCCATTTGTGGGTTTCTTTGCTTAGTCTTTGCTTTTGTTCAGTGGGTTTGTTATTTTAATGAGAGGTCTCATTCATGGAGATTTGCAAAGCCCGGATTGTCAAAGTAGATCTTCCCAGACACTTACAAGCAGCCTGTTGCCTGGGTGGCTACTTGGCTCTCCCAACCCAAGCCAAATAGCAGCGCCCATGTCTCTGGACCTGTGCTCTCATGGAGGCCAGAGACCCTGACCACACTTAGAGGAAGTTTAGAATCTTCAGATCTGCGCAGTTGAGTGTTTTCCTAATCAGAGATCCTCTTTAATTTGGACACATCCCCTTGGCTATTAAGTTGGTCCGTGGAGCAAGGAATACCACCCTAGACATGCAGACCCCATGTAGCCAAACTCTCTCCTTCCACCCAAGTACAGTAGCCAGCTCCGACCTCAGATCCCTGGACTCCACCCACCAGGTACAGCCAAGGGAGGTAGCGTGAGCCAAGCACTGCCCCAGCCATTTTTTCTTATGGTTGAAGCCAGAAGCCAGAAGCCCACCATTCTCCACACAGGGTCCCTCCCATAGTCCAAGCAAGCCTCGGTTGCCACACTAGGTCCAGGCCCACGTGGGTAAGCATGCACACACAGAAAGCTGAGGGAAGACACTCCACGCCGGTAGCCAGGCCCACACTAATAAGGTGGTGTGAACCCAGGAAAACAAAAGACAAGCCAGGGGTGGAAAAGGAAAGAAAGAAGACAAAAGAAAAAAGAAAAGAAAAGAAAGAAAAAGAAAGAAAGAAAGAAAGAAAGAAAGAAAGAAAGAACAAAAACAACCACCAAAAAAAAAACCAACTACGATGGTTTTGCCCTCCCTGTAAGCCAGGCCAGCCAACACATACCTTTTGACTAGGACTGCACAGCTGTTCATTCTTGGGACTGCCAACAAGGTGGATGGTCTTCTCCATCGCCCAGGGACCTTGAGCAAGTGTTGCTTTGGTTTATTTCAGGAGGTGCTATTGGAAACATAAAACAAGGTGCCTGGAGGGCACTATAAAAAAAAATAGAGGAAGAAACACGGGAGACTTGATCATCCAACGGGAATTTATGTTTGTCAACAGGGGCCAGGGGAGAGGGACATATACTGTGAGGTATCATTCTTCCTTCCATGAGCACGGCCTCGGCTTGCTTTGTCACTGCTGAGTCCATGACTTTCTGTTTATATTCCATTCCTGCATTTGGAAATTGCTCTTCGCCAGGAGGAAAGTGAGGAGAAGCCCAGCGACTACACCACAGCCAGCTATGCTGGTGGAGGGGAGGAGCCCGGGAGGTGCTGGAGTCAGGGCCCAGGCACTGGAGGGAGGCCACACGCGGAGGCCCAGACTTCCCAGGAGCTGCTGACATTTTCTCACAAGCAGGGAGGAAGATGGAAAGGTTAGGGAGCAGAAATGGGGAAGGGGTCTGCCGTAGGGAGCCACACACTCCGTGGGGTACAGAAAGCACCATCATCTCCCAGCGAGGAAATCCTCCCGACTAGGTGTCCTTGAATCAATCCCTCCCCCAGCGGCTCTCTCCCAAGCAGGATATCACTTCAATTGCTTTGATTTGCTTTCTCTCTCTCTCTCTCTCTCTCTCTCTCTCAAAAAAAAAGGTCCATTTCTAATAATAGCTAGAATACATAAATAATCATTTTTAATGTTATTTGTTGTTTTCAAACCCAATGTTCCTCCTCTCTTCATTTTGCCAATAAATAGGAAAACTGAGGAAATCGACTCTGCTCAAGTCAAAAAGATCCCCACCACCCATCCCCAAAGAGAGACAATCCACCTAACTTCCCATTTCTACGGAAAATTAACAGTGCGTCCCAATGCCATCTCTCTGAAGGACTGTCATTCTGCTCTTTTGTTCTGCTTTGTTTCAGGAGTTTGTGCTTCTGTTGTACATACCCAAAACGGGGGGCGGGGGAGAGGATGCGTGTGGAAGGAGAGAGGAAAAAGCAAAGATGAAGGGAAAACCTAAAGTTGACTTTCATTTAAAAAAAATATATATCAGACCCAGAATAATGACCAAAGTCAGAGGGTGACGGCTAGTCGCCCAGAGAGTCTGTTCCGTGGGTTTAGCAACTGCCCTTTTTATCTGCTGTGGGCGAACCCCGGCCACTGCGGCGTCCTCGGCAGGAGCGAGGCTCTTCCAAATCGTCCTCATCAAAGCCGTGGAAAGTTGACGTGTCACTTTCTGACGTGGAACCGAATAAGTCCTCCGTGGTGCGTGCTGCGGCCGCTGCCTCCTCCTTCCTGCCTTCTCCTCCCAAATGAGCTGACATGTATGATGAATATATCAGCACATGGGTTAAGCAACAGACAGCATTATTAATATTCTTATTACATTCTTACAATGTTACTCTTAATAGCAAGACCAAAAACCATTTCACACCAAAAGGGATTAGCTGGGTGCATCACCTGGTGACAGGGATTCAGGGTAACGGGACAAAGCCAACATTTCCAGGGAAAAGGATTCCTCCCTCCCCAGAAAGACATCATCTCTACCATAATGCATATGTCCACAGCTCTGACAGCGACAGATTCAACCGTGGTCTTTCTTTCTCCGCTTCCGTCTGCACACATACGCATGCACGCCTGCTCAACCCTGCCCCAGACAATGAGTTGCCTTGGTGGTTTTTAAGCCTGGTTGGTATTTCTTTGGTGTTTTCGGTTGGTGTTTCTTTGAACACTGTTTGTCCTTCACTTTGACAGTCAGCTTTACAAAGGTATTACTGTCAGATAACCCATTCAAGGTGGTTAAGCCTCCATCCATTTTATTTTTATTTTTACCCATTTCTAATCCCATTCTTATGGCACCCTTTCAATTCTGCCCTTACACCACATAGTTCATTTGCACTGAAAGCGAGAAGTTAGAAAGTCTGATAAGCGGTAGGCAACAAAAGAGTCTTTTGTTTTCTTTAACGACTAGAGGAAATTTCGATGATCTGCATCCGCATACATGTGCGTGCACATACACACCTGTGTGTGCACACACGTACACGCACACACACACGCGCGCGCGCGTGCATGCACACGCACACACACACACTACAGCCACGAAACACGCCCCGGTCTTAATTACTCCAGAAGGTCCAGAGTTGTCAAATCTAACTCAGAGCACTAAAAAAGCAGGAAATAGGGGTTTCGAAGCCTAATAAAATACAGTATCCTGAAATCCAAAAAACTCCGGTTTAAACTTATTCACACTGTAAATGGGCCCCAGGACCACCCCCGAATGAGGTCACAATGTTTCACTTATGGTGTCAATTTCAGGAATCTCATTTTCTCCCCAAGAAACAGAGGTAGCGGGGAAGATGGGAAGGGAAAGACAGTTTTTCTGAGCTTCACACTCTTCCTTGGAAGGATTCCAAGGAGACCCTAGAGAAATATTCGCCCACCTGCCTTCACGAGCATGTCTCGTGGGCTAATGCCGCCTGTTTATTCCCAAGGTAGTGACTATTTCAGGAGCATCGGAGTCAGACCTTGACTAAATCATCCACCAAAATTGGCAAATGCAATGAGAACACCTAGGCTGGTATCAAATAGCCCCTGAGTCACATAGCAGACAGATCTTGGGCGGGGGGGGGGGGGGGGGGGGGGAGGCGGTGGTAGGAATGCTGAATAAAGGCTGGGAGGAGAGAGGCTTTGGATAGACAATACGAACTGCCCACGTCTGGTCCCCCGTGGATCAGATCCAAGTACCCTGTCGTTTGTAGGGAAGAAAAGGAGAAGAGCCAAGCAGCTTGCAGTGAGCATTCTGAAGCTGCCCTCTCTAATGCACCCCAAACCCATAACAGTCCATCACGTTCTGCCTAGAATATCACTCCACCAGGTGACTTTGCTTCTGGCGATAGAGATTTTGTCCGATCATTTGCTTTTAAAAAACACTGAATTGAATTTCACTTGTTTCATTTTCTTTAATTATGTCTAAAACTATTCATTTTCTTTAAAGTATTTAAAACCCAGAGTGCACTGTCACATGAGCCCTCTCCTCTCAGCTAGCACCGGCAGAGTAAAGAGTTCAACGTTAGGTATCATGTTTGGAAAACAAATGAACATGGATGGGCCAACCCAGTCAGGTCCTTAAGAGCTCACTGCTGAGGGTATGTGCACTAGAGACCACAGTCCTTTTCCAATTACTGATTTGCTACTCAAGTCAGTCTGGAACCCTAAACAACCCCAAAAACAAATATAAAAAGACTGAAGTTCAGGTTTGCAAGCAAAGCAAGGGAAGAACTGAGTTGTTACAGTAAACTCAGGTGCGGTCACCTCAGTCTGTCTCCTGGGCCTCAGAGCAGAAAAGACCGTGGGAGAAATATGGGAAGGAGCAATGGCTTCTCACTGCTACACCAACCACCCAGCTGAACAGCATCTCACCCACTAGTCAGCACTGGGCCAGACTAAAGATGAAGCTGAGATCATTTCTCCTTCCTGCCTCGTGCTTTGACTTCACTGACATATCAAACAACATGAAAAATAGGTCTCACCAACCAACCACGACTAGCCAAAGATAATGGTTTGGTTAGAATTGCAAAATGAAACATCTTGAACAAAACTTTGAAGGCCTGAACTCAGTTTAAGAATGAGAGAACAAGACCCAAATCTGTTTTTGTCATTTTAGTCTTTGGAGAGGTCAAAGATGAAAATTACAAAACATGCCAAGTCAACTCCAGATCAGCCCTGAGAACACCTGCCTTTTGGCCCCGTTGATCTATCAGGGTCTCTTTTGTCGGTTTTATATGGGAAAATGGGATGAGTGGCCAATGGAGGTGGTCTTTATGCAGGTGCCCATGAGCCCTGGGGCCTCAGACTCCCACAGTTCAAGATGTGGCTGTTCTCCCTACATTCATGTTTCCATACTCTTCCAGGATGCCCTAGGCACTTCCATAGAACACACACATCTCTTTGCTAGGTGCACACCATCTGATACGAGGAAGCATGTTGCTTGTGTCTCCAGGTGTTTCTTAGATACTACCTCACTGTTGTGTGCCACAATACACACAAAGAAATAACCACCTCGTGGAGAGGCCAGACATAAGCCAAAAGCTCCTTTCCCCTCTTCCTACAGCCCAGGGCACAACTTTTGGTTCTTAAGACTCAAAGAAGAAAAATATCAAAATGACCTGAAAACTCCTCTCCACCCAAAATCACCACCGTGTCTTCTCCACTCCACCCTTCAGCCCCCACACAAGATGGCGGAGGCATGCAAGTGGAACAGCTCCTGGTCTATGGGCACAGATGCAAGAAGGGGCCACACTCACCAGATCGTCCACAGTCTGCACAGGATACCAGCTCTTCAGGCCGCCCACTCTTCTTGTTCATATTAGAGCCCCCCAAGCAGAAGTCACAGTAGTTGTTGGGAATGACTGTCCCATCCGGTCCTTTCTGGGCTATAGAAACATTAAAAATAAAAAGAAATCTGATTTTAGGCTGACATGAGTTTCTACTGGCCCTTTAACTCCCACGGAGTGGCAGAATCTGTTCTAGAAAGAATATCAAGTCTAGAACGCGAGGTTTCGTTACAACCAAGTTGTTAAATTGGGCTAAGTTTTCTTTTTGATCCTCTTCAGCTCAAAAGTTCTAATCTCTTGCAAGCCATCCAGAATTTAGTTTAATTTCGGCAATTTTTGCAAAACCCATCTCGGTGTTTTTACAGAAACTACCTTGCTCCTCAGATTGCATTCCCTGGATGAGCAAAGCATCCAGAAGGCCTACTAGTCAAGTAAACTTCTCTCATCCCTGAACAACCAGCTCTTGGGGCTTAGGCTTCAAATAGCAGGTAGTAACCATAACCAGCGGTGGGATGAGAGGGAGAGAGAATGGGCAAAGCCTAGGCCTTTCCCCTGGGAAAGATGCTCTTGTTTGGGAGATACTCCTTCTGTCCCTGAAAATGAAAACAAAGAAGCACTGATAATAGTCATTTCCAGAAAGGACACTGAAGATGCTTCTGGGGACTCTGATGAACATCTTGGCAGGTACACAAGTGTCCACTCTTGTTCAGCCTCATCTCCCTAAAGTCAGACTCGCATGTATGGAGAGAACCCAGGACTAGTTAATCAGCAGACCTCAAGGGCCTAGAATCAGAGCTGAGCACTCAGCTCAGCCTCATGCCAAAGACAAGTTGAATGGTGAGTTTGTGAGTGTGCCTTAAGGCTTAAGATCTTTGTAAGCCACCCCTGCCAAAGGTCCTTATCCAAAGGCAAAGAAAAATCTTGGGACATGATCTTAAAAACAAAGCTTGTGCGAACAGCACATATTCTCAAGCACTGAAATCATTCTCAGTTCCTAGGGGCTGGCTGAAAAAGCTTGGACAGGTTTCTTTGCATGGGGAGAAATGCCTCCATTCTCTTGCTTTTCGATCCCTATTGTGGAGATTTCTTTGTCACATGAATACTCCCTGTTTGCAACTAAGAAGAAAAGTCTGTCTGTTTATGGGATCAGCCTAAACCACAGGGGTATCTTCCTCCTCACTATACCCAATGTCTGCTGCTATCTTTCATTATTTACTGGCTAACATTAATCAGGGTCCCGTAGGGTACAAATCTGTAAAAGGAAGCAGATATGTGAGCAGAAATACCATCCAGACAGTAAGTGATAAACGGATTCACCCACTTTAATATGATTCCCTCTGGCCTTCACTTCCTCCATGCCTCTGCTTTGCCTCCAGGAATAGAAAAACTTACCTGGGGAAGGCAGAAGACAAAAGCTCGCAGAATTACATTATAGAGAGTTAATCCATTTATCAGTTGCTATTTGGATTGTTTAATCAGTTTCTAAGTCATTGATTTTCATCTTCAGGGAGGCAGACAACTCCCCGCAAAAAAAGGTGTTGGCTGTTGGGGTCAGACGGAGGAGCTGACCGCACCCTGTGGCCTCTTGAGTGTGGGTTTTTTCTTCATCACTCACTGCATCTCAAAGACATCACAGGTCATAAAGAACGGTTTTGCAAATAATCTCCAAAATCAGTACACCTACAAAAATTGTACTCTAAAATTTTCGTTGCCCAAATCCAGAGGAAAGCTCCTTTCATCCTTCTCTCTCACTTGCCATCTTCCAACATTTCTAGAACTCTCTTAAGAAAAATCAAAGCATGTCTATGAAGCAAATAAACTCAGGGTTTTCTCATTAAGAGACTATCCTAGAACGCAATCAAAAGGTGAACAGGAAGAAGTAGGGTATATGAAATTTCGGGGCTGAGTGTAAACCAAAGTGATAGGAACTAGAAAGAAAATATGGAGATGCCAATCACAACTCAGATAGCTTCCCACATGAAAAGCGATCAAAGACGTCCCCGTGTATCATACCACTAAAAGTCTCAGGAGCCCCAGCCTCACCATCTGTCTCTCCTGTTCTTTTAGGGACTTCCTATTATGTCAGATTTTCTCTCCTTTCACAAAATCTTTAAGCAACCAAAGAATCTGGTTTTCTCCAACACAGTGTATGCCTTGTGATTTATGAGGATGAAGTAGAATAGAGTATAAGAACTCCCGGGTAATTCTTCACAGTCTTTCCCACCAAGAGATCATCAGTAGAATGCCTTCATTGAATCAGGGACTCCAATACTACAAGAAGTTAAAAATTCAGAAATGATCTAGTAGGGCAAAGCAGGTAGTGATAGAGAAATTGGTCCTGTGTAAAAAGACCAAAGGAACAGAATTTAATTCATCTAATGAAGAGAAATTTCTGAGAAGACGGAATCAGAGCAGAATCCCCACATATATTTGTATTGGTTGCTGGCCATACAAAGGGCCTGGCCAAGGGGGTGAAGAAGGTGCTAAGACCCCAGTTGTAGGCCCCGCTGTGTGGAGATGTGACATGTCATTGCTGGGGAGGGGGGGGGGGTACGATTTTAGTCTAGCAATGACCCAGTAGAGAAAGTGACAGTGAAGAGTTACGCTTCATTTTTGGCAAAATCCTACACTCTTCTCATAATAGTGAACTCAGAGCTTCCTTTCATCTTGGTCAAAGGTGTGGGATAGACTAATCAGAAGCTTCTGCATCTGGTTCTCTTATACGTTTTGGTATTTAGGATTGGTTTCAGGGTGAGAGTTTTCCCATAGAGTTCTCCCAATTCCCCAGCCAGAAAGATCAGTCAGGCCTTGGGGAGGGCACTCTGCTGACATCACTTTTATGACCCTTCTCTTGTTCATACCCGTGTGTACCTGCCTCAACTCCCTGTACTAAATGATCTCCTCCTTCAGGTTGGGCACCATGTCTAACTCATCACTGGAATACCTGAATGCCCTGCACACAGGAAATGGTTAACCACGATGCAGAGGATGAATGGCTTAGAAAGGATGGCAGATGTGAGTAGACAGCCCAGTGACACCCCTGGGACATCCCTCCTGGTGGGGACAGAGCACTGTGTTTGCTTTTCCTGTGGTAGAGTCACTCTGACTATCATTCACTACATGGTTTATTTCCCAAGTCCTCAGAGAGAAGTGCTGGTCCATGTCCAGATGGATTGGTCAGTCATCCGGCCTGGTGTCATGTCTAGCTCCCAGAGTAAACAAGAGCGGGTGGTGTACACAAATATATATGAAAGGATAAGACTACAATTCATTGTCCAGGTTGCTCCTACCCATACAGCCTCCCTCTTATTCAACGGTTTCTTGAAAAGAAAAAGAAGCAGACATTTCTTACACTACAAAACTGTGACAGACCTTCCACTGGATGCTTTACATATGTTGTTTCACTGATTCTCACAAAAACGTTGTGAAGTGGGGATTGTTTGAAGATGACATAACTGAAACCCAAAGGGATTATGGGGCTGGCTTCACCTTTGGGTTTTCTATGTCCCCAGAGACTGTCTGCCTCCTGGAAAGCCCAGAGGCAAACACTTCCTGGCCATACCTCGCATATAAAATATTTCATAAATCTCTTTAGAGTCAACTTGATTCACCCAACACGTCATTTAGGAAGCCCAAAGGGATAAAAATGATTGAGACTGGCCTGATAAAAACAGAAATTCCCTTTGAACTTAAATTTCATGTCCCTCCCACAGTAATCCATCCTGGGTGATCCTGTTTATTGTCACATACTCTGTGAAAAGACTTCTCCAGAGAATTCCAGAGGCTCTGGAAGGAATTTTTTTCTTTTAAGTAAAGCTTACACCACAACTATACTGGCCTATGGCCTGACCCAGCCATGAGTGATTTCCTGATACCATGTATGAGATCATTATAAAAAGGGTTTTACTATAAATAGGAAGCTCACACAGACCTTGCGAGAGGGATTTAAATAGAGAGGGAAATGGAGTCCCACTTTATAGAATAAGACAACAGGAGGGCAAAGACCTGAGTGGTATCTCGATGGCAGCGTCCATAATGATGGATCTGGTTTTCTGTTGATTAATGTCCATGGGCTGAGATCATATAAGAGATACAAGGAAGCTGCTGAGAAAATAAAGTGAGCCTTAAGCGTTTAGGAATTGACCTGGGGGAGATAACTCGACAAAGTTCAAAGCGGGGAAAAATGGAAATCAAGAACAAAGTTCATGAAGAAACACACACACACACACACACACACACGAATAAATAAACAGAAGATAGGAGGGAGCATTCAAATCAAACCAAGAGAAAGGAAAAGCCAGGCCCCAAACAGCCCCACCATCACACTCAGTAAAGGTATTAGTGTACACTTTAATCAGGCCATGTGTTTCTGGCAAACAAGGCCCCAAATCTTCCACAAAACTACCACCTAGACAGGACTGTCTTTCCCTTTCAGTCTGATCTCTGCGGCGATACGCCTGCCACTCAAGAAAAGAAGGAGTGGCAAGGACAGTCTGGCCACCAAGCAACAGCCCCTCATCTGGTTCTGCCAAGACCGAAGCTGCGTCCCAAGTGTCCTAGGGAAATCGGAAGCAAGCCAGAAGTTTAGCCGCCCCCCCACCCCAATGGCACATCCACAAAAGCATGACTTCACATCCTGAGCAGACGCTCAGACCGCCTGCCAGGGCCTGGTGTGCACAAGCACACGACCATGCTCCGTGCCCACCACCCAGCCGTGCCGCCCAGCAGCTCTTTCTTCCAGGGCCTGCGAGTTGGGGTGTGTGGCCCTTGGGGAGCAGGAGGGGCAGTGAGAAGAGCCCTCCAGGAGGAGCCTTGCCTCTCCTCGCCCCCTCTCACTGGCTCCCCCACCACCCTCCACGGCTGACAGTTCCCATCCCTCCACAGGGCTGACCTGTTTCCATGGCAACCGGAATCCTGGGCTCCGGCAGCCTCTGGTCTTGCCACCTGTTATTACTTCATCTCTCAAGTGTAAAGCATCCTAGCCGGTGCCACTTGGCTGTGCAGAGCGCATCTTCAGAGGATGGAGGAAAGAAAAGGGGAGAGGAAAGAGGGAACACAGAAAGGCAGCCCCAGGCTGGCCACACAGGACACACACACACACACACACACACACACACACACACACACACACACACACACACACACACACACACACACACACACACACACACACACACACACACACACACACACGGGCCAGGACGAGAGAAGGAAGGGAAGGCAAGGAGGGAGGGTGGAAGCCAACGTGCCTTCCCTTCAGAATCAGCAAGCAGGCCTCAGCTGGAGGCCACCACCACAGCCCGCTCCCTTGTACCCAGCCTTTAATGAGGGCCGTGGGAGGCGCAAGGAGCGGGAGGGCACGGGGGCAGCAACACAGAGCTCTGCGTGGGCCCACACGGAGCGGGGCAAGGAGAGGGTTAAAGGAGCAAAATAAAGACTGTGGAGAAGGCTGGACCAGAGGGCAAACAGAGCCTCAAAGCCTGGATAAATGGCCTTAATTCTCATGCTCTTGCTCACCCTACTCCTTACGTGTTTACTCATATAAATTATCCCCAAGGCCTGACACCTTTTTTCACTGTTTCCTTATAACTGATGAAAAAATAAATCCTACAGATCCAAGGAATAAAAACGTTGGGATTCCATTCAGACCCGTTCTTCTTGGTCACTAACAGCAGCTTAGGCCCCACCCCAGCGCTCCAGAAGGAAGACCAGGGAGGCCTACCTCCCCGCCTGTGAAAAAGCAAGGGGACTGCAGAGCCCAGCAGGGAAACGGACACCAGGGGCCACTTCCCACCCACCCGTTGGGCCGCCCGAGTGCTCATGGGCAGAGACCTCGCTCTCCCTCACCGGCCATCATGCCACCTAGCACCAGGGACAACGTGAATGTAGGTGAGGATGAAGGAGGCGGGGCTGCTAATGCAGAGTGATTCCAGGCCCTGAGATTAGTCCAGCGGCAGAGACGAAGGCCAAGGGCTGATTCAGTAAGTCTTCAAGTTTATGGATGGGCCTAAATTCGCCATGGTCCGTGGTGTTCAGGACAACGTGAGAAAGAACGAGCTGAAATGGCAGAGCGTGCTTGCAGGAAAGCAGGGAGCAGAGCCGGTCAAACAAAGGCACAGTAGGAGGAGTGGGCTTCTCTGAAGAGGCCTCGGGCCCTGGGGTGGAGTGCATGCCTAGTTAGTGGCAAGAGAATATATGCTAGGGCCCATAAGTCTGAAGGTCTCTTTCCGGCCTATGATTTGATGATTATAATAGGGTGAAGGTAGAATCAGAAAAGGGAGGACTCCCAAACCCAGAGGAGCTCAGCCTCTCATCACTGAGTTGTGTCTCTCTCCCCGTCGGCCGCGAGCTCCCTGAGGGCAGGAGCACTGTCTTTAATGGTGGAATCCCCAGCATCTGGCACTGTGGCTGACTCAGTGCTGGCCATAAATACTTCACGAAAGGAGGAACAATCTTCACAGAGGCTTTTTGGACAAAGAAAAAACTCAGGCAAAGGGAAGTCAAAGATTGGAGTTGAGTGGCTGTCAAGTGTCACCCGAGTACCGAGTGACCATTCTAAGGCATTGAGCATCAGTCCTGTTCATAGCGGGGACAGACAGAGGGAGCAGCAGAAGTAACTGGGGACCCAGCAGAGAGAATAAAGCTGTGGTGGAGGAAGCCAATGGGCCTTCCCTCCCTCAGGAACCCTCTCCCTGAGGCATTTCTTGGAAAACCAGGAAGGAAGGGGTTAAGAACTCCCAGACTCAGTTGGCTCCAAAGCCCGTTGAACCCCATGTTCGAGGGCCTCTTGCCAGGGCCCCTGCAGCTGCTGGAGAGAAAACAGTCTGTCTTACTATTTGAGTGGCTGCAGAATCTTTATAAAAATTTTAAATGTGGTGTCAGTCACCCCACCCATCCTTGCTTCTACTTTCTTTCCCTCACCATTGGGGAGTACAAAACCCACACCGTTAGACACACAGCTTGAGAATATTTACTCCTAAACACTGTGCCGTGAAAACAGAAGACATGTCTGCTCACATCGATGTCTCCGTCCTGATGGACGTATTTGGTTAGAGGTGCGATTTGCCAGGATTTTGGATAGCACATCCCCAATTCTGGGGCTCGGTGGTCACGTGACCCGTCGGCAATGTCCTTTATGTTCCAGCCTCAGGCTGGCAACTTCGGGTCTGTCACTGATGCTTCAGAAAAGCAAGGAAAAGACCAAGCGAAGCTGAGGACTTTTCACAGTGCTGATTAGGGAAAGCACAAGAAGGTATTTCAATTTTCCTGTGGAAGGTCATGTGGGTCAGTTCATGCCCTGGCGTAGCAACTTGTTATTGCCACCAAATGAGTCGGTGGAAGGGGGAAACGGTTAATCTGAGAGTAACTATGTCAACAGGGCTCTGAATGAAGTGGTGTCATTCCCCTTAGAGAATTGCAGGACATCTCTGCGCGTTAGAGCAGGATAAGCCTCTTCCGTTTAAGCTGTCAGGATATTATTATTGTGATATTAGAATTCATCAAGCTCCCTTCGTCTCTTATTCAGCCTTGCCTCTCTCCACTCCTCCTCACCAGCACCTCCAAGGAACTCGGCTCTGTCAACCCCAGCAGCCCACAATGGACCAGCATCTTCCAGGTCCTTCAGACTGGAAAGCAGTACTCAAGAAAAGGAAAAGGATGTGCCTCTAGCGTCAGACCTGAGGATTAGGGCAGAGTCAAGAGACCACAGAGCAGAAGGGCAGCCCGGCCCGGGGGTGTGGGCCCAGATGGGGGACACACCCAGAAAGCAAGCCAGGAAGCAGGCGCTGAGAGCCACAGACACGTCTGCCATAGTAGGACAGAGCCTTAGGAAAAGAGTGAAAACCAAGTCTATCCCCTGGATTTAACAGTGCAATCTGGTTCCTGGCCAGTCATCTTAATTCGGTAAATCCAAAAGAAAAAAGAAAACAAACTGAACATCTGTTTCCAAAAAGTGGATGTCTCTAAGGTAGCGGTTCACCTGGGAACTTGTTAAAAATGCAAATTCTAGGCCCCTAGAATTTGGTAGGTCCAAACTTCTGAGGGAGGATCCAGCAGGTTCTGTCTTAAGGAACGGGTGATTCTGATGTGCTCAAGCTTGAGAATCACTGCTCTATAGCCACACATGTGTCACACACATTTTCCGTTAATGCTGCGCTTTACATGAATTGACTTATGGAATCTTCACATAACCCTAAGAGATAGATGCATTAATGTTCTGATTTTATATAGATGATACTCGCAGCACAAGGAGGCTAGGTAGCTGTCTCGGGTCATATGTCAGCAAGCAGCTACAGTGGCTCAGGCCCACCAGCTACTACCCTACCCTGGGCACAGAGGCCACACACTGGAGGGAAGTCAAGTCAGAGTGGATAGCAGGCCCCAGGGCTTCTCAAATGTGAGTACTGTGCAAACAAACCATGGAGGCCTCTCACTAAAATTCAGATTAGGATTCATATGTCTGGCTTAGAGCCTAAGAGTCCACATTTCTTACAAGCTCCCCCACTGGGTAGCCAACCGTCTAGGTTTGCCTGGCGCTGAGGGGTTCCCAGGGCACAGGACTTTCAGTCTACAACAGGAATGTCCTGGGCAAACCTGGATGAGTTGGTCACCTGGGTCCCAGCTGACGTTGATGCCACTGATCACACTTTGAGAAGAAAAAATGCAGACCCTCAAGGTGAGAAGTGTGGATCGTATTCAAGTGTGATGTAAGTTCTGAGAGTGGAATATGGCATAATCTATTTTATATTTTAAAAAGAACTGGGGCACCTGGGTGGCTCAGTTGGTTGAATGTCCGACTCTTGATCTCGGCTTAGGTCTCAATCTCACGGTTGTGAGTTCAAGCCCTGCACTGGGTTCTGCACTGGGTGTGGAGCCTACTTTAAAAAAATGTATGTTTAAGGGCGCCTGGGTGGCTCAGTCGTTAAGTGTCTGCCTTCGGCTCAGGTCATGATCCCAGGGTCCTGGGATGGAGCCCCACATCGGGCTCCCTCCTCGGAGGGAAGCCTGTTCTCCCTCTCCCACTCCCGCTGCTTGTGTTTCCTGCTCTCACTGTGTCTCTCTCCCTGTCAAATAAATAAATAAAATCTTTTAAAAAAACTAAAATTAAAAAAAATGTATGTTTAAATAAAAATAAATAAAAAGACCACTTTGGCTACTCCATGGAGCAAAAACAGGCTGACAGACCAATAAAGAAGTTGCAGTGATTCCAGGCAGGAGCTGGTGGAGGCCAGATGAAGAAAGGAAGACAGATTTGGAGTATATTTTGGAGAGGAAGCTGGTACAGGTGATGAAGGAAAACAAAGCCAAGGATGAATCCTAGGATTTTCACTTTTGGCACAGCATTATTGTTTTTAAAGAACAAGGTCAGAAAGAGATATATATAAGAACTAGAATAGGAAAGACAGCAAGACACAAATGAGAGAAAGATGCAGGGAAATTATTGAACTAAGAGATGTGTAATTTTTTTTCTAAAGTAAGACTCATTTACAAATTAAAATCTCAGGCAGAATTTGTAATGCGGGGGATCACATAACACCACAAACAGCTAAAGTTAGTTTTGAAGATTAAATGTGTCTACTATGGACTAGATTGCATCTCCCGCAAAATGTTATATGTTGAAACCCTACCCCTCAATGTGATGGTGTTTGGACTGGGGGGGTCTCTGGGAGGTGATTAGGTTTAGATGAGGTCATGAGGATGGCAGGAATAGTGCCCTCATATGAAAAGACGCCAGAGAGCTTGCTTCTCTCTACCATCATGTACCAAGGAAAAGCCATGCGAGGACACAGCAAGAAGATGGCCGTCTCCAACCCAAGAGGACAGTCCTCACCAAACACGGACACAGCCGCACTTTTATATTGGACTTCCAGTCTCCAAGACTGTGAGAAATAAATCGCTATTGTTTAAGCCACTAGTCTGTGGTATTTTGTTAGGCAGTCCAAGATAAGTGCCTGCTGATACATTCGTTTCTTTTGAAAAGCCACTGTGCACCATGATGCACTTCACAACTGGCCTACAGGTAAAAATTAAGAGACACCACTAGGACAAAGAGCCCATCTTTGAGATTAGGATCCATCACTTGGGGTTCCAATGTCCTGACTTAACCGAATGGTGTCCAACTCAAGGACATTCACGTCTCAGCTTCCCAATGTTGATAACCATGTGACTTGGGGCAAGTGACACAACCTTTCTGAGACTCCGTCTCCTCCTCTACAAAATGAAGAGTTCCAGCGTGTACCTATGTGTGCCAAGTGCCTGGCACCTGGTAGGCCTTCTGTCATTTCTCCCCCTCTTTCTTCTCCTATGTAAAATAATTTTATTTCTGGGCGCCTGGGTGGCTCAGTGGGTTAAACGACTGCCTTCAGCTCAGGTCATGATCCCGGAGTCCCGGGATCGAGTCCCGCATCGGGCTTCTTGCTTGGCAGGGAGGCTGCTTCTTCCTCTGACCCTACCCCGTCTTGTGCTCTCTCTCTCTCTCTCTCTCAAATAAATAAAAAATAAAAATCTTTAAAAAAAATTTATTTCTGATAAAGGTGGGGGTTGGGGGGGATCAAAGGCCTAAATAAGCTTCCCAAGAAGTGACACATGATGGGAGAATTCACATTCACGCTCCATGTCCATGAGTACATCGGTCAGGGTCTGTGTGCCTTGGTGTCCTCTAGGAGACACAGCATCTACCTTACTTACGGGTTTGCTGCGAGGAGTGAATGAGAGAAATGTGGCCTGCCTAGCGCAGTGTCTGTCTGACACATTCAAGGAACGTCAGCAAGTATTACTCTCATTGTCATTACTCAGGATGTGGAACTCTTCAATCCAGAATCTCCTAGGTCATTAGGCCCAAAACATGAGAGAAAGAGAAATGAAAGAGGCTCACAGAAAGGCAAGTCTGGGTGGATGCCCCATCCTGGGGAAATGGGACGGTAATACAGGGATGCTACACGGGTGGGACTCTACTCCACAGCTTCCTCCTGCTGGGTTTCCTGCATCCATCATATTTCCCCAATTAAACCCGTACAGAACGATTGCTGTCCTGCATCTAAGGTTTAGCAAAGGATGCGCCAGGGCCAGGCCAGGCTCTGATAGCTTCGCCTGATGCCAGTGAGACCCCCACAGGCAGTTAGTTTCCCGGGATCACACAGCCACAGACAGGCCCTGACTCAGATTAGCGATCTGTGGTCATAGACATGCTCTGCTGGTCCGAAGGGCACAGAGATGGGCTATCAGCATTTGCAGTGGGCAGGCATGGTGCCAAACACCCACACTATCTCACTGAAGCCTGGAAGCAACCCCACGAGGTCAGTACGGTTACTCTCTCCATCTTACAGATGAGGCAACAAAGGAGCAAGGAAGTGTCAGTGACTGACCCACGTTCACACAGGCACAAGATGGCAGAGTGACAACGTCATGACTCACACTCTGGCCTGGCCAATTCCACTGCCATTCTCCCAGCCAAAAGGTCTGAAAAATTAACTCCAAATCTGTCCTCAAGCCCAGAGGGACCCCTCAGGTTTCTCTTCGTTTGCTTTATAATCTGTAAACTGTTTAGTTAAATAATAATTCACCTGAAGAACACCTGTTGTTAGTTCCCAAATTTGCTCTTGAGGAAGAGAGAAGCAGCTCACTTTTCCAGACAGAGCCCTGTATCTGAATTTTCCTCTCTCTCCCCTGGAACAAAGCCTGAATTTCCTGCGTCAAGATTGGTAAGTGGTGGATTGTGTGCACTTTATGGTTTTTTAGGCACCTTCAGAGTGATCCAAAATCCTTAAGCTTGTGTCAAAGGCAATTTTCACTCTCTCTCCTAAAGCTCTACTCGTTGCCCCCGGGCCATATGCTAGAGGACAGGGATGTCAGGAGACTAATGTCTGTTAGATCTTTCCCATCAGTGTAGCAATGACATCATATGCTTCTTTTAGGTAATTTGCACATTATCAGACTAATTTTCAGATTATCTAATCAGCCGACATTACCCTTAATCAACTCAGCTCTCCTCTTCCAGTCCTGCAGAGTACAACGTGCCCTCCAAAAGCGCACTAGGGTGGGGCCTTCTCTTCTCTCGGCAGATACTGAAAGCCTAGCTATGTGCCAGGCACCCTGTCATTATGCAGAAGACGGAGACCTCCCAGGACCCAGAACAACCCAACTTCTATTCCACGGGCCTGAGAAACAGGCTTGAAATAAATTTTATAGCTCCACGTTTTTAAAAAGCACTTCCCTCTTAGGAACTGCAAGTGTGTTATAACATTTTATACTCATTTATGCTCTCAGGTAAAAGAGACACACCATGTGACAATTAATAATATGTCAAACAACTTTCTTTATAAATCATACGTCCTTGCCTTCTAGTAATTGCTACTGTGGCTCTCCCTTTCATTACAGGATGCCAGCTACACAGCCTAGCACAGAAAATGCTTCCAGCGGCGGCTCCCGCTCACTCTCCCACCATTCTTCCAGGGCTACCGTCGGACCCAACCACAATCCCTTGTCTGGGGCATTGTGCTATTTCATACCTCCCTGCCTTTGCCTCTACCTGGGAAATTCCTCTTCATTCTTCCAGAGCTAACTTGAATGTCCTCAGCGAAGTCTTTGCAATGGTGCAGTGGTTCTCAAGCTTTTGCATGTCCCAGAATGCCCTGTAAAATACAGATTGCCACCCCCACCCCCAGAGTCTCTGTTTCAGAGACTGGTGGAGTCAAGAATCTGAATTTCCAACAAGTTCCCAGGCAATTCTGATGTCACACGGGGAGCATGGCTGCCCTAAGTGGTAGAAAGTGTACTGTGCCCTTGAGCCCTTCACTAGTTTATACATCCTCCATTACACACTCCTTCTCAGGACAGGGAGTAAGACAGTATCTAGCACACGGGTACTAAACCAATGGATGGATGGATAGAAGGTTGGGTGGACAGATGAATGTAGTAGACTGAATTTATTTACACAGCTTTTCCATTCAGGTCCAGGACCTCAGCAATGCCCACACCCACTCCACCTCCCAGAAAAGTACTTTGAAAACAACATCTTTAGTAGATTCCCACTGTGCATAGAAGATAAAAGCAAAGTCAAGAAGAGTTTTGGCATGGTGAGCATGGGTCAAAGAGTTCTGAATTCTAATCCAGTTCTCTCTGCTACCCTGGCCCCACTGGGACTGTTTGCCAAGGTGGCATTTCAGAAGTCACAAGAGAATGCTTCTGAGTGGGGTGCCTGGGTGGTTCAGTCGGTTGAGCGTCTGACTCCCAATTTCAGCTCAAGTCATGATCTCAGGGTCATGCGATTGAGCCCCACATCGGGCTCCGCGCTCAGTGGGCAGTTTGCTTGAGACTCTCTCCCTCACCCTCCGCCCCTCCCCCTGCTCACTGGCACTCTCTTTCTAAAATAAACAAATAGGGGCACCTGCATGGCTCAGTCGGTTAAGCGTCTGCCTTAGGCTCAGGTCATGATCCCAGGGTCCTGGGATCAAGTCCCAAGGGCTCCCTGCTCTGCGGGGAGTCTGCTTCTCCCTCTCCCTCTGCCCCTCCCCCCACTCATGCTTGCTTGCTCTCTGTCTCAGATAAATAAAATCTTTTAAAAATAAATAAATAAATCTTTATCAAAAGAGAGAGAGAGAATGCTTCTGAGTGGCACCACACAGAGCCCTAACCTGCCCCCCATCCTCCCTCCTTTTATTCGTATACATGTAGTCTATGTGTGTGTGTACCTGTATGTACACGCACACACCTGCGCGCACACACATACATACGCACGGTGATTTCATTTGTAGAAAGCAAACAGAGGTCATCAGAGAAATGCAAGAAGGAAGAAGAATCCAGCCTCACGCAGGGAGGGCAGGGGAGGGTGACAGCTTAGGTAGGGAAGACCCCATCAGAAAAGTCCTATCCCCCCAAGGTGAATGTCGGAGCTCCAAGCATCCCAGCACTGCCTATAGCTGAGGCGGAGAGGCAAGGGCATGAAGGAAAGGGGACGAGGCTACAGAAGAGACAAGAAGTGTATACTCAGGAGAAAACACGCAGCGAGGAGAGGAACAAAGGCGAGAGAACAGGGTGGATTGCTGAGCTGGCGGCCCGGGGCAGCCTGGGACTGGGGGGCAAGGGGAGGTCAGTGCTGGCTCCGGCACTCCGCTCTGCCTGAAAGCAGGCGTGAGCATCGGCTTGGCGGGAGACACAGTCGGGGGGTGCGGCGAGGGACAGCAGGTGCACCAAAGTCAAAAGGTCTCTACTGTTGCCGGTGGTGTGAGCGCAGATGCCCATGCCATGGAAAACTCCGGAGTCTGTAGGGCTGTTTTTCTCCTAGGCCTGCGTGTGCTCACAAGCAGCTGGGCCACCCTGCAGCTCGGCTAAAGAGGGAAAAGTCAGCGTTCCCACTTTGCTGGCGTCCAGAACTTTTCCTGTGGGATCTGCAGATTAGCCTCTTGGATGAAGCTCTCCTGCTCCCTTCCCCCAGTCCAAAAGCCTTGCCAAGGAAGGATCACAAAGCTGGGACCTTCGATGCCGCAGAGCTGTCGCATTCAATTCACCACACAGCCCCAGTTGCATTTAGGGGCAGGATGGATGGGAGCCCACCCCCACCCCAAGCAGTGGGAGCAGCTAATGACTGGGTATTAATGATGCCGGCAATTAGTGCTCGCGAGAAAATGGTTGGGGGACTGCTCACCAGGGGAATGTGGGAGGGAACAGAGCAGACATTCAGAGCAGCAGACAGATTGGTGGCATGCGTGACGCAGAGAACCTAGGAAGAGCTGCTGTCTCTTAGATCTGTTCCGAGAAATTGGGGAAGAGGGAAGGAATGGCTTCTGTGGCCTCGGCGGCCTTCCTGCCACACCCTCCTTGCTAGCAAAATTGGAGTTAACCACAGAGTTCTCAGAGGCATCGTGAGCAGACGTTGTTTAAAAAAGGTGTTTGCGAGGGGCGCCTGGGTGGCTCAGTTGGTTAAGCGACTGCCTTCGGCTCAGGTCATGATCCTGGAGTCCCGGGATCGAGTCCCACATCGGGCTCCCTGCTCGGCGGGGAGTCTGCTGCTCCCTCTGACCCTCTTCCCTCTTGTGCTCTCTGTCTCTCATTCTCTCTCTCTCAAATAAATAAATAAAATCTTAAAAAAAAAAAAAGGTGTTTGCGAAGGTTCTGGAACTTTCCCCGTGTAAGGAGGCCCCTGATGAACCCAGGGACAGCTATTCTTTTCTATGCAGCTTAAAACCCTTGGGTTTTTGAAGAACTCAGTTTGTCATCAGCAGGGGAGGGGGGAGGGGAGAGGACTCGCAGCCACACTGGGGACACACTTCCATCCAGGAGGAGGAGAGACATCGCTTCCTGACTAAGCAAGGCCATCTGGCCTCATGGTGAAGACATGAGGAGACAGAAGACGCTGAGTCACGAGAATACGTGAGGAGATCCTGGTAGACAGAGGGAAATAGGCCAGCGTGCACCCCGGAAGTCAACAGCCAGCAGGTGCAGGCATGGGGCAGCCGCGGGGGGTGGGGGGGATGCCTAAGGAAGAGACTTCCTTGATCTGCTTCGGGCCTGCAGCATACCTTGGGGACCACGAGGAACCTTCCTCTGCTGTGGCCATCACTGTGCACACACACAAAAGAGACACAGACAAAAGAGAAGCATTCCAAACCCTATTGCATGAGTAAAGCACCACAACACGGGGACCAAGTGGCTTGACATTTGAGAAGAGATGTAAAGAAGATAAGCCAGCACTGGGTGGAGTGGGAAATAATACAAAGTTAACAAATACTTCAGAGAGAGCAACTGTGACTAATAAATACTTTCCAGATAGCAATCCAAATCAAAAGAGATCATTCTTGGCCTCCTTTGCCGGAAGAGACAATAGGTACGTCTAGGCCACTGAGATCAGAGAAAGGATAAGAGGAGAAACAGAGAGACGCAAATGCCGGCTGCCCCATACATTTTCCTTTCTGAAAGACTGGACCAAGGGAACCTCTCCCCAGGGAGGAGGGAGAGAGAGAGCTCGGCGTGCCTCAGAAGCTGGCAAGGGAGGTGGGCTAGTTCTGTCAGACCCTCCTGCCCTGCTTCCCAGGTTCTGTCTCGATGACAAGAGCAGGTAAGGAAATAAGGGTCTGTCACATGAAAGACTTGAACCCTGCAAGCGAGTAGGAATTAAAGAAGGTATATGGGCTGAGCTGGGTCCCCCCAAAAATGTGTATGTTGAAGCCCCAACCCCGGGCCTCAGAACGTGACTCTTCTGGGATAGAGCCTTCAAAGAGGTGATTAAGTTACAGTGGGCCCTAATTCAATCTGACTGGTATCCTTCTAAGAGGAAACTTAGACACACAGAGAGACAGTGGGGCTATGTGATCACAGAGGGAACACCATGCAAAGAGGCAGTGAGAGGGCAGATACCTGCAGGTCAATGACAGAGGCCTCTGAGGGAACCGACCCCGATGACACACTGGTCTGGGACTTGCAGCCTCCAGAAGAGCAAGAAAAGTAATTTCTGTTCTTTAAGCCACCCAGTCTGTGGTATTTTGTTATGGCGGCCTGAGCACACGAATACAGAAGACAATGTTACAAGGAGAAAGGAGGGTGGGGTTAGGCAACCCTGACACTAATCCCAAGAAAGGTCTTGGCCAAAGTATGTTAATCATTTCAAATATTTGATGAGTAGCCGATGGACAGCTGTTGACTAAGTTGATGGACTAAAATGCACAGGAGTCACCCTCAGATCCTAGAGTCTGGATATTTTTAAAGGTCTGACCCCTTTAGTTACATTGCATTGCTCACCTTAAGAACATCTACCACAAAATCTCGTGAACAAAATAAAAAAATACATGGCCTGTCCACAGTTTTTCTTCACCTAATGATCTTAGAATGACCCACATCTTGAAACAGGCTCTAAAAACTCCATCTTGCCACCCCATTTTGAGTTTTTGACAAGTGCACGCAGATCATGCTTGCTGATGGAGTGCTCAAGTGAAATGCATGGAGGCTCAAGGGCAGTATTTCTAAGGCAGGAGAGCCCTGAACCAAAATTGTGACCCCTATAAGAGCCAAGGCAATAGATCAAGAATATTCTACATCTCTTGGTGGCCAAGGCAACATTTGAAATGTCCATCTGAATTGACATGCCCAAGGGCTATGCCCACATTAGGTTAGTACCCGTGAATGGAAGTTCTAGAGCTGAGGGAGAAGAGGAACAGGTCTGGCATTTGACAACAGCCAGGTAAGGATGTTTCCCTTCTGCCTTAACGCTCACATCCCTTCCTCTGGGAACAGAACTGGGGATGCCACCTGGCCCACTCACTCTAAGCCTGGGGCTCAGATGACCCACAGGGCAGCTGGGGCTGCGTTAAAAGAGCCAAGTCACCACAGGACGTTGAAACCAATCAATGGGTGCCACCAAAGATGCCAGAGGTGAAAAGAACACTCTATCACCCTGCCCACCCACTTCATCACTGCCCCAACCCAACAACTGGGAACTCACGTCTGTGGTTCTCATTTCTGTGGTTGGGCGGGGACCGGGTCTCCTGGTCTTGAGCCTCATCTCCCTCCTCACTGGCCAGGTGAGTGTGAGCGTAGTGGTAGCTAAGTCCTGGCCGGTTCTTGTAGCGCTTGCCGCAGACTAGACGGGAAGAGAAGAGGGGAAAAGGCAAAGATTAGCAAACTCTGCAGTCACTGCCATCATTCTCCCAGGCAGTGCCTCCCATCTGTTTACCCCAGAGCTGGGTGTCCCTTAAGAAGTGTCTCCCACCCTCAGCAACCTTTGCCCCGCTGGACAGAACGGACACCACTGTAACAACATGGGCCCAGGTAAAGAAAAACCAGAAAAGTAAAGGATGGAAGTTGAACTGTGAAAGAGCTCCATCATTTCCTATCTGTGAGACCCTGGGCAAGTCACTTACCCTCTTTGGGAAACCCTCTCAGTTTCCTCAGAGGGAAAACGGGAATAATGATAGGACTTAACTCATAGAGTTGTTGGGATAAGATGATCTCTATGCAAAACACTTATCACAGTGCTGGGCACGTCGGAAGGGTGATGATTATTATAACTTTGAGGCCAAAGAGCACTGGTGGTCCATCCAGTCCAACATGCCATGGCACAGATGAGGCAAGTGAGGCCCAGCAAGCCCAAGTGATCTGCCTGGGAACACGCAGCTAGTTGAGGCAGAGCCACTAGCACCCAGGTCTCCTGGATTCCCATGCAGTGCTCCTCCCACCACACGGTGGTTAACTCTGTATAAAGTACACAAGCTTGATACGGATAATATTTTGATGTATCACACGGTGATTTTGTGCCAGAAAAACATATCCCAATTCTGCCATGGAAACCACGAAGCCAAGCCACTGTTGGTAGATGTGGGCACAAGAGCTTGTGCCCTTGATGCCCCAGGAAGCCTCTGATACCCAAAATCTAGGAACGTGTCCTCACAAGCTCGACCTCTCACGTGGACAGTGTGAGACAAGGACACCCAGCAACATAAATACGGCTTCATTGGGCACAGAAGAAGAAAGGGGCAGTTCCATTGGTTGGCTGCCCAGTACCTCAGAAGCAGAAGCCTAGCTAAATGGCTTAAGACTAGACCACCCCCACTTTCAATGAAGTTGGATTTAGTGGTTCACTGTTTAGAATGATACATGTGGCTAATTTTTAGTCCTTATCAAAGTTAAGTATTTCCTCTTATCCTTAGAGTTTTATTACAGGAAAATCTGATCAGCCTTTCAGCATCTACTGGTATATGACTCTCCAGCAGTTTGTTGATATGGTGAATTATGTTGATTTCCTAATGTTTCTTCTTATTGAGCCATTCTTATATTCCTAGAACGCTCGCCATTTGGCAAAGAGTGCATTATCCACTTGATAAACTGCTGCTTTCTATTTTCTAATCTTGTATTTTGGATCTATACTCAGACTTGAGATAGATCTAGAATTTTTGACCTATCTTTTACCGCATTTCAATTTTATGGTTATGCTGACTTCCAAAAATGAATTGAGGTGATTTGCTGTGTGAAACTGGACAAGATACATAGCCTCTCCGTGCCTTTTTTCGTATCTAGAAATGATGATAGTACTACTTGCCTTGAAGGGTTCTAGATAATATTTGTAAAGTATCTCACTCTGTACCCAGCACATAACAGATGCTCAGTAAATGGTGGCAAGGGGCTTCAGCTTAGCCTGCCACATCTTAAGTGCTGGGCCCTCCTGAAAGAAGGACTTTGAACCTGGCCTCAAACAATGGAATTTAGCAATGGTTAGACTTTCTTAATAAGGTGAGAGTCTGAAATTCAAGTTGGTGACCTAATGACTATAAATTCAAGTCCTACAATTGGCTATTTACACTCTCTCTCTCTCTGTTGTAAATATTTCAAAAAAATAAAACGGCACTAGACATCTCAATTCCATTTGACTCGGGAAATGAGACGTAAGAGGCCCCTGAGGCACGCTCTGGGCCTGCTTGTGGCTTCTTCTATTTAACCTTTGCAATGATCTGAGGTCAATAAACAGCAAATTGTGGGGTCACTGGCTATAAATCCACTTAGTAACCAAGCGTACTGTTGTTGAGGAATAAATGTTTATTAAGAATCAGGACAATAATAGTATTTCCATGAGGATGCCTCAGCTGACTCTGGAGACCTCCCTACTACAAACTCCACAGCATTCCATTGGTGCCATTTTGTTGTGTCAATTACCACTGTCTTCCTTAATACAGAATTTCAGGATCTTAATAATCATGGGGTCTCACTTATCAAATTGTTTTATTCTCGCTAATGCTAGATGCCTGGGACAATTCCACGGATCGGGGAATCACGACCCATCCAAGCAAGCATTTCTTCTTTGATCTCCTTGAATCATAGTTACATCTGCACTGGAGGACTTCTCTCAAGGACAGTTTCATACCAATTTCATCTTCATAACAACAACTCCACCCCTTCTGTTGCCATGCACATACCACACCTTCAAAATATATTCATTGAATAGCTGATGAACGAATATGGAAACACTTTGTGGGAAAGCCAGGAGATAGGGGAGGAGGAAAGCGTGTAGAATCTGATCCATCTATCCACATTAATCTCATACTAATAGGTCTTTAAACCTACAAAACCAAACCCAAGCAAAGAGCTTCCCATATCTCCTTCCCCAACACCATAGAGAGTAATGATTTTTAGAGTAAATCCTTTTGCTAGAAAAGAGATTCTGGAAGAGTAGTCCCCAGACCAGCACCATCAGCATCACCTGGGAAGTTGTTAGAGATGCATATTCTTGGGTTCTCCTCTGATCTACTGAATCGGAAACTCTGGGGGTGGGGTCAGAAATCTCTCTTTTAACAAGCCCTCCAAGTGATTCTGCTGCACACTACAGTCTAAGAACCACTCTACTAGAAGAATGAATAGATTTAGGCTTGACTCTGTCCACCCTAGTGCACCTGCCCTTTGAGATGGATGGAAGTGGCAAGTAGGGGCAGTGAGACTTGTGCTCTGTCATTAAAGGAACCAGAACCAGACAGTACATTGAGGTCATGGAAACCAGACCTCTTATGCATCATCCCTATACACAGACCCACAGAGCTTTCCTGATGGAGCTGCCCTTTTCACCACCTGTTTATGCCATGTTATTCCGCATCACCAGGTCTTCATAATAAGCACCTCATATGTGCCCAGCCCTGTGGCATCAGAAGGACAAACATAAAGGAGAGCCCCAGTGCCCTCCCTCCAGGAGCTCCCCTTCTGGCGGAGAAGACGTAGAAGTCACCAAGCAAAAAGGGAGATGAGACAAACGCACCAGTGTGCACATGCACGCAGGGAAGAGGAGGGGCCAGCACACCTGCTTGAGTGTGGAGGGAGGGCTTCCTGGAGGAGGTGGGTGAGCTGTGGCTTGCAAGGTAGCAGATCATTACCAGACAGACAAAGGAGGCAAAGGCTTTCAGGCAGCAAAGCACATTCCGCCCAACTATGGGGACCTGTGGGCGGGGGTGGGGCGTGATGGAGCTAACAAGCAAGGAAGCCAGGCAGGACTTTGTCCCGGAAACGGGAAGCCAGGGGAGGATTGTAGCCTGAGGACCGACTTACTCAGATTTACATTTTAGAAATCCCATTTAAGCCTACAGCACAGAGGATGGGATTTGAAGGTGGCAAGAGGCTATTTTAATTTTCCGTGTGTGAACAATGAGGATTTCAGGATGGGAGAGGGGTTAAAGAGAAGGAATCTGGTGGAAAAGGGTGGGTATAAGCAGCAAGGAGAAGCCTAGAATGACAGCAACTTGGCCTTCCTGGCCATGCGCCATCCAGGCCCTGTCTAGCTCCCTAGCCTCACCCAACACCACATTCCACCACCTTCTCTGCCCTTCTGCCCATTGCCTTTCCACTCCATAAACATCTTTATTTCTACCACAAAGCCTTTACACAAGCTCTTCCCTTGGCCTACAATGGTCCCCAGCAACAGTTTGCCTAATGAATGCTTCATCATTCCTCAGATGTCAGTTCAAATGTCCTTCCCCAGGGAAGTCTTTCCAGTCAAAATTAGGACCCCAGTTTGTTACCTTCCTAGGACAAATCATGGCTCACTATGTGTGCCCCCCACCGGCAGCAAGCATGGCAGGCCCTGTGTGTTTGCACACTGCTGTATCCCCAGTTACCAGCACAGGGCAGATCATGACCGGCACTCGATGTCAGTTAAGGGAAGCAACAAAAACACCCAGGTTCCTATGGGGCAATAGGTCGAAGGATGAGGAGGAAAACCAGATTTAAAGAAAGAAGAGAATGTTCAGTCTGGGGTTGCCCTGCACACCCTGAGCTTAGGAAAAAGATGTGGATGTGGAGGTTGGCAGGGCGGCAGGAGTTAGGGATATGGACAGGAGGAGAGATTATGGAGACAGAGAAAAAAAGGTGGACAGTGGATAGAACTCAGAAAACACCAGTATCTCAAGAATCTGGTGAAAAAAGAGAAACTGGTTTGTTTGTTTGTTTTAAGTTTATCAAGAAAGACTCATCCAGGAATGAGCAACATCAGCCAAAGAGGTAGGGTTTCTAAATGTCCACCACTAGATGAATGGATAAAGAAGATGTGGCATATATAAGCCACAGAATATTACTCTGCCATAAAAAAAGAATGAAATCTTATCATTTGCAACAACATGGATGGATTTAGAGGGTATAATAAATTAAATAAGCCAGTCAGAGAAAGACAAATACCATACGATTTCACTCATATGTGGAATTTAAGAAACAAAACAGAAAGAACAAATTTAAAAAGAGACCAAAAAAAAAAAAAAACCCAACTCAAATATAGAGAACAAACTGATGGTTACCAGAGGGAAGTGGGGGGGGAATGGAGTTCAAGAGCACACTTAACATGATGAGCACCGCATAATATATGGAACTGTTGAATCACTGCATTGTACACCTGAAACTAATATTAAAGGTATGTAAATTATACTGGGATGTAAATCATACTGGCATTTTTAAAAATTTTTTTTTAAAAGAGGTAGGGTTTCCAGATGACAGGACCAAGGATTCCACCAGTCACGGCCACTGAGAACAGCTACTGAGTGTGTACTGAGTGCCAGGCCTGTTCTCATGATCCAGGTCAGTTTGCTCACTGCAACCCAAGTCCCCATTTCACAGATGAGAAGCCGGCAGAGCCAGGAGAATGTCAGATGCCCAAGAAGGGTTGAGAAAGATGGGGACTAGGAAGAGAGCACTGGATTTGACAACCAGGAGGCCACCTTCGTAAGAAGGGAATCCACGACCTCATGGAGCACGAGACAAGACTTGAGAGGCCCAGGAAATGAGGAAGTGGTGACGGGGCTAAGAGACCACTCCTTCCACCAGTGAGGCTTGGGGGGGGGCGGGGGGGAGCAGGGGTCAGGGAGGCTGAGTGGGGCTCGTTCTTTAACAGGGCACATCCCGGAGCAGGCTCACAGGCAAAGGGAAGGAGGTGAGAGGGAGGGGAGTTTAAAAGGCAGGGTTAGGAGGAATTGGAGATAATACAGCATGATGCCTGACCCCAAAATGAAGCTTCTAAGCCAAGTATCGGGCCTTTGAATGACTTCATCCTAGGGACAAAAGATTTCTAAGATTTATCTTGGTGGAACTGTATCTGGATCAGACTGCTACATTTTGATGGAAAGAAATGCCTTGGAAATCCTACTTTGATTGGATTGCAAGAAAAGGAAAACCCAGCACTATTTAATAATATCTCCCTGCCACACCAAACACGGACGGACCAGCTTCATGGGCGTGGGACCCGTGCATTCAGACAGCGTCTGTGCTCAAAAGGGCCCCACACTTGGCTTAACACTTTGCTATCACCATCTTGAAATTCTCAATACATATTGAACGAAGGGCCCCTTGTTTTCATTTTGCACCGGGCCCTGTACAATGTGTATCTGGTCCTGGAAACCTGTTAGGGCTGGGGTCAGAGATCAGGAACTAAGTTACTCGAAATAAACAACCTGACAGCCTCGATATACGGGAGCTGCCACGTGGAACACAGGACCCAAGCAGCCCTGAGCTGGGAGTAAATGCCCGTCTGCGGTAACCTTGGAAGTCTGGCCAGGGCATTTCAGTGCCACCCTTCAGAGAGGCAGTTTCTCGGTGGTGAGTAAGTGGGTAGGCTAGGCTGGACCGGAACCGCCTGGACTCAAAGCCCTGCCTAGTCTGCTACTGACTGCCTGTGTGATCTGGGCTGAATTGCCAAACCTCTCTGTGCCTGTGTGATCTGGGCTGAACTGCCAAACCTCTCTGTGCCTCCGCATCCTCTGTGGCAAATGGGGAATGATCACAACAGCACATCTGCCTCACATAGTCGTGAGAGTCTGTGAAAGAAACACATTTAAAACAGTGCCTGGCTCGTCCTGAGGGACAGCCATTGTCGGCTCTTATCAGCACCATGGCCATCAAAGCAACAGGAATAAACCCAAAAGGGGAGGGGGGTAGTAGGCATTTCTTCTCTGCGGTCAGTCGGGGGTGATGGAGTCGCAAGAAAAAGAGGGTGGGGAAAGTACACTCTGAAAATAAAGTCTTAGAACCTTCTGTTATCCCTTTATCACGTCAGCAACCTCACTCTGGAATGATCTGTCGTGCGGAATCAGACCGAGCCCCAAGACTGCTGAAGCATTCAGAGAGGGCTGCGCCCCATCCTCCCACCCTGGTCTCCATCCCCGGGGCCTGCTCCTTTGTGTCCTGGCCCTCTGAAGCCATCACCCCAGGGACCGGTCAGCCTGGCCTGGGCACAGCCCTTGGCCCTTGTTTTCCCCTTGGCAAGTATGCACCTGGATTTGTGTTCCTGGCACGGTGCTCAGAGGGGAGCGGCTGTGACAGTAAGGAAGGTCCAGCTTGCCTTCCTCTCTCTCCTTCCCCTGGGGCGGATCCATCTGTCAAGGTGCAGAAATCGTGCTTGCCCACTTCCCCATCCAGAGCTGGATTCTCCAGGTAGCACCTCCCGTCTGGAGTTATGAATACCTTCAGTGTTGCCCCAGAATATTTACAGCAGCCCCCTCCCGGCTTCAACCCTACCCCCACTCACTCCTTGTCTGGGGGAGCAGGGTGGGGGGAGGCGGCGGGGGCGGCGGGCGGAGAATCAGGGGCAGTTTGCGTGAACAAAGCCGGCTGCCGCAGACAGCAGCATCCTTCCTGCAGGGGAGAGACAGCCGCCTTCCCCACTGATAACTTAATGACTCTGGCACATTTTCATCAGTCCAACTTGGAGCACGCAGTGGGTATCTGAGCCAGTGGTTTCCGAGAGACTGAAAGCAATTACGGGATGAGCGCCCAACGACAAAGCCTGGGCCTCGGGAGTCACCAGGCCGCATCTCATTCCCAGTTGTGCCCCGTGGCACTTGCATCCAACCCGAGGAGGCTACTTCCCTCTCTCTGCAGCTCCACAACCTCATCTGTAAAATCAACCCAACCCAACCCACACTTACGGGCTGTGAGGCAGGCACACAGTCCTACGCTGAATTTCACAGTAGCTCACAAGATAAGGATGTTCATCCCCACTGTACAGATGAGGAAACTGAGTCTGAGGGCATTGAAGCAACTCCCTCAGTGGCAGGGTCAGGATTTGAACTCAGGTCTGCCTGACTTTGAAGCATGTGACTGAAAGATGCGTTATCCTCCATGCGGACACCCCTCCCAGTGCCTGGGGCTGAGGTCTCTGGCCTCTTGCTCTCCGCCTCTTGTGACGTCTGGCCAGTGGGAGGCAGGGACAGGAGAATGGGGGGTGGGAAGGGGAAGATGGGGATTTGTGCCCTGCCCTCCCTGCTTGGTGCAGGTACTACCCCACCCCCCCATCCGGGGCACCTTGCGTCCTCCCCCTGCCCCTTGGCTCCCCATCTCCCTTTCGGCACTTCTATCCTGCCCACACCTCCTTAATCGTTTTGTCATCCAATTCTCTTGCTTTCAGCCCTTCTGAGTAGAATCCTATGTCCCAGTGGGCCCAGGACAGATACAAAAGGAGGCCATTTTGACAAGGGGATCCTACCCTACCAGACTGGGTCATAGATGTTTGGGGCTCCTCACACCTTCCTGACTTCTCTCTGCAGAACCATGTGGGGGTTGGAGGAATGTCTACAACCAGTCCCCCAGAGAAGCCCCAAGTGAGAAAAGCCCTGCATGACTCAGTTTGGGATAAAACTCAGGAGATCCTTCAAAAAGCCGCCAGGTCAGACTTGCATACTCATGGTGGAGTATTAATCCCTATGACTATTTTAAATGGTTAGGCCTTACCCAAAGAGCCAACCATGGCTCCACTGAGCTCAAATGATGAGAGTAGCCCAGGTCCTGCAGTGTCTAGGCACCAAGAGGCTCCTCTTGGGCAAGTCCCTGTGGGCTTCTCTTCCCAGCCTCGAAGTCCAGAGGCCAGACGCGTGGGTGGCCTTCGGGAGACCTGGGGTCTGGCCCTGGCTCTCCTACTAACCAGCTATGCACCCTTGGACAAACCCCATACTTCTTTGGGCCTTGGTTTTCTCATCTGTAAAATAGGACAATTTAATCAAATAATCTTGAAGTCCTTTGATTCTAGCACTTTGTCATTCTCTGTTTTCTCTGGGCGCTCGGAGGCCTGTATGCCTCCTGAAGGAATTAGTCCCTGGACTCTGATAGAAAACCAATGTAAGCTCCCAGCCTTGGGATCCACCCAGGGCTGCCTACATCCCTCTCCCCTCCCCCTCACCAAGCCAGGTCTGCAGCTGCCTTCCTGTGGCTTCATTTCTTCTTCCAGGACACACTTGGTGCTTATTTTAAACTGAATTCTTCTGGATAGAAGCACAGGGGGCTGGGAATAAGGGTGGGATGTAACATCCTGATTTTTCAAAGCCACATTCCTTGGGGCCTGGCACTGACCCATGTATGAGGAATGAGTCCAGAGACAGGATCTATCAAATGCCAGGGATCCGCAAATTCTGTATCTTCATTGAGGGAGAGCTTCTGCTTATTTTAGGAATTTGTTGTATATGAATGTGACTCCAGTTTTTAAAAAACAGGAAGAATGGAGATAAGCAACAAGCTTTTCATTTCTAAATACTATATAACCTGATTTCGGATCCCCAGCAGAGAATGCAGAAACTCCCAAAACCAAAGCATTAAATGTGTTAGTGGGACTCTTTCCTGCCCTGCTGAGAAGCAGGGTAGCAGAACTCTGTTAAACTCTGGGATCTGCCTTCTTGTGTCCGCTAATTGGCTGTGTGACCTTGGGCAAGTTACTTAATCTCTCCAAACCTGGGTTTCCTGGTCTGGAGAATGGAGCTGATAATAGTTCCCATCTCACATGGGTGTTACGAGAACTGAATGAGTTCATCCTTATAAAGTGCTCAGCACAGTGGCCGGCACACAGCAAACACTCAACATTAGCTGGGCTCGCTAGCTTCTCTGGTTCCTGACACCTCCAGCAGCCAGTGCACAGAACAGAACTGGGGACCCAAGGTAGGTGCAAAATATGTACTTTCCTGACTTGGCATAAAAAAAATAAATATTTATTGAGCGCAACTATGAACCAGACAGGGAGCTAATTGTTTTTGCACGTGGTCTCATTTAACCCTCTTGGAAACCCTCTAAGGTTAATCTTATTGTCCTCACTTGACACAGAAAGAAAGCAAAGCTCAGAGACAAATCCTTGGGGATTTTGTCCAAGGTCACAACCAGGAAGTGATGCAGCAAAGATGCAAATCCTGGACTTCTGACTCGAGAACCATCTTCTGGCGTCCCCTTTGCAGAGACGGTATCTTCATTTCTTATTCTGGTGTGTCCTACACTAGCATGTCCTTAATCTACTTAAAAGGGCAAAATATAATCCTTTTTTTAATCATACATTTAAAATTACTTAAATAATAAATATAAATGTCAACATTTCTGGAGAAAATAAACAAAGAAAGGTTAAAAAAAAATTAGACCGATGACCATAAGTATGGCAGCCCCCAGATCTGGAAATGTGGCTAGTGTGCTCTCCCTCAGGATCTCAGGGTGAATATCTGCCATAAACGCTGCCTCAGATGCAGATGGGGCTTTATTTGTGAGTCCCGACCTATCCAGTATGTCTCATTGGCCTTTCCCTGAGGTAGACCCCCATCCACCTGCAGCATCCCTGTAAGTGCCTCACTTCCTTTGGGGAACCAAATGTCTAGTAGCATGTGGTAAATATTCCTGCCTGGATGTCCTGCTAGTTCCACACACTCCTATGTGAAAATTTCATCATTCTCCAAAATTACCTCCTCCTCTAGAATATTCTAGTTAAGCCTCCCTCGTGTCTCCACAACCCAAGACTTCAAGAGTCATTGTTGCTCCGCCCTCTCGCTTGGACCCCACATCCTGTTCTGCAGGGTTTTCACTCATAAAGTCTCTCCTGTTGTCCCGGTCTACTTTGTACCTGCTGTCATCACCATCCAGACTTCATGTCTTCTCCTATCTCCTTCTCAGCCACTGGGCTCAAGGCTCTCTGCCCTGAACACACCTTTCCAGAGATGTGTCTGGGATCATCATGTTCACCACTGACGATTCGGGCCAACATCTAAGAAAATCAGCCGCGCCTTCCCAGTTCCCTTGTCCAACTCTGTACCCCCCAATCTTCCTACCCCAAAGCTCTGCTCTGACCAAGCTGGTCTCCCTCCTGTCCTGCTATGTGCATCCCACACTCCTCCACATTTTGGGAGCAACCACAGTGCTGGGGCTGGGATGCAGGATGAATGTAGTGTACGTCCTGCCTTCCAAAGGCTGACAGTCCAGCCTGAAGAACAGACAGACTGCTATCATCCAATGTGACAGGGGGTGGCCTACACAAAGGTATGTACAAGGTAAGGCAGATTCCAGGAAAAGGTGAGTGCCAGGAGAGGTGGGAGACACTGCAGGGGAGGGAGGGAGGCATTGCTGACTGGGATCAAATCCTGTCTCTGCCATTTTTTGCTGTGTGACCTCAAGAAAGTTAATTAACCCCTCTCCTCCCCAGTTTCCTTATCTGTAGGTTGGAGAGGATCATACCATCTGTCTCATGGCACTTCTGTGAGGGTTAAAGAATTAATACAGATAAAACCCATAGAACATTCCAGGCCCATAATATAAGTCAACGAACTTATGCTATTGCTATCACTACCCCACTGGCCCACCACCACCAACTCCCACACATACGCCTCCATCCCTGGAGAATAAAGTCAATCCAGTACTCATTCACTGGAGATATGCTTGGCCTCCTCGGGAAGCAGCTCCGACACACTGGCTCCTGCCCCCCGACCACTCCCTCCCCTGAATCCTGACAGCGCTCTCTATCTACTCAATGAAATACGCTTGGCGGGGTGTTATCTCTGTGATATCGGCCTTATCTTTCCAACTCTGTTGGAGATAGAGGAAATAAGGAACAGGTGAAGGAGGAAGAAACATTCATTAAGCACGACCCAGGTGCAAACATTTTTATATACATTATCACACGTGCCTTTCCCAACCATGCACCATCCCCTCTCCACACCTGAGGACATGGAGCCTCCTAGTAGCAAAATGATTTTTTTCAAAAATGCCCCAGATAAAAAGCTAACAAGCGGCAGAGCCACAATTTGACCTCAGCTTTTTCTCACTCCAAAGTCAGTGCACATCCCTCTTCACCGAGCTTTCTCTCTCACCTGGGCAGCAGGGACCTTGCTTCCTACTTCCCTTACCCACCCCCAAGACTTGAAGTAAAAGACATCAAAGGCTGTGTACCAGGCCCTTTGACCTCACAATTCCACTCCTAGGAAATCATGAAAGCATTATGCAAAGATACAGCCACAATATTGTTTGCAATAGTGAACAAACTTTAAACCGTCTAAATGTCCAACAAGTGGAACACAGCTTGAGCAAAACTGGGGCGTGCCCACGTGATGGAATACCGTATAGCTCTCAAATGTCATAAACATGTCTTCACTGACCTGGAATGATGCTTCCCATGTACTGTTGAGTGAGGGCATGGGTTAAAATGGTCTGTACCATGGTGTGCATACGTGCATGTGTATGTGTGTGTGTGTGTGTGTGTGTGTAGAAAGAGACAGAGACAGACAGAATCCTCCAATGGTATACAAAACCAAAATGGAAGCTATCTGTCAGGAGTAAGATTATGGGTGATTTTTATTTTTCCTTTATGCATATCTGTAATTTCTGATTTTTTTGCAATGAATATATACCATTTCCATAGAAAAAAATTATTTAAAAAAGCAAACTGCTACACATGTTCATATCTACCCTGTCATCGGTCATCTACATCTTGGTAGGAATTATTTGCCACAAAGTTTGCATTCAGGAACAGCTAGCTGAGAACCAGCTCTGACTGGAGGACAAAATAATTCAAGAGGCCGTGGGTTACAGCTCAGAAAAGGCAAACCAAGTCCTTGAGAGCCAGAGGTGTAGGCCAGGGAGGGCAGAGCAGGCAGCAGGAGCATAGGAAGGGGAGAGATGCAGGTGTGCGGGGAGCAGGGACAGACTGCAGCTTCTCTTCAGCCCTGCCTGCGGCCAGCCCTGCTGGGTGCTACCGGTGTCCACAACAGGATGGCATTTAAATATTTAAACAGACCCAGCTTCGCTGTCACAAATGCACTCCATCTCCAGGGATCAATCCCATGCCACAGGCCCTGTTCCACAAATCAAGTTTCTGGGGCACAGAGCCATTCCCACCCTCCCCCGTTGCACCCCATGCAAGGACCTGCAAGATAATAGCACGGACAACTGAGTGATGAGCCCGGCTTCCCTTCAGTGACAGGGGCAGCCAGCCTGAAGGCCGCGTTATTGGCTTTTCCACTGCAGCTCGAAGCTAAAAGCACATGAGTCTTAGAGAATGTGGGGCCTTAATGCCCTCAAAAAAAAAAAATTTTTTTTTTAATAAGACTGCAATAGTCATCTGATTCTCCTGTACACTCAGGTATGGGGGAATCCAGAGTAATTTTAGGAAGTTGAGGTCAAGCAGATTTTGTGAGACTACCTTGGGTGCAAGCTGCGTCTGCCCCATACGCCAGTCCATCTAGCCCACAGCCCCTCTCAGCCTGTAACATGGCGGCCCGACATCTTGTCTCCAGGGAGAAGAGCCTCAATGTTAAGCCACTGCCTGAGAAGAAAGGAGCCCATGGTGTGGGGAAGGGGTGCTGATGGGGGAGGTCTAGACACTCAAAAAAGGAGCCCCCTCATTGACAAACCAGGAAAGTGACATCATAGCCCCTGAAGGGTAGAAGCAGGACCAGACCCCCAGACTCTTGGCTTTTCATCCCATACCCTTCTCCCTCCAGGATTCCACCATCAAGAGGAGCAGGAAGGAACCCCAAACCCTATTCTGACACTGTCCCATTTGGACATAGTTACACCCCCACTGAATTTCTAGAAGGGAGGCAATACTGTGAAGTGGCCATGTTTTCAGTCATGGGCCACACAACCAAAAATACATGCCTGTGGGGTGAGGGTGGTGGAGAACAAAGTTTTTACTGATATGGAGGCTGAGTTGAGAGCACCCACTCCTGATGTGTGAATACCCCACATGACTCAGAGGTGAGTCATGCTCCTGGGAGGACTTTGATCATGTCTATTTGCCTTTTGTCACTAATCCACCCTAATGCCCCAGTTTGGGGGGGGGTGATTTTAATAGATTTAAATGTAAAAGGTTTAAAAGTATATAATCTATTCCATTCCACTGACTCCAGCTTGCCAGCCTGACGCCTAGAAGCCATCTGTTAACAATGGACACGGCTTCACCTCATAAATGAGATGTATGTGATCATTAATTCACTTCTCATTTTTTTTTTTTTTAGAGATGGGGAGACAGGGTGGGTGGAGGGAGAGGAGGGAGAGAATCCTAAGCAGGCTCCATGCCCTATGAGGAGCCAACTCGGGGCTCGAGCTCACAATCCTGAAATCATGACCTGAGCCAAAATCAAGAGTTGGACACTCAACCAACTGAGCCACTCAGGCACCCCATTAATTCACCTTCAAAGATTTATTTATTTATTTGAGGTGGGGGAGGGGCAGAGGGGGAGAGAGAGAGAGAGAGAGAGAGAGAGAGAGAGAGAGAGAGACTCTTAAGCAGACTCCATGCTAAGTGCAGAGCCCAACGCGGGGCTCCATCTCACAATCCTGAGATCATGACGTGAGCCAAAACCAAGAGTCAGACGCTTAACTGACTGTGCCACCCAGGTGCCCCTAATTCACTTTTAAAACATGTTTTTTCCTCAACTCTCAGGACAGCCACACTCCAGGGTAGGAGGGCATATTTCACCCGCAGGATGTGTGGACAAGTCCCCTCACCTCTCTGTGCCTCGGTTTCTTCATACTAAAGTGAGGTCAATTGTCCCCGCCTCTTAAGGTTATTGTGAGGATTTACAGAGACAGTGTACGTAACGTGCTCGGCACCATGCTCTGCACACCATAAGCACCGTGAGCAGGCGTGATCGCCGTGATCAGAAAAAGCTGGGAACAAAAGACAAGCGTTGGCAAGGCTGTGGAGAAACTAGAACACTTGTACACTGCTGGTGGGACTGCAAAATGGTGCGGCTGCTCTGGAAAAGAGTATGAAGCTTCCTCAAAAAACTAAAAATAGAATTGCCATAGGATCCAGCAATCCCACTTCTGGGTATTTGTCCAGAAGAATTGAAATCGGGATCTCAAAGAAATATTAGCACTCCCATGTTCATTGCAGCACTGTTCGCAATAGCCAAGATGTGCAAACAACCTAACTGTCTGTTAACAGATGAATTGATAACGAAAATTTGGTAGAAACATACAATGGAAGATCCTTCAGCTTTTAAAAAGAAGGAATACTTCAATACGCAACAACAGGAATGAATCTCGAGGACGTTATGCTGAGTGAAATAAGCCAGTCCCAGCCAAACAAATGCTGCCTGATTCCACTTACGTGAGGTATCCCAATAGTCAGCCTTGGGGCATCAGAGAGGGGAATGGTGGTTGCTGGAGGCTGGCAGAGAAAGGGAGTTACGAAATCACTAACCAATGGGCATAAGGTTTCAGTGGAGCAGGATGAATAAACCCTACAGATCGGCTGCACGGCATTGTGCCTATGTTCAGCAATAGATATTGTACACTAAAAAAATGTATTAAGAAGGTAGATGGTAAGTAAAATAAACAGTAATATAAATAAACAGTAAGATAAACTTAATTTTTAAAAAAAATTTTTTAAAGGAAAAACTGGGAATGGGCGCCTGGGTGGCTCAGTCAGTTAAGTGTCTGCCTTTGGCTCAGGTCGTGATCCCCAGGTGCCTGGATGGAGCCCCGCTCAGCAGGGAGCCTGCTTCTCCCTCTCCCTCTCCCTCTGCCCCGCCCCCCCCCCCGCTTGTGTGCTCTCTCGCTCTCTCAATTAAATTTTAAAAATCTTTAAAAAAAAAAAAGAAGAAGAAGGAAGAAAAATGGGAAGGAGGAAAAAAAAACACTTCACTTCCATTGTGCCCAGCAAAGGGGTAAAGGGGGGCTTGGCTCCCCCCTAAATGGCTGCTGCTTAGAGACACCATGTTCTCCCTCTCTCCCCCCTTGAATATCACCCTACCACCCCCATCTTCTCCCCTGTGATGCTTCCTGCACAAAGGCAATGGCAAAGTGGGTCTCATCCAGAGGCAGTCCCAGTGATGCTAATAGAAAATTCAGGGTTGGGAGCAGTTGGAGAGAGAAGAGATAAACATTTAGAATGATTTTTAAAACATCCCAGTAGCCCGACCCAAGGACTGCTTTCATATGTCTGTCTCCAGTTATCATCCCACCTCTAAAAGGGGCTAATGATACTGTTAGGATTTAAAGCTATTAAGTAAATTAAGGCCAAGTGCTGGATTGCTGAGTTTTATATGGGACTGCTGAGTTTGAGATCAAGGCTGGGGGGACAAAAATGAGAAAGGAAAGATTCTAAAGAGACCAACTAAAACAGTGAAGCAAGCCTATGGCAGTTGGCGTGGAGAATTTCTGAAGACCCTAGAACTTCCAGATGCCAAAAGCAGGGAATAATAAAAAGGCTGAACAGTTAGAGGCCAGAAGCCTTCAAATTTGAATGAAGTAGACCAGTCACTCTCAAAAGTCAGTATTCAGAAGTAACTCCCCTGAGGAGCTCTCAAAAAAAATTGCAGGTTCCTGGGTCTGCTCCCTGTGGTTCTGATGCAGGAGGTCTGGTATGAGGCCTGGGAATCACATTTTAATAAGTATCTCGGTTCTCTCTGTGCAAATGGTGCAGGTCCACACTTTGACAAAAACTGACGGCCATCCCCACAAAGTCAGATTCAGTTGCTCTGTGGATAACGAACACTTTTCTTCGGCAAGAGATTGAAACGGAAGAAACAGAACTTTTATCCTTAAGCTTGGTAAATGTTCAGGATAATTAATAGGGATTGGTTACGTGCTGGAAAATGAAGTATTCATGTACACACACACCACAGATTGGGTAAAAAAATAAATTATGTTCAGATGATTTAGTAGTTCTCTGAGATGGAATAAATTCGATGGCTGCGTGAAAGGCAACAGGCAAACTATCTATCACCTGAAGTTAGCAGCTAAGATAATATTTCAACCACCCATCTTGAAAGGGATACTTGGACCAAGAACATAATAGGACAACTACATTTAGGAATATAAACCAGGAAGGGTTAAACATAATCACATCTGAAAGATAACTATTACTACTCCACATATAAACCCAGGAAGAGGTGGTGGGGCACAAGGTGGCCTAATATTTTCATAAATAACTTGAAAGATGGAGTGGGGATTATGCAAATCAAACCAGAGAAAACACAACAATGGCAGGGATTGCAAATCTGCAGAGGATGAAATTCAACTACGGGGCAATGCCTTTAAATTTGCCTTTATTGAATCTTGTATATGGAAGTCACATATTATTGTATCTCTTTATTGAGACTCAGTAGGGCTAAATGTGGAGTGATTTATGGAAGAAGGAATAATCAAATGCATTAAGTAGAAAGGAGCACGCACCTGGCGAGGCATGGGGTCAGGACAGGCCCTGCATGGGAAGTCGTGGACATGGTGCACAGGGCAATGGGCGGGCCAAGTACTTCTGTTCTCTACAGATACGGGCTGTTATTAAGAGCCGATGTGTAAAATAAACAAGAAAATGTGTCGGTTACTCTTGGAGTTACTTGGCCTTGGTATTACTTCCAGTGGGAGTGCTGAGCTTAAATGTAAACCTGGAAGGGAATTTAGAGCCAGGCCATCACAGAGGTTATGGGATGTGGCCCTAGATAAACCAAGAATACAAGGGGATGTGAAAAGCGTCTCCAAAATAGACAAAATGCTCAGTGTGCCCATTTGTTGGGAAAAGATGTGCAAAAGATAAGGAGGCCTGTAGGAGAAAAAAAAATGTATCTCCTATCAAGGAAAAACAATCCTTCAGAGCACAGTTGGAATCATGGAAGAAAGGGTAGCTTATGGTAACACCATCCCTGGGGACACTCAAGGAGGTGACCAGACACCTCTCTACTTAGGATGCATTAGAGATTATTAAAAGCATTCCTTGCTCAGTTCGGGGGTGGAGGGTGGGCCTCAGGACCTCTCCAAAGGTCACCCCTATCCCAAAGGATCACATGTCTGAAGGGCACCAGATAAAAATAAAGTCTATTAATCACCAAGCTGCCACACAATTTCCTACAAGAGCCAGAAGAGACAAGGGCAATCTACGGTGGACCCTGGTCCCCTGAGGGAGAACAGAGGCAGCGGCTGTGTGGGCAGAGCCAAGGAATCAGCCGCTGAGACTTCCAGAAAGCCAACATCAGGCCTTCGTGTAGGCCTCCCGAGCATCACAGGGTAAACAGAAGGAGGAAGAGACCGTGGGGACAGGGAACGGAAAAGAGCCAATGGTCCTGAGAGCCCCTAATCACAGCCACAGGAACTGGGGTAGAGGGTGCGATGCAAGCACTTGGTGCAGCAAGAGGGGCGCCAGGCAAGAGAGGGACACCCACAGAGGGTGCTCCATGGAGGTAACAGGTGAGGAGGCAGACAGCAGACAAAGGAGTGAGGAGAGGAACTGAGAGGTGGGTGAAGAAGGGCATGCGGGGTTATGTCTGGGAATATATGGGACTATTGGCTGCAAATCCCATGAAAATTGAAGAGATGGAGCAAAAAGTAATCCCACTAGCTATGGAAGCAGAAAATCACATCACAAAAATAAAGCTTTTTAAAAGAGGAATCGAATGGCAATGCCCCGGTCCCAAAGCAGCTGTTGGCTTTCTTGAGGGCTGGGCTGCTCCAGCCATACACAGCTGGAAAGCCTGCTCCGAGGGGGTCAGAAGGACCCTCCCAGCCCAGAACCAGTCCCCAGAGGGCTCACACAGCTAGGGCTTCTGTGCATCCGAACAAAACAGAGGCCCTTCCAGGAGGGCAAAACCCAGGCCAAAGCAGGCACCTCCTGACATCACCAAGAGACACCAGACCCCATGCCCTGCTCCCTCCTCATCCTGGAACAGAACCACCGTGGGATGGAGATGTTACCTGCAAGAGTTGTCTCAGGAATGCCATCTGCACGGTGTATTAAGCAGCCAAATGGGGGTCATGGAGTTTGAGTTCTTCTAGCAAAATGTTCTCCAACCAGCTGTCACCCCACCGGGCACAGAACAACTTTTTGAAATCAAAAGAGGCCAGTGAAGAGGGAGGAAAAGGGCACCACCCCCGATGTGCTCCCTGAGCCCCATCTCCCCCACTCGCCCTCTGCTTCCACAGAGACCGCACACATTGCCAGATGCCGGCAGAAGGAAACACGGTGCCAGGGCCCTGCCTGAGCCACCTCGCTGCCCTTCTCCCGTGGCCCAGCTCTGCGTCCTCGGAGGGGAGAAGACATGAGGGGAAGATGGTCAGGGAGTGTGGTTTCTAGGGCGGTCCCTGCTGTGGAACGAGCAGATGGCGCCCCGTACAGTGAGAGGTAACTAGGGCAAGGATTTTCAACCCACCACCCAACGCTCTGGTAGGTGAGAAAGACAACAGCGTCTGAGCTGATAGCAATCCCTCCGAAAGTTGAAGGTTTCTGGAGCTACACCCACTGCCCCTGCTCCCCGCCCCACTCTCCAGCTCCTCCCTCCCCAGCTCTGCCTGCACCGCCTAGACCCAGGAGCCAGGCAGTCCTTGTCCAAGAGATGCCTCTGAAGCAAGCAAGAAAGGCTGGAGATGGATCAAGGGCCATTTATTAAGCTAAGTCAGAGAAAGGTTCCTACCTTGCCCTACCTAGGACAGGAGAGACAGAGGGAAATGAAAGGGAAACACGAAGAGCCAAAGGAGCCAAGGACCTTTGTCGGAGGATTTTGAGTTATGCTTTTGTTTGTAACTCTCTGAAACAGAGAAAGAAATAGAGGATGAATCTTCAGGAGACAGAGAGAGAGAGAGAGAGAGCACGCCAGGAGAAAGCCACCGAGGAGGCGCTGCCGGAGACAGGAGGCTGGCACCAAAGGCAAGGGGCCTCCCTGGCTGGCCCCCCCTCATGCACAAACACCGGGGTGGGCGAGTGGTGGTGGCGCGGCAACAGGAGGTGGTGCTTTCGCTGAGGCGGCAGGCATGCAAGCTGGGGCGCAGGCCCCAGAGGAGGAGCCAGTGAGCCTGAGGCTGGGGGCATGACAGCCGGGGAAGCACAGGGAAGGGGGTCCTGGGGGCAGAGGCAGGGGCAGGAAGGCGGCACCTGCCGTACTTACTGTCACAGACGTAAGGTTTGTCGTGGTCTTCCTGGGAGGCAGCGTCGTGCCTCCTCCTGCCACCTGCCGAGCCACGGGCCTGGGGAGACAAGGAAGCAGGATGCTTGTTATGGTGAGGGCCACTGCGGCTCCTGAGCACGTACTCTGCGCAGCCCCGAGCACCTCACCCACATCTCTTCATCCGGCCTTCCTCACAGCCTTTGAACCAATGACCGACCCCATTTTACAGGCCGGGAAACTGAGGCCCAGGGAGGTCAGGTAACGTGCTCCAGAACACTCAGCTACTCACCCACATCATCTCATTAAATGTTCACAACTCCAAGAGAGGTATTACTTTTATTTCCATTTTACAGATCAGGAGACTGAGGCAACAGCAGTCTTGCCCAGGGTCACTCCGCTAAGTGCGGAGCCAGGACGTGAACTCACAACAGTCTGACTGCAAAGCCTACATCTACCCAATCCCTGTACTCTGTGGTTATCACAGGGACCTCCTCCTCCAGCTGCTTAGCCACCTAGCTTCACTGACCCCACATGGAGAAGCTCACCCTGCTCCCCTCAGCTGACCACATGATGGCAGATTGCAGCAGGGAGTGTGACAGCAACCGTCACCCCGAGCTCTCGCCCCAGGCTCACACTGTCCCCTTCAAGTCTCTCAAGGGCCAGCCAGGCCTGGCATCCGGTCTAGGGCATGAGCCCAGGCACAGCAGGGAGCACCCCCACCCCTCTCCCCTGCTCCTCCTGGGGGTGAGCTTCAGCTGAGGCCTCCCGCCAGTGACAAAGGCCTTGACACCTCACAGTCTCCGGGGGCCTGACTCCTGATCCCACCACCCTGCGTGCATCTCCAGAAAGAGCCAGCATAACCTGGGGTGGGGGTGGGAGCAGTTCCACGTCTGAGGATAGAGGAGAACAGCCAGAGAAGGTGCTGGCAGCTCTGCAGGCCTGGGACAGTGGCTACAAGAACGTGGCAAGGTTTATTTTTAAACCTTTGTTAAGTCCCACGTGGTCACGTGTGTAGCACCCTGGCCTCCTCCAGGTCATTCTCTGGTAATGAGTAGCAGTAAACTCCCAACCAGGGAAAGGGCCTGCTGAGGTCTTTGGGGACAGAGAAGGAGTCACAGAGGTGAGAACTAAAACATGGCGGCCGCCTCGGGTGCAGGGGGAATGGGGCAGTCCCAGGGGCTGGGCCTGGACAAGTGGCCCTGGGGACTTCAGCGCCAAAAGACCTGTGATGCTCACACACACGCACGCACAGGCACGCACACACACTCACTCGGGATTTCACAGCGGAAAGGCCTGTACCCCAGGCCCGCGATGTTCACACGCTCTCACCAAACACGCACTCTTCACAATCAACACCACCTGCCAAGCTACCACCTACACCACCTCCTCAGCTTGTCTCTCTCCAAAACAATTTACAAAATTCCACCTCCCTCCCTCCCTCCCACCGCTTCGCCTCTCTGCCTCCCCACCCCCAGCCGAGCCCGCCACAGCCAGCAGCCCCGCCCCCGGCCCCGCCCCCGGCCTCGTTACTCCGAGTTGACCCGAAGGGGGAGCCGTGAGACGCTGCGGTCCCCCCGCGGGCACTGACAGGCCTCCCCGCCTGCCCACGAAGACGACGACGACGACGGACGGGGAGGGTGGTCACCCTCAGCTGCCCTCCCCCCTCCTCACGCCCCCGTGGTGAAGCCAGGGACAGCTTGATGTGTGCAGCCCGCAGCCGTGTCAGAGCCGCCTGCAGCAGGTGAAAGCGAGTCAAGCAGAATGACGAGCCAACAGCAGACGCGGGGAAGGGGCTCTGAGAGACTAAAAATACCGCCTGGGATAAGAGGAGAAGCCCTGGAAGCACACACTCCTGGGGGAGCCGCCAGCGGGAGGGGGAGGGCCCTGCTGAGAGCCGGGGTTGGATTGCACTCTGCAGGGCTGACCAGCCCCGTCACTTCCACACTCTCCCTGCACCTTGGTTTCCTCAATTGCAAAATGGGCACGGGCAAGGGACTCTTCCTGCGGCAGTGACACTCCTCTAGTCTCCCGGAATCGCTCAAACTTGGAAACTCAGAATCCCGCTAGTTTGCTCAGACGTCACCTCCTCAGAGAAGCCCTCCCTGACCAACCTAGATCCACTCATACCCTCTCCATCGTTCTCGTTCCCCTGCCCGGCTTTGTGTTTGGTCCCAGCACTTAGCATGGTCTGACATTACATTATACATGTGGTTGGTGTACTTGTTGATCTTGAATCTCCCCAACAAGGAGTGGAAAACGTCTACTTGAGCCACACTATATTCAGAACCTGGTACGGGGCCTGCCACTTAAGACACACTTAGTAAACCTTGGCTGAAATAATTGGTCCATCGGTCAGCGAGTCCGTCATCTTTGGTTCTTCTCCTTCATTCCTTACAGCCAAGCGCTGTTGTTTCTTCCTTCAAAGCCCATCTGAGGCTTTGCATTTTCCTTCTGTTCCACATTTTAATCCATTGACCCTGAGCTGCTCGAAGAACCCACCAGCTGGGGTTCTACCTCTGCACTGCCCTTCCCAATCCACTCTGCATGACTCCCAGATCAATTAGACCAAGGGAGTGAAGGACAGAGCCCATGGTCGTTCACTCATTCATTTATTGCCATCTAAAACCCACTGACACATCCAACAGCAACCTAGTGCCAGTACCATCAGGTTCCCCTCATGCTCATGCTATGATCCCTGTCAGGGACCAGCCTCTCCTCTGCCACCCACACTGGTGCATGCTTTAACCCCCCACCAAAATCCCACTCCTCCAAGAGCTTTCCTCTTGCCATATTGAGGAGTAAAAAGAGCACAGCTTTAAATTCAGACAGGCATGGGTTTGAACACCAGCCACGTGTCTGTAGACAAGTTACTTCTCTAAGTTTTCATTTTCTCAACTGTAAAATGGGCACAGCAACACCTTTAGTGCAGAGTTGCTGAGAGCGTTCGCAGTGTGTGAAACCACAGGGGACATCGCCACATCCACAGGAAGTGCTCGATAAATTACTTCCCCTTCTTGCCCAAGCTGATCTCTTTTCTCTCCTCTGAACTTTTATTGCATTCGGTTAGTGCACAGGCAGAAGCCTGCTGTTTTCTAATTGTATCATGGCCATTCGCATTTTCTCCTCAATTTAATCCCCAAGGTTCTTAAGAGCAAAGATGGCATTTCATACTTTATTATGAACGCCCAACACTTAGATCTATGTTGGGCACATAGCGTCCCAAGCTCTCTCACATGTATTCGTTCAGCTCATTCCTACCATACACCGTGAGTTACAGAAAGTAATAGTATTCCCATTTGGCCCTTGATGAGACGGGCTCTAAGGAGGTTTCTGACTTACCCACAGTCACAGAGTCAGTAGAAGAAGCAGGACCTAGGTTTCCAGACTCTATTCTGTAAAACTTTGAAGCTGACTGTCCAAAAGAAACCAGTCCTCCCTCTCTGAGAATTGTCCACCCCACTCCACTCCTCGCCACCTCACCCCACCCCACCCCACCTCCTATTCAGACACTGGTAAGCCAAGACAGCCTTGATTATACCCCGTAGCCTGGCCCCACTGGCCACAGTTGATTGGCTGGCTCAAAAGTGGTCACATGACCTAGGCTGGGCCAATCAGATTCTACCTCCAAAGCACTTGGACTTGGGGCAATGACTCCAGTGCGTATCGGCACTTAAGCTGGGAACCCATCAATACAGGAACTATGGAGCCAGGGGCACAGAGAAGCAGGCAAAACAGTCTTCTGATAGAAAAATAAAGAAGGAAGAAGTAGAGGCCACGAGCCGCCGAGGTTCCTTATTCTATCCCAGTCCTAAGTCCCTGCCTGCCGTTTTCTTGCCCTTCCTGAGGGTTGAAACTTCAAAGATTGTACCGATTTGGGGCACTGACCCAGCAGCTTTTCAAATACTCCCCATTTTTGCTTAAGTGTTGAGTTTCTTGCAATTAAAAGACCCTTGACTCGAACAGGCTCAGAGAGCTAGTTCCTGTATAAGAGTTATACAGAGTTATACAAGTTATATACATACATACATATATATATAGATATAGATATAGATATAGATATAGATATAGATATATACAAGTTATACTTGAGAACACTCAAGTAATGGCCCAGGGATCCCCAGGGATCCTTGAGACCCTTTCAGGGGGTCTGCATCACAGTACTAAATAGTACTAGAATGTTACTCGAAACTTTACACTTTCATTCTCTCACAAGTGCACGGTGGAGTTTTCCAGAGGCTACCTGACATGATGATGTCATCACTCTGTGTGCTGGTGTATTCTGAAGATTAACATTTTTTTCTGCTTTAATTTCTAATATGGTACGTGTCACTAGTTATAATCCACCAGAACAATAGCTTTTGCGGGGGGGGGGCTCTCTCAGTAATTTTTAAGTAAAGAAACCCCCTGAGAGCCATAGCTCCCCATCCTTGCTATTTAGAATGTGGCCCTCAGACCAGCAGTGCTGGAATCACCTGGGAGCTTGTTAACCAGACAAACTCTCAGTCCTCCCCCTAACCCCCAGACCCACTGCATTAGAATTTGCACTTTAACAAGATCACCATGTGCTTCACATGCACAGTACACTTTGAGAAGCACTGGGCTGCACCACAGTGCATCAATAAATAGTTCCTGATTGATTGATTGACTGATTGATAATGCTCACATGGATGACTTCCAGGAATTTCATAAATTCTAAAGAGCTTGGATTCCTTGGGCTAAAGCTAGCATAGACACAATTATTAATTGTTGGGTCTGAATTGCCCTCACCCCTCAGGGTATGGCCATTGTCAAAACTCCAAGAGCTGTTCCCTTTGCAACCTCTGAACAATGTCTAGCCTTTACTAAACACTCAGAATTGTCTGGGTACTATTCCTCCCATTTTCATGATGAAAAACTGAGGCCCAGAATATTGCTGTAATTTGATCAAGATGATGCAGTTACATAATTCCCACAAAGTCTAGTAAATAGTGGAGCTGGGATTTGAATTCATGGTTCAAACAGGGCAGAGGCTGTTCTTGGAATCACTACTTTACCCCTGGCTTCCTCAATGAGTGCACAAAGCACCTGGGGGTCTTGTCAAAGTGCGGACTCTAATTTGGTCCGTCTAGGGTAGAGTCCAGGGCCCTGCGTGTCTGACAAGCTCCCAGGTGATCGCGAGGCTGAGGTCCAGGGACCACACATTGAGGTGCTGCCTGTCAGTCCTGACAAAAGAAATGCTCTCCAGGAACCAGAAGCAGCCTGAACATACCACTTAAAAGGGTAGCTTAATTGAGGCTGTGGGTAAAGCAGCTTCATGCTTGTATTCCAGCACAGGCAGGCCCACGCACGCCCTTCTAGATCATCCCATGGCTCCTACCATGGGTGACATGTCCACAGTGTCACTACCCAACATAGAGCCATTCAGCTGGCCCTTGGCCAGCATCAGGTAGGCCCTGAGCTAGTCTAAGCTCCATCCAGCTCCCTCACTGTGTTCAGGCCTTCTTTCAACTCCCGCAAAGTTGAAATATAGCTTTTCTTTCTTTCCCAACACTCAGTCAATCATTCAACAAGCTGGTCTTTAGCCCATGATAGGCACTGGGCCAGGCACGACTCCGTGACAAAAGCACAGACCTGCGTTCGAATCCTGACTTCTTTACTAGGTTAGATGACCTTGAGCAAGTTACATAATCTCTCTGGGAGTAATAATACCAGTGTACGGGAATGAAACAAGAAGTGCTGGCCAACAGAAACATAACGCGAGCCACACACATCATTTTAAATTTTCTAGTAACCACATTTTTCAAAAAGAGTAAAAAGAGAAACAGGTACAATGAATGTTAATAATATAGTTTATTCAACCCAATGTATTCAAACTATTATCATTTCAGTACATAATCAATATAAAAATATTAATGAGATGCTTTGCATTCTTTTCATACTAAGTCTTTGAAATCTGGTGTGTATTTTACCTTTACAGCACACTGTAATTTTTTTTTAAAGATTTTTTATTTATTTATTCATGAGAGACAGAGAGAGTGAGAGAGAGAGAGAGAGAAGCAGAGGGAGAAGCAGGCTCCCAAGGAGCAGGGAGCCCAATGCGGGACTCGATCCCAGGACCCCGGGATCACGACCTGAGCCGAAGGCAGACGCTTAACCATCTGAGCCCTACAGCACATTGTAATTTGACCTGGCAAAATTTTAAGTGTTTGGTCACCGCATGTGGCTAGTGGCTGCCAAAGGAACAGGGCAGAAATCAAGAGTGCAGGACAAAGTACGTAGTTGTCACCCTCGACGTGTAGCTCTTGTTGTAAAGAGCCCCAGCACGTGGCCTGGTATCCAGTAAGTACACAGTGAGACCCACTGCTGTGTTCTTACAGAGGAGACACCTAGCTCACATCCAGGCATTGCCGAGTTCAATCATCTAGATTTAGGTTGGGAGTGGAGTGGATGTAAAGAGGACCATTCTCCAAAATCTAGCTGGGTGACTTAGGTTTGGGCTGAGGGACGGGATGGAAGCAGGCCTGGAGGCACACTGCTCTTGAGTTCACAAAAGGCCCAGAAGTTCTAAAACCTCCTCCAATGATGGAATTAGATGTTCGTTATTTTGTGGCCCCCAGTGAAGTCATGAGTCTAGGCATTATCGACGGCTGCTGAAACAGCTAGGTGAAAACTTGATGGGGAACCTTTTAAGGAGAGATCAGGCTGACAACACCTGAATCCACTGATCCATTCCCCCCACCCCACCCCGAGACCAGAACAGCTGGACAACATGTACCTCTTGATGTGATGCAGTAAGAGGCACAGGAAAGGTCCTTGCCTCCCCCCAAAATTATTTACGCACATGAACAAATAGCCTGAGTCTAATCAAGTCTCTAGTCAAACCACGAGTTTCCAGAAGATAAAGAGAATACATTAAATACCACCCATCCACCAAATTTAGAATGTGGGGAATTCTGCAAGACAAACCACCCAAGTTCTTCAACAAATAAATAGCATGGAGAAAAAAATATGTGTGTGCATGGTGGGGCAGAGCAGAGAAGCGGTATGTCCTAGAATAAATGAGGCTAAAGTTTCAAACAAGCCCTGTAAAAAGGCATTTTTGAGAAAATCCAGGGAAATCATCAGGGACTGGAGTGTAGATATTAGAAGAGCTGTTGTTTTTATTGGGTATAATAATGTTACTTGTTAGAGATACATTGAGGTATGTGCAGGTTAAATGATATAATGTCTAGGACTTCCTTTCAGATATTCTCCCAAGAACTGAATATACAAACCAACAAAAAGTGGGAGTAAAGAACAAATACCACCAGCTCATCGCTGAAGCTGGCTGGCCACTACAAGAGGCATGCAGTGTCAGAGGGCTGCCCTGCCCAGCCTGAGAAATGCCAGCCCCTGCCAACAAGTCAGAGCATCCGAGCTCAGTGCGGGCAGCACTGGACCACTCACACCAGTCACCTGGTTATTTGCTTATGATACAGCTTTCTGGACCCTACCCTAGACCTCCTAAATCAAAACTTCTGGGAGTGGGTCCTGAGAATCTGCATTTCGACAAGCTCTCCTGGTGCTTCTGATGGATACTTAAGTACAAGCAGCACAGGAATAGAGAGGCGGGCCACAATTAGCCCTGGACCCAAACCTGCAAGGCAGCCGTGGAGAAGAGGGGTAAAGGTCCTGCCTAGAGCCTGAAGGAGCCAGAAGGCCCAATCCTAATTCTCTAGACGCCACACGAACCTACCCCTGGAGGTCCCTCTCCACCTCATTATTATTGTCAGACGCCCTTGCAGACCCCTGAGGGTGACCCCCAAAAGCCCCTTGGGCTTGGATATGAGGACTCTGGAGGAGCGACCCGCATGCCTCAGAGCACTGCTCAGGCTTGGGGCCCTCCCCTCAAGTACCGCTCCCATAAGTTGTATAACTTCCACCATGGATTTCCCCTTGGCCACACCCCAGGCTTCTGGCCTCCTCTTGCCACATCCGGGGCCCACACCAAAGCCCATGCCCTACCCACTTGGAAACCATTAGCTGTGGCCCCTGCACTCTCCCAGAGTGATCCTACTCTCTGCCTAGTGAAGCACACCCTAAAGCAGGTCTTTCTGGGGCAGCCCCGGGGACAGGAAAATGCAGCCTTCTTTCGGGACCAAGTAATGGGTACAACAGTCTCACATTCTCCTCCTCCCCCACCCTCTCCGGACCCCCACCCCAACCCTCCCAGGACCCTCATTGTCCCCTCTTCTTCTCCCTCCGGCCAGCTCTAAACTCTTAGAGGCTATCACCTGGGACCAGAGCTCTTCTGGGGCTCTTCCCCTCTGAGAACTCTTCAAGAGAGACCATGGGTATGAGAGGGTATGCGGTGGGACTTGGGGTCTGGGGCCCAACTGTTCTCGCAGCCTCAGCCCCCTTTTACCCTGCGCCCCCTCATGGCATCCCCGGCTTACCCGTCCTCGGGTCCTGTTCTTGCGCTTGGGGATATCTTCTTCTAAATCTTCTTCTTCGTTTCCTTCTTCTACATTTTCATCATTTTCCAAAACCCTCTGAAATGACAAGAAAATAAACAGAGGGGTTGAGAAATAAAATGCAAAGGAGGAAACCGTCAGAGGGCAATTTGAGGGAGGGGCGGGAGGTCTGTTTTGTTGTTGTGTTCTAACAAAGTGAAGACCATTGCTGGGGAAGCAGAGCCTCCGAAAGGCTGCCCAGAGTCCAAGCTCTTGGCGGTAACAAGCCTCTCAAACCCCTGGGGCCCGTCCAGCCTGATCCTCCCAGAACACTGGCTTTTTTCAACTCTTTTTACCCAAAAAAACATTTCCTAATAAGAGAATACTCTGGTAGGGGCGCTTTTCTATGTGGACCCAAGATGTTTTTCAAAACCCACATTTTTAATGTAATTTTCCTTTTGTTCCTAAATATGAAAATACGTTCTTCCTTTCTCTGCCATTCTGGAACCCTGCCCTGTTTAATGAAAACAAGTAACTTCCTGTTCATCTGACCAGAATTTGACATTAATGCGTTGGTTCTTAATCATCCATTGTTGTTTTTTTTTTAAGAAAAATGGATTTTCATTACAGCACATTACTTGTAATGAAGCTTAAAGATCAAGAATTTAATTATCTCTTTCCAACAGATCTGTGATTCACACAGCAGCAGAGAATCCAGTTTCCATTTTATAGGTGAATAAACTGAGGCTAAAAACAGTTGTAATTGCCCACGGTCATACAGTGAATCCATGGCCAAAGCCAAGTCAGGTTCATCAGCTCAGAGTTTCCCGGTCGTTTCTCAGCTGTGTGTCTGAAGATAGAAGTAGAAGAAGATAGTAGACCCTTCCTGTAGAGACCTGAACACTTTGCTCCCTTTGCAGGGAGGGGAGGGCAGGTAAGGTGCGTACCTCTAGGTTTAAGGGCAAAATGAAAGACTGTGGCAGAGGACCCAGCTCCCCAGACTGAAAGTGGGATAAGGAGAAGGGGCATGGAATTCACCAGACTCCACGTCAGGAGCCCTTTATGGACTCACTGTGCAACCCTGGGTGAGTCATCATCTCTTCATGCCTCAGTTTCCCCAATTATGAAATAGGAATTCATTTATTCATTCAATCAACAAACATTTGTTTAGTGCTGACTATATGGCAGGCACCGTGCTAGACAAGCCCCAGAATGACTACAGTCCTTGCCCTAAAAGGACACTACAGTATAATGAAGGGAGGACAGATTCAAATAACATCCACAACCATATAGTTACAATGGCCATAAACACAGTGACAGGCAAGTGCAAGCTGCTACGAGAGGCAATTAGAGGGAATTTTACCTAATCTGAGGGTCAGGAAAGGCTTACCTGACGAAATAACCCAAGTGAGTTGACATGTAAAGGATGAGCGAAGACTAGCCTTGGGAGTGGAGACCAAGGGCAGGGAGGGAGGAAAAGTGTTCTAGGCAGAGGGAACAGCATGAGCAAGCTCCCTCAGGCAGGGAAAGGAACATGGCTTGTCCACATTGCAGAAAGAGGCCAGGGTGACTAGAGTTCAGTGACTCAGGGAGAGATTGGCATAAGAAGAGGCTAGAAAGGAGGGCAGGCACCATATTATACTGGATAACAGCCCGCATTAGCATCCACCCATGCTTGTGATGGTGTGACAATGACACAAGCTATGAAAAGGCTTAGAAGCAGCACACGCTGTACCAACATGTGGTATCATCATCACTGTTCAAATGGCCTCCCAGACAATGCCTCTGGCCTGTCCTCCAAGCAGGAAGCCCAAGAGTGAGTTTCCAGGGACCTTCTCCCACTGCCTTCTTGTCAGAGTTCTCTCCCAATCACGGGAGTCAGGACACTGCGGATTACAAATCCTCACACGGAACTCAAAACAAGTCTCACAAATTCTCCTCCGGCTCCTCTCTACTCGGCTTACTTGGGAAGCCATCAGCTGACAGCACACGGGGGGTTCTGGGCTGACCACAGCCATCTAACAGAGAAGTAGTGCTGTCTGCTAGACACGCCCTCTGGCCCATAGCCAGGAAACGTTGGCCCAGCTCCCCATCAAGCCTCCTAGGCTCTCTGCACCTTGGCTTCCTGAACCATAGGTGGGAACACAAGTGAAAGTCAGGCAAGATGATGACAAGTCGAACACTCTGCGGACTTCAGTGAAAAGATGCTGTATAAATATGAGGTGTTGTTGTTAGGACTGTTGTTGCCGTTCAAACAGCTGTCTCGCCCACTTCTGGGTCTTGAAGTCATTTAATCATGGTGAGTTCCAAGGGCCTCGAATTTAAAGGTCATGGCCTCTGGCCTGTCATACAACCTGACTCCACTTTCATTTTTTATCATGTAGGTATTTGTGACCTGCAATACGGACCCTGGGTGGGAAGGGAAAACCTGGTGAAGGTGACTGAGCTAGTCTCCAGCAGTGCCCACCGCATGGCCTCAAGGTTCGGAAGTAAAGGGCCTTCTCCCTCCGTTTCCCATTGGTCTCCCTGCGTCTTGGGAACCCCTAGTCTGTGCCCCTTGGCCTCCGATGTGACAGCACCCACCCCAGTGTGTTTGCGTTTCCTGCGACAACGTGGCCCTGATACCCAGAAGCCTCTCTACATAACCAGGGAGGAGCCAGGAGTCCCTAACAAACAAAGCGCTCCTTCAGGGCTCAGGAAGCAGACGGGGCGCCCTGTGTAGAGGAGTCAAGGGGGGGGTCCAACTAAGATGCAGCTGATCCCCCACTAACATACTTGCATTCCCTGTCCAAGGACATTATCTGGAAAACAAACACATTTTAAAATAACTTTTCTCCCTGTTACTCTAAACAGTCTTTACAGTGACGATAACAATTGTTTGTGGTTGTGTTTAAAAAAGAAGAAGGAATGCCTTTAAAAGACTCCATTATCTCTAGCCTGGAACGCTGCAAAAACCTCCTAACTGATTTCCCTCCTTCTTCCGTCGGCCCTGCGTCCAGTCTCTTTTGCAGGCAGCAGACAGAGGGATCTTGAGGAAACATGAATTCACTGCCCTCGTTAAAATGGCTTCCTTCTTCATTTCCATGAAATCAAGTGCCTCTTCCATGTGCTGAGAGGCCGGAGTGGTCGGATGTGGCCCAACCCTCCCGCTCCACCCTAGGCCCATCTCTCCCTAGCACTCTGCTCTAGCCACACCGGCCTTCTGTCTTTCTTTTTTCCCTTTTTTTCTTTTTCTTTTTGTTTATTGAGGTATAATTGACATGCACTATTACATGAGTTCCAGGTGAAGAACACAGTGATTTGACATTTGTAGGCACCGCAAAATGGTCACCAGTGAGTCTGAGTACCATCTGTCACCCTACAAAATTAATATAATGTTATTGACTACATTCCACAGGCCGTGCATTACATCCCCATGACTTATTTTATAACCGGAAGTTTGTACTTCTTAATCGCCTTCACCCACTTCATACCCTCCCAACCCCCCGCCTCTTTGGCAACCACCAATCTGTTCTCTATATCTATAATTCTGGGTTTGGTTTTGTTTTTTAGATTCTGTATATAAGTGAAATCATACGGTTTCTGTCTTTCTTTGATTTATCTCACTTAACATAATGTCCTCAAGGGCCATCCATGCTGTTGCAAACGGGAAGACTTCATTCTCCTTAATGGCTAAGTAGTATTCCATTGCATATATGTACCACATTTTCTTTATCCATCCATCCATCAATGGACACTTAGATTGTTTCCATGTCCTAGGTATTATAAATAATGCTGCAGTGAACATAAGGGTGCATATATCTTTTTGAACTAGTGTTTTCATTTTCTTCAGATAGATACCTGGAAGTGGATTTGTAGGTCATAGGATGGTTTTATTTTTAATTTTTTGAGGAACCTCCATACATTTTCCATAGTTGCTGCACCAATTTACATTCCCACCACCAGTGCACGAGGGTTTCCTTTCCTCCACATGCTCACCAACACTTGTTATTTTTTTTTTTTTTTTTTTTTTGCCTTTTGATAATAGCCATCCCGACAGGTGTGGGGTGATCTCACTGTGGTTTGATTTGCATCTCCTTGATGATGAGTGATGTTGAGCATCTTTTCATGTGCCTGTTGGCCATCTGTGTGTCTTCTTTGGAAAAATGTCTGTTCAGGTCCTCTGCCCATTTTGTAATTGACTTGTTTGTTTTTTTGTTTTTGAGTTGTATGAGTTCTGCACCTTCTGTCTGTTCTTTCAAAACTACAAGCTCAGACCTATCTCAAGGCCTTCAAGCACACTGTTCCTCCGCTCAGAAAGCTCCTCCCCACATCCTCACTTCACTTGCTTTTTCTCATCTCTTAGGACTGAGGTTAAATCCCTTTATTTCCCTTAGGACACTACCTAGAATCTGTCCCTCCTCTTTCCTTAATCTTCATACTCTGTTCTTTTCATGGTCATTTATCCTGAAATGCAATTATTTCCTTTGTGTACTTGTTTTCTGTCTGTATGTCATACTAGAATATAAATATGAACAGATGGGACTGCTCTCTCTCGGTTTCTCTGTCTCCCCAGAACCTAGCACAGTGCCTGCTCAGAGGAGACACTCAGTAAACCTTGGTTGAATGAATGAACGATAAAATGAACAAATATAATCCATTTACTACATGTATACTTTATTTTAATAACCAAAGCCAATAAGGACACGTAAACTCATTTGGCTTATGGTCCTGGTTTCAGCTTCTAGCACGGAAGATGGTAGACCCATGCTCTGAACGTAGTAGACGTTCTGTTTATGTCGGGGACGATGGTGATGGTGATGATTTCATAGTGATGGCTTATGTATTGGCCCAACACTGCCTGAGAGGAACTTGAACCCACCACCAGCTTGAAAGAGTAAGCTGTCACTAGAGTGTCAGAGCTTCGGGGCAATGGTTCTGTCCCACCCACTGATTCAGTGAAATTACACTAACTACACAATACAGATGGGACACACCTTAACTTCAAAGACCTGCAAAGTCCAAAAACTGGCGGAAAGGTGGGAGGGAACATGAATAAGGAAAAAAACAAAGAAGAAAGGACGAGGCACCCTAAATGCCAGTGACAAGAAGAATCCCTCTGGCTGTGGGACCATCAAGAAAGGCTTCCTGGGGAAGGTGGCACTGGGGCTGAGCCTGACTGATGGGTGGAATTTGTGCACATAGAGTAGAAGAAAAGATTCCCCAGGTAAAGGACACAGCATGATCACAGGCACATAGGAGAGAAGACTGAAGAACGGCGGGGGAGGGAGGGGCACAAAAGTGGGAGAAAATAAGTCCGAAAACTAGGTTAGGAGAAGAGTGAGGAGGCCCAAGAAGATCACATTCATCATTTTGGATTTACCTGGTAGGATACAAGCGTTTCAGCTAAGTTTTTTAAAGAAGGGATTGGCACAAGCAGAGCTTTCTTTCAGGATGAAAGATCAGCTAGCAAAGTGGGACATGTCAGAGAAGGGACAGACTGCCCTACGGGCCGACCCCCAGGAATCTTCACTCATACATCCCTTCAACAGATGCTTACTGTGCACCTACTATGTGCTAGGTACTGTTTGCATGCTTCAGATATATTAGTGAACAAAACAAAGCATCCCACCCTTGAGTTTACATTCCACTGGAAGAAAACAGAAAATACCCAATAACATAACCAGCAAATTACAAAGTATGGTAGATAGTGATCAAAGCTATGGGAAAAAAGAAAAAGCAAAGGAAAGCAGAGTAAGGGAATCAGGAGATGGGGAGGGCACAGGATGCGGTAGTACACACAGGGTCAGGGTCAGCTTCATAGAGAGGAAGAGACACAAATTGAAGAAGGTGAGGGTGAGGGCCCAGCTGATGTCTGGGGTGAGGACCCTGCAGGCAGAGGAAACAGGCCGAGCAAAACCCTGAGGCAACAGAGTGTATTCTAGAAGGAGCAAAATGAGGTCAGTGTGCCGGCAGCAGAATGAGCAAGGGAAAGGCCCAGCAACCGAGTCAGAGAGGTAAGAGGGCCTTGACTTTTATTCTGGGGGAACAGGGGCCTGTGCCAGGTTTGGGGCACAGGATCCAACTTAGGTTTAAAGGGCTCCCTCTCAGCCATCAGCAAGGGCATCATTTAGAAAGCAGTTGCAGTGCATCCGTTCAGATGACAGCGGCCAGGACCGGGGCAGTGGCAAGAGGACATGGTAAGAGGAGCCTGAGCTCTGGATCTGGGTTGCAGGCACAGCTGACGGGATTCCTGATGAACCAGATGCTGGGTGCCACATTAAGGCAGGAGTGGCCGACGACTCCAAAGTGCATTAGACACATGGAGGTTACAGCGATTAAGCACCTTCACGAGGGCCGTAGCTCTGAGGAGCGGAGGCAACCATATAAGCCATGCTGTCATATGGAGAGACCTGAGCACTCATCTGCACACAGGGATGGCAGAGGAGGCAGCCAACCCAGGGCTTCATCCTACATCTTTATTGAGACTCAGCTCTACCGGGCACGTGCAAGGCCCCAAGGGGACAACAGTGAGCATGACCGCATGGTCCCTGACTCGATGGAATGCACTGACCGGTGGCACTCATGAAGCAAACCAGAAATGTAACTGTTATTACTTTAATTATCATGTCAATAAATGAATATGCAAATACTAAACATTACGTTAGATATGCAATTAATAAATATATAATACATGATAGGTATCACATAAAATATAAAGTATAATAAAATATACATTTAATATCAATGTAATTTGATTTTAATAATTGAATTGTATTTAATTTTTAATACTATTGTTTAATATTTATATTACTATTACTACAATACTCCATGCCAACCATTGTATTCGACCTCAGCGATTCAAGATGAATATATCAGAACAGTCAGAGCGCACCATTATGATCTTGAGTAGCGAGGAGCCTCCGTAGTGCTGGGAACAGAGGGCAGGAAACCAGCAGGGACAGGAGCCACCAGCCCCGCCTGGAGGGTGACTCCTCGACGGGGCCTTGAAGGAGGAGAGGGCGGTGCTGTGAACTAGAGCTGAGGACGGGGTGTGAGGATGGGGTGTGAGAAAGGCAGGGGCTCACTGGGGTCAAGCCGGTGTAGACGACCCCGAGGTTTCAAGCCTGAACTACGGCCTGCCCGTTCCGCGGGGGTAAGGACTCCGTTTTGCTCACCATCGAGTCCCCAGGCCCTAGCCCGGCCCCTGGCACACAGCAGGCTGGAAAAAATATTTTTTGAATGGCTACATGGGGACACCAAGAGAGCAGTGAGGGCTTGTTCTGGAGGACAGGTCACAGTAGGAAGGTAAGCGCTACTCCCCCAGCAGCCTTGCACGCGACGGCCTGGGAGGAAGAGCCGGTGCAGGCCTCCCGGAAGCACAGCACCGACTCCCGGAAGCACAGCAACGACGCTCGGGACACATCCCCCATGGCGGGTGCGGAAATACCTGTATCTCCTGCATGCTTTCCTCCTCTCTGGCATCCACCTTCTTCTCCACACCCTCACCCCGGAGCAAGGCTTCCAGGGTGGTGCTTTCTGAGGTGAAGCCATCCTTCTTCAGGGGCAGCTCCACTTCTGCAAAGTAAGGACAGAGAAGCAGGGTCAGGCCATTAGAAGCAGGGGGAACAGGAGGACCAGGAGAGACACTCAGGAGCTGGAGCTCTGGGTAGGGCTAGAGGTGGCCTGCGCTCTCTCCTCTGGGTGGAACAGGAACCCCGGAGCTGGGTCCAGCTTTTCCGTCTCCTGTTCCCAGCCCCGGAGACAGATCCCAACCCTGCCCAAAGCCTCATAGACAGCAGAGGCAGAGCAGGAGGGCACCAGACAGTGACTGTGAGCAAGGCACTCAGCGATCCCAGAGCCCTCTTGTGCATCTACAGAGCGAGGATAACAATACTCAGTACCCCATAGGGCCATTTTGTGGGGTATAAACATGTCCCTTTACATGAAAGTACTTTGAAAACTCTACAGCAATACACCAATGTTCACCTCAAATCTTAGTATTCTCTCCCTCTACCCCAAGTTTCATCTGGCAACTCCATGACCTGCCCTCCGCCATGCTGGCTGCCCAGCTCCGGGTTGCTCCATGGGAAGCTATTTCGACCCCAGAGAGGCTGTTCTCATCAAGGGATACAAAGACCACTAAAGCCAAGGGAAGAGAAGAGGGAGCACAGATGCCTGACCCCAGCTCAGTGGCTGGGAGCTGCAGCGCCTGCACAGCAGGGCACTTTTTCTGGAAATGTCAGAGTTTGCTCGGCTACCTGGGGCTTGAGGTCATGGGGCCAGCTGAGTAGCGGCAGCCAGAGTCAGCCCCATCTGAAAGAGACCAGAGAAAGAAGCCAAACTCCTTTCTCAAGATACCCCCCCCAAACTCTCAACCCAAAGGAAGATTGTTTTTGTTTTTGTTAAATTAAAAGCAGAAACCTCAGGTACAGGTGATCCTATTTTGATTTGCTATGAAACATTCCTCCGATCTCTCCTCTGATCCTGTACCTCATACCCTCCGGCAATCAGATACATGGCCCCTATCCTGTTACCAGGTAAGATGAATACAAGAGTATGAGGGATTGGTACCCTAGAAAACAGCCAGGGGGAAGGGAATGGCCCATGTGTATGAGGGAATTGAGAGTTGAGTGTAGGGACTATTTACAGCGATGTGAGCAGGAATAAGGGAACTACATGGAAAGGTGAAGCACCCCTGGGGAGTTAACAGTGGGGAGCCATTACCACGGCTGTTCCTAGAGGTACAGAGGGAGAGCATTCGCCAGAGCCTGGAGAGATCTGTGGCTTGCAGCCTCAGTGAGCTCATGAAAAAGAGAACCAAGGTAAAGAGACGCATGGCCTAACCTCTCGTTCCATCCTTGTCTTCCTGCTCTGCTCTCCCATTGGCCAACCTCAATGAGAAGGGCAAGGGGGCCTTACTGACAGAGCACACCAAAACCAGCTTCCTGGGGCCCAAATTAGGGCCCCAGGGTAAAGAGTGGATGGGGCAGGGGCAGAAATGGAAATAACCAGCACAATCAAGCCTTGCTCATTCCAACTCAAATGGAACTCTACCAACCCCTCCGTCTCCTCAGAACCAGATGCAGGCTGGCCAGTCCACAAGAAAGGGGCACTAGGCTATCTCATTAAAACTGAAGAAATCCACACCTACAAGTGACCAGCCCCCAGAAGAAGATGGTGGGAAGGAGAAACTGTATCTGAAGTCCCTTGAGAGACAAGGTCTTTGGCAAGCAGAGGATCCACCTCCATTAAGAAACACTACCACCAAATCAACCACCCCTGAAACTCATCCACACTCCTATTCATTCAACAAATGTTTACAATGAACCACTGTGCTGCAACCAGGCACCCTGGAGGTGTACCAGATAAAGACAGTCCTGGCCTTAAGGTGGTTTACAATCTAAAGAGACAGACATTAAACACTGCATAAAAAATTAATACGTAATGACAAACTGTCATAAGGGCGACGGAGGAAAACACAGAGTGCAATGTGAAAGGAGAATACAGTGGGGGGTTTGCTTTAGATCAGGTGGTCAGGGAAGGCCTAGGCGATGAAGTTACATTGAAGTTGAGTGTCAGGAAAATAGTCCACTGTCTGCTTTAATGAGTTCAGAGCGTGCAACTCCAGAGCCTGCTCTGATGGCGTATTACTCTTTCTCCCAAGTCAAAAAAAGGCTTGCAAACATCTAATATAAAACAATTAAAGTATGTTGCCTCATGTCCTGTCCTCAGTCAAAAGAGGCTGGTCACCATCCTTTAAACTTACAATAATTATATATATACATATATATACATATATTTGAAGTTCATATCTTAGTATTCCCGTTAAGCCTCCCAACACTAAATAAATCCTATTTCCAGAATCGCACAGCATTTTAGAGCTGAAAATAGCCTTACAGATCATCTGCTTTAATCATGTCATTTTATAAATGAGGGACCTGAGGCTCAGAGAAGTTCAGTAACTTCACAGAAAGCCACACAGCAGAACAAGAACGGAGCCCGGTGATCTTTCTTAGATGCCATTAAGATCAGGATGAGGCCCCACCCGATGCATCCTTATTAGCAGTTTGCAGGCCCAGGCTCAGCCCCAGTGGGCACTGATACGTTTGTGTACATGCAGAGTGCTCAGCACACACGCAACGTTCAAAATGCAGTGGCTGTTATTGCTGTGTGTTGCTTAATCCCCACTACCACCCAAGAGGCAAGCACAGTTATTGTCCCATTTCACAGTTGAGGACGCTGCAGCTTAGGGAGGTGTAGAACTTGTTTAATATCACACAGCTGTTTGGGGGCAAAGCCCAGCCTTGACCCCAATCTGCCCCCACAACCCATTCACATACTCTCTAGCTTGTACAGACATCGCTTTGTCTCTCTCTCTTTGGTTCTTCCTTAAAAAGTCCTTTTCCAAACCTTTGTGCATTTCCGTTGCATCCCTAAACTCTCTTCACAATTTTCATATTGCAAGATAAAAGACAGCTCTCTGCTGAGGCTGAGGGCAGGTCTGTGTCGTGGTTCTGGGCTCTGCTGTATATGAACATCCCCATGTGGTGTTCACCCCTTCGGCAACAGGTCAATGACCCCACACGGAACTTTGAAACCACTGTGAACTTCCTCCTCCTCCTCTTTCTTCCTCCCCTGCTAAATATTCCACCATCCTGTTTTCCCATAATTCAGTCTACTCTCTTTGGTCCTCTGGTCATTTACCAGATGGGCACAGTAGAAGCCCCAAGAGAGACAAAAGAACCAAATTGGGAACAGTGAGATGGTCTCTCTACATGCAAAGAGCCAGAAGGGACTTCCAGTAGCATCTAGAGTACAATCCCTCAGGGAGGAAAGTGTAGCACAGCACGATATGGAGCCTTTCCCAGGGTCACGGAGAAACTCCGTGGCATTATCCTTGTCTAATGACCAAAATATCTGATGGGCTCGTAGAAGTGCTGCTTCCAGATGGCCCTGGAGTCAAGCTCTAGCCCGGCCATGTATTAGTTAAAGGACTATGGGCTAGTTCCTTAGACCTTTGAGTCTCTATTTCCTTACATGTTAAGTGAGGATGATCAGAATATTTCACAGTGTTGATGCGAAAATGAAACAAGGTGATACGTTGCATAAAGATACTCTGAAAGATCCACAAAAAAACAGCACAGAAGCATGGAAATGGAATGGAAAATGAAGCGTACCAATTTTTGTTTGGGTTTTGGTTTTTCTCTTCAAAACTTATAATTCAAAATTAGATCATATATGAAAAGAGCCTGGGATGGTCCAAGTGCCCTATAAATGCTACAATTTATTAGTGTCGAAGTTAGAATAGTCCTAATTTTAATGGTACAGCAGTACTGTCCAATAGAAATATCATGCAAGCCGCTTACAAAATTTTAAGCTTTCCAGCAGCCACATTTTAAAAAGAGCAACAGGTGCAATTAATTTTAATATATTTTTTTCTAACCCACTCTGTCCAAAACATTATCATTTCAACATGTAACGAATATAAAAAAAATTAATTTGATATTTTGCATTCTTTGATTTGCATTGAGTCTTCAAAATCTGGTGTTTATTTTTATACTTACAGCACATCTCCGTTCAGATTAGCCATATTTCAAGTGTTCCATAGCCCCATGTGGCTAGTGGCTACCATATTAGTGCAGGTTTCTACCCTTAAAAGTAACATGTACTATGATTTTGTTTCCCCAAAAACGGAAGGATATAGTTCTTCATGTTGCCTTCCGCATACCCGGCTGAGCACCTTTCCAGGACAGCGTTCTAGCTGACCACTGACAAACCCTGGTTTCAAAGCCCTCTGGGGAAGGCTTGCAAGGTCAGAATGACAGGCTAACCAGTGCCCTCCCAACAAACCAGCAGAGGGTACATTCCCCAGCCCCTGACCACAGGAGGTCCCAGAGTGAAGGGAAAAACAAGGTAACGGGTCCAAGCTCTTGCACAACATACGTCCTAGGCATGCTCCCTATTGAGCCCTCAGGGATTTCATTGATTGTTTTATTCTAATACATTCCATCTAGACATAGGATTTAGTCATTCTTTATAAGTGTTCTCATTCTGACCCTTGCACAAATTTGGGGACCACATCATCTGACAAGAGCCATCAGACATTTAACATTAAAAGAAAATGGTCCAAAACCCACACATAATTCATCTTTAAATTAGCCTGATTTTATACACAAGGATATAAACCCACGGATCGTTACTCTCTCCAGAGTGGCAGCAGCCATCACCCAAGCCAGCCACCTCCCTGGGCCCCCGTAAGCAGCTCTACCTCCACTTCTAATTGGGAACAGAGATACTCCTTGGGTGACTTCCAGCACGATCCATCACACTAGAGACAGCTTCTGTGCAAACCGAAGAAAATCGGTTTCCAAATAAGAAAAAACCTCTTAGACAAAAAAGGATTGAAGCATAGAAAGTCTTCTAAAAGAAGAAGAAGAAGAAGGAAAGAAAGAAATGCATGAATTAAAGCAAAAAAAAAAAAAAAATTGCCAGAGAAGACCAGTCGCTTCTATCTAGGGCTGTGGACAGGGCAGCATCCTCCCGGATGGAAATCAAAGCCACAGGCTTTTGACACAGGTGCCCCAAGCCTGCCACCCAACACACTGAAAGCAAAGCTTCCACTGGGTTGTTGAAGCCACTGAGCTCATTAACAGGATGCAGGCGAGCTGAGCCCGAAAGTGCAACGTGGGAGCACAGTGAGTAATTAAATCCCAGGCCATTTAAAAATGCAAACGCCTGGATGTCACAGGCTCACGGAGCCTCTGACTCCTCATGCATTTTTTGGCTCAGGGTGGAGGATTGGGAACCTGCAAGTCATGTATGGATTATAATAAAATATGCCATATAGAAAACAGATTAAGACAGTTCTTCTTTGGGGAAATATACAAAGAGAGGAGCTGTCTGTTAGCTGTCGAGTTTGCAAGAGATACCATCTTTCGGGAGGCTGTGCTCTGCGAACAGACAGTCTGCCCCAAGGGAAATAGTGGTGAAACACCCCGACAAGGCACATCCATCCATCCATCCATCACGGGCTCTCCGTGACGCAGGGGTCTGGAGACAGAGTAACGGTGCAAAAGGGAGGGAGAGACCCCACAGACAATGGCAGACAATCCTCCTGCTACATCGGGAGTGTTCAGATTTTTTTTTTTTTACCTGCCTCTAGTTTTTCTGTAAAAATACAAATGTGCAGTTTTTGCTTCTGAGTGCTTATTATTGTAAGGAGTTAAGCTCATCCTCTTTCCTTGGATTTATACATCAACTTACACCAAGAAGCAAGGGGCTTAAGAATCATTAATTCATTTATCCCCATCGGACTCTCAGACTCATGGGGAGAAAGAATGGGGAATGGATATTGTTATCTCTCACCCCACGGGGGAAGAGATTGGGGTCGGGGACAGACCAAAGCCCTGATTTCCTGAGATGGTGGCAGGCCCAGAAATCCATCTGCTCATTCCTCAGGGGTGCCATTTTCTTGGCTGCATTTGACTCCCTGTTTTGTGATTCATAAAGCTCAAAATAGATGAGGTTCACGTTGAGGACCCATCACCCAGGCTGCACCCTGCAGGCCCTTGTTACCACCTGTTTTAGAATCCCATGATATCCACACAACGGGACGGCTGATTGTTTCCCCGTATGGCCCCTGCCCCCCACTCCCTGGTGTGCCTATCCTCTCACATCCAAGCCAGCATGCAAGGATTGGCCCTCGTGCACAGCACCCAGGGGTGAGCCCCTCAGATAAGCATCTCCCCACCCCTGAGACCCAGAAAAACACCTACACGGCCAAAGGAAGCTCACCACTGGGCTGGCTGGCAGACCAGGTGGATGCAGCTTAGCAGGATGGTGCGGGAAGGGAAGGATGGCGGCACACGGAGGGGTGATATCTCCCTTGTGTTCAAGGGAATACAGAAAACCAGAAAGTGCAGGAGCTGCTCTGGAGTGGAAGCTCCGCTCTAGTTCCCGACACCACACACTGGGCCTTGATCTCCCAAACTATAAAACTAAGGGATCAAAGCCCACTTCCCAGGGTTGCTGTGGGGCCGAGACAAGGGACACAGAGTGTCTGCACAAGAGGCGTGATGCTCAGTTGTGAGCGCCCTCCCTTCCTCCTCCAAAGCGGTGGCACTTCCCAGCAAGCTCCTCACCCTCGGATCCTCTCAACCAGCGGAACGAGTGTGGCCCGGCTTCCCCCAACCGGGACACGGGCCCAGGGAGTGCAGCAGCGAAGAGGCCAAGTTCAGAGCTGTGCTGAGGACAGAGGGGACCAAGGGTGAGACCCAGCTTGAAGGCCAGAGGCCAGCCCTGCTTCAGGTCCAGGGTAGGCACCGTCCTGCAGATTTGGAAGTCACGGCAGAACCACATGGAAAATGCCTTCCTTGCCCTATTCATTCATTGGACAAATCATTACTGAGCACGTACTATGTACCAGGTTCTATTCTAGGTGCTGAGGACACAGTTGTGAACAAGAGAAGAAAAGTTCTGCCCTCATAGAAACTGGATTCTAGTCGGGGGCTGGGGGACGACAATACCTAAAACAAATGAGTGAGACATAGAGCACAACAGATGATAATCAATGCTTTGGCGGGGAAGCAGAGCAGAGGAGGGGACGCTGGGGTATCGGGGGGAAAGTGGGAGGGTGGTTACACTTTGAAATGTGGCCAGGAAAACACAAACCTGAGGAGGGGGAAGAGGGCACGCTGATATCTAAGAAAGGACACTCCAGGCCAAGGAGCCATCAGTACAATGGCCCAAAGCCGGGGGCCCCTCTGCCTAGAGCACAGTGAGCCTGGGGGGAGAGCCGGAGATGAATCCAGAGTTACAGGGGCCTTGAAGGGCCATGCAGGCCACTGAGAGGAGGTCGGCTGCCACTGTGAGTGTGATCAGAAGCCACTGGAAGTTTCAAGCAAAGAGTGACATGACGCTGCCTGTATTTTAAGAGGATCACTCTGAAAATAACTGAAGGAGGAAAGGCAGAGTGCGCAGAGCAGTCGGGAGTTCCTGGAATATGTGTGGGGCCCCACCAATGAGCCCGGGGCTTAGGACAGGGCTGTGCATGACCCACATGAGCCCTGTCTTCATGGCACTTGCACTCTGGTTTCCAGATACATCCAGGGAGCAGCCCCCTGGCCCCTGAGCAGGGGGCATCTGTACACAGTGAACCAGGAGAGAGGGCGGGTACGGAGGGCGGGTGCCCGGCACTGAGGGGCAGAGGTATGGACACCAGAGCAAGTCCACAGAGGAAGGGCTTTCCAGAAGAAGGTGGAGCAGCCTAGGCCATGGGCAGGAGAAAAGAGCCAGTCAGACAGGCCTGGCCTAGCCCACCATGGGATGATAGGTGTCAGTAAAAGTGGGGAGGAACCCTTCCAAGTTGACCTCTGTGCCCTGGGCAACGGATGCTAGAGTTCTGGGACACAAGGGGTGACTTTTGCAAACTGTGGGTCTGGTAGAGGTGGATCCCACAGCCAGGTGCCAGGTCTTCTCTCCTCGGTATAGAAGGTTCCAGACTTGGGGCTTTTAAAAGACTCAAAGGCAGAACGTGGTGCCATTCCAGGCCAGACAGCACGCACTCCTCAAGCAAAGGGCACGTCACTGGGCAGAGGACAGACATGGCGTTAGCCGAGACCTCCGCAGCCCACCTAGCAGCACAGTGCAGACACGGCGTCACCGTGGAAGCCCTCCAGATCCACCCTCCCTCGGGACTCTCAGAACAGCCCTATGATGTGAGCAAAGCAACTGCCAGGGTCCGCCCTTCACAGACGAAGAACCAAGGCCAGAGTTGTTACAAAGCTGCCCCAAATCACACAGTCAGTGGGTGGAAGGGTCTGGACTTGAACCCAGGCCTTGGGATCCTTTGATGGCTTTTCTCCTGCAGAGTACAGCTGTAGGGCACAGCGAAGGCCCCTATGACCTAAAATCGAAGAGGGGCAAGGTGGCAAACCTGGAACAGGCCCCACAGGCCAGGCTGGGCACCGGACAGGAAGCCCAGGTCAGCTGCCACGGTCAGCTCAGTCTCCCTCATCTGTGAAATGGGCATGCTGAGAGATACCCCATGTTTTCCGAGGCTGAGACCAAACACTGGGCACCTTTCTCTCCTCCATCCCTTTCATAAATCTTTACTGTCTACCTGCAATGTGCCAGGCCTGTTGCTGGGCGCTGGGGAGCCAGATGAAGAAACCGGTGGGTCCCTGCCCTCAAAGTGTGTACTCTACCTCCCAGTGGGAGAGACAGGAGTGAACAGGCAGCGCGGCGGATGACCCATGCTCTAACTGTGGTGCCACCGGGTGGGAAGGCACACGTGACCATGGACACTCGGCCCCCACTGGGCACGCTGCCCTGCCCACTCCCAGCTGCCACCCGTGTCCTCTGCCGGCCCCAGCTCCCGGAGCCCCGTGGGCTGCAAGCAGGGCTGAGATAGCCCCGCCTCGGTCCCCCAGCCTGCCAGGAAGGCAGAGAGAGCATGAAGAGTCACAGCGTGAAGCAGGGGGGCTGGAGGGGCCTGCCCACCTCTCTCCGGCTCTCCTGCTCCGGAGGCCAACAAGAGCCGAAGAAGCTGCTGTTGCAAGCCTCCAGGATGGATGGCTGCGGGCTCTGACACTGCAGGAAGGAGATAAATGACTGGTCATTTCCCCCTGATGCACTTGAAGGCATCCATTCTTCCAGCTGTACCAAGCTCAGGCAGCCCCCCGCACAGAGCCAGATAAGCACTGACAGATGCGGGTGGGAGCCGGAGTGTCCTTCCCCTTCAGAAGGACACAGCCAGACTCCTCTGCAGGCCGGGAGAAGGTCACGGTGTCCACTGACTCACACCTGGCTGGGGGCTCCACGGGTCCCTTCCTTCGCCTCCCACCTCACCCACCGCTCCCCCCACCCCCCCGCCAGGCTCATCCCTGCAAGGAGCACCCGGGAGAGGAGGAGGGCCAGGGGCAGAGGGAGCCAGCTGACAGGCTCATCAATCTCGGGCTACATGCTTGGCACATCGGCGTTCCTTAAGTTGTTCCCGGACTGGGAGGGTGCTGGAGGAGTCAGGGGGACTGTCTGGAGGAGAAGAGAAATCACGCCGAACATCAGAGAGCAAATGGTGGAAGAAGCCTGGAGACTATTAAAATGTGGGCCATGTACAAAAGCAGTAGGGAACTAATTAAGATGCAGGATTTGCAAAAGCTGGGGAAGTTGGCCGCAGCCTGCTCCCATCTGTGGGGTTCTGCCGGTGCAGTGCGGCGGGGACAGCACCCTAGGCCGGCGAAACAGGCCTCTCCACCCCTGCCCAAGCAGGCAGGACTCAAGCTTCTCTGCCTGGACCGCCCCCTTGGGGGGGGGCACCCTTCGGAGGGTCCCCGTGACTTGCTTGTTGGTCTGCTGGGACACCCTCTGCTTTGAGGCACCCTAGGCTACCATCACCTCAGGGGTCCTGCCCTTCGGCTCCTGTTCCCCCAATGACGTGTGGTGGGTGGTGACCATTCTGATCATTCATCCCCAGTCACTGAGTGGCTGCCAAAGGAAAAAAAAAAAAAAAACCCTAGAGAAAGAACCAGAACCCTATTATTCCTGGCTGCCTTCCCTCCCATCACCCTTGGAATTTGGCAAGGGTGGCAAAGAGCTATGTTGCTCCCCAAGTATCCTGAAGCAGAAGGGATTTACAAGGCCTCAGGTACATTCCAGGAGCAGAAAGAACATCTGTTATAAAGGCCCCATTGGTCTGAGAACACCACCGTGAATGTGTGTGTTGGGTCCTGGAGCAACATGGCGCCAGTTCCAACAGGCTCTCCCTGAGGGTTCCCTCCTTGGCCTCACCGCTGATCTCCCCTGGGAAATTAACTTCCTAATTCAGTGCCACATTTCCCCAACCTCTTAAAACGAAGATAAAATCTACCTTAGACAAGGGGTACCAAAGGGTCTGGGTTTGGAAGCTGCTAAATTGATCTAAGCAGACCATCCAAGCATTTAATCCAAAGAGACACAAGTAAAAGTTTGTTCCCAGCCTTTTTCTTCTCTTCATCCAAACGCATGCGCGCGCACACGCACACACACACGCACACGCACACACAAAGTGAAGTTAAAGGCCTCTTTTTTAATCAGCTGGTTTTTGCCCAACATCTGCCCTGCTTCAGGGCCTTCTGGTGGATATTTACTATCCACCTTTCTCTCCTGCCAGCTCAGCTCCCCCTTCGCAAGGACAGAGCTCCATTCTTGGGGAAATGGTCCATGGGAGGCCCCTCTCTGGCAGCAGGCCTCTGCCCCAGTCTTCATGTTGCACGAATTGTGATGGCTGCGCCTTGAAACACCTTGCGTTTGCCTGCGCAGCCAAGTGCAAACAGCAGAGAACACTGAACTCCATTGTCAGTCAGCGGAGAGAAATAATGTTGTATGTGTTGTCCTTCAGACGCCCAGGCAAGTAGGAGGTTGCAAGATATTTATTCAAGACAGATTGGAGGGGTGATGTTAGGCGTGAGAAACACATAGGTCCAGGGACACAGAATGTTTTCAGGTCCCAAAGAGCTCTCCCCAGCTCTCAGCCCCATCCCACCCGCACACAGACACATTTTTATTTTTAGCGAGTAGTAAAGAAACACAGGCAGGATGTCATAGTCGCAGTGAGGAAGATGGGATGACGACAGCAAGACGGGGGGTAACCCACCGGTGTGTGATCCAGCTCTGAACGACGACTGAATGGCAGCCATGACCCGCCTCCCCTCTCCCGCCTTGACCTGGTTTCCTGACAGAGCTCTGCAGACCTGAGGTCAAGGACAACTCTTACCTGACGGCCTCTGTTGCTGAAAGCTGCCCACCACAGGCAGGCTTCAGGCAGGGACACAAAGGAAGACAAGAGGTACAAACTGGGTGTTGGCATGATAAATTGCTTGTGGCATCTCCTCATTGTCCACAGAGGGGCCTGACATGGAAGGAAACTCATGCCTGAGACAATTCTGCTCCAGGCCAGTGCCCCTGTCTCTCACAAATCGGGGGAACTCTTCTCCCTCTCCCCAGAGGAAATGAGGGTGCTGACGGTGGAGCCCACGGGAGGCTCTGAGCGTCACAGACATAACTACATTCCTGGAGCTTGTCAAGGGGACCTCAGGAGACTCGCAGCGGGAGGCTGGGAGGGAAGAGAGAAGACAGGATGGTATCCTAGGCGCTGGGTGGTGGAGGGGTGCCAAGGATTGACTGGTTCATTCATTGGTTTTCTTTCAACATAAACTTAGTCTTCTAGTTTCCATAAATTTAAAGAGATTCAGCTCAGGTTAGACAAATTGATTATCGATTTTCAGCAAGTTTTGCCCAAAAAGGATTATACACAATGTTGTGCAATTTGCTTTTCTTTTTCCACTTAACAATATATCTTAGACAGCTTTCCATTTTTTTCCCACTCATTTCTTTAAAAGACAAAATAGTATTCTATTTTATGAATGTACTATATATTTAACTAGTCCCCTATCAATGGACCTCCTGGTTGTTCCCATTCTTTGTTATTATTGTTGTTGTTAGGAACACTGTCACAATGGATGACCTTACACATTGGGAGTATGTATTTATCTGTAGGATAAATTCCTAGCAGCAGAATTTCTAGGTCAAAGGGGATATGCCTTTTAAATACTGATAGGTATACCCAATTCCACGGCAATGTGTTAAAGAGAGAGGAGATCCCTTGCCTCTCCCCCGTCCCTGTTTCCTTCCGCTGCTCCTCTATCCCTGGGAAGGTGGGCCTTCGTTCACCCAACTGACTGTCCCCACCTCCTAGGAATTTATAGCAAATGCTCCAAGGACTCTCGCCATGACTCTAGCCTGAGTCACACTCAGAAGTGGGCAGAGCCACTGGAAGGTGGGGACCTGCCAAGGGGACAGAAGAGGGCTGAGAGCCAGCTTGGGCTCTACTCACCAGCAGATGGGACATCATTTTGCAAACGTGCAGCCAGAGGGGGCGCCTTCTACTCTTGCACAAAGGTGCCATTCAGGCTAGCTGAGGCCCTGGATGAAGGCCCTTTTCGACATTTTGGCTTATGTGAAAAATTCAACTTCAACCGTGCGGCGCCTCTAGGAAGACAGTGATCCGTGCAGCTTCGTGTTCTCTAGATGGGCTCTGATGCTCCGAGGTCCAAGGCTGAGGTTCCTTATCACCGACTCTCAGGCACTCCCCCAGCCACTTCATTCACAGCCTGCGGTGGCCCACTGGTGCAAGGGGCAGCCTGAGCGCGTGGCCCCCGTAGGGCAGACTCAGAACGGTATATGGAAATGACAAGCATTTGGCCCACAGCTTGGGGGGTTTTGTTTTTAGCAGGCATAGCTGTAGATCTGATCCCCCAATTTGGGGGAAGAAGTTCGCCTGAGACAGAGCTCAGTTATTTATTCCAGGCCTGGCTGTTTATTGTTTCTCAGTGGATGCTGACATGGAGGGGTGAGCCCAACAAACTTGGGATCTTTTGCCACGTTGGGACATGGCTACGCCTCTGAGAGCCCATTCTTAACAAGCTGGCACTCACTTTTCCCAGAGAGCATCCTCCCACAGGATCCTCACATCTCGGGGGGCTGGGCCAAGACCATCTCAGCCTCTGACCCAAGCACAAAGAGACATGATGTGCTGGTGGGCACTTGGCTCCAGCGAACCCCCAGCCCCGGGGCTCTTCCCTTTCCCACCGCCCACAGGTCATGACATGTCTGTAGACAAAAGGGCCAGACACTCATAAAACAACTTCTTCCTCAGTCTCACCAACAACGAGACTGTCAGTTTCCAGATATGTGAGCAGCACAGTAAACCTTGCGTGGCTTGGAGCTGTCCGCAGCCAGATTTCCCTAATATATAAAGTGGGGGCTTATTCCACTTTGATGCCCTCCTTCCTGCTCTACCTCCCAGGGCTATGGTAAGGACCAAAGGAAATGCTATAAATGAAAATGCTTTGTAAAGGGCTTTGTAAATGACAGTGTGCTGTTCAGACACTGGTTATGATGATGACAATGATGATTCAATCAGATCTCCCCATCCCCTGGGTGGCAGTGATTGGTAGGGCAGACATAAACTCAAGCCAGCTAATCAGTCCTTCCCAGGACTTCTCTGCCACAGCTATCGAAGGGGACTGCTGCTTTCTGCTGAGTCTAAGGAGTGCAGAGTCTGGGACTGCAGATGGCCACCTTGCCTGCCCCACAAGGAGAAGAGAGAGGTGGAAAGAGCCTCAGAGCCCTCACTACAATGTTTGAACCCCTGGATGCAGCTATGCCTGAAACCAGGGCAATGCTGAGATCTAACATTACATGAACCAACTTCCCTTCTTTTTTCCTTAGGCTAGTTGGAGTGTATGTCTGACATTTATAACTAAAGGAATTCCAACTATCTCTTGGGTGCATATTAATCATTTATGTATTAGTTTTTTAATCATAAAATAAAGTTTTTAAGGGAAACACTTCGCTAAAGTTTTTTTTTTTTAAGTTAGTGTACCTATGAGCAGCACGAAGAAGCAGAAAAAGCACTGAACAGAGAAATCAAGCAACGTGGATTCTCTGCTTGTTCCCACAGGAATTGCTGTGTGACTTTGAGTAAGTCTCCTAACCTGCCTGAACCTCATACAATAAGGAATTGGAGCTAATGATGTCTAAGGTATTTTACAGCACGAAATGTCTTCAGTTCCATAAAAGACAATCCAATTAGTCTAATACAAAGTGTTCTTAAGAAAGACTTTGTAGGGCACCTGGGTGGCTCCGTCGTTAAGCGTCTGCCTTCAGCTCAGGTCATGATCCCAGGGTCCTGGGATCAAGTCCCGCATCGGGCTCCCTGCTCAGCGGGAAGCCTGCTTCTCCCTCTCCCACGCTCCCTGCTTGTGTTCCCTCTCTCGCTGTCTCTCCCTCTGTTAAAAAATAAATAAATAAATCTTAAAAAAAGAAAAAAAGACTTTCTCGGGGCACCTGGATGGCACAGTCGGTTAAGCATCTGACTCTTGCTTTCGGCTTGGCTCATGATCTCAGGGTCATGGGATCATGCGAGCAAGCCCCATGTCAGACTCTGAGCTCAGCATGGGGTCTGCTTGAGAGTCTCTCTCCTCTCCCTCTGCCCCTCCTGTTCCTGCTCTCTCTCTCTCAAATAAATAAATAAATCTTTAAAAAAAGACTTTCTATATAAACGTTAAGAATAAAGACTAACAATTTAAAATTAGCGTCAAGCACTTACCAAAAAAAAATCTTTTAAACTGATAAGTTGCATATGAGATGTCTTCCCATTTGAAATTTAATATGAATTCATACATGCATGTGAAAATACTCGTTGCATCTCCAGTTAAATTGGAAAGATTAGAGACAAAAAATGGGAACAACCTGGTTAAAATAGTTGCAGTACATTCATACAATGGAATATTGTGTAACTGTAAAAAAGGAATGAGGAAATTCTTTATATATTGATAGGGCCGATGCCTGAGGCACATTTTTCAATGGAACGGGCAAAACACACGGTGGCCGTGCTATGTCAAAAGACGAGGAAAAGGTCATATGGATGTAATTCTTGGTGTGTGCATAGACAATCTCTTGAAGAATCTCAAGAAACTGGTGCCACTGATGACCTGATGGCCTCTTTGGAGACTAGGTCTTATTTTTCACTGTGCATACTATATATGCTTTTTATCCTTGGAATGTCAAAACACGTGACTGTGTTGCTTACTCAAATATTTTTTTAATTTTAATTAAAAGAGTAAGAAAGAGGGGGAAGGGGGTAAAAAAGGGCAAATATTATTACATATGACTTAGGTGATCCTCATGGTTAAACTGAACCCCAACTAGGAATCCCCAAGTACCACTGTGCCTATGTATAGATGGGGAAATATACCCAGAGGGTTCACATACTCCACCATGGAGACACATCCAGCTAGTGGCAGACACTTCACTAATACCCTCCCTTCAAAGTCCACACAGACGACACAGCATGTGGTCAGCCTCCCGCTACAGCCCCTCCTGCAAAGCCCTGGATGGGGTAGAATGAAACTGGTCCAGGTAAAGATCGAGCCAAGGGTTACCTCCTCACTCATCCATGGCACTTTCAAAAGAACAGGATCAATGATTCCAGAACAAAGAAGGAGGAAGTCCCCACCTCCAAAATAAACTGTTCATATCGGTAATTGCTCATGTTTAATAAAGAAACAGAGGTGATGTGGAGTCACGCCATGCAGACTTCTGATCTGGCCACCTGTAAGTCTTTAAAACCAGTGTTTCCAAACTTTAGTGTGCATCGTGGGGAATGCAGTCCTCGGGATATGGTAAAATGCAGACTCTGACTTAGCAGGTCTGGGGTGAGGCCCAAGATTCTGCATCTCTACCAAGCTCCCTGGGGCTGCCTATGCTGCCAGTCAAGACCACACTTTGAGTGTAGTTCTAGAACAACTCCAACCAATATGGGCACCCCTAGCCATGTGTGCACCTGCAATGTGGCCAGTCTGCAATGAGATATGTTAAAAGTGTAAAATATACACTGGAATTAAAAAACAATACAAAAAAAGAATGTACAATATTTCACTCATCATTTCTATATTGGTTACATGCTAAGATGATAATATTACTGCTGTGTTAGGTTTAATAGAATCTATAATTAAAATTAATTTCGCCTGTTTTTTTTTTTCCTTTGTTTAATGTGGCTACCAGAAGTATAAAATGACACATGTGGAGGGCATTATATTTCTACTGGATTATACTGCTCAGGGAGGCTTGGTTCTCCTACAACCTCCATCTTGGGAAGTTTGGAACAATCTCAGTCACCACCCAGAAGTGTTCGCAAGGGTCTGTAAATTCTGCAGGGCCATCAAGAACGTGGATGCAGCTCATTGAAAAAATCTAGCCTCCACCCATCTCTAACAAATAAAACTTCTCCAATAAGTGAAATCTAGGTTAAAATAAACAATCGAAACAGGCTTAACCATAGAACCATGAGTGAAAGCATCCCAAACAATTGTGAACAGAGATTTTACAGAGAAAATGCAGCCTAAGAAGTCAACATGGAAAGGCATGAGGTAACCTTGCCAGGCAGCCTCCCTTAGTCAGGTCTGCGTTGTTTGGTGACAGTGGGAGCGGACATGTCAGCCCTGCCTTTGTTCCACTTGTCAGCACTGTCCCCACCATCCTGAGTCACCTCCCAGCCCTAGTAGCACCCCTAAAACCAGAGACTCTCTGAAAGCTGAAGACCCAGGACAATCACTTGGCCTTACTGCAACCCAGACACAGGTCTGAAGGGAGCCATCGAGTCAGAAGTGTTCTAACAGGTCAGTAGTCTAGAAAACTAACCAGTTCCTTCTGCATGGCCACAAAGCACTCAGCATCACCTGGAGGCAAATTTTGAACACAGACTCTCCCATTTCCATGCCCAAGATGGGTTCTATTTTTTACACCTCCTGGGGCCCTGTTGGAAAAGGCATTCCTCCTGGGCCTGCTCCCACTCTTGCCTGCTTGCTTTACTCCACAGGGTGGCAAGAGGGAGACGAGAGGAAAGGGAAGGCACAAAACACCAGAGGGAAGAGATGCTCAGGTGAATACATGGGCATGTTTACATAGGAGAACAGGCACAGAGGCACACCTTTGGGCACCATGGGCCAGGTTCACTCTCCCACAAAACTCAGCTCTATAGACAAAGGAGCAAAGCAACCTTGTCCTGGGCCAGCCCAGCCCTCCCCACCACTCCCACCAGCTCCAGAGGGCACTGACCAGGTTTTATTTCCAGCAGCCGAAGTTTAGGATCCTCAGGCGGGTGCAATCGTCTCTTCTTACGCCAGCAGCGGGCAGGGTATGTGTATAGCTGGCCCGGGGCAAGGCCTGTGGACAGAGACAGCATAAAGGTTAAAGGCTCCAGGCTAGAAGGGGCCTTAGAAACCTCCCTGTCCAAGCTTCTCACTCACAGTGAGAGGAAACTGAAGACCAGAAAGGTAGCGTGACTTGTCAAGGTCACACAGCTGGTTGACGGTAGAGCAGAGGCAGTATCTAGGTCATCTGACCCCAGGACCCTTGCCCTGTCTGCTCCACCATGTTGTCTCCATAAGCCCACGACCATCATGACCATGACCAAGACAGTTCTGCTCTCCTGGTCTGGGGAGATCAGAGGGACCTTTTCAGATTCAACCTCACTACAGTGTTTCCAAGGCAGTGGACCTCCAGCTACTACCCATCAATTGCCCCTCTATACAGGTCCAGGTGAAGCAGGTTCTCCACCAGGCAAAGCAGCAGAAGTCAGTCTGCCTACCTATAGATGGTCTGGACTGGGAAGCCTTTCAAGGAAACAGGATCAAGGATCCAGATCTCCTACCCGCTAACTTTCTCCACCCACTGTTAGCTACTGGCATCTCGCTGAAGCCAATGCAAGCCCCAAGAGCCTCCAACAGAATATAAACCTACTCTGGTGACCAGGCTCCTCGGCCAGCAGAGCCAGCATACTTCTACATCCCTGCCCACTTGCCTGGGCCTTACAGAAAGAAATGGGCAAGAGTCCAGTGGCTGGGCTTGTATACCAACCACACTGTCTCTCAAGAGTCTCCATTTAGATTTGGCCTTTGGCACCAAAGTTCTACATGAGCATCGTCTGTCATAACAACCACAGATAGATAAATGGGGCATGTGACAACCATGAGACCCATGTGGGAAGGTCACTTCCTAGACCTAGGACCACAGGGATAGAAAATATGAGGACCCTATTTCCATCAGCTGTCATTTGGGGACCTTTTGCAGAGACAATCTACCAAAGTTTCACTGTTATATATCCATTTCTCCATTTTTCATTTTTACTAGTTATCTACCCATTTATTGGTTTGGGTCCAAAGCAGAGGCAACTATTCCAGTACTAAAGGAAGCAAAATTGTCAAATTCTCTTTAAGTGCTAAGTTTCATTTTTAACCACATAGCTGCTCCCACAGGTTGCAAGGCTATGAAGAAGTTGGAGGTCCCTACCCCTCCCCTATTTGGGTTCTCAGAAACCATTAAGGATCATGGAGCCTAGAGGCTCCAGAAAAATCTCTGATGTCATGAGCTAAGGGCTTTTCATGTCCAAGAGTCATCCTAATACTTAATTTTGTTGATAGCTCCATAGCTTCTGCACAGTAGGAGGATCCCAAAGCTCTGAGCTCCCTGTGCTCTAAGGACCAGCCTTGTGGTTGATTTGGAGAAGACCAAATGAATCAAAGTAATATTGCTCTCCCTTCCATGGAAGGTCCCAGTTTTGATCTCTCTTTGAGGGAAGGCATCACTGGGAATAGTTTGATGTTTCTGGTGTGATTCACTCCAGGACCATGTCATCTCTGACCCTAGAATTCCTGAATGGCTGCATTGATTCTGGTTCCTTGAAACACCTCTGAGGCTGGTATGCCCCAGGATCCCAACAGAGGCCAAGTACAAGGGCTGACCCAGTACTCTACAACCCAGAACCAGCCCCACAAATCCCCACTCATCTTGGGTTTGTGGTTCTTATTCCAGACTGAACCCAAAAATCCAGACTGAACATGGAGAACTTCTTAATAACATCAAGGCCAAAAATTCATGCCCAAACTACCCAATCTGAATGTAATGGGTGGAGGAATTAGGCCAACTATTTTTTAAAGAACCTTATAGATTGTTGCAATGTCTGGCCAAGAACCCTGGATGTCTAAGCGTCATCTAGTTACTGCCTGGATATTCTCTCTAATGTATCAAGATTGGTTTCATGGCCTTCCCCAAAGGCATCTCAAGGTTCCAGTGTTTCCTCCAAAATGTTGTCATTAATTTCCTGCTCATTATAAGACCCAGGATGACAGGGAACTATGTCCATCTCTAGTATCCCTAAAACTTGGCACAGTGCCTGGTAGGCATATCAAGAAATAGTTACCAAATGAATTCAACAGAACTGAATCAGATTCAGAAATGCAGGAAGCGAATGACCTGCTATACCTGGTTCCAGGAGGCTCATCCACCCACATCCAAACCAGCCAAGAGGGACCCCAGAGGTGGGGCCGAGAGTGAGTACAGAATCCACCCCAAGATGGCAGTCTCTGTGCCTTAGGCTCCTTCTGGCCCCACAGACTGCTTCATAGTATTTCCAACCTGACCAAGAGCAGGTGAGTAAGAAAGGACTGGTCCAGACAGTACTCAAAAGATCTAAATGACAAGAGGTCAAAACTGTCAACACTTGCCCAGGGCCTCTGCCCTCCCTGAGACCTGGTCACTGCACTTGTTGGTCAGCAGCATCAGTGCAGCCTTGGGCTGTTCAGTTTATAGCTGCAGACCCACTCACCCACCCACTTGGTAGTAGGTAGTTTGAATGGCCAGAAGAAGGGACTGTTTTTATATCATTCTTTAACTTTCTCTGATGGATTACAGAAGGCCCCCGGTGCAAAGGAAGAGCACATGAGTCCTCATACCACCACTCCTATAATCTTGGAAATATCACCACACATTTCTGAGCCTGTCTCCTTACCCAGAAGATAAGAATGTTAACATTACCTACCTTACAGGGGCCGTTGCGGGGATTAGCTTATATTCAAGAAGAAGCTCTTTATAACCATGAAGCCTTGTGCAAATGTCAGTTATTAATTATCATGAGTTGGCTAACTTAGATGAGTCTGGACTCGACAGCCATGTGGCATGACAAGGCCGCCACCCTGCATGCCCATGTTGCTCTTTGCTCCTTTAGCCATGAGGGTAGACACAGGCCTCTCTTTGATGTCTGCCTTGACTCCACCTCATCTCAACAAGCAAATGGCCCAAGAACTCTCTCGGGGCTCCAGCCCCCCTTCCTTACCCTCCTCCCTAGGCTGACAAGCACTAGGGTGCCTTTATAGGGCCAACACATTCAGCCCCAGAGTTCCACTTATAGAGGGACGAGCAGAGCCCCGAGAGAGTTATGTTGTTTATCTCATTAGAACAGGAGGCACATAACTCAAAGCCTGTGTGTGCGGTAGATGGAGGAGGGAGGGAAGCAGGGCGGGGCGGGACCCACAGCTGCAGACAGGGAAATTAACCTGAAGGAGTGAGCCTGGGGCTAGGGGGACTGGTGGGGGGGGAAGGAGGCAGGACAAGTGGGGTGGGGGGGACTAGTCTTCCCTGGTAACCAAGGCCACAGCTACCCGTCCATGCACATAGCTCCCTAAGCAAACTGCTTTTCTGTCACTTTGAGCTGCAACTCCAGCTATACCACTCGTACTCAGGCGCCAACACAGGCATCTCACACACACACACACACACACACACACACACACACACACACACACACACACACACAGGAACTCACACACTGGCTGGAGGGACAGCTGTCTCCACAGGAAAAAAACAGCAGGATGGGCTTTGATGCCTGGATGGTCAACAGACTCCAGACAAGTCGCTCGTTACCAGCATTGACCAAATCACCAGGTGGATCCTAAGTGTCAGCATTACTTCTGACAGACACAGCATACGCTATTAAGAATTCAGAAGAAGTGGGATAGAAAAGAGAAGGAAGGATGATAGGGGATAGGAACAGGGTTTAAAAAGAAGAAAAGAACTGAAGTAACTTCCTCTTCCCCCAGCCAGAGTTGAGCGGTGGCAGCTCAAGCCCACCCTGCTGCATCTCAGAGGTGGGCCAGCAGCTGCCACTGAACATGCCCTGCAATGGAAACCTCACTATTTCACAGGACAGACTGCCTGTGGTTTGTCAACTCTTATTGTGATAAACAGTTTTGCTGCACCCCTATTTTGAATCAAAATCTACCTTCCTGTAACTTATGCCAATTTGTCCACTCTCTGTCCCCAGGGTGGACAGGTGTCACCTGTATCCCAACCATCTGTCCCATCCACCCACTTGGTTTTGAAGGACAGCCAACAAGAGGCCGAGGAACTGGAGGAGATGGGAGTTACAGGAAAGAGGCAGTGACCACACCTGCTCAGAATAGGGGTAACAGGATTCAAGTTTCCAAATTAAGAATCCAAACACTGCTTCCCTTTCATCATCTCCCCCTTGCCCACCCCTTACTGGACAGGAAAGGGATGGAACAGCGGGCTGCTCTTCAGACCATCACTGCCATTAAAGAGCTCCTCTGCATGTTGTTCCAACCACGTGCCTCCACAATGGGTCACCAATAGCCCCCATATTTATAAACAGATAATGATACAAGCCAGGGGTTCTTCCCCAAGACTAGGCATCAGAACTGCATAAGTAGTTATTGAAAAGGGCAGATGCCTGGACTCCAGCCCAATCCTACTAAACCAGAACATCAGAGATAACCAAGGCGATTGTTGTTTGGAAAACACCTACATAAGGATGCTACTAGATCAACTCTTACTCATATTTATATTCCCAGGGCCCAGGACATAACAGGTGCTCCATTAATGTTTGCGGTTGAAAACACCAATTTGGACCAACTCTACAGAGCTGGAGGGATGAGCGATAAGTCCAGAGGCAGGGCTTGAGGAGTGGGCAAGATGTATTTCAGAAGCACTTACACCCATGATATTTCCTGGTTCTCGGCCCTCCCCTCTTCTCTTGGCTTATTTAAAAGTTGTCCTGACTTTATGGACCACCTATTCAGTGAAGCCCCCCTCAACCATCCCAGGCCTCAGTACCTTTTCTTTTCCCTGAAAGCCTGAAGTCCTGGGCACTAGGCACCACACCCCAGACCTCAGCACAGCTCTCTATCTGGCTCACCAACCATCCCCTCCAACCACCCTTCCCACTCTTCTCCATAAGCTAGCTTCCCTCTCTAACATTCAATTCTAATGTCCCATGTACCAAGACGATCCTGGTAAGGTAGGCCTCAAATCCAGTATGCTTCCTGCCCCTTCTGGCCCAGAGCTTCCCAAGCCCCTCACTGGTCCCACCATGCTCAAAAACTGACACAGTAACAATAGCTAACATTTACTGAGCTCTTACTCTGTCCTAGGCTAGTACCTCACACTCACTGTTATCTCACCACGACAACAACACTATGAGATATTTAAAGGACAAGGACAGTGAGACTAACAATGATTAAGTAACTGGCACAGGGTCATACAACTCAAAGGGTAATCTAGTCCATAGCCCACACTCAAAACCACTCCACTAACCTAACTCCCCACCAAGCCATCCCATTACTGGTCCACACACAGCATGCTTGAACCCCTGAGTCCTTCCCTTGGGAAAGCAGCTCCTTACACCAAAACTATCAGGAAAATATCCCCCAGCCCTCCCACCCACCCCCATCAAGCCATTTCTTGTGGAATTTATTTTTCCTTTCCTTCCACATCACCAACTAAAATTGCTCATGGAGAAAAGCATCCTGATAATATAAAAGCATTGTTGAGAGGCACATAAAATGTGTGGGGAATCAGAAAAATAACCACTACATACCTTCTAAATTCATCAGATAAAGAAATTTTAAGAATAATAGCATTATAATGTGAGGAGGGAGCTTAAACATTATTGGGTCTGACTCTTACATGATACAAGAATCACCTCTCCAACATCCCTGACAAGAGCCTCCACCCTGGCCTTCATTTCAATAATTCTAGTCCTCACCCTTTCATGGGGCAGTCTACTGTGCTACTGAAATACTGTGTTAGAAATATGCGTACCAATCTGATCCACCACTGGTAAGAATGCAAAGTGGCAAAACCCTATGAAGGGAAATTTAGCATATCTAGCAAAACTGCACATGTATTTGCCCTTTGACCCTGCATTTCCACTTCCAGGAATCTATATCACAGATTCATATGCAAAAATACAAAAATATGTATTCATTGTATGATTTTTAATTCTAGAAAAAGACTGAAAATAATCCAATGTCCATCTATAGGGAACTGGCTGAATAAACAATAGGATACATACACAATGGACTACTATGAAGCTATTGAGACACAGAGGGAGGGAACCATACCCTGCAATGGAGTGAAAAAAGGAAGGTGGAGAATAGCGTGTATAACATACTATCATTTATCTAACAAATGGGGATACACACACATATATACGTCTATAAATACGTATGTCATATGTTCACATAGTTTTTTTAAAACCAAAAGTTTAGGAAAAAATTTACTTAGAGAAAGAACAAAAACAAAATCATAGTAACAAGAAGAGAAAGTTGCCTATAGAAACAGGAAAGGGACAGAGTAAAACGACAGAGACAGAACAAGACTTTCTCTGACTCCACCATGCTTTATTGATATGACTTTAGACCCATGTGAATATTTTATACAGTTAAATTAAAAAGGCAAACATCTGCTTCTGGCTAGATGGGAGTATCAAGGATATTTACTCTCCTACATGAAACCAAAAGAGAGAGAAAATACGAAACGAAAGTTCTCAAGACCCTGGACATCAGGAAATGAAGGACAGTGATGCCTGAAACACTGAAAATGAACAAGATAAGCCCTATGATTGCCCTAGTTTACTACCTCAAGAGAGCTTCCAGACTGCAGCACAGGGAAGAGGAACACAGGTGGAAACCAACAGACTCTCTGAGTCTGAGTGAAAAGAAAGAGCTGAGAGTCTGGGGAGACCAAGGTGACTAGAATTCAAGAAACAGAATAGGAAACAGAAGAGAGCTGAACAGAGATAGAACTTTGGAAGGGAAGCATGCAGATCCAAGAAGCTCAATAAAACTAAGCACAAGAAACATGAAGAAAACACTAACAAGGCACATCATAATCAAAATTGCTCAAAAATAGTGATAGTCTATATATCTATTTAATGTACACATGTGAATACTTAAATGCCAACATTTTAAATAATTTGATAAAGTCTTTGCAGCCACTCAGCCAAAAAAAAAACAACAAACAACAAACAACCCAAAAAAGTGATAAGGCTAAAATATTAAAAGCAGCCAGAGAAAGGAGCCATATTATACAGAGAGGCTCAAAGATAAGGGTGATTTCTCATTAGAAGTGATGCAAGCAAGAAAACAGCGGTTCAACATCATCACAGTATTGAAAGGGGGAAAAAAAAACTTGTCAATCTAAATTCTATACTCCATAAAAATATCTCTCAAAAAACTAAAGCAAACTAAAGATATTTCAAGACATACAGAAGTTGAAAAAATTAATCATCAGCAGACCCACACTACAAGAAATATTAAAGGAAGTCATTTAAGCAAAAGGACGGTGATACCAGATCTAAATATGGATGTACACAATGAAATGAAAAGCATCAGGAATGGTTTAGTACATGAATAATTATGTAAGGTGTTTTCTTCCTATTTTTAAAAAAATTCTTTTAAAGATGATTAAACAAAGATAATGACAGTGTAGTAAATAGGTTTATACCATATGTGAAACTAAAATATATGGCAATAATTGCACAAAGGTCACTAGGGAAAAGATAAAAGTACACTTGTATTAGTTTCCTGCTACCACCATAATGAAGTGCCACAGACTCAGAGGCTTAACACATGAATTTGTTGTCTCACAATTCTGGCAGTCAGAAGTCTAAAATCAGTCTCAATGAGCTAAAACCAAGGTTTCAGCAGGGTTTCATTCTTTTTGGAAATTGTGGATCAGAATCTACTTCCTTGCTTTCTCTGGCTTCTAGAGGCCACCCACATCCTTTGGCTTATGGCCTCTTCCTCAATGGCCTCACTTCAGCCTCTGCATCTGTTGTCACATCTCCTGCTCTGACTCTGACCCGCTGCCTCCCCCTTATAAAGACCCTTATGATTACATTGAGGCCATCTGGGTAATAATAACAATCTCCCCATCTAAGGTCCTTAACTTAATCACAAGAGCAAAGTTTCTTTTGCCATGTCAGGCAGCATTTCCATGAGTTCCAGATGTGGACGTCTCTGTGGATAGTATTATTCTGTTTACTGGAATACTATTGTAGAGTTTTTATACTATTCATGAAGTAGCAAAGTATCACCTGAAGTCAAACTGTAATTAAAGATCGAGACTACAAACATTAAGTAATCATTAAAATAACAAAAAAAGTTATCAAGCCAACAAAGGAAATAAAATGGAATCATAAAAAACAATTAATCCCCAAAAAGGAAGAAAGTGAGGGAAAAGGGAACAAACAGATGGATAAATAGGAAACAAATAGCAAACTGATGGCTTTAAACCAAACTATAGCAATAATCACATTAGATGTAAATAGTCTAAATATCCCAATTTTAAAAACACAGATTGTCAGCTTGCATTTATTTATTTTTTTCCGAGAGAGAGAGAGAGTGCATGCGTGTGCATACATGAGTGAGGGATGAGGGCGAGAGGGAGAGGGAGAGAGAGAATCTTCTGCAGGCTCCATGTGTGCGTACATGAGTGAGGGATGAGGGCGAGAGGGAGAGGGAGAGAGAGAATCTTCAGCAGGCTCCATGCCCAGCATGGGGCCCAAAGAGGGGCTCAACCCCACAACCCTGAGATCATGACCTGAGCCAAAATCAAGAGTCAGACATTTAAGGTGCCCCCTGTCAGATTGCATTTAAAAAGCAAGACGTAGGGGCGCCTGGGTGGCTCAGTCATTAAGCGTCTGCCTTCAGCTCGGGTCATGATCCCAAGGTCCTGGGATCGAGCCCCACATCAGGCTCCCTGCTCGGCGGGAAGCCTGCTTCTCCCTCTCCTACTCCCCCTGCTTGTGTTCCCTCTCTCACTGTGTCTCTCTCTGTCAAATAAATAAATAAAATCTTTAAAAATAATAATAAATAAATAAATAAATAAATAAATAAAAAGCAAGACATAGGGGCGCCTGGGTGGCTCAGTCGTTAAGCGTCTGCCTCCGGCTCAGGTCATGATCCCAGGGTCCTGGGATTGAGCCCCGCATCGGGCTCCCTGCTCAGCGGGAAGCCTGCTTCTCCCTCTCCCACTCCCCCTGCTTGTGTTCCCTCTCTCACTGTGTCTCTCTCTGTCAAATAAATAAATCAAATCTTAAAAAAAAAAGTAAAAAGCAAGATATATAAAATGGAATATTATGCAGCCATCAAAAAATGAAATCTTGCCATTTGCAACAACATGGATCGAACTAGAAGGTGTTATGTTAAGCGAAATAAGTGAATCAGAGAAAGACAACTGTCATATGATCTCACTGATATGTGGAATTTGAGAAACAAGGCAGAGGATCATAGGGGAAGAGAGGAAAAAATGAAACAAGACAAAACCAGAGAGGGAGATAAACCATAAGAGACTCTTAATCTCAGGAAACAAACTGAAGGTTGCTGGAGTGGAGGGGGGTGGGAGGGATGGGGTGGCTGGGTGATGGACACTGGGGAGGGCATGTGCTATGGTGAATGCTGTGAATTATGTAAGACTGATGAATCACAGACCTGTACCCCTGAAACAAATAATACATTATATGTTAATAATAAAAAAAAGCAAGATACAACTATATGTGCCTACAAAAAAAAAATCTATGTTTAATATAAAGATCTAAATATATTAAAAGTACAGGAATGAAAAAATATACACCATGGTAACATTAACCAAAAGAAAGCTGGAGTGGCTATATTACTAGCACAGGAAGCAGATTTCACAGTAAAGAATATTAGTAGACATAAAGAAGGTCCTTACATAATGATAATGGACCAATTTATCAAGAGGAAATAATAACCCTAAATGTGTATTCCTTTAATAACAGAGCTTCAAAACACATGAAGCAAAAACTGACAAAATTGTAAGGATAAATAGACAAACTCACAACTATAGTCAGAAATTTCAGTACTCTCTCTTGATAATTCATAGAACAAATCAACAGAAAAATCAGTAAGGATGTAGAGCAGAACAATAATATCAACCAACTTGATTTAATTGATATTTATAGAACATTCCAACCACCAACAAGAAAATACACATTCTTTTTCCAGACCAAAGAGAAAATTTATCCAAGATAGGCCATATTCTGAACCATAAAAGAAGTCTCAGTAAATTTTAAAGGAGTCAAGTCATACAAAGTATTCTCTGACCATATGGAATTAAATTAGGAATAAGTAACAGGCATATAGTTGGAAAATCCCCCAAATGTTTAGAAACTAAATAACACACTTCTAAATAATCCATAGGTAAAATAAGAACTCGAAAGACAAATTAGAAAACATTTTTAATTGAATGACAATGAAAATACAGTATCGACATTTGTAAAATGAGGCTAACGTGGTATTTATATTTGGGGTAAACTTATGTTAGAAACCACCTATAGTAGAAAAGAAGAACAGTCTCAAACCAATGACCTCAGTTTCTACCTGAAGAAATAATAGAAGAAATAGAAGAGTAAATTAAATCCAAAGTAAGTAAAAGAAAGAAAAAAAAACAAATATCAGAACAGAAAACATAAAATAGAAAACAGAAAAAAATGGAAAAAATCTATTACATCAAAAGCTATTTCTTTGAGAAGATTAATAAAATTGATAAACCTCCAGCTAGACTGATTAGATGAAAAAGAAAATTCAAATTACCAACATAAGGAATAAGAGAGAATATATCACAAGGTTTTACAGTTATTAAAAGAATAATATACTAATGGTATGAACAGCGTTGTACAACTAATTTTGACAACTTAGATGAAATGGACAAATTCCATGAAGTCACAAACTGCCAAAACTCACTCAATATAAAACGAATAACCTAAATATCTATTAAAGACATTAAATTTGTAGTTTTAAAAATATTCCTACAAAGAAATTGCCAGGCCCAGATGAATTCACTGGTAAATGCTGTAAAACATTTTAAGGAAAAAAATACAAATTCTACATAAACTCTTCCAGAAACCTGAAAAGGAAGAAATATTTCCCAACTCATTAAATGAGGCTAACATCATCCCGATACCCAAACCAGATACAGACACAACAAGTAAAGAAAACTATAGATAAATGCCTCTCATAAACATAGATGCAAAACCTCTAATAAAACTTTAGCAAAGTGAATCTGATGATATATAAAACAGATAATACATCATGACAAAGTGGGGTTTATCTAGGAAGGCGATGTTAGTTTAAAATTCAAATATCAATCAATGTCACTCAACATGTTAACAAACTACAAAAGAAAAATCACATGATCATCTCAACAGACTCAGAAAAATCAGTTAATAAAATCCAACATCAATTCCTGATTTAAAACTCTCAAACTAGCAATAAGCACATCCTCAGTCTAATAAAAAGCAACTACAAAATGCCCACAGCTAGCATCATATTTAATAATGAAAAAAAAATGAATGTTTTTCCCTTAAGATCAGGAACAACATAAGGATGTCCACTCTAAACACTTTTTCTTAATATTATACTAGACATTCTAGCCAGTGCAACTGACAGGTAAGATAAATAAAAGTCATCCATATCGAAAAGAAAAGTTTTCTCTTTCACTAACAACAATCAACTATGTAGAAAATGCTGTGGAATCTACAGAAAGATGTTAGAATAAATTAACATAGCAAGGTTGCAGGATACACAATGAATATACAAAATCCACTGTATTTCTGTAAAATAACAAAGAATAATCAGAAATTGAAATTTTTTAAAACCAATTACAATAGTATCAAAAATATTAAATACTTAGAGATAAAGCTGACAAAAATGGGAAATATCTATAGACGAAAAACTAAAAATCATCAATGGGAAAAATTAAATTAAAGAAGACAACAAATGGAGAGAGATGTTATATTCAGGGACTGTAAGACTCAGCACTGAGAATTGTTCATTTTACCCAAAACTGATCTACAGATTCCACATAATCCCAATCAAAATCCCAGCAGAGTTTTTGTAAAAATGGACAAACTGACTGTAAAATTCATGTAGCAATGCAAAGGACATTAGAATAGCCAAAATAACTTAGAAAAAGAAAAACAAATTTAGAGGGCTAACACTACCTGATTTCAAAAAGCATTACAAAAATACAGTAATCAAGACAGTATGATATTAGTGTGAGGAAAGACAAACAGACCAATGAAACAAAACTGAATGTCCAGAAATAGACCCACATACATATGAACATTTAATTTTTGACAAAGGTACAAAGGCAATTCAGTTGAGAAAGTCTAGTCTTTTCAACAAATTATGATGGAACAATTAGATATCTATCTGAAAAAAGACAAACTTGAATCTGTATCTCAAATTATATTTTAAAATTAATTCAAAATGGACCATAGACCTAAGTATAAAACCCACAATCATAAAACTTCTAGGAAAAAAAAAAACAAATATTGCTTGACCTTGGATTGAGCAATAATTTCTTACATACAACAACAAAATCTCAATTCATAAAATAACAAATTGATAAATTTGTACTTAATCAAAATTTAAAATATCTGCTCTTTGAAAGATACTGTTAAGATAATGAAAATATAAGCCATAGACTGGGAAAAAATATTTGCAAAGCATATATCAGATAAAGGTCTTGAATCTATGAAAATTTAATAATAAGAAAACAAACAAATCCCCCTAGAGATCTAATACAGAGTATAGAGAATATAGATAACAATATTATATTATAATCACCAAACTTGCTAAGATATTAGAACTCAATTATTCCAACCACTAAAAAAAGGATTATTATGTAATGTGATAGAGCTGATAATTATCATTACAATGGTGATCATATTATAATTTATAAGTGTATAAATTTAACATGTTGTACACCTTAAATAGACACAACGTTGTATGTCAAATAAATTTCAATTTTTTTTAAACTGCAATTTTTAAATGGCTAAAAGATGTGCACACTTTACCAAATAACATATAGAGTCTTATAACATCATGGCCAAAATGTCCAAGATTCAATCAAAATCACTCATGTGAAGAACCAGGAAACTCTCAACTTGAATGAGATAAAAGATAACATATCAACACCAATATTAGAATTGCCAGATAATTCTAACCTGACAATATTCTGATAGAATTATTAGAAATATCAATCCTGAATCCTAATTATCTGAATTAAGATTTCAAAGGAGGCATCATAAACACGTTTCAACAAATAATCGTGAACACTTGAAACAAATGAAAACATTTAAAGTCTCCACAAAGAAATGGAAGATATAAAGAAGAACCAAGTGGAAATTATAAAACTGAAAAACAAAATAAAACAACAATAACAAATGTAGAGAATAGAAGAAGCAGTGAAATTGAAGAGAGAAAAATAAAAATAACCCTGAGCAACAGAGAGAAAACAGACTAAAAACAAAACAAACAACAAAAACAGCAACAACAACAACAAAAACAAAAAACAGAGCCTGGGGGGTTTGTGGGGTATAACAAAAAATCTAAAAACTGTGTTAGTAGAGTTCCAGAAGGATAAGGGAAAGAGAGTGGGGCTAAACATATATTCAAAAAAATAATAGCTGAAATTTTCCTAAATTTTTTTTAAGATTTTATTTATTTATTTGACAGAAAGATAGCAAGAGCAGGAACCAAGCAGGGGGAGTGGGAGAGGGAGAAGCAGGCTTCCCGCCAAGCAGGGAGCCCGATGTGGGGCTTGATCCCAGGACCCTGGGATCATGACCTGAGCCAAAGGCAGACACTTAACAACTGAGCCACCCAGGCACCCTGAAATTTTCCTAAATTTGGCAAAAGATACAAATCTACAGATTCCAGAGGCTGAGTGAATTCCAAAAAGGGTAAACTCAAACAAATCCACACCAAAACATATCAAAATCAAATTTTTGAGAACTAAAGACAAAGTCTTGAAAGCGTGACAGAGAAATGACACCTCACTTATTTTTTTTTAAAGATTTCATTTATTTATTGGACAGAGAGAGACACAGCGAGAGAGGGAACACAAGCAGGGGGAGTGGGAGAGGGAGAAGCAGGCCTCCCACTGATCAGGGAGCCCGATGTGGGGCTCAATCCCAGGACTCAGGACCTGAGCCGAAAGCAGATGCTTAACGACTCAGACACCCAGGCGCCCCAACACCTCACTTATAAAGGACAAGAATTTGAATAACAGCAAATGTCTCATCACAAACCTCATCACATCCCAAAGGAAATGCAAAACATTTTTCAAATGCTAAAATAAAAGGACTAGCAACCCAGAATTTTATATCCAACAAAAATATCCTTCAGGAATGAAGGGAAAAAAAATCAGGACATTCTCAGAAGAAAGAAAACTTAAGATAAGTTGTTACCAGTAGATCGACTTTAAAAGAATGGCTAAAGAAAGTACTTAATTAGAAAGGAATTATGAAAGAAGGTCTCTTGGAACATCAGGAAGGAAGAAAGAACAATGAAAGAATAAAAATATGAGTAAATACAATAGACACTTTCTTAAGTTTTCTAAGTTAACAGTTCTGCTGTGGTTTTCAGTGTGTGTAGAGGAAATGTTTAAGACACTGTAAACGTATTAAAATGATGAGGGGGCAGGTGAGTATGATTATAAAGGGGTAGAGATGAGGGAGATCTTTGTGGTGATGGAACAGTTTTATATCTTGATTATAGAGTGGTTCCACAAATCTATATGTGTGATAAAATGGCATTGAACTCTGCACACACATTTTGCCAATATCAAATTTTCTGGTTTCCAGATTGTGCTATGACTATATAAGAAGTACCCATTGGGGGAAATTGGGTGGGGGATATGGGGGATCTCTCTGTACTATGTTTTCAGCTTCCTGTGTATCTACAATTATTTCAAAATAAAAACCAATTTTAAAAAGACAAAGAAATTGTACGAAATTCAAAAAAAATAAAGGAATACCTAATAAGTGAAAGCAAAATGAAACAAATCCAACTGTGTATTCAGTTCGTGGCACAACCACTCAGAGGAACTCTTTCAAGTGACCTTAAAACACAGTCATTGGACTCTACGTCCTTAGTGGGCAATACCTTAAGGACAAAAAGAATTACAAAAAGAAGGAGGAGGAGTAGAAGAAGAAACCATTTTCAGTAATTTCATTGTTGGAAGTCTCATTTTATTCTGATACTCTGGTTGTGTATGTTTTGGGATAAAGCAAATAAGTCATTATGTCAGCATCATTAAGAGCCAGGATTTTTTTTGGTGTGGGAGAAAGGAGACACACAGTTAGGATAGTTAAGTAAAAACTGTATAAAACTGAATTGAATAGGAAATACAGGTGTATTTTCTCCTTTCAGAGAAGAAATCATATTTCTTAGATCCACTCACTAAAAAGTCCTAGAAACAGCAACCGACCCAGGAACAATGAGCACCACCAGATTATGGTCTTTAAATAACATTTCCTACAAAAAGGCAACAGGATTTCTTAGAGAAATATCTGATCCCAGGTCTGGGCAGGAAGATGAGCCTAAAACATCTGTCTTAATACCAGGATAGCAAGGTAGTTATCTGAAACTACTGGGATTCTTTCAAAACACCAACATTGGCCCAAACCCCTACTGGCCAAAGATGGGACAATAGAAGCAACAAAAAAGAATAATAGCTACAACGGATTAAAATGTACCCAGTGCATTTAAATCTGTGAATCCATGATGGTACTCAACAAAATAATAACTTTATTGATCACCTTTGGTAAATACTAGGGAACCAACTCATTATTTTGAAAACTGGTAAATACATTATTTACAATAGCCAAATTATAGAAGCAGCCCAAATGTCCATCGACAGATGAATGGGTACAGAAGAAGTGGTATATATACACAACGGAATATTATTCACTTATAAAAAGAATGAAATCTTGCCATTTGTAACAACATGGATGGAGCTAGAGAGTACAATGCTAAATTAAAATAAGTCCGTCAGAGAAAGACAAATGATGATCTTACTCATATGTGCAATTTAAGAAACAAAACACACAAGCAAAGAAAAAAAAGAGAAAGAAAGAGAGACAAACCAAGAAACAGACTCTTAACCTCAGAGAACAAACTGTTGGTTAGCAGAAAGGAGGTGAGGGGGGTGAAATAGGGGATGGGGATTAAAGAGTACACTTACGATGAAAAATAAAATAAAATAAACTGGTAAATAAAGGCAAAATTATTTATCCCACCTTTCATAGGTGAACTATACCTCACAACAACCAAAATTTTAATGAGGAGATGTTTCTCTTTATAGAAGTTATAGAGCTCATAAATGAAAAAATAGTGACAGCCCTCGAATTGAATGTTACCTTTTTGCAGCCCTTAACTGAATAAAGAATCTAGTCAACTATCATGGAAGGCTGCTAACATCAGTAAAAGAGAGATAACCAGGCAACATGAGCCTCGTGATGGAAGTACACACCACCACTTCGGAGTTGTTCTTGCCCAAAAAAGCTGAACTTGAATCTGCTCAAGTCTCTAGTCCTAACTACCAATTCACAGGAATAACACCATGGGGATGCAATCAGAAAATCCAGACTCTGGGAAACCCTACAGCGCAAACAACCCAGTTTCTTCCACAAATAACATGCAAGGGGGAGAGAGACAGATACACACACACACACACACACACACACACACACACACACACACCCCAAGACCTACAGATTTAAATGATTGAAGAAACACATCAGCCAATTACAATGTAGGGATCCTCTTTGGGTTCTGATTTCAACTACAGGGGGAAATAAATGTTGAACAAATATTTTATTCTATTAATGTCTTATTGTTAAGTTGGAGCTTTGATAGCTATTGTGGATTTGTTTATGTCATTGCCATTTACAGATACATCCTGAAAAATTTACAGACAAAATAATATGTTGCCTTGGATTTACCTCAAAATAACCAAGGGTCAAGGAGGGAAGTGGGCGATGAGTATAAATGAAACAAGATTGGCCATGAGTTGATCATTGTTGACACTGGGTAATTAATACATGCACACTCATTTTACTATTCTCTCCACTTTTGTATGGGTTTGAAATTTTTCATAATAAAAAGTTTTTAAATATACCCATATAGAGCCAGAAAACTGGCATTACTTTGGTTGCCTCTCTAATCTCTGCCCATTGGTTTTTATTCTGTTCTCTGGTGTCTAGAAGATTAGTGTCATAGTAATAATAATAGTAATATCAACATTAATAGCCAGCATCTTTGGAGCACATACTTACTATGTGCTAACTCATTATGAATTCAAACCTTTTATGAATATTTCCATTTAATCCTGACAAAATCCTAAAGTAAATACTATTATTATTCCCATTTTACAGGTGAGGAACCCGAGGGAGAGAGGTGTGATGATGGAGCCAAGCCTCAAACCCAGATCTGACTGCGGATTGCCAGCTTATAACCACTAAGCTACAAAAGGGCAAAAGATGAAGATGGCTGTCACGTCCTCAGTCTTCCCTTTTTGGGGGCTAAAGCCTGAGTTCTTCCACTCGGCCGCTGCCTTCCCCCCAATGTGGCTTCTCTGCCCCACACCACCCTTGGAACATGCGCCAAGAGCTAGGAAAATGGTTGGTTGAGGTTCTTGAGAGTCTCCCAGGCCTGCGGAACAGCCTGCCCTTCCCCGGCCACCCTGCAGAGATTCCCGAGGGCTGTCTGGTCCTCCTGCATCCAGACTAACAGCCAGAACGTGCGCAACGTGCGCACGTGCCGGGGGGCGTGGCTCACCTGGGCCGCGGTGCCTCTTCTCCATCCAGATGTAGCAGTTGTTCTGGGCCACCCCGGTCTGCGAGTCCAGAAAGGGGAGGCGCACACTGCGCTCTGCGCAGAGCCGCGAATTATAGCTGCGGCAGTGCTCAATGGCTTCCTTGTAGAACTGGTCCCCAAGCCTGCCCGGGAGAGGAAGAGAAGAGGAGTGAGGCCAGGGAAAAATGGAAGTGCGCACAGAGGGAAACTCATGTTACCCACCTCCCTCCCTGGGGAAATGATGGAGTTATGAAGACCCAGGCGATGAGGTCCAAGAGCCTTGCCAAGGGGCAAAATCCAACTTGGAGTCAGGTCTCAATCAGGTTCTATTTCCCATACCAAATCCACCAGGGAATTTAGAATCCCCTTTAACAAAGAGCCTAGGGCCCCTAGATAAACCACCAGTAAAAGTGACAAGTCCCTGTTCCAGGAAGCATGAGGTCCTGTTCCAGGATAGAGGTGGCTCTGGAACAGTCTTCTACCTGGGTTCTACCAGGAGCTCAGGCTTCTAGAGTCCCTTCATTAACATCCTCCATTAGCCACACTTTGTTCTCAATAATTGCCAGCAAAAGCACTCTAGAATGAACCCAAAACACCAGCATGGAAAGCATGGCTTTCCAGTACAACAGAAGAGAAACACCAATATAAACACAGACTAGAAGGACAGAGGAAATATCCCCTAAAAATAGAGCTATTGTGGTGAAAGGAGGTGAAGAGAGGCATGCACCAATCTTTTATTTCTTTTTATTTTATTATGTTATGTTAATCACCATATAGTACATATTTAGTTTTTGATGTAGTGTTCCATGATTCATTGTTTGCGTATAACACCCAGTGCTCCATTCAATACAATGCACCAATCTTTTAAAACCACACACTTAAAGAAAAATAACGTTCTAACCGAAAACAAAGGAAGCATTTGTAATAAGAGCTGAATTTTGAATTCAAGATAATTTAATCCCTGGGATCTAAAACACAAATAGAAAGACCTTTCTGATTTGTTGGAGGGGTGATCTGATTAAGCACAGTAAATTTTATGTTCCTGAATCTTTGGTATCCTTGGACATGTGGTCATGCTACTAATTTTAAGATAGTGTCCTTTTCAAAGACCAAAAATATAACATTGGTAAAACTGATCAAATGTAAAGAAAAAAAAATCAGTGAGATCAAATACCTAACAAATAAAAGACAGGCACATGTTGGAGGTTAATAATTGTCTCAAGGAAATACAAATGTCATAACCTAACCTCTGCCAGGTAGACTTGCACTTCTTTGTGGGGAGCCGTGGGGAAAGGCAGAAATGGGAGGAGCCACAGGGATTGTTGGGCCAGAAGGGAGAATCAAGTAGCTCATTCTGAAGCGACATTATGAATGTCCCTTTGTTTTGGTTCTATGTAGATTAGAAGAAGCCAAAATCAGAGTGACAAAGTCCCAAAGTTAAAAATAATATATTCCTTAACCAAAATATTTAGAGAACTAAAGAAAGCAAAATTTTAGAGGGATTTTTCTATACTCTTAAAAAAAAAATCAGCAGGTTAGAGTCTACCAAAGAATTTAAAGCAAATTTCTTATTCTGGGAGGATACAACCATTGAAGCTTCTGAGGCATCTTTTGGAAATTACTTATTGACATACCTCTTAAAAAAAACAAAACAAAAAAAAAGCCCCTTTGCTCCTTTTCCCGCTCTAAACGTCTTCAGCCTCACAAGGAAGGCATAACGTGCTCAGAAAGTGTCCTAGCAGGTGCAAAACCAAACTGTAATCAAATTATAATAGCCACACAGCTGGAAATGAATTGGGGGGATGGAAGCCTATTAAAATGCTATAAAACGGAACATGAGCTGATGTAATCAAAGATGGTAACAAGGATCATGAGATTGACCAAAAATAAAGAACCATTTCCTACAAAGCGTTCACATTTGTGTCCCACCGGCTTCAATGCCTCCACTGCTAAAGCCCAGGGCGACAGAACTTTCCCAGACAGCTCAGCGCAGCCAAGATGACACACAGCCCCATCCGGGGCATCCTGGATGCTCCAGCTCCTTCATGAAACAGCGACCAGCTGCACCACATTGATGAGAAGTGACAAGAACACGCAACAGAGAGGTGTCCGATGTGAAAAACAGTCATCTGGTTTCCCAGGATCTTTTGGCAGATGGCCAAAATATATGTTAACTCTTCCAACCCCAGAAATTCTGCTGAAAGAGAATCCATAAGCCAAGCAAATGGCACACTAGAACTCTAGACTGGAGAGAAGGTCTCCATCTTCAAAACAAATTCTGGAAGCCGGGATAAAAGAAAACGACAGCAGGATCTCAAATTAGACTTTACCTGATACGCTCCTAACTTGCTTCCAACATCCCAAAGAGAAGGACAAGAAAGGGAAGTTGCTGAAAATGAAAAGTGAGTTTGGCCAAGTCCATGCCCCACATCGAATGGAACGAGAAAGTCAAACAAAGTGGTGTGCTGGGTGAAAATTAATTTCATCTTAAAAACTTTCCACTTTCCGTAACATGCGATGTTATTAGTAACAGGCATGCTAGGGGGGGTGGGGCAGGGGGACGTGTATTTTTAAATGTAATCTTTGTGTGAACAATACCTCTCTTACGTAAACAGAGAAACCCTTCTCCAGACTGGAACAACTGTATTAAAGATTGAACCTGCAAAAATGTGACATCCAACACCCTCCCTGCCCCTGTCTCCAGGGAAGTCACTTTTAAACAGACCAGGCGTTGGCAGCGACTTGGAAACAAAAGTTTAAAGCCTTTTTCAAGATACGGGAGGAGAAAAGAGACTTCAGCCTTTTTGATAAATTCAAGCAGAACGTCTCTGAAAGTTAATTAGCCAAAATCTTCACGGGGCTTGTACTGCTCTCGAGAAGAAAATCGATGGCCAGTTCTCCCTAACCCGTGGAAAGCAATTTAAACAGGAGAGAGGACAAATGTCCTTTTCAATATGGGATTTCTTAAAAAAAAAAAAAAAAAAAAAACTCCCACAATGATAGGATCCCGGGGGGGTGACATTTGCATTCAAGTTGTTGGGGGGGTGGGCAAGGCTGGCAGTGGGCGGTGACCAGCATGTCCCAGGCTGGGTCACCCAGCCTGGGCCGTCACCTGTCTGCATCAAACCAAGGGGGCTGGGTTACCGCGGGCTGATAGATGTCTTGGGCTGGAAGAAGCTCACACGAGGCAGAGTAGAATGATGTTCTCATCAACATCCTCATTCAGGCTACCTGAGGCTGCAATCAAAAGCAGGAGCAGCACAGCGGGACACATTGCTGGGCTCTGTCCCCCACGGCCTGCAGCTTGGAGCAGCGTTGGCTGCCCCGTTCTGGGGGTGCCATGAGGGGTGAGATCCCTCAGCGAGCAAATCTGGAGTAAGGGAGCCATAGTTCTCAGAGCTTTCCAGTGACCCTCCTTGAGCATATCTGTGGAAAAAATGGATTCCAGGGAACCAAAGAGGATGCGTTGGGGTACAAGTAAGACTTCTCTGAAATGATTCCAACTAGGCTCCAGATGTGCTTTTCAGAGCCCATCACAGCCCCTCCAAGACCCTCTGCCCCCTTTCTTCTTCATGCTTCCACCTCTCTCTCTCAACACCTTGCCTGTTCTCTTCGATTCCATATCCACTGGCCTGAGCTGACTCTCAGATCCAAACCCCCAACCCAGACACCTGGGGCCCCTCCCTCTTCACTGTCCCTCTGGTCCTGTGTTCTGACCCAAGAACAGGTGTCCTGCCATACCCCAAACACGTGTCCAAAAGCAAATTCCTCATCTCCTGCCAGAAGCCTGCTCCCTCCCCAGAGTCTCCATTCTCCTGAAGTTGGGGAGGGGGGGCGCCTAAGAGAACCCCATATTTCCCCAGCAAGATGTCCTTGACCCTTCCCTTTCCTTCATCCCTTCTGGCATTGGATTCTTTCATTTCTCAGGAAGTCGCCTCTTCTGTCCATTCCTGCTGCATGGCCACCAGTCCCCTTTGACTGTAAAAACAGGACCTTGGCCCATCATTGCTATTTGTGCACATAAACAGAGATAAGCAGAGATAACAAGAAGCCCTAGCCTGTGGCAGGATCTCTGGCCCCTCCTTCCCCACCATGGGCCCCTCCTCCTCTCTGTGGGCACCTGGATTTCCTGCTGTCTCACCCAACTGCCCACACTTGCACCACGGCCCACAAACACATATTAAGACTCATTGACACCAATATGCTAACTTCCTCCTGTTTGCATTTAAATGTATTTAACTCTAACTGTGCTGTGGAAAGCATTTTATAATAACTAGCAAGCAGGGGGCAATATTTGGCAAGGTGGAAGAACCTCTTCGTTTTCCTCGCGGTGACACTGTTCCTAAAGCTGCCCTTCAAAGAAAGCCAGGTTGAGTATTTGCTGTGGACTGAATTGTTTCGCCTGAAATTCATGTGCTGAAGCCCTAACACCCTAATGTTCTAGTATTTGGAGATGGGGCCTTTGGGAGGTAATTAGTTCATGAGGATGGAGCTCTGGTAATGGGATTGGTGCCCCTATAAGAAGAGATAGGAGAAGGACCGACCTCTCTCTCTCTCTCTCTCTTTCACTCTCTCTCTCCCTCTGCCAGGTGAGCACACAGCAAGAAGGCAGCCATCTACACCCAAGAAGTTTCTCACCAGAACAAGACCACGCTGACTCCCTAATCTTAGACTTCACAGCCTCCAGACATAAATATCTGGAGAAGTAAATAAATATCTGTTGTTTAAGCCACTCAATCCCTGGTATTCTGTCATAGCAGCCTGAGCTAAGGCAGTGTTTCTGATATGTAAAAGAAGAAAGGCCTGTAGAGGATGGTGGCGCAAGACTCCAGTCCCCTTCGTCCCTCACTCTGTCCTCTTCTAACAAAGATGGCAATAGTAACACTATTCATAAGGTCAATTTCAATTCCATGCCATGCTTAATGTTTATCTTCTTTACAAGACTTTAAACTCTACGAGGGTAGAGACCACATTTGCAGGGCCACTGCACACAGCCACCGGGCTTTGCGCTAAACTGCCCAGGGGTACCAGTAACCCTGTGAGCCTGGCCTTTTTCCTGACTTATCCCCAGCCTCCAGTACGGAGCCCAGCACACAGATGAATTGCGTTCAACAACAACTCATATACCTATGATAGGTGTTTCCATTTGGACAGTCTTCAATTTGTTGCACTTATAGGTTGATGATTTAGACTGCGTGGATGTCTAGTCACAATTTGCAAAAAAAAAAAAAAAAAAAAAAATCAAGAGAATGCCTGCAACCACTCCCATTCTGTTCTCAACACCCAGCTCCTGGGTTACTGCAGCAGTCCCCTGACTATAATTACTACAGCTCTTCTCCCCATCCTGACAAAAAGAAATCTCCCCGGAGCCCAGTTTTTAGTCTTTCACTCCTCAGGATGGAAGGCAAGATGACTCCCACTGGTGCCCAATTTCCTCTGGAGGCTGACGGGGCCCTTGGAGAGCTGAGGGATTGGGGTGGAACAGAAAGAACAGAGACTTGGAATCAGGCAGATCTGAGTCCAGCTCCAAGGCTGACTGGCTACACAACCCCGGGGCCGGTTACTTACCCTCCCCAAGCCTCAGCTCTACTTCCTACAACCCCTACTTCAGGTCTGTGAGAGAATTAAATGAGAAGGAACCTCTGGCACCCAGAGGAAAATGCCTTTCATCAACGGTGGTTCCTTTCTCCTTCCCCCAAAGAAGAGCATTTTCTGCCACTTTGTGGCACACCATCTGCTTCAGCTGGTCGATGGCCCCCACAAGACACACACACACACACACACACACACACACACACACACACACACCACACTCACTGGTGCAGTGTCTTTGAGGCTGGTGGACGACAACCAAACCTCTGTCCCAAAACCTTAGGCAGGAGGGTGGCTGAGGCCAAACCTCAGGCAACAAGGTAAGCTGAAGAGCTGTTGCATGATGATCCCAAAGGTCCAAAGCCTGCCCAAACACAGAAACAGCACCTGGCTTGTTTGCTGCTCTATCCCCAAGCCCAGCACAGAGCTTGCCATGTTGGGTTGAATGATGAATGAATGAATGAATGAATGAATGAATCTTCGTCTGACCTTCTTGTGTATATGAATCAGACAGACCTACCCCTGGACCCCAACAATATACTTAGTCAGGTTCTTTCTCCCACCTGAAATTCTTGCCTCTTGCCCCCGACCTGGCTAATCTTAATCTGTTCAAGGGCTGGCTGAAGGCCTGCCTCTTCCGGGACACCAGTTATCCCTGCCAATAGTGTTTGCTCTCTGCCCTCTCGGAGCTGCCTGATTGTCTCAGTTGTATTTGGCCATTCTCTACCATCTTCCTTATCTCTCCCCACCCAACTAAAATATAGGAATCTTGAAGACAGGAACTAAGAGTTCTATATTTCCACGTTACCCAACAAAGCCCAGCGCTGGGACTATAGAAGCACGTGATAAATACTGATGTCAGGCCATCCTAATGGAAGCTTCCAGCTGAGAGATGCTTGGGACACTCTCCACATGCAGATGAGGTGAGCCTGAAGTTACCTGGCTTCTCCAGAGCACAAGCTTGGCCAACTGAAAACGGATATCCTGTAAGCTCAAATCTCACTGAATTTTCCCTATCATCTTAAAAAAATCCCTTCAGCTCTCAAGATTTTCGTTTCTCCATCTACAAAATTCACGCCACTCTGCAAGACACAGAACTAATATTCCCCTTCTCTGAACTTTACAAAAAGCTCACTGAATACTGTGCTGTCATCAGACCACCTCGGGACGACTAGCTCTTCCTCTGCTGATGCAGGAAATAAGGCTTCGGTGCTTATCAAGAATCCCAACACCCGACTCTCCAGGAGAATGGTCTAGGGAGTGGCTCTCCAACTTTGGTTTGCGTCAGAATCGGTGGGGGCCAGGGAGGCTGTGACATTCTGATTCCGGTGGTCTGGCATGTAATCCAGACATCTGTATTTTTGATAGATCCCCCAGTGATTCTGAGACATACGAGACTCATTGACCTAGGGATGGCTCCCCAGCCTCCAAAGCAAGGGGAAGAACAAGAGGGCCTTGTGATGCTCCTTTCGGCCACATTCTAATGGCAGAGCAGGAAAGCCCAGTTAACTGACTTTAACTCGGCTGGGTTTGTTCCTGAATTTTTTCTTTTTTTTTCTGGCAGCAGGCATGGACTAAGCAACACTAATCTATAGTAGACTAGTCCCACCCACAGAAAGCCTCATCCCTCACAAAACATCCAAGAGACCTGGTGAAGGCAAATTTATGGAGAAGATCGTGACATTCTTTGAGTCACTCTGGCAGTAACTCTGACCTTCATAACATCTCAGGAAAGGCACCTTGGGGACGAGGGTATTGCCTCGCAAAAGCCAAGTCCGATGAAGAATTTGAACCCTAAAACTCCTATGATGACTTAAATGCCACGCAGTCTGATGTTCAGGCCTGCTAGACCCGATAAATCCTTTTTCCAGCATCTACTCTGGTGAAGACTTTTCAGGGACTTATTATGCAAAGCTGCCTAAGCAAGACGGAATTTATGTTGAACCTGGCCATGATTTCTGAGCTGCCACTGGGTGTTCTGATGACATACGCAACTCAGGGTTGAAGTCAAGGGGCTGCCAAGGACAAGAGACTGGAGGCAGGAGGGAAAAAGGATGATTCCTTCCAGTAAATAATGGGGGGGGGGCAGGAAAGGGGGATGCTCCGGGGAGGAAGAAGACTGTAGTTTTTCTGGTATCCAAGGTTTGCCTTTCAAATGGCATCCAGACATGACAAAATAAATCTCTCCTCTGGAGGCTGAAGAATGTGTAGAATGCAACCAACTTTCAAAAGTGGAAAAAAAAAAAAAAAAGGCTGCTTTATCTTAGGGTGAAGCATACCTAGAAAGAAAATACACACCCATCACAGAAACTTCATTGACTGAGGATGTATTTTTACTTTCCCTGGTTCATAGACTGAGTCCTCTCTGAAACCCCAGCGATGAGCTAGGCACCAGTATGCTGTCCCCTGGATGTGCTTTGCCAGGAGAAGTGGACCACTGATTAGAGACAATTCTTGGACAAACATATCCTCAGACCCCGTCTTCGCTGCTGGAATACAAGAGCCTCAAGGCTGCCCTTCCTGATAAAGAGAATATTGGCCTGGCATTTAAAACACAGCCACAAAGAACACATCCTCTGTAGTCAATTCTCAATGCAGCAGTCCAAGTGATCTTTTTAAAATGGAAATCAGATCATGACATTCTCCTCCTTAAATCCCTCCAACGGTTTTTCACTGCACTCAAAATAAAATCCAAACTCCATCCCATCGCTATGGGCCCTCAGATTGTCTGGCTATGCCCACCTTTCCTATTTTCCCTTATCTCCGCCCCCTCTTGCCCGCTCAACTCCATCCTCACTGCACTTCTCTCTGCCTTTCGAATATACCAAAAATCATCCCACCTCAGGACTCTTGCACGTGCCATTCCCTCTTCTTGGTATACAGTTCCCCCAGGTCTTCTCATGGCTGGGCTCTTCTCAGAAGAGTCTTCTTTGACCCACCCTAAGGCAGCCCACCCTTCTCCACTCCTGCCCTAGTCCTATGCTATGACCCATTCTACTTTATTTTTTTCATTATATTTACTACTACCAAACTTTTTCTGTTTTTTCTTTGCCTGCTGATTGTCTCTACATAATAAAATTACGAACTCCATGAGAGCCAGGTCTTTATTTCTCTTGTCTACCACTCTCTGAACCCAACACAGGATTTGGCACAAAAGAAATTGCTTGGGCGCCTGGGTGGCTCAGTCGGTTAAGCGACTGCCTTCGGCTCAGGTCATGATCCTGGAGTCCCGGGATCGAGTCCCACATCGGGCTCCCTGCTCAGCAGGGAGTCTGCTTCTCCCTCTGACTCTCTTCCCTCTCGTGCTCTCTATCTCTCATTCTCTCAAATAAATAAATAAAATCTTTAAAAAAAAAAAGAAATTGCTTGACAGATAACACTGAACAAAGAAGTAAAAGACCCAGGCTACCTGCAAGGGACAGCTTGAAAGGTATGGGAGCCTGGCTTTCCAGAGGGCAAGAAAGCCATCGCTAGGGGGAAGCCCCCAGCACAGGGAAAGAGAATGACACCACCACCTTCTCACTTCTGATCCTCCCTGCCCAACACACTCATCAGGGGGTTAGGAGCCCATTCCTCTGTCCATCCTTGAATCTTGCTGATGACCCAACAGTGCCACCCGCACACTGCAAAACCTGCAGAGAAGTGGAGGCAAGAGGATAAATGATGCCCTTCATGACATCAGCTCTTCTTTTCTATGCCCAAAAAGAACATTCCAGGCCTGATACTGGCACTGTAAACTAACAGTGCCAAAAGATGGTCCCCAATGTACCTATTCCAGTCTCCTGAAAGGACCGGTCTCTAAATTAACCTCCCCTGCATGTTCTTTCCCAGAGACTTGATCCATGTCCTCTTTCGGAGCCCCGAGCCTATGGGTAGTGGCAGGGGCAGGAGCAGGATGGGGGTGGGGAAGCACTGCTTGACGGGAAATCAATGGGAACTTGAAGGTCATCCGGAGGGCGCTGTCTCCCCATCATGCACCTGCTGGGATGGGATTTGTGGTCCTGACCTCGCTTGAGGGCCTCTGCCCTCCTGTCAGACTTGGTTAAAATCAGCTGGTAGAAGCAAACGCCCTGCAGACCAAATGACCTCCAGGCTGCCCTTCTAAGGGACATCGAGCCAAACAAAGAAGCATTGAGTCTCATTTAACCTGCCACAAGGTTGAGAGTCACCCCAATTTCTCTTGGCACTCCTCTGAGAAAACTACCTCGGGCCTGCTGTTTTTTTTGTTTTTTTTTTTTTTTTTTTTGAGGCACATGCTTGTAAACCTTTTAATAAGGACAGAACAAAGCCAGGTTGACCAAGAGGCTGGTCATGTCGCCAAACTTAAGTTCTCCGGTAGAAAATATAGAAATATTCTGGGAAACTAAGAAGACGAAAACCAAAAGGTAAGTGCACCCTAGAAATACCTAAATCTGCCCTCATAACCTCTATATCCTGGCATGAGAACAAAAGATACCAGAACCTCCAAACCACTGAAGGGAGATCTATTTTTCTTGCCAGCCCAATAACATAAGGGGATTTGACTGCATTTAAAATCTGACCCTCCTTTCCTCGTGGACCAAGTTCCCTCCCTCCCCCGTTTCCTCCCTCCCTTCCTCCAGTCTCTCCACCTCATCTAGAATCACTTGACATACAGGTCAGCCCAGATCTCCAATCCAAAAGTTGAAGATGAGTCAGGTATAAAAATGAGGAAGAGACATCCTCAACATACTTACAGAAAGGCGACAAGATGGTGGTAACAAAAACTGTGGCCTGGCCGCCATTTACTGAGCACTTACTATGTGTGCCAGGCACTGTTCTAAGCACTCAACCAGATTGTCTCATTTCATCCTCATACATCTCATTATTTCCCCCAATTCCACAGATGAGGAAACTGAGGCACACAGAGTTTTCAGGGATTTGCCTTGAGTGTCAAGTGGTGCTGCGAAGCGATAAGCTCAGGCAGTTTCAGTCCAGAACCTTGTTCTTGGCCACGACACTCCCAGCCTCTCACAGGGGCACCGCTGCCCCCTCACTGAGAACTGAGCCTCTGGAACTGGCATAACTTGAACAGCACTTCTTTTTTGCGAGTATGGAGGCACCAGATTTCTCTAAGGGCATCACCAATTTGCTGGGCAATCTTAGCCCTTTCCCTTTTTTGTGCCTCAGTTTCCCAAACTGCCAAACAGTTCCAGAGGTACTGCTAGTCACAGAGCCTGTCACAGGGCCACCTCTTAGTAACTCAAGAAGTAGGTTGGTTATGGAGCCGCCTGAAAAGATACCATCAGAGAGATACAAAACATTATTATGTGGTTTAGAAACCAAATCCAACCCGACGGTGAACAAGGGGTAATGGGCTTTGAGAGGCCCTGTGGCTCTCTGAACGTTGGCTGAGGGGACCAAAAGGAAAATGCCAGATTACCATAAGAATCCCAGGTGTTAGAGATTGTCTAATGCCCAGCGCTTGTTGTACTGTAAGGAAAACCAATAACTAGAGAGGGGAAGTCATTTCCTCCAGTCACACCGGGCCAGGGCTGAGATCGGATCCTCAGTGTCCAGGTTCCTCGTCTCAGGATTTCTCCACTGTTTACAGCAGGGGTCTGCGAATGACCACCCCCGGGCCAAATGTAGCCCCCACAAATTCCTATAAATAGAGTTTTATTGGAAGACAGCCATGCACATTCATTTACGTACAGTCCGGGCGCTGTCACACCACAGACAACAGTAGCATTGAGGGGAGTTCCAACAGTGACTGCGTGGCCTGCAAGGCCTTCTGGACCTTTACAGAAAAAGTCTGCCAACTCCTGGTTTATAACCTAAGTCTCAAATGATGAAAAGACTCCGCCCTTGGAATGAAAGAAACCAGCATGGGAGGCCGAGAGTCACACAGCTCAAGCAGAGCATTTTACAATTATCCCAGCTTGGTACAACTTAATAAAAACCCATAAATACAGTTAATAATAAGGAAAACAAGCACTAGCTCACCCTACCTATTTAATAATTATTGTTAACTACAGCATGCAAAACTCATTGCTGGAAATTACTTTTTTCCTAGCCTCTCTCGAAAGCCCTTTTGCATTAGAAAACGCTGTTGGCCAATGGGTGAAGCACGCTTCCTACAGTTTGCAGAGGCCTCACCTCCTCCTGTGGAGTGAGAATGGGGGCACTGAGATCACTGTCCCCTCCCTGGGTGCTCCCTGTCAAACAGGATGGTGCCAAAACCCTCCTTGGCCCCTCTTTCCCAATAACATTATTAGGAACCACCAGGCCCAGGAGAGGCTCTTGTTCAGGCTTCTCCTGCCGGCAGTGCCTCCCTGCCTCCCTCATCCCCTCTCTGCTCTCCAGAATGTGATCAGAGGCAGCATTCGGCTCCCAGAAGCATCCCAGCCCTTGGCAGTTAGGGTAAGGATATTCTGTCATGCCCTGGAGCGGAGGAATGGGGCCTGGCCCCTGAGAGGCCCATGTGGGAATCGAGGCTGGACCTCGGGTCCAGGCCGAAGTTGGAATTTGATCACTGTGGATCTTCGGCAGGTCTCCCAACCCCACTGAGCCCCAGGCTCCCATCGGTGAAGGGGAGAGAACCATCTTTACATATTCCAAACACTGGAACGCGCACAAAGTCAGAACGCAGGGGTGAGGCAAGCCAGCCAGGCGGCAGCCAAGGTCCAATCTCACCGGGATTAGAACATCAGAGAACCATGGAAGTTGGAAAGGCTTATATGTAATAGCATTATCTCAGGCAGAGAGCTTTGCTAGATAGGACTCATCTTGCACGGAGCGGTCCCAGTTCACATGGAGGTACAAGCAATCATTGCTAGTAACTCTGCTTTCCCTCTCACAAGTGCCCTTGCTTGGCTGATAAACGATAAGGTCATTCTATTGATAAGCTGTCTGGGGTCAGAGAGAGGTAAGGGCCCCTCTGCCCTGAACATGGTCGGTGATGGCAGTAAATGGGCTTCTAAGGTGGTCACATCCGGTTTGGTGAAGACTTGGGGTACAGGTCTGGGGCCAGAACTGAACAGCTCGGGACAAGACAGGAAAGACAGTCCTGCTTCTCCAGCTGCCCCTCATCAGGCCTTCTGCCTCTTTTTACAGTTGTTAAACAAATCCTTAGAGAACGTGAGCCAAAGGGTGAACTCCCTAGGAGGCCCCCAGGCTTGGAGAGAAGAGGGGGCTTCGGAAAGTGCTAGAAGCAGGAGATGTACCGACAGGTGCCTACTCCCTGCCTGCTGTGCTAAGCACCTGCCCGACCTTCTCTTCATCCCTGGGACCAGGTAGGGTCCTGGCCTTTCACAGAGCCTGACGCCGACCCAACCCAACCCAACTGCCCTCGGGAAGTGCATGTCTGGGGACCCGGACCCAGGCGAGGCTCAGGACTTCCTCCTGTTCTTTGAAACTCTTCCCCACAGGGGCTGCCCCTCTTCCACCAACCCTGCCGAACTACAGGGGTGCGGGTGGGCGTGCTGTGTTCTGGGACCTCCATCATGAAGAGAGCCAAGAGGCGAGCAAAAAGAAGGGCCCAGAAGAGCCTACCTGAGCTGTAGGCTGAGGTCTGTAGGGGAGGAGGGCCGGGCGGGCAGCCGATTAGAGGAAAGGCAACAAAGAAGGCAGAGGAGGGGACGGAGGAGGTGGGGCACAGGAGTCAATATTTGTGGAGGGAGGGCGGCCCCCGGCACATGCCCCACAGCCATCAATATCTCTTCTGAGGACAGCTTATCTGGGGAATTTATGCTCTCTAATAATTACCTTGCAGAGGGTTCCACTTATCTTACCACAAGAATCTGCTGGTTGCCAGACACACGGGGTTCTGGTTAATTCCATCCACACTGCCTTCCACCTCCACCTCGTCCTGCCCAGGTCCCCAGCTCCCCAGCTCCCATCCCCTGACCTCTAACCTCTCCCTCTCTCTCTGGCCTGGGGGAAGTTGAGGGTAGGAGAGTCTCAACAACTTCCATCAGATTTAAGGGCCCCTAGGAGCCGACGCAGGGGGTGGGGGAATCTCCCTTACGGACAGGTATGAGAGGTAAGTTGAGGCCCAGCCTGGGGATGGGCACACGGCTACAAAAGGCTGTGTGTGAAGGGCAGAAGCACTGATTTGACCATATTCGTCTTTGCCTGATGCCATCAGGTCTGGTCAGTATTTTTATTTTCTTGTCTCCACAACCCCCCTGAGAGCCTTCCCTTCCCTCCTCCAGCCCTTTGAGGGTGCCCCCGCCAATAACGGTGGGGCCTCTTATTCACTGATCAGCATTCACTGCCTTGTGTGGCTGGGATCTCCTCGAACACCTGTCTCAGACCCAACTGCAAGCTCCTTGCCAACGGAGCCCTTGGCACTCTGGCACTGAGTCCCTCCTGAGCCTCAGCAGTGACAATACACCAGGTAACCCTTGCCATGGGCCAGGTTCCAGAACGTTCTAAGTGCATTAGAAAGAATAATGCATTTCATCTTTGCAGCAACCCCATGAGAGAGCCGCTATCCCTCTCCCTCCGTGACACAGGTGAGGACACTCTGACAGCTACGGTCATGGGCCCAGGGCCATCCGGGGAGCAGCCAAGTCAGGATTTGAACCAGAGTCTGGACTCTTCAACACTCTGCCCTGCCTGGCAGTAAATGTCTGCCAACCCACCGGAACAGTTTACACCATGTCTCCACACTTCTTTATGCCCTCCTGTTCTAAAAGAATAATTTTCGTGAAAGTAATCCTAATACCAGCTGACAACTTCGGGTCCTTGAGCACGTATGGGTGCTCTCCACTTAGTCCACATGGCCGCCCGACGAGCCACTGCCATTACCAGCTGGAGGCTGCACTCCCCAAGCCACCTCTCTGCCCCAGAAACACCAGCCTCCCCCCGCTCCGGGCCTTGGCACCTGCTGGGCCCACTGCAGGCACACTCACTCCCCTCATCTTTACAGGGCGGCTCCTGTGGCTCCTTGCGCCCCGCTCACTCCCGCCTCCTTCCCCAAACTCCTTCTCTAGAGCACTCACTCTTTCTTCACCCACCCTCCTGGTTTCTGGTCTTTTTAGCACTTTGCCAACTATCAAAAATTATTGTATTCCTATTTACTTACTACCTGTCTTTCCACTCTAGATACATAAGCTCCCCGGGAGAAAGACTGGCCTAGTTTGTTCACTGCATTCCCAGTGACTCAAACCAGGTACCTGGCCTACAGCAGTTGGATAAATAATATCCCCACTGGGCCTTACACAATCCTCGCAGCCTGCTCAGTGGGACACTTTGTTTCGTGGAAAGCCCGCTCTCTGTCCTATCTTCACTTACCTGGTTCCAGTGTCCCAGGCATCCTGCAGAGTACTTTAGCCTTTCATTGTACCCACTATGAGATAGAAAATACCCACTTTACTGATGAGGAAACGGGCTTCGAGAGGTTCCACGGCTGGCCCAAGACCACACAGAAGGAAGGTAAAATCAGTCCCCATTCTGTCCGCCTCCCTGAGTCCGTGATATTAATCATCCTGCCACAGAGCCTCTGGCTGGGTCCCCTGGGTAACTCAACTTTCTTCACCCATGTATCCCTAAATGTCCCCTGCCTTCCTCTTCCCCGAGCCCTTGCTTCTCTGTGCCAACTCTCTTCCACTCGCCCTTCCAGGTTCTCTCTCCACTGTTCTTCTCCCTGCTCCGTGCCTCCAGGAGTATGTCCTACATGGTCAGCCACCTGCCATCTTCCCGCAGCCTCTGGCAGCCTGGCCAAGGGCAAATGCCAGCAGCAGGTCAGAGGACAAGATGGGGCATTTACTCCCCCAGCCGCCTCCTTGCTGGGTCTACTGAAGGTCACGGCTCCTGTCAGGCAGCCCTCTCCCCTTGACCTAGAGCCCAGGGCACTGCGTGCTGTCTTACCTCGGACATTTCCCTGTCCACACTTTTATAAATAGCCATCTTATTAAACACACCTCCGTTTACTCTGTTGGAATTTGCTGCTCTCTGCTGGAACCCTGGCTCTCCGAATGCCACCTGGCCTCTCTGTCTCCTCCAGCGGCGCCCCCACTGTCAAGGCCCCCAGCTCCACCCCCCCCCCTGCCCTCTGCCAGGCCCTCCTCCACTGCCTGGGGTGTTGAATCCCTCCAAGACCTATAAATAAATGTTGACTTGCTGGCTTGAAGCTTTGCCCTGGCAGCCTCCACTCTCTGCCCGGGCCCCACCAGCCCCTTTGCTAACCACTGAAACAACACCGGGGAGAGAGGGGTGCGCCAGGCAGCCCCGCAAGTACCCAGCGAGCTGTCTGCCTGTGACTATTATGAACACAGAGCTCAATGTGGGGTCCCCTTTGCTCGGATCAGGCTCATCCTGTGCAGGGCATTGGAGGATTTTATAAGTGATGTACTGTTAGCTCAAGCGAAGCCAACATCACAGCTTCGACCATCTTAGCACAATCTGCTGAGCTACGGCTGGGTGGCAGGTCCTGTACTCAACCACCATTGGCGTTCCTTCATCATTATAGTAATAGATAAGGAAACTGAAGCTCAAAGGGGACGCAGAATTCAACCAAAGCCACAGAGCAGCTGCGATTAGAGTACAACTCAGCCCCAATCCGCAGACGTATTTTCCCCCCAGGCCACGCTGCCTAACAGCCAACCCCGTCCTCCTGCAGGAGGACCACACACTCACACCGAGGCAGGCAGCTCAGAGACACCGGCCACCCATGACAGCAAGAGGGGCGGGCAGCCGGGGGTATGGGTTGGGGAGAAGAGTGTGGCGTGATCCCTGCCGCCTGGAGCCACTCTGCCCAAAGGCCGGGGCACCGCCCGGCCACGGCAGGCACGGCCCAGCCTGGGGACACTGGAACATGCCCCCGCTGCTCCTTCCTGCAGAGCCAGCAGGGAGCCCTGTGCTTGTCCTTGGGCACACACCAGCATGTCAACAAAACATGCCCGCAGGCATGGGCCCTCCCGCCCTCGCCCTGGACAGTCACAAGGAAACTCTGAAGGGCAGGGCGGGGGGACCAGGCGGCAACAGAAAGGGAGGAAGGCTTCCTGCTCCGGGACCTGGAGCCCAACTGGGCTTCCTCCCGTCCTCCCTGCAGCCTAAATTTATGTCCCCCTTAACACAATTCAAGGACTAAAGGGTTTTGTTTGGTCTTTTTTGGAAGGCAATGGCAAAAAAAAAAAAAAAAAAAAAAGCCCACATTTCTAGTGTTAGGAGTGTTCTTGAAGGCAAACATCCTCACTCATGAGGACACACACGCACACACACCTCAGCTCTGGCCCCACAGGGCCCCACACAGCCCTGACTTCAGCACTGGCTCTCCCAGTGGAGAAGCCGGCTCTCCACAGCCTCCCGACCTCGGGCCACAGGACTGCTGGCTGGCTTTCGCACCCCAGGGGAACAAAGCCTCCAGGACCTGGCAGCAGTGACACCTGCTTCTGCAGACCGTCCCACCCCCACCAAGCCGTGGCCCTGTCTGATGTGTCCTGACAGGACAAGGTCCAATTAGCCGAGGCCATTTCCAGTGACCCAGCATGAGATGGGACCCAAATCTCCAGAGCTGTCCTGAACCTCCTCTCCCCGAGCCCCTCCAAATCTTCAATCACTGATGTGACTTCTCTAGACGGATGGTTCCTACAGCATTGGAGAGACTGGAAAACATCCAGAACAGAGTGTTCTTCGAGATAAAACAAAGACAAAAACAAAACACTGCTAAAATACAAAACTGAGTTCCATCTTAAAATCTGTGTGCTAGTGAACTTGGAGTAGCCTCCGTCTGGTCAAAAACACTCTCCGTCCCTCCCATTAGACACCAAAAACTGAATCTCCCCTAAAGACAGGAGGATAGCGAACATGATTAGACCCAATTACTATATGGAGAAACTGAGAATGAAGGAAGGAAAATCAATAGAATTTCCTCGCTCTGACCACTGCCACAAATGAACTAATAACTTGAGAGAGATGTGAAGAAGGAAACCAAAAGCGTCCGACGGCAGCCACGAGGCCATTTAACAAAGCGGCAGCAGCCCGTCTGAACTGGCCGGGCAGAGACCAGTAAGGCTGACAAGACACTCCTGGGGATGACGGGAGGGGGCGAGAGCTGGTTTTCTATTGCTTTCTATTCATTACATAGCACGAGGCTCATCAGTGGTGAATTCTCATCTCGCTCACAAAAGCAAAACATAAAAGAAAGCAAAAGGGAAAAAGCATCCTCATAGGCTGTCATATGTTAGGGACATTGGTCATTTCTAGATAGGCAAAGGGCCCCCTGCAGCTTCATACCAAGTTTATGTCCATCATCACCACCCCCTCCCCATCTCTCTCATCCATATTCGGCGAGGAAGAAAGGAAATTAACAAGCCTACACATAACATCCACCCTGGATCACCAGCTGGGCCATTTGGAGCATCCAAAGATGGGGTGTGGGAAGCTCCAGGGGAAAGGGAGATCTCCAGAGATCACCATCCCCACCTCCTGCTCGGCGCCTGGGGCTCCACTGGATAGAAGACGCCGACAAATTCAACAAGAATTTAGCTGGCCTCCCCATGAGTCCAGATGGGAGATGCTAAGTAAGATAGCCAGGTCCGTGCTATCTTTGCACCTGCAGGAGTAAATTCCTTGCTGTCCAGCTGGGTTTTCTGGCAGCCACTCCGTCTCCCCTACTGCCTCTGGATGGGGTTCATAAAGGTGCTCCTGGCCTGAGTGGTCATCATTCATTCATTTAGCCAGTAAGTGCTTAAGGAGCACCTAGTCCCTGCTATAGCACACGTGTGAGAGGTAGCACACCACGTAAGTGAGCAGCAAGGGTGCTGTGTTCGAGTCCTGGCTCCTTGTTTACTTGCTGTCTGACCCACCAAACTCCTGAGCTTCCTTTGCCTCATCTGTAAAGAGGGGATGACTATAGCACCCTCCTCCTCAGATAACTAAGAACCAGTGATATAACTTCACCATGAGTGATCAGTAAATATTAGCTGTTGTTACTCTGACACGGGGGTCCCACCTGCTACTCGCTGCCATCCTCAGTGGTAGAAAAAGCTCATGAGTTAACCCCCTGACAGTATCATCTGTTTCACGGGCTTCTCTGTCCACACAGATGAGCGGTAGCAGAATGTATTAAAAAATAAAATAGCTCCATGCCATTGGCTCAGATTGCCCCCCCACACACAAACACCAGTCAGCTGTCTAGCCAGGAGGGTCAGTGGTCAGAAGCACAACGATGAGTGTGCAGATGATTCAGTACAAAAACACCCCCACCCGCAAAAACCCAACTCTAGTACAGACCCTCCTAGCAGTGGGTGGAGGACACCTATCCCCTTTGACCCAAAGGAAGAGGAGTCCTAGCTGGCTGGAACTTCAGAATATCCAACAGGACATGTGGAAAGGCGTTATGTTGGTCTCCTATTGCTGCTGCAACAAATTACCACAAACATAATGGCTTCAAACAACCCAAATTTATTATCGTACAGTTCTGGAGGTCAGAAGTCCGAAATGAGGGGCGCCCGGGTGGCTCAGTCGTTAAGCGTCTGCCTTCGGCTCAGGTCATGATCCCAGGGTCCTGGGATCGAGTCCCGCATCGGGCGCCCTGCTCAGTGGGAAGATTGCTTCTCCCTCTCCCACTCCCCCTGCTTGTGTTCCCTCTCTCACTGTGTCTCTGTCAAATAAACAAATAAAATCTTTAAAAAAAAGAAAGAAAGAAAGAAATAGTCCAAAATGAGTTGCATAGGGCTGAAATCAAAGTTCTGGCAGGGCTGCTTTGCTTTGGGAAGCTCTCGAGGAGAGTGTGTCTCCTTGCCTTTTCCAGCTTCTAGAGGCTGCCTGCCCGTGAAACAGATGATACTGTCTGGGGGTTAACTCATGAGGTGCTTTGTGGCTCGTTACCTCCGCTGTCATATCGCTGGCTCTGACCCTCCTGCCTTCCTCTTATAGGGACCCCTGTGATGACATTGGGGCCACCCACATAATCCAGGAGAATCTCCCCATCTCAAAACCCTTAATGTAATCACATCTGCAAGTCCCTTTTACCTTATAAGGTAACCTTTTTACAGATTTCAGGGATTAGGACACAGACCTCTTTGAGGGGCCCCTATTCTGTCTAGAAAGGTATGTTCTGCGGCAAAATACACCTGAGCACTGTTACAGCCACAGTGAGGGATTGTAGGAAATAAAGTTGTGCCCTTAGCTCAAGAATACTGAAAATATCCCACACTGCAGCAAAAATCTAAAGTATAAAGTGTATGGTGCCTAAGAGACATGTCTGTGTGAGCTTCTATTTCCCCATCTGAAGCACTAACTTTGAAGGGTCCTCGTATCATGAGGAACAAAGGGAAAAAATGCACCCGGAAGCCCTCATTCCATGCCAAACACACAGTTAGTGCTCAGTAAACAGCAACTAACAAGCTGCCCACTAGTTCTGTTAGCCCGTCGTTTTGGTTCTACCAGGCCCAGTGACTAAATAAACCAGCTTGACATGAGCTACTTGTCAGTCAGCAAATACCAGCAAAGCCCTGTCAGGTCCCAGGAATCAGAGGGGCCATTCAGCCCAATGCAGAGCCCCCCTGCCCCCCACCAGAGGCACCCAAAGATCTGGATTTATGATCAGAATTTCCTAGATCAGACATGGTCTGGATCTGAGTTTACTTTCTGCAGAAAGAAGACAAGTGTGAGACCCCAGCAATCTTCCACAAATCCACGCTCCATTCCCCTACGTGCCTTTCTCCTGCAAACAACGGTGCTATTTTAAAATTGTACTGTGATCACTTTGGGCTACGTGCTGCAGTCAACAATTACCAACAGGAATCTTTCCACCCTCCCATTTCATAGATGGGCAAACTGAGGCAGGCACCAAAGAAACAAGGATTTTATCTTACAACAACATTGTGCGTCATTTGCTTTCATCACTGAAGCATCTCGGATGAGGTTGAAAAAAAGAGAGTTTTAGAATTTGAAGCTCAGATCTCCTGCTAATTAGTTGTGTGACTGTGGGAAAATTGCATAACTTATCTGAGCAATCCCTTTCTTTATCTGTAAAAGGACACAGGAAAATCGGCCTCTCTCAACTGTTCCATGAATTAAACATCACATAAAACCCTTGGCATGTTGGATTTAGGGGACACTTACTATGTCTCAGGCACTGTGCTAAGCACCGTATGTACATTAATTCACTTGCTCATTACAACAACTCCATGAAATAGGTCTTATTATTGCCATTTTCCTAGAACGTAGGCCTCTGGAGGGCAGGGATATTTTTTGCATCTTCAGCCTCTAACTCAAATACACTGTGAGTAATAAATGCAATCTACAAGCACCGTTGCTGATTAAAAAAATGGAGAGATCAGTTGAGTCTGGAATCATTCTGGAAGGTTTTATAAAGGTGGAATCTGGAAGGTAGGTAGAATTAGAGAAGAGAAGGACAGAGAGAGACCAGATCTTCCCACCAGGGTAAGGTGAGGTATTAAAGTGACAAGAGAAGTAAGGCATGTAGGAGATAGGACAACACATGGTGCATGGATAGGAGACAGCAAAACTTAATCCCCTTAAAAACACCCTTAATGGGGATGCCTGGGTGGCTCAGTCAGTTGAGCATCTGCCTTCAGCTCAGGTCATAATCCCGGGGGCCTGGGATGAAGCCCCGCATTGGGCTCCCTGCTCTGTGGGGTGTCTGCTTCTCCCTCTCCCTCTGCCTCCCCCTCCTCATGATCTCTTTCGCTCTGCTCTCTCTCAAGGAAATAAAATCTTTTTCAAAAAAGTTTTAAAAGTGCTCTTAATTATCATGTCTACATCTGTGAGATACATATGAAAAGAAAATGGCCCTTCCTTACCAACTCCCTGGGCTCTTGTAGCAAGTGAGATAGGGTGTGAAGGTTCTTGGATGCTTTCCACCAGTGAGTGATTCTACTTCCCCTAGAAGCAGAGTTTTATGTACTGATAGCTTCTAGTGTTTTTACAAACACATCCTTTTATGAGCTCCATCTACCCTTTTTCCATCTTCATTTGAACATTCTAACATTCTGCTCTCTGGTAGCTATTTTCAACGGTAACAAAAATCCAAGGTAGGAAACAGTTAAAATCATCCTTGACGGTGAGGAGAAAACTGTTGCTCAACCCTAAGAGAGCTGGTATTTCTGGCACTAAGGATTACACGTGACTGAGGTCAGACCTGATCTGCCTGATTTACTCTCTGGGAACAAAGTTCCAGTGGACGACTCTGGGTCCCCACTCGGGCCACACCAGGGGCTACCAGCTGCAGAGAATGAGGCCTGGGCCCTCTCTCCTTCGGCGGCTTCGGCCCAGGGTGGGAAGTCAGAGGCTCCAAACTGCAAATATGGCTTTTCCACGGCCTCAGTTCCTGCCTTGGGCCAAGTCCTGGGATCCATGCACCTGAGTCAGCCCTGCTAAAACGGAGCCCTTCATCCTGGCAACTCCTCCTGCAATGGCAGAAACTGGGTGGGAGTTCAAGGAGGATTCTGAGCCCTTCGGGACCCTCTTGGGTTACTGTCCTTTCCCCAAACAACAGAAACTTTGAAAGTCTCAGTTCTGGAGTAAGCATTGGTTTCCACAGATGCGAGCATCTCGGGAGCGTGAAAGAGGCGGTGCAAGGCCCACCCTTGGCCCACCTAGCACCGTGCTTTCCTCATCCTGTGCCCCATGGGAGCTGGACAGACATCAAGCTGGGATACAGGACAGAAAGTGGGGGGGGGGGGGCGCGGCCCCAGTCATGCTCAGCATCCTGGGTCTTGCTTTACGGTGCGAATGCAAGAGTCCAGTCCTTCCACCAACCCACCCCACTGTGGGCGTCACAGGTGTGTCTGCCTGCTGAGCTGCCATCACAATACCTCCATTTTCCTCCAGCGAACCACCTCTCCCCCACCACCAGTTGAGTAAAACCAGTCCCACTCCAACCCGCAACTTTAGAGACAGGCTTATGACCCTCGCATCTCCCCTGGCCTGAGTGATTGGTTCAAGGGTGAACACATGGTAGAAGGCAGGCAAACTCAGATCAAGCCTAGAGTTTCTGTGGGAAAGAGGTGCTGCTGGGAGACACCCAGGAAGCAGGCCTGTCTGTTGAACCCCTGTCTGGTTATGGATTTGCACAATGATCCTGCCTACAAACAGGCACAATACAAACAATTAAACCTCGAGCTGCTGCCATCAAGGGGCCATTTGATAACATGGGGAAAAAAATAGCCACGGACTTACGTCCATGCGGCTCTGGTCTCTGGAATAATGGGGGAGGCCTCTCCAGCAGCACACCTCCCACAGGTGTTCTCCTCCCTCCTGAGCCCAGGTGGTTAACACGATGCCACCAACTGTGCAGCACGAGCAGAAACCACTCCTGCATTCACAGGCAGCTGCCTCAGCAGACACCCTGGCCTGTGGAGGTAGCCTCCCCTCAGTCCCCAGCATCTACTTGGATCCAGACACCAGCCACAGACACAGAAAGAACCACAGAGAATGCAGGCACTGTTTCGGTGCCTGGACTTGGGGTAATCATTAGCAGTGTCTCCAAATGGATCCGTGAGGCTCTTGCCTTGAAACAAGGATCTGAGGGGTCTAGGGTGACCAACAAGGGGCACCAGGTGCCTCAAAGAACTGAGAAAAAAGAAACAAAGACAGTGACAATGGAGCTCAGAGCCAAGATAAGGCCTATCCCTCGGACACCTGGCTGGAGACATCAGCACGACGTCAGGGAGGTAGCTGGCGATTCCCAAAGAGCCACACTGTGAGCTCTTCATTGTAGTTGTGTATGCTCACAGTTAGGCCGCTGCTTGCCTCAGAAACTACATAGCGTTCCCTCCACTGTGAAGCGTATTCCCCCTTCATTGTCTTTGTGAAGCCATCACAAAGTTTGGCGTGAACGAATCCCTCTTTTCCTAGGACAGACCAGGAAAGCAGCACTCATGCTCAGTGGCACCTGGACAAGGCCTATTCGTGCTGCCGATGTCACCCCAAACATGAGGAACAAAACACAAAATGTGAGGGCCCTGCACCTCATTGGTCCTTACAGCCAGGAAACGAATGCACATAACAGTGGGAGAAAACAGAGCTGCACACCTAAAGACTTGCAAGGGCATAGAAGAAGGGTAGCTGCTGAGGGGTAAGAAGTACCAGCTTCCTCGGGAATCAGCCTTCGTGGCGGATAGCATCCCTGCCAGGCATCCACTTTCCAGGTGACCCAGTCCCAGAGCTGAGGAAACACAAGTGTGGGATGAGTCATGGGAAGTAGACTCCCACTGAGGAGCAAAGGAGGCACCAACAAATGTGAGCACCACGAGCAAGCAAATACTCCCTCGCCCGTTGCTAACAGGAACAGCTGGGTGTGCAGGACGGTCAGCAGTCCCCTGAACACTACAAAAGACTGACATGTTGTCTCCACCCTCAACATGCTTCTGTTTGAGAGAGGCAACAAGACCCATGAGCGTATAGCCGAGGTAAACTGTATACGACCTGGAGTCAAGTCATCCTGCTCCGAGGCGTTGGGCTTGAAGCCCACCATAGAGTTTTCTGGGCTTCAGTTTCCTCATCTGTAAAGTGAGATCCCTCACCGCTCAAAAGTTGGGTGAGTTTTTGGTTGTCAGATTAGCTGATTTTCAAGGGGCCGCCCAGGGTTCAGAGGCGATGCCTTGGGAGAGTCACACACATCGAAACGTTCAGAATTCGCTCCTGGGAGTGAGAGCAAAGATGCTGCGCCCTCAGCCTCTTGGGCAGCACACACCTCAAGGTACATGGCCCCAAGCAGCCCAAGACTGAGACACCCTTTCCATTGTCCCTGAATACGTGTATTTTCAGCCCTGGGTGTTTGTTTTAACTTACCAGGAAGAAAGAATTTGGATTCTTGTAAAATATATACAAAGGGAATGCATCTGTTTATTTTGCAGAATGTATTTTCGGATACAACTGGTGAGAAGCAAGACTACAGACCATCGTCTTCTCTTGGCTCGTGTGAGTGCTATACCTCCACGGTGATTTCTCCAAAGACCACCAATGGCCAGGATCTTCGATCTCTCATCTCCTGACCTGTCTCAGTTTGATACCCTAGTCAGAAGCAACTGTCACATTATCCTTCAGGTCCTCGGTGCTCCAATGACCACATCCTGCCATCATCACCCCCATGGAGGTGCAGGGTCCCTGCCCACTGCCCACCTTTCCATCCGCCGCACACGGTAAGATAGCCAGGTAAAATAAGGAATCCCAGTTAAATCTGAGTGTTAGATTAAGGACATACATTTTTAGTATAACATTTGCCTTTCCAGGCAGCAAAACTGAGGCAGGTTCCTTCCAAGGAGAGAAAAATTCTCTCCCTCTAAGCCTGTGGTCACAGAACCTCAGCCCAGGGGCCCTTGTGTCCCCTGGCTTCACTGAAGTCTGCCTTTGCCTCTTTCAGGGTGAGCTATGAAGGCCATTGCTTCCAAGGCTCATGGTAACACGGGTAGTTCCCATTTGGATGCCAATGGTGCTTGGCCAAAAATCTGCTTATGGCTGGAGTCAAAAACATTTCTACCCAGAGCTACCAGCCCCAGTGCAGAAGGGGCCGGTGAGAGGGGGAGCGAGGAAGGAAGGAAATGTGAGATGGGTATTGCCATAAAAGTCTCTAGGGGAGATCTCAGTATGAGAGATCTCACTTTAAAAAAAATGGGGCGCCTGGGTGGCTCAGTCAGTTGAGCATCTGCCTGCGGTTCAGGCCATGATCCTGGGGTCCTGGGATGGAGCCCCGCATCGGGCTCCCTGCTCAGCGGGGAGCCTGCTTCTCCCTCTGCCTCTGCCTCTGCCCCTCCCCCTGCTCGTGCGCTCACGTGCTCTCTCAAATAAATAAATAAAATCTTTAAAAAAAAAAAAGTGTCACCTGGCAATGGCTGGTGACATGGGCCATGAACTTCTAGTTCTAGTTTCTGGCTATAAGAGATAAGCCCAGCATGTCCCCCAGGTCTGGATTCCATAACGGTCAAGCGGGTCAAACAACAGCTGCAGAGCTGGGCAGCTGGAGTGGTAGCTCCATGAGGCCAGAGCTTCTGCCTTCCTCCTCTCATCACCGGATACCCACCATCTTGGTCTGGGACCTAGCCTCACAGCGAGCACTCCGTGAGCGTCTGTTGAACGCGTGAATGAATGTCTACATTATCCACCATGTCCCAGAAAGTATCATGAGCTTTGTAGTGCAAAGGGCTCTGAACAACTCAAATGAGAAACACAAACATGTCCAGTCGATAAGTCCGGCCTGAATGACCTCCGAGGTCATCTGCAATACCATGAGCCCTTGAGCCTGTCCTCTTCGGGCAAGTCACTTCACTGAAAGAATGTTAAACACTTTCTTCAACACCTCAGCTCAGCAGCCATCGTTGAAGTCCTCAGACTGTGCCCAGCCCGGGGTGACGCCCCAGGAGGCAAGTGTGCAGAGAAGCCAAAACCAGGAACGTGGGGAGGAACACGAGGGACAAACGCCTAGGGGAATGGCGCCTAGGTGGGTAGGGACCCAAAGAAGGAAAAACAGAAATAATTTAAGATGCAGCATGGCCATCCAGGACACACACACTCACACAAACACAAAGATCCTCCTTCCAGATCCACAAGGCACCCCCCTCCCACCCCATCCCATCGTTCCGTAACAGTGCTTCTTTGTGGAAGAGAACAATAGGTACATTATGCCAACCTATAATTATCCTAGGAGAAGCGATAGTGAAGTCAAGGCATTACATGAACGTCGGGATACTGGACACCATCCCACAACAACAACAACAAAACAACAACAATCCACAAAATCCCTAATTTAAATAAAGACTGAGAGCTGCCCAGAGCCGGTACCCTTTCACATTTCTGTGAGGGTGGGATTTTTTTTCCTTTTCACATGATTATTTAAGCACAAGGCCTTCTTTCACTAGAATTGGGAGAGTATTGGGGGCAGGGGTTGGGAAGTTGTACTTTTTTTTCCCCCAATAAGGAGGCAGAGAGTAAAGGAAGTGGAGGGCATGAGACAGTGCGGAGGCCAGGCTGTGACCCACACAGGCCGCCCTCAAAGGGAGCGGGGTCTGAGTCCACTCAGTGAGTCCCTTCCATTCACAGAGACTCCTTCCCGCCTCGCCAACGTAACCAGGGTCCAGGGACGGTGGTGTAAAACACACAGGCAAGACAGTGACCAAAAAGTAATCTGAATCTCTGAGTTCCCGTCTCCCTGCCATAACTAGCCGCTTCCGTGGCTTATTCAGTAACTCTGTGTTCCATCTCTGCACAGGCGAGGCATGGAGTCAGCCACTGAGGAAAATGACAGTCCCTTTCCCCACCGAGCCTCAGTTTCCTCAGATGCAACCTGAGAGTCCTTACCAGCCCTGGAGACGCACGCACGCATGCACACTCGTGCACATGCTCCCGCTCACTCACACACGCACGGCCCTCACGCACGCACACTTCTGGACTCAAGGTGCAGCCCCGGGCCGCCTGGCGTGGGGCCGCACTGAGCGAGGCCATCTCCACCGGCCGTCACTGAGGAAGGAGAGAGCCTGCCGCTGCTAAAACAGAGATGAAGCCCGAACTCTCGGAGCCGAGGAGCAGAAGCCGCCCGCCAGGGGCACACAGGGTCATCTTTGTGTGTCCTGGTAAAAAGCAAGGGTGTGGAAAATCGATGGCTCATTTTTCAAACCCATCCCTAGTTTCTAAGCAAAGGTCTTTCTTCTCTTTCAGGAGGAGCCGTCCTCCTGAACCACAGCCCCATGCGCGCTGCCTCTTCTGGACCCAGTCAGCGCTCCTTCCCTCAAAGGCCTCCCTTTCTTCCACCTTCACGCACTAACTAGGGACTGCACTGGAGAATGGCATTCGTTGTCAAAGGGCCCCCCTAGCAAGGATCCCACCTCATTCCTTACATTGACTGAAAAGCTCCTCAGATATATAGTATTCGCATCTGTCCATTCCCTTTAGAAGCCATTAACCAGGGGCACCTGGGTCGCTCCGCTGGCTAAGCATCCGACTCAGGTCATGATCTCTGGGTTATGAGATTGAGCCCCTCATCGGGCTGCGTTGGGCTCCATGCCGAGCATGGAGGCTACTTAGGATTCTTTCTCTGCCTCTCCCTCTCCCTCTGCCCCTTCTCCCACTCATGGGCTCTCTCTCGCTCACTCGCTCGCTCTCTAAAATAAATAAATCTTTTAAAAAACAAAAAAAGAACCCATTAACCATCCTTCCTCAGAAGCCACTATTTCATGCTAATTCCCTCCTTTTCTTGTCAAACCCAAAGGCCACTTCTGAGTCATCATGCTGCTTGACCAACATTGATGGTAGTAGCCATGTATCCTTTGGAACTCTCATAACCTTGATTCTACTCACTCGTTTAGTTCCCTCAGTGAACAGTACCTCCATTCTATGCTGGGTGGTGGGATAGGGCGATGACCAGAGCCAGTTCTCGCCTTCTGCTCATCTCTCCACATCTACTACTGACATCAGCCAAAGGGCTTTAAAGGACTCAGAGTGCGTCCACACTCATTACCTCTTGTGATAACAAAGTCCAGTCCTGCAAACTTTGGGAGAACATTTTACACGGTAATAATTTTTCACCTGGAAAAGAAGCGAGCCTATTCCTGCAACCGATGCTATTCTGGAAGTGTGGGAAAACCTGTGATGGAAGTACCACCAAATGACTCCTGAAATGTGACATGATTTTGTGTGTCAGTCCTTCCCCAAGTGCTCTGCTCACTGCCCCCTCTCCCTGAGTGCTTTGCTGTGTGTCCCTTATCACAGAGGTAACCACGTGTCCATCTCCAAGCTGTGAGCGCCGGGAGGGCATGGAATAGACTGGTCTCTTTTTCATCCCCGTAACTGCCCAATGCTTAAATATTTGTTGAGATGCAGCAAGAGCAGGGAGAAATTCAGCATCAAATCTCATCTCTACACCATTCCTCAGGATGCTCTGCACCTTTGGGAAGCTATCCCCGGGGTTTATTTCTGGCACGGCCTGGGGGAGGGCTTGCCTACCCACAGGGTCATGAGGGTGAGTTTTCTCTGACCGTGGGCATTCCGGGGGCCACCATCCCACCACACTAAAACATCCGAGAGCAGGACCCTGAAGCCGACACTTCACCTATTCAGGGAGCAAACTTAATGAGTTTGTGTCACTTAGTAATTCTGTAATTGCCTTCCTACTTACTGCATGCCCTAGGGCAAGCTCCTTCAGATATTTGTCCCTGCTTTCTCAGCAATAAAATAAAGATTAGAGTACGGGTCTCCTAGGATTATTATGAGGATTTGACAAGCACACACTAGGGGAAGTGCCTAGGCTGTGCTCACTATGTAGCAGAGTGTCGATAAACACGTCATTATCATTATCATTATTATTGTTATCGACAGGTTAGAAAGGGCGCATGACATTGACTCCCACATAACTTGGATGCTGCCCTTTTGAATTGGCTAGTTTGGACAGATGGCCTTTTGACAATGCCTCAAAAACAAACCTAAACTCTCCGCTTTTAAAAAATAACAAGATAATGTGAGAAACAGCTCCTTCTCCCTCCCTCCCTGAGATCACCCCACCCTAACCTGGGACAGGATGGGAAAAGATAAGCTCAGAGATGGGGGGTAGGGATACGGTGGGAGTTAGGCCTGGGGTGAAGTCGGGGAAGGGGGAGGACCGAAGTTGGATGAAGGGTCTTAAAGTGGGGAGGTCAGAAATGGAGTAAAGGTCAACGTTGGAGGGGGCACAAGTAGGGCGAAATTTAGGACTGTCTGATTGATGCTCACATTAATCATTTTAATTTTTCACTCCCACCACAGCATCAAAATGCCCCACTCTGTGAAGGGGGTAGGGGGAGGGAAGGAGAGAAAGAAAGAAGAAATCTGAACTGAGTGAACATTTTTAAGCCAACAAGACATTTTGACTCAAAGAGTAAGTCACTATGCTGATCAAATTCCCCTGGTCCTTTACCACAAGTGGGGCTCACAAGCGGGACTGGCAAGAAGGTTCTAGTAACTGGCTCAGCCTGCAGGATATAAAATGCTTGGTGAATTTTGCATTCCAAGGACAGGAGTTTTCTAAATTAAAATTTTAAGAGTGTATGAAAATAGTTCACCATTTACTTTTAGGATGAGGTAGTGTTTAGGATGTCAGCCTGAAAATCTAAGCTAGCATTTTCAGGGTTGCTGTCTATTCTGAGGAGGAAAAAAACAGCTTGTTGATTCTGTCCAGATCCCTGAGATCTTGGACCCAGAAAGAGGGCAGAGTCTGAACAGCTTCTCCCACCAAAAAACCAGCCAGAGTTCTCTGGGCTTACAGGACATACATTTCAAAAGCCATGACTTCGATTTTAATATCCTTGGGAGCTCAGGAATAACCCTGTTGATTCAGGTTCTAGCCCCAGCCACACCACCTACTTGCTGTGCAAACTCGGGTGAGAGATTTCTCCTCTCTGAGCCTCTGTTCGCTCCCCTGGTCCTTCTGGACAAGCTTAACTTAGCATTGCCTTTCAGCTTTAATATTAATTCAGTCAAGAAATATTCACTGAGCACCTACTACATGTCAGACACCCTTCTAGACAGTGGGCATAGGACAGGTTCCTGCCTTCGTGGGGCTGACATTCTAGCCCCAATATCCTATGACTGCTAAGAGGCTGTGAAGACCACACCCCGCATGATGTGCTTGCATATCTCAGGAAAAGAGACGCGGCAGGGGCTCCATAAGATCTGACTTAAAGCTTATGGGTGATGGGGCGCCTGGGTGGCTCAGACGTTAAACGTCTGCCTTCGGCTCAGGTCATGATCCCAGAGTCCTGGGATCGAGCCCCGCATCGGTCTCCCTGCTCAGCGGGAAGCCTGCTTCTCCCTCTCCCACTCCCCCTGCTTGTGTTCCCTCTCTCACTGTGGCTCTCTCTGTCAAATAAATTTAAAAAAAAAATCTTAAAGCTTATAGGTGAGCAAGTCATTGCACCCCTCAGTAAATAGGACAATAGAACTTCTTTCTTCAGACTTTTTAAGTTGCTAGAATGTACAGGAAAAGTGAAGAACATGAGGTAGGCAGAATGAGAGCAGAGGAAGACAAAGCAAGGAAAGGAAGTGTGGTTCTCAACGGAGACCCCATATTCCACCGGCTTCACGCTAAGATTTCACTCGGAAATACTGACTCCCTTTCAGTCACAGGGAAACTGAACATCATCATCAAACGGGGCTTGGTCCCGGCCAGCATTGCCCTGGCTGCTGCCTGATGACACCAGGGCTGGTTTCTCCGGCAGGGACCTTGGGCAGAGCACAGCAGGGAAAGGACACGGGAACCACAGAAAGGGTAAGAAGCCACGGGTCAACGCGGTCCACACAAGCCCTCTCCCAACCCATGTGCAACCCAGTTGCATTACCTCCCCCAGAGCTTTGGGAGCCACTCTACACCAGGGGGAAAAGGGGGGCGTGGGGAAGCTGTATAAAGGTGGGCTGCCCCACATTTCCAAACCCCATGTCGGGGGAATGGCAGGTTCTCAGCCTGCTGGGAATCAGGGGAGAAGGCACTGGGGAGGTAGGGAGTGTGCAAGAGTCACAGAAGGGGAGGGCTCCTTTGGAGAGTAGATTCCCAGCCCCACCCCACCCTCTTCTGGTTCAGCAGATCAGGGTGGAGAGCAGGAGCCCGACTTCGCACGCCAGGGTCAGGGATGCCGATGCAACCAGGCTCCCACCCACCCTCAGAGGCGCGCTGTGAGGAGAGAAAAGAATTTGAGGTTCCAGAGAGGGGTGTAAAGTCCTTCACTAGCTGAGCGACTTCAAGCATTTACATTTCCTTTATTTCCTTTCAAAACCTCACCTGTCCATCTAGAAAAGGAGGATAATGCCAATGAGTACCTGCTTCTTCAGATTAGTGGGAGGAACAAGAGAAGTGGAAAGCACCTATCATTGAGCCTGCTGTGCAGTAAGAATTCAGTAGACTCCTTCTTGTTATTCAGGGAGTGGCTTTTCTAAATGCCTTCTTCCACATCAGCCCCTTCCTAAATTGCGGGTGTGTCCTGGGGAGGATGGAAATGAAGCCAATATAGAAGGCAGGGCCACCAAGATCCCCTTGCGCCACGCATGACCAGCGCCAACGCTGTGGTCCAAGAACACACTCAGTGTGGATCCCACCAACTCAGAACACGCTTGCTGATGTGCGAGCACCCAGGGCGAAGAGGGGGGCCTGTGGCATGGGAGGGTCCGCCCATCAGGGATATGCTCTGGAAGGAGACTATGGTACAGGACCGAAAGGATGGCAAAGGAGGAGGGAAGAAGAAGAGAAGGTGAGCCATATTCACCCCAGGGGTGTCCTGTATCGGCAACTGTGTCCCCAGGCTTCAGAGTTATAAAGGAGGGGGGTCATGCGTGTATAGATTAGTGGCTTGAAGGGAGATAGGGCCATGAAAAAGCAAGGGAGTATGAAGAGTAAGAATGGGTACTGCACTGGGGTCTAAAACACACATAGAGCGACTCCGCTTAACAGGAGCTACTCAGAAGGGAAAAAAACAAAATTAACTCTAGGAACAAAGATCCAACTCCCCCCAAATCCAGGAACAGTAGTAGAAAATGGGGTGCCTCACCCAGCCACCAGCCACATCTGTATCAGAAGAACTCTCTTTTCCCAGCCAAGCCTTAGCCTTCCCTATCCTGGAGCTGGCCCCCTGGGGCTCAGAAGACCCCCGCCCACCGTATTTGAAAATAGGGTCGCTGCCTATGTGATTAGTTGTAGTCAGGTAGTTAGGGTGGGCCCTAATTGAACGTGACTGGTGTCCTTATGAAACGGGGAAATTTGGCCACAGAGGCAGGCACACAGGGGGAATACCACGGGGAGATGAAGATAGAACTTGGGGAGATACTTCTAAAAGGCAAGGAACACCGAAAACTGCCAGCAAACCACCAGAAGCTAAGAAGAGGCCCAGCACAGAGTCCCCCTCCCAGCCCTCAAAAAGAAGCAACCCTGCAGACACCTTGACCCTGACCTCCAGCCTCCGGAAGGAACGGAGACAATACATTTCTGTTCTTTACACCACCCAGTCTGTACTTCGTTACAGCAACCCTAACAACCCAATCCGCTCACAGCCTTACTTGTCTTCACCACACAGATCACCAGTGAGGAAAACCAGAAATTTCCAGAAAGTCACCAATATTTACTTTTCTACCCAACAAACCAGACCTCACAGGAGGAACTCAAAGATCCACTAAACACAGTCCTCCAGCGCACAGGTACACAGATGTTTGTCACTTTACAGTATACAAAACACTTCCACGTGCATCGTCTCTTGTCCATCCCCTAACCTCGCCTTGAGGTGGGAGGTGGGTCTTGGGATGATGGATGGGGATGGTGAGTTCTAGAGGGGTGGCTAGCTGCCTCAGAGCGCTCCGCCACTGAGCGGCAGGGAAGGGCGTGCAGCGAGGTCTTCCGAGTCTGGGAAGATGTTTGGTGGGCTTGCTTCCTTTTCTCTGTCTTGCTGCCTCTCCGGCCGTCTTGGAGCCTCTTGCCTCTCTTGCAAGCAGAAGCCCCTGCACTGAGGCAATTGGAAAAAAGTTGCGAGGATCCAAGATCCGTTCCAAGAAAGCTCTGGAAGGCAAGAAGGGAGGCCGGCCAGGGAGAACAGAGACCGGCGCCCTCCACCCTCCTTTCTCGCGGCTGCTACTGTCCCCCCCACCCTCCTGGCCTCCTGCTACCCTCCACCCCAGGCCCCCCACCACTGCGGGCTCACAGGCAGGCCAGGTTCCTGGTAACGGTGCCATCCAGTGTTGTCAAAATAGCGAGCAGCTGGAAAGGGTTCCAGAATGAAATCTCTGTGCCTCTGCAGCCTTCTAAATGATACAACTGTGGCAGCTAAACCTGCTAATGTGCTAAGCATTTTCTGGCAGGGCCAGGAGGCAGGGCTGGTGGTGTGGTAACTGGGAGGGGCTTGCGGGCGTCATCCTCATGGGCAAGTAAGTGTCCGAAGGAGGTGGAGGCAAGGAGAATCAACCCAGAACCCTTCCCACGAAGTCACCCAGAGCCACCCGAGCTGCACTTCGGGATTCCTGGAGCGCTGCTGGCTGGGTGGGCAGGGCTGGCCAGGCCCAGAGGCCTTGCAGGCTGGGGAAGGGAAGTCCCGGGCGGTGGGGGGAGACGGCCCTCTAGAATGCAAGTTATGGTGGATAATTTTCTGCTGACACAGAGCAGTGTATAATGCTGTCCACGAGGCTGGGCAGCCAGGGTCTGGCCCTATCTCTGTTTGCCTCTGAGTTGGCAGGGGCAGGGCCCATGGTGACCAAACAAAGGACATGATGCCAAATCCCTAGAGGCAAGCAGGCAAGACTGCCTGAGAGGGGTCTGAGGACAAGGGCATTCGGAGTGTTCAGGGGGACTGGAATCAATAGGCTGGGGCGGGGGCTGGGGGGGACCACGGGAACTTTCCTATAGGGTGCCCCTGATTTTCCGGATACACTCGCACCATGAGCTTCTCCACGGTATCCTTGTTTTGCAGGAGCTCTTTGGAGTGGTGTCAAAATAGGAGACCAAGAAGGGGAACAAACCCCCAAATCTGGGATCAAAATGAGGTCCTGGTGTTCCTTCATCCCTGATGTACTCCACTCTACACTTCCTGGAGAAACCATCGGGGCTTGAGAGAGTGAAGAGGGGAGGTTAGGAGCCAAAACTTAGCACAGGGGAAGAATCCTTTCCAGAGCCATTTGGTGATAGGAAATGGTGTGCATGACAAAGCAGGTGCTGCTCAGGTGAGGGAGAGGTGGGGTCGTTCTGGGAACATATAAGCCAGTAAAACCCTGACAGGATTCAATCTGGAGGGGGAAAAATCCCAGCTGATAGAAACTGCTGAGAGCATGCAGCTTTTAAAGCCCTTCTAGCAAAAGGATCTTTGGAAGCTTTGCAAACTCTGACCACGCAGCCAGTCAGCCATAGCCCAGCCCACAGCGCTGAGAGTGTTTTTGCTAAATCAGAACTAACCCCCTCACAAATATCTAGTCCTGACCTCCCCCTGGCTCCCATTCCTTTCTAGGTGCTGCTTTCCTCAGAAATACGATTTTGCCAGAGCAGAGGGGAGAACGCTGCCGGGGCCCCAGCAGGCCAGCCAGCAACCTCAGGTCCACTGCTCACCCACGGCTAACCCTAGGCAAGGCATTTGACCTTTATGAGTCTCATTTTTTTCATCTGCAGAAGTGACAAGAAGGAAGCTGCGGGTGGAGAGTTGCGGGGAGGATTAATGAGACCATGTATTCAGGGTGCCAAGCCCAGGGAGCCGGGGAGGGGAGCTCCCTGAGGGCTGGCCCCCTTCCTTCTCACCTTCCTCTCTGGGCCCTCCAGCCCCACAATCGATGGGAGGAGGATGCAGATCAGCGGGAGCTTAAGTTAAAAGATGGGGAGACAAAGGCATGCTTATACAAAACAAGTCATGAGTTTAATAGAACCCCATCCACCCCAGAACACGGGTCTGCCCCCACCCCCGCTGCCACCTTCCCCCACCAGCTCCACCAGCTGCTAGACTTCCTTTTAACAGCGTCTCTGTGTCAGACAACTCCAGGTGAGCGCCATCTGTATCTATGCCCTGTGCCCTGAAGGGAGCCCCACTCAATAGACCAGCATTGGAATGGTGGCCCCAGAGTTGGGCAATGTTGCAGCCCTACTAAAGCCCTTCCTCTGTGTCCTCACCTTCAGGAAACCTTTTCTAAGGCTTCCCTTGCCTCTTCTTTCTTTGAATGCCAACAGCAGTTTATCTGTACTTCTCTCTGGAGCTCATCAAACTCAAACCCCGGCGGGGGCGGCGGAGGGGGGCATGTGTGTGATTCCAGCAGAGGTTGGATCTTACCCTCTATATTCCCACAGCACCTAGCACAATGCTAGCGCATTCAGTGAGGCTAGCATTACCGTGATACCAAAACCAGTCAAAGACATCCAAAAAAAATTTTTTTTTAATTTTAAAACTTTAACCCTTACCTCACACCCTATAAAAAAGTTAACTCCAAATGGATCATATAGCTAAATGTAAGAGCTAAAACTATAAAACTTCTATATGAACAACTGGAAGAAAATTGTTGTGAACTTAGGTTAGGCAAAGTTTTCTTAGATGGGACACAGAGAGCTCAAATATATTGGGTGTGATCAAAATTTAAAATGTCTGCTCTTGGAAAGGCACTAATATGAAAATAAAAAACACAAGCCACAGACTGGAAGAAAACATCTGCAAAACATATATCTGATAAAGGACATGTAGTCAGAATATATAAAGAACTCTTAAAACTCAATAATAAGAAGACAAATGACCCAATTTTTTTTAATGGTTAAAAGCACTGAACAGATATTTCACAAAAGAAGTAATACAGATGGGCCAAAACACCTGTGAAAAAAGGTTCAACATCATTAGTCATCAGGAAAATGCAATTAAAATCACAATGAGATACCACTAAATATCTATTGTGATGGCTAAAACTAAAAAGACTGACAATGCCAAGCACTGGCAAGGATATAGAATAACTGGAACTCTCACGCACTGCTGGTGGAAACGCTAAATGGTACGCCCACTTTGGAAAGCAGTTTGGCAGTTTCTTACAAAGTTAAATATACACTTATGACCTAGCAATCCCCCTCCTAGACATTTGCCCAAGAGAAATGAAAACATATGTCCACACAAAGACCTGTATACATGAATGTTCAGAGCAGTGTTATTCATAATGGCCAAAACTTGGAAACAATCCAAGTGTCCATCAATTGGTAAATGAATAAGCAAGTTGAGATATATCCATACAGTGGAATGCACCCATACAGGCAATAATATGAGCGAATCTTAACTGCATTGCATTTGTGTCCTATTGCTGCTATAACGAATTACCATAAACTTAGTGGCTTAAGACACCACAAATTTATCTTATTGTTCTGGAGATCAGAAGTCCAAAATCAGTTTCACTAGGCTAATGTCAAGGTGTCAGCGGGACTGGTTCCTTCTGGAGGCTTTGAAGAGAAACCCTGTTTCCATATCTTTTTCAGTTTCTAGAGACCACCTGCATTCCTTGGCTCTTGTCCCTTCCTCAAAGCCAACTCTGCTTGAAGGAGTTGTTTGACCAAAGGCACAGAGGCATAGCAAGTTTGAACTTCTAAGCAGTTCCATATTTCCAGGGTGTATAATGTGACATTTCGAAGATAAGGAAACTGAGATTCAAAGAGATTAAGTGTCTTACCCCAGATTTTGGACATGGTAAAAGTCACATTCTAAATCTAAACCAGACTTTTTTTCCCAGTACATGTGAGCCCTCAGACTTTCCCACCTTGACCTTAAAGACCTCCAGCCTTGGAGGTTGGATGGGCATCTTTCCCATGTCTCAGTGGCCCTGCACTCCCTCCTCACTCCACCAGAGACAGTTCCTGCCTCTGTACCCTTCTTCAGCAGCTCAACCTGTGGAGGTGCATGACCCTGGGTCTCCCCATCTCCCCGCCCTGCAACCAGCCAATTCCCACCCCCAGTTTGATGAAATTGTGACCTTAAGAAGAAGAAGAAGATATTTGCATCCTGCTGTATATTTGTCAACGCTCTTTTACTTAGGTTATTTTACTTGGCCTTCCCCATTGTGTGAGGCTAAGGGTACAGATATTACCAAGCCCATTTAGCAGATAAGAAAGCTGAGGTACTGAAGGTGGGTGCAGGCTGGCCACATTCAGATAGCAAGTGAGGCAAAGCCAAGATCAAAATCCTCTCCAGGCTTCCCCTCCTCACACCACAAGTGCCTATTAATTCAGAGAATAGAACTGAGACAAGTCTCCTAAGTAAGCTGAGCCTCACCTTCCTCATCTATAGGATGGAAAACGGGGTAATATCTGCCCTGCCTATCACACCAGGCACAAAAGGAAGAAATAGTATGTAAAAGCACTTTGGGAACTTTAACATGTACAAAATATAAGGAACTATTCTAATTACACTCTCAAGGAAAGTCACAATTTTTCTCTAAAAGTTTCTTTTAATCCCTCAGAAAGCCAGGTTCTCCTCCTGCTTTCTTTACGTCCTGGTAAAGTACAGAAGTTCTAGCCAGTCCCTCAACATCAACCTCAAGCTCAGTCTTGAATTCCTCCTTCCAGCTTCACTCTTTCTGAAATCAAGAACTGGCCATTCCCCACCCCCCACCCCACCCCATCCTCTCTGGCACAATTAGTCCCTCCTTAAAGCTAGAAATTGCCAGCACCCGCTTTCAGTCCTCATGCCTTTGGTTCTCCCCAATCAGAACCAACCTATACAATGCTAATGTGGCTCCGGACCCCCGAGTTCAGAGTCCAGGGGTCCTCCATGGGGTGGCCCAGCCAGCCTCTCTGGCTTGTCTCTCACAAATGCTCCTCCCCAGGCTCCCCCAAGTTCAAGTGGCCCCCATTTCCCAAAAGTTCTACCCTCTTTCCCCCTTATGTCCCCACTAAGAACTCCCTTTCCCACTATTCACTTAGCTGGGGGGGGGGGGGGGGAGAAAAAAAATCAAATTAGTCCCTCAACTCTTAAACCCAACATATTCTAAGTGAATCAAAGAACTGAGAGGAAAAATAAAGGAAAAAAAAGGAGAAGAAGAATCCAGCAGACTATATACGTGAATGTCCACATGGTAGCTGAATTAGGGGGATGAAATTTCTTTTTTTTTTTTAAGATTTTATTCATTTATTTGACAGAGAGACACAGCGAGAGAGGGAACACAAGCAGGGGGAGTGGGAGAGGGAGAAGCAGGCTTCCCGCTGAGCAGGGAGCCTGATGCGGGCCTCGATCCCAGGACCCTGGGATCATGACCTGAGCCGAAGGCAGACGCTTAACGACTGAGCCACCCAGGCGCCCCAGGGGGATGAAATTTCTAAGCTAAATAACAATGGGATAAATCAGAGGGTAACAAAAAGCAATACAGTTGACCCTTGAACAATGCAGCAGTTGGTACCTATTAGCCTGCTGTGGACCTGAGAGAAGACTTACTAATAACATAAAAAGTCAATTAACACATATTTTGTATGTTATATGTATTACATACTATATTCTTACAAAAAGTAAGCTAGAGAAAGGAAAATGTTATTAAGAAAACCACAAAGAAGACAAAATACATGTATAATACTATACATATATTTATTGAAAAAAATCCGCACATAAGTGGACCCGCACAGTTCAAACCCAATGTTGTTCAAAGGTCAACTGTAATAGTTAATATCTACTTATTTTTACTTGTACTTATTTTAACTGGTAGCAGTATTAGAAATAAATAAATAAACCTCAAACTTGACCTCATATAATACACACACACGTGCGCAAAAACTCCAAATGGATCACAGAATTAAAGCAAAAGCTAAAATTATAAAACTTCCAAAAGAAAACATAAGGAAAAATCTTCATGACCTTGGTGTAGGCAAAGACTCTGAGGATACAAAACACAAGAACCACCAAAGGAAAAAAAATAATTTAGACTTTATCAAAATTAAAAATTTCTGCTCTTCAAAAGACACTGCTAAAGACAGGATTAATGGTTGTGCAACAATATGAATGTAATTAATGCCACTGAACTGTACGCTTGACATGATTAAAATGACAACTTTTATATACATTTTATCACAATTTATTTTTTTTTATTTATTTGACAGAGAGAGGGAACACAAGCAGGGGGAGTGGGAGAGGGAGAAGCAGGCTCCCCGCGGAGCAAGGAGCCCGATGTGGGGCTCAATCCTAGGTCCCTGAGATCATGACCTGAGCCTAAGGCAGATGCTCAACTGACTAAGCCACCCAGGCATCCCTATTTTATCCCAATTCAAAAACAAAACAAGGGAGGCCTGGGTGGCTCAGTCGTTAAGTGTCTGCCTTCAGCTCAGGTCATGATCCCAGGGTCCTGGGATAGAGCCCTGCATTGGGCTCCCTGCTCAGCAGGGAGCCTGCTTCTCCCTCTCCCGCTCCCCCTGCTTGTGTTCCCTCTCTCGCTGTGTCTCTCTCTGTCAAATAAATAAATAAAATATTTTTTAAAAAAAATTTTTAAACAAAACAAAACACTGTTAAGAACACGAATAGGCAAGTCACAACTGAAAGTGTTCATAGTACATATATATGACAAAGGACCTATATCCAGAATATATAAAGAACACTACCAACTCAGTAATAAGAAGACAATCCTTTTTTCAATTGGGCAAAGATTTGAACAGACTTTTCACAAACCCAGAAGTCAAGAAGCACATGAAAATATGCTCAATATCTTAGTCATCAGGAAAATGCACATTAAAACTACAATGAGATGCCACTCACACCCACCAAAATGGCTAAAATTGAAAAGATTAATAGTATCAAATGCTGGTAAAGACATGTAGCAACCAAAATGTTCATACATTGCCAATGGAAATGTAAAGTGATACAACCACTTTGGGAAGAAGTATGGCAGTTGCTTGTAAAAAACAAAACAAAACAAAATGTGCTTGCCATATGATAGAGCAGTTTCATTTCTAAGCATCTACCCAAGAGAAGTGAGGGGGAAAATACGTCCACAAAAAGACATGTACAGGGCGCCTGGGTGCCTCAGTTGCTTAAGCGACTGCCTTCGGCTCAGGTCATGATCCTGGAGTCCCGGGATCGAGTCCCATGTCGGGCTCCTTGCTCAGCAGGGAGTCTGCTTCTCTCTCTGACCCTCTTCCCTCTCGTGCTCTCTATCTCTCATCCTCTCTCTCAAATAAATAAATAAAATCTTTAAAAAAAAAAAAAGACATGTACAAATGCTCATAGCAGCTTCATTCATAATAGCCAAAAACTGGAAGCAACCCAAATGTCCATCAACTGGTGAATGGATAAAAATTGTGATATATTTATATAATGGCATATTCTCAGCAATAAAAAGGAACAAACTACTACTATATATAATAACATGGATAAATGTTTTTTAAAAAATACATACCATATTATTCTATTTATATGAAATTTTAGAACCAGCAAAAGTAATCTATAGTGACAAAAGGCAGATCAATGGTTGCCTGCAACCAGAAATGCAATGAGCTGCAGAGAGACATAAGGAAATTTTAGGGGATAACAGAAATATTCTACTGTGGTTGTGGTTACATGGGCATATACATCTGTCAAAACTCATTGAACTTGGTGCCTGGGTGGCTCAGTTGGTTAAGTGACTGCCTCCAGCTCAGGTCATGATCCTGGAATCCCAGGATCGAGTCCCGCATCGGGCTCCCTGCTCGGCGGGGAATCTGCTTCTCCCTCTGACCCTCCCCCATCTCATGCTCTCTCTCTCTCTCTCATTCTCTCTCTCAAATAAATAAATAAAATCTTAAAAAAAAAAACTCATTGAACTATATACTTAAAAATGAGTGCACTTGATTGTATGTAAATTATACCAAAATAAAGTTGGTTTAAAAAGAACTTTTTAAAAGTCAAACAACAAACTGGTGAAAACATTTGCCAAACATAACAGATATGACAAAGCAATATCCTTAATATATAAAGTGCACACACAAACAAATATAAAAAGCATTAAGACGTCAACAGATTAAAGGCCAAAGGACACAAATAAGCCACAAAAGAGGAAATAAGAAAAGCTTATAAGCAAATAAAAAATTAAATCAATGAAACGCCACATTCCACATACCAAATTAGCAAAGTTTTTTTGTTTGTTTTAGTAATAAGGCTAGTAGGGCAATATGGGCATTCTGCTGGCAAAAATATAAATTGATACATTTCTGGAACATAATTGGGCAATAAGGATTCAGAGTCTTAACAATTTCCAGATTATTTGACCCACTTTTAGAAACCTATGTTAAAGAATAATCAAAGGTGAGTAATCAAAATTAGAGATCTACATGTGAAAATTTTCATTACTGTCTTAGAACAAGCCATTGGGCTGAGTAAATATGGATACATCAATAAAATGAAGTACCAAATATTTGTTGATGATAGGAACTTAACAAATATTTCTTAAATGTACTCAATTAAATACTATATAAGAACTTTAAGGAGTGAGATGTATAGATGACCTACACAGATGGGTAGAGAAACATACATAAAAATTTTCTCATTCGGCAAAGATTGGAAATCACCTAATGTCCAGCAAAAGAGGTGAAGTTAAATAAATCATGGTGGGGCCCCTGGGTGGCTCAGTCAAGTTGAGCGCCCCACTCTTGGTTTCAGCTCAGGTCATGATCTCATGGCTTGTGGGACCGAGCCCCACATGGAGCCCCCCAGTAGGGTTCCGCATTCGGTGGGGAGTCTGCTCTAATATTCCTTCCCTCTGCCCCTTCCCCCGTTTGTATATGCTTGCTCTCTCTCTCTCCCAAATGAATAAATAAATCTTAATATAAAATAAAATAAATCATAGTAAATCCATACAATAAAATACTATGCATCTGTTAAAAATAAGACAGACATAGAGCTATTGATATGGAATAATCTCAAGATGTATCATGAAATTTAAAAAGCAAGTTGCAGAATAGGGCATTTGGAATACAACTATTTGAAGGCGGGGGAAGAAGGATAGATATAAATTTATGCTCATAGACATCTCCAGAAAGATAGAGGGGGAAAAAACGAAACGATAACAATGGTTGGCTCTGAATTGGAGATCTAGGGTCTAAGGATGGGGAGGAGGGTTGGGAGGGAGGCTTGGATTTATTTTTCTCTTCTGGTTTACTCTGCTGTAATTTTGGAATTTTTTATTATATAGAGGTCTTTTTCAAAACAGAGAAAACACACACACACACTTTATGTAAAAGAAGGAAGAGGAGTGTAATGGGTTGAATTGTTTCCCCCAAAATGCATACGCTGAATTCCCAACCCTCAGTATCTCAAGTCCCACAATGTGATCTTAGTTGGAAATAGGGTCACTGCAGATGTAATTAGTTAAGATGAGGCAATTAGGATGGGCTCTAATCCAATATGTCTGGTGTTCTTATAAAAAGAGGAAATTTGGACACAGAGGCATGAACACAGAGAGAACACCATGTGAAGATGAAGGTAGAGATTGAGGTGATGCTTCTAAAAGCCCAGGGATACCAAAGGCTGCCAGCAAACCACCAGAAGCTAAGAGAGCTCTCCCTCACGGCCCTCAGAAGGAACCAACTCTGCCAACACCTTGATCTTGGACTTCTGGCCTTCAGAACTGGGAGGCAATAAATTTTTGTTGCTTAAGACGCTCAGTTTGTCGTACTGTACCACAGCAACCCGAGCAGACTAATCCAGGGATGAATATTAACATGAAATCAAACCAAAAAATGATAAGGTTCACAAAGATCAAACCAACCATCCTAGAAACAAACATCACCAGCATCTTCTCCCATAACCAATCCATCACATCACCCCACTCCCACCCCCGTAGCTCTGGAGTAAATGCTTCTCTCGCTCTCTTGTGCTCTCTCTTGCTCTCTCTCTCTCTCTCTCTCTCTCTCTCTCTCTCTCTCACACACACACACACACACACACACACACACACACATTTAATTTAAAAATATAAAACAACAGAGGCACCTGACTTTATTACAATCCCATGCATCAATACTGCACCACCCACCTAGGGGAAACAGACCATTGCCCAGAATAGTGTTGAATTAAAGACACTGGAAGAAAAGAATATACCAGAAAACCCCCTGGTAACTCTGGTTTGTCTGTGGAATAGAAACCATCCATTCTGTCAGTGCCCAAGACATCTCCAAAGAGGAAGCTATAACTTTCACAACTGCACCGTAGTTCTGTCGGCACTCAGGGATTCAAGGGGCACCCAGCTGTGCACCCAAAATAGAGGCTCTCCCAGAACAGGAGCACTTACAGCAGGACTCTGAACCACCTGGGCGCCGGGCACTGTCCCTCCAGGGTAGGCTCCAGATTCCCACCAAGACCTCACCAAAGCTCCCGGCAGTCCTCGCTCCCATCAGGCTAGAATCCTTTCCAGAGGCCTTTCTTGTCCCACCCATCCCTATTTCTGCCAGAAAGCAAAACGGAAGGACAAAATCTTGGTCATAATAACCAAGTGAGCTCAGAGGGTGGAGGTGGAGGGAGGGGTTATAGGGAAGGTTTTAAGCTCCTAAGACCCTTTAGCTGAGGTTTCAAAATGGCAGCTAGCTAAGCTCCATTTGGTCTAAATCTGCTCGCCCAAACCTCCCTCACCCCGTTCCCCAAGGGGTGTCCATAATTCCTAGCACAGCCCCCTGCGGGCATGGAATCTGGCTCTCCCTTCTTTCAAATACTGGGGAAGTGGGACCACAAAGATTAGCTCCCATTGCCAGAGAAGAGGCTAGAGGGGGGGGAAAGGGGGGAAGGAAGACCTTCACAGCAGCATGCAAGGACATGGTGGGCTCGCCCCATCCCATATCTCAGCTATTATGCATTCCCAACTGGCTTGGCCAACATCCAGAGAGACTCCAGGCTGGTGAGTCTGTGAATGTGAGGCAGAGATAAGCGACACGGAGAGGGGGAGCTCACCCACGGTTATATATGGGCTGTAGTGCTGCCGTAGCAAGGAGCCAAGGGACTCTTCCATTTCCAAGACATTTCTGCACTCAGTCCTCTCCCCAAGATTAAGAATTCTCCTTCTTGGCTGCCTCCCTCTCCCTGGAACGTAACTAAGCAGCCTGAGAACATGAAAAATTGGGGGTTTGGCTATGAGATTTTTAATGTGTTAAAATCACATTGACCCTGGATACTGATTTACAATAAAACGAGGTGAGGAGGAAGCTCCTTTCTCTTCTCTGGGAGGGGCCGATCTCCAACCTACCCTCAGCCAGGGGTAGGGGGTAAGTTCTGGGAGCCCAGAAAAGTTGTGCTTCCTTCCAGGAGGAGGCTGGACCTCTGGGGAAGGGTGGACACACTTGGACAACAGATATGGGAGGAAGGCCTCTGAGGAGAGGGAAGAGCATGAGCAAAGCCTCCCAGAGGGGTGGCTTTTGTCCCGGCAGTGAGGACAGCTGGGGGAGGAGCAAAGAAAAGTCTCACGGAAACTGAGAGATCTGGCGCTAGGAGCTTATCCACCCTCACCAACAACAGGCCATCTCTGAGTGTGTCCTATGCACCCTCCAAAGAGCAAAATCCAGCAACACAGGGCTCTCGAAAAGTCTGGAGGAAAGGAATGTCTGTTCCGAGCCTTGCCCCAGGGTCAGACGCTGGGGAAAAAATTCCTGGGATTATTCCGTGTTGTCTAAGATGGATTTGGAGCCACCCTGGCTGAGGAGAGATGTGGCTTTGGACTGGGGCTGCCAGGACTGGTCTGCGGCAAGCTGAGGACAATTCCAGGTCTCCGAGCTTTTGCCCTAGCTATTGATCAATCTGAATCTGCCTTCCTTCCTTCCTCTCTTTTCCCTGTTCATTGAAATCCTTAAAAACCATCTCCCTGCCTGAAGCTCCCCTGAGCCCCTCATTCAAAATTAAGTCACTTGTCCTGTACGCTCCTTCAACAAGAGCTTGTATCTCGATTTCCAGGTATGCTTACCTGCCTTGTCTTATAATTAGTCTCACAGCCCTCTAGGTATACGCTCTCAAATGCCAAGAACTGGGTTTTACATGTCTTTTTGATCCCTAGCACCCTCTTCTCTAGAGCAGCCCACTCAGTAAACGCTTACTGATTGGATACACAGAGCCCTAAGGAGTGACTGAACATGTCTCGTCCCTACATCCATTCATTCATTTGTTCAGCAAACGTGTGAGTGCCCAATATCTGCCAAGCTGGTTAACACTCTTGCAGAGCACCCTGGAACTCTTTAATCAAGCAGCCAAAAAGTAAGTTTCAGTATCCAGGCTTTAGTTTGAGGTTTATCCGGGACTTGGAAAATTCCACAGGATCCCTGAATAAAAACCTGACCACGACAGGTGGCTGCAGCCTACAACCCAATGCCTGTATCTGTCCAGATGGAAAGTCACGCCCCCAAGAAGGCCCAGGGGGAGACAGATGGTCTGGGACGTGGGTGAGGACCCTCGAGGACTTTGCCCAGCCCATCCAGGAGAAGCCTGGATGTGCCTATCACAGAAGATGGCGGAGCCAAGATAGCCCATTTGTCTATGTACACAGTATCCTGGGGATACTCAGGGGAGGAGCTGGGAATCTGGGGTGGGGGGAGAGCTCTAGAAAGTCATCTCAGCAGAGCAGATGTGGTCCTGGATGGGGGAGGATCTGCTGAAGGTCATGAGAAAAGTCTGCCCTGCTCAGGGATCAATAAGTGCAAATTACTCGAGAAGCTGGTGTGTCCAGGAACTGCTCTGCTATTGGGGGAGACTAGGAGTGTGGGAAGAGACAAGGGGTAGGTTAGGGACAGTCACTTATCCCAGGTTTCTTTCAACTCCAAACTTACAGGATTCTAATCTGAACCTCCCCTGCCAACAACTTGAAAAAGTTGTCTGAGACCAGGGACATTTGGAAAGAAAGTGGAATAGTGAGTCAAATAATAAACCAAAAAGAAATCCTGAAGTCAAAACAAGGGATAAATTTTCCTTATCTCTCTAAGACATGCATCAAAGCAGCTAGCTGCTGTCTGCCTAGCCTGGGAAGATGATCGTGGTTTTTAATGGCCTGTAAACAATAGGACCAGCCTTTGTAATAAAGTTGAACCAGTTAATCCTTTCGGCTTCCTCCCCGCAGCCTGCCTACTCCCCGCTTCCCCGCTCTGAGACTGGGCGACCTTCAGGGGTCCAGGAGTAGAGGGATCCAACCCCAAGACTCAAAGCCTCTGAGAGCTCAGGGGGTTTGTGGAGGAGAATCAAACCTGTGGGAGACAGGGACGGCTCCCAGAAGGAGTGTCAAAGGAAACTCCCTCTAACCTGATCTGGGTGAAAGGAAAAAGACTCCTTTCAAAAAATAGGGAAAAACGAGAGACATGCTGCACTAAGGAAGTGGCACAAGAGGTAAACTTTGTTCCTACTTCGTGAGCTCATTCCCTCATTCATTCAGCAAACATTCATATACGCCAACCATAGGGCAAGACACCTGCACAGGGTGTAAAAGTATACAAGGAAAATACCTCCCCTCAATGGAATTACAGTCTGGGAAGTGGTGCTGCCAAGAAGGCATATCCACAGGTATGGATAATAAAAGTTAGTACAATAGTATTTGCAAAGAGCTACACAAGTCTAGACCTTTCTTTTCATTTCTTTGCATCTACTTTCTTTGATGTACCATAGTCAATCTGGGTGATTGGGGCAGAAATTATTGAAAAAAAACAAACAAACAGGGAAATTGGAAAGAGGAGAAAGAAAAATGGGACAGAAAAGAAAAAAGAAACCAAGCTCCTCCTTCCTGCCCCTGCTCTAAGCTCAGCCCTAGTTCCAGAAGAGCAAAGGACCAGTTGTCACTAGAGGTCTTCAGGCAGGTCCAGGCCACCGAGTCACGATTCGAGGCACATATGCTCCTGTACCAACAAGGCACATTTTTGCTGAATTGCACAAAATTCTGACCATCTGGAGTTTTCTATTTGATATACCAATTCCCAGTACCTGACAACCGTGTGCCCTTTACTCTTAGCAATACCGTGTACATGTTCATAAGCACACATACGCATGCTAACGGTGATATAATGGAGGAAATTTGAAGGTTTTTTTTCATCTGTGGTTCAAAAGTTAACATCCTCTCCCTTTAAAAACAATGACATATACACGTGCTGCATGCGTGTAGCCTCTCATTTTTCAGTTCCTCGATAAATACTACTTTTTCATGCCACTAGCAACCTTGGGTGGTAAACAAACGAAAAACATTATCATCTCAGCTTTAAATTTTCCTCCTTTATCCATTTATTTTCTACTCAAGAATGGTTAAACAGCAACCCTGTGCCATGACCATGCTGGGCATGAAGTATTCTAGACAGAACCAGACAAAGGCAAGCCCTGCCTTCAATGGGGTCACAGTCCGGCATGGGAGAGAGACCAGGAAATGCACTCTGCCTCCAGGACCTGGAGCAGCTTCCAGAGGAAATGATGGAGACAAACCTTAAAAGGCTACAGTGATTTTGCCAGGTAGAAAAGAGGGAAAAGAGATTCCAGGAAATGATGGGTCAGCAATTTGTGCTCAGAGAAGAATGAGCCGTCTGGCGCATCCAGACCGTGGGGTGAGTGGCGGTGAAGGGCAGAGGATGAGAAAGGAGACTGAAGAGGTTGGCTGGGCCCAGACCACAGAGCCAAGAAAGCCTTGCCAAAGAGTTTGGACTTTATCCCATGGGCAATGAGGAAACCACTGAGGGTTTTAAGCAGAGGCAAGTGACATGATCAGATTTATGTTTTAGCAAGATTATTCCGGCTGCTGGGTGGAGAATGCACTGAAATAGGAAGAGACTGGGCAGACTCAAAGGGACATTTCCAAAACAGAATCCACAGGACTGGGTGCCCCATTGGAGATAGGAAGGAAAGGAGGTTCAGCCCTAAGGCTTGAGGGGCCCTCATCCAAGACAGGAAACCAATAAGAAAGCAAGAGGTGGAGAAATTAAGTGCCTTGTCTAAGGTCCCATAAATTACTAGATGGCAGACAGAAGCCAGGAACCTAAATTTCTTTCCAGTAGAAACCCCTTGGTTTGCCATGTTAGCATCAGTCTGTGACTAAATTGAGCCCTCGATTGCCAGGCTCTTTCCTCGTTCCCTACTTGTTTCATGCATATATGCTTTTTGTCCTAGGAAGACTATGAACCCATCAAGGCAAAATTTCTTTTGACCTCTCATAGGGCCTGGACGTACCAGGCGCTGAGTGGTCAATGAATGTTTGTTATTAAATCAAACCCAGGATCCCAAGGGCACCCTAGGCGTTGTCCTTACGTGCAATACAAGCCACTTTCTTTTGTCAATCCTTAACACACAGTATTTGTAAAACATAATTCCTAGATCAAATAAATCCTAGAGGTTTGGATTTCATAGTCCAGGACATTTGTAAAAAATTAGAGGGATCAACAGAGTCTTGCCAATTTTTTTATTTTGCCAAATAAGGACAATCTAAAACCCAGCCACCATCTACTAACTGCCATCCACTACTTTGTTTCTTAAAAGAAAAAAAAAAAATTTAATCCATATCCCAAAGTCAGAATAATATAAGATTAAGGATAATCCTTCAAATTAAATCAGAGTTCCTCAACCTTAGCACTATTGACACTTGAGGCCAATAAGTCTCTGCTCTGGGGATGAAGGGGGACAATGGGGAGCTGTCCTGTGCACCGTGGGGGACCCCACTGCAGCCCTGGCCACTACTCATTACATACCAGTAGGGCCTCCCAAGTTGTGACCACCAAAAAAATGTCTCCAGGCCTTGCCAAACATCCCCTGGGGGCAAAATCATCTCAGTTGAGGACCACTGAATTACATAAAGCCTTATTAAAAATCTAGCTCTATCGTCCTTATCTCTTAGACCAGTGAAAAGTTTAGTGCAGACAGGCATCAGTCCATAAACCAAAGGCACAGAGGCTAAGAGGGTGGGATTTAAAATCAGACTTGAACTCAAACCCCACTTCTTCCTCCTTCCCGCTGCCTGACCTTGAGCAAGTGACTGCTCTCAACCTCCCTCTCCTCCCCTGCAGAAGGAGGACAGCATCTATCTTGTCCAAGTGGGTGACAGGATTGAATGGAGTAGATGTAACCCACTTAGCCACAGGCCTGGCACATGATTGTCGGGAGAGGAAGTATGACCATTATAAATATTATTTCTAACACTTCTAAACCCATTGCACATTAACAACGGCTACCCAGATTTAAGACTTTCTGAGTAAAGGGGCCTTGCACGTAACATAGTAGGTCTTCAGTAAACATTTATTGAATGAATACACGAACCCTAAACCACCCGGCTCCCACCAGCTCCTTTCTTCAACCCTGCCACATCTAAGTCCTTTTCTCTTTTACAAGAACTTTCTTATATCCTACCCACGGGGATTAAGTGATAAAAGAAGCCTGGCCAGTCCAGGACCTCTGGCTGCGGCCCTGTGGGTGGGAACCTTGTGGACCCATCTAGCGCACCGTATCAGTCTGCCACCCACTCCCTGGACTTTGAACAACGCTGACCCCACCAATGAGCGTGCACCACCACCCACCACCACCATCACCCGCTTCTCCACATCTTCAGGAGGCTGCTGTCCTCCCTAGATATTTAACCTGGAGTTAGGCCAGGGACAGGAAAAGGAGATGGTGATATCCTTGAACAAAAGTAGCTATAAAAGGGCATGGGAAGCAAGGCAAATGACAAATTAAACAAGCAGACAACCTCAAAGGAAAGGAGGTGGGGAGGCTCCAATGACGGGGTCAGAGTTCCCGCTGCTTCCTCCGTCCCTGCCAAGTCCACCTCCCCCCTCAGCAGGCAGAGAGCTCACTGGTGGCTCTTACAAGGGGAGAGACACTCGTCATAAAGCAGATACGCTCCTGGCCAAAGCCCAGCCAGTGATCAATTCTGGAGTCTGCCTCACAAGCACAATGAGTGTCTGTGGCAATTTCCCGAAGGGCTGAATTTTTCTGGCCATCACAGGGTCATAGGGTGTGAGCACGGGGAGGGGACTTAAAGAGTGGGGAATCCAAGCTCTCATTCTATAGATGGGGAAACTAGGCTCACCACGAGAAAGGAACTTGCTCAGGACCGTTCGAGGATGTTCCGGTCAGTGGCAGTGCTGAGCCAAGAGCTCAGGGCTTCAGTTCTGGCGCTCAGCTTTGCCGGGAGCTCAGAAACATCCCCAGAAGAGGTTTTATTGCGAACTAAATCTCAGTCTTCCTGAAAAAATAGATGATCACATTTGCAACTTCAGATGAGGAGAGGATTAACAAATTCTCAGAAGGGGCCACTGATCTAGTCCCATGGCTGCTCCAATCGTTTGGAAACTGTGAGAGAATAAAGTACCTTCCACAGGAGGATCCAGCAACTAATTTCTCTGCCCCATCAAGCATCCTCCATCTTCTTCAGACTATTTGATACTATAACCAAAATACAAAGAGGACAGTAAGGCCATTTAGGGGAAGTGTGCGGTGGGAGGTGCACACTAAAGGGGAGGGAAAGGGGGACAGTAAGGCGGAAAAATACTAGTAAATGGCGAATCTGAGCAAAGAGCACAGGGATGCTCATTGTATCCTTCTTGCAACTTTTCAGAAGACTTGAAATTTTTGTAAGTAAAAAAATTTGAGGGAGAGTAAGAAAGCCTGCTTCTCCCTCTGCCGGCTGCTCCCCCTGCCTGTACTCTCACTCTGTCTCTCCCGTGCTCTCTCTCTGGCAAATAAATAAATAAAATCTTAAAAAATAAGTAAATAAATATCTAAACTAAATTAAGTTGTTTTTAAAAATATTTGAAGGGACGCCTGGGTGGCTTGGTCGGTTAAGCATCTGCCTTCGGCTCAGGTCATGATCCCAGGGTCCTGGGATCAAGCGCCATGTCAGGCTCCCTGTTCAGCGGGGAACCAGCTTCTCCCTCTCCCCTCTACCCGCCGCTCTGCCTACTTGTGCTCTCTTTCTATCTCTCTGTCAAATAAACAAATAAAATCTTTAAAAATATATATATATTTAGAAAGGGGCACCAGGGTAAAAAGCTCGGTCGGTTGCGCATCTGACTCTTTGTTTCAGCTCAGGTCATGATCTCAGGGTCCTGGGATCGAGCCCTGAGTTGGGCTCTGTGCTCAGCAGGGAGCCTGCTTGAGATTTTCTCTCTCCCTCTCCCTCTGCCTCTCCCCCTGCTCACACTCTCTCTCTAAAAAAAAATAATAAATCTAATAAATAAATAATTTTTGAAAATAAAAATATTTGGAAAGGGCCAGGAACCATTCCTTCAGTTTCACCGAGTTTCTTTATCTAAGGACTAATGTCTTCAGAACAAGAAGACACCACAGAGTTTAGAGGTATAGCTCTCCAAACAAATATGTGATGCTGGTGTTCAGAGTAGTCAGTAGCTATGGCAACCTTGGAATCCAAATCTGATTTCAAATATTTTGTCCCATTAGCTCCCAAAATACACATATACTTGTCACCCCATGTATCCTGGTGTTCTTGATTCAGAAAGTAACTAAAGTAACAACAAGCGATAGATGGGGCAGATGTCAGAATTTTTCCCAAAAAGTCCATCACCTTTGCAATACAGGTGGCTCATAAATACAATAAAATGAAGTTTACTTTCTAAATCCTTTCACATAAATAAATTATTAAATCAAAATCCACATCCAAGCCACAGTCACCATGCTCTCTCTCCACAGTAGTATTTAATTGGGGCCATATTGGATCCATAATCCAGCCCTGAAAATCTATCCTTGACCACAGAGATGAAATTCATTGGAGATTTGAGGGAACACAAGCCACCCAAGAAACCTGAAAGAACTCCTTATGGCTAAAATAAGGGCTGAGGAGAGAATGAGCAGGGGAATATGAAGTTGGAAAGATAGGTAGAGGTCAGATCCAAGAGGGCCTGTACACGCAACAAAGGAGTAAGAAGTTTATCCTTCAGGTAACAAGGCACCACTTTAAGATGGGAGGAGTATAACTGGATCATTCTGGCAGAGGATGGATAGATGGAAGTAACTCAAAACTAGGGAATCTAGTTGGAATGACAAAGACCTGAACTAAGGTAGTCAGCATGGAGTAAAGAACCGAAGACGAGTTAGAGAGAGCTACTAAAGAAAGCCAATGTACTGTACTTGACAGGAAGAGGGCAGATGTGCCCTAGAGAGAGAGAAGGGAGTCCAAGATGACTTCCAGCTTTTTTGACCTGGTAGATGATGCTGCCAGTCATCCAGATGGGGAACCCAGGAGAAGGTTTGGCAGAGGAATGTAGTAGGTTTTGAACATGTTGACGTTCCACATGGATACATAAATATGGAGCTCCAGAGAGAAGTCCTAGCTGGATGTACACATTTGGGAGTAATCAGCATATATATGGTGGTGGACGCCATGGGTGTAGAGGCGGTCAAATGGGAAAGAACTGAGAGCAAAATAAGAATTGGTTGAAGAACAGAAGCTGTGGGGGAGAAAACTGTTAAGGGTAGGCAACGAAGAGGAGATCCCCCAAGAACACCAAGGAGTGGCCTAAGAGGCAGAGACCTCAAGATGCTTTTAAGTGACCCATTAAAGCCCTCCATCTCCATGGGCTGGTCAGACCATGTTAGAGTAGAGGAAGGAACAATGAGGTATTAAAACAAATTTAACATCAAAAAGACAAATGACTCATTTGAAACACGGGCAAAGGATTTGAACAGACATTTCTCCAAAGAAAATATGCAAATGGTCAAAAAGCACATGAAAAAGATGCTCAGCATCATTAACCATTAGAGAAATGCAAATCAAAACCACAATGAGACACCACTCCACACCCACTAGGGTGGCTAGAATCAGAAAGGCAGATAATCACAAGTGTCAGCAAGGAAGTGGGGAAACTGGACCCTCACACATTGCTGGTAAGAGTGTAAAATAGTGCAGTGGAAAACAGTGCATAGTTCCTCAAAAAATTAAATATACAGTTATCATATGACCCAGCAGTTTCAATCCTAGGTATAGAGTCAAAAAAACTAAAAACGTATGTCCACCCAAAGACTTGTATTTGAATGGTCATGTTAGCCTTACTCATAATAGCCAAAAAGTGGAAAGAACCCAAATGTCCATCAAATGATGAATGGATAAATAAAATGTGGTATACCACACAATGGAATATTATTCTGCCATTTTTTTAAAAAAGGCAGTATCAATATATGCTACAATATTGTTCGACACTGAAAACATGCTAAGTTGAAGAATTCAGACACAAAAGGCCACATATATTGTGTGATTCCATTCATATGACATATTCAAAGTAGGGAAGTCCATAGAGACTGAAAGCAGACTGATGGGTGCCAGGGGCTGGGGAGGGGGAGGAATTCGGAATGACTATTTAATGGGTGCAAGATTTCTTTTTGGGGTGATGAAAATGTTCTGGAATTAGGTAGTAGTGATGGTTGCTCAATATTTAGATTTACTAAAACCATTGAATTGTACACTTTTAACCTAAAAACCAATGAATCATGCACAGTTAAAATGGTGAACTTTATGTTATACAAATCTTATCTCAATAAAAAAATTCAAATAATAAGCTCACTTTACAAAGTTACTCATAGCTGAGAGCAGCTGGGTAAGTAATTTCTCCAGCTTGTCCAGATATTCTGCGTAAAGAAGACAAAATTCCAGATACTCTAACCAAAACCCAAGAGCATGCTTCCCAAAAGACTCTTAAATACCTATCCATAGATTGGGGGTGAGCAGCTCTGCTGAAGAGTAGAGATGGTGCGTTCAGCCTCATGATAGCTACTCATGCATTGGTCAGGCTGCTGCACCCATTTTTAAGATTTCAAAATGCCAGGGTGACAGGGAGACAAAAAGGCAACCATGATTTGATCTATAAGAAACAGCAATTGGGCATGACCTGTTAGAGTCATCCCACAATGACAGGAAAGGAAAAATGATGTCCGGACAAAGAATACCCAAAAGCCCCAGAATAGCAGTCTCCCAGTTCATGCCCTTTAATCAACCCTTCGACACCTATAACCCTTGCACTGTGTTCAAGATGACCTCCTGAGACAACATTCCAAGCTGTCCCAGAGTGTCAGCACTGACCATATATATATATAGCTGCTTTATCCACAAGGTGCCTCAGGAAGTTGCTCGGAATCACTCTGGGCTTTAGGCGCAAGTAACTTTGAAATTAGCACAACTTAAATGGTTTGCACCCGGCTCGACACTGTCTACTGCAGAAGCGAGGCCCAAAGAAGCAAATAAGGGACAGGAGATGGACCGTGTGTGCACGTGTTGGAGGAGCTCCATATCCCGGGGCAGGAGAACCTGAGGACTGAGCTCCAGTGTTCCATGAAACTTCCTGATGACAATTTCACCCCTCTACTTTCCTCTCCGTTGACATGTTTCCTTCTGTTTTTGTTCCCCCTCTCTAGCCAAATTCTGAGGGCAACCCTAAATAATAAAGTAACAAAATCAAACACTTCAAGATGGCACACCACCACCCCCAGAGAGACTGTCAGAGCGGGGAGGCAGGTCTAAAGAGAGAAGCAAACCTCTGGCCTAGTCTAGTCATTGGATAAGCAACCCCTCCTCCGTGCCTCTCTGCTCCTGCCTGCTCCGATGGGAAAAGGAACACAATGAAACTAGGCCTTCCCTTGGGGTTCTGACCACCTCGTGCAGAGACTATGATTACCCTGCCATTGCTACGCCTACTGTGATGTCATTCCTTTATCATTCCATTTGGGTGGAGTTCTTTCCCCTCTTTTCTCTAAAGGATACCCTACTATCCAGTGCCTGGGAGCCCACTGGGAACTCCAGCCCTCATCCTATCTAGACCCAGGCAAACCACTCTGTCTGGGGACCTCAGGAGACTCTATAGTCCCAATGGGAAAAGGGAAAATTTAGGAGCAGCTTCCAGGATGCAGGAAAGCTCTCTTCCCAAACTGCTCAATCTATCCCTATATTTAAGCAGAATCAAGCAGAGCACAGATTTTACCTTCTCCATTCAAAACTGCAAACAGAAGAGGGATGTATAATTAGGTCCTATCCATTTTATTTAATTGGTCAGAAAGAAATCACTTTTTTTTTAAGATTTATTTATTTATTTGAGAGAGAGAGAGCAAGCGAGTGCGAGTAGGGAAGAGGCAGAGGGAGAGAAAGAATCCCAATTCCAAACAGACTCCCCACCACAGAGCCCAACACGTGACCCCATGACCCTGAGATCATGACCTGAGCCAAAATCAAGAGTTGGACACTTAACCCACTGAGCCACCAGCAACCCGGAAATCACTTTTGAAGTAAAATAAATGCAAAGAAGAATAAGAATAGAGGAAAAGGTGTCCAAATCCCACACTTTATCATGCATAGAGGAATGCAAAGGAAGAAAGAAGAATATTTCCTGTATGGTTACTTCTCACACCATCCAGCCATACATGTCTAGAGGTTCCATGTCAATGAAAAGCATTTCTCGGGCTTCCTCCTGTGCACCAGGTACTATGTCATGTACTGGAGTCCTTGTCCCCATCTTTAAGGAACTAGTAACAAGATCACTGTTCACCCTCACAACTTCTACACAGGCTCATTCAAAGGATTTTGCTCCACTAAAAAGAGAAACAGAGGCTCTGAAAGACCAATTTGTCCTCAGCCATGAGGCTCAGTCTATTAACCTGTGGGCAGGAGGGAAAGTGTGGGCAACAGCCTGCCACATGCTCTCTCCTCATTCTGTCTTGCCCTCCCGGGCCTTGCAGTGCTTCCTCGGGCAGTGAAGGAAGGCAGCAGGCTGGCTCCAGCAACAGCACCAGAGGAAGGGCAGCCATCTGCCTCAGATGGAAGGCCGGAGGGTGCAGGGAAGGCCACCCCGTGGCCAGCTCACCTTCTGCGGCCACATTCACCTTTAGATAATGGCCCTGCTCCTGGAAGTCGCCAATGCCACTGTGGATCAGACACGGCTCCTTGTAAAAAAACAGTGGCCCTGCCGCACTGGAAACATCCAGACTTGTTCCATAAAAATGGCGCTGACCATTGGTGTCGGCAGCGCTGTTGTCTGTAGCCAAAACCTAACACGCAAAACCAGCCTTGTCTTTCTAAACAGACAGCATGCTACTTATCGTTTAACAAAATATATTCTAGATCACCTATTCTTTTCATCATAAGAGAAAAATCCAATCCCCGTTTGGTGAATGAGGAAAGCAAGGCCAAGAAAAGAGAAGGGAGTCACAGGTGACCATGGACTTGCAGATCTGAGATTTTTATCTTAAATACTCACTTTGGGGCACCCTTGGCGACAGCACAAGCACTCACTTGGCACTTTGGGTGGAAGTCACACCCCCAGGCCACCAAACAAGCCACGACTGTTCGTTCTTTTGTGTTTAGTGGATGGCAAGGAGAGGTGGGAGAGAGATCCCCATGAAACCCAAACATTTACTCCCAAAGTGGCTGCTGAGACCGTGCAGGGGCCAGATGTTAGATGTGGTCAAACTGTCCTCCTTTTTAACCAGCCAGTCTGTCTCTCACCTGTCCTGAGGTAAGTGCCCACATGCCCCACTTTTCCACGAAGCCCTGCTCCCTCGGGAACAGAGGCCAGAACAGGCTGCTCTCCCTCACCCAGGTAAGAAGCTCTGCCATCCAAAACCAGGCCAAAAAGAACACAGAGGAAACATTCCCTAGATGGTGGCATGGTTGCTTTTAACAGCAAAACCTACACGTTAGGACCCTGTGAGAGAGGACCTCGCAGAAATCTCAGTGTGGATCAAAGCAGGCCAGCCCCAACCACCCCCACTAAGCCCCAAGCTATGAGGAGATCTAAAATGCAGAAGTTCTGGAATCAGACGGATCTGGGCTTAAACCTCAACACCACTCACTCACTCCGTGGCCTTGAGTTGCTTGCTCCTCAGCTTTCCTCATCGTGAAATGGAGATAAAAATATCTAACTTCTAGAAAGTATGAAAATGCCAGCACGTGGTAGGCACATCAGGATGGTAGTTACGATTACTGGTTTGCCAAATGCAGCCGCGTTCCTATGCTCAGACACCCACACATTTTTCCCATTCCACTTCTGACCAATGTCCTTCACTTACAACATAACTGACCTGGGGGTAAAGCCTTCAGCCACAGAACTGAGCTCTCACCCCTGCAAAGCTAACTGGCCCATATAGGGTTCACAGCCCTATTCTTACTGGAACAACTCGTTTGCCATTCAAATGTATGCATGTACTTGTTATGCATTTCCTTATGCATATGTGTACATATATATGCGTGTATATATAAATTTATTCAGATGGCCTTTTATCACATGCTATTTTGCTATACCTTGTTCTCCCACATCCTCAGCCCGGCTTTCCCCAGGTAGCCCATGTTAACATTTTAGTTTGTGTCCATCCACATTTTTCCCCATACTCATGTAATTTAACACACACACATAAATCGTGGTTTGGGGGAGGATGGTTATTGTTTGTTTAAAATATAGAATCATAAAAAAAAATAAAAAATAAAAAATAAATAAAATATAGAATCATAAACACACTCTTCTCCCTCTTATTTATTCTGCCATACTTTGCCAAAATCCTTTCAATAGCTCTGTAACGATCCAAGGTATGAAGGAAGCTTAGCTACTGGACCATTTCCCTACTGACATAGATACTCACTGAGTTTTCACTCTTGGCCACTACAAACAAACCTGCAATCAATTCCTTGTATATGTCCTTACCGAAGACCACTTTCTAACCAGATAAAATGCCAAGCTCTGGGATGTGAAAGTCACCCATCAAAAGGACCTCATGATGAGCTCCCAATATAGCCTCCCATCCTTAAAACTCCTCTTAGAAAAGACCCGCCCTGTTCCTAGAAGGGCAAAGCCCAGGCATGTGCCTGGCTTCCAACCACCCGTTCTTCCAGGATCCTAGAGTGTCAAGTCAACTCCACAGGCCTTAATTTTCCCATCTGTGAAATAAAAGAATAACTTTTTGGTGCTGCAGGATTTGAGAGTGCTTTTGTGATTTTTATGAGGAAGCAGTGTGTGACATACTCTCTGGAATGTTGTTTCTAGCTTGTTGTTTTGGGGTCAGGGAAGGGAGGGCAGGCCAAAATGAACAGATTCGATTAAAGTCCCTCTAGGACTCAGAGGTCCCTATTTATAAGGTGTCTGGGGCTGGATGGGAAGGCCTCCTGTCTCTGCACCGCTGAAGCACCTTGCACCATGATTGTTTACAACCAAAAGTCAGGACTAGACCAGGTGACTTTTGACTTTCCATTTGCCCAGCTTTGTCAAATTCCAAAGAAGGGCACCTATAACTCGAGTTATGAGTGAACTGATCCGGCAAGCAAATTTTGGAAAATCCATAATCTCACTGATGTTTGATTTTCACTCAAAACTTCCCTAAGCCCTAAATTTCATCCAATAAAAAGTATAAGGAGTGTTGGGAGGGTGGGAGAGGTTTGCTTGTTTGTTTGTTTTTTCAGGGGATGTGGTGATTAGTATTTTCTGTTCTTGAAAATAAAACAGACACTTTAGGGGGAAAAAACGAATCCTAAACCTTCCATTTCAGGTAGCAGTTCTAACAGTCAAGAGCCTCGCAAAAAGAAGCAGTTACAGCCACTTGAGTGGATTTGCCCAGTTACCATATGGTTCACCCACATGAAAGGGGAGAAATAGGAATGGCGAAATCAATAGAATCAGTGCAGTGTTATTCTGCTTTAAAACTCAAACCAAATCTGAATATGGAATCATTTTCTTCATCAAAATCAGGCAGATGATTGACACCCCTACTCCAGAAGAGTGTTTGGCAAGCACTTACTGAATAGATGCCTTTCCTGTGACCTAGACATCCCACTGGCAGGTCTGTGCATGTCATCCCCAAAAGACATGCCACCCTGTTCCCAGTAGTGAGATTCATAGAAGTTTCCAACCAGAAACTGCCACAAGCCCATCAAGAGTAGAATGGCAAAGAAATCACGGTATACTCACACGATGGAATACTATACAGCACTAAGTATGAAGAGCCTACAACTACAGTCGACACTATGAATGAATCTCACAGTGTTGAAGGGGGAAATCCAAACACGGAAGTGCAAATACTAGAAGATTCCATTGGATGGGGTTAGAGCCAGGATAATCTCCATTGGCGGGGTTGGGGAGGGGGTGAGGTAGTAACTGGAAGGGGCACAGCTAGGCTTCTGTCCTTTGTTTCTTAATGTGGGTGTTGAAGACACCAATAAGTTCAGCTTGTCAAAATGTATTGAACTGAACGCATGAGCTCCTTTCTGTGTGTATGCTATATTTCAATATTTAAAACTTTAAAGAAAAAGCCAATGAACGAAAATAAAGGTGATTACGAATAAAATCAGGTAGACAAGGCTCCTGGAGCTAGACTGTATCTGGAGTGTGTCATTCCCAGGAGCTCTTCTGTTGGTGCAAAGAGCAGACCAAGTGGCTGAGCAAACAGGAAGGGCATTCTGTGAGAAGAGATGGAAGGGGAACGGAGAGCCTGGCACTGTCTTTGGAAAAGAGCAGTTTCCCCAAATCTGGTTGTGCAGCCTCCACCCAGGTTATTAATCCAATGGACTATTACAGATGGACCCACCTTTGCTTCAAACACATTTGGGGTTTCTGTTTTTTGCTTTTCTTGCCTTAAAAAAAAAAAAGGTTTGGAGGGGCGCCTGGGTGGCTCAGTCAGTTAAGCGTCTGCTTTCAGCTCATGATCCCAGGGTCCCGGGATCGAGTCCCGCATCGGGCTCCTTGTTTGGCAGGAAGCCTGCTTCTCCATCTCCCACTCCCCCTGCTTGTGTTCCTTCTCTCGTTGTATCTCTCTCTGTCAAATAAATAAAATCTTTTTTAAAAAAATCATTAAAGGGATGCCTGGGTGGCTCAGTCGGTTGAGCAACCGCCTTTGGCTCAGGTCATGATCCCAGGGTGCTGGGATCGAGTCCCGCATCGGGCTCCCTGCTCAGCAGGGAGTCTGCTTCTCCCTCTCTTGCTCCCCCTGCTTGTGCTCGCTCTCTCTCTGTCAAATAAATTAATACAATTTTTTTTAAAGTTTGGAATGAGGGAAAAGTCATAGTTATTTCATGTGGAAATCAAATGTATTTTCACAGACAAGCGACTAGAGAGAAAATCTGATCAATGGTAACGAAGCAGAAGCCAGGTATGGAAAGAGATTCTCTATAAGGCTCTAGCACCTTATAGTGGATGGGTTTCTACTCAGCTCAATAGCAATATGTATAAAACAGCTAACACTTATGCAGGTTTCTATATGCTAGGCATGGCTGTAAGTGCTCACATGTATTTGCTCCTTCAGTCCCCACCGATGAAGTAGGGATTGATATCATCCCCACTTTACAGACTACCACTGAGGGCCAGAGAGGTTAAGAAACTTGCCAAAGACACACAGCTAGTTAAGTGACAGAAGGAGGCAGTCTGGTAAAGTCTGTTCTTAACCATTCTACCATATTGTTTCTGAATAGGCCTTTATTAAGCACCTACTCTGCACTGGGCTCTATGCTGGGCGAGAGACGCACTGAGCTACAGAAAGCACAAATCCAAGGGTTCTGGGGTGAGTCCTTGCAGCAACAAGGATCACACGGGCATCCCCATGTCTAATTTCAGAATGAAAAGCTGGAAAACTGTCTCCAAACACTCGGATATTAAGTTTTCAATGACTAAAAAAGCCGTGCCCCTTTTCTCACTGATACTATTCTACCCAGTAGAGTAAGTTGTAAGAATAAATATTCCTTGACTCCCCACCCGCCCCTGGGTCGTGAGACTCCATAAAGCTCTCTTCAGGTTGATTAAGAGGCAAAGATGACCCGTAAATACGTTTGTTGATTTTTTTCTTGTGTAAAAAGAGTTGTTCATCCCTGATCGAGCAGGCTTGCATACAGCGTTCCTTAGAGGGGGAGAGACCCCCCAGGTGCCCAGGTGATTAAAAAATGAAGAAATTCACAGCAGAATTATAACATGTATAGCACATTTGAAATACTCACACTTAATAAATTCACACTTTCCACACACACACAAACTCAAATACAATGTAAAATTCTTACGCTCTCAAGGGGCGCCTGGGTGGCTCATTCGGTTAAGCCTGCAACTCTTGGTTTCGGCTCAGGTCATGATCTCAGGATCGTGAGGTCGAGCCCCACTTGGGGCTCCATACTCAGCGGGGAGTCTGCTTGAGATTCTCTCTCTCCCTCTGCCCCTCACCCACCCCCATGCGCACGCATGTGTGCACACTTTTTCTCTCTCTAAAATAAATAAATCTTTTAAAAAAATTATTTTGATCTCAGGAGAATTACAGGATTTACTCTTCTTAATATTAATTCATAGTGCCTATGGATGATGTGGTCTAGGCACAGACTATACATTTGATGCTTTGTGAGGCACATCCTGGAGACTAAGAATATAATCTCACACAGGGATAACATCCCAGTTTCATCTGAGGCCCCAGGATTGGAGACCCTGGTTTAATCAGCTTTTACTATTGTCCCCACCCCCTTGGTAAGTTTTCCTTAAGGGAAAAAGAATAAAAGATTAATCCCAGTGGTAAGGAAGAGTGAAGGCCCAGCTGGGAACCAGTGCAAGAGAAGACATGAGGTTCACAGAGCTGGAGAAAATGTGGGTGAAAACCCCAGGCCATGGCCACCTACGGACCCAGGCTAGCCAAGTCTAAGATCTTCATGACACCGAGAGGTCAAGACCAGGAGGTCAGCCAAGGTTACGAGAGGCAGGCAGGACTACAACCACCTGCCTACTCGCCCACAAGCTAGCTCCTACCCAAGCCTTCAGATGCTCCACTCTCAGCCCTGGTCCACCTCTGCTGGCCTCCCTACAGGCACAGGTGGGGTCCTAAACACATATGAGTCTTGCAACATGTGCTTCCTCCTGTATGTCTGCTCCCTCCTGTATGTCCACCCCCTTTCCTGGGAGTCAACTGGACATTTTTAGGGTGTCAAAAATGGTACCCATTGTGAGACAACCTCCAATGCTACTTTTTTCCAGAGTAGTGTGTGGTCTGATTCCAAAATCTGGGGATAAGAAGGGTATGAAAGCTCCTCAAACCTCTGAAAATGAGACAGGGCAGAAAACTGGTAGAAAATCATTTTCCAATGCCTATTTTTCTGCTAAAATCTACCCACTGTGTGAGTTGCCAAGGAAAGCTAAGTCTCTTGTTCTGAAGCTAGGAAGGTTCTCTTTCCACATGATACCTGCAGAAGATGGAAAACATGACACCCTCTGCATATCATAGAACATCAGCTCCCAGTAAGAAGACACCCCAACTCCTGCCAGTGCAGCACCAGTGGGGGCAGCTTTTCCACTTTTCTCCTCTTGCTAGAGAGGCCCTAGACAGGCTACCAGAGGCTTCCCCAAGGACAAGGATTTCCCCAGCTCCTGTGAGGGAAGCCTCATTGTTCACTATCCCTTTTATTTACCTAAGTAGCAGAGTTTTTAAATAATTTCTCAAGCTCTTTACCTGGAGACACACCCAAAAAGAAGGGCTCTTACTCTTCCCACAGAGGCCTACAGACCATGTACTAAATTCACTGGCTCCTATTCAAGATAGAAAGCTAACCTTGAAATATCCTCTCTAAATTCATCCTCTAGATCCAGTCCAGGCAAACACAAATTGATTCTATTTTTTCAAAACACTGGCCCCTTCAGATGGCCTTGTTTGTCTTCATTAACATTTCTCCATGATGAGATGGGCCAAGGGTTCAAGGCCCAAAGTTTGCATCCAGAGAGACAAGGCCTATGGGAAGCTATAAAACCAAGGAAGGTGGCCAATCCATGAGGAATTCCCCAGATCCTGAGTCATTGTCTTTCTTGACATAGCCCACCCTCCAGCAGTAATAGCTTACACTTGCTGAGCATTGACTCTGGATCAGACCATACATATCCTAAAAGCATCATATGGGTTGACTTATTTAATTCTTACACCAACCCTGTGGTAAGTGATAGAACTGGGATTTGAACCCAGAAGTCTGATTCCAAATCCCAAACTCCCATGAGGGCCACAACATATTCCTGGACTCAAGGATTACAGCTGGTGCTATTGAGCATTTGCCTGTGACAGCGTTCATTTACTTCCCTATCTCCCTGAATCATAAACTGCTAACTTCCTTCCAGGATTCATTCTCCCTTCTTCCTTCTTATAATAACCTCCACTCCCAAGTTTTGCAAAAGTACCTGGCCATCTGCTGCAGACTACATTTCCCAGCATCCCTTGCAGCTAGCTGTGGCCATATGACCAAGCTCCAACCATTGGGATGTGAGTGGAAGCTCCTTAATTATTAGCTGCTTGCCTTGGATTTCATCACCTCCTACTTCCCACATCCTGAAACACAGACTTAGAGATGCAAAATAGTAAGAAACCTGGGTCCATGAATGAGTTCATGGACCTGCTTTACCAGCTTGGTGTGCTTACCCTAGGGCTTACATAAGACAAAAATAAACTTTTGTCTTATTTAGCCATTCTATTTGGAGATCTGTGTTATAGCAGGTTACCCTACATGTTGGATTCAGTACCTTAAGGCCCAGCCCTTCTCCTCTTCTAGTCAGCATCCCCCAAACCTTTTCTTAGGGCTTGGAACATAGTTATTACTCAGCAAATATTTGTTAGATGAATGAAAACACCATTATATAAACCAGGTGGTACTGGGGTCAAACAGGCTCACCTAAGCTCTGTAGTTGACCCTTATCCAGATGAGTACAATGTCTCCTGCTTTTCTGGCAAACAGGAGCTCAGGCCAAAGGGTCTATGTCTAGGGAAGTATTTGCAGTAGGGGAGGAGTCAACTGCTACTGCATCTGTTGTTGACTCTCTGCTGAGACGAAGGATTTTGTGCTTAACCACAAGGTTGCTGAGGTTATTACTTGTCTCACAATAATAATGAGCGCAGTTTGAGCACTTACTTTGTGCCAGGTTCTGTACTAAGCACTTCACACACATTAAGGCATTTGTTTTCATTCAGTTCTCATGACAACACTACAAGGTAGGAACTGCTGTTAATTCCCACATGAACAAACCAGGCTCAAAAAGAAGTTAACTTGCCCCGGCCACAGGGCTACTAAATGACAAAGGTCAGATTCAAACTCAAGTTGTATGAGCCCTAAACTTACTCTCTGCTCACCCAGCATGCTATGCTGCCTCTTTATGTGTGACAGACTTATATTCCCAACTATGATTACAAGTTTGGGAGGCTGAACCAAGTTTTATGCTTTTCTGAGTAGATGCACAACGAACTTCCCATGTGGCCGTGACACTTTTCTGCTGGGCATGGTTGGTGAGGGGCTGCACACACCCACCAGGCTAGAGCAGGGGAGAGGGCAAACTACCTCAGCCCCACAGTCCACCTAGCTCCTTCTTACTCTCTCCTGGGCTGCCCTCGCTGCCCATACCACTGCCACCCAAGGCCTCTGCCCTTTCCCTCAGCCACCTCCCTTGGATTTGCCCTCCCGCCTGCCTCCACGCACAATTCTTGCCTGGCCTTGCAACTGTGCTCACTGAAGCCAACACATCCAGATCTATCTGTCTAGCCTGGTAATGGTATGGTCCAAGTTTCACTTCTCACCTCCACCCCAACTTTGTCCTCACAGCCATTCTCCGTCTACAACAGTTCCTTCCTCCTCAAGCCATAGGCGCAGCAAAGTAGAGTTGGTAGGGAGACACCAAGCAAACTTTATCCCCGAGGTTGCAAACCTAGGACTTACAGGCCAAACATGGCCCCCAAGTAAGTTTTGTTTGGCTGCACTATGCTTTTTGAAAAGTGAATTCATCACATCAAAGGTTGTTAGAGTTCACATACAAATTCAGGTTTCAAGCCTCTCTTGAAGAGTCTTGGCAACACCGGGCTCACCTTCCCATGTGACAAATGGCTGGAGTTGAATTTGGACATCCCACTGGATGGGCGTGAACTTCCAGCTTACCACCATCTCCTCCACGACTTATTCTACTTTTCCCGTCCAGATATCCCTTCCCTCCCTCACGCGCCCAGCCTGGCCCCCATAGGCACCGGAGTTTGCAGTGCCTGCTGCAGTGACGAGCACACTGAGAACGGGAGAAGAGAAATTAGTCTTCCAGGTCTCAAAGTTGCATTCATCCACAAACCCATGGCTGGCTCTCATTAGCCAATACTGATCAAGCCCCTGGGTGCCCGGGCCCTGCCCAGAACATCACAGAGGTTCAAATACAGGCCACTGCCCCTGCTTCTGCCTAGTCCCTATATTCTTCCACACTGCTGCTCCAAACACATGGGTGTGCCAGAGAAAGGCACTTGCTTTTTGCAAAGCACATGACACAAGCATCTCTTTTTTAATAATTTTTATTGTTATGTTAATCACCATACATTACATCATTAGTTCTTGATGTAGTGTTCCATGATTCATTGTTTGCGTATAACACCCAGTGCTCCATGCAGAATGTGCCCTCCTTAATACCCATCACCAGGCTAACCCATCCCCCCACCCCCCTCCCCTCTAGAACCCTCAGTTTGGTTTTCAGAGTCCATCGTCTCTCATGGTTCGTCTCCCCCTCTGACATAACCCCCTTCATTCTTCCCCTCCTGCTATCTTCTTCTTTTTTTTTCTTAACATATATTGCATTATTTGTTTCAGAAGTACAGATCCGTGATTCATCAGTCTTGTACAATTCACAGCGCTCACCATAGCACATACCCTCCCCAATGTCTATCACCCAGCCACCGCATCCCTCTCACCCCCCACCACTCCAGCAACCCTCAATTTGTTTCCTGAGATTAAGAATTCCTCACATCAGTGAGGTCATATGATACCCGTCTTTCTCTGATTGACTTATTTCACTCAGCATAACACCCTCCAGTTCCATCCACGTTGTTGCAAATGGCAAGATCTCATTCCTTTTCATGGCTGCATAATATTCCATTGTGTATATATACCACTGCTTCTTTATCCATTCATCTGTCGATGAACATCTTGGCTCTTTCCACAGTTTGGCTATTGTGGACATGCTGCTATAAACATTGGGGTGCACGTACCCCTTCGGATCCCTACATTTGTATCTTTGGGGTAAATACCCAGTAGTGCAATTGCCGGATCATATGGTAGCTCTATTTTCAACTGTTTGAGGAACCTCCATACTGTTTTCCAGAGTGGCTGCACCAGCTTGCATTCCCACAAACAGTGTAGGAGGGTTCCCCTTTCTCCGCATCCCCGCCAACATCTGTCGTTTCCTGACTTGTTAATTTTAGCCATTCTGACGGGTGTGAGGTGGTATCTCATTGAGGTTTTGATTTGGATTTCCCTGATGCCGAGCGATGTTGAGCACTTTTTCGTGTGTCTGTTGGCCATTTGGATGTCTTCTTTGGAAAAATGTCTGTTCATGTCTTCTGCCCATTTCTTGATTGGATTATTTGTTCTTTGGGTGTTGAGTTTGATAAGTTCTTTATAGATTTTGGATACTAGCCCTTTATCTGATATGTCATTTGCAAATATTTTCTCCCATTCTGTCGGTTGTCTTTTGGTTTTGTGGACTGTTTCTTTTGCTGTGCAAAAAGCTTTTTATCTTGATGAAATCCCAATAGTTCATTTTTGCCCTGGCTTCCCTTGCCTTTGGCGATGTTTCTAGGAAGAAGTTGCTGTGGCTGAGGTGGAAGAGGTTGCTGCCTGTGTTCTTCTTTAGGATTTTGATGGACTCCTGTCTCACGTTTAGGTCTTTCAACCATTTGGAGTCTATTTTTGTGTGTGGTGTAAGGGACACAAGCATCTTTTTTACTGTGTGCCTTGATCATCTGATTCTTCTCATCTCACCCTAAGACTCATTTTTCTCAAATCTGTCGTCCAGATTACACACCTTGAACCTGCGAAGAGGTGACCTTTCTATAAGGCAACCCCCTCTGGGCCTGAATCCTGGTGATGGGTACGTGCATATGTGTGTACATGCCTGTGCTCATGGGTATGCTTTCGGACTAACACTCTATGCCCTCACTAACTTCCCAGACAGGTGAGAAGTCAGCATGTGCCCTGGGCAGTGAACCAGACAGTGTCTGTCTCACTGCCCCATCAAAAGGGGCTGCAGCTGCTGATGCTCGCCTTGATGGGATGACTCAGGGTTACAGATCCTGGATTTTGCAAGAAGCTAGGAATATCATTTAGAAAAGTGAAACAGTGATTTTTATCCATAAGCCCAGTGCTGAAAACAAGCCCCCAAGCCCTTGAGACACTTTATGAGGATCAGATGCTGGAGGTCTGATAGGAACGACAGGATTTGAAGGCTCCCCTTGAAATGCCCCACTGGAACGGTCAGCAGCAAATCATCGATCCCCTGCCATGTCCTGACGCCCATCTGAGGACACAGAAGAGGACCCTAGTGTGCATGGCTGGCTTTGCCCTCCAGCCTTGTCCTCTTTGATGACAAGACAACAAAGCTGTCTTTCACTTACGTTGTTTTAATCCCCTGTTCAGTCTGTCCTTAAAACAAACCTTTTTTTCTTTTTCTCAACTATCTTCTCCTAGGACCCTCAGGTCCTTAACTCAGACCGCATTATCTAGATCTTTCCAATAAGTAGGTTGCAGCTTCCATTTCTTTGATTAAACAACTCTAACAAAGAATCCACTGATATGAAAGTGCTTATCATGAAACAGGTAACAACCTTTTCCTCCCCAACCCACACGAAATTACCATATAAATGGCCCCGGGAAGGGACTTCTTTGAGAGGTGGCAGAGTCAAACTACTCTTACACTTCCAAAGCTTTAAAAAAGAGACAGAGAAGGGCGCCTGGGTGGCTCAGTCTTTGGGTATCTGCCTTCAGCTCAGGTCATGGTCCCAGGGTCCTGGGATCGAGCCCCACAACAGGCTCCCTGCTCTGCGGGAAGCGGGCTTCTCCCTCTCCCACTCCCCCTGCTTGTGTTCTCTCTCGTTGTGTCTCTGTCAAATAAATAAATAAAATCTTTAAAAAAATAATAAGTAAATAAAAATTAAAAAGAGACAGAGAGAAGAACAATTTCCAAATGAGAAAATGTCACAGACAGCCACAAACTAACTTCCCAAGGGATGATCATTTTGAGGCAAATGCTCCTTTCTCCAAGTAAAAAACATGCAATGTACAAACGTCCGTGGGAGGGTCTGTGCCTCCTATTTGGGCAGTCGCCTTTCTACCGTGGGCCACGAGCAGGCGACGGACATGCCCCAGAAAGGCGGCCAATGAGAGGCCGGCTCGCGCTGCGGCCGGATTGGCCAGGCCTGGCACCAGCTGGAACCGGGGCCAGCTTTGAGGACAGCAGAGAGACTTGATAGGATTCTCTCTTCAAAGCATAGAGCAAACATCAATTAATCCTCAAAAGACGCTTTCAAGGAGAACATTATCCCTTTTGAGCATGGGGAAGCTAAGAGGTGCGGCAGGTAGTTGAAGGGAGGGCAGGGGAGAGAAAACAGTGCTGGGCTCCGAGCCCCAGATCCGGTTCTCCGGAGAGAGTCAAGTTGCAGAAGGATGGACCCACAGAAGTGGGGCAAAGGAGGCCACGGAGATGCTGCTGCTTTGGAGGGTGCTCCTCAAGGATCCCCCTGCTCCATCCTGGAGCAGGCTGCAGGTAAAAACACAGCCGGAGACCTATGTGTGCACCTGACCAGGAACCAGACAAGAGTTCAAATGAGACAAGAGTTCAAATGACGGGACCTTTTCCAGCCTGATGACCGTTAAGTCTGTGGGAGGAGGAAAAAATGAAATCTGGATCCAATTTGCCATAGGGAGCCTGTTTTGGTAACCCCACCCCCACTTCTTGAAAGGGGGAGAGGGAGCTTGTGTGTGTAAACCAAGGGGATGCCCTGGTTTCCTGGCACGTCTTTCCATCTTAAGAGAACCCATCCACAGCTTCCTACACCTCACACTCGAAGGATCACCCATGTCACTGTGGTTGGCAATAAGCGTCACACAGTTTACATCACGCATTTATTCAACCTTCAATATCTCACTCTGAAATACCTGGAGAAGTTGTATGCCACTGATCAAATGTTGTAAAAACACCCCAAGATCCCTTCTTCACACACAGGCAGTGTTACTACCTTATACATTGATTTCTATGGTCAGACATATGGTCAGTCATTGATTTCTATGGTCATGACATACACTGTTTGCCAAAAGAGAGCCCAGGCCATGTGCAAATTATAGGCTGATTAGAGATATTTAAGTGTTTGTCAAAAGGATTTTCCTAAAAGGTCTGAATGAGTTTTCTCTCAATTTACCATAGCCAAAGAAATAAAGGAAATTACCCTAAAACTGACTTTTTCTTTTTTTAATCCAAATACCCAACAGCTATTCTAACATAGCCTTGCATATACATATGTATGCTTTCAGAGCCATTGGAAAATATCTGGAAGGACACACCAAAAACCTGTCCTTAACAGTGGGGAGCAAAATGGGCAATGAGGGAAGAAGTCTTTCTTTTTTCTGTTCTTTTTCGTCTTGTTTTATGCCCTTATCTTCTATGCATTTTTTACAGTCAGCACGTCAACTTTTTCAGTGTGTAAAATTATAAAATGAAAAAGTTACTCTAAGATCCTTTAGTTTTCCCCACGTGTGGCATTTTTGTCCTGATGCCTATACAAAATAAGTCAGTAGGTTTTGGAAATATCTTGCCGTCTTTTACAAAAAAAAAAAAAGTTACAAACTTTCGTCATGATATTGTCAATACTTTCCTCCAGAATGCAGCAAGCTAAGAAAGGACAATACCTTGAAACCCACTTCACAGAGGAGTTTGAAGGTGCATCAGGCAGACACTAAGTCAGAAACATAGTTCCAAGACCAGGGGAATGGCTCAGGCTTCTTGACTTGACTGGCTTAAGAATAACCTGAGAAACACGGCTGAAAAGCTGTCATTCTGCATTAGTGGGACACACCTCCTGCTCCCCCATCCCTATCAATGGCCAGAACACACAAACTCACAAAATCAGCCAATAGGCTGGAATCCCTCCAAATCTTAAGATCATCTTCTTGAAGAATGGACTTTTCCAGTGACACCAAACTCTTCCATCATTTAAATGTTTATATAGAGAATATTTCTGTTGGAAGCTTGCGGAAGCTTGAGAAATGGGGATCTAACCTCAAAGGGCCTTTACCAGTTGCAAAGTAATTAGAAAAGAAGTCAAAAAAAAAGTGTTGGAGTGATGAGGCCAGTAGGAAAATCCAATTCATTTACAGGATTTTCACTTAGAGCTGCTTTTTGCCTGAATAGAGCTAGATACAGTTGTTATCAGCCAATCGGTGACTGGGGATCCGAAATGAAGGAAAACGCATGTTCTGGGTCTCTCTGACTCCCGGTTTTTGGCAGAGCTAGGCAGCAAGATCAAATTGTCAATTCCAGCCTGACCCTGAAATCAAAGTTCGCTAATAGTCACAGAAGTTCTGCAGCTAATCAGTTACCATTCACACTTCACTCCTCACAATCCTTAAAGTCACCAGAGGCAACCCAGATTTGCAACAAACCAGGATGCGTTCCTTCTGGGGCGTAGAAGTCCTTCCAATTCCACTTTTCCCTCTCCTTTCCGAGACTCGCTTAGGAAAGAAGGGAAGCAGGCTAAGAAAACCCACCCCTTCCATATTAATAAGAATTATGCAGTCCCCGGATGATCAGAGCCCAGGCTACATAGGACTTGAAAGAACGACTGAGACTTTGATATGGAATATGAAAAAGTAACAGGCAGGAGGGGCGGGGAGACCAAACTAGGAGACCCAGGGCCCAGCTCCTGCCATCTCCAGTCCTGACTCGCCAGGGACGGTCGCTCTGACTTACGAAGCAAAGAAGATGTAGACTTACCTCCCTACCTTTTTATCTGTGAGATGAATGAAATGAACTTCAAGTGATTTATCTGCCATGACTAAAAATAATAATAATAATAATAATAATAGTAATAATACAAATGCCAGAAGCAAGAACTGAGCCCACCCTTTGCCTTCTTTCTAAAGAGATTTCACACATGCCAACTCCTCATCGCCCCTGGTGAGAGATAACACATCATTATTATTAGCCCCATTTTACAGAAGAAGCAACTGAGGCACAGACTGGTGAGCTGACCAGGGCAGCGTGGTTTGTAGAAGAAGCACGGTCCAGTTCAACACGTTGAAATGCATTCCAGTGACACTGGTCTGTGAAGATCTCTCTGGGTGGTGCCTTCAAGATTTGGCCACCTGGGAGATCAGCCCGGAACCTTCTCCTTGGGCTCACCCTGCTTCTACACAGCTTAGTTCACAGGGAGCCTTTTAACTAAGACACTCTCAGAGTCCCGCTGGCCAAGGCATGGGTAGGGAAGGCACAGGACTCTATCTAACCCAGGTGTAAATGTGGTCCAGAGCACACACGTGTCACCCTAGGTCCCTGGGCAAAGAGAGAAGACAGCAGCTAGGACTGAGCCCCTGGGTGCTGTTTGCAGGGACATCATACCCCAGGGGGTTTTAATGGTTTAAGACCTGAGTGATCAGCAGGAGCCCCAAATCATGATACCTGTACTCGGGTGTAATTTCTATTCTTAGGCAGGGAATGTCAGGCAAATTATGCTCTAGAATCTAGATCACCCGCTGCTAGCGGAGAGCTGGGTGAATTGAAAGGAAGACAGAAACAAGTGGGTCATGAGTGCCTTCTAGGGCCTGGCCTAGTCTTTGGGTCTTCACATGGCTCATCTCGACGCGACGGCTTCAGGCATGGCATGACCCCCTCAACGTTCTCTGCCTGTGGCATGGGGAGAGGCTGTCTATGCTCCTCCCGTCCCAGACACATCGTCAGCTACCACCGCACCCCCACTCCATTACATGGATTCTCTTGTGCGGGCCCCAGAGGATGCTGCTGGTGGTTCTCCAGGCCCACGAAACCCCCCCACCCCCGGACTCCCCCGCTCTGAGGCAGAAGGAGGGCATCTTTCTTTCCCTCTTCTGTTATCACTCTTCTTACCGCCAGCAGGACACACACTCACACACACACACATCCCAGAACACACTCAATTTACTCGGGAATCCATGAGACAACTTCGGGAGAGCCAAGAGGGCCGAGGAAAGAGGAAGAAGAAGGTCACAGTGGTGGCCTGGCATTTGCAGCCTGCTTTGTGAAGACCCCAAACTCTGCAGGTGGCTAGGGAGGGAAGCTGCATTTGAGAAATGCAGGGGGACGGGGCAGACCCATGTGGAGCCTGGATCCCACACCACGGGGGATCAGATTTTTAAAAGAGCACACATTTGGCCAGGGAAGTAGAGACCAGGCCCAGGCTTAAGAGCATAGCTGTTTTCTCCCCTACCTGCCCCCCTCCCCTTTCCCCAGCCTCGACTTGGAGCAAACGGTTAAGCCAACCCAAGCCCAGAAGTGCGACTAATGCATGGAGCCAGCTCTCAGGCCTCCCACACAGGAGGGCATGCTGGGCCGCACAGACGGCCCTCAACCGCGCGTAGGCCACAGCTCTGCTGTCAGGGGCTGAGAGTCCAGAGCAGCCTCTATGCCTCTCAGGAGACATGCAAGAGAAAGTGGGAGGCTCCCCAAGAGAGGTATGAAATGCGGGGTGAAGACTTGGGAGCGGGCGGGGAAGTGCCAGCCATCCTGGGGCAGACACCAACAGTCGGAGTGATTTGTTAGCCCTTTTTTTTTCCCATGAGTGAATTTGCTTCCAGCAGATTCCATTAGTGACCCAACAGACCCAGGGCCTGGAGGAGGGCCCTGGAAGAGCTGCTAACTCAGCAGACCGAAGGCCAGACGTCTTGCACCCAGCCCTTTGCCCGGGATTTCTATCTGAAGAGCTTAAAATACTTCTTTGCAAAGCTCTCCTTAAGGCAGCACCCCTGAACTACGTATAGACAGAAGACACATGAACCCTGACCCCTAAACGTAAATGGCCAGCCAGAAGCTGACGTAATCCAGGAAAAGGATTCCCACATGCAGTAATCTTTTCTTCCCAATGGCAGGAATAAAGCAAAAGTCAAAGTTATGAACTGGGTTCCCCCGAACCTGAGTGGTGGCGGAAGGGAAGAGGGGGAGGGCTGCACTTTCTTTGAGTTCCAGTTGACATTTCCAGCGGAGTAAGAATAATACTGTTACTACCGCCGCAGCTGTGACTACACCGAACGGTAACAATCACAGTCAACACTGATGTGGCACCTGCTACAGGCTAGGAACTGTGCCCGAAGCTTTTCAAGCATTACCTCATTGACTCTTCACACCAGCCCTCTGACGTAGGTACGCGGTGCGAGTGAGAGACGTCACACAGCTGCTAAGTCATGGGAAAAGATTCAGAGCAGAATCCAGCCCAGGGGTGTCTGACTCCACGCTGGTGCCCTGCACCACACTGCCACACAGCTCCATCTCAGGCTGGAGGAAGAGCCAGGAACCAGGGCTCCCCGCCCCACCTGTGCCCTCGCTAGCTGTCGGTCGGATCCTAGCAAGTGATTTCACCTTGTGGGCCATCCAGTTCCACAAGACAGCCGAGGGATTTCTTAAGCACCCCTTCCATTCAGACCACAGTAATGGGCCACCTGGGTGCCTGGCTCGATGATGGGGGAGGCGGGTGTCTAAACACAACTGAGGCACAGCCCGGCCCTCCAGGGCTCTGCAGTCCAGCCCTGCCTTATGCAAAAGCCTTAGGAGCCCTTTCAGCTCTAAAATAATACTTAGCAGGGCGCCTGACTGGCTCAGTGGGTTGAGCGACCGGCTCTTCATTTCGGCTCAAGTAGTGATCACAGGGTCCTGAGATCAACCCCACATTGGGCTCTGCGCTCAGTGCAGAGTCTGCTTGAGATTCTTTCCCCCCTCTTCTCCCTCCCCCTCCGTTCCTCCCCCCCGCTCACGTGTTCTCTCTCTCTCTCTCTCTCAAATAAATAAAATCTTTAAAATAATACTTAGCATTTTTAATATAAATATTAAGATACTTCTGACTGTATTTATACCCATCTTCTATTTGTTCTCCTATGTGAAACATATGCATGGAGAGATATCTGAAATGGAGTCCATCTAATGGGTTTGCTCCATTTTTGCTCTCACTTTTTTACTTTTTTGTGTTACTTGAATTTTTAGTAACAAATACACATTTCCATAAAACCAATGAAGTCATTTTTCAAATACTGCTAGAACAATATATATGTATGTTTGTGTATATATACGTGTGTGTGTGTGTGTGTGTGTGTGTGTGTGTGTGTATACAGACAAGTATTTCATCACTAACTGGATATTTTATAATATTAAGAAATTATTAACTTGAATGACTATGTTTGTTAAAAGAATCCTGATTTTTACAAATACATACTAAAGTTTTTACAGATAAAATAAATGATGTCTTGGATTTATTTCAAAATAACCCCTGGTGTGGTAGGGTAAGGGTATTTCCCAAAAGATAAACTAAGCCCCCAGCTGGCAACCTCTTTTGCCTGAGCATTTCACCATCTTTGGCTAACTCTTCCTTTGACTATGAGAGTTTAACTTCATTTGTCCTCTGTGGCTTCATTCCACCCCGACACCATTCCCCCAAACCTTCTGGAATCATCCATCAAGTCTGTTGGTATATTCTGGTGCCCAGGCCACTCTATCTGACCTTACCCTTGCCCAGGGGACAGAGGGTATGGGCCTGAGCTATACTCCCACACCCCTCTGTTCAAAGTCAGCTACTCTCAGACTCTGTTTGCTCTACAGACAGAACAGCTTGACCAGTAGAGGGGTGGGCGGCAGTTTTCATTTATTCATTCAACAAATATTTGTCAACCACTTACTTTGTGCCAGGCACTGAGTCGCATGCTGGGGATCACTGGTGAACAAGACAAAATTGTCACCTTCACAGTTTTCATGCTAGACAAGGAGCTACTCTAGATGTCATCTCCCCAACCCTCTAAGATGTAGGGTCAAGGCTATATTGCCCAAGACATCCCTGAGTCACCTGGGATCTTGTCCAAAATAAGGAAAGACATGATCTGATGCCAAGAGAGAGAATACCACCCAACTCCCTACCCTAATCCAATCCCCAGTTCATGCAACACAAAGACTGAAATGATGAAGACCACCAGGTAAGTAAATGGTGGCAGACAATAGGGCCCAGGCACACAGGTGTCATATTCATATCAGCATTTTTGTCACCTTTGCTGCCACTTCGACAAAAGCTTCTCACCCGTTTTTAAGGTTAAACTAAATTAAACTAAAATTTTAATGGCTGGCATGATTATAGCAGTTTTTCAAAACAAAACTTCCCTGCTGGGGATAACTTATATAATCTCTATAAGCACGGGCCTCCTCTGTAAATGCTAGGTCATGTGAAAGCGTTCAGCACTGTTCAGCGCTCACTTCTACCTGCACATGGTCACAAGGACTTCCAAATCAAATTTCTCAGCAAAAAAAGTTCCATTTGGAAAAAAACATTTTCAAATTTTCTTGCTTTATCACAATAATGGAAATAGAGTGTCATGAGTAAAGATTTTAATTTATTCATCAAGATATAGGGTCTATTCTCATATTAGTTGTGGATTTACCATTGTTCTAATAAAAATGCATGCTTTGCACACTTTTCTCCATTGCCTATAAGCTCCAAGAGGCAAAACCCATTTCAGTCCTTGTGTTATATACTCCTGTGTTATATCCTCAGCACCTACCACAATGCCTGGCATATAGTTGATTCTAGTAAATATTTCTTGAATTGAATCCCCCTATGCTTTTTTAAATGGTTTTTTTTTTATTGTTATTTTTAAGTTCAATGGCACATGCCCAGAGATAGTTCCCTGTGCCTTTGGATCAACCAGCTTGCCAACCATGTCCCAACAAGACCCACTGGAATGTTTCCTAATATCCTCCCTGGGTGGAGGTCCAACAGGGGCAGGCCCAGTAAGGTCCCGGCCTACTGGACATCTCCAGCTAGATGTCAAATCACCATCTCAAGCCTACCAAGGGCGAAGCTGAGTCCACACACAACCACTGCCCCTATGGTCCTCACCATCTTAACAATCCAATTCTCCTACTTGCCTGAGCCAAAAACCTTGGAGTCACCCATGACGCCTCTCTTGTTGTCAGACCTCACTTCCAATTCCTTTGCAAATGCTGTTGTCCCTATGTATGAAATGTATTCAAAATCCAGCCACTTCTCACAACCTTTACAATTTCCACCCTGCTCCCACCCACTGCCTCCTTACTGGTCTCCCTATTTGGCCCCTGCTTTCCTCCATATACTCTCAACTCAGCAGCCAGAGTGACCCTGTAAAAATCTTCCAGTGGGTTCCCAATGCCAAAGATAACCCCAAGTTCTCCTACTACTCTCCCTCTCTCTCATCCTGCTCCAGCCACATGGGCCTTCTTGCTGTTCTTCAAAAGATCAGCCATGCTCCTACTCAGGACCTTGGCACTTACTGTTCCCTCTGTCTTGAATCTGCTTCTCCCAGATGACCCTTAAATGACACTTTTCAGGGAGGTAATCTATAACCACCTTATTTTAAACTGTCCTCCCCCAGTACGCCCTGTCTCAACTCCCTGCTTTCATTGCCTTCATACGTTATTACCATCTCATTTATATTTACTTAGGCCATCATCTGGCTGCCCCACTAGAATATAAGCTCCAGGAAGGCAAGGATTTCACCCATTTTATTCACTGCTTTATGTCCTTCAGAATAGCAGTGGGTGCTCCATAAATACTTGAATTAACAAATCAATCTCAGGGCACCTGGAAATATTCTTATTTCTCCATAATGGAGGGAAGATCACAGAATCCTCGGAAAGACATATGATTCAGTTCATAGCAATATATATATATATATATATATATATATATTTCAGGCCTTTTTCAAACAAATATGATCTAATGCATTTCGAGAAGGAAGGAACTCTCATTTCATTTTTACTCCCTCCCACCCTTCTCAAGTCAGAGCCCACCTTCCCCCTTCTCAGCCCAAAGCTGGAAACCATCTGCTTGGAAGATGCAGGAGGAGGTTCAGGTGCCACCAGATCCAAAGGCAGTTCCCACCCACAAATCTGAGGGGAACAGAAATGACCAAGAAGGAAAAGAGAAATTAGCACATAGATGAGAAACACAAGTTTAAAATTCCCAACCCAGGCCATGAGTCAGCTGAGTGAAGCTGGCACCAGAGTGACAAATTAATTTCATGACCCTGTTGCTTTCATTAGGCACTGCAGGACTCTTAAAAAAAAAAAAAAAAAAGGCAACTTATCAATGTACAAAAAGGGCATGTATGTCTGCCTACATGTCTCTGTAGAGTAATCTGGTAATAAAATGGGTTGTTTTCTAATGAAATTTGCTTTGGATGTACATTAAACCACCTACTGTGTGTCTCACACAGTGCACTGTGCTGGAGACAGTTCCTTCCCGTGAGGAGCTCTGGCAGGTGGAGGGGACTGGCACAGATAAGCTCACCAGAAGGCACCATGCTACACGGTGCTCTGCTAGCAGGAACAAAGTGCAATGGCTCTGCCTGGAGGAGGCTCAAACCTTGAAGGGTGAGTGGAAACTGGAGAGGGTCGTCAGGCAGAGGCGTGGGGGTCAGAGGGGAAGTCCTGGCAGAGAATGTCAGAGAAGCAAAGGCCTAGAGGTGGGAAGTCCATAGTCTGGCGCGATTTGAGCTGAGTCCACGGACCCATGGTGAAATGGGCTGAGTCCACGGACCCATGGTGGAATGGGCTGTAGTGGGAGCTCAATAAATATTTGATGAATAAATCAAAAGCACCTGTAACACTTAAATGATTTTTTTGGCTATTTATATCTATCCCCACCTACAAGATTGAAAATTGATACGAAAGCAAAGATTGTGCCCTCAGTTCTCTATCCCAGCAGCTCACACAGAGCTGCACAGGTTGGCACTTAGTAAATAGCAGATGGTTGGATAGATGGATGGAGGTGGCTAGGTGGGTGGGTGGATGGATGCGTGGATGGATGGATGGGTGGGTGGATGGATGGGTGGGTGGATGGATGGTTGGATGGGTGGTGGGTGGATGGATGGATGGTTGGATGGGTTGATGGATGGGGGGTAGATGGGTGGATGGATGGATGGGGGGTGGATGGGTGGATGGATAGGTGGATGGATGGATGGATGGATGGGGGTGGATGGATGGATGGGTGGATGGGTGGATGGGTGGATGGGTGGGTGGATGGATGTATGGATGGGGTGGATGGATGGATGGATGGATGGATGGATGGACGGATGGGGGTGGATGGATGGATGGATGGGGGGTGGATGGGTGGATGGATAGGTGGATGGATGATGGATGGATGGATGGATGGATGGATGGGGTGGATGGATGGATGGATGGATGGATGGATGGATGGATGGGTGGATGGGTGGATGGGTGGGTGGATGGATGTATGGATGGGGTGGATGGATGGATGGATGGGTGGATGGGTGGATGGGTGGGTGGATGGGTGGGTGGATGGATGGATGGGTGGATGGGTGGGTGGATGAATGGGGGTGGATGGATGGATGTATGGATGGGGGTGGCTAGGAGGGTGGGTGGATGGATGGATGGATGGATGGGTGGATGGATGGATGGATGGGTGGATGGATGGATGGATGGGTGGATGGGTGGATGGATGGGTGGATGGGTGGGTGGATGGGTGGATGGATGGGTGGATGGGTGGATGGGTGGATGGATGGGTGGATGGATGGATGGATGGGTGGATGGGTGGGTGGATGAATGGGGGTGGATGGATGGATGTATGGATGGGGGTGGCTAGGAGGGTGGGTGGATGGATGGATGGATGGATGGATGGATGGGTGGATGGGTGGGTGGATGAATGGGGGTGGATGGTTGGATGGATGGATGGATGGGGGTGGCTAGGTGGGTGGGTGGATGGATGGGTGGATGGATGGGTGGATGGGTGGGTGGATGGGTGGATGGATGGGTGGATGGGTGGGTGGATGGGTGGATGGATGGATTCTATAATCATTAGGAGCCACTGACAGTATAAAGGACTGAACTGTGCAAATCTCTCCCTGTGAGTAGAGATTGCCTGACATGGGGAGAGACTGAAGCTGAGAAGCCAATTCGGAGGCTCCTGCCAGTGTCCCTAGGAGCACTAATGTTGCCTATATAAATGGAGGAGGAGACAGAGTCCAGGGACATTGCCAAGGTTAAGTCAACAGAACTCGGGGACTAGGAGTAGGTAGGGGTGAAAAGAGAAAGAAGTCAAAGATGCCTTGAGATTTTTGCTTAAATAGTAGTGAACCCCGAGGGGAATTAGCAGCTTTAGGGAAAGAAGAAGAATTCATTTAGGATATAAGTTTGAAGGGGAATGCCCAGGAGAAATGGAGTAGGCAACAGGACAATCAGGAGGAGAGAAGATTGAACTGTGAGCACTGGCTGAACCCATGGGAATTTACTCATTCATTTCTATCTTAAGCCCCTTCCATGTCCGGAGCACTTACTATGTACTAGGAGCTACGGATATTGCAGTGCCCAAGATAGGCAAGGCCTGCGCTCTCGCAGAACTTACATCCCAAGGGGAAAGGCAGACTAAAAACAGGTAAACAGATACATCATTTCTAATGGTTGTCTGCACTATGAGAAAAATACAGGGTAATACACCAGGGGCAAGTGTTGCCTTAAGTGTGGTGGTCAGGGGAGGCCCCTCTGAAGAAGTGGCTTTTGCCACAAAGAGGTGGAGTGACAAGGAAGTTCCTCACTTTGTGCCTTCAACTTTCTTACACGAGTCTATGGTAAAATCATCTGCTCAGAGTGAGAGGATGGAGAGGGTTTTCAGGTCAATGGAAAATCCTGGAACAAGTGCTGTAGGCGAGAAAAGAAAAAGGTTCAGGAAAGAGGTTATGATCGGGCACTGAGGACCTAGCTGAGGGCCGAAACTGTAAATGTGTAAAGGAGCCTATCGATGAGGAGCATACACATATTTTACAAATATTATATATTGATGAAGCTTTATGTCCCTGCAGCTATATTGAAACCAGCATTAATGCCCTAGGAGTGATCTGGAATCTCTCCCCCTACTTTGTGTGAGCTGGGTTTGCTGGAGTGTTTATTTGATTTTAATTAAGTTTGATGGGCTGTGAGGGTTTTCATTACTTGCTTTGACTGCCGCCGCCACCCGCCCCCCCACCATAGACTCCAGTCACTTCTGTCTGGGTCCCTGCCACAGCCTCCCCTCTCAAGCCATCCTGCAAATTAATCGCCCTCAACGTCCATCCCACCATATCTTAAATATCTCCCCAGCCCCTACAGGCTCAGCGCCAAAGTTTTCATGCTGACGCTTATAACCAGGGGCTTCACTACCGCTCCGGCCTTCTCTCTCCCAACTACCCAGTCTGGCTGCAGTTCTTTTTTTGAACCCAACCTTGTTTGCATGAACAGACCCAGGTCCATGCCTCAGCGTCTTAGGCAAGTTGCTTAAACTCTTTAGAGTTTTCTCTTCTATAAAATAGTTAACATTATCTGCTTCCCGGGAGGATTGAATGGGTTACTGTGTGTAAAGCACACGGTATAGGACTGCTGAGCAGAGTACAGGTGTTTAAGAGATGGTCACTGGAACTAGTATACGCATTACTTTAAAAAAAAAAAAAAAAAGCCTGCTGTGTGATGATGCAGTTATTGTAGTGACCAGCACACGGGCCTCACACACAGAAGACACTGGGCCCACGGCCATTAACATTGCTACTATGTTCTGCTTTGGGACGCATCTCTTGGTTTCCAGTGCACTCTTCTTTGGGCTTACCTTAAAAGTCAACTTGTATCTTAGAGTCTTAGAGTCTTCAACTTACGTTAACATTCAACATGCATCTTGTCCCTCAGCTAGACAGAAAGTTCCTGGAGAACAGAAATCGTATCCTCTGCTTCTTAGTACCCCACTCAGGGTGAAGCACATAGCCTTCCACTTCAGGAGGTACTAAATCATTCCTGGTTGATTCCCCTCTTAAAGGGAAGGCTTCTCTCTCCTTGGCTCCCTAACTTCTGCCCATCCATCAAGGCCCCCTTCAGCCCTGCCTCCTCCATGAAGCTGGCCGGTGAAATTGATTTCTTCTTTCCCTGAAGGTCTATGGCTCCCACTATCCTGTCATATTTTGTCTTAGAGCTTCTAGACTATTAGGACAGGCAGAGCTAAGGGAGAATACACATGCAGTCCACCTCGCTTTCATCAGTACTCATTTTATAGCTTTTCTAACCAGACTGGGGGACTGCTGGGCTATACCAAAGGTCTTTATCACAAAGAGGAAGCAAAGGTTGAGGTGGCCAAATACTGGTATTTCAACCACTGGGACTCTGGACAGCTTTTCATAGGGGTTCTGTCTCCAGTGGCTTTGTGCTGGAAAACATCAGAGCCAAAAACAAAAACAAACACTACAGCACAATGAGCTACCACCTCATGCCTGTTAGAATGGCTATTATCAAAAAGACAAGAGTGAACAAGTGTTGGCCAGGGCGTGGAGAAAAGGGAACCCCTGTGCACTGTTGGTGGGAATGTAAATTGGTGTAGCCACTATGGAAAACAGCATGGAGGTTCCTCAGAAAATTAAAAATAGAACTACCCTATGATCCAGCAATCCCACTTCTGGGTATTTATCCAAAGCAAATGAAAACACTAACTCAAAAAGATATCTGCACCCCCATGTTCATTGCAGCGTTATTTACAATAGCCAAGACATGGGAACAACCTAAGTGTTTATCAATGGATGAATGGATAACAAAAATGTGGTATATATATATAATATATATACACACAATGGAGTATTATTCGTCCATAAAAAAAGAAGGAAATCCTGCCATTTGCAACATGGATGGACCTCAAAGGCATTATGCCAAGTGAAGTCAGACAGAGAAAGACAAATACTATATGATCTCACTTACATGAGGAATGAGAGAACAGAGGCGGGGTAGGGGAAGGGTGAAATGGGTGAAGGTGTTTAAAAGGTACAAACTTCCAGTTATAAAATAAATAAGTCCTGGGGATATAATGGATAGCATAGTGACTATAGTTAATAATGGTACATTTGGAAATTACTAAGAGGGTAGATTTTAGGGGCATCTGGCTGGCTCAGTCGGAAGAGCATGCAACTATTGATCTTAGGGTTGTGAGCTCGAGGCCCACATAGGGCATAAAGATTACTTACATAAATAATAAACTTCTAAAAATATATTTTAAAAAAGCTCTCGGGGCACCTGGGTGGCTCAGTAGGTTAGGCATCCATCTTTGGCTCAGGTCATGATCCTGGGGTCCTGGGATTGAAGCCAGCATCCAGCTTCCTGCTCAGCGGGGAGTCTGTTTTTCCTTCTCTTTCCCCTAGTTCCTTCTCTCTCTCTTTCTCACTCACTCTCTCTCAAATAAATAATCTCTTTAAAAAGTTTTTTAAAAACTAAAAAATTTAAAAAGTCCTCATCACAAGAAAAAAATTGTAAGTATGTGTGGTGATGTTAATTAGACTTATTTTGGTGATTACTTTGCTATATATAATATAATATATTATATTATATTATATTATATATAATTATGTTGTACCCCTGAAATTTATATAATGTTTGATGCTAAATAAATCTAAATTTTAAAAAGTGTGCAAGACTGTTGAATCACAGATCTGTACCTCTGAAACAAATAATACAATATATGTTAAAAAAAAGAAGAAGAAGAAGAAGACAGCGGGAGGGGAAGAATTAAGGGGGGGAATCGGAGGGGGAGATGAACCACGAGAGACGATGGACTCTGAAAACCAAACTGAGGGTTCTAGAGGGGAAGGGGGGTGGGGGGATGGGTTAGCCTGGTGATGGGTATTAAGAGGGCACCTTCTGCGTGGAGCACTGGGTGTTATACGCAAATAATGAATCATGGAACACTGCATCCAAAACTAATGATGTAATGTATGGTGATTAACATAACATAATAATAAAAAAAAAGTAAAAAAGTAAATGAGAAAAAAAATGCCGAGACCCTCCGCAGCGAGTAAGGGAGGCAGGGCAGGAGGACGTGGGGCCCAAGCCCAGTTCTGAGCTTTGACGAGCTGTGTGGGGCCTGAGCACCAGCCCAGACCTTGCCCGGCCTCTGCTGCCATGTCCAGACACTAAGGGACCCCACCAGTGCTCTCAAAGGGATTCCCTCGATCTGCAGTTGCAGGCACTAGCTATGCCTCTGAGCTGTATGTTAAGGGACAAATTGAGTCAAAAGAGCTTTCTCCCTCTCTGGTCATTACCTGGCAGGGGTACTTTAAAAGCTTGTCTGATCCTTCTGCCCATTCTCCTATCAGGCATTTCATTCAATGGACATAAAAATGAGGGTACCCCAGGGCAAAGTCTGAACCATTGAAATGCCCACCCCCCAGCCCCATTATCACTGTTGAACCTGGGTGATGGATTTATGGAGGTTCTTTATGCTATTCTGTCTACTTTCATACAGGTTTGCATCTTCCATACTAAAAAAAAAGTTAAAATAATGATAAACCCACCTCATTCCACCCTTTCATGTGCTAGATACTCACTTTCTAGATGGATCTCATGAACCCCCCCCCCCCAACACACACAAAAAAGTTATTGAATCTTTAAAAAAAAAAAAATCTGGAAATTGTAAGGATGCACTACTTTTTCACCTTGCACACTAGAGAACAGAGGTGTGAAGAAAGGCACAGTGGGGTCTTCGGGGGCAGCCATGAAGCTTTGAGCCCCCTCCTCCCACGGGCTCCATCACTTTGTAATGGTGTCAGCTAGGATACTACCATCCCCAGATCCTTGCCTGCTCCGGTGTACTGTTGCCAGGCCCAAAGAAGGCCATCTAGGCCTCCAAAGCACTTGGTCCCCATGTAACAGTTAAAGCATCCTTACATTTGTTGTTGCAGGTGCAGGGCTAGAGAGAAGCTTTAGAAGGCAGGAGAATCAGACTGCACAGCCTCGCCCCCAAGATTCTGGTTCAGTGGGTCTCAAGGAAGGCCCAGCGGCCTACCTTTCCATCAGTCACTCAGGTGCTCCTTGTGTAGGTGGTCCACACCTTGAGAAGCCCAAAGGAAGGGTTTGGAACAAGCCGCAGGGACAGCAGAGGGGGGCAAACCACTCTAGACTCTACTTGGGAAGAAAATCCATCTAGCCACAGATTCAAAAACTTCCAAGGTTGGGGATGGGGTGTCAGTTTCTTTCCACTGCCAGATGGGACTGGGAATATGGGAAGGAGAGGAGCATGTACAAGGAAAACTCTACTCTTACAGCCTTTTCCAAGCCAATACCCTGTCCTTCATGTACATGCTCATATCGTATTTCTATTTTCAACATTTTACCCAGAAAAGTCTCCTCAGAACTCACATGTCCTGCCCTTCCCAGGGCCTATAGCTAAATCTCCCTATATTGCCAGGGGGAAATTTTTAGAATGTGGATTGGATCAAGCCACTTCCTAACTTGAAACCTCTACAACTGCTCACTGTTCTTAGGGAAAAGTACACATCTCTAAAATTCCCATCAAGGCCTGTGTGTTCTGGTCCCTCTGACCTCTCTTACCATATCATTTTCCCCCGTTCTCTGGTGCTCCAGCCCCAACAGCCTTTGCTGATTCCTCCAATATGCCACAGGACCTTTGCATGTGCCATTCCTCTGCCTGGGATAAAATGTCACCTCTTCAAGGAAACTTTCCCTCAACACACTAGACCAGACTGGTATTCCCTGCTCTACTCTTTCACTTTCCAGGCCTTTCCAACATAACACAGATCCAACTTTTATTTATATACCTATATGATTAGTGTCTGTCTCCCCAGCTGGACTATAAGCTCTGTAAAGATAGGGCCCAAATCGGTTTTGCTTGCCATTGTATACCCAGGGCCATAATAACGGGTACATTATATTTGTTCTACTACTATAAGATAAATGCCAAGTGCACTATGGTCTGGAGAGACTTGTGAATGAAAAAGAGAAACAAGACACAAGCTGGAGAAATTCATGATGTACATGACAGGCCAGAGTGAGATGGTGCACTTTCTCCTGGACGTGGGCAACTGAGAATCTTCTCTATTATCACAAGAACAGTGGTCACCGGACACCACAAGATCTCAGGCTTTAAAAAAAAAAAAAAAAAGCATCTGTCCAGAGGGCAATGAGAATGTAACTTATCCCTCAGGGAATATGGGAGCTGGAAAAGAGGCCAGAAAAGACTGAGGACCAACCTCCTCAGTGCCCTTCCTGTCGTCTCTCTGGACACGTAATTTTGTCCCTCGGTAGCGGGCCTCAGAGAAAGCAGGGAGGAGAAGGTCACAGACTGAACCAATCTTCCTCCCTCCTATCTGGAGCCACCGAAACAGGCGAGCTCAAGTTATCTTCGTGCACCCTTCTTTTCCCCAGAGAGGAGTGGGGGGTAGGGCGGGCGGGAAGATCTAGAACAGTCAATTCAGAAAACAGGCTGGTTTTTCTTCTGGGTCATCAGACACATGCCCATTCAAGGGAGGCAAAACGTACTGAAGTTTAGGTTCTCTGACTAGGCTACTGAATCCCATCAATTACACCACGTGGAAAAAACTTTGGACAGTTAAAAATAACATAGGGGTCTGGTGTTTGGAAGATCTGGGGAGTGTGGAATGCCAGCTTGTCAAGTACAGAGCGCCGCCAACAAAAGCGTGTGCTAGGAACACGTTTACACACGCCCGCAGGGACAGGAGGGCCACGGACGAGCAGGGTTCCCACCCCCGCACCAGAGCGCAGACCGACTCTCAACGCCGCCCACTCCGGTCCAAAGGACGTTCAAGCCCTCTTCTAGCTGTGGAAAGGGCAGACTTATCCGGGAAGGAAGCGCTTTCCTCCCCCTCGGAGGAGGCAGCAGTGGGTGGAAGCCCGAGCCAGGAGTTCAATCACGTCCGAGTCCGTTCACCTCCGCGTGTTGTGCTTCTGCATCTGTGACATTCGCGTTCTTTCTCAGAAGGGCCCACTATCGGCACCAATTAAGTGGCAGGCAATAATCGAAACCTGGACAAAACATCCCACAGATAAATCTTTCCCAAAGTCTCCTCGCACATTTCTTCAAAGAGTAAAAAAATACATTAATAATAATAATGCCATAGAGTTCTAGAACTTCTTTCTTCTAAGGAAATCAGAGGCTCTCTTAGTTATGATCTCATTTTCCTTAAGACGACAATGTGGGGGAAAATCAGCCAGTCCATCTTTCCATCTAATGGATAGAAAAACAGGGTCCCCGTGAACATCGAGTAAGAGGGTAATATGGGCCAACTCTTCTAAGCACTTTAACATTATTAACTTCTTCAATTCTTCCAACAAACCTTGGAAGGCAGACACTATCATTACTACTTTACACATGAGGCAACTGAGGCACAGAGAGATTAAGAATCCTACCCACCATCAGGGGCCTTGGATTTGAACCCAGACTCTTAGAGCTCCAAAGGCTGCATCCGAGCTCCAGGCCACATATCCCCTGCCTGCCACGCTGCTACCCCTGGGACAGAGTGTTGGAGCTTCCAGAGCCCAAGACTCTAAGGAACACTGAGGACTGGCGTGATGCCCAGCCTCCCCCTGAAAGCCAGCTCCCTGGGCCCCGGGCCTTCCTGCAGGAGGGAGTGGGCAACACATAGGTGGACCACCTGAATGGGTCACGGGGGTGCCCATGTGCCTGGGTGGCTGTGAGGAAGCCCTACCTGCAGGATAAACCAGCTCAGTCCTCCCAGAAGGAAATACCATCCTAGAGATGGGCAGTCCCCCTCCCCCCCGATTTGAACCACGGAACTAATCCTCGGGGCACCAGGCTTTGATTGAGCTCTGAGGGTCAGCATTTATGCTTTCCTCCCTTGACCAGATTTGTGTATTTTATTTATACCATTTATGGGTTATCGCTGTTGTTTTGAAAGAAAAGGCATGGTGACTGAAGGAGAGAAAAGGGGAAAGACTTTTAGATCTACTGCTTGGACAGGCTTCACCCTTCAGTCCTGCCCTACTAGACAAATCTGCCCATGCATGGGCCAGGGCTGTCCTATACCTGCCGGGATGGGGGGCTCACACCAGTGCAGGCCCCCCAGTGTGTCCCTTAGCCCCCACCCCTCTGGGAGGAGCCTTGAAAAGGACCCAGAATGTATTACCAAGGAAACCAAGAATGAGGATTCCATTCAGCCTTAGTGAGGGAGCCTGTGGAGGTAGGCAATCCTCCCTGTTGGGGGACACCCGAGGACAGCCCAGCCTCCCCCTGAAGCCTCTCTTGGCCTCCGAGGTGTTCAAGTACGTCCCAGGAATTGGCTGCCCAACTGGGACTCCCCCCAGAACAACCTGGTGCCAGGCTCTTTCCCATTTTTACCTTCTGTTCATGAACCACCTTTCCACTCCCATCCAGACAAACAGGTCCATTTGCTCCCCTCCCCACTCCTTCCCACCTGGCCTTTCCTCCCCCAGAAAGGAAGGGGATTCTCGAAGGAATCACTCAAATGCTTCCCAAATCTCTGTTCACTTCCCTTTCTGCCTTTCCCCATCCTCACCCTCCGCTGGTCCTCTGAGCCTGACCAGATCCCATTGTCCTTTTCCCAAACTCAGCTCAAAGCCACCACCTCCCTGAAACCTTCTCTGACACCCCAACCACAGGACACGCTTTCTCTTCTCCGATTTCACAGACCCCTGAGGGGCTGGCCCGCTCATTTACTGCAGTGTAACCTCACACACCGCATTCCTTCTCACCTGGTTTGCTGTGTGCAAGCTTTGACCTTTTCCTCCTTCCCTCTCCCCACTCCCACATGCACGAGATTGAGTATGCCCTCCTGGGGACAAAGCAAATACTCTTTCCTTCTTTTTGTGCCCCTTCAGTGCTTTTTGATCAAGGTGCAGTGCCCAAGGAAAAGGAGACAGGTGTCAACAGGGCAGGGACAAAGGGGTCAGAAGGAAACCGAAGCTGGAGATACAAACCTTGACATTAGGCATTAAGCGGAGTATTCCTCTATCTAGGGCTCAGAGAACGCTGGGGAGGCTTAGGTCTGAGTCAAGAAGTGAAATAAGCAGCAGAAACAAAAAGAAAAAGAAAAAGAGTGGGCTTTTCTTTCCTGGAAATTTCAAAAGCCACAATACAGCCTGAAGGAGAGATGCCAGGAAGTGGCCCAAGGCTGCCTGATGTGGGTCTTGGAGAAAGGTGGGAATATTTCAGAACTTTCATATTGTCCAGAGTAGTTCATCTGGGCCGAAAAGGAGACAGGAACTCCAGGCAACACGGGGCAATAATAAAGACTGTTGCCATCAACCAGAGCATCTTTTGTTCTGTATTTCTCAGGAAACTGATCCCATTCCAGGCAGGTAATGGGTGAGAACAAATGATGGCCAGAAGAGGGACCTATACTATGGGGTCCTCTCAGTTTGGCAGGTTATCAAATAATAAAACAAGAATCCTCCTGCTCAAAGGATAGCCAGGGCAAGCTTGGTCTCAGAAGGTTCAGCCTCATGAACCAGTCAGGCTCCATCCCTCCGCTAACGCTAACTGAGATCTCCAGCCCCTGTGATGGCAAACAATGCCCCCTGGTGTGCTCTGGACCAGGGAACTATGGGAACTTTCCCGAATTTCACAGAACTCTATAGATTAGCGTTCATCTCAGCCACCCGGTGCATAACTGACCTAAAATTGAATGATCCAAACCTGTTTCCCATCCCCCAGAGATGTGTGTAATTAGATAAAATGAGGACAGAATATGTATAAGTATCTGTTATACTGGGATGGCTGCCCAGAAAGGAAATGAACACCAGGAACCGGACGGCCCTGTGTGAGCCCTCTGCACTGAAGAGCTACACACTGGGACTCAGGCACAGTCACTTTGAGAGAAAGTGCTAGTGCAGTATGACCTTTCTGAGTTGACAAACACTTCTGTACAGTTATGCTCCTCCAACCTGTGTTTTGGTGCACCATCAGCATTTTCTCTGGCTTTCTGCACTGAAGGATGTCTAGTGGACCAGAATCTGATTCAAAACTTGACTCCAGTAGCCCATCACCACCCCTGGTCTTTCACCTTACTCCTGACCCAGAACCAGGCCTTTCCTGGGTGGTACCTTCTCCCAAACAGCCCCACCGCAGAATGATTTGGAGCACGGAAAAGCAGTAAGAGGACATACAAAAGTTACACTGATATTTTTCTCTCTCTTGATATGAAAAATGAAGGCCCCCACATGATCTCCAGGTCATCATATTTTGTTTCACTGTCAAGCGAATTTATCTGCATTGAACGTAGTTGGGACAATGAGTCGTAGGGAAGGTTATATGCATGTAGGCATTGGTACTATGAAAGTACACAAAAGGCATCGTTTCGAGGAATATATATCTGAAAATAGCTACCGGGGCCATCATTATCTCCAAAACTCAGTAGGACAGGTCCCAGCATTGGGGTAAACCATTATCGTATTCTCATCTTCTGGGCTCCTCCATCTTAAAAACTCATAAAAGTCCTCAGGTATAAATAAGGCTACAGGAAATCCCATAACATATATAGCTGAGCACATTGTAGATGCTCAAGAAAAATGTGGCTGATTTATCAGTGGCTGTTCACAGAGTTTGGTTACTTACTTCATCCCCGAAGGAGAGCAAAGTGAGAAGACTTGTCTTGGCTTCCCAAGACCAAAGCGAGTCTTAGCTCCACAAAAATGAAGTGGTGAAGAAACAAAGGGCTAGAATCAATGACTCCAACATTCATCACAGCCAAACATGCCACATGCAAGCAAGGTCAAGCTGGTGCCTGTTTCTCAACTCCTGAAATTGAAGAATTTGGAGAAAGGAATTCTGCTGCCTTTTCCAAACTCCTGCAGTCAAGAAAGAGAATGGGAAACATGTCAACCCTAAAGGGCTGGAGGCAAATTAGGTAGAAAGAGCAGTATGTCTGCTTGCAGACTTCATTTGCTCAGATAGTCCATATGTAGTTATGCAATGCCTGCTATGCTAGATCCTGGGAATAGACAGGCCCAGGTAACAACCATCCCAGCCTTCCAGGGCCTTATTCCAACTAACCAGAGTGAAGTAGTTCAGTGACCAAGAATGAAGAGTATGCTTGGGACAATAGGGCTGAGGCAGGTGTGGCCAATTCTACCTGAGGGTCCACAAGGACTTCACTGGAGAAAGGGGGGCCTCCAAAGTGCCTGGAAGTTAAGCAGGTAGGTGCTCATCGAGGGTGCCTGGGGCAGGGTGGGGCTGGAGGAGCCACAGAGGTTTGGTAAGAGTATAGCGGAGGATGGGGGACGTGGTCCCTCTGAGCAGGGATACAGGAGCATCATTTTAGGATCAAAAGTTCACCCACACCCCACATTCTGAGGTCCTTAACCTGGAGCCTGTGGACCTCTAGGGCATGCACGGATGGGCTCTTCAAGGTCCATGAACCCCATATGCAGATGCTCACATCTATATGCATTTTTTCTGGGAAGACAATCCACCACTTCCACAGGATTCTCAAAAGGGTCTACGGTTGCCAAGGAAAGGTGAGGAAGAAATATTCCACAGGACATCGAGTAGCCTGAACACCACAGTGTGGAGAGGAAGCCACGGTTTTCTGTCTCTGCATCCCACATAGAGTTTGGTCTCTGACATGTCCTAGGTTTTCAGAAGGAGCAGACCTAAAAGGATGAGGGGCAAGGAGACGGGAAGAAATCACCATTCTCGTCACCAACACAAACATCTGTGTGTACTGACTGTGTGCCAGGCACTGGGCTAGATTTTAAAAACCAATACGTCTTTCCGTAAAGACACGTGGAAATCCGTCTTCCTGGCCTCCTACTCCCAGAGCTAGGATTGCAAAGCCAGGTCCCTAAATGTGAATACGAGTCACCCAGGGCAATTCACTGCAATCCCCAGATCAGGCTCAAACTTTAGTTGGCAGTTGCCTAGCAACAGGTAACCCCGAAGACACAACACCAAACCGAGATACCAAAAAGGCATTTTGTGGATAAGCTGGTGCTGAAAAGAGCCCCCACGCAAGTCTGTCTGCCAGGTCTCTCTGGGATGCTAGGGGAAGGTGTTGACTTTGCAGCCAAAAGGAAGCTGGAGGGCAGAGCTGGGAAGGTGTGCGAGTGATGGTGTGTTCCCCCCAATCCACCTGCCCGCAAATTGGGAAACAGGCACAGGAACACGGAACTGAGGGTTGAGGGAGAAGGCAGCCTGAGTAGAGAAGGCAACTGGAGCCTCTGCACGTGCTCTTCCAGACCAGACCACACATACTCTTCCCAGCTGTATCTAAAGCCACATTAAGTGGCAAAGATCTGACTTGCCCCTACATTCAGCACTCCCCTTAAAGGCATCACCAGACCTCCACCTGCAGCTAACTGGGGACGGGGGGGGGGGGGGCAGCTTCCTCCCTTCCAGAGGCAGCAAGCCTGAAAGAGGCTAAGAGATCTTACTTTCTAAAATTCCTTTTTTTTTTTTTTTAATGGAAAGCTCAGAAATTCCTGCAACTGAGTCAGATGAGCCTGGGATTCCGGAGACAAAGGCTCTCACCCAAACCATCACAGAGGCCAAGAAAACTTGGGTAGACGGGGCCTTCTTAGAACCCGTCCACCTCTTCTCCAGAAAGGTCTTGGGGGCTGTGGGAAGGGGCAAAGAAATTACATAGGTCTAGAAGCGGTTCAGGAAGAACAAATGCGGAAGTCAGACAACAACAAATAAGGCGGGTATAAATCCCGATAAAATATTAAAATCATTAAAGGGCTGCTGCTCCCTGAAGATTGGGAAAAATGAAGAGAGTTAATTAAAAGCAATCTCCAGCACTGCTGAGCCAGCCGGCCCTGATAAATCAACAGCTGGGGCTGCTGTGGAGGGCAGTCAAGGGGCTGGGCGGGCGCGTTACCGGCCGGGGAGGGGGGCTGCTGCAGAAACAGCAGTGACGTCAAATTGAACCCAGCGACTTACAAGTTTCGTGTCTACTAAATATTTTATGGCCACTGAATAAAGTTGTGCTCCGATGGGGAGAAAACGATCAGCGAACAAAGAGGGAAGAAGATAATAGATGAAGAGGTACTGTTTGTTTGATTCAAAACATACTCAGAACTGCGATGCCAAGCATCTCTGATCTTGCCCCAAATGCAGAGGCTTTCGCTTTTTTTTCTCTCTCTCTACCTGATCTGCACAGATAGCTGCATCTTCTCCGGTCCCTCTACAAAACCCTGGGTGACACGTTTGTCTAGGGCGGCTGAGGGAGGTAGTGCGAAGTCAGGGAAAGGAACAGAGAGAGGGCAGTTAGGAAAGACCTTAAAAATGCTCATCGCTGACTTTTAGCACCAAAAAACAAACAAACAAAAACAGACAAAACAGACTTTTAGCACAAAACAAAAACGTCAGCAAAAATGGAGGGAACTTTTTTTTCTTGCTTGCTTTCTCTCTCCCCCCCTCTTTCTTTCTCTACATCCTCCCTTCCCCCTTTTTTTCTGCAGTCCGATAAAGTTTTTGTTTTTCATTTTAAACAAAAAAACAGCTCAGAATTTTCAGGCTCAATCTAAGTAAAAAACCAGCGATTTTCAAAGTGTTACAAGAACAGCCCTTCTCTATTCTAGGGGAACCCTCCGGCTCTTCCTTGATGGAAATATAATCAAGAGAAATGATTGGGGGAAAGTGTTTTTTCTCCTCCATAGAATTGGGATTGGAAGGGGAGTGTGTGCATGGGGAAACATAAGGAATTATGCATTTGGATATGCATTTTAATTAGGTGGACAGAAGCAGCCGCCTGTTAATTTTTCTTGCTTGTTTCCACTTAGCATTCATCACAGGCAGAACCACCATAGAGCGCTCCCACGATAATAGATGGTTCTGCATTGGCTAAGTCCTCAGGGAAAATAATTAGCAGGAGAGAATATATTCTCTCCACTCCCACTACCCCATCCACCCTGCCCTCCCCCATCCCCAGCACCACATTTCATTTCCCCTCCCCACCCCCCAACCCACAGTGGTTTCCCTAGGAGAAGCCTAGCGGAGCAGTTAACCTCCTGGCTTACAAGCACTTACTTTGCCCTGCCAGAGAACCAGGGTCTGGAAGGAGAAACAGATAGCCTGGAGGCCTTCCTTGGAGGTGAAGGTCCTAGATGCAGGGAGGGAGGCTACTCTGCTGCTGAGGTCTGAGTTCTGAGTTCTGGGGGGCAGGCCGGCCATCGGTGTTGGCCAGGACAGGATGAAGAAAGCCCCAAAGAGGATGAGACAGTTCTCCCTGAGACCAACTGGCAGCAAACAAAGACATGTAAAGAGTTGTTAGTTGAGGATAACGGGGGCCCAGATGACATTTTTTACTCAATTTGCTTTTACAAAGTAAAAGAATGTTGTGGTGTTGTAGCAAGCTTGAATGTGAAGGCTGGCGATCAAGATGGAACCCTCTAGAATTTTGACCCCCGCCACAATGCGCTCCATAGGCTACTTTTATATAAAGAATCAATTCAGGCAGCTGATCTCCTGTGTCAATAGCACACCCTCCTCGTTGACCAGCCGACTGAAGCTCCAGCCCCACCTCCACCGCTTCTCTCTTCCTCTCTTCCTTAAAGTCCCCTTGATAGGAGTCAGAGACTGCCAGATGACTGAAGCCCAAGTTCCGGGAAAGCTCTCCCCTCTGCCCTCCAAGCTTCTGTTTCCTCTGATTTTGCGGCTGACTCCGTTCAGAGCTGACAATGGGAAATGAAATGAGGGCTTCCCCTGAGCTCATATTCTCACCTATTTCAAATCCAGACAATGGGGAAAATCCCAATGAGATCTTAAGACTATTTACACACAGCTGGATGAGTGAGGCTTTGCATTTCCTGAGAAACAATGATTAGGCTTGATGTGTAAGGCCATACTCATTTCATTTATTTGAGTTTTAATATATTAAAACAATGTTTAACATATGAGGTATGGTTGACTCTGAGAAGGCCTCAGTCAGCTACCTGAAACTGTGCCGTTCTCCTAGTAACACCTCCCATGTACACTTTACACCTTTGGAAATGTTTTCACATCCATTATTTCATTCAGACACCTTGGGGGCCGAGGAGGGCTGGGTGTAGGAGGAAGGGAGGAGAAAGGAGACCTCCCAAGCTCTTCTCGCTGAGGAAGACGATCGGTCTGATTTACTCTTGCCTTTTTAAAGCTGCCCCATCCTCCCCGTGCTCCCTCGCCCCCTGTTGCCAAATGAAACTTCCACCCTGCCCAGGAAACAAACAAAACCTTCACTCCAAGATTCACCAGGTAACTACTGCTACAGCTCCTGGAGCCTCCCCAAACCCAAACCCTGACACCCCACGTGCCCTCCAGAGGAGGTGGAGCCGAGGGGAAGGCAATCCGCCTGGCTGGGGATTAAAAAAGAGAGTCTTTGGGTTCTCAAAGGATTTACCCTTCAACAAATAATAGTATTCCTATAGGGGAGAGGGGAGAAGGAGTTTGCATTTTACGATACTATTAGTATTTTCCCCTAAGTTTTTAAGGTGGGGGTTGCCTGTACTATTTAGAAATGTAGTCCCTGAATTTTAAAGAGTCTAAAAATGAAGGGCTCTAGGCATATACCCCAGAGAATTGAAAGCAGGCCCTCAGCTACCTATACACCCATCTTCATAACAGCATTACTCACAATAAGTAAGAGATGGAAGTAAGCCAAGTGTCCCTCATCAGGTGAGTAGATAAACAAAATGTGGTATGTACATACAGTGGAACATTATTCAGCCGTTAAAAGGAAGGAAATTCTTGGGGCGCCTGGATGGCACAGTTGGTTAAGCATCTCAGTTTCAGCTCAGGTCCTGATCTCAGGGTTGTGAGATGGAGCCCCACTTCAGGCTCCCTGCTAAGTGCAGAGTCTGCTTAAGTTTCTCTCTCCCTCTCCCTCTGCCCCTCCCCCCTTTCACATGCACATGTGCTCTCTATCACTCTCTCTAAAATAAATAAATCTTTTAAAAAAGGAAGGCAATTGTGGCACATGCTACAACATAGATGAACCTTGAGGACATGATGCTAAGTGAAATAAACCATCACAGAAGGACAAATATTGTGTGATTCCACTTACACGAGGTGCTTAGAAGAGGCGATTCAAAAAGACAGAAAGCAGAATGGCTGTTACCAGGGATGGGGGAGTGGGGGAGGTGGGGAGTTATTGTTTAATAGGTACAGAGTTTCTGCTTGGGCTGAGAGAAAAATTCTGGAGAGGGACTCTATCAGTGGTTGCACCACATTATGAATGTACTTAATGCCACTGAATTGTATACTTTAGAATGACTACAATGGCCCATTTACATGTTACAAATGTTAAATATACATGTTATGTATATTTTACCACAATGAGAAAAAAATTAAGGGGTTGCCTCTGTCTGCTGGAGGTCAGGGTAACCATTTTGGTTTCTCTTTTATTTTGCCTGAGAATCACAGTTTGGGCTTCTATGAATTCTCTGATGGATTCTGCAACCCCTTCTTCCTCCTTTAGGCTTGTAGAAAATTACCAAGGGAGTTTTCAATCAAAGGAAAGCCTGATAATAACACCCCCAGAGGAATCTGGGATATTCTGGAGGCATGTCACTAGAGGAGAAGGAGGAGAGGCAGTGAATTCTAGTTTAGATAACTGCTAATACCTACCAGGATACAGCCTGCCTCTGTATGGTTGCTAGTCACCTCTATTCCCTCAGCAGTGTTACACAGGGTCCACTAGAGGAAGCACAGTGAGACATCAGTACAGGTCCACCTGCTTCAGGTCACTAAACAGACAGGTATCTGCAGCTGCCCAAATGGAAGTGAAGTAAGCACTTTTATTTCCATGTTAATGGGACGGGTGCAATAGGGAAGGAGGGGGGTAGGTCCAGGGAGATTGTGGATAAATGAAATCCAAAGGAGAACAATCTTTTGCTTGCTTCCCCTCCTCCCTCCACACATTTAAAGAAAAGAAGCGGGGGGGGGGGGGGGAGAGGGAGACAGGTGTTCTCAATAATTCCAGTCTTTTCCACAACCCAAAACTTTATCTGAGTGCTAATAAACAGCAAAATAGGCCAGATAGTCTTCCCACTTCTCTCTCTTCTCTCCATCCTCTGGTTGGGGTGCTAATGAGAAGAAAAGTGTTCACAAAGGAGAATCAGAAGGAAAGCCCATGTTCTAAATGGCCCACCACCTGGTCCTCAGCCTTAGGCCCTGAGAAGGGAAAGGAGTGCCATCCCGGTTAGAACCCCAACTGGTAGCATGATGGGGCAGGACTGAACCCGAGCAGATGAAACTAACGAAGACTCCCCCAGTCTTAACAAATCCCCTTTAGAAACACTTTAAAAATAAGAAAGAATTTGAACTTTGGGCCCTAACTGCTCCCCCCGCCCCATCCTAATCGACCATAGTAAGAGCCACCAAGCTTTTGACCAGAAAGGAATTTGGGCAATCAAGGTGCATCACCCTCATCTTAAAGACAAGGGATATGCAGCTCAGAGAAGCTCTGTGTCCAAGATTCAGTAGCAGTTTGGTGGCACAACTCGGAGCAGGTCCTCAAGTCTCCAGATTTCTCTCTCAGAGCTTTTTCTCCTCTACAACGCTGAAGTCATCCCAGCTACCAAGACTAGCAAGTGGTGAGACACGAACGTGGAAGAGGGACACAGTTCGCGATAGGGCCACAATGATGGCAGGTGGAAGGTTGGAGATGCGAAACCTCTTCTGGTGGAGCTTCCAGTGGCAATCCATACACACAGCAGGTTTTCAAAGTGAATAACGACAAAAACATGCTCATTTCACAGCAACCTGAGATGACCACAGTCTCTGGATTCAGCGGGGGAGGAGAAGGGGCAAAAGGGGGATTAGACATGTGCCATCATTGTTTCCCAGACTCCTATCCAAGACCAGGGTGGCAGAGGACTCACTGTGGGCTATTTGAACCCCATTATTAGGCACTCTGAGTCTAATCCCCCCCGCCCCTCCCTGCTTCCAAACGTAGGCCCTAACTCTTAGCCTTCTCAAGGCTTCTCTCTTCCCTTCCCATCCCCCACACCCCTACTATTCACAAACACAACCTAGAAATTCCCAACACGCCAGCTCCTCTTTTCCCACCCACCCACCCCCCACCCAACACCTCTAACCACTGCTTTTAAAACTGATGCAAATCACAGGCTTCAAAAACCTTCCTTGGGTGACAGTTTTACGATGCTAAGCTCCATTCATCCATATGGTCTGACAGACTGTGAAACACTAGTAACCGGACCAATAAGAAAAACAAATTAGAAAAACACCACAACACCTCATCTCGTCCTAGTCACTCACACAACTAAAGAAAACTTTGGAACTTGCAATAGATCATAATATCAGGCTCTCTCCCTGTTAAACGATAATCTTTTCAAAGTTCCGGACCACACAGAGGTTTTATCCGCTCACCTACTGCCTTCCCACCACCCCACCTCACCCCACCCCACCCCCAGACCACGCTTTATCTTTCTTTGTTAAATAGCTACCTATTTAAAGACTATTTCGAGCTAGGATCATGCTTACATAGGCCCCTGCTGGAAAAACGGTGCCAGAACCCAAGTAGAGGCAAAAACTATTTCAGTGGTTAGGGCATTTCTTTGGCCAGGGGCTTGCCACATTTGGCTACATTTCTGTCTTCCACTGACTTTCAGAACACTCAAAAACCACAAAAGTTACTTTGCAGAGGTTGGGATAATAAACAGACCTGGATTCTGTGCCTTTTTATGACCCAGCCCCCACCGCCACTACAAATCAGCGGAGGCTGCACTTTGAAAACAGAGAAGTCAGCCTCAGTTTCCTTTCTGTTTCTGGTGCAAAACAAAGCCTGCTGACCATAGCATTTTATTTTTTGCATTGATCTGAGCAGATGGCTCTGAAACCGCTTTAGACATTATGGCCTTTCTCAGATGTATCCAAATTCCAGCTACCTGCATGACTGCATAAACACAGAGGAATATGAGAGGTCTCCAATTAAGTGGCCTCTGAATGCCAGCCCACCTTAGGGATCTCAGCAACTCCCATTCTCCTGGCCGTCTCTGGATGTCTCCCAGGTGGTCTGCAAGGCAGGCTATTTTCAGAGGTTTATCCTGTGACAATGCCTCTACTTGGGTTCGGGCAGAAATTAACATCCTTCATGGGTGTATCGTCAAAACCAGACATTCTTCCTGCTGAAAAATAATGTGTGCTAATGAAGTTTGGGGAATTCAGGGTTTTTTTGTTTTTTTGTTTTTTTGGGTTTTTTTGAGTAGCAACCAGAAGCAGATGGAGAAGGTGGCTCTTAGGCATCTGTTGGCTTAAAATATCTGAGGGTCCTTTTTCATAAGGGGCTAAAATAATGTCCATAAAAGGCTACAAGTTCACAAAGTCCCAACCTCCATATCTCCCACTTAGTACCTACCCACGTTCCCCCACTCCGACCGAAAGAGCTAAGAGGAGATTAGAACCAGGAATGTGCCCCCCCACACACACACACCCCTTCTTCTCTGATATCTAAACTGAGTGCCACAGCAAGAGTGAGGTCTGGCTTGTAAGTGGCCACAATTGCACAACTTTCACAGGCACCGAAACCACTTTAGATTATAATACAGTGTATCCAGATCATAGGATGTATAAAGAGATGAAGATTTGAAGATGGATGTATAAAGAGATGAAGATTTGAAGTCCATCTACACACATGACCTGCTGTTTAACCTTGGCTAAGTAAGTGTGTATTTACTTCTCCCAGAATTGTTCCTTAATAACAAAACAGATATAGACACATACCTCCAAGCAAGGGAAACTCCTTACCAAAGAAAGTTTCAAAACGATAATGTATTTGTATGTTCACAGTTAGAAGCATGACAAAATAGTTTGCTGGTCTCATTCTTTTTAAACAGTTACTTGAGGAAAAGCCCTGTTGGTTTATATAGAATAATTAAATAATAATAACAGTTATTCTTTTCTAAGCTGGCAGTTATAATAATAGATACATATGTGCATAATCAAGTCTGGCAGAAGGTGGCAGACATTCCCAGTTAAGTGCATACAAACCAGGGTTTTGATAACTTAATAAAAGAGGAAGTTGTCTAAAGCGTTGATAGCAAATTTGGGGGAAGGTGGTTTACTTGAACTAGAATATTGAGTAAGATTAGAATTTATATTAAAAGCATCATGTTTCCTAGGTATGCAGAAATCAACCAGAATATGTTATGTGACTTCTACATAGACCTTTACCAAACCCATATCTATGTTACCTGCATGGGTTTTACCTCACTACATGGCCCTTCTCTTGCTTGTCCATGTAAGAAATGAGGGTTACTCACACATCTAAGCTCAGACAATGTAGCTGCTAAATTAAATAATGTGTAATACCCATTTACACATCATACAAGTCTATCAATGCTTTTAAATTCTATTTGTCCAGATGTGACTGCTTGGTTGTGGGGCCACCCGCCGTGTCCTCTTTGTGATCTGATCAGTCCAGGCGGCTCCTGTTTCTGCCTCTAACACCCTGTTGGGCAGTAATAAGATGTTAAAGGCGCCAACAGAGAGAAGCCAGGCTGTCAGCTTCAGAGAGGAAGGGGCTGAAGGGTCCAAGGAGGAGGAATAAGAAAGGGAGTTGAGGGGAGATCAAAGACAGGCAGGAAGAAAGCCAAACTGCTAAGAGAGGAGATGTGGTTCCAGGAGCTTGGGACCCTAAGGAAGACCCCAAAGCAATGAGATTCAAATTGTACCATCCAGTCACCCGAGCTATTGAATTATTAAATGTCCCACATGGAAAAGCCAGTATAATGAAAAATAGTCCACACTCAGGGTAGGCAGAGCCCCACGGAGGTGTTGCATGAAACCTGAGCTTGTTTCTCCCCAGCATATTAACCTACCACCACTTTATTCCCCAATCCTAGAGGAAACCTTTGTGTGACTGGTTTCTGTAGGGGGCGTCCGTGTTGTTGGCTTTTTTTTTTTTTTTTTTTTTTTTTTTTTAGGAAAGGGAGAGACTGACTCGGCCGCACACAGAGAAAATGCTAATGTCGTTCAGCTCTGTTTCATTGTCAGGAGGGACACAAGAGGATAAAAACCTAGCTCTCCAAACCATTCTCCCTGCTCCCCTCCTCCCAACACCACCATCCATCCCTTTAGCGGGATGTGTCTCTGCGCTTTGTTCTAATTTATCCCATGCATAATTTATTTACGTGTGTATTGTTTCCGACCAGCAACTTTTAAAAAACAAATGAAATGTATAAGATGTTTCATTAAACAAGTTGTTTCCAAAAATAAAGGCAGATGGTGTAGGTCTCCCAATAACAACGCGTGTGCTCCTGCATTAGGAGTTTAAAACCCGTCCGGAGCGCCGGAGGCTCGGCTAGTTGGGGAGAGGGGGTGGGTACTGTTTACACCCCCTTACCTCCAGGGAAAGGGTTTGGGATGCAAAAAGGAGGGGCTAATTAAAAATGACCACTCAACTCCCATCTAGAAAAACCAGGCAGGGGTGTTGTGTATATGCTAGCGCGTGCGTGTGCGTGCGTGCGTGTGCGTGTGTGTGGTGACACAGAATTACAAAACACCTCATTGCAACTGTCTCTACACAAAGTACAAGTATAATAATTCAAAACTAATTCCACTAAACCAGCCCGCTGCTCTGTCCCTTCCTCCACCTCTAACCCCACCCCACTCAGACACCCTCGCCAAACACGCACCCTTCTGCAGTTCAAAAAACAAACAAACAAAAAACTGGAGCGAGCTGGGAAACCCTGGAGCGTAGAGATACTGCGCCTGCCCGCGCGTGAGCGGGCTCCAGGGTAACGATGGTACCGCTTTCCCAGTAGGAAACAAACCTGGCGCACATATGAAATAGATTTCTCTAACTTGAGTTTACCAGGTGGCAGCGGCCCGCCTATGTGATTTCGGCTGGAAATGGGGAAACTGCAAATCAGCTGTAGGTTCGGTAGAAACTCAGCATCAGCGGTGTGGCTGCGCGAGCGACCGGGAGCGAGGATGCGGCGAAGTTACGCCCATTTATTCTGCCATAAAACATTTTCTTTCTTGGGTGAACGCTGTGGCGTTCAAGAGCAGTGTACCCGAGCTTGCGAGCGAGAACTAAAGCCGGGAGGTTCTCTGTGATGAACATCAGCTTCCAGGATCCTCTTAACGGCAGCTTTAATATATATGTATATGTAAAACTCCGATACCGGGGATATTACTACCTTTTTCCCTATTACTGATGGGAGATAAGCTGGTGCAAACACGTCCGATTACCCTCGCGCGTTCCTTCGCGCTAGGAACCCCCCTGCCGCCCCCCCTCCCCTGCCCCCGGTGCGAACCTGGTTTTCAACTCCAGGAGGACCCCGGGGTGCCAACGCGGTGTGCTGAGTTGAAAGAACCTGCACGGCATCGGCCACACACCCGGCAGAATTCTGCATGAAACGCCCCCCACCCGCACCTCCCCCTCCCTTCGCCCTCGGCTTCCAGCCCAGCTGGAAAGTCCTGGTCCCAGAGGCGCGGACCGCGACCCACGTCGCGCGGCGATCGGGAGGGGAGCTCTCCTCTGCCAACATCATTGCCAATAGCACCCCTTGTAGAGCGACGCTAGTTTTCAGAAGCTCCGCGATCACGATTGGACTTGGCGACTTAACAGTTCCACCGACTGGAAGGATGGAAGAAGGAAGGAAGGAAGGAAGGAAGGAAGGAAGGAAGGAAGGAAGGAAGGAAGGAAGGAAGGAAGGAAGGAAGGAAGGAAGGCAGGCAGGATGAAAAGGAGGAGGAAGGAAGGCAGGCAGGAATTGGCTGTCGGACCCGGGGACTGGTCCCCGCATGTCCTCACCCAGCCCGCCCCCCTGCGTCCGGGATCTGGGCGTCCGCTCAAAGTCTCCCGGCGGCGGCCAGAGGCACCTGCCCCTCGCTCTGGCCGGGAGCAGAAGCTGCCCGCTCAGACGGGGAGCCCCAAGCTGCCTCTTCGCCCGCCTCGGCTTTTCACCCAGAGGAGGCGAGAACACCATTCATAAGACCTGCAGCTTCCCTGCGTCCAAATCAACCCCAAGTTAACCCGAGTCGTTAATATACTACAGCCAGTTCGCCCACAAACACACACACACACACACACCGGTGACCGCCCGGAGCGCAGTCATGCTCGGGGGGGCTGCCCCGGCAGGAAAGCCCCGGGCAACCACCTGGGCCGCAGGGCTCCCGGGACCCACTGCTCCCCCTGCGGTCCTCCCAACTCCGGAAGGTTTGCACAAACTCCCCGCAAGCGATCGGAAGGCGTAAAGCGCCCTGCAAACTCCGGAGCTGCCACGGTCCGCTCGCCCCGGCGGACCCAGCAGTCGGGCAGGGGCTGCGGACTCAGGAGGCGCGGGGCTCAGCCAAGTGCACCCAGGCGGCCCCTGCCCGGCGCTCGCCCCCAGCTCCGCCGCCCCCCGCGCCGCGCTCGCCGCCCCGCGAGGCCGGGCACTCGGGGGACCGTGCTGTCCCCGAGCTGCCCACGACCGCCCTGGAGAGCGCTCGAGCGCCTGGTTCCCCTGCCGAAAACCCCTCTCGGTGCGTCCTCCAATTAAGCAGAACACAAATGTAACAATTTTCTTCTTGTTAATTGCATCTCTTGACATTTCTGCGCGTTGGGGGGAAAAAAAGAAGATGAAGAAGTAAGAGCTGAAAGAAAAGAGAAGCCCCGCCGCGGCTGCAGGCGCCTGCAAGCGCAGTGCATTGGCAGCGCTCGGCACGCGGAAGGCGCCTTTTTTTTCATATTGAAACCAGGCGGAATATGTACATTTTTTAGTCTTACTTACGCTTTCAGGGGGTTGTGAATGACAGTCGCCATTTTGCTACAATGTAACAGAATATTGTCTGTCTCAGAGTTCTAAAGGTTCGCTCAGGGGAAGCGGAGAACCAATCAGAGCACGGGATACCGGCCCGCTGGCCAATTGGCGCTGCTGGTCGCCAGATGGGCGGGGCCTGCACGGTGGTAGTTATTAGGGGAGCTGTCAAAGCCCAGAGGTCACTCCCTTTTGTAGAGCCCGAGAGCAAGCAGGTCTTAAAGGGGCAGTACCGCGCGAGCAGCTCCTTTTCCGATTTGGGAAAGTGGAGACGCACGGGAGAGTATTCTAATTTGGCTTGAGCCCCTACTTTCTGAATAACTGCAGAGAGTTTGCGCTCCTGGACAGAAATATTTAAGTATTGCCAACAAACCACTGAACCCCATTCATTAGCTTTTGGCTTTGCTGTTACGTTTTTAATCCCCCAAAGGGCAAATCCCCTTGTTCCCGTGCAAAAGTTGGAAGGCTGCCGTTTCGTCTAACAAATTACTACACGTGCCCAGCCGTTTGCTAATGCTCTGGGTCCTAAGGCTTTTTAACATTCTCATTCCCGTAGTGTTTTCTTTATCTCAGCCACCTTCCCTCCCTCCCTCTCTCTCTTTCTCTCTCTCTCTCTCTCTTTCTTGGAACTGCTACCGCCGTTCCTGGCGACTCCAGGACAGCAACTCCCCTCCCCCTGGAATGTCTCAATGTCAGGCTCGCTCCCTCCTGCAGCCAGGGCTTTCGTTACGTAATGCGCGGTGGTCACTCTGCGCGATTCCCCACCACCACCTCTTCTCATCTACACACACCGCGGAAACTTCTGAAACGATCAGATTCCGGCCGGCTGGGGAGCCAAGTGGGACCTGGCGCTCTGACCTTTAGGCTTAGGAACAGACGAGGTTTAAGGAAACTTTTGGAAACGCTTTCTGCTACTAGGAAAGAGTAACTTGACAGAAGGTGTTGCCAGAGTCTCTTTCGGGGAGTAGCACACGCGATTCTGGCGTCACTTTTCACTACTTAGATACAAGGTGGAAAAATCTGCTACTGAATAATCCGGTATAACCCGAGGCTTTTGGAGTCTGTGTCTGCTCCAAGTCAGCGTGAACTCCTCACTGGCGAACCCCTGACAAAATTGGGAGACTTCTGTGAAGCCAGGCTTCCACTGAACAGCCGGGAAGCTCCCGGTGGATGAAATCTCACTACATCATGAATAGGGGCCTCGTTAGCATACAGAAATCTGGCTAACATCCCAAAGTTGTTTAATCAGGTCAAATAGCTAAAATAGCGGAGGAGGGGTGAAAGGGGGAGAGGAGATGCCAAATTGCCAGTTCTTCAGAGCTGTGCCCTCTCACTTCCTTTCTCAGGGCTCCTCAAGGCAATGAATTAAAAAATAATAATAATAAAAATAAAATAAAGCTCCAGGACTTTCAGAGTTCAATTCTATACACTATTCAAGTTACAGAAAAACAGAACAAGGCTGAATGGGTATGTGTGTAAGACTTGAAATTTTTAACTCCTTTCTCCTAGTTAATAGCATAGGCGAGTCCTATAGATTGCTTTGTAACTCCTTTGCGCAGCATCTTGCCATTTGAAAATAAGTTATCCATTTTTCTAAAATTAAAGTTTAAAAAAATCCCTTTCTTACTAATTTGTCAAGGGAATGGTTCAGAAGCTAGTTCTTGGCCTGAGATGGGATTTGAGAACATCAAAAAGCAAGCACTGTATTCAGACCCAAGAACTACGATGAGTTTGAAGTATCAGCCAGAACTCCCACCAACCTCTTTGAGATATCAAAACCACAGCAATTCAGACTGGAAGACAACAGCATATTTTAATATACACAGCTTGATAAAGGAAGCAGGAAATGTGGAGCCTACCCTGAATGAGGCTTACAGTTTAATAGGAGAGGGAAGACAAATTCATATTACAAATTTAAAAAATATATAGACTCTCAGCATGTATAATTATTTAAAATGTGTTAAGGCCCAGATGCAGAAACCAGCATAATTCCTAACTACCTGGCATACTTGAAAATGGCAGATCAGATCTGTCTTCACTTTGAGAAATTTTAATCTAGAACTTAAACACTTAAGTTGCATTTTATAATGATTGAACTGAAAAAAATAATGAATTAAAGACAGAATTTTTTAAGTAGGATATGCATGCTTTTTATAATCTAATGGAATGTCATTTTAAGTCTACCAGTGGTATGACTTTTGAGTAAACAGAATTGTTGTGAATCTACCTTTTATAATTCTAAGACATGTAAGAGTTATTATCTTAACTTTGGTTTTTATATAACAGATCACATTATTTTTTTGCCAATGGTAAGGCAGATTCTGTCAGTTTGCAAATGGCCTGATCCCTCTACAGTGAGGCCAGATTTTCCAAATAGGGCTTAAAATGTACTGATCCCACCCCACGAAAAGGCATATATTTTTTGCCAGAACACTCAAAAGCAAGGGTGTTTAGAGTGGACATGTTTAAAGGAGACTGGAATCTTGAACAGTTCTGGAGAATGTTAAGTTTTACATTAATTTTGCAAAGAAGTAGTATATATGGTTAGAGGTGTGGGCCTTGAAATCCACTTGCCTGAGTTCACCACTTACCAGCTGGGTTATCTTGGTCAAGTTTACTTAGCAACTTGAATGTTTTGGTTTCTTCATCTGAAAAATGGCAATAATGATGGAACCTACTTCATATGGTTCTTTTTTGAGACACATATCAAGTGTCTGGCACATAGAAAGCTCTCAATACATGTTGATTATCATTTTTTATTGAGATATTTAATTCCTTCCTGATTGCATAAGGAATGTAGGGGATCTGAACAAAAAGACACAACAAAAAGTAAAACTGTTTATCAAGTTTAGTTTTTTAAACTCATAAATTCAAGAAGAATGAACAAAGAACAACTTTCATGAGAACAAAATAATAAATCAGACTACTTCAGTTAGGAGCCATATAACTACTTAAACCCAAAAAATGTCTTCTTGCTGATTGTGACATCAAGACGTTTTTAAAATCCCATCTCTAAAGCTCTATAGATATTCTATAGCTATAGATAGATATAGATTTAAATACACTCCATCCCTCCCCAACTCTTTCCTTCTTTTTTGCGGGGGGGTATAGTTGCCCATCTCTTTCATCTTGATTCAGCGGTTGGGTAGCTTAATCTGGAGGTTAGAGTGGGCCCAGAATAACCACTCTCCATCTCACCTGGAAAGTCTAGAGCTGTGCTATCCAACGTGGGAGCCGGGAGTCACATGTAGCTACTGAGCATTTGAAAATGTGGCTAGTTCAAATGGAGGTGGGCTGTAACTGTTAAGTACACACCAGATTTCATAGACTTAGTACCAAAAAAAGAATGTAAAATAGCTCATTAATGATTTTCATATTGATTTCACATTAAAATGACAATATTTTGGACTTACTAAATTAAGTAAAAAAATGTTATTAAAGCTCATCTCATCTGTTTCTTTTGAAATGTGGCTACTAGGAAATTTTAAATTATTCATGTGGCAGGTGTTGTATTTGTATTATACAGGATTGCTCCAGATAGTGTGTGTGACCAGGAGAGGGAGGATGAGGACTTTCTCCATCATGTTAATCCATGAAAGGCTGAAATTCAGCCTTAATATCAGTTAGCAAAACTCCCTGGCCCAGTTCAGGTATGTGTCCAACACCACCATCCAAAGGATCACTGGGGGTGTGACCACAGACCCAAGGACCCAAACCACTAGGGGCACCCAAATCTGTTTTCTTTTAAAAAGTTTGAGGGCTGGGGCACCTGGGTGGCTCAGATGGTTAAGTGTCTGCCTTCGGATCAGGTCGTGATCCCAGGGTCCTGGGATCGAGCCCCACATCCGGCTCCTGGCTCGGTGGGGAGCCTGCTTCTCCCTCTCCCTCTACTTCTCCCCCTGTTCATGCTCTCTCTATCTGTGTCTCAAATAAATAAATTTTAAAAATCTTAAAAAAAAAGTTTGAGGGCTGTTTCAGCAGACCATGAGTCAAAGCTGTGAGGAGATGCCCGTGCAGAAGCAGGGAAGAATGGCATTTCTGTAGCAAGTGTTGGCCTTTGTGGCTGACTTTTTTTTTTTTAAGATTTTTTTATTTATTTATTTGACAGAGAGAGACACAGTGAGAGAGGGAACACAAGCAGGAGGAGTGGGAGAGGGAGAAGCGAAGCAGGCTTCCCGCAGAGCAGGGAGCCCGATGTGGGGCTCGATCCCAGGACCCTGGGATCATGACCTGAGCCGAAGGCAGACGCTTAACGACTGAGCCACCCAGGCGCCCCTGTGGCTGACTTTTTTTGAGGCACATCAAAATAAGAGAGAGGGCGGAAGGAGATGCAGAAATCACCAACAGCCAAAGAGTTCACTTGAAAGAGGAAGTGTGCCACAAAAGCCATCCAAAATAAATGCACTACCTAGCAGTCTCGGGGAGCTGAAGGAGTTTTAAGTCCTATGGGCATTTAAAAAATAAGAACAAGCTCCCACCCTCAATCCCTCTATTCATCCACAGAACAATCAGTCATGGCCTTGGCAGCTGATTGGCCATGATTGGCCACACTGGTTCCCTGAGATCCAGAATCAGCTCTGGTATGTTCTAGACACTAAGCCGAAAAGGGGGCATCAAAACTATAATCTGGTTTTCTCTTCTCTTGGGGATATGGGTGGAGAGGGTCTTACTCCCCTCACAATATCTCAAAGCACAGAAGAAAAAAAAAAAAAAAGTCAAGTTCTGGGTATCTGAGATGCTCCCAGGGCCAGACCTCTGAAACCTTTACCTTATTTCAAGGTAAAGCCAAACAGAAACCAATGCTGCCTGCTTCCCACTAACTCAGTCCATCCATCCACTCATCCACTGGAGGCTCTCTTTGAGGGAGGCATTGTGCTAGGCACAGGTGGTGAAATAAAAATAAACCAGACAGGGAAAAAAAAACCAAAAAGCAATTCCCATCCATCTGGAGAGAGAATAAAGATAGTAGGCCCAACCCTACAAGCAAGAAGAGTAATTACCTGATGCGACTTAAAAGGGAAAAGCAGCCTACCCAGCCAGGCTCTCCTTTTCCTGGAATGATGCCCATAATCCCAATGGAAGCATCCTTGGGTGTTTACGGAATGCATTCACTCCTTTGGGTTTTCAAGGTTTCATGGTATTGAGATTTTCACAAATTGGTCTAAAACAGGGGAGAAGAGATATATGTCAAGGAACCTTCGTGGAGGGAGCAAGGACCTCCAACACTGGGGGAGGGAAAGCTTCATAGAGCCAGTCCCATTCAATTCAGGCCTTGGTTGGGTAGACATCAGAAATGAGCCAAGGAATGACAGGACTTCCAGACCCAAACCATAACCCAAGAACAGTTCATTCATCCAGCAAATATTTGTAGATTCCCTACTCTGTGCCACCATGTCTCCTTTATGCTGGGCCTTGGGATCCAGAGAGACCTAAGACAGTTCCCACCTTTAAAGGGGAGGGAGGGAGAAGCAGGCAGTGACAACACAGACCCATGAAGCAGTGGAACAGGGCACACTGTGGGGTTGGATGAGGCACAACAACCAGACAAGAAGGTCAGGGTTGCCCTCCTAGAAGTGACTCCTGAGCTGAATCCCGAATACCCTGTAGGAGGAAAGATGTCCCCACGGAAGTGGCAGCACGTAGAAAAGCCCCCAGGGAAGTGAGAGAGAGCACCGTGATTTCGGGGATCCCTCTGGTAGGAAGGGAGTGGCAGAGGTCTGAGAGAGCCCGAAGAAGCTGGAGAGACGAGGAGTGGGCGCCGACACTATGACAGGAAGAGTTTTATCTGGAAGGCAACTGGGCAACACTGAAAGATTTTTAAGCTGTGGGTGAAAATGAAGAGGTTGCCTTTTTAGAAAGCCCTTTCCATCAGCAGTATGACCATGAATTGGAGGGAGGGCAAGCTGAAGGTCTGGGGCATCAGGGAGAAGACGAGGGGCAGAATCGGGGATTTCTAAGGAAGTAGAACCTGCAGGCCATGGTGGCAGGCAGGCCATGGGCCTACAGCAGATGGGAAGGCCCAGGATGCTGCCAGGTTTTGAGCTTCTGGGAACGGACATCAGGCAGCTCCACTTGCCTGGAGAAATATGAAGTCAAAGCCAAGGCCTGAAGGCTGGAAGCCAATGAAGTACCGAGACCTTCAGTTGTGGGAGATGGGCTTGCCTCACTAGAATACCTTAGCCCCCATCCCTTTATCACCCCCCTGAAATTGGTATAAGTCTCTTCTCCTGGCAGGACAGTGACCTAGGCTGGGATTCTCTCAAGCCTGCATCCTCTGGCTCTTCCTGTATGGATTCCACCTTGTGTCAAGGGCCTCTTCCAAATCCTTTGCTGCTAATCCCCACCCTTTCTTTCAGGGCATGCTCTGAATCGGCTTAAAGGACTCTCCCTCCTGGGTAGTTGCATCTTAATAGGGGATTCTAGGACACCCCAAAACCTTCACAAGGAGGGGAATCAAGACTTCATGAGACACGGTCTACACACACACACACACACACACACACACGCACACACACACGCAGGCATGCAGAAACAATGGCTTCATTAGAATCTCAGGCACCAGGAAAGACAGCAAACTCTCACATCACACAGAGTGATCACAGCCTACTCTGAGGACTGGCCCAGGTCCCTCTTCTCCCTCACTAATGCTAGACCACCACCAGTGGGCCTTGGTTCTTCTTCCTGGTAAGCCACTGGTTATAGAGCTTCTGCTGTGTCTATTTGTCTAAGAGAACTGATTCCTCTCTCTTATCCCCCCCTTTACCTGCCAATCCATGTTTTCCGAGGCCCGCCTTGGCCCGTCTACATGGACACCAGATCTGAAATACAGGCACTAACCAGACGGGAAGGTCAGGGCTGCCTTCGTGGCTGCCTCGTTGCCTGGCAGCCCCTGCATCCTAAATCAAAGCAACTGGCAAGGTCCTCCTGCAGAGAAGGACAGGATGGAACAAAGGAAAAAAAAGAAAAAAGAACTCCACCATTATCACCATGGGGAGGGACTAGAACCATGTTTGGACCAAGACACGCATGAACCAATTTCTCTTAAGACTGAGTCCACGTATAAAGAAATAAATGTATTCCCTTAGCCATTTCCTGGGGAAAGAAATGTCTTTTCATCTGCAAAAGTGGCTGCCCCAAGGGCCCCCAGAGAGGCCTTTCTGTGGGATATTGCTTTAAGTATGGTGACACTTCCAAGGCACCTGTTTCTCTCACTCACACCATTTCTCTGACCTCAGGCTTCTCCTCTGCCATGAGAAGCTCATCCCGGAGAAGTCGGAAAGCCAAGCACAGGAGAACACATTAAGTCTGGTTGTTCTGCAGATATTTATGCCACCCTATAAAAATAGGTGTCCACAAGCAGGAGAGATGGACGGAAGCCACAGGACCTAAAATGTCCCACATTCTGGCAAAGAGTGGGACCCAGCCCTGCCGAATTGCAGCAGGTGCTTTCTGTTCTCTGACAGCTCTAGGCAGTGAACTCTGGTCTGCAGAGCTGCAAAAGGACAACTCCATGTTTATTCTACTCAAGAGGGCAGAGGGAGGTGGTAAGAAAATGCTCCAGAAGCCCACAGAGGGCCCAGTGCGTTTTCAATGCATCTAAGCCAACAGGGGCAGACACCCTGATGACCACTTCTGCGATGCAGCTTTGGATTCCAGGTCAGAGGTTTGGCGGTCTAAAACCCCCAGAAACTAATGGCAAAGGAACCGGGCATGGAAATGAGTAAGGGGTACTTCTGGGAGAGGAGACAGAATGGAAGCAACCGGTTCTGGTGAAGGAGAAAAGCACAAATCCAATGAAATGGGATTATTGAGGTCTAAGCAAGAAATGAAATTTATTTTGGTACCTGGATTCCCAAAGTCACCATATGTTCTTGTCCTCTGTTCTCACCAATCAACTTATTTTATTCCCATTCAACAGGCAAAAACTTGTATTGTTGCCATATTGTAATAGTTGGAACTCAGTGACGGTTCTGAAAACCAGGGCTATTTTCTAGACATGAGTGGGTTCAATGACGATGACTCTGAAAGCCATCATGTTTGTAGAATGGCTTTTCATAAAGCTGATATTAAATACTTTTATCTATTTCATAGCTTGAATGTAAACCTATGCAGATTAAATGGATCTCAAATTAGTCACTTGCTACTGTTGGCGTTCACAGAGTTTTATCCATAGCTATATTAAAATACTTGGTTCCTCAAAAAAATAAAAATAGTAATGCCATATGATCTAGTAATTCCATTACTGGATATTTACCCAAAGAAAATGAAAACACTAATTTGAAAAGATATGTGCACCCCTGTTTATTGCAGCATCATTTACAATAGCCAAGACATGGAAGTAACCCAAGTGTCCGTCAAGAGATGAACAGATAAGGACGATGTGGCGTACACACACACACACACACACACACACACACACACACACAATGGAATATTACTGAGCCATTAAAAAAGAATGAGCTCTTGCTATTTGTGACACATGGATGGACCTGGAGGGTATTATTCTAAGTGAAATAAGTCAGACAGAGAAAGACAAATACCATATGATTTCATTCATATGTGGAACCTAAAAAACAAAACAAATGAACAATCAGAAACAGACTAATAACTCCAGAGAACACACTGGTGGTTGCCAGAGGGGAGGGGGCTGGGGAGATGAGTAAAACAAATAAAAGGGGGAGGAATGCTTATATTTTCGTGTGTCCCACTTGCTGTCTCCCTGTCCCACGAGATGTGGAGGGCAGGTGTGGCACCTTTAAATCTCCTGAGCCTGGCCCAAGGCCTGGCAGATGGTTAATAATTGGTAGTGGAAAGAATAAATAAAAACATAAATAACTACAAAGGGATATAAATCCCATCCTGTTAAAAAAAAAAAAAAAAAAACTCTACTTCACACCCACCAGGATGGCTAGAATCAAAAAGTCAAATGACAGCAAGTGTTGACAAGGATGGAGAGAAGTCAGAACCCTCACCCAACGCTGGTGGGATTGTAAAATCGTCCAGCTGCTTTGGAAAATAATCCGGCAGGTCTGCAAACAATGAAGCATAAGTTACCCTACGATCCAGCGATTCCACTCCCAGGTGTATATCCAAGAGAAGGGAAAACATGTCTACACAGAAATGCATACACGAATGTTCCTAACCGCCAAAAGATGGAAACGCCTCAATGCCTTTCAACAGATAAATGGATAAATGAAAGGTGGTGCATCATCCAATAGAATATTAGCCAGCCATAAAAAAAGGAATGAAGCACTGATCCGTGCCACAACGTGGATGAACCTTGAAAACACTATGCTAAGTGAAAGAAGCCAGATACGAAAGCCTACATACTATATGATTCTGCGCCTGTGAAAGTCCAGAGTAGGGAAATCCACAGAGACAGAAAGTAGATTAGTGGTTACTTAGGGCTGGACGTGGGGGTAGGTATAGGGGAAAGGAGTGTGCCAGCTAAAGGATACAGGATTTCTTCTGCAGGTGATGAAAATATTCCAAAACCAACTGTGGCAATAGCTGTACATAGCTGTAAGTATCCTAAAACCCATGCAATCATACACTTTAAACAGGTGAATTGTATGGTGTATAAATTATATCTCAATAAAGCTGTGTTTTTAAAAATCTCTACCCATAATAAATCCCAAACACTCGCTAACCCAGACACTTCCGTGGTCATTTTCTTCTTTAGAACCACATTAGACATGTAGAAAACATAAACTATTGGAGGGAATTCAATTTCCAACCTGGTGATTCTATATTCATGTTAGCCTCTTGTTTCATACTAAGTAACACAGAAATTCCTTGCCCTGAAAAACTCGAAATATTGAAGCTATAACTACGACCCAACAAATGAGCTCATTGACAGAGATCCTGAAAGCCTTTGGGTTTCTAGGAAGTCTTCCTAGAAAGTCAAATACAAATGTTTTAATCTTGCATATTAGCCACTCTGGCGTGACTCCTAAGGTGAAATCTTCATCATAGAAGGGCAGAACCAAGAACCTGTTTTACCTAAGGACCAAAGCGACTCCTATCTCAAGTTTGGCTTCTTTTTAATTCTGAAATATAATGGGGGTAGGAGAGGCAATTTCATCCAACTGAGGTTCATTTCCATTTTTATATTGTCTTTCGCTAGTTTTTATCATGCATTGTGAATTTTGGTTCAACTTTCACCTGGTAAAAACCAAGGAGCGTGACCAGGAATGATACAAGCGGATGACACTGATGACAGTACTAAACAGTGTGAAAGTCTGATTAAGGAGGGCAGTGCAGAACAAAATGAATCAGAAAATCTTAGAACTAGATCCTGACTTGACTACTTACAAGGTACACAAACTCTGGCAGGTGACTTAATCCTGACCCTCAGTTTATTCATCTGTAAGATGGGGAGCTTGATACCAGTTTCTAAGGGCGGTGGTGAGACATACATACATGTGATAGTGTGAGGGAAATAAAGGAAAAGCAACTGACGCATAGTGAGCATTAAAGGACTGAGTACTGGTTGATACTGAAGAGGTACAAAAAAAGAAAGAACGGAAGATACAGGATGGGGGAGTTAGGTGGAGTCCAGGGGTAACAGAATGTGATCCGTTAAATCGGCGAAAGCCAGAAAATCCCGGGGCCAAAATGGGAGGCCAGACTCGCTTGTGCTCAAGGGGAAAGGGCGTTGGACGCAACAGTGAATAAGAGCCGAACTGGCCTGTCGGTAAATTCTTTGAGTTCCTAAAGGAGTCCGTCCTTTCCAGAATTTCCTTTTGGCGTATCATGGAACTCGATGTGGATGTGGTGGATGGCAGTAGGATGCGATTAAATGTCATGTGCAGCGTGTGCAGTTCCTAGCAAGTTATTCACTATTAACAGGGTATTTCAAAAGTCTGGATTTTAAGGGAGAAAGCCTTCATGGAAACTAACGTGTAGTCCACGATAGAAGGTCCCCTCTTTTGACATTCCATTAGGAGGAGAATGGAGTTGTGCAACTGTTCTTTCCTGAAAAGACTAAAACCAAAGTCTTGAAATAGTGCGCAAAATCCAAGTACCCAAATTTGTTACTGGCGATTGAGCGCCCTCTAGTGTCAGCCAGTGGGGAAGGCCCCCTTCGAAAGTCATAAAATTGGGAAACCCTGCAGGGTTCCAACTCTGGAAGAAACTGACAAACACAGCAATGTTCACATGGATACCTCGAAGGCAAAAAAAAAAAAAAAAGGATTGAAAACGCATCAATATGACACAATTGAGTCTTTTTTTCATGATGTTCTGGAACATAGCAGTATTCACAAGATATTTGCTGAATGAGTGAATGGCATTAGGTCCATGGCAAACGGTCCTGGATTAATGCCACATCAGGGCATTGACATGCAATGAATGCACCACCTGTCAAACTGATGCAGCAGTGGAAAACCTGACTGTCTGGATTTTAAGATACCTTCTGAGTGATACAGTTGAGTGAGAACTACGGCTAGGTCACCTGGTTGAAATTAAGGAAACTGCTCCACTGGGTCAACCAAAATGTGCATGTCATAAAAGCAAGTCGTCTTTTCCTCTCTAAGCTCTGGCGAGTCCATCTGCAAAGTTGGGGGGAGTGGGGAACATGGTTTGCCTCTGAGAAAAGATTACCCATGATCCTACATACTGTTAGAGCAGTAAAATGTACTTGATTTATTTATCACCCATGCTGAGTCAGGTGGAAAAAACATGCTCAGTTCTATCGCCAAAGCTGTTTTGGCATCAGATCTGTTACTACATTGAGAGGGGAAATAAAAAATTAACCACACAGCCTTACTTCAAATTGCTTGCCATTCCAGTTTCTTTTGCTGTCAGAAACTTAGATTCAGTAGATTCGACATAATATGGAACGATTCTTCCCTGACTATTCCAATTTTGCCAAGAAGGATCGAAAGTCTTAAAGGGCGGCGGGGGCGGGGCGGGGGGGGGCGGCAGAAGCCCTAGCATGCAATGACCCACTTTGATCAGGTGCCTGGATTTCTGGGAAAGCCAGCAATGTATTGGGACCTGCATTATCCCCACTTGGAGAGAACTTCGAAAGACATGCCTTATACAACTGCAATGCAAATGATGACATGCACTATGCTACTTAGCTTACCAAATCTGCAACACATCCCATTCCTTCCGATGTGAATGGCAGCCTAGTATACCTACGTATCTCTAGCCTGTATCTATGTCCCCCGAATAGTCGATCACCTGAAATTGAACATCCAAGCAGAAGTGCCTCAGATGATATCTTACAGATCAGGCCTGCCCTGCCTTTTGGAAAATCCCCAAAAGCCATACCTACTGACTGTTGATGCTTCCGATGACTATTCATTTGGCCTAGAAGTCACAGACAGATGTGTGCCTCAGATACTCTGGCGAGAGGTGCCCAGAGCACACACTATGAGAACTCCAGTGATCATTCCCAATCTTCTTTCCAGGACCAAGAGGACAAAGGGAGATCAGATGCCTTAAATGCATCAAGGGCAGAAGGTGTCACTGGGAAGGGGGTATAAATCTGTTCCTCAGATAAAATCCCTTAGGAGAGGGTGCCCAACAGGCACTTACTCATCATTTCCAAAAGTAAGGCAGGCAGGTGAGCGCTGGGAGTAAAAATTCAGGCTACCACTGGCCACCACATTTAACTGGTTACTATTTTAAGTAAGGACTACAAGGAATGAGGTCAGAGAGGGGCAGAGTCCTCCTACATTTGCTCTGCACTCCCATGATTGTCATTAGGCACCAGGGTACTTTTCAAACATGGGAGCCCTGCAGGGGGTTGCTTTTTCTGGCTTACAGCTAACACAGAGGAATGAGGCCTTCTCTTCTCCAGCCTTCTTGTCTGGGCTCCTGACCTTCCCACACCAAGAGTGCTCTCCCAGTGGGTGGGTCAAAATAGCTTATCCAGAATTCAGGGAGGGTAAAGGAGGTAGAAAGCGTAGGGCATTCGAAGACTCTGCTCTCAGAACTATAGAGGTCATAGAGGTGGTGGGACATTGTAACAGGATGAAAGAAAACACCAAACCCAAAAGCAAAACTCCTTAACTCATCCTCATCGCATGATGTTCTCAAAGGTTCTTCTTTTAATTACTAGAAAAAGACATCCTTGGTGAAAACTGCTGGATATCCCAATAAGGCTATACTTTCTCCGTGTCCCATCCCAAACTGAGCATGGGCAACACCTGATTTTATTGAAAAACACATTTATCTTTAAAAATCAAAAGTATTGGGGCACATGTGGCTCAGTCAGTTAAGCGTCTGCCTTCGGCTCAGGTCATGATCCCAGGGTCCTGGGATGGAGCCCCGCGCGCATCAGGCTCCCTGGTCAGCGGGAAGCCTGCTTCTCCCTCTGCCACTCCCTCTGCCCCTGCTCATGTGCTCTCTCTCTCTCTCGCTCACTCTGTCTCTCAAATAAATAAATAAAATCTTTTAAAAAGATCAAAAGTATTTTTAATATCCTATTAAATTGCTAAGGGTCATTATGAGGTGACTATAAGTAACTATTGATATAATTCTGCCATCAAATAGAATAGAGTGCCCTCCAGTCGACAGTGTTGGGTGAAGTATCGTACACAAAGTAATTCAGACAGCATGTCAGAATCTTCAACTACATCAGTGCCTTACATTGTAAGCCATTCCCAAAACAAAGTAAGTGCTTCTTATGCAAGCAGTCGAGCCCAACCAAAGAGACAAGATTAATAACAGTAATAGTAATAATAGAGCAACACTTACATAGTGCTTCCCAAGTGCAGGCACCGTTCTAAAGCGCTTTCTTCATTTTAGCCCATTTAAATGTACGTACTCTTAGGATCCTCGTTCAACAGGCAGGAAAGATTTCCCTTGTTTTCTCGGTTTGTAAAGGGATAATTGGGTAAAAGCGAACACATACTAACTAGCAGCCTTGACTTAAAACTAGGTCACCACATTTCCTGCTCTCTAAACCCCAGTGCCAATAATTCTCCTCTCAAGTCCAAAATACAAAAATGAATTTCTCCCCCAAATCTAAAATTTGCAATGCTGGGTTTGTAATATCCCATAGTGCTATTTTCATTAGCCATCTGAAAAGTAAAGAGGAAACCTCCCTCTCTAATGGCTAAAACCAAACACCTTCAAGGCAGCAGGCAACACTGAGCTAGCGCGCCCCCAACTGCCGGAGACGCCTCCCCACCTTTTACTTAACACTGCTCTTTCTCCTCCCACAGCCCTCCCCACCGCCCCATGTCCTCCCATAAAGAAAAACCAAACACCAAACTATCAAACTTCTACTAAAAGTTTTGAAAAGTTTATAAAAGGCAGCAAATAATTCTGCTGACACAGTGAAACCAACAAGAAGATGTGCCGTAACAAAATATACGTGCAACTTTAAACATTTTCCCAACTGCCCCATAATTTGTGATGAAGGTAATACTTCAGAGCAACAGACATTTGCTTTGTTCATTCTTTTGCATCGCTTTTTCAAGTTGAGTCCCCTCAAGCCAACTATAAATAAGAACGTGTGTATTACGGAGTCATATTAGTATTTGGAGTTTGGGGTTTATTTGGTTTTTGTTGTTATTTCATTTTCAAAATGAAAATAAGTTCGTCTTCTTCCTGGATATAAAAATAATACATGTCCCTTATAAAGAATCAGAACACTACACAAGAAACGATCGTGAAAATAAAAGTGCCCTGAAATCTCACCATCCCAGCCGGTGACACTGAAGGGTGCATCCTTCGACGCATTTCTGTACGCGCGTAGTCACACACACTGTGCACAGAAACCTCCACAATCTTACATGAACGGGATTATATCACATCTGCTGCTTTTATTGTGGGCAACTCTTCCTCTCTCCCCCTAACATTAACTAGAGTGTGTCCATGTAGATTTCCCTTTGTTACAATCACACACACACATATATACGTTCCTATGTGCCCACACATATAGGGAGGTTTTTATGTTCTGCTTTTTGCCATAATGGAATCATATTACACTCCTTTTGCATCTTGCTTTCCTGACTCACTGGTGTCTCGTGGAAATCCCTCTCAGACATCTGGTAAGGCTATAATTCATTTCATTTAACGGTCATGTAATATTCTATGGAGTAATATATCTTAATTTTTCAGCCATTCCCTGATTAACGGCCATTCACCATGTTTCCAGTTCTCGGCAGCTACAAACAATCCTGCAATAAACATTCTTGCACACATGTCCGTACCAATGAGCACTTTTATTTTTATGGGATAGTTGCTGAGGAGTAGGATTCTAGGGTCAAGGGGATTATGTATTTTTAATTTTAATAGATAGTGCCAGACGGCCTCCCGAAAAGGCTGGGACGCTTTACAACTTCAATATACGAGAGCCCACGTTCCCCCCCATCCCTGTTGGCAACAGGTATTATAGCTCCTTTTACGTTTTTGCCCGTCTGACAGATATAAGGCAATACGTCGTTACGAACTTGCATTTCTCTGAATCTGGGCTACTGCGTGCATGGTGCGACGTATGCATAGTTTGCTGGGGCCGAAACCCAGCCCACAAATGGCTTGCAAAACCAAGCGTCCGGGCTGTGTTCAGTGCAGAGGAAGGACCTTTTCCAGTTGATGGGAAGGTACTGCCAATGGTCCTGTCCTGACCTCAAGAAATTGGAGCATCTTCTTATAGGGCAGTTACATGGCAGGATATTTGAACTTGATCTTCTGTGCATTTTCTCTTGATAATCAGTTGCCCCTTTTCCTCCGGCATTATTTAATGTCTTTTCTTGTCGATTTACAGGAACAGAAATTTGTAAGATTACGTTTCTAGAAATTATTTGACTACCACCTCCAATATAGAGATGTTAGCTATCATTTGTCCCTTAACTTTGCTTATGGTACTATTTATGATATTAATTTTTTCCACCTTTTTTTAAGCCCCTTCCCCTTTTTTTCAACCCCTAATCTTCTAATCAAATATGTTTATCTTTTCTTTTATAACTTCTGGGCTTCCAGTCCTAGTTAAAAAGACCTCTTTGATCCTTAGAAAACACATGTGGCCTCCTAAATTATCTTGTAAAATATTTATTCTATTTTTTACACTTACCATTTTTTCCACCTGGAATTTATTTGTGCATGTGAAGTAAGACGGAGGTCCAAATTTACTTTCTTCCAGCAGGATACCAGTTGAACCCACATCATTTTATCTTTTTTTTTTTTAAACTAAGCTCTATGCCCATTGTGGGTAGGGTTTGAACTCAGAACCAAGAGTTGCATGCTCCACCAACTGAGTCAGCCGGGAGCCCCAAACCCACATCGTTTTAAAGAGTTTCATCCTTGGGCTCCCTGGGTAGCTCAGTTGGCTAAGCAGCCAGCTCTTGATTTTGGTTCAGGTCATAATCTCAGGCTCAGGTTATGATCTCAAGGTTGTGAGATCAAGCCCTGCAACAGCTCTGTGCTCAGAGCTGAGTCTGTTTGTGAATTCTCCCTCTCCCTCTCCCTCTCCCTCTCCCTCTCCCTCTCCCTCTCCCTCCCCCTCCCCCGCCCCCGCCCCCTTCCCCTCCCCCTCCCCCTCCCCCTCTCCCCACACTCCCTACACTCCCCCCTGCCCCCGCCGGACTCACGATCATTGCATGCTATCTCTAAAATAAATAAATAAATAAATAAATAAATAAATAAATAAATAAATATTTTTTAAAAGTATTTCATCCTCTAGCTACTGAATTCGAATGCCTCCTTTGTGAATACTAATCTCTAATGTGCCAGTTCTGGATTCTCAGCGTTCCACTGCTCTAGCTAATGATTCCTAGACCAACACCAATGCCTATACTAATAAGTTCTGATAGCTGATATTCTTTTTTCCCATGGCATATCAGTTATTCTTTGTATAAAGTTGGAGATTATTTTATCTGGTTCAGAAAAAAACCTATGAGTATCCTAAGTGGAATTGCATTAAATGTATATATTATTTTGTGGAGAAATAACATTTTAAATATTTTCTTCATGTCCAAGGATATGATAGACCTTTGCATTTATTCAGATCTTCATTTGTGTTTTTATCATAATATTTTGTAGCTTTCTTTATAAGTCCTCTGTCTTGTTAGATTTATATCTAAGTATTTCATTATTTTTTTGTTGTTGTAAATGTAAAACTTTTTTCCATTTCCACTTTTTTTTAAAGATTTTATTTTTAAGTAACCTCTACACCCAATGTGGGACTTGAACTCATAACCCTGAGATCCAGAGTCACATAATCTACCTACTGAGCCAGCCAGGTGCCCTGATCTTTATAAGTATTTAAATTCCATTCCCATTACCAGATTACCTGATTAATTCTTGTACCTTTTTTTTTTTTTTACTAGAGTCTGTCACTTTTTTCTAGGTATGTAATCATATCAGGGAAAAAAAAAGATAGTTTGTCTATTTTTTCCAATTTGCCAGTCAAATTATAATAATGATTTTAATGGAAATTATTTTCATGTTTCACCACATAGGACATTATTTGCTTTTAGTTTTTGGTAAATAGCTTTTGTCATATTTGTTTCATTCTTTTAATATTTCCTTAGAGTTCTTATTAGGAATGACATGAATTTTATCAAACACCTTTTCAGCATCTATTATATGATCATATAGTTTTTCTTATTATGAATTTCATCAGAAAGTTTCCTGATATTGAATCATCTCAAGAAAGCCTTCCTGATCCTGGTATATCAGGCAGGGATGTTATTTTTTTTGTTTTGTTGTTTTGTTTGTTTTGTGTGTGTGTGTGTGTGTGTGTGCACGTGTGTGCTTGCGCCTGCGTGCGCGCATTTAATAAACAAGGCTCCTCCTTTTGCTAGATTCAATTTACTGATATTTTGAGTTTCTGCAAATATATATTCATTAGTGAGATTGTTCTAGAATTCTCTTTTGTACTACCTTTATCCGGTTTGGGCTGTAAAATTATGCTGGCTTTGTAAAACAAGTTGGGGGGGTTAATTTTTTCCTGTAGCTTGGAATGTATTAAATAACTTCAGAATCATCCATTCTTTAAAGATTAGATAAAACTCAGCTTTAAATCTACCTGGTCCCCATTTTTAATGGCAGATTTTGAAACATCTTTCTGATTTCTTCTCTGGTTAGTAATCTATTCTGCTTTTTCATTTATTTTTGGGTCAAATTTGGTAGTTTGTATTTTGATAAGATACAGCCCATTTTCTCTGGGACTTCAAATTTGCTGCCATAGAGTTGTATGTTGCAGTCTATCAAAATTCCTTTAGTCTTTTTCTATTTTGTACTATGATTATGTCTCCCTTCTCATTCCTAAACTAGTCTGTTTTTGCTTTTGCTTTTTCCTTTCAAGCCCCTCAAACCAAATGTATATAAGAAACGGATGCATTATAAGCCATATTCAATACTGTATTTTCCTAAAGATAAATAAGTGCATATGATATGAAACTTAAAAGGTTAAAAAAAAAAAAGACAGTGGAAAGTAATTCTTTCTGCTCATGTCCTCCAGCCACTCAGCACCCTCCTGAGACACAGCCACTGCAGGGTGGCTCTTTTCTCACTTCTGGAGATGAATGCTTATCCCACTAATTGTCCGTCTTTCTTCAATTTTAGCATAGGTATTTAAGTATGAATTTTCCTATAAAAACTGCTTTAACTACATCCTAGGATTGTAATGTGTTGGGGTTTTTTCATTATTAATTCAATTTTTTAATCTCATGTCCACTATAATTTCTTCCTTGGGACGCCTGGGTGGTTCAGTCAGTTAAGCAAGCGTCTGCCTTCGACTCAGGTCATGGTCCCACGGTCCTGGGATCGAGTCCCACATCAGGCTCCCTGCTCAGCGGGGAGCCTGCTTCTTCTTTTGCCTGCCACTCCCCCTGCTTGTGCTCTCTCTCTCGTTCTGACAAATAAATAAAAATCTTTAAAAAAAAAATCTTCCTCAACCCATGGGTTATTTAGAATTTCTTCATTTAAGTTATAGATATATTATTTTTCTCAATTATTTACTACTCCCTCCTCACCCGTAGTAGGATAATAAATGCCCGCTGAGTTTAGATTTGACCATGTGGCTTTCTTGGGCCAATGGACTACTGAGCAGATGGTACAGATGGTCCCTGACTTAGGATGGTTAGACTTACAATTTTTTTTACTTTACAATGGTGCAAAAGTCATACTCATTCAGTAGAAACTGTACTTTGAATTTTGAATTTTTATCTTTTCCCAGGTTAGTGATATATGTAGGATCCTCTCTCAGGGTGTGGGGCAATGGCTGCCAGCGCAGCTTCCAACCATGATCAGGAGGGTAAACAACCCATACACTGACAACCATTCTGCACCCATATGACCATTCTGTTTGTCACTTTCAGTACAGCATCCAGTAAATTACATGAGATATCCAACACTTAATTGTAAAGTTGGTTCTGCGTTGGATGAGTTTGCCCAACTGTAAGCTAAGTAAGTGTTCTGAGCCCATTTAAGGTAGGCTATGCTGAGCTCTGATGTTTGGTAGGTTAGGTGTATTAAATGTTTTCAACTTAACAATGTTTTCAACTTACAATGAGTATGTCGGGACATAACCCCACCGTAAGTCCAGGGAGATCTGTACGCTATATTACACAGAGTTTTAAGTTTGCTTCTGTGGCTTGGCTAGGGCTTTTGCACTCCAGTGACTTCTGCCAGGAGAAAGACATGTCCCACATGGAGGTTGCTCCTTCCTTCCTGGATCCTAGAATAAAAAGATACAGAAAAGAGACTTGAAGCTAGCCTATGGCTTGGAGCAGAGCTGCAATAGGGACAACATGAACATGAATGAGAAATAAATGTGTTGTAAGTCAAGGAGAGACTGAGGTTGTTTGCATGATAACCTAACTAAAGCTAACTAAAACAATTTGCAGGTGCAAGGGGATTTATTTTCTATTATCTTTTTGTTATTGATTTCTGGTATAATTGCATTGTGGTCACAAAACACACAACTTGTTATTCCAATCATTTGAAGTTTGTCAAGAATTCCTTTATAGCCAAATATATATCCAGGTTTTACAAATATTATCTGGCCTTAAAAAGAGTATGTATTCTGCAGTCATTGGATGTGGTTTTATCTACTAATATGTCCATTAAGTTTGCTCATCATGTTGTTCAAATCTTCCCTGTGCTTACCGTTTGTCCCCTTATCCTATCAGTTATTGAGACCCATATGCTAAAACAGCCAGTTATTAAGATTTTGCCCATTTCTCTTTGTAGTTCTGTCAATTTTTGTTTTATACATCGTAAGCCTTCATTATCAGGTGATTCAAAGGTAGATTCTTGAGGCGCCTGGGTGGCTCAGTTGGTTAAGCAGCCGGCTCTGGATATCAGCTCAGGTCATGATCTCAGGGTCATGGTATCGAGTCCTGTGTCAGGCTCCGTGCTTAGCGGGAAGTCTGCTTGAGATTCTCTCTCTCCCTCTGCCCTTCCCCCTGCTCACACCCACACTCTCTCTCAAATAAATAAATAAAACCTTCTAAAAAAAGAACAAAGGTAGATTCTTCACATCACTCCAGTAAATTGAACATGTAATCATTACAAAGTGACTATTTTATTTCTAGTTATGGTTTTTGTCTTAAAATCCATGCTGTTTAATGCAAACACAGCCACGGGCGCCTGGGTAGCTCAATTGGTTAAGCGACTGCCTTCGGCTCAGGTCATGATCCTGGAGTCCCGGGATCGAGTCCCACATTGGGCTCCCTGCTCAGCAGGGGGTCTGCTTCTCCCTCTGACCTTCTTCCCTCTCATGCTCTCTACCATTCTCTCTCTCTCAATAAATAAATAAAAATCTTTTTAAAAAAATGCAAACACAGCCACACAACTGTCTGTCCTAGCTCACATGAGGTTTTTACTCTCCTTTGACTCAAAATTTTTTGTATCTTTATGTTTTTGGATGTGTCTCTTATAAGTAACAGATAGTTAGGTTTTGTTTTGTTTTTTATCCAGTCTAATAATCACTGTCTTTAACTGAAGCACTTAGTTTAGATACAGTTAATGTAAATTCTGATATATTTGGATTAAAAAATATTATGTGCTTTGTTCTTTTTTTAACTCTAGTATAATTAACATATAGGGTTATATTAATTTTAGGTGTAAAATATAGTGATTTGACAATTCTATATATTAGTCAGTGCTCCTCACAATATGTGTACTCCCAATTCCTATCACCTATTTCACCCATTTCCCCACCCTCCCCTCTGGTAACCACCAGTTCTCTATAATTAAGAGTCTGTTTTTTGGTTTTTCTTTTTTTTCTTTGCTTATTTGTTTTGTTTCTTAAACTCCACATATGAGTGAAATCATATGGTTTTGTATTTCTCTAATTTATTTCACTTAGCATTATACTTCCTAGATCCCTCCATGTTGTTGCAAATGGCAAGATTTCATTTTTTATCATGGCTGAATAATATTCCATCATTTATATACACCACATCTTCTGTATCCATTCACCTATCCATGGACACTTGGGCGCCTTCTATAATTTGGCTATTGTAAATAATGCTGCAATGAACAGAGGGGTGGGAGCGCCTGGGTGGCTCAGTCAGTTAAGTGTCTGCCTTCAGCTCAGGTCATGATCCAGGAGTCCCGGGATGGAGCCCCCCATCAGGCCCCCTGCTCAGCGGGGAGCCTGCCTCTCCCTCTCCCTCTGCCCCTCTCCCCACTCATGCACTCTCTCACTCTCGCTCACTCTCTCAAATAAATAAAATATTTTTTAAATAATAAATAAATAAATAAATAAACACAGGGGTGCGTGTATCCCTTTCAATTAGTGTTTTTGTATATTTTTAGTAAATACCCAGTAGTACAATTCCTCGATTGTAGGTTAGTTCTATTTTTAATTTTTTTTTAAGATTTTATTTATTTATTTGACAGAGAGAGACATAGCGAGAGAGGGAGCACAAGCAGGGGGAGAGGGAGAAGCAGGCTTCCCATGGAGCGGGGAGCCCGAAGCGGGGCTCGATCCCATCACCCAAGCAGAAGGCAGACGCTTACTAACTGAGCCACCCAGGTGCGCCCTATTTTTAGTTTTCTGAGGAACCTCTATATTGTTTTCCCAGAGTGGCTGCGTCAGTTTGCATTTTTGCCAACAGTTATGTGCTTTACTCTTGTCCATATGTTTTATGATCCTTTTTCTCTCCTTTTTGCCTTCTTCTGGATTGACTGACCTTTTTTTATCATTTCATTTTATTTTTTTAATTGTATTTTTTTCCATGCAGAACGTGTCCTCTTTAATACCCATCACCAGAGTAACCCATCCCCCCACCCCCTCCCATTTTATTTTCTTACTTTCTTTGAAGTTATATTATCTTCTTCTTTTACTCTTAGCGTGCTGCACATTAAAAATTACAAAGATACGGGCACCTGGGTGGCTCAGTTGGTTAAGCGACTGCCTTCGGCTCAGGTCATGATCCTGGAGTCCCGGGATCGAGTCCCCACATCGGGCTCCCTGCTCAGCAGGGAGTCTGCTTCTCCCTCTGACCCTCTTCCCTCTCGTGCTTTCTATCTCTCATTCTCTCTCTCTCGGAAATAAATAAATAAAATCTTTAAAAAAAAATTACAAAGATGCGTTACAAAAATGCATCTTTGACTTATCAAAATCTAATTCAATCAGTACAACTACATTCTTCCCAGAAAATTCAATATATCCCCCTCCCAATTTACATGTCATTATTGACATGTATTTTATTTTAAAACTCTACAGTTTCTATTCTTCTAGATTACCGATTTATTTGCCCCTCTCTTTATTCCTTCCTTTATTTCTAACCTTCCATATGAGATCATTTTCATTTTGACTGGGGAAAAAAATGTGCTTTAGAATTTCCTTTAGTGAGTCTACTGATAGAAAAACTCTCTCAGTTGTCAAAAAAAAAAGATCTGTTTTAATTTTATCCCATTTTTTGTCTAGATAATTTTGTAACTTAGAAATAACCATGAGAGGGCACCTGGGTGGCTCAGATGGTTAAGCGTCTGCCTTCGGCTTGGGTCATGATCCCAGGGTCGTGGGATCAAGGCCCACATCGGGCTCCCTGTTCGGTGGGGAGCCTGCTTCTCCCCCTGCTCATGCTCTCTCTCTCTCTCTCTCTCTCTCTGTAACTCTGTGTCTCGAATGAATAAATAAAACAAAAAAAATACATTAAAAAAAAGAAAGAAAGAACCATGAGAGACTATGGACTCTGAGAAACAAATAGGGTTTTAGAGGGGAGGGGGGAGGGGGATGGGTTAACCCGGTGATGCATATTAAGGAGGGCACGTACTGCATGGAGCACTAGGTGTTATATGAAAACAATGGATTCTGGATCACCACATCAAAAACTAATGATGTATTGTATGGTGACTAACATAACATAATAAAATTTTTAAATTTTTAAATAAATAAATAAATAAATAAAATTGGTAGAGAAGGAAAAAAGAAAAAAGAAATAATTGTAGGGGCACCTGGGTGGCTCAATCGGTTAAGCTCTGACTTTGGCTCAGGTCATGATCTCAGGGTCCTGGGGTCAAGCCCCACAGCTAGCTCTACGCTCAGCAAGGAGTCTGCTTGTCCCTCTGCCTCTGCCCCTGCCCCTGCTCATGCTCTCTCTCTCAAATAAATAAATAAAATCTTTTTAAAAAAAGAAAGAAAGAATTGTGAACATAACCTCTTTTTTTCCTGAACCGTTTGGAAATAAGCAGCCAACGTAATGCCCCATCACATTTAAACACTTTAATGTATAATCCTTACCAACAGGACATTCTCCTATATAATCAAAATACAAACATCAAAATCAGAAAATTAACATTATACACTACTATCGAATCTAGAGACCCACTCAAGTTTTGCCAATTGTTCCAATAATATCCTCTGGAAAACTAGAAGATCCAAATCAGATGACATGTTGCATTCAATTGTCATGTCTCTTTACTCTTCTTCAATCTGGAATAGCTCCTCAGACTTTCCTTGTCTTTCATGACCCTAAAATTTTTTCAGATTACAAGATAGTTATTTTGGAGATATGGGTTTGCCTAATGTTCCCTCATGGTTAGATTCAGGTTCTGTGTTTTTGGCAAGAATATAACAAAAGTGATGCTGTGTTCTTTTCATTCTATCTATCAGATGGTATCCAATCAAGATATGTGCCATTACTCGTGATATTAACTTGGTCACTTGATCAAGGTGGTATCTGCCAGACTTCTCCACTGTGTAATTACTCTTTCCCTCCTTGTCATTAATAAGCATTTTTAGGAGCTCTTTTGAAATTTTGTCTATGTCCTTAACTCATCAAACACTTGCCCCCTAGTTTCATCATCCATTGGCATTTCTTTGCTGAATTAATTATGATGATGATGGTTGCCAAATCATGATTTTCTAACTCTGTCATCTCTATTCATTGGCATTCTGCTGGAAGAAAAACTTTTCTTCTCTCTTCATTTGTTTATTCATTTAGTTTGTTATATCAGTATGGACACAAAGACTCCTACTTATTCAGTGGGCTAGAATCCATTAATTCCATCATTCATTTAGGTGCTCAGATAGTCCCAGATTGGGCCAACAGGAGTCCCTTCAAACTGGATATTCCAGATTCATCTTGGACTTTCTCTGCCCTAACCCTGAAGTCAGACATTTCTAAAAAAATTAAATTAAAAAAATTGTTCCTTTTACTAAAAAATAGTGTTTAGGGGCCAAGATCTGAACTTTAGGTATGCTTATTGTCATTACAGTGTTGCTGCTCCTGGACCCTCTCAGGGGCCAAAGGGAGGGAATCCATGCATGTGGACACACGCACATATATATCTGTATTTGTTTTCTTTCTATGGAAAATCATGATTCACTTTAGTACCTCAATTCCAATATAGCTTACTATCTTTCTGTATTGCTAGCTCCCTTCTTTGACAGTGAGAACCCTGTCTCCTATTAGTCTCAATATATTTATTTACTGGGTCATGTTACGGACTAATTTGTCTCCCCAGAATCCATATGTTAAAGCCCTAAGCTCTCCCCCCGCCCCGACCACCACCACCACCATAGCTCAGAATGTGGCTGTATTTGGAGACAGAGAGCCTTTAAAGAGGTGATTAAGTTAAAATGAGGCCATTAGAATGGGCTCCAATCCAATCTGACTGGGGTCCCTATAAGAAGAGGAAATTTGGACACATGGAGAAACCCCAGGAATGCGCACACAGAGGAAAGACCATGTGAGCACACAGTGAGCCAGCAGCCATCTGCAAGCTAAGGAGAGAGGCCTCAGGAGAAACTAACCCTGCCAACACTTGATCTTGGACTTACAGACCCTGAAACTGTGAGAAATAAATTTCTATCGTTTATTTTTTTTTTAAGATTTTATTTCTTTATTTGGCAGAAGAGAGAGACACCGAGAGAGGGAACACAAGTAGGGGGAGTGGGAGAGGGAGAAGCAGGCTTCCCGCGGAGCAGGGAGCCCGATGCGGGGCTCGATCCCAGGACCCTGGGATCATGACCTGAGCTGAAGGCAGACGCTTAACAACTGAGCCACCCAGGTGCCCCCAAATTTCTATTGTTTAAAGCCCTCCCTGTCTGTATCATTTTGTTATGGCAGCCGTAGTAAACTAATACAAATCAACCTCCCTTCCTCCCTCCCTCCCCCACCCAATATGTAACCAGTCTCTTATCATGGTCCCTCACATCCTCCCAACCCACCCCTCAGCTGAGTGGGTACCCTCCTTACCCCATTCAGGCTCCAACACCCTGTACTGGGCTGACCCTGCTGCTACTAACATCATTAACATCACTCCCCCATGTATTTGCCCACCTCACCCAACCTAGGCTCTGATTCCCCATAATGGACCACCACAGCCCCTGATGCACTCCCTCCCCTGTACCAGCAACCCCCCTTGCCCCACTCAGGCCTTGACACCTTGCGCCACGCCACAGACGTCATCACGTGGATGTTTACCTTGTTTATTAGCCTTACTCACTGACTTTTGGTCTAAACCCCACCTTCATTCATCCAAGATACTCTCACCTTTTCCAGGCCAGCTTTCTCTGGGCATCAGTGCCAGCTAGAAAACCGATGAGGCTGCAGGGATGTGTCCAATCTATTACACACATTGCTTAGACCTGAATCAGCAGGACTGACCTGCAGAAATCAAAAAGTTCTCAAGCACACAGACCTGGTTTGATATTTATATAATATAAAAGCCTCTCTTCCTTCTGTTCTGTCTCCTGACTCAACCCAGGTTCCTACCTGGTAATCACTCAGGGTGGTCTGACAGTGCTGGTCCCCTCCACTGTGGTGTTAGTAGAATCGGGGGACCTGGATGTTTCCTCTCTCTGAGGTGCTGGTGATGCCAACTGGAGATCTGAATCTTTTTTCATTTTCCTTAAACTCTGGGATTTACTTTTTTTGGGCAGAGGTCTCCTTCCCTTAGATTTTTTTTAATTATATCTACTCATTTCTAAAACATTATTATACCTTTTCTATTTTATTTTACAGCTCATCAGAGTGGGCATGAGGCTGCAGAGATTTGTGTCAAGAACAACCAGGTTGCAGGGGTGCCTGGGTAGCTCAGTGGATTGGGTGACCATCTCTTGACTTCGGCTGGGGTCATCTTGGGGTCATGGGATCAAGCCAGGCATTGGGCTCCACGCTCAGCAGGGAGTCTGCTTGAGATTCTCTCTCTCTCTTCCTTTCCCTCTGGCCCTCCTGGCCCCCACGCGCTCTCTCTCTCTCTCTCTCTCTTTCTCGATAAGATAAATATATCAATCTTGGGAGGGGGGAGAACAAGAACCATCAGATTAGAGTGAGTAGCAGAGCTAAAAGATGACGTAGCTCTCAGGGGGCAGAGAAAAAAATCACCTGGGTTCCTGACATTCCAGTTTCTAATTCCAGTGCTTCCTTATAGATAGGACATACCTGCAGAATCCTTCCACTAATTCTCCTTTGGCTTGTGCTAGCCTGATTGGGATTCTGGAGCTTTGCACAGAGAGGTGTGTCTTAGACATTCATTGATCTGCAAATCTCAGTCCATCCAGCCAAAAATATCATCTAAAACCAGAGCCTACAAATGCTTCATGCTGGATGGTCCAGCCTGCCTTCAGTGAATTCTAAGAAGCACCTATTTCTGTAGCGATCTCTCGTTCGTGTAAGTTCAGTATTCACTGCCAACCAACTAGCCATGCGCAATCTCAGTGTTTGTAGAGCCTGGTTTTGTGAAGAAACCGATGGATTTTGTCACAACATATATTCTGTGTATATTGCACTGTGATAGACCCTATTCATTCTGAAGATCTCCCCAATGGCTCAGCCAATCCACAGCACCTACGATGCATATTTACTGAGCACTGGAGAGTGCAATCTCTAACAAGGAAACCAACTCAGAGCTTGTACCTTAATAGGGCATTGCTCAGATTGCTACCCCTTTAGGCAGTGTGCTTTCATTTGCACTACCATATTACCTTAACTGACTCAAAATCTCGGAAACCTGAAAAATGACTCTAAATCACAGACCCCAGTTCCCTTATCTCACTCATTTTTATTCCTCTTGGAATTTATGTCCTGACTTCACAAGTCCAAGAATGATTGCTCCGGCTGTCTGCACCGCACGACCTGCTGGGGGCTGGAAGCCCCAGCTGTGCTTTCCCTGCCTCCGACACCTCCCCTGGCAATAAACAGAACTCTATTAGGGCTTCCCTAATGGCTCCTGAAGCAATGGGCAACATTGCAGCTTATTAACAGTGGCACTATCACAGTGGGGCTGGAGGGAACAAATGTTTATTTGGTTCCAGAAAATGAGCCCACCCCATTAGACAATGCCCACAGAGGTGAGGTGGGAAGAAGCCATTTATAGAAAGAGAAGCTTATTTTGCTGAAACCTCCACTGCAAGATGAAGTTGTTAGTTAAAGCCGTTGCAGCAAAAGCCCACTGTGGCTGATGCTGAGCCTTGTAGGAAGGAGTGGCCTCTCCAGGGGGAGGTAGGAAATCACACCCATGCCTCAGATTGGGCAGACAGGTGCCTGGAAAACCTCCCTCTGCAATTCTCCCTTGCCTTCCCACCTCTTCCTCAAGGAGGTCCAGCGAAGTGGCTAGGAATCCCGCTATGGAGAAGAAGGGTTTGTTTTTCGGTTTGGGGGTGAGGTGGGGGGAAGGTTTGCCTTCAGTTTCCCTGAGTTCTCAGGTGCTCACTGTGGGTCAGGCACTGTTCTAAGTGCTTTGTGGGAACCAAACGCGTTTAACCCTCACACTGAAGTAGCTATCCTTGGTAGCCTCATTTTTCAGTCGGGGAAACTGAGGCTCAGAGAGGCCAATTAACATGCCCAGGGGCCCACAGCTAAACTGTAAAGGAACAGGAATGTGGACATAGGCCAACTGGTTCCAGAGCACATAGTCTTAACTCTAGGCTGTATATCAAATGATGACCAACAATATTAGGCAACACAATGTTGTATGTCTTCCTTCCAATACACAAAACACCTTCAAATATGTCGTCACACTTATCCATAGTGAAATACTTTTCTAATCTGGAAAGGTGGGGTCTAGGTAATCAAATCTGGGACAGAACAAGGAAGAAAATAATTTTGTGAAAGCATCTGGCTTTCAGTATGGATTCATCTGAGAAATGGGGGCTAAAGAGGTCCCTTAATTTAGCCTTCTTGAGTTATCTGATTTTCTACATATGTGATCCCACAAAACAAAAGAAAAGCTTAATTCAGTCCCTATGTCCTCTCCTGAGGTCAGGAACAACATGCCCATCTGATCTTCTAAAAGCCTCCCCAGGCACGTGCTTGCACAGGTTTCTTGATAAAGCAGGTTCTGCTTCAAGTCTTTCGCTGTCTCCTAAGGCTAAGCTGAAGCCAATTCTCCCTGCTACCTCCCTCATGTCCCCTAAAGACAATCCCCTCCACCATCAGTGTTAAATACAAATCCAAACGCAGAAGAAATCAGGGATGCAGTAAGATTTGGAACAATTACAGGCCTCAATTTTTTTTCCTGCTCTTAATCTGCAGGATTTTTTTCTCTTTCTCTCAATCTATACCTTCTTATGTCTATAAAGCTGTTGTCACTGATAAAGCCCGTCACGGGAAACAGGGCACAGCCTTTTAACATTCTTCTAGCTTGCCAAGAAAATGAGTGATGCTAATTGAAGCTATGGCAAAGTACTCATCCTGCAGGCCCCTTCTCATTCTCAAATCCAGGCCACCCTGGGAAGACCCCAGGCTTGCAAATGCTCAGTATTTGCAGAGGAGGAGAAAAGTTTTAGGAATTATTTGAAGAATCCCCCAAATGGAAGCACAATTCTCAGCACCAAGTAGACAGGGTAACATAAGAAGGTGGAAAAAATAGGCTCCTGCAGTGGCCTGTGTTTCCAAGAAAGGCCTCCATTGACTCCTGATGACCAAGATCCCTCCTTAGGGGGCAGAGACTGGAGAAATGCACAGCTGAGGATGAAGCCTGATGAAGGAATTACAGTCTGTAGCATAAAGAAGCCCAAAATGGAATTATTTGGATAAACTGGATGTCTGCGGTGGGGGGAGGGGGGTCACAACAGCATGCGTTCCTCCCCCAATAAAGCACAGCGTAAGCCACTTAGCCCTCAGGTCAGGGGCAGGACAAGAAGGCAGTCCATTCTGCACTCAATTCCAGAAATACAAACCCGGCTAACGTTTTCCTTTTTTAACTAATCAGACTGAGTTTTTGAAAATCATATTGTATAAGAATATATATTGACCTGAAAAAAACATGGTTCACAAAAATTGTTTAAACAAAAAGAGTCATTTCCTCAAAGAGCCCTTTCCTGAAATAAAATCCAGCTCAGATGGTTCAAGACACTTTAATGATGGAACTATTAACAAAGGTGGAAGCAGGGTAAAGAGAAACAAGATCGTTGGGACACCCATATGCTAGCGACAGTGGGAAGCTATTACTACCAGGAGGCTTGAAGGGACAAGGGGAGGAAATGGCATTTCTGGAGCCTATGAGAGCTGGAGCCCAAGAAATGCCCACTGCATTCCCAAAGCAGGAAGAGATTTCTCTCTCCTCTCACCCACCTGTCTCCTACTGGTTGAATTCAATCAGAAAGTAGGCAGCAGAGGACCTAAAGTAATGCATTGTGTGGGTATGCATGGAACAGGGCGAAGAAGGATGGAGAGTGGGGCATGACATCAATTCACATCACCAATTCACAGTAGTATCTCAGTTCCTTCTTATCACATTATCCAGTTTTTCCACTGCACTAGTCATTACCTGATGTTTTATTTTTGTCTCTCTGTTCCCCCTCTCCCATCATTAGAATGTAAGCTCCTTGAAAGCCAGGATTTTTGTCTCTCCAAAACTGTATCCCCACATGGAGTGTTAGAACCCAAGAATGAAGAAGGCATCCTCTTTGGAGGGGGGTGGAGAGTATGGCCCAGCACACATTCTCAGAGCATGTACAGGGTTAGGAGGGCATCAGCACTGGGAAAGGAATGGTGGCAGAGACTCCTATACGTATGGCTACATCTAGAAGGATTGATCAAATAAGTAAATACATTAAAGATAATTCACTGTTGGGCTGCCTGGGTGACTTAATCAGTTAGGCGGCTGACTTTGGCTCAGGTCATGAACTCAGGGTCCTGGGATTGAGCCCCATGTCGGGCTCCCTGCTCAGTGGTGAGTCTGCTTCTCCCTCTCCCTCTGCTCCTCCCCCTGCTTGTGCTGTCTCTCTCTCAAATAAATTAATAAAATCTTAAAAAAAAAAAAAAGATAATTCACTGTTAGAGAAGATACAAATATGGAAAGGGAGAAAACTTGAATGAGCCTTATGGTGATGGATTGGAATTAGAGGTATTGGTGTGAATTCATGGTTTTCTTTTTTTTTAAAGACTTTATTTGACAGAGAGAGACACAGCGAGAGAGGGAACACAAGCAGGGGGAGTGGGAGAGGGAGAAGCAGGCTTCCCGCGGAGCAGGGAGCCCGACGTGGGGCTCGATCCCAGGACCCTGGGATCATGACCTGAGCCGAAGGCAGACGCTTAATGACTGAGCCACCCAGGCGCCCCGAATTCATGGTTTTCAAGATAGTTAATTACTTCTCGGCCTTTTGACTAAGATCAAGTGAAGATAGAAAGAAAGATAGATAGATAGATAAATGTACAAGTAAATATCGATGTAAATGTGTGTATGTGTTAGTGTGTACATTCTGTGTGGAAGTATGTGGGTGTATATTCCCAACTGTGACCCTGAGTGGGCCTTGCAAGAGGGACGCCCTAATAGCAATGAGTATGCTTAGCACTCAGATCTTGGCTTCTATTTTTTTAGATTTCTTTTTTTAATTTATTTATTTGACAGGGAGAGACACAGCAAGAGAGGGAACACAAGCAGGGGGAGTGGGAGAGGGAAAAGCAGGTTTCCAGCTGAGCAGGGAACCCGATGCGGGGCTCGATCCCAGGACCCTGGGATCATGACCTGAGCTGAAGGCAGACGCTTAACAACTGAGCCACCCAGGCGCCCCTAGATCTTGGCTTCTAAATACCACTGTCCCACTAAATGATACTAGGCCTCAGGCCTGGGGCAGGGGCAGTACAAGATGAGCCGACAACATCTTTTGCCAGAAAAGAATGACCAAAGAATAATAAGGACATGTCAAAAGGACACAGAAGTCAGTTTGAAGAGCTTGTACTAGCCAAACTGGGACTATTTTAGCATAAAAATAAATAACGATGAGACTGGATTTAACCCACCAAATAACGTAGGAAACTCTGAGCACGTTAATCAATTGATTAATTGAATGCTTGGTAAAGAATAGGATATTTACACAGACTCACAAATACTTACCAAGTTACCAAAAAAAAGTAATGTTGTACTATGGTTATGTAAGATGCTACCATGGGGGAAATTATATGAAGGATACAGGGACTTCTTTTTCTTTTTCTTTTAAGATTTTATTTTTTGACAGAGAGAGAGAGAAGGAACACAAGCAGGAAGATCAGAAGAGGGAGAAGCGGGCTTCCCTCGGAGCAGGGAGCCCAATGCGGGGCTTGATCCCAGGACCCTGGGATCATGACCTGAGCTGAAGGCAGACGCTTAAGCCACCCAGGTGCCCCGTACAGGGACTTCTTTATATCATTTTTGCAACTTCCTGTGAGTCTGTAATTTTTTCATAATTTAAAATAAATTTTAATTTTAGGGGCACCTGGGTGGCTCAGTCGGTTAAGCGGCTGCCTTTGGCTCAGGTCATGATCCTGGGGATCTGGGATCAAGTCCCACGCCCGGCTCCCTGCTCAGCAGAGAGCCTGCTTCTCCCTCTCCCTCTGCCTGCCACTCTGCCTCCTTGTACTCTCTATCTCTCTGTCAAATAAATAAATAAAAATCTTTTTAAATAAATAAATAAATAAATAAAATTAATTTTAATTTTAAAAAAAGAGTAACTTTACATTAGAGAAGCCTGTCTGACCATGACCTTAATCAAGAAATGAAAGTTAACAGCATCTGTAATGGGACAAACCAAAATTATGTGCGGCCTGATAGGATGCAAGGAGAAGAATGCAGTATCACCTCTGTGATTTCCCTGTTGGAAGACACAGTCGGAATCTAATCCTGGAAAACAGCCCGCAAACCTAAGATGAGGGCCCAAATTGAGGGACATTCTACAAATTAACTGGCTTGTAATCTTCAAAAGTGTCAAGGTCATGAAAATTAAAGATTGAGGAACTGTGCTATACTGAAGGAGATTTGAGACATAACTAAATACAGCATGTGATTCTGATCCTTTTGCCATAAAGAAAATTATTGGGGCGATGGGTGATTCTTGAGTGGGGCCAAGAATTGGATTGTAGAAAAATGCTGATTTCCTGATTTTGATGGTTATATTGCGGATATATACAGTGGTTATACTGTGAAAAATACAAACTAAGAGTATTCCAGTGTGAAATTCCTCTGTATTACAGCCGGAATTTTCTATTAGTTTGTGATTGTTTCAAAAAGAAGTTTTTAATTATTAAAAAAAAAAAAATACAACTAATCCCCAGCACCTAGAACAGGCATGGCATTCCAAGTGCTCAATAAATATTTGAATGAATTAATGGACTATATAAACAAGTACAACAAACACATGCTTAGAAATAAAGACATCCAGATAGTAACAGTGGTTTATTTCAACGAATGGATTTATCATAGGTAATTTGGGTATTTTTTTTTTTACTTCGTGCTTTTCTGTTTCGTAAATTTTTGCATCAAACCTGTATTACTATTGTTAAATTGGCCAAGGAGCCTGATGCGGGACTCAATCCCAGGACCCTGGGATCATGACCTGAGCCAAAGGCAGCTGCTTAACGGACTGAGCCACCCAAGGGTCACCCTATTTTTACTTTTGATGGTAATATGCACCATCCAGATATCCAGCCTTCCTCATAATGGAGGGTCTCAATCCATGGGCATGCAGACCAAGCAGTGAGGTGCTCTATAGTCATCACATCTACTCCTCACAATAACTCTCTTCAGTACATATCATCATCCTTCTTTTATCTATGAGGAAACTGGGGTTCACAGACACCAAATGACTCTCATCTGAGAGCTCCCTTTGTGCCTTGATTTGCAAATATTCTTTAATCTTTCTTCTCTGGTGTGCCGACTGCACATCACCAAGGCAAAACCTGCGTCCGAGCCCTGTGCCTGGCTAGCAGCCATTCACTCAGCATGCCCCAAGCCAACTCCTTCCTGACTTCCTCCAGTGACCCTAGCTCTTCAGCTTGCAATCCCCTTTGACTCCTCCCACAGGGTTCATCAAACCTTGCAGATCCTCCCTCCTCTTAAGTGTGTCCCCCATCTGCCCTCCCTTCCATCCCAGCAACCACCACTCTGCTTCAGCCCTCACTGCCTCTCACAGGGACTGTGGTTGCACTAAGCTCCTAAGGAGGCTCCCAGCCTCCACAATCTGTCGTCTCCTGTCTCTCCCACTGTGCCACCTGGGTGATCTCTCCAAAGCTCAGCTCTAGTCCCGCACTCCCCAACTTTCAAACCTTCCGAGGTCCCCTCTGCCTGCTCCTTTCCCTGATATTTGACCCAACCTACCCCACCAGTTTTGCTTCCAAGACTCCCCTCCCATAAAGCCAAAATGAATGCCTCACTATTCCTTGAACAGACTTCCAGTGAGGTTGTTTGTTCAGCTTAGAATTTCTGTCTGCCTTCTCTTCTGGGCCATTCAAGCTTCACAAAGCTGTGCTTTATTCTGACTATACTCACTTCTCATTCTGCTCACCACCTCTCCCCGCTCCACACCCTGCATTTGTTTGTAAACTCCTTGAGAGCCGAAATTCTACCTTCTTCATTATTGATTGAAATGTTTTCACACTGAGATACAACTGATAAACCACACGACCTATTTTCTAATTGGTCCAGCCACTCACAGGGACCCTGGATTAATAAGGCACATGGTGTGCCAGGTCTGCTAGTGGCAACAACCAAGCTTGGCCTATTTGTTTAATTCGCCCCCCCCCCCCAAGCCTGGCCTATTTGAACCCAGATCTTCTCACAAAACTGTCACTTCTGGCCAAGTGCCCATCACAGGCTTCTAGAAGTTCTGATAGCTGCCGGCTGATATCTGGAACAGTCACAGCACACAGAGAACATTCTGGAAATATTAGTCGTACGAACAGACTTTGCGCTGAAGAGAACATCAGAACATCAGACCAACTTCATTGTTCAACAACAGAAGAAATGAAGGCACAAAAAAAGAGAAGAGACTTGACCTAAGTCACACAACAAAGCGGGAAAACACAACTAGACCTAAAAGCGACCCTCCATGACGGCCCTTTAGGCCACGCTCCTCTGCACCTTGGAGCCATACAGACCTAGAGTCACCCGACTCAGCCACCTGAGGTCACTGCCCAAGACGTCACCACCTGTTTTCTCTCCCTCATCTCAGAGACTCCTTTGTCCTTCCCACAGTAAAATCTTTCCTCCCCCCAAGTCTCAGGTTTAAAGAGAGTAGCCCAGGGCGGCGAGAGGACGACTCTGGGCTGGATCAGTTGGCTGTGGACAGAGAAGGTACCCGTTCCTGGGTCAGGAACCCAACCTCTTCGGAAGAAGCCGCCTCCTCCGAGCTTCGGGGATCAGAACTCAGCCTCCTACCCTGCCCGGCCCCGCCCCCAACGCGCCCGGCCCCGCCCCCAACGTACTTGGCCCCGCCCCAGACCCGCAGGCCGACACGCGGCCTCCTCGCCTGGCCTGGGCGGAGCCGAGCTCCAATCTCCGCCCTCCCCCTAAGATCCATCCTATTGGCGTAGACAGTCAGAAGCCACGTCCAATGAGAAGGAATGGGCGGCCGCCTGGACCTATCCGCTGCGACAACACAAAAAACGGACGCAACTAACTGGCAGACGCTACACCGTGGTCTTTCCGGGTCCTTCCCCGCTTAGACCGTACTCCTGCGGGTCCCGGCCCTGAGGGTGAGCCGAAAGGACCGTCTACTAAGTAAGTGTCTGCCTCGGCGGTGGCCGTTGGCGTCAGTCCGGTAATCGTAATTATCCTGTTGGATTTTTAGGATGTTCTCACTTTTAAATATTAGAGTTCTCCTGCGGCTGCTCTCCGTCAGAGCTCGGGGTGGGATGGGCCGTGGGGGAAGGCCTGAGAAAGGGGCGGGGAGCAGCGGAGCACGTGGAACGCCGGCCTGAGTGTGGCGTGGATGGGGGGCTGGGCCGGCGAGCTCCGGGTGCGCCGGCTCGGTGGGCGTGTACAGCCCGGCCCGTCCTGTCGGGTCGGTTCTGCAGCCCTAAACGGTGGAACGTGGGGGGACCCCGAGTGTCGCTGCTCTGTGTCGGACCCGAAAGAGCGTTTTATTAAGCCCTGTTGCTGAAGGTAGCACCCAACACCTGCCTCTGGCTGGAGCGCGGACCTTTGGTGGCCGTTTCCCTGAAAGTTTGTGTTGTGCGAACAGCTAACGCACCTGGAGCGCGTACTGACTGCTCCGCGCTGTGCTAACTGCTTTACAAGCCTTAACTAAGTTTCCCCCCCCCAACCCCACCAGCCCTGTGAGGTAGGTAGGTGTACCTTTGTCAGACGCAGGAAGAGGCCTAGTGAGGTTTCGCTTGTCCGGGGTAACTACTGAACTAGTCAGTAGCAGAGCCCCGGTTTGAACCCAGGCGTTCCGAGTTAACCTCCACACCGGGTCATGTGTGAGCGAGAAAGCCACCTTTTCGTACTCGTGCCTTCGGGGTCCTGGACGCCTCATCGCGCCCCGGCCCCGCTGACCTCAGAAACCGTGATACCACCCCCTTCCCCCCGCCCACCATGGGCGTGGGGTAGTCTACAGTCCTTGTCTTCTGACTGAAACAGCAAGGAGGAAAGAAAACTGATAACTTCCTGGAGGAAACAGACGAAATTCCGAACCCCCAAAGTCTGGTATTAAATAACAATGGAAATTACAGTTGTGGTGGTCGGTGGGTTGGGTGGGTAACCAACCCCCGGGGGCCTGACCAGCAGGGGTGGGATTCCTTTTTCTCCACTCTTTGTGTCCTGCTGAGTAAGATACTTAGTCCTGGAAGCCTCAGTTTCCTCATTTGTAAAAATAGTTAGAAAAACCAACTCAAGGTGGCCATGGCGAGCTCCTTGTAGAGGCCATTTTGTATTTGGCTTTACAAACCGTTCAGCATTAGCATTTTCCGTATTACAATCCAGTAGTCTCCATAATCGTAATTACCCCGTTGGATTTTTAGGATGTTCTCGATTTTAAGTATTATAGTTCTTCTGTAGTAAATCTTTTTTGTTTTTGAGATGTAATTCACATACCCTAAAATCCACCATTTTAAAGGGTACAGTTCAGTGGGTGTTGTAATATATTCACAAGGTTGTGTGACTATCACCACGATCTTATTCCAGAACATTTTCATCACCCCAAAAAGAAACCCTGTGGCCCCAGTGTGGCCCAGGCAACTCAGAGGAGCTTTGTTGGACTCCAGACCAGATGTTAAGGCGCAGCTGCCAGGGCCTCCCAACCTGAGATCTTGGGTGGGGGAGATGGAGCCTCTTCCCACCCTGAATTTCAGCCCTGGGCTCCCAGCACACCTGCTGAGCAGAGGCCCAGGTAGAGACTGCCCCACAGCCCCCTGGCATGAGGAGGCGTCTTGGGGGAGGGGGAGAGCCAGTTATCCAAGAAACTGTGGGATGTTCTAACCACAAGCCTTTGGGAGAGCTGTGCCAAATCTTGGACGTTCCTGTGGGGAGAACTGCCCGACTTCCAGGTCAAGCCAACTTCCAATGAGATCCCACAACTGGGCCTCAACAGAGACTGTAGATTTGAAGCAGGGCCTGAAAAACTCAGGAATTTGCCAAACCTCAGGATTATCGACAAGCGGAGGTTCAGACTTGGAGCCAAAGGAGGTGAACCTTTGAAAGCTCTTACAACCAAGGTAAAAATGAAATGGAATGACTTCATAGCAACACAACAGCAAAGAATGGAGAAGCTAAACTGAATTAGGAAGGACAAGACTGCAAACCCATCTGAAGGGCATGTTATTTCATGGGCGGAACCCAATTACAGGCAGCTACAGTGGATGCTATCCAAACAGCTTTCGTCTGGAGAAAGCTATTGGCAGTTCTGAAAAGCAAAGAGTAAAGGATACCAATACTGTATTTCAATTTTATCACTATTGAAAAGCATTTATTTAGCACTATTGAAAAGCACTGAAGCAAAGCGTTAGAGGTATACACTGCTGCCTACCAAAATGCACCAAAGGTTGATGAGGGAGATTTATAGGTTTTTCAGAAGCTCTAGGTATCCACTAGATCATCAACCTCATTTAGATAACGTAAGAATGTTACCCAGTGATCTGGCTCAGCCAGTAACTCCGGAAACCAAAAGGAAAGCTTTTGTGCACTGTGAGGCCAAGTGCTCCATCCCCAGGAATACCGAGGGAGCTGGACAAATCAAAAGCACAGCTCCTGGCTAGGTTTGCCAACGCTGTTGCCGAACAAACTCGGATAAACTCATCGCAAAAGAAGCCAGTAACTCGAGACCAGGGTTTGGAAAAGAGAAAGAGAAATTTATTTCAGGTGCCAGCAGCCAGAGGAGGTGGCAGACTCAAGCCTTAACTGACCTCTCAGCCCACGAGTTGGATACCTAGAGTTTTATAGGGAGAGGTTCAGAGGGGTACGTGCCAAAGAACAGAGAGTGTGTGATCACAGGTTGGGGGTTTGGTATGTGTGCATCACGTGATCGTGGGCAGGGAGGGGATGTGTGGGATGTGGTCTTTCTAGGCATTCTGTTGCTGTTGGGGCTTTTCTGGCCTGGCGGTTACAATGTTCTGGTCATTACAAAACCTCTTCATCAATGCCTCAAGAAAGTATGATTAGAAATTAGAGCAATAGGTTTCAGTTAGAGCTTGAGTTAGGCATCCTGCTATTTCTGGTTTTAACTCTTGGGATCTGTAGTTAAGCAAGAGGGCTCACTGACAACAAATTCAAATTCAGAGTTTCCAGAGATCAGTGTCAGCTAAGTGTGTATCTGCAACAGGAAAGGTATCCACCTGTCGACTAAGAAAGGGTCAACAGGCAGATGATTGAGATGTTACAGAAGAAAATTAATTTTCTTACACTTGTTTCCATTTTCATCTTAAAATGACTCAGAATCCAGGATTACAGTGGTACCCCTTATCCAGGGGGACACATTCCCAAACCCCCTGTGGATGCCTGAAACCATGGATAGTACCGAAACCTGTATATTCTGTTTTTTTCCTATACAGACATACCTGTGATAAAGTTTAATTCATAAATTAGGCAGTAAGAGATGAACAACAATAACTGATAATCAAAAAGAACAATTACAACAATATACTGTGATAAAAGGTATGTGAACATGATCTGTCTCAAAATCTTATCGTTCTATACTCACTCTTTTTGTGATAATGTGAGATGATAAAATGCCTGTGCGATGAGACGACTTGTAGACATTGTGACACAGCATTAGACTGTTATTGATCTCCCGAGGATACATCTGGAGGAGGATCATCTGCTTCTGGATCTGATGGAGGCTAACTGAACCCCAGGGAAAGTGAAACTGGGTCAGGGGGTCTGCTAGACTGAATTGTAAAACTTTATACTGGCTTGCTATGTTAAACCTCAAAAAGAAATGCTACTGAAAATAGGGGAAAAAAATAAAGGAAGTTTGTGCTGACCTAAAATGAAGGTTTCAAAAAATATTACATACCCATTTTAACCTCTTACCTTGTGACGTGTATCAGTGTTTTATGAACGCGCAGGCATGAATCTTAAATAAAAGTCACATTCAACCTGATTCTGGTTCTAAAACAAAACTGTCATAGTGAAGTATTATATATGTGACTATTGCTTTTGGTACCAAAGCTAAAAATTTGGTGGCATGAAAACATAAACAGGTACACATGGAACATTATAAATCACTTAAAGTTCTATAAACATTTTACTAAGCTACCACCTAGGTAATGAAAGGATATAACAGTGACTCTTATTCCTAAAAATATAAAACAATTTAATCAGAGCCTTTATAAAGTAATTTGGGGTGACTGGGAAAAGCACTTACTCATAACAGAAAAATAGACTCCCAACAAGCTTCTTTCAAAAGGAATATTTGGGAGTGGAGGGATCTTTGTGCCAGTTAGTTATTCCCCATTCTCTGCCTTCTCTTCCCCTACTTCCAGCCCCTTGGAAACCACTTCTTCCCCCCCTCGTTCCTCCCCGCCCTCTCTGTATCTGGATTTGCCTACTCTGGAGGTTTCATGTACATTGATTCATACAACATGTGGCCTTTTGTGCCATCCTTTTGTGTCTGGCTTCTTTCACTTAGCTTAACGCTTTCAAGGTTTGTCCACATTGTAGCACGCATCAGTACTTCACTCTTCCTGATTGAACTCTTTTGTGCGGTTCTGGCACGTTTTGTTTATCCATTCATCAGTTGATGGAAATTTAGGTTGTTTCTACTTTGGGGCAATTATGAATAATGCTGCTATGAATGGTACTGTCCAAATGTTTATATAGCCTTATGTTTTCATTTCTGCTGGATTTTGCTAGGTCATGTGGTAATTGTTGAACCTTTTGAGGAACTGCCAAACTGTTTTCCAAAGTGGCTGCTGCATTTTCCCTTCCACCAGCAATGTATGAGGTCTCTCCACATCCTCACCAATATTGTCATTACCTGCTTTTTTTTTTATTGCAGCCACCCTAGTAGGTATGAAGTGGTATCTTACTGTGGTTTTGATTCGCATCTACTTAGTGACTAACGATGTGGAGCATCTTCTCACATTCTAAGTGGACATTTGTATGTCTCTGAAAAAAAATGTGTTCAAATTTTATTATTATTTAATTGGGTTATTTTCCCTGTTGTTTATATGTTCTGGATATTAGACCCTTATCAAATATATGATGTAAAAATAATTTTCCTGGGACGCCAGGGTGGCTCAGTGGGTTAAGCGCCTGACTCTTGATTTCGGCTCAGGTCGTGATCTTGGGATCGTGAGATCGAGCCCTTTGTTGGGCTCTGCACTCAGAAGTGAGTCTGCTTGAGATTCTTTTTCTCCCTTTCTCCCTCTCCTCTCCCCCACTTGCGCACATGCTGTCTCTCTCCCTCTCTCTCTCAAATAAATAAATCTTTTAAAAATATAAAAATGATTTTCTTCCGTTTTGTGAGTTGTCTTTTCACTTTTTTTTTGCCTTTACCTTTTTTAATAGTGCCCTTTGATGCACACAAGTTTTTAATTTTGATGAAGTCCAATTTATTTTTTCCTTGTGCTTCAGGTGTTCTAAGGAACCATTACTTAATCCATGATCATGATGATTTATATCTTTATTTTCTTCTAAGAGTTTTATAGTTTTAGGGGCACCTGGGTGGTGCAGTCAGTTAAGCATCCAATTCTTGGTTTCAGCTCAGGTCATGATCTCAGGGTTGTGGGATCAAGCCCTGTGTGGAGCTCTGCACTTAGTATGGAGTCTACTTGGGATTCCTCTCCCTCTCCCTCTGCCCCTCCTGCTCATGCTCACACTCTCTCTCTTTCTCTAAAAAAATCTTTTTTTAAGTTTTATAGTTTTAGATATTGGATCCATTAGAGTTAATTTTTATATATGATGTGAAGTAGGGATTCAAATTCACTCTTTTGCAGGTGGATATCCAGTTGTCCTAGCGGTTGAAAATATTATTCTTTCGCCCACTGAGTAGTCTTGGCACCTTTTTCAGAAACCAATTGGGGGGCACCTGGCTGGCTCAATTAGTAGAGCATGTGACTCTTAATCTCAGGGTCGTGAGTTCAAGCCCCACATTGGGTGTAGAGCCCACTTTTAAAATTTTTTTAAAAATCAATTGGCCAGAGATATTGTGGGTTTATTTCTGGACTCTCAGTTCTACTCCAGTGATCTACACTTTTGTCTTTGTGCCACTACTACATTGCCTTAATTACTATAACTCTGTAGTAAGTTGAAATTGGGAAGTGTGAGTCCTCCAACTTTGCTCTATCTCAACTTTTTTTTTTTTTTAACTATTTTGGGCCCCTTGCCATTTCCATGTGAATTTTAGGATCAACTTGTCCATTCCTCAAAAAATAGCAATTGGAATTTTGATAGGGATTGCATTAAATCTCTAGATCAGTTTGGAGGCCATCTTAAGTCTTCCAATTCCTGACATGGATGTTTTTCCATTTATTTAGGTCCTCTTTAATTTCTTTCATAGTGCTTTATAGTTTCTTTTGTAGTTTCAATATACAAGTTACCCATTTACCTTATTATATGTATCCCTAAGTAATTTATTATTTTTGATGTTACTGTAAATGGAATTGTTTTCTTTAATTTCATTTTCAGATTGTATCCTAAAACTTTAACTGATGTATCTATCACTTCTAATAGTTTTACTGTGGATTCTTTAGGATTTTCTATATATAAGATCATGCCATCTACAAATAGAAGTAGTTTTACTTTTTCTTTTCCTGTTTGAGTGTCTTTTATCTATTTTTCTTGACTAATGGCCCCTGGCTAGAACTTCCAGTTTAGTGTTGAATAGAAGTGGTGAGAACAGACATCCTCGTCTCGTTCCTGACTTGGGGGTGGGGGGGGTGGAGCTTGTACTTTTTCACCATAAAGTATGTTAGCTTTGAGTTTCTTGTAGATGCCCTTTATCAAGTTGAGGAAGTTACCTTCTATTCCTAGTTTTTAATCATGAGAGGCCATTGGATTTTACCCAATGCTTTTTCTGCATCTTTTGAGATAATCACATGGGGTTTTCCCCTACATTTATTCTATTAGTATGCTGTATTACAGTGATTGATCTCCTATGTTGAATCAGCCTTGTATTCCTGGGATAAATCCTGCTTGCTGCTCGTGTATAATCCTTTTCATATGCTTTTGGATAGGGTTTGCTAGTATTTTGTGTGTCTGTGTCCTAGATATATTGATATATAGTTTTCTTTCTTTTTTTTTTTAAGATTTTATTTATTTATTTGACAGAAAGAGACACAGCGAGACAGGGAACACAAGCAGCGGGAGTGGGAGAGGGAGAAGCAGGCTTCCCGCGGAGCAAGCCTGATGGCGGGGCTCGATCCCAGGACGCTGGGATCATGACCTGAGCTGAAGGCAGACACTCAACGACTGAGCCACCCAGGCACCCCAATATATAGTTTTCTTGTGATGTCTTTGGTTTTGGTAACAGGGTAATACTAGCCCCATAAAGTGATTGGAAAGTTGTAGTAATTTTTATAATCTTTTGGATTATTTTTTTAGGATCAATTCCCAAAAGAAGTAATTTTTAAATTACTTGATAAGTATTGCCTGGTCATTTTCCAAAAAGTTAAATCATGTTTATTTGTTTGAGATTAACATTGTCTTTCCAGAATAATGGCCTCTCAGAAATTATTTTTGTTTACTCCTTCAAGTACTTAAAAGATTCTCTGAAAGGCAAAGCCAGGTCCAGCCTTTCACAACACATCTTAATACCTGCCTGGCAGAGCAGCTCCAAAGGAGCCGGGATTCAGCATTTGATCCAGCAAATTGTTAGCACTTCTAGTAAGAATAGAGTTTCTCCACCTGAGCACTATTGCTGGATTAACGCGCAGTGTATTGTGAGATGGTAAGCATCAATGGCCTTTTCTCACTAAATGGCAATAGCAGCCACCACCAGCCCCACCTCCTCCCCCCCCAAGTTGTGACAAACAAAAATGTCTCCCATCGTTGTCACATGTCTCCTGGTGGATAAAATTGTCCTCATTAAGACACACTGATCTAAAAACTGATACGTGCTGGATTTCCTATTACTATCCAATAAAACTATCTCTAATTTTGAAATCAAAGCCTCACTATATATTTGGCTTTGGATCTACATTTGTCTGAGTCTTTGTCACCATGTGTTGATGACTTTCAAATCTATATCCTTAGCCTTGTTTCCTCTCTGGATTCCCAGAGCTTGTTTACAGTTGCCTGCCTTGGTGTTCTACAGGCATCTTGAGATTGGTTTGTTCAAAATGAGACTGATTCCCTTCTCTCCCCCAAACTGCTCTCTGTCCTTAATCTTGGTCTCCCAGGTCAGGACCCTACCAGTCAGTCACTTACTGGTTCTTCACTTCTCTGTCTCCACCTCTCCCATGAAATTCACCTCCTGAGTGTTTCTAAATTCAGGATCCTCTGTCCCAAGTGTCACTTCCATAGTGGGAAGGTTCATCTCCCCTAGCTTGCTGCAGCAGTCCTTAACTTCCAGCTTATTCTCTCTGCTGCCTGTAAAGTGCCCTTTCCAACGTGTGTGTCTAATCCTGTCAGAGCCCTCATGGGCTGGCCCTGCCTCCCTTTCCAGCTTCAATCCCCCAACCCCTTGTACTTTAGGCTCTGGCCATACCAAACTGCTTGCAGGCCCCTTTCCTCACCCCCTTGCCTGACACTCATTCTTCCAGCTGCAGTTCAGACTCTGTCTCTCCTCCAGCCCTTCCACTCAAAGAATGACTCTCCTCCTTTGCTACACCTGGAGAGACCTGGGTCTTCACTTACGAGGCACTGCAGGAATCGGTTCATTCACGACTGTGTCCCTGGTGATCAGTAAGTGTCTTGATAATGGGAACCACAGTTTATTTATCTCTGCCTGCTCCCCAGGGCCCAGTGGGCCCTCTGTAAATCTGTGTTGAATAGCAAATGAAAATGCCTAGAGCAGAAAGGGGCTACCTGGGCTTTTAAAGTAGCTGTGGGGTTGTTTGGGTTTGTTTGTTTAGTTCAGTGAACATTTACTGAGAACCAACTAGGTCATGGGTATTAGGAACAGAAGGAACAAGGCAAGATCTTTGCTTAGAGAATTTACATTACACCTCATATGAGATGGGAGTACAGAGTTTAGTACAGAGTGATAAGGGCAAGCATAATGCATAAAGTGGATACTGAGAGTGAACTATGTCTGCATTAGGGGAAGACACTCTCCCCACCCCTGAAATAGGCTTAAAAGTACGAAAAGGTATCATTTCATCCCACTCTAACCCTTTCTGTGTTCAGTCAACTTCTATTTATCGTGACTTTTTTATTTATTTATTTTTTTTTTAAAGATTTTATTTATTTATTTGAGAGAGAGAGAATGAGAGAGAGAGAGCACATCAGAGGGGATAGGGTCAGAGGGAGAAGCAGACTCCCTGCCGAGCAGGGAGCCCGATGCGGGACTCGATCCTGGGACTCCAGGATCATGACCTGAGCCGAAGGCAGTCGCTTAACCAACTGAGCCACCCAGGCGCCCCTATCGTGACTTTTTTAAATGACTTTGGCTTGACCATGCTTATTAAATCAGTTAATGTCGTCAGCCTCTTCTTGTGTTGCAGTACCTGATCCTGTGCTTGTGTGAGTTTGTGGTTTAGAAATGTTCCAAAATCAGCAGTCACTAGTTATTTCATTATTTACTATGTCCTTGATTTTGCGCCCCGCTTTTGAGGATAATGGTGCAGGCGTGCCATGCTCCTGCCTCCTGATCTGAAGCCTTTGACTTACCATTATGTGTGTTCTTCACTGTAGTCCTGCATTATTTCATAATTAAAGCAAACTGAAGTCCTGTGTACAGAATGTGCAATCTAGAGAAATTTTTATCTTTTTATAGAGTTGCTAATAATAATCTTTAGGTCAATATGGCTTCTTTTTCTTACCAGTTTTCTTAACACTGGCCCTATTTCCCTTCCTCTGCATAGTGCCTCTTAGCTTGTAACTTAACTAGTTAGTAAATACAACTTTATTCGTAAATAAAGATTAAGGTAATTGATCCTTAGGGAGACCCGTGCATGTGGTGTCCAGGAGCCATGAAATGGGTTGCTTAGGAAAGTGAATAAGGTTATTATACTATTGGACAGGGGTGAGGGCAGCAGTGGTGTTTACAGAGAAGGGAAATATGGATAGGCACAAGAGCACACAGGGAACTAGGGAGAGACTCTGGGCTCTGAACCTGCTGAGTCTGCTGTCGCTGTGGAAGGAGGAGTGGCGGTAGAAGACGTTGATGCCCTGCCCAGGAGGGACGCCAGGCGTTGGAGATGAACCTGTGTTGGCAGGTGAGATGGTATATGTATGAAAGAAGAGGATCTAGGACAGAACAGTAGAAAACAGATAACAGGGCAGGTGACCCAAGAGAAAGCTATTCCAGAAGCCAAAGGAAGAGGGAAGCTTTGTGGCATCACATGTTTTAGGAGTGAGGGCTAGATAAGGAGAGATCACTAACTTTGGCAGGTAGGGGGATCATTAGTTAAACCCCTCACAAGAGCATTTGAGCAGAAAGGCGGCGGAGGAGCCCTGACTGCAGTGGGTTGAGGAGTGACTGGGAAACAAGCAGTGGGATGTGTGCACATAGACCACATGCTCAGGGTATCCTCTTCTGTTTGGGTCCGAGATGAAGCACAGACAAATGAAAACCCTGAGCGTGTCCATAGGTGAGGTAAGGACAGGGGAAGTTGGTTAAACATACGGGAAAGGTATCTGTAGGGCCTGAGAAGGAGTGAGAGCAATGACAGGTGGGACGGGTTTGCCAGGAAAAGGCACAAGGACACCCGTTTCTCCAAGATAAGCGGGAAGAGCACTGGAAATATTAAAGGCAGGTATTTGCCGAAGGGAAGCGAGGGAAGTTGGGAGTATTCATACCTGGCAACATCTCTCTTCTCTGTGAGGTAGGGAGCTCTGCCAGCAGGGAAGGAGGACTGGAAGAAAGCGGAAAGGGGTATGTTGGGACAGGGTTAACACCCTGAGCTGTCAGCAGACTAGGAATAACTAAAGTCATTTAATTCATCAGGGGATGAAAATAAGACATTTCTCATAGCTCCACCTCAGCACAGCTACATGCTTTTCTTCAGTGGTGCTTATTAATCCTGGCACGGGACTGGAGAGCGTCTGGTGCAAGTAGTCCAGGTTGTGGAAGTGCCCCGTGGGGGAGGCAGACTAACTGTCTGAAGCAAGCACACTGAGGACTTGGTTACAGAATTCGCAAAATGTTGGGGTAAGTACTGGACCGGGAGTCCAGACTTCTGGTGCTCTGATGCCAACAGGCATTCCCCACTCAGAAGGAGAAGTTGGGAAATAAAGGCGAATAGTTTTCTCATCTATTCTTGGGTTTCATTCAGCCCTAGAAATGTTTCTCTAATTTTGTTATGGCATTTGAATGTAGTTTTAAAGTATATTCAGTAAAAAATAAATAAAAGCACATTCAGTAAGATGTCATCACTGTCTCCTGTGAGTGGGGGAAAAAAATCAGGCATTGGGAAGGCGTGGAACTCACAGCAGCTGGTCCATGTGCCATTTTGGTCTGTTTAAGAACTCTTAATGTGATTCCCAATGTTGAAACTGGCAGTTAAGTGATGGATTCAGGCTATACAAGATAAGACTTGAAAAAGCCACCTGAAATATTATGGCAATATCAGTAAGAAGTGTTTTTTTCTCATTCCTTACTTAAGAAAAAAAAAATGCATGTGCACATCTGTCCCTTTAACAGCTTGCTTCGGGAAGCTAAAACCTTTATAAAGCACGTTGAGAAGTCCTACACACGGGCCCTTGTTTAACTGTGTTCACAGTTTTCCCTGCTCAGTGCTGGAATTGTGTAGGAGAAAGTGCTCACTGTCAGCTATTCTCTATGAATAGGGATGTGTGTGGATTGAAAGAAAAATTATATGCTCTGGTATTATCTGGTAAAGAAAAGAAAGAAGAATAACCTAAGAGTTCTCATTGCCAGCTTCAGCTGTCTTCTAAAGTACTTGTGAGACTCTGTCATCACCTCACACAGTGACTCAAGGAAGCAGAGGTCGGCAGATTGGCAGGCCAGGTGGTCAACTGTGAGGTAAGAACTGCAGCTGGAGAAGTGGCTCCAGAAGCCTGGGGTCTCATCGCTGTCTCCACCTGGAGGCAGCCCTTACAGGCGAGGCATGGTGTGGTGACTCTGGTGAGAACCCAAGTCGGGCCATTCCCTTGCCTAGCTCTGAGCATGAGGGAGCTATCAAGCAGACAGAAAAGCACGTGCATGCGCGTGCGCCCACACACACATTTGCATGTGAACTTGCTTTTTTTTCTCTTTTAGGAGAAGAAATGCACAAAAACAGCTGGCAGAATAGAAGACATGGGAGAAGGAGCAACCAGCAGAACCCTCGGTTCAGACAACAGGGTTCTGATGAGAGGCAAGTGCTGCTACCCAGGACCACTCGAGCCCTGTGGTGGCCCTTCAGGTGCGCGGTGGCCTCAGGTGCACGAGTCACCAGGGCTGTCACCGCAACGCAGGGCCTGAGGGGGGCGGCTGCTGCTGCAAGTCAGCCCGCCTGCTGCACTTGGAGTAGTGAGGAGATATGGCCACGCTCTTTCTCTTCAGAGTGACCATGACCTCTGGCCAGAGCATTAGCCAGAGGCTTAGGAGTAGACAGTGTCAGATAGAACTGGAAAGCTATTTTTCTAGTTTGTACACTTTTTCTGTCTCTCTCCCTTTTTTCCCAGCCAATGAAAATAGCTTCCTGGAGACCTAATTTCATTAATTCAACCTAAATCCTTAGAAAGAATAAATATATCATATTGTATTTAATAAACACAAAAGTGTATACAGAATAATACAGTGAACATCATGTACCCACTGCCTTGCTTAGAAAGTAAAACCTAGTCTATACTGAGTCGAAGTCCCCAGAGCAAACATTTTCCACTTTCAACTTACTGTTCTTATGGCCAGAAGTCCTGTTGGCCCTGGACTGTGAGGAAGTGTCCTCTCTTGGTGTGCGCAGGTTACCTTGTGCTGAGACTAGATTGTATTTCCTTCGTGCAAAAGTCTTTGCACCAGAAGAGGCCCACATGCCAATTTCAAAACTCTTCCACACTTCAGACCCCCTCCTAAAATGGACAGATTTCTAGGTACAGGGTCAGAAGATAACAAATACCAAGATGCTTCTCTAGAACAGGTGAACCTAAACAGTAACAAAAACCAGCCAAATGTTGTGGAAAGAATGGGGCTTCAGAATTAGGAGGTCCAGATTTGACATTCTGCCTTCTCCTATATGAATTTGGGCAAGTTAATCACTGTGAGTCACTCTTATACAAAAGAGAGCTAATACTTACGAGGTTTGCAATACTGCATGGAGAGCCTCTGATGGGCTGCTTGGCTCTGAGTAGGCCCTTCATACATGGTGGGCCTCATTAGGGGCAGAATAAAATCTATTACTCTAAGCCAGAGTCGCAGATTTGACCCATATTGTAGAACGATCAGGACAGTGCCCAATGTTTGTGTGTTTTGTAAGGAGAACCATGGATATTTTTTGGGCCCCAGGCCTTCCCACAAGAGTACAATGTGTAGCAAAATGTGATCTGTGCAAGAAGAGAGTCTCAACTCTGCTTTGGCAGAGTCATGTGGAAACACGCTGGGCAGCCACCTTCTGGGCTCTGTGTGGAAAGAATGGAGCAGCAGTCCTTGGACTAGAAATGTAGACATTTGTTGTGACACTTAATCCTTCCTCCTCTTGCTGCTGATTACACATGAGCTGCCTCAGAAAGCTCTAGGCCATAAAAAGGGAGAATAAATAATTTTCTCTGAAACTGTACAGTTAGTATTTACAGACAAAAGAGAAAGTTCTTTCATTCCTTCAGCATACTTAATTCAATTTGTATTCCTTTGGGGGGATGGGGAGGAAGTTCTTGATTTTAAAGCACATTTTGTCAGGATTCTAAAATTAGGTGTTTTGCTCTGTCATTATATCCTTCAGCCTGTAATTGCCACAGAAGCTGCTTGTAGCTTTGCAAATCAAGTGTTTAAACCATGGCTCTATCCCGGTATTAACTGAGCAAATCACCTCTGTGCCCTGAACCCCCGTTTCTCCATCTGTAAGGTGGTATGCCCAAGTAAAATTTAAACCCTTTGTATTGCTAAATCCAGTAAAGAATAAAATGCACCTGACCTTGTAACTGTTGTTGAACTGACAAATGAGCCCAGCTGGTAATATTCTTATTGGCAAAGATTATTCCTCTTTTCATCTGGAAATTTCAAAAAGACCTTACAAAATGCTCAAGTGAGGAGATAAGGAAAGGGACTCGCTGTGACACACATCCTGTTAAGGATGAGGAACCAGAACCTTGTCCTAACTTTTGTATATTTGAAGTAGGTAAACTGCCTTCAAGGAGAAGGGAGAGGTCAGGGCTCCCCAGGTAGTCAGAAGGGTCAGAGGGCTGGGGTGAAGGCCATGGAACTGCCTGAACTGACCCCTGTAGGGCCCTACGGTCACAGAATGACTAGGACTCCAGCCGTTCACTGTGAGTTACTATGACTGTGTGTCAACAGGGGTAACTCAGTGACACGGCAAAGCTCACGGGATTCTGGCCACGTTGGCGATGACGAGGCCCCATCGACCTCATCCGGCACAGCAGGGAGTTCTTCCGTGCCAGGTGAGGCCGTCTGTTGGACAGTAGACCTCCTGTGGCCCTGCCTGTGGGGAAAGATGAAACCTTGTCCCGCCTCATCATCTGGTTACATCTGCTTGGGCTGCCCTTCTTAGCCCTGTGTGTCTTCGCTTGCACGTGGGTACACTCCATGTGGGTCACCAGCCCTTTCCCGGCTTGGAGGAAATTCTGGAGCAAATTGAAACACTAACTAAACATCCTGGCTGTGTCAGGAATGGGGATCCTGAGGCAGACGGCTCCCCCCATGGACACAGGATGGTGACTAACAACGTTAGCCCACTTCCTGCCCCTCAGAACAGACAGACGTCTGTGGGGTGGGGTGGACAGGCCCCTGGGATCCTTCAGAGGTGGGTCCGTGCAGTGTTCTAAGTTGAAATGGATTTCATTTCTTTTGACTAAAAGATCTGCCAGGGTATTACTTTGACCCTGAAAAGAAACGATACTTCCGCTTGCTCCCTGGACATAACAACTGCAACCCCCTCACAAAGGAGGGCATCCGGCAGAAGGAGATGGAAAGCAAAAGGCTGCAGCTACTGGAGGAAGAAGACAAGCAGAAAAAGGTGGGCTCCGCACTCCTGGTGGCCACCCTGTCCCCTCCGCTGGTGATGGGAGGTGCCGACTAGATGCCCCTTAGCATGGTGCACTTGAGGGAATGTGGCATCGAGCTCCCCGCATAGGGGTCTGATGAAGAGATTCTGTTGAGAACAGGCAAGAAATCTCCCACCGCCCCTTTTCTTACCTTCGAAGTTCCATCAGGGATTCTTACATCTTGTCCTTCCCCAGAGGAATCTTGGGAATTGGTATGATAGAGTTTCAGTAACTGTATATCTTAAATAGAAAACCAAGGTGTGTGGATATGAGGATTTCCTGCATCCCTTCTGGGGATTAAATGCCAGGACCTTTCAGTGGTTTATGGGGGCTCTGGGGTCACCCCAAGTCGAACAGAAAGCATGGTGAAGACCCGAGTGACCAGTGCGGTTCTTGTGCTCACTAGTGGGGTGGCTTCATCTCTTCACCTGGCTCCCCAGGTAAATTGATGGGGCGCTTAGACATGGGCACCAGGCCAACTTTCCAGCTCACATGTGCTTTCTTGTGACGGATGTTTCCTCTTGCCAAGGAGAGGAGACCGTCAGATCTCTATACATATAATTTCTGCCAACTTAGTACACCTGCTTCTTTATTAGATCCTATGAAACTAGAAACATTCTCCATTATCCCATAACCTAAAACTTCACTGAATCTTTTTGGTTTTATTTAGAAAATAGCCAGAATGGGCTTTAATGCATCTTCATTGCTACAGAAAAGCAAGCTCGGTTTTCTCAATGTCACCAGTTACTGCCGGTAAGACAAAGCCTCATGAAGCTTTTTCATGAATGTTCTTTTCCTGTTTCTTATTTCCATGGTCCAAGAAGCCAGTCAGGATAGAGCACATAACCACTCTGAGGAGTCCTCACAGTTGCGGGTGGGGGTGGGGGGAGAAGCATAGCCTCCCTTCTGCTAAAACCAGCCCTGAGAAAATCATTTCCCTTTAGAGCAAGGGAAGAGTCTCCTGCAGGAGGCCACAGACGGAGAAGGGATCTAGGCAAAGAAACTCAGCAGAAATTTCTCAAGACGTTTTCTCAGTATTACTCGAAATCATTGTCATTGTAATGAAGGTCCTACAACTTCATTCCCATGAGATTTCTGCCTCCTCCCGTTCCAATCAGTTGTCACCCAAAAGAGAGCATTAAAGGGATGTATGTGTACTAAACTTCATATACTTGTGATGACTGATATTCTAACTAGAACCCTGGGAGCTAGGTTGGTACTTCCCCCAGTTTTCAGAAGAGACTGAGGCTCAGAATGGAGCGATTGGCTCAGGGTAAAGCTAGAAAGGGCGGGATCCGTCTGACTCCAGTGCCTGAGCTCCTGAGCCCTGAGTTCTGCTGCCTCCTGCTGTGCATGGGCTGGTGAAGAAACATCATACGGGGCACAGCACTTATCTTAGAGCAGGGCCCCCTTCAGGGAAGGCCGGCCACGCAAGGGTTACCCGCCAGAGTAGGTAGGGCAGGTCTCTCCTGTTATTCCCCTCTTCAGAAGGAAAAGAGTTAAGGTCTAGTTAGATCTCTCTTCACCTTAAAACCTGCTTTGTTCTTAGTGGGGTGGTGGCCGTGATATGGAGAGGGAAGGGTCTCCATACCTGGTTCTTACTAATTGGGCTCTCCTTCGGCATTGCTGTTTCGTTTCTCAGGCACATTCTTTTCATCTCAAGAAAGAGTTGTACTAGATGATCCAAAAACAAATTTGTCTAGTTCTAACTTTCTTTGACCCTGTGGATGGGTCCCCCATTTCTTGGCCTTAGTTTTCCTAAGAGGTCTGTAATTGAGATGATTTGGGATCCTGGTCAGCTCCCTTGCTGAGAATTACTTGGGAGGAGAGTCGGCTGACTAGGGGAGGTGGTCTCCAGGGTGTGGGCCAGGGCAGAGCCTCGGAGTCTGCTTCATGGGTGTCTAGGCACAGTGTCCATGCCCTCCCTGCCCCTCTTTCCCTCTGCAGTTTAGCTCATGAGCTGCGAGTGAGCTGCATGCAGAGGAAAAAGGTCCAGATTCAGAGCTCGGATCCCTCCGCTTTGGCAAGCGACCGATTTAACCTCATACTGGTGAGTGGGAGGGAGCTCCCTGTGGGTGCCAGAGGTATAGCTTTTATCCCCTGACACTGTGTGGCTTAACCTTGGCTTTCATTAGGGCTAATTATGTGGCAGCCAGTGCCATGAAAGCAGGCAGTATCCCCGTGGTTTTACGGTTCTAGTGTGTGCCTGCTGGCTACCCGCTAGCAGGTGCTGAGCTGGCAGGGTAGGCCGTGTGCTGACCATGCTCACCCCCACTACAGCTCTGTCATTCGATCTGAGAGCCTGGGCCCACCACACATTGACTGAGAACTATCACAAAGTAATTTTCCCTTGGGTGTGTTGGGTACAGACTAAAAGATATGCAGTGGACTAGGGGCTTCTAATCCTTCCTATACTGGGGCATTGTCTGGTGGCCACACCTGAAGCTCCAGTGTCCTTCAGTAGCAACCATGTGTTTCTCCCTTGCTCGCTGGCTCTGACCTGAGCAGCAGGGGCCCACAGGCCTGGACTTCTGGGCCTGCACATCTGGCACACCTTTATCATATCATTTACAGGGAGCAGAGAGTCTTCTCTTCATTAGGTTAGACCTGGGCTGGAAGCCAAGGCCAAAGCCAGAGCCAACTGCTTGAACCCAGGGTTCAGAGAAATGTTGGCAGGGGACCCCATAGTCCACCAAGTTAGACTAGAAGCTCGAGGTTACAGGAGATTGTGGCCTGCCCTGCAAGCCTTGTCCTTCCTGGAGGCTGGGGGAAGGCTAAGGAGAATGAGAGAAGGATCCAGACTGGATCCTGCTGGACAGGACTAGAATCCGAAGCCACAGAGCTGACCCTTGAGGTCTTGCCCCGGGAGACCTCAACCGGAGAACCCTTACGTAAGGGGTATTCCAGGACTCACATTCTGTCCCGTGGCTTTACTCCCCCAAGGGCCTGGGGGTACGATTTGACCTGAATCAGAATATTTTCTTGCAGTTCATTCTCCTCAGGAGCCCCTTCCCTGGGGTTCCTCGGTAAAACTGGGTAGGGATGCACATGCTGCTCAGTATGGCCCAAGCCCCCAGTCTTCGTGCTTCACCTCACACAGGCCTTGAGCTGGCTCGGAGACCTTCCTAGTCACCCGGAGTTAAGAGTCGAGCTGATTGGCTAGCTTTGTGGACTGGAGTTTTGGCTTCGAAGGGTGCTTTGCCACCCAGAGATCAGTTTTTCCAGTCTGATTCTAGTCACTGTAATGATTCTTCAGGAAACGTGCTTTCTGAGTAAACTTGCAAAGTGAATACATTTTCACCAGCATCCAAACCCATGTATGTGTATATAAATATATATAAAACACATACAGGGTTTTTGTTTTGAAGTAACTAGTAATCACATTTTTTAAGTGAGGAGAAAAAAACCGACATCCCAATGCAGTCTCTTCTGTTGTAATTTTTTTTCAGTGCAGTGGGCTTGCTTTTTTTTTTTTTACTTGGTGGGGAGAAAAGTACCTGTGTAATGGGAATCCAATCTTGTCTCCTTTCACCCCTTCACAGGGGTACAACTAGCATTTTCCACATTGTGTATGGCTTTCGTGATGGCTACATGTCACCATGTGGCCCATCTAAACAGTTCACCTGGTGGACACTGGGACTCTTCCAAACCCAGTTCTGAGTGGAGTCGCTGTACAGACCTCAGACTTCCTGACAGCGCTCCCTCACTGCCCTTAGCCCTGCTCCTGCTTATGAGACCACATAGCTGTCAGCCTTGCTGGGTGACAGCTGGGCTGAGTAGGGGCAAGTTAGGTGACCTCCATGCTCTGTCCTCCCTCGTGGGTGGGCGCACTCACATGAAAATGCACAGAGCATGGGATCCTAGAGAGATGGGCAGATGGTCTTGGGCAGCTCAGCTCGCCTGGCTCAGCCAGGGAGGTGACCTGTAGTCTCTTTTCCCTCCAGGCAGATACCAACAGTGATCGGCTCTTCACGGTGAATGATGTCAAAGTCGGAGGCTCCAAGTATGGCGTCATCAGCCTGCGAGGTCTGAAGGCCCCCTCACTCAAGGTGCATATGCATGAAAACCTCTACTTCACCAACCGGAAGGTACGTTGCCTTTCCCATTAATTAGCCTTGCAGCCCCCTTTGCACTTTGGATCCAAGGGCCCTGCTGTAGTTGGCCCAATTCAGAGGAGAGGAGAGAACTTTGTGAAGAAGGTGGGGCTGGAGTACCTATTTTCCCCAGGGAAAATGGGGTCGTAGCTCTTGAGAACCCGTAGGGGAAGAAAAGGGCCTCAGGAGTTTCTTTTCTTGGAAGAGAAATAACTGTCAATAGTTGGGAGAAGGCGTGAAACTTCTTAAGGCTTGAAAGGCTTCTTTAACCGGTTGGATAGACCTTCTTTCCAGGAGGATTGAAGTGACCCGAAGGAGCCCTTGCCAAGCACAGGGTTCCTGGGCTGGGGGCTGAGGTAGCTTGAACGGGGAGTCCTCTGGTGCATCAGTCACTCAGCCAGTCTGTGACCTACACAGAGGTTAAATAAATATAACACAGCACAGCTTGCTGTCTAGGGAGCAACCTTTAAATTCCACAGGGGTGATGACTGCATGTGTAAGAAGCGGTGACATTCTGTTCATTTGGGACCTGAGCCACAAGATGGATACAGGTTGAAAATGGTTTCGGTTGAAGTGAGAGTACAGTATGCCTTTCAGAGTTAGGTTTGTCCCCTGCTATTGCAGAGACTCCATCCCCAAACCAGAGAGTATACCAGAGGTCTCACTGCGAGGTCCATGCTAATGACAGAGGACCAAAGTCTGGGGGTTTCTTCCTCCCTGTTCCTCTCAAGGCCCTACATGGTGGAGCAGGGGAGACTTGCCTGTTCTGGAGCCTGTTCCAGCCCCTTTAAAAGGAGTGAGATCTGAAGAAAGAAGTCCCGTGTCTGTATCCCCATTAGTTATTCCATGGGAAAGCATTTGTCTGTTTCTCTCCGCAAGTGGGTAAACCATTCTTGCTGTGTGCTTCCTCACCAGGTAAACTCTGTGTGCTGGGCCTCGCTGAATCACCTGGATTCCCACATTCTGTATCTTTTGGCAGATGAAGAGGTTTGGTGGGCAGGCCATGCCCTGGTGTGGAGCTGGGCATCTGTGCGGTTTGTGAGGTGGCATCTTAGTGGCCAGAGGTCTGCCCCATTTTGTATGCACATCTCACCCTTTAGGAAAGAATGGTGCAGCTCGGTAGAGGATGAGGATTGCCATGGAGCAATAGCGGAGTTCCCAGAGTGACATTGATGTCACTGTGTGCTGGATACTGTTAGGAACGGTAAAGCCTTAGGCAGGAACCCCACATCCTCCCGAGGTGAAGGAGGAGGAGCTCAGAGCTACAGTGGTTTGAGGGTGGGCCAGGCCTCTTGTGGGGGGAGGCTGAGGGCGGGCATCAGTAAAGGGGAGAGGGGAATCCTTTGGCGTTGGACGTGAGTATGTGGGCTCTGTGCCTAGGGTCCCTGTCAGAGACAGCCTCTTTCTTTCTTTCTTTCTTTCTTTCTTTTTTTTTTTAATTTTATGTATTTATTTGAGAGAGAGGAGAGGGCATGAGCGGGGGTTGGGGGGACAGAGGCAGAAGGAGAAGCAGACTCCCGGCTAAGCAGGGAGCCCAATGCAGGGCTCGATCCCAGGACCCCGGGATCATGACCTGAGTCGAAGGCAGACGCTTAACCGACTGAGCCCCCCAGGCGCCCCCAGAGACAGCCTTCTTTAGAGCTCTCTTCATTCTAGTCTCTGCTCTCTCAGAGAACAATCAGGGCTCTTTTACTAAAAGCACAGAAGTACAGTGTCAGGCTGTCTGGACCCTTCCTCTGGAATCCCTGGAGGCTTTTGATGGACAAGACAGCGGTCTGTCCTGTGCTTCTGGGAGTAATACGGTTTGAGCCAAAGCCACATGTGCGTGACTCTGGTCCATGGTTTGAGTTCTTAAAACTCTGACCACTCACTGTACCTAGCACCTACTTCGGGAGTTGTCCCGGGGCTAACATTATTTAACATCTGTGAATGCACCTTGAGCACAGTGCTTGGCACATCACGGGTCCTCCGCACGTGATGGCTGAATCGGAACCAGTTGGGGTTTTTTTAATTTGTTCCACGGCACTCTATTTTTAAAAGCCTAAAGTACATTAGAGATCTGGTTATAAATTTTACGTAAGACAAACACAAAACTGTGTGGCCTGTAAATTGAAAGGCTTTCATTTGATGGGATTCTGGGGGGGGGGGCGGGGGGTAGGACCACCTGTTACTGGGATCGTACCAGAGGACAGAAGAGACCAGATCTTAAAGGAGAGAAAACAAGAACCTTGCTTTCATTTCTGATCTTAAAACAGGATGACATTTTCCCAGCTTTCTCTCCTTAACGCTAAAGAGAGAATAAAAATCCGTATAATTGGGTTTAAAGAGTGTGGTCTGTGGTAGCTTCTTCAGCCACTTGCCCTCTGGTGGTCACTTCGGTAATCTTCAGGCTTCTGTGCACCCCCTGCTTCTGCTGAAGGTCATGGAACTTTCTCCCTTTACCAGAATGGCGCCTTGTTGAGCCCGGTACTCTGCATTTCCCCCCACAGAATGGGGAGAGGTTAGGCCGAGGCTGCCCCTCCTGGGCCCTTCAACCCCTGTGGCCTCTGAAAGGACCAACTGATACTGGTCCCATTAGCATCACACGAAGCATAAGGGTAGTTTGGATCTTAGTCCTAGTAACTAAAAGTGCACCTGGGTAGGGACTCCCTCCCCACATCCTCAGCTTTTTCCAAACCCAGAAGCAAAAGGGGTTTCTTTAGGAAGGACTTGGGTTGCCCAGCTGCAGGGTTATCGTTTATAGCTTTGGCAGTCTCTCTAACTAGAGATACTTAACACGGGGCCTGCCATCCAAGGCAGCGTGACACATGCACACGTCACACGTTCAGACGACCAGGAATGTTGCCTGATTGCTTTGCAGATGTTTACAGTTTTCAGTGAGGGCTGTGTGTGTCCGTTCCACCAAAGGCCGTCGAGCAGGTGCATCCCTATGTGAGTGCTAGAGAGGGCAGCGCAGCAGGTGCTCAGTCTCTGCCGTGATGTCCAAGGGGCACTTGGATGCTAGCGGGATGGAGGGACCGGGGTGGCTTCCTGGCAGTGACTCCTGCATGGGAAGAAGGGGACGGAGCTCCCAGAGGAAGGAAGTGGCAGGAGGGAGCTTGGCACCTGGGGCAGCGGTAAGTGGTCTAGTAGTATCCGTGAGGTCTCTGGCAAGGTGGGGCACCTGGTGCTGGGATATTCTGGAGGACTGTGGCCCCGGAGGAGTATCTTATGAGAAGCTGGCAAGGGTGAGACCTCAGATGGGGGGCGGGGGGGGGCGGTGGCAGCTGCTGCAAGACTGCAGGCAGGGGAGAGGGTGTGGTGGATGAGCCAGGGGTAGAGGAGAGGCACGAGTCGGAAGAGGCTCAGGATCTAGGCCAGGCGATGTAGGTGATGGAAGGTCCGGGGGGGGGGGTTCCCAGAGGAGGTTCTGGAGGCCACCACCGAGCGTGTTGTTGGAAACAGTGCTGCGTGGCCACAGTCAAGACTGGAAAGTGTCGATCAGCGTGAAAAACCGAGTCCCTTAGAGACCTCGGGGAGGATATTTAACTGGGAGATGACTGGGTTTCAGTGGGCTGAAGAGTGAAAGGAAGACAAGGGAGTGGGAGAAACACAGACTCCTCTGAGAGAAGTTTGGCTATGAAGAGAGAGGACACAGATCACTTGGAAGACAGCCCAGTAGACATGTGGGTAAGGCCCAGACAGAGGCGGTTCAAAGAAAAGGAAACCCAAGTAACTGTGATCCGATGCATCAGCACACCCGGTTGTAGTCGGGAAACTGAAGTTAAAATGATGATGTGTCAGTTTATACCTGTTCAGATGAGCACAGATGAGGCTGTTTCCAGACTGCACGGCGTGACCTCCCTCTGTGGGCCGTTAACGTCCATTTGTGAGCGGCATTGTTTTAATGAAGTCGACTAGAAAATAATGAGGCCCATATTTAGTAAGAGCAAATATTTTATGAAACTTTTGTTTCAGTTCTTTGTATGTAGTGCTTGGTAGCAAAAAATAAAACTCGCACCGTGGGTTCAAGAAAACACTGCCTTAAAGCAGCCTCCCACACATGGCGTATGAGACAGGGAAACAGGAGGGGATGCTCATTCCAGCAGCAGAGCAAAAAAACCCCAAAACCACGCAAGTGCCCATCAGCGGGAGACGAGACAGATGAGTTGTATATTCATACAAAGGCATGCTCCACTGTGAAAGTGAAGAGATTGGAGCTACAAAATCACCCCAGATGAATCTTGAAGACAGTGGAGATGGAAGAGTTGTAGAAGATGCTCTGTGGAAAGAATAGAGCACGGCACAGAACTCAGAGCAGTGTTAGAATGTGATTCGGGGGGCGCCTGGGCGGCTCAGTCATTAGGCGTCTGCCTTCGGCTCAGGTCATGGTCCCAGGGTCCTGGGATCGAGCCCCGCATCGGGCTCCCTGCTCCACGGGAAGCCTGCTTCTCCCTCTCCCACTTCCCACTCCCCCTGCTTGTCCATTTGTGAGCGGCATTCCCTCTCTCGCTGTGTCTCTCTCTGTCAAATAAATAAATAAAATCTTTAAAAAAATAAAAATTAAAAATCTGAAACTAAATATGGAATATGGGAACGTGTTAAATCTCGCTCGTGGTGTTACAGTTTCTTGAAGGGTACTGATGCCCAGAGGAGACCCTTGTACTTGACTATCCTTAACAGCTTTTGCAGGCTCTGCCTCATGGGCATCGCAGAGACTCCGGGCTGTGCCACCCTGCTCCCAGCATCGCTGTTCGTCAGTAGTCATCCAGGTACCAGGTCCTTTCCCTTCGGAGGAGGAGGTGCTCTGAGGGAGGTCTCGGTCCCTGCCTCCAGAAGCTGCAGCCCACGACAGTGTAAACTCCATGGCCAAGGCTTGGACAGGAGGGGTGGGAAGCACGGGCCGCGCGAGCCCAAGTCAGCCTGCAGAAGCACTTGTCGGAGAATTCCTGCAACCTAACCCAGGATTCGGACTGCAAGTGTGCACGTCCACATACCCTTCCTTTGGGGTCATTTCAGCAGCCAGAACAGTTAAAAGTACAAGAGATTAAAATATTTATTTGGGCTGCCCGTACAGATGGTGCAGAAAAGCCTGGCACCTGCTGCTGGCATTGCTTGCAATCTGTGTGCCTGAAGGCAGCCGGACTTCTCCTTCCAGGCGGCACTCTGAGTATTAAGTTTTCAGTCTTTCAGAGACTTAGGGACCCATTAGACAAGGGTCAAGGCTCTAAGAGTGCAGGCCTTCAGGCAGACCTGGCACGAATCCCGGCTCTGCCCCTTACCAACGTGAACAGGTTGCTTACCTTCTGTGAAGAGAACACCCACCCCATCGGGTTACAGGGAGGATTAAATGAGGTGATGCACACTCGCCTGTGCGTGATGCACACGCCTGGTGTGCCTGACATTTCATCATGAGGCAGGTCTGTGTGGCAGGAGTGTGTGTTACCACCGTTTTTACAGATGAGGAAGCTGAGGCAAAGAGGTTCAGATGCCTTACAAAACTGACCAGGACAGTGGTTCCCTCTCAGGAAGAGTGGGAAGGTCGTAACGGGAAGGGGTATCAGGGTTCTGGAATGTTTTGCTTCTTAACCTGAGTGGTGGTCATGTGGTTACATTTACTTTGTGATCACTCGTTGCACTCTCTATTTGGGGTGTGTGCCCTTTATGGATTATTAAAAGGCTTATTTTAAAAGTGTTTTGCTTGAGATCACCCATCTAATAGTGTGATGTGGGATTGGAACCCTCTTGTAAAGATGCCACACTGCCTACCTGACAGCAGTTAGTTCTAACACTACTGCGAAGTCAGGAAAGATTCATGTGCTCCTTCTCAGAATAGCCCCTTTTGAGCCAGGTACCCCAGCTGAGTGTCTTTTTTGTTCCCATAAAAGCCAGAATGGAGCCAAGGTATAGATCTCTGAACAACCATTCCTGGAGGTTTCCCAGATCGGGCGGTCACTGGCCTGGCAGCACAGAGGGAAGGTCCCTCAAGGGCAGCCACCTTTTATATTCACTGTTGCCCTCAGCAGGAGACCGGCCTGGCATGCTCTGCAGTTTCCGGATCCCTGGGGCCTGGTCCTGTGCATGGTCCCTCAACATTCAGGCGAATAACTGCTTCAGCACAGGTGAGCCGCAGCTGCCCCCACGGGTCCCCAGAGGAAAGACATTCATAGGCTTCAAACCCCTGTCCAGACTGTGAGTGATGCTTGTTTCTCTGCCCCCTTTGTCTCTGTCAGGCTTATCTCGGCGGGTCCTAGTGACCAACGTGGTGACAGGACACCGGCAGTCCTTTGGGACCAGCAGTGATGTCTTGGCCCAGCAGTTTGCTCTCATGGTTGGTTGGATTGGGGGAGGAGAGCAAGTAAAGTTTCCCAAGGGTAGAAATTTTGCTGGATTGAAACGATCCCTCTGTGTGGCATCTGGTCGTCTCGCTTTTTCAGGGGAAAAGGCATCAGAAAGGATTAGCGGGTTACTTGGTGATTATATTTGCACTGGATGAAAGTTGGCTGATTCACAAAAGCCTGGCTAAATTGGCTTTAAACAGCTTCCTATTTAAATGAATTGTTAGCAATTCTTGAGTACTTGGATTAACCAGCAGGACAAGTAATTTTTTTAATGTATAAATTAAGTCCCAAATCATCATACTTAATAGGTTCATACAGTTTTCAAGTTATGTATTTTATAAATTTAAAAAATCCTACTTCTAGACAATACCACATTTCAAAGACTTGCTCACTGAAAATGCCATCTTTCTTTAAATGTGGAGGAGAGAGTGTGCTGACCTGCTTTCTGCAGTAAGCACAGAGCATGTTATTCAGGCTTCTTTAGCTGTCTGCCCTCTGTTTGGGACTGCAAGCCTTACCTGGATCTCTAATCTCTCCTACCCCATATTCCTCCCCCTGGCTTCTCACAGAGGGTCTTGGTGGAGATGAGGCACCATCACTTGAGCTTCACAGAGTGAGGCCTAAGGGGCCAATGCAGCCAGTGGGGAGGACACTGGAAGACACCTGGGGTCCAGTTCTTTTACCCTTTCATAAGGAACCCTTCCAGCTGTACTGAGGCTCAAACCCTGACCACACCATCGCCCACACCGCTAACCCAGGGGCTGGGAGAGGGGAGGCGAGGCAGGAGTTGTATTCTGGAGGGCGCACGCCTCTCAGCCTTAGGGGAGGTGGTACCAACCATTCTCTTTCCATAGGCTCCTTTGCTGTTTAATGGCTGTCGTTCTGGGGAGATCTTTGCCATAGATCTGCGTTGTCGAAATCAGGGCAAGGGCTGGAAGGCCACCCGCCTTTTCCACGACTCAGCAGTGACCTCTGTGCAAATCCTCCAAGAAGAGCAAAACCTGATGGCTTCTGACATGGCGGGAACGGTAGGGGTAGCACTGATGACTCGGGCCACTGGAGCCGCTGGTCTAGAGCTTTGCCAGGTGAAGGGCTCTTCAGCAAAGACCCTCGTGGTGGGGCACGTGGCTGGCTTATTCAGACGAGTGTGTGACTCTTGACCTCAGGGTCATGAGTTTGAGCCCCATGTTGCGTGTAGAGATTACTTTAAAATCAAATCTTTTGAGAGAGCGAGCCTGTGCCAGACAGCGGGGGAAGGGCAGCTGGAGACGAGTTGTGGGCTATGTGTAGGGCAGTTGCTTTCTCCATCTGGGAGCCCAGCCTGGTGTAGACTGACGTGAAACTGGTTTTGGTGCTTTTGAAATTTAGACTTTCCTCACCCTAAGAGGTGTTTGGAGACCACCTTGCCCTGCCTGGGTTCACTAGTGTACCTGCCGGACTCTCTCTAATGGCCCCTTGTGCTTTCCACAGATCAAGCTGTGGGACCTGAGAACCACCAAGTGTATAAGGCAGTATGAAGGTCATGTGAATGAGTACGCCTACCTGCCCCTGCACGTGCACGAGGGAGAAGGAATTGTGGTGGCAGGTACCTGGGGAAGGGGGCTCCTTCTGTCCCATCAAATAAAATGGCAGAGGGCGAAGTTACTCCAGATCAGAACCTCGTACGTGGGACTGGGGGCTGCTGGTCAGAGACACTAGATGGGACATAGAACAGCACATTAGTAAGGAGCAGTCAAACGGCCGCCAGTTGGGACAGCCCTTTGTCCTCACGTTAGTGGGAGACCATCACCTCAGTAACAGGCAAATTACATGCAGTAAAACATTGAGAGACTTGGGTGTCCACCCGGTCAGCATTCAGTGTGACCTTTATCCCATCCTGTTTAAAAGCTTAGGCTCCCTGCACTTCGTGCTCACTTTCCAGCCTTGGATGTTAAGAAAAGAAATTAAGGTAAATGTAATGGAACTGGTTCCTGGTCCCCTTAACACCATCCCTGGGGATCCCTACCTGCAGGATAGGAGCAGAGGGGTTGAGCCACTAAACTCCCTTGAAAAGGGCTACAAGTTGATTGCAGATTTTGCTGTTTCTGGGGCAACAGAATATTCTGATAGCATGGAAGTTCAGTGGTTTGACACATGAAATAGCCCTTGACATCAAGGAATATGTTCTTGGTCTTGACATGTCCTCAGATTTGCAGCTGTGCCTCCAGAATGTGTTTGTTCTCTGTGAATCTTCTTTTGTGCCAAAGAAGCATCACTGTAAGAACTTTCTCAGGCTGTTTAGCTTCCTGTTTAAGCCTAGTTTCCACCTCAGAAGAGCTGCTGTGCTCTAGGTAACAGGAAAGAAAGGAGCCCATTGAGAGGCAGACATGGTGGTGGGCTAGTGCAGTCCTCGATGTGCTGGACAGCCTGAGCCATCACAGCTGAGGGAGTGAAGTGAAGTCCGAGAGACCCTGAGATCTACCCTCCTTTCCTCTGAAGACTCCAGTAGCCTATCTGGGCTGCTGCAGCCGGTGCTTGTTCGGTGCCACATTCCTCACAGCTATGAGCCCCAGAGACTTACCTGGTCTTAGAAACTGAGCCATTAAACCAGAAACAGCTCTGGTGAGAGTTGTCACCTGGTGTGTCCCCAGGATATACTGAAGGGAAGAGATCTTCCTGGTTACTCTTTCACAAAAAGGGAATCAGTTGGGTGTCATCTAGACCAGGGGGCTGGGCTCTCCCTTGAGCAGCCCTTGGCATAAGAGAAGCAGAGTGGCCACCTGTTCGCCAGGATGCCTGGGGACACCAGCCAGTGCATCTTGTCACTTGGAGTACCTGCGACTAGTTGTGATTCTGGAGCACCAGGGAGACCTGTGACTTTGATTTTCAAGAAATACATATTATCAGCAGAAATAACTTCCATTTGAGTTTGTGTTCTGGCTCCAGTGGAGTCCCTTAGGAATCATGAGAAGCCGTGTCCACATGTATACAAGTGCTCCTGTGTGTTCTAATGTGCCATGTGTCTTCCCTCTTTCTTAGTGGGCCAGGACTGCTACACGAGAATCTGGAGCTTCCATGACGCCTGCCTGCTCAGAACCATACCCTCCCCACACCCCGCCTCCAAGGCTGACATCCCCAGTGTGGCCTTCTCTTCTCGGCTTGGGGGTTTCCGGGGAGCCCCAGGGCTGCTCATGGCTGTCCAGCAGGACCTTTACTGTTTCTCCTACACCTAATTCCACAGGGTACAGCCTGGAGGGATGTGGATTTGACGTAAGGGAGTAAGGAGCAGCCAGACTTCTGCCACAACTGCTGTTTCCACTGAGGGCATTTTAAATGGACGCTCTGTGTATACAGATCCCATCCATCCAGCTGCCGGGAAGTAGGTGCTGTGTGGAGCACAGTGGAGACACTTCAGTAAAGTTCTTTCAGTTAAGTTGTGAGCTCAGAGAGCTCAAAAGTCCTTTTCATAAAAGGTACTTATTTCCTTGTTAAATTCCTTAGAATAGTCTGTGGCCCCCCTACCTTTTTTTTTTTTTTTTTTTGAAACAAGAAATACTTTTCTAAGGGCTGAGGATTGGCAGTAACTAAATTAAAGCTGGTGCTTTCACCAAAAGCCCTTTTAAGAAGCTTAATGAGATTGGGTGAGGCTGTTAGTGCAGTCAGTGCCTGGGTCCCAGAAAGCTGTGCCCGTGGGCTGGAGAAAGCCAGCTGGGGAGACAGGGAAGGCACAGGGGGAGGGGGGGTCGTTTCTCTGAGTCTCTAGAGATAAAGATTGAAGGCTGGATTTTGGAGTCATTAAAAAGCCTTCTCAGGCTCACTCAGCATCCATAGCAGACCTTGCTTTCTCCTTTTACCACCATTCATAGGCATTGAAAGGAAAGATGGATCTTTCTAGATGCTAGAGGTTTTAAACAGGTCCTAGCAGGCCTTTGTTGAGGTGCCTTCCAGAATGTTAGGTATAACAGCTCCTGTTTCTATTATAGTGACTTGAATGTCAGATTTAAGGGCCCCATCTCAAAGAAAATTGGCTTTGACTTTTTGCAATCTAGAAGCACTTTGTGAGATGTTTATGCAGCGTTCAAGAACCTGTCTTTCTACCAAACAATAAACTAGAAAGAACCATGCATGTTTTGTCGCTTCTGTTAACGATTTAGAAGATCATGATTGATGGCTTGTCCGCTATAGCAACGAACCAGCTGCAGTAACGTCTACTCAGATCGTGGGTACGGGGTATAGACAGATCGGCTTTAATGGCTTCGCTAGAGAGCTTTCACCTGGCCCTCCAGACCCGCCGTGCCCTTTCCCGCCTGCTCTGTGCATGCCCCAAGAAGCTGACTGTAGGGACTACAACGGTGAGCTCCCTGGTCCCCCTCTGGCTGGGCTGTGGGGGGCTGTGGCTGTGTCCCTCCACCCAAGGCCGCAGCCCCTGTTGGAATAGCGCACTCTCTGGGTTCCAGCAGCTTCTCCATTCGTCCCTGCAGATCTCCTCGTAACTGCACCTCACTGTTGTTAGCCCAGGAACTTTGCCAGTTAAACTCTTCAGTTACTCCCTTGAGTGGTAGTTAATTCTGTTTCCTGCCAGAACCCTAGTACAAGAACCAAATCCAAAAACAAAAATAATGAGACCATCAGATTGGTCATCTGATAGATGAGCTACATGTTACAGCAAATATTTTTAGTGCCTCACATTTTATAAAGAACTTTCCCCCATCTTACTTGATCCTTCTAACAACCCATAAAGGTGGCACAGCTGGAATAATGTAAAAATTATTAGCATCCCTTTACAGGTGGGGAAATCTGGGCACAGAGACACTGACTTGCTCAGATCTCAGGCCTGTTCAGCGGAGAAACTTGAGACCACGTTCCCTGCTGCTCAGGCTCCTCCAGTCGCTGATGACACTCATGTTATCACGGCAAGTGCTGTGGAGAAGTCAGGAAGTGGCCTGGTGCCAGTGCACGTGTATAGCGCTAACAGCCCATGATCTTGAAATCACCAGGTAAATGCACTTTTCTGGTCCTCAGCAATGGTAAGATTCGTAGGTGTTTAGTCATTTAGATTTGGCCCCTGTCCCTGGCATACTGACCTGCACAGAGGTCTCAGGAAACACCTACATAACTGAAGGGTCCAGGTGGCCACTGTCACTGCAGAGTCTTGGATCAACTTTGGTGGTGTGTCCCTGCCCCACACACAAGCAGAACTGCTGAGCCATGAACACTCACTTTTGTCCCCACAAGTTCTAGGTTATCACAATATATAAGTTCATTACAGGACCTGCAATTTAAAATTGCTGGTACTGGCCATCTAACGCAGTTTCCCCCACAGTTCTGTATTGTTCCTATGGAGCTGAGAGCCCATGGGTGGCTACCCTGTCCAACTTTGATCCCTCCCCAAGCAGTGGAGACAACAGGACTACTCAGGAGAATAGTGGTGAGTTCTGACATGATGGCCCTGTCCCCATATACCTTCTAAACAACACCTGTGTCCTGGCCCAAGTTCCTTGTTAGGCAGACACAGTTGTCAAAGAATCGTTTTCCATTTCCCCTAGGCTTTTTAAAAAGAAGGGAGGGAGTGGTTCTTTAAAAATTCTACACTTAGCAAATTTGTTCTCGATCTCTGGTTAGCAGTCACTTCTAACATCTGGTATAGGTTGTATGAAAAGTCAAACTTAGCTAAGAAATTAAACATTATGGTCTGTTTGCTTCTTAACATAATGTCCCACAGTCTGGATGAAGTATTTTTTTTCTCTTCACCTGCACATCTATTAGGGCATTTTGCCCTGTTCCCCGGTGACAAGAGGTGGAGATGACCAGGCGATGGGATGCAGCACCACGCTGTGATGATACATGGTGCTTGCTGGTGTGTCGCCCTGTAAGCGGCCGAGAGGACGGCGGCTCTGCTTAGCGGTGGGGATCACAAATGCCCACAAGATAAACACTTGCTTCACACCATCCTGCTGTGTAGCCACCTTAGAATTCAGCCAGCCCGATGTGCTCAGGAGGGCGGACAGCCTCCTTGGTGTCCCCCACTGGGTCCCCAGAAGTGTCCTTTAGACCAAGTTAGCCCCACTTATCTGTTAGCCCTAGATCTGTCCTGGCCGAAATTTTCCACAACCATCTCTGAAAACAACTGCAGGCCAAACTCGGTCTCCCCTTCATTCTGTGCATGCTGCTGCGTCTGGGCCCTTTCCTGTCTGCCTCTCCAAGCTACCCACTGCGTGGCCCCTGCCACGGGAGCGATCTTCCTGGGTCCCTGCGTTCAGTGGCTTCTTGTGCCTCAGAATGTGTGGCCTCAAGATTGGGTCATGTGCGCCTTGCCCCTTTTGCCCCATCTCCACCTCCTGCCTGGTCTCAGGACACAAATGTTTCAAGATTCTCCCTCACCTGGGCCTCTGAGCAAGCCGGACTCCCCTCCTTTCCATCTGTCAAAGTCCCACTGTTAAGTCTCAGAAACCTCCAGAAAGCTTAGCTTTGCCAGCATCATCGCCTTTTCATTACAATCCTTTGAAGTAGGTGACAGTCACTCCAAGATACTGAAGAAAAAAAAGCGACTGGCCCAGGTCTTCTAATAAGTGGAAGAGCCAGAAGCGTCTCCCGCTCAACTCTGAGATCTCTTAGGCCCCTTGGGCTTGACAGAATGGGACTTTTTATTTAACCCTGGAAGTTTAAGGTCTGGGTTCAGTTCAACCTCATTCTCCCTTCTGTCCTCTTTCCTCAAGACCAGCCATCTCTGTCCCCCACAAGTGACCTCTGGACTGGTTGGCCTGTCTCTGTTCCATCTCCTGGTTTGTTCCTGCCCCCCACCCGCTTGCACTCTTGGCTTCATCTGAATTAAGAGCAGCTATAGCAAAAACGACTTTCTCTGCAGAAGCCACAATCCGAGCAAAGGCACCCAGAAATAAATGCTGCCAATAGCCCAGGGCTGCCTAAACTGAGGTGACATGGTGTCTGGGAAATGGAAGCGAGATGTCTAGGGCCAGAGGAGCCAGAGCCTCGAGAGTGATTCAGGCTGGAGTTAAGGATAAGGTGGCAGCTGAAACCACAGCAGTGGATGAAGTCACCCAGTATTGGCATTATGGGCTGGTGGACTCTGCCAAATTCCACCAGACCCAGAAAGACATGCTGTGGTCTATAAGTGGCAGTTTCAAAGATGGCGTCGGTCATACGAGCATATCCCTAAATTACCTTCTCTAACTCCATATACCCCGTACCATCTGTGCTTCAGTGCTCACAAGTCTGAGTGTCCCAGGTACACAAAAAAGGAAAAAGTTGCACCAGGTGTAATTTAACAGAAGGCAGAACTCAAGATTCTAAAACGAACCCCATCGGTGGTAAGAGTTACGGGCTGCCATTATGGGTTCAGTTTTCTCCCCCTGGTTGATGGAAATTCTGAAATTGAAAACGCAAATATAGTGGGGAAAATTACCATTTTTTTACAACCAGAAGCTGAGCTCCAATAGTACAAGCCAGATCAACTTGCTTAATCTGTAAGCCAGTTTCTGTGTGATGTTTTATGAAAGGGAAGTAGTGCTCTCCTTTACCATGACGAGCAGATGTAAAGCTAAGTCCTCCTGATACAATATAGCAGGTACCTTTTTCTCTTATCTGAAAATGCAGAATTCACAACCCAAGGAGGAAGAAGGAAATTTAAGCTCTACCTGGGCAGGGGACACAGGGCGGCGGAGCGCAGAAGGCACTGAGGCTTTTCAGGCCCGCCTGGAATCAAACCCCCAGCTTCAAGTCTCACTGGCCAAGCGACGCTGGGCTTCCAAACCTCTTTGAGCCAGTGTCTTCAGCTATAAAACACGAACACCACTCCCTCCCTTCCAGTGTGGTTGTTAGAATATCAACCATATTTAGTCCCAGCACAGTCCCTGGCGTTAACTGGCACCCGTGTATTGGGAAGTCAAACCAGCAGAGCGAAACCCAACGGATGTGGAAGGGTACCCCTGGGTCCTGTTGCTCAGGAGACCGTGTGGTTCTCAGCCACAGCTGAAGCCTTCCATCCCAGCTCTCCAAGGGCTTCACCAGTGATCCCCACCTCAGAGCAAGTCTCTCAAACTGGAAATATGTTTTAAGTAATCTATGCCCAACATGGGGCTCAAACTCGCGACCCTGAGATCAAGAGTTGCACACTCTTCCGAATGAGCCAGCCAGGTGCCCCAAACTAGAAATTTATTAAAGCCTTTATGCAGCCACCCCCTAAAGGGTGGGGGAACTAATCTGCACTATTAGATGTCAGGATAGTGGGCTCTCTGGGTGGGGGCTGGCGGGTGGGCAGTTTCTGGGGTTGCAATTATGTCCTATTTATCTGGACGTTGGTTCATTATATGTTCAGGTTCAGAAGATTTATCAAGTGGAAATTTGTATTATGATAGTTTAATAGTTTCAGCCATTTTCATCCTGAGTTTAGCTGGTTTTCACCCCTTCGGCTGAGGCTGGGATTGGAGGTAGAGAAGAAGAAAAGCGAACCTTCTATTACTTCAACACTGGGTCGGTTCTCTTCCTTTACTCTCCTGGTCTGACCAGCGTAAGGAAGGGCGTGCAGAAGAGTGTTCTGCATCACTCCTGTGTGGCCTGGCAGACGCGTGCTCAGGGCCACCCCCGCACGACAACAGGACAAAGGGCCACCACCATACACCCCCCTGCTCCACTCACCCAAAAAGCAGGGGTAAGGATGAAAGGGATGGCAGCAGAACAGGTAAAGTCAAGGGTAAGGGTAAGGACAAAGACAAGAGTGTCCGTGCCCACGAGGAGGAGGAGGAGACTGTGAAGGACGGACACGGGAGGTGAACAGAGAAGGCAGGGCAAGGGAATGAAGAGGGAAGCGACAGATAAAAAGGTAGAAAAGTTTTCTCCAGCCTTTCCCTAGGTCAGTAGCATCACCTAGACTGTTCCGTGAGAGAGGACTCCCCGTGGACTGAGGCCCCACAGCTACCCGCGCGAAGCCGAGCACACAAGTCACCAGGCAGTGGCCCCCGCTGCGTCTGACACAGGTGGCCCTACTCGGGGCCGGGCTGACGTGGCTCCCCCACCCCACGGCCAGTGGCCGCCCGCTGGGGAAAGCTCTGATGAACTGCCCAAGTGCAGGACCGTGGCATGGCCAGGGAGCACGCGTGGAGCCCTCACCACCAGAAAGTTCTGTGAGCGTCCGTTAGTACCCTCTCTAAAGGAATAGCCACCAAGTTCCCTGTTAGCAAACAGCTGGAGGCGGCGATCTGTCTAAAAGCTGAGGGAAAACAGCCCATCGTGAGATGAAAACCCCTATCACAGTTTTGTGATTATTTAGCTCTGCTTTTTTCTAAGTTCTTATTAGAGTAATAGGTATTAAAGGTCAAATATTACCCCAGAAGCGTGCCTCTTGCTTGGCTTATCCTCTGAAAGCCACCAGCTGCTTTCCTATCGACTAGAAAGAGGCCCGGTCTATTGAGGAGGTTAAAGGAAAGAGCACAGTCCGTGTTCAGCAGGAAGATTCGTTTATCATGGCGAATTGGAGAATACACAGTCCGAGAGTAGGGTCTGAGTCACTGGGCCACGGAAGGCCACAGGACGCAGGTCTGACGAGGACCAGCACGTGCCAGGGCTCCCGTCACACTGACTCATGCCGGGAGTGCCTGCCACGTCCCTCCCTGAAGCTCGGCCCACCCACCAGCTCTGTCAAGAACTAGGTCGCACTTCATTCTTCGTGTTTGGCCACTGAAGATAAAATCCGTCCCGATGACAGGGTTTCAGCACAACAGTCTCTTTCCAGTCACGAGAGATGGATGTCCTGGCTCTTGGTGAGAAACAAAAGTTCACTTGACTTCTCTTGCAAGAACCAGAGAGAGAATTTTTTTCTTAATGATCCGTTGAAATATTTATATATATTTAAAACAACTAACAGTCCATTCGGTGCACTGTTTCCCTGGAAGATTCTTGTATCACCCCTCCAATAGCCAGAGGGGGCATGTATCAGGGTACAAAGAATTAAGACACTTCAAAATAAGCAATAAAAATCCTAGTGCAACACTCAGAAGCAGATGGTGGGCTCGCAGGGGTGGGGGGGAAGGAAGCAGGTGCTCTATTTAGGAGCAGGGTGCAGCCTCTGGGAAAGCCAAGTGGACAAAGAAGCATCACGAAGTAGGAAACCCCGCTGGGGAAGGCCCATTTCCTCCCGTGCTCTCCCCAGTACTCAGGGCCAAGGACCCTACCCCTTACCCTCCACCCACGCCGGTGACCTGCACACTAAGTTGGGTAGTCTCTGATGACTGACATCGGCTGAGGCCTAGAGTAGGGATCCAACCCCAGGGGGCCCCCGGAGATTCCTTTCAGGCCATTCGAAGCAAGAGGTACCTGGGAAAAGGCAAGGAAAGGAGAGGCTTCAAAGGCTCACAGAGAAGAAGCAAAAGGTGACTAGCGACACAGTGGCTCTGTACCTGGCTCTGTTCTGTGGGGAAGATCTGCAGCCGTGGCCACCTTGTCCCCATGCTGGGGATAGACTTATAAGTCTTCAGAGCCAGCAGCAGCCTGAATATGCTCCACGTTCCCTTCAGATGTATCTACATGTATATTTATATCTTTATTATTTTTAACTGAAATAAACGCAACGGATTCAGGTTCATTCCCCTTTGCGGGAAGCTGCCTGGACCCCTGCGCTGAGGGGTTCACACCTTCGGGCCGGCCGCCAGGCTCGCCCCGGCTGGCCACCTGCACCCCCCCGCCCCAGGAAAGTGGCCCCGGGAGTAGAGGACACACACCGTGACAGGTGCCCGGGAGGAGGGCCGACCTCAATGAGACTTCTGTTTCTAACCCTGAGAACCTAAGGAATTGTGAAGGATGCGGAGAGGGAGCTGGGGTTAAAGGTCACCGGGCTTTTTATTGCAGTTAAAGCAGACTCGGACAGGATGGTCCCAGCCTCGCGAGGGGACAGCCCGGCGGTCATGGGAGCACTCGTCACAGAAGCCCTGTCCGCAGGCCCGGCAGTGGTGCTTGGAAAGCTTGATGCTGAACTCCTTCCGGCAGCTGTGGCAGTGCAGGATCTCGTGGTCAGGCACCCAGTACGCCGGCCTGGCCGCGTCCTTCACCAGCCCTGCGGCGAGACAACACCGAGGCCCCCGGGGCAAGAGGGCACCGTCAGGCTCTTCCCCAAGAGACTACCCAACTACGGCCCACGCGCCCGCCTACAGAGCCACGCCGGCACCCCTCACCTACAGAGCTTTTAAAACACACATAGCCCTGGCCTGCGCCCCGCACCATGCAGGTCAGAAGATCTGGAGCTGCGGCCCAGGCCTTGAGATCTGCATTATCTACTGAGCTCAAAGGTGATCCTGAAGCGCAGCTGCATTAGGCACCACTGGGGCCGGCCACCTGGGTGGCTCAGTCATTAGGCATCTGCCTTCGGCTCACGTCATGATCCCGGGGTCTGGGATCCAGGCTCCCTGCTCTGCGGAAGGTCTGCTTCTCCCTCTCTCTCCCTCTGCCTCCCCCCTTGCTTGTGCTTGCGCTCTCTCTCTCTCTCTCACATAAATAAATAAAATCTTTAAAAAAAAAGAACCACTGGGCGCCTGGGTGGCTCAGTTGGTTAAGCGACTGCCTTTGGCTCAGGTCATGATCCTGGAGTCCTGGGATCAAGTCCCACATTGGGCTCCCTGCTCAGCAGGGAGTCTGCTTCTCCCTTTGGCCCTCTTCGCTCTCGTGCTCTCATTCTTTCTCTCTCAAATAAAAATCTTTAAAAAAAATTAAAATAAAAAAAGAAATTAAAAAAAGAACCACTGGAATAATGATAAAGAAGCCCAGACTCTGGGAGTCAGGATATCTCTTCATTCAAATCCCTGTTCCACTGAGCACGTGCTAATTAGTGGCTGCAGGATCGAGAGAAGTTACCTAACTTCTCAGGGCCTTGGCTTCCTCCTCTTCAACAACCCACATTCAAGAGCGGTTACGGGGATTACAAGAAATAACGTGACATGTCTGACACACTGACCTGGGACCCAACAGCCAGTGAGCACTGCGCAGGTGAGCCGTTGGTGAGCAGAGGTGGCGGGCTCTCTGTGCCGAGGGCAGCGCCACTTCTCCCAGGCAGCCCTGAGAGCGGATGCAACCTGAGCTTCAAGCCTGGGCAAATCTATTCCTACCAAATCTATTCCTTGAGTCAAAAGCTTATCATCTGCTCACCTCTGAGCCACAAGGACGGTAAATCAGATCCAAGTGATTTCCACCACCACCCACCCAGGAACCTTCAGTCACTCCCTTGCAATGGGCAGAAACACCCCAGGCCCAGCCAACCGTGCCTAAGCCTTCCACACACACACACTGGAGGGTTTCCCTTCCCCTCCCTCTGATCCTCCTAGTTACAAGTACCCCTCACAACTGGAGGTGAATAAGGATCTTAAATCCTTAATGAGTAACAGCTTGGCTTGGCTGGTGTGGTCGATTAAAGACAGCCACAAACTCTCTGACACTCCTGCCCCCTCCCTCAAATCCAGGCAGGCTTTGTGACTACAGGAGTCTACGGCCGAGGTACCACTTCCAGGCCCAGACCTTCAAGACACTGGTGGCTTCTACCTCCTATCTCTTGGGATATTGGCTCTTAAGAGTCCTGAGCCCCCATGTAAGAAGTCCAACGACCCCTGGAGAAACCATGTAGAGAGGCCTGGAGAACACACGGAGATGGGGTCTACCAAGCCCAGCCTTCCAGGCAGCCCTGCCAAAGTGCCCAGCATGTAAGCAAGGTTGGCTTGGCCCCTCAGGACAGGTCAGGCTGCCATATTGGAGTATCAGGTGGTAACTCCAGGCAATGCCACCTAGACCGGAATAATTACCCTTCCTGACTCAAAGTTGTGAGACATGATAAAATGGCGGTTGTTTCATGGCACCTGGGAAGCTCAGTCGTTAAGCGTCTGCTTTCGGTTCAGGTCATGATCCCAGGGTCCTGGGATCAGGCCCCACGTCGGGCTCCCTGCTCGGTGGGAGGCCTGCTTCTCCCTCTCCCACTCCCCCTGCTTGTGTTCCCTCTCTCACTGTGTCTCTCTCTGTCAAATAAATTAATTAAAAAAAAAAATGGTGGCAGGGACGCCCAGGTGGCTCAGTCGGCTAACTGGCTGCCTTCAGCTCAGGACATGATCCCAGGGTCCTGGGATCGAGTCCCACGTTGGGCTCCCTGCTCAGCAGAGAGCCTGCTTCTCCCTCTCCCTCTGCCTGCCACTCTGCCTACTTGTGCTCTTTCTCTCTCTCTGTTAAATAAATAAAAATCTTGAAAAAAAAATGGCGGTTGTTTCAAGTCTTTACATTTTTAGGTAGTTTGTTATGCAGCAATGGATGGTGTAAGAGATGGCCTCCAGGATTAAACACGAAACCACTAAGGTTCAGAAGCAAGCAAACGTAAATTTTCAGTCAACGCCTTGCTGCCCAGCTCAATCTAGGTCAGCAAGCCCCTGACACAGTGACAGCCCGGGGCACTCTGAAACCCCTCATCCCACATATACTACACCCACCTAGTGGTATGTCAATGGCTGTCACCACGGCTCCCAAAGTGCTCTGCACGGCCTCGCCCACCTTCCGTGCAATCAGCGTCCCGCCTTCATCGTCAGCCTGTGCCTCAGTCACATCTGTAGACAGCAAGAAAGGAAAAGCCATCACCTCTTAGTCATTTCCCCAGTGGAAAACTCAGGGGGCAACCGCAGAGCGCTTCTGGATTCTTCTCCCAGGATACCACTGTGCTTCCTGCCCTGCAATGACCACAAGGGTCTGGGCTGTGAGGCAGGTCAGACCCTGACACCAAGTGAGCTCTGGTAGTCCTTGGCCTCAACCCTCTGGAGCTGTTTTATAACCTTCCTTTCAGGGTAAGCCAGAAAGGTTCTAGGAGCATGACCAAGAACCTTCTCCAGGAAGAAGACCCAGTCTAAGCCATGTCTGGTAAACATAGGACAGGGTGAACCCCCCACCCCCAGGACTCGCACCCCTAGGACTCTGTTAACAAAGAGCTTAGAGGACGCCGGCCAGGGCCAGGCAGGCAGCTGCCATCGTTACAGTGATGGGATTGGAACGGGGCGAGGCATGTGGGAGTCCACTGCGCCAAGGACAGAGGCCCCCCACCCCCACCCCGCCGCAGCTCCTGGGCCCCACGTTACCTAACTGGACATTCCTGGCTTCATAGCAGTTGTCACACACCCGCACAGGCGCAGGGCCCCAGCCCCGCTCCGGCACAGGCCGGGTCTTGGACGAACAGCTGTCACAGAAGCCCTCCCCGCAGGCCCGGCAGTGATGCTTGGTGTCGTTATCTTTAAAGGATGTAGCGCACTTGTTGCAGCTCTGTTCCAAGCCCAAAACAAACAGAGAGGCAGATATTATTCGTTTCTACCAGCCGAGAAAGCCAGCGAGACCCAAGCAGAGGACCCCAGGACCACTGAGAACAGCAGGACCCCGACAGCAGTAATGGAGAGAACCTGGGACCTCCAGTCACACAGAGCACACCCACGGAGGCCCAGCTGTGACCCATTTTCTCCTCTGAGACGTGCCTAGAAAGCCACCTCAAATCTACCTGGCTGAGTCACAGCGTCCTCAGAAAGGACTCTGCTAAGTCTAGCAAGAAGACCAATGAGGAAAAAAAAAAAAAAAAAAAACTATGAGAATTCATTTCTTTTCCCATGGCTTCTCAAAAGAGCCTTTGGGAAGGGGGTGAGGAGCAAGCTTCCTGTCCCAAAGTGTGTGGGCCAAAGCTGGGGGCTCCCTTGCTGTGGGCAGAGATTTATGCATCAAGCCACATGACCTCTAAATGCCCCTTTTCCTCCAGATTCTGTTATCTACCACCTCAGACATCTGACCGATAAGAACTAGCCCTTGGAGGCAAAGAAACTATAATCCACCAAAAAGAATAACCGCAGAGTAAGACAAAGAGAAATCAATGGGCAAGAGAACATGGCTGCCTCATGTGCCTCACCCTTTCTAATGCTCTGGGAATGAACCTGACTGAAAGAGAAATCCCATGCCTCCCTCACAGAGCAAGCTTAGGACAGGGCAAAATGGCACCAGCAGAAGGGGCCACGCCAGGGATGCAGGGGCGTCCTGCCGCACCATACCAGGATCTGGGAGTTGGGCCTCCAGTATGCAGGAGCAATCTGGTCTGTCAGCCAGGAAGTCACAGCCTTGGTGGGCCCAAGGCTAAGCTCAGACACTGACTGAGCCATGAAGTTCATCCCGTCCAAGAGGCGCTGGGCAGCATTATTGTTGTCCTTCAGAAATCCATCAGTCTGAAATGAAAATGCAGGCTCCCATCATGCTCCGAGCGAAGGGAGTAAAGGCAAAGGAGGGAGACGGGGTCTCAGGTGAGTTGTAGACTCATCAATGGCCAACTCAGAAACCACAAACTCCCTGGCAGAGAAGAGTGGGAACAAATCAAGAATGCCTCCGGCTTCTAGGCAGTATCACACCCAACCAGTCATTACTGACTTATTCCCTCAAGGCAACCACAGGACTTGGTGCACAACTGTTCAATTCAGGCCTTACCTGCCCATTAGCAAGATGTGCAATCCAGGAGATATTCGAGTAAAGAGCACCTCCTTCGGGAAGCCCCCCACCCCACCCCAGGCTGGGTTAGGAGCCCTTCCTCTTGGCTTCCTCTAATACCTGTACATTGTTAAGAATCCTGTTTCCATGTGTAAAGACAGTACCTGTTTATGTATTTGACTCGCTATTAGACTGAGCTCTCTGAAAATAACCTACCTTTTTCATTCTTGTATTTTTAAAGTATCAGGTTCAATTCTGGGCACAAAGTACTCAACCAATACTTGGGCTGACAATAATGACTGAGTGAACGAACAGAAGGGGAGGGACCTGTATCCCCTAATCCCAAGGACCACGAGGAACGTGGCCTAAAAGGGAACGATGATATCACTGCTTTCTTGGAACAGATCTTACCATGCAGACAGCGGCATTCACAAGAAAGAACCCAGATCCAAAAACAAAAGACATTAGTCAGAAAAGGTGTAGTGAGAAAGTCAAGACCACATTAAGTGTTTGGGACAGGATGGCCCGGCCCATCGTGCCCAGAGGGTGGGCTCCGGAAATGAGACCATACCACAGGAACACATTTTGGTGGGACTGGAAACTGGAGAGAAGAACAAACAAGAAGGAAATCTTCAGTTTTATGGGAGCTATAGGACCCCAGAAAGCTCAAGACGGCTCTGCAGGTAGGCCTGTGGGGCTGACCGGTACCTTTAGGAGTCACCCAGCAAGGGGAACAGCACCAAGTAAGGTAAGTCCCTTTGAGAAAATCACTCGTCTTTTTTCTGCGAAGAGACAAGGTTTGGGGCGTGTTGTGATTTACTGGTAAGAACGAGAGCGCATCACTGCCTCCAAACAGATTTGTTTTTCCAACATCTTGAATTCAAAAGTCAAATTAAAAAATAATAAGGGTCGATAGAAATCCCCCTTCTTAGAATACAGTGCAAGAGAATTTCCCAGAGCAGAGGCTTTCACACATAAAGAATGTCACTATAGCATTTTGATAATAAAAGAAAAATCATAAACAGCATGAATGTTCAAAAAGAAGGGGATGGAGAATCAAACCAGAACATGAGACAGAATGTTCCAGTGACTACAAAGGAGAATCATGAAAAGTGGAAGCAATGTGGAAGTAAAACGGAGGTATGAGAAAAAGCAGGTAAATGGCACATAAATTATAACTGCATCTATACACACATGCATGTGGAAATGAGAATATGAAAAAATATCTTATTTGCTAAGGCAGTATAACAATAGATCAACATTTAGTTTATTTAAAGTTGTGCTTCTAATATTCAGGCGAGAAGAAATGAAAATAATTAAGGGTCTAGGACAAGAAAGGCCCTCCAGATCCTGCCTCCCTAAACCACCATTATATTAAAATTCAAGGTGAACCTTAATGCTATCCAAGTTCCATTCTCCCCACACACGAATAACTGAACGATACAAGAGGAAAAACGAAGCCGCTCTTACTCCAGGCCACACGTGCACAATCTCCGTCCGGACTACCGTATCCACAGGATCCTGGTTCCCGAACCAGTACTGCCGGCTACGGTAGACCACGCCGCAGTTGGGACATTCGATCACATACCTACAAGCAAAGTGAAGAGATACTGTTACCGGGCCAGGTGCCTGGCAGACCGACACACCGACAACCCTCAGCTACATCGTCGCCATTTAAACTCACCCAGACCAGGCATATTTTGCGAGACCCATCCAGGGGGAGTCCGTGGAAGCAGATGTCTTGGGCACTACGCTGACCTCCTTGCCTCTCTCATAACACGCCTGAAACATGGAGCACTCTGCCAGCTTCTTTTCTGTACACCAGAGCCCCTGGCCGCTTCGTGTCCCTGGCCAGCCCCCTCCCCACAAACCGTATCAGGGTTTGCAGACCCTGAGTTCAGCGCATCAGGGGAAGGGTTGTTTCTCTAAAAAAGCCAGTGCCCTAAAAGATCACCAACTGAATGTGTACCCATCCCAGGCCCCAAAACGGAGCTGTAATTTACACCCGCCACCGAAAATCCATTAGACTGGGTTCCTGCAGAGCACTCCTGCTCTGAAGAATGAACAGTCAGTGTATATGCCCCTGGCATACAAAGCTCAACAGAATGAGGGAAAACAGGCTGGGAGATAAATCAGTAAATAAATAAATAAACCAAGGGGCCCCCAGCAACAGAGGCATGGGAGCTCCTCTGGTTAGAGCTGGGGAGAAGTCCCAGAGATACTGATTTAAACATCAAATACTTCGGGACGCAGCAAAGGGTGGTCCCCTAGTCTTTCCCAAAAGCAGAGCAGGAACAGCAAGCCAGCTGCCAGAGCAGAGCACTCACCTTGCAGGTATAAACTCGGTTGTCATACTGGTGGGAGTATCTGCAGCGGCTCTTGGCTTCATGAGGGACTCCTTCTTTCCCATGATTCATGCTGTTCTTACATCCAGCCCTGAGTGAAGCCCAAAAGCTGACAGTGAGGTGGCTAAAGGAGCCCCGGCACTTACACGGGGGAGTGGGACCCTGAGCCGGACCCAGGGTTATGAACTGGGCCCCGAATCCTGAGCACAGAGGGTGCCGTGTGTGTCTCAGAAATCCACATGCCTCTCTGATACGAGACTCAACAGCACTACAGAAGTGAGGCCACTGTTACCCTTGTGTGCAGAGAAAGGAGAAGAGAGGGAGGACTCTCTTCCTGGAAAACCCACGTGGACGGTCCCACAGAAGGAACGGAGGAGCCAGAAGACACCGCCCCGACAGGAGATAAAACCTGAATGGCACTCAGGAAACCCCAAAATCCAAAAAAGCACAAAATGGGAAGTTTAACCAGAACAGGCTGCCAAGATGTAAAACAAAAACCAACCTCCAAAATTTGGCAATGCATTAAAAGGAGGCTTAGGCTGAACAAGAAAACCTTCCAAACGAACAGTGAGCTCTGCCATCCTGACAACGCAAAAACAAGAGAACAGGACTTTAGAATTTCACCATGATAGAAGGGAAAGCTCTGGAAACCCTGGTGAGGCTGTCAGAATGGAAAAGTGATGATCCAACAGAACCTAAGCCCCTCATGCTGGGCTATGGGGTAAACAAAAAGGAAGGTAAGTCACACTGGCAACTAACATCCCGCTTTCCTCTCCACCATAATCCTTAGCTCTCCCCGGCCCAGACCGTATAATCTAAAAGCAAATCCTTTTTACAGATTCAGAGCCAAGGTGGTGGCAGTTCAGTGCCCAGCAGGTAGCCTGCATACAGGGTTCAACGCAGAAAGACCGTTCACAACAAAAGGCTCAGGTCTCCTCCTCTAGAGGGATACACGTGGAGGATGTGGGGCAGTGGTCCTGACGGGTGTGAAGACAATTCGATGGTGAAGAGGACGGCGGGGTGGGGACCCAGAGACTGTGATCTCACCGACACACTGCATTCAAGTCCCCTGAGCTCTATCAGACAAGTCACCAGACTGTGATTTAATAGCCGTCAACAGCTCAAATTAATCCAGGGATCCTCAAAGTGTGGCCCCAATCAGAAACATCAGCATTACCTGGGAGCTTATCAGAAATGCAAATTCTCAGGCCCTACATCAGACCTACTGAATCAGAAACTGGGGGGGCAAGGCCCAACAACGTATTTTAACATGTCCATCGGGTTTTTCTGACGAATGACCAAATGTGAGAATCGCGGCTCCAAGACCCCTGGAACAAAGTGCGGTCAACAGACGGGGCAGCACCACAACACCCGGGAGCTTGTCAGAAATGCACAATCTCACCCAGGCCGCTGATGCAGAATTTGCATTCTAACAAAACCCCAAGGTGCTGCACACACAGATTACAGTTTGAGGAGCACTGCCCTAACTCAATGTTCTCAACACATCAGAATCATCTGAGGACCCCTTCAAACGCACCAACACGAAGGGCCCCACCCCAGCTCTGTTAAGTGAGCATCCTTGGAGGTGAGGTCGAGGCCTTGACAACTTTGAAAGCTCCCTGGAGAATTCTAATGTGCTCTCAGAGTCTGCCCTCACAGTGAAAAGAATCAACCAGGACTGACACCTACTACCACAGAGCTTTGTACACACAAGGCTGGCAAATGTGAGTTAATAAGCAAGCGGAACGACTACAACGAAAAGCCTTGGGAGGAGAAACGTAGAAAAACAAAGCAACCTAATGTTTTCTGTAGTAAAAACCTGTCCAAGCCAGAAGCCAGCCAATTTCACATCTAAACCAGTTCGGACTCGTCAGAGGACTCTTCACAGCCATGTATCCTAGAATCCCTTACAACCTCAAAGTGTGGTCCCCCGACCACCGGGATTCACCTGGGAACTTGCTGGAAATACACCTTCTCAAACCCCAACCCACCCTTAATTCAGAATCTGGAATTTAACCAGACCCTAGGGGACCTGCACGCACGCTGAAGTCTGAAGTCTGTGTCTCTTTGCCCGAGATGGCCAGCCTCACTTACCCACAGCTGAGGCACAAGGAGGAGCAGGTGAAGTATTCATCTGGGAAAAAGGAGCTGTGTGCCATCTGGTCATCGGGAATCTCACCGCTGAAGCGGTCACTCAGTGCCTGCCGAGGAGGGAAGGCGACACATGAAGGCACTTGGCAGAGAGCCCCACGCTCTGGCCCTTCCGCCACTTGCCTTTCTAAGTTCCCCTCGTCACTGGCTTACTTCTTACAGTCCCCACTGCTGGAAGAGGCAACCCAATGACTTCGGCTCCTTACCTTCTTGGCCCAACCTGCACCCATCCTTGCCACAGGAAACCTCAGAAGAACCAGCCCATTCCCCCGGAGGTCAGAAGGAACCAGCAATGTTACTGTGCTCTCTTAATTACCCTGGAAGTTACAAACATCTCACACACTCAGTCTTTCATGCAAAACCACCACAGATACTGACTCATGCCCATTTCATCCTTTGAAGCTGGAACCAAGAAACGGAGACCCGAGAAGAGGCCTCGGTCTTTAAGTCAGAGAGAGGCAGAGCTAAGTGGTGAGCTGGGAGTTCCCTGGGCTTCCATCCCAGTTCTAACCACGGGCGCTCTTTTGGAGTTTACTAGGCCACAGAACTAGCTTGATGTAGAAAAAAAGTCATCAGCCAAAAAACAAGGAAGAATTATTGTAGTGTTTGGCAGGCTTTTATCAACAACAGTAACCTAAAACACAGCAAATGGCCAAAATAAATGCCGAGAAGAAAGATAAAGTCTTTGCAAAAGCAAACTGAAAATTTTATGTTGAAAGGTAGCTTCCACGTCTAGTCCTCTGTTTTCACTCACTACTTTACACACAAAGTATCCTTCAGGCTGATTTCTTCCCCCCAGGCCCTTACTCATATGCAGTGGGGAAAAGTTATATAAATTCAACAGAAATGGCCTTTTCAGGCTTTAAAAATCATCATATGCATGCAGCTCCCAGCTTCCAAGTTTCAATCTCCCGTTCTGAGGCAGCCACGCACTATTCAGGGGGAAAAGTGGCCTACAACAAAAAGACAAGATGTTACTTCCTTTAGTAAAAAGGCAAAAGAAAATCTAAGAGGAGGGGTGCCTGGGTGGCTCAGCCGGTTGGCTGTCTGCCTTCGGCTCAGGTCATGGCCCCAGGGTCCTGGGATCGAGTCCCGCATCGGGCTCCCTGCTCAGCGGGGAGTCTGCTTCTCCCTCTGCCTCTGACTCTCCACCTGCTGTGCTCTCTCTCTCTAAAATAAATAAATAAAATCTTTAAAAAAAGAAAAAGAAAATTTAAGAGCAGATTTGGGAAAAGGGCAGATTTGGTTTTAAACCTAGGTTCTCAAGCTCTGAAGGGAATTTCACTTAATGGGAACTTGTTAAAGTTCCTTTTCCTTTTCTCAGTGAAATCATAATATCCCAAGTTGCAAACTCAAGTGCTGACAAAGGCACCTGGAGTCAATGTTGAGTCAGGTCAGGTGTAAGACAGGAGGAGTGGCAAGGAGTGTGTCAAAGTGAGGGTGCATGACTCACCCAGGCACGTTCCAACAGCTTCTGCGTGGATCACACTTGGGATCTGCCAGCCATGGCCGAGCAGGTCGCAATCCTTGACTCAGACCAACAAAAAAGGTCTGACAAATAATATATATAAGTCCTGTCCTCTTAGGGGTATTTTGTGAGGAGTAACCTAGGAAAACACTGAGCTTTGAGAGAGAGGACACAAATTAATTTAAATATGAATATTAATAATAATCAAAAGTAGAATCACTCACTAGCCTACACTGCCCTCCTCTGTCCTTTTTTTTTTTCTTTTAAGATTTCATTTATTTATTTGAGAGAGACACAGCGAGAGGGAACACAAGCAGGGGGAGTGGGAGAGGGAGAAGCAGGCTTCCCGCCGAGCAGGGAGCCCGATGCGGGGCTCGATCCCGGGACCCTGGGATCATGACCCAAGCCAAAGGCAGACGCTTAAGGACTGAGCCACCCAGGCGCCCCCTTTTTTTTTAAGGTTGATTTATTTATGTGAGAGCACACGCGCAAGGGTGGGTGTGGAGGGGCAGAGGGTAAGGGAGAGAGAGAAACTCAAGCAGATTCAGCGCTGAGCTCAGAGCCCCATGCAGGGCCCGATCTCACGACCCTGAGATAAGACCTGAGCTGAAACCAAAAGCTGGAAGCTTTAACAGACTGTGCCACCCAGGTGCCCCATCCTACTTCTAAATAACCTATCCCACCAGGATTTTTTTTGGTCTCACCTCTTCCACGAAGCCTTCCCAACCACTCTAGACATACCACACTCTGCCTTCTCTGAACACCAGCTATATTCAATACCTGAAGTACATATTGAGTAATTGGGCGATGATGCAAAGTTATGGCCCAGTTGTATGGATATTACCTCCCAGACAAGATCACACATGCTGTGAAAGTCATCTCCTTTGTATCCTCCACTGCTCCTAGCCAAGGTCCTAACAGGTTCTCAACTAGGACCTCTGGAATGAAGTGGTCCAGCACCAAGCCCCATGTGCACACCAACCCCGCCCTCCCCTCCTCACCTTGGCCCTGCCTCTGTGCCAGGCTTCATCCCATGTCCACAGACCGTCTCAAATTTAAGGCTAGCTGCTCCCTGATTGGCCAAATTACTGAGAACTCTTAAGGCTGTATTTCTCAAACAGGCAGGTGCATAGCTGTCTGGGACTGGCTGGTGGGAAAATAGAGCATTATCTTCCTAATGCATCAATTTACTGAAAGATTAGGGGAGGAAGTTTGATAGAGATAAAGCAGACATGGGTACAGTATGAAACTGAATGGACAATCTGCATAAACAAAACATAAGGAGCGCCTGGGGGGCTCAGTCGTTAGGCGTCTGCCTTCGGCTCAGGTCATGATCCCAGGGTCCTGGGATTGAGCCCCGCATCCGGCTCCCTGCTCAGCGGGGAGCCTGCTTCTCCCTCTCCCACTCCCCCTGCTCGTGTTCCCTCTCTCGCTGTGTGTCTCTGTCAAATAAATAAAATCTTTAAGAAAATAAATAAACAAGACCCCCCCCCAGTCATTTCAGCTTGTCGCTGGTGGGTCTGCCCCTCTCTGCTTCTATCTCCTCATCTATAACAAGCGGCTGCTAGGAGTACCTTCCTCAGTAGGCGTCTTCACGGATTACACGGTCAAGATCAATGGAACGTACACATGAAGAGCATGTGGCATAAATTAAGAGCTCAGAAAACATTCACTGCCATTATTAACCATCATTTTTATTGTTTTTTTTTATGCTGCTAATTTTCTTATTTTCTTCCTTAGATACCCTCCTACCTAATCCAGGTAATGCAGGGGTCTCGCTCCTTTCCATCCTTTCCATGATAGCTCACCGGTCATCACAGCTGCTTGCATTTGCTGGTGAACATTTTATTTTATTATTTTAATAAGTTCTACACCCAATGTGGGGCTTGAACTCAGTGGGCAAATATTTAGCTGCAAAAAGATGCTTGTGTATCAGGGTGCCTGGGTGGCGCAGGCTCTCTCTCTCTGAAAATAAATAAATCTTGGGACGCCTGGGTGGCTCAGTCGGTTAAGCGTCTGCCTTCGGCTCAGGTCATGATCTCAGGGTCCTGGGAATGAGTCCGGCATCGGGCTCCCTGCTCAGCGGGGAGCCTGCTTCTCCCTCTGCCTGCCACTCCCCCTGCTTGTGCGCGTGCAAGCTCTCTCTGACAAATAAATAAATCTTTAAAAAAATAAAAATAATTGCTTCTCGGCCTTTTGGCTAAGATCAAGTGTAAAAAAAATAAAAATAGGGTGCCTGGGTGGCTCAGATAGTTAAGCATCTGCCTTCGGCTCAGGTCATGTTCCCAGAGCCCTGAGATCGAGCCCCACATCGGGCTCCCTGCTCAGTGGGGAGCCTGCTTCTCCCTCTTCCACTCCCCCTGCTTGTGTTCCCTCTCTCGATATGTCTGTCTCTGTCAAATAAATAAATAAAATCTTTAAAAAAATAAATAAAAATACATCTTTTTTTAAAAAAAGATGCTTATGTATCTAATGGGAAAACAGAGGAAGGGAAAACAGAGATCACTAAGGAATGTAAAAGCTACTAAAGAGGTATAGGGGAAACCAAAAAAAGAATATTTTTAGCCCCAGGGTTTTTTCTTTTAAACAGGTAACTGAAAGGATAACCTAAGTACTAGTTGCCCTTAGGGAACATATCAAATTTGGCATGCGTTCACCAGGGCTGAAATCAGGGGCGATGGCACTCCCCAGCAAATATACAACTGCAGCCCAGTAACCGTGGCAGCACAAGGTTCTTTCTGTTCCAAGTGGCCTGCTCACTTCTCTGAAAGTTCTCCAGAAAAATGGCAGCAATGGGCGCCTGAGTGGCTCAGTTGGTTAAGCGACTGCCTTCGGCTCAGGTCATAGATCCTGGAGTCCCAGGATCGAGTCCCACATCGGGCTCCCTGCTCAGCAGGGAGTCTGCTTCTCCCTCTGACCCTCTTCCCTCTCGTGCTCTCTATCTCTCATGCTCTCTCTCAAATAAATAAATAAAATCTTTAAAAAAAAAAAAAGAAAAATGGCAGCAAGGATCTCAAAGCTTGGCATGGAACAATCTGCAGGCTGATTTCCATGGAGCATGTGCCCACAGAACCTCCACTGTCACCTGCCCTAGAGAAATTAACTGCTGGCTTGTGCTGCCCAGGGCAGCCATAATCTCTTATGACATCAGAAAGAGAAGAACTCCCCGGCTAACCAGCCTCCTCACTCAGACACTGGTCACCTGACCTCTCACCCACTGGGTATGTACACAATAAGCATCTCACCTCCCTCACAAGTCAATGAAGAGCTGGCAGCTGGTCATGAATCAGACCCTAACAAGCTTCAGGAGGACTCACATCAATCAAGAGTAGGGGAATGTAACAGAACTGTTTACAAAAAAAATTCTGATGTTAGCGTGTTTTAGATACAAGGGTAAAGAGAAACTACCCTCCTTCTTCTATAGCCTGATTGTTCCTTTCCAATGTAGACACTGCCACCTAAGCCACATACTTTGTCTTTCAAAAATTCCAAAACCTCAGGGGCGCCTGGCTGGCTCAGTCGGTAAAGCACGGACTCTTGATCTCGGGGTATGGGTTCGAGCCCAATGTTAGGTGTAGAGATTACTTAAAAATAAAATCTTTAAGAAAAAAAAAATTCCAAACCTCACATCATCCCAGGTTTTCTTGGGCTCTCCTCCTCCTGAGGCCCCAGGCTGTTAGAGGAAGGCAGGGAGACCTCTCTGGAGAAAGCTAGGGAAAGCATTTGAAGCAACTCTAGAAAAGGTTGCCTGGAGACCAGATGATCTTGAACTTTAGTCACCTTGGCAACAGTATGGCCCTTTCTATTGAACCTGTAAGGTTTAGTCCCAGTCATCAAGGGCCAGCAGGGAATTTTCTGATTCAAAATGGAGACTCTTATGTAATCACTGATGCCACCTCTCCCCACAAAATATAATAACTTTATAAATAGATACTTCCTGAAGTGACAGAACTGGAAAGTCAGAGTTTCTACATTTAGAGATCAGAGACTAAAAGGTAGAATATAAAACCTATACAAATTCAACTATAAAATGGTTCTCTCACATATTCAGAACTATAAATACAGACAACAGTTAATTCAATATTCAATTCCCTTATTCAATAGAAACCTGAGCAGCTCTTTAAACAGATTTACCTGCTCAGTGAGGGTACACTCTACTGGTAGTTTTCTGAGCTATTGCTCCCATGGAACCTGAGCAAAGCACTGAGTGGTCAAGAAGTGGGAAATAATCCTGCTAGAAAAGAGGGATTGGAGCCTGGACCACACCGTGGCCAACTGGCAAAAGAATGATCAGGTCAGCATGATACACCAGGAAACAACTGAGCAGGCCACTAGAGAAGAGGCCTGCAGACCTCTCTCTTGCATACATTCTGCAAAGTCTTCCCTCCTCATCAACACATTTCCTATTCAATAATGAACATGAAAAGTAGCACTTGGGCTCCCTCTGAATCCAACAGTGCTATATGAATCAGGTGGAACCTCATAAGTAAGATACAGCTAATAACTTTTTTAATGTATACTAATGGCATTAAGAAGGTATTTTTTTTAAGATTTTATTTATTTGAGAGAGAGAGAGAGAGAACAGAGGCAGAGAGAGAGGGAGAAGCAGGCTCCCCGCTGAGCAGAGAGCCCGATGTGGGGCTCGATCCCAGAACCCTGAGATTACCTGAGCGGAAAGCAGACACTCAACTGACTGCGCCACCCAGGTGCCCCAAGAATACGGTATGTTTTATGTACTACTATAGAAAGATGACCAAGATGCATAATTAAGTGAAAAAAAGCAAGTTGTAGAACAGTAGGAATCATATGACCCCATTTAGGGAGAAAAATATATACATCACATACATATGTATGCACTTATGTAGGATTAAAAATTTCTAGAAGCATATACAAGTATTAACAATGGTTATGATGGGGGTGGGGAGGGACCTTAACTTGAACCTTACACATTTCTGTACTATTTGAATTGTTTATCATGAACACATATTGCTTTTAGAAATTAAAGAATGACTTTTTAAACATTAAAATAACCAAACAAATACAATTTATGGGAATATCCTTTCAAGAGGCAACTGGCAATATGTTTCGGGAACCTTTAAAGATGGCTGCACCCAGTGACCTTCTTAGAAGTAGAATAACACTGAGAAGAAATATATAGCACTGGGTTAAAAGCATAAACTTGTTGCCAGACTAGCTGGTTCAAATTCTCCACCACTTACTACGTGAGTCATATTAGGCAAATTAATTAACTTCTCTGTGCCTCCACGTCTTTACCTCATCAAGCTGGCATGAGCATGAAGTGATTTCACTCCATGCGCAGTGCATAGTACACGGTGTACAGTAAGCACTCCAACATCAGTCCAAAATAGTACTAGGAGCTGTAACTGATCCTAAGGAAATAGGCAGAATGTGGACCATTCCTTTAAATACATGGAAACTATAAGCAGGAAAAAATGAAAACCACTACTAAAAACAAGGGCAAAATTAAATGTAAAAAATGATCCATCCATATAAAAAGCATACAGCTACTTTAAAGACATATTTTCATAATATTTAATGGTGTGGGGAACAAATACTAGGCTTCAATGTTCCATGAGAAAAGCAAAGTATGTAACTGCACATACATACACTAAGACCCCAATTCTCTCTTTAGTAGCAGGGGGCGCCTGGGTGGCTCAGTCGGTTAAGCATCTGCCTTCGACTCAGGTCATGACCTCAGGGTCCTGGGACAGAGCCTCCCTGCTCAGTGGGGAGCCTGCTTCTCCCTCTCCTGCTCCCCCTGATTGTACGCTCGCTCTGTCAAATAAATATACAAAATCTTTTTTAAAAATTAAAATAAAAATAAAATTAAGTAGCAAAGAATCACTTAACACCATTTATCCATTTTTTACATACTTAATTTGCATTATTTTGCCATTACAAAGAAAGCTGCTATTCATATCCTCATAAAGGTCTCCCTGTTTTCCGGTGGAAGAGTTTCTCTAAGGCAAATCCCTAGAAATGATATGGCTAGAATATATATTAGGAATATCTTCACCTCCACTAGATATTTCTGAATGGCATTTCAAAGTGGTTGTACTGATTTGAACTTCAACTGGCAGTCTGTAAGAGTTTACATCGCTTCACATCCTTTTTAAAATTTTATTGCCAGACTTATCACTGTCTGCCCTCCTAATGTTGTGGTTTTCATTTGCATTTCTTTGATTACTAGAGAGTTGAGATTTCTTCATTTGTGCATCACGGTTTTGATCACCTCTTAGGTGATGTGTCTCTCCATTTTCCCAAAAGCTTATGTACTTTTTCCTGACCATATTCCTGTATGTTTTACCTAAAATAAAGAGAAAATCATATTGAAAAAAAAATTACATTTATCATATTAGAACACAGCCCTGGCCTTCACAAAGTGGTTTTACTCAGTGAGTTAGTGAGGAATTGGACAAGGCTAAAAATACCAGAAAGAAAAAACTGGAAGCAGGAAGCCAAACAAATTAGTCTGACACTGATAATTTATCTGTTTACTCCAATCCCCACTCTTCTGTTCCAAAAAGAATTCAAAGTTCCTTGTAGAAATAAATACAACGTAAAGCCAAATAAAATCAATGAAGAAAAGACAGCCATTCTATTACACATTGCTATGAACTATGAAAACTTCAGTTAGTGTGTCTTAACAGCTATAAAAACTCTAGTGGGGGCGCCTGAGTGGCTCAGTTGGTTAAGTGACTGCCTTCGGCTCAGGTCACGATCCTGGAGTCCGGGGATCGAGTCCCGCATCAGACTCCCTGCTCAGCAGGGAGTCTGCTTCTCCCTCGGACCCTCCCCCCTCTCATGCTCTCTCTCTATCCCATTCTCTCTCTCAAATAAATAAATAAAATCTTAAAAAAAAATAAAAATAAAAACTCTAGTGGGTCAAAATTTGCCTAATGCACACCTCACAAGTAGCTTTCTATTAGAACGATAATCGGAAAATTAACAAACTTCTAATTTAAAGAAGAGATTAAAAGCAAAACAAAACCAAAAAAGATAAAATCAAATTTTTCAAGGATTTCAGTAAGTTGCAAGCACCCCACAATTCCCTGGGGAGAGCCAAAAACACGTGAGTTTTGAAACCGGTAACTCCTTCCCACGGACAGAAGCAGCAGGTCCTGCATCCCAGTCGCTACCCCAGAGAACAGAACTAAATATAGGGTCCAGGTGAAACTCTTCAGACACCAGTTACCACGAATCATTACAACTCCAGCTGACCAGGCTCAGTGTATTTACAGAAAACTTCCTGACTCATACCACCTCATAAGCATAGTGTAACTATTTTTCTCAAAATTGCCTAACAAACTGGCCTGGAGTAGGACATCCAAGTCCCCTGAGGGTAAAATCCCTGAGCGCTAATTACTGCTTACAGCACTCAGTGTCCCTGACAGTCTAATTTAAACATTAAGCTGGGTTAGCTTAGAGAAAACCTAAGGAACTCTAGAACCCAGCCATTGACCTCATCATTAAAATTTATACTGATCAGATTCACAGCCCTTCGTATACCATGGTATGGCCTAAGCCTCTCTTGAGGATGTCTGCAATACCTGAGTGTAATCCTCCACTTAAGCCATTTCAAGGACATACGCCAGTACATCTAAGTAGACCTTAACCTCAAATCTAATTAAAAGTATTTCATGAATTATTCAAATACAATCATTTTTCAGTTTTTTCCTTAATATTCTCCACACTAACAACATGTACTGAACATTTACTATATACCACGTACTTTGTTTCTTCGAGTGTGCTGTTCTATTTGATCCTCAGCTCAACTTCATTAGGAACATTCTTTTATTATTTCTATTTTACAGATGAGGAAAACGGTTTGAAGAAGTACTAGGAGGACAAAGGTTATTGTCTATCTTGTTCTCCACTGTACTTCCAGCACCTCAAACTCTACCTGACACATGGATGCACTCTTTTATTTGTTGAATGAATGAACCAACGAACAAATAAATTAAGTTACCAAGACCAAGCCGCTGGTAAGAACTGGGATTCCAACACAAGTCTGTCTAACTCCAGACCCCAAGCTTTTAACCATTGTCTTTACTCCGTTGAGGCTGCTAAAACAAAATACCACAGACCGGATAGCTTCTAAACAACAGAAATGTATTTCTCACAAATCTGGAAGCTGGAAGCCCAAGATCTGGATGCCAGCAAGGTCAGGTTCTGGTGAGGACCTGCCTCCCTGGTTCACAGATGGTGGCTCTGTACTGTATCCTGCTTGGTAGATGGGGCAAGGGAGCTCTCTGGGGCTTCTTTCCAAGGGCATTAATCTCATTCGTGAGGGCTCCATCCTCATGACCCAATCACCTCCCAAAGGCCCACAGATATCATCCCATTGGGCATTAGGGTTTCAACATATGAATTTTGGGAGGACACAAACATCCGGCCTAAAGCAACCACAATGCAAAAACTACAAACTTTGCTTAAAGGGTAACTTTTCATTTTGAGGGGCGCCTGGGGGGCTCAGTCGTTAAGCGTCTCCCGGGGTCCTGGGATCAAGCCCCACTTCGGGTCCCTGCTCCCTCTCCCTCTGCTGCTCCCCCTGCCTGTGCTCTCTCTCAAATAAATTAAAAAAAGAAACTTTTCCTTTTGATATAATTTCAAACATGTAGAAGAGTCGCAAGAATGGTACAAGGAACTCTGATCCGCAATTTACCCAGATTCACAAACTGTCTACATTGTATCCCACTACAAACCTTTTAAAAACCTCAGTGGACTGAGCAAATCCGCATATGCCCGAAGTCTGTTCCTGTGTATGCCAGAGCCTGCCTCACCTGGCTCCTACTGCTTCCTTCCTATCCCTCCCAGCCCCAGTCTCTATCCCCTAGTCCTCAGGGCATCCTCACATCCCTAGCTCCGATTCTGCCAACATTTCCCAGCCTCTCTCCAGATCCCACCCACCCAGCACTGCCCCAAAGGCCCTGCTCCCTTCCTGCTCCTCTGTCCTGCGCCTGCAGGCATGGTAACACAGAGCTGTGCACGAAGTAAACTGTAAAAAGGAAGCTGTATATAAAGAATGCTAAAGTAAATATGTACATAGTAAAGATCAGAGACTGTTGAAGTAAAATCCCTGAAATACTAAAAATGGGCAAAACAGAAAAAAAGACACCAAATAAGCAAAAGTACTTAAATAGGATTCCATGTCCAGTTATATGAAATGACAGAAATGTGATATTCACTGTGTATGAGTATATTTTTATATATGCACATATATATTTATATTTATACACACACACACACTTTTGACACAATCTACTTCAAGAGAATATAACCTAGAAAAATAATTCCAAATACAGAAAGAGCTTTTATGATATTTAGTTGTGGTTTTTTTTTTTTTTTAAGATTTTATTTATTTGACAGAGAGAGAGAGAGAGCGAAGAGAGGGCACACAAGCAGGGGGGAGTGGGAGAGGGAGAAGCAGACTTTCCGCCGAGCAGGGAGCCCAATGCGGGGCTCGATCCCAGGACCCTGGGATCATGACCTGAGCCAAAGGCAGACACTTAACGACTCAGCCACCCAGGTGCCCCGTGGTATTTTTTTTTTAAAGATTTTATTTATTTATTTGAGAGAGAGAGAATGAGAGATAGAGAGCACGAGAGGGAAGAGGGTCAGAGGGAGAAGCAGACTCCCTGCTGAGCAGGGAGCCCGATGTGGGACTCGATCCCGGGACTCCACGACCATGACCTGAGCCGAAGGCAGTCGCTTAACCAACTGAGCCACCCAGGCACCCCCATGGTATTATTTTTAATAGAGAAATTTTACTTATAATCTCTTATCCAACAACTGTTATTTTGGTATGTTGAGACAAAGAAATATTGTGCAGTTATAAAAACCATATAATAATATAGTAAAATGTTGCGGTCCCTGGGTGGCTCAGTCAGTTAAGTGTCTGACACTTGATATCAGCTCAGACCATGATCTCATGGTAGTGAGACAAGAGTACTGCACTGGGCTGCATCGGGTGTGGAGCTTGCTTAAGATCCCCTCTCTCCCTCTCTCTCTCTCTCCTTCTGCCCCTCCCCCGCTCACTCTCACGCTAAAAACATAATACAGTAAAATGTTTATGAAGTTTAAGGGGGAAAGGATTACAAGTTTACATCTATAATGTGATAACAAGCTCTATGTATATATTTTTTAACACACAGAATACACACTATAAGAGCACATATTAAAATGCTACCAATGGCTATCCCCAGGTGGAGGGATTGTAGTTGGTTCTTGTTTTCATTGCTGTAACTCCACTATAGTATCCAATGTTTTCTACGCTTAACATGTATTCCTAACATAAGCCAGAGGATATGAATTTAGACAAACACAATATAAACGGATCACTGAACAAACTGTCCTAAACTTAGAATTCTTATTCCCACAATGGTATCAACAACTTTGACATTCCTTTTGGGAAGTCTTTTCCCAGCTTTTACTGGGCCCAGGGAATGCTTTGATCAATGCACTGTGATAAGACATCAAGATTTCACTGAGACTACCTAGTCAATTCTAAAATGGCAATTTTCAATAATGGAAAATACTTTTTAGGTCATACTTTTCGATTATCCCATTCTCTGCCCCACCACCACCACTACCACTGTTTTAGTGATTTCTTGCCTGTTGATGCCACAATGATGTAGGAATGGCAGAGTAGCCATACTGCTACTGGAGTGAAGTGATACTACCTAGCACAGTGATCCCACCTACCCAGATACTTGTGAGGCCTAAGATGCGATCTGATAACGAAGGAGCAATAGTTTAACCCTTGAGGGCCCCAGACAGGTTATACAGCATCTGCTGTGGTTGGTGGGCTTGCAGCTCACCCAGATGGCAGGGTCTCTGTTACAAAGACAGAAGCACCAACCATCAGGGTGGGGAAACAAGGGGCGTCTGGGTGGCTCAGTCGTTAGGCATCTGCCTTCGGCTCGGGTCATGGTCCCAGGGTCCTGGGATCAAGCCCCGCATCGGGCTCCCTGCTCGGCAGGAAGCCTGCTTCTCCCTCTCCCGCTCCCTCGCTTGTGTTCCTGCTCTCGCTAACTCCCTGTCAAATTAAAAAAAAAAAAAAATCTTTAAAAAAAAAAAAGGATGGGGAAACAAAATCCTTAGAAGCAGGGTACTTTATAACAGGATTTTACTGTATCATCAAAACAATACATTGACAGTACTGCTGAGATACACAAGAAAAACAACTCGCCTGATTGTAAAGGACAAAGATACAATGCTTAGAGATGTTTCCCAAAAGATAGGCCTCACATCACTGGTGTTTACAAGATGAATTTTAGGGGCACGGGACAGGATTGTAGGTGATACAGTAAACAGCATCAAGTTCCACAGAAGAAATTACTCCTGTTTAAATTCATTTTCAAAATTTCAGATTCTGTTAAAAGAGAAAGTCTCAGGTAACAGCATTATCTTTATCATCTCCTGAACACTTGCTAATCCCCCTTTTAAAGAAAAAAACAAGCCCCAGTCTCAGAACCTTCCATGAATGACAGTCCCTAGAGAGGAAATAATATGTTATTATATTTGTTGAGAGGCAGGAGATTCTTCCTGGTTGTAAGGAGCTCTAGAGTAAACCAGCCAGAGCTGCTACTTAGTAACTGTGTGTAACAAATCACTTTACTTCCCTGTGTCTCAGTTTCCTCATCTGCAAAATGAGGATGGGTAACAGTACTTAACACATGAAGCTGGTGTAAGGATTTTTTTTTTTTTTTTTTAAGATTTTATTTTTAAGGGCACCTGTGTGGCTCAGTCATTGAGCGTCTGCCTTCGGCTCAGGTCACGGTCCCAGGGTCCTGGGATCGAACCCAGTGTCGGGCTCCCTGCTCAGCGGGAAGCCTGCTTCTCCCTCTCCCACTCCCCCCGCTTGTGTTCCCTCTCTCGCTATGTCTCTCTGTGTCAAATAAATAAGTAACACCAAAAAAAAAAAAAAGATTTTATTTTTAAGTCATTTCTACACCCAATATGGGGCTTGAACCTACAACCCCGAGATCAACAGCTGCATGCTCTACCGACTGAGCCAACCAAGCCCACTGGTGGTGTAAGGAGGATTAAATGAACGAATTCATACAGAGTCCCCTGAACACTGGTATATAATAAACAGCAATTTTTGTTATCGTGTGTCTGTGTTTGTTTTTTGTCTTGGGAAATTTCTACCTGTGGTACTGGTTTTCCATTTATAGTGATAACAAAAAGTGGCCCTCTTGAATAAATATAGGTTAAAAAAAAAAAAAGGTGAATCCTGTTCAGATAACTGAGCCTCAATACAAGGTCAACTCACCAGGGAGGGCCATACCACGGGAAATGAATGCTGTTTCCTATTGTCTGAAAGCCTGGTTTTTCTCCGATATGGGGACCTGTCACTTTTTAACTATAACCCAAGATCCCTCTGTGCTCGTGCTCTTAGCAGAATGAGCTCTCACTCGGCAGGTGAGAACTCCACTCTTGTGCTTTTTTCCTGACAACCTCACTTTCCAGCCTCAGTTTCCAATCCCCAGCACCAACAAAAGGGGAGCTGAGTGTTCTCACCACCCACTGGTACCCCAACGAGAAGCACTCAGGGCAGAAGCCAACTGACCTTCAGGGCTTTGAAGATGACCCCCGGGTGCCGGGGAGAACGGGTGGTATTATTCTCTAGCTGCTGCTCCAAAGCCCGCCGCAGCCCAGAAAAGTCGGTGGGAGGGTTGTAAGTCCTCGTTCCCTTGTAGTGAATGGAACTGAAGGCTTCAGGGAAGCGGCCCAGCTTCCGGAACCGGTCCTGGATGAGCTTTTCAGGCACCTCTGAGGGGTGATCTGGACAAGGAAACAGATACGTAAACAATAACCTTCCTTTAAAAAAAAAAGATCTGTCTTGCCAATAAAATATACAATCTGACTCTCTAAAGTACATAAACAGGCAGAACTAATCTACGCTGTTAGGATTCAGGTTACCGTTAACTAGAAGGCAGCATGAGCAGGGCTTCCCCACGAAGAGGGTGCTGGCATTTCATGTCATTTTCTGCTACTGATTTCACGGGTACATCCAGACTGTGAAATTCATCATATTAATACATTTGTGATAGGATGTGCACTCTCTGTATGTACATACTTCAAGGGAAAGTCTTTTTTAATGTGCTCATTGTAAAAAAATCCAAACAGGTCAAAGCATGAAAGAAACAGATTTCCTCTGCCCCCTCCTACTTCCCAGAGGAGACTACAATTCAGTGCTTGTTTGCCCATTCAGACTTCTTTTTCCTACACACATACCAACACATACATGCAACTTGCTTGTATCACTTAATTACATACTGTAAGTACCTACTCTTTTCATGATGCTCTGAGAAGTTTCTTTTTTTTTTTAATAGCTACATAGTCCACCATCCTACGGACATATTTAACCAGTCACCTACAAATGCACATTTAAAATAAACGGCTACTTTGAACATGCTGGTCTTATGCTGGTGAAGCTACAGACAAACTGACAACATATCTGAGGGTAGTTTCACGAATATTTATCCAGAAATTTGTGGAGTCATAATACAAATGAATTCAATAAATATCCTGGAGATAAATGTTAGAAGGACTTCTTAATTTCCTTTAATATTTTAATAACAACAACAAAATCACTCCAATTAATACTGGAGATACAGCCTTACTCAAATTTAAAAGTACAGTCATCAAAAAGTAGTAGTCAAAATTCTGTAGTTCATCCCTAAATCCATCTCTCCCTGAATTTTTCCTGTGGCAATAATTTTGGGTCCCAGGGTATCCCAGGGTCAACCATCAAGGAGTGACTCCTCCCAAAGCCACCCAGGTACCGGCTTGGCCCCCCTCCCCCCGTCCCAACATCATCTCACAGATTGTCTCTGGACATACAATCTCTGCTCCCAAATGATTATGGGAGCTGGGTTCTCCTCATTTGTAAAAGAGAGAATTCATTTGCCTTCTAACTCCCACCTAGAATCCTTAGTCCAGAAAACGAACAGGATCAAATAAACTCAGAAAATGGGACACCCAGATGGTTCAGTCGGTTGAATGTCCGACTCTTGATTTCAGCTCAGGTCATGAGCTCAGGGTCATGAGATCGAGCACTGAGCCCCGCTGACTGGCATGGAGCCTGCTTAAGATGCTCTCTCTTCCTCTCCCTCTGCCCCTCCCCACTGTTCACTCACTCTCTCTCTCTAAAAAAGAAATCAAAATAAAACAAAATAAAATCAGAAAGTATGAGACACAAAACTCTAATTATCAATTTGCCCACAATTCTGGCACCTCTCCTTTACCCTGTGTAAACTCTGGCTGCCTTGGTTCCATCTCCAAATTTCAAGAAGCAGCAACAGTATTCCACAAAGAGCTCCGGATTTAGGAGGTAGGAAACCTTATTTTGAACCCCAGTTTTGCAACTTACTAGCTGGAAAACTCTTGGTTACATAACTCAAGCTCTCTGAGTTCAGCTTCATCTGTAAAATGGGGCTGCTATTGAGTGGGCCGAATAACAAGGATACAGTAAGTTAGCGTTTATTTTTTTAAGCGCCACCTAACATGGTACGGTACAAAGCAAAAAAAAAAAAAAAAGTTATTTGTGAAGGGCTGGTTATTTCAAAATCCTGAACTAGAAATTAAACCTTCCCCTTACGAAGGTTGTAAAAATCCAAAGTGGCATAAAAATGTGGATCACGGGGTGGGGGGGTCGGCCCCTGGGTGGCTCAATTGGTTAAGCGTCTGCCTTTGGCTCAGGTCATGATCCCAGGGTCTTGAGATCGAATCCCACATTGGGGTCCCTGCTCAGCAAGAAATCTGCTTCTCCCTCTCCCTCTGCCCCTCCGCCTGCTTGTGCTCTAGCGCGCATGAGCTCTCTCTCAAATAAATAAATAAAATCTTGACAAAAACAAAAAAATGTAGATCACGGGAAGCATCCTCAAGTCAGTATTTCCAACTTTCTCTCCTTACCTCAGAGTCACCTGCTCAGGAGTGTCTGCTGGAACATTTAGATTTCTCATTCTCCCGCTAGACTCTGGTCCTTCTGATTCTAACTCTTTAATATAGCCCCAGTCTGTCCACTTCCCTCCTATGCCACTGCCCAGGCTTGGCCCCTATCACCCCTCATCTAGCACCATGGCAATGTCCTGGCTGGTCTCCCCGCCTCTAGCCATGCCTCTACAGTTCATCCTGCAACAGGCTGCCGTGCGATCTTTGTAAAATACAGATCTGATCCTGTAACTCCCTGCTTAAAATCCTTCAGGGGCTCCTGTCCTATTTGAGAACGGAGTCAAGGCAGCCCATGATCTGACCCCCAAGTATCTCCACCATTCCCTCCCATACAATCTGTGCTTCAGACACAGTGAGAACCTCTTCATTTATTCATTCAACAACACTGAGCGTCAAGCACTCATCCAGGCTCTTTAGACACAGCAGTGAGTAAGACAGGCAAGGTTCCTGCCTTCATGGAGTTTCTGTTGTAACGGGAGAGAAACAAAAACAAGTAAGCAAACACACAGGAGGATCTCAGATAGTGACAAGGGTCCTGATGCAAAGAACAGAGAGATGCAGTAAGCGTGCAAACTCGGGGGCAGGAAGGACCACTCTACAGGGGATGGTGACCCAAGGCTCCAAAGGGGTGAGAGCTGAGCTGAGTCTGAAGTACGGCCTGCGGAGGGAACAGTGCTCCAGGCCGACAGAGCAGCATATGCAAAGGTGGAAACACAGAAAAGGCTGGTGTGGCTACCGGACGGAGCGTACACAGAGGTGCTGTGTGCACACCCATGTGCGGTGGGGGCATGTGGGGGCAGCGGGAGGGGAGGAACGGGATAACCAGAGAAGGAGTTCAGAGACACAGACAGGACTCAGAGTAAGGACACCGTCATGAGTTTGTAGGAAAAGCCACTGACAGCTTGTAAGCAGGAGTACGGCATGATCTAAAGCATAAATAAAGCTTAGGAAAGAGTACCTGGCTGCTGCGTGGAGCACGCACGGAGGGGCTAGAGGGGGCTCAGGAGGCTTGGCAGAACTACCTGCATGAACCCTGCGGGTTCCGGGACACAAGCTGCCCCTTCAAGCCACCAAGGGTTTGCACGTTCCAGAGCATCCTTCCTCTCCTGCCCTAGCAAGCCACGTGTCTAGGTTCAAGCCCCACCTCCTCTCCTCTTTCCCAGACCCCCTCAGGAAGTGTAACGTGTCCCTCTACCACACTCCCGCAGCTCCAGGACCCACATCCACTATAGAAGAGAACACGTGTGGGCTCCCCAACTGGACAGGGAGGTATTCGAGGGTGACAACTGCTTTTCTCAGCTCTGCGCCCCAGTGCTCAGCACATGGCATTGTGCCACTTGAGAAATCTGGCTGACTGGGCGCCTGCGTGGCTCAGTCAGTTAAGTGTCTGCCTTCGGCTCAGGTCATGATCCCAGTGTCCTGGGATCAAGCCCCACATCAGGCTCCCTGCTTAGCAGGAGGTCTGCTTCTCCCTCTCCCTCTCCTCCTCCCTCTGCTCATGCTCTCTCTCTCGCTCACTCTCTCAAATAAATAAAATCTTAAAAAAAAAAAAAAGAAAAGAAACTTTGTTAACTGATGGGACGCCTGTGGCTCAGTCGGTTAAGCATCCGACTCTTGATTTTGGCTCAGGTCATGACCTCAGGGTTGTGAGATGGAGGCCCGTGTCGGGCTCCACACTGGGTATGGCACCTGCTTCAGATTCTCTCTCTCTCCCTCTGTCCGTCCCACCGCTCTCTTAAAAAAAAAAAAGAAAGAAAGAAAGAAAGAAACTACGTTGACTGAATGAACAGGTAAATGGTATAAGTGAGTTGGGGCTAACATTACTGTCCCCACCTGTGTCCAATTACTGTTGCTGCACTGCTCCCTTACCCTCAGGTCATGATTTTGCTTCCTACTTCTCTAAGGAAGCAGAACCAGTAAGACAAGCCCCACACACATACCACATCTACCAATTACCTGCAACCATGTCCATATACTCTGCCTTCTCTCCTGTGCTAACGGAGGGACTGTCCATGCTTCTAAGGCCAACCCACCCACATGGGCCTCACTCCAACTGTTCTGCTTGCTTCCATCTGCATTGGTCCCTTCCTAGTAAAGCATTTGCACCAGTACACAAATATCTGCATTACCTCCCAGCTTCAATTTAAAGGAGGGAAAACGCCTTGAAATCCCACATCAGCCTCTAGCTATCATTTCATTTGTCTGCTTCCCTTTATAACAGAACTCTTTGAAAGAGTGGAATATACACACAACCTTAATTCTCCTCCTCCTATTCTCTCTTGAACCTACCCTGATCAGGCTTTCACGCCCATCACCCCTGAGAAACAAGTCTTATCTGGATCACCAAGGCTCTCTCTATTGCCTAAGCCAATCGGTAATCCTCAACCCTCATCCTGACAGGATTCTGACATTGTTGCTCAATCCACGCCTCTTCAAACACTCCCTTAGGTCTTGCCCAGGCAGAAATTTTGCTGGGCAATCGCCCTCCACCAAGTTACTACAGAAGCCCAATGGCTGCCTCCTTGTACCCAGAAAGGTGAATCTGTGACACAGTCCTCTGTCTACTCACCAGAGCCCAGCAGCTGAGTGTGCACAGTCTCATGGAAAATGATAACAGCAGGGCCCAGGGTGGACAAAGGGACATCCAGGCCACAGCGGGCAGTGGTAGCCTTGAGTTCCTTGGTGAAGTGCTTCAGATAAGCTTCTGAGGCGTCCCCAAGGAACTTGAAGAGGTCATTATGCAGCCGGTCTGCATGAGTTCGATAGATGACGAGGTCTGAGATGGCCAGGACCTTAAGCAGCAGTCGTGTTCTCTGGCTGAGATTCACCGTCGCCCCCAAGAGCCCTTCTGTGTCTATCACTGCTACTTTGTGGACTGGGTCATATGCCGCCCATACCCCCACGGTGCAAGACTCCTGGGCAGGGGAAGTTTTAAAGACTTCACGGCCATAAAAGAAAGTGTGGTTGAGAGTATGAGACTTTCCATCACCAGTATTTCCAAAAATGGAAACCACCTTCAAATGCTGATCAGGTTTACAGTCCAATTTCCTAATAAAGTCCTCTTCATTCGTTACCTTCAAAAAAAAAAGAAAGAAAGAAAGAAATACAAACTGCATAATAGTTAGAAAACTTGCAAGAACAACAACTGCTTCCCAAGGTCAAGGTCCTTGATTGAACGGTCAAGGTGGCAAAGAAAAGAAGCTCCATGGGGCGCCTGGGTGGCTCAGTTGGTTAAGCGACTGCCTTCGGCTCGGGTCATGATCTCGGGGTCCTGGGATTGAGCCCCGCACTGGGCTCCCTGCTCAGCCGGCTCCCTCTCCCGCTCCCCTTGCTTGTGTTCCCTCTCATGTGTGTCTCTCTCTCTCTGTGAATTAAATAAAATCTTTAAAAAAGAAGAAAAGAAAAGAAACTCCAGGATGATAGGCTCCCACCTAGCCTAACTCCCAGCAAACAGCTAAGAGGAACTTTCAAAGATTTAGTAGTACAATTTAGTGCTCATGAAAGAGCTACAACTATAAAACTCTTAAAAGATGACACAGGAGTGGAGCACCTGGGTGGCTCAGTCAGTTAAGCATCTGCCTTCAGCTCAGGTCATGATCCCAGGGTCCTGGGATCAAGTCCTGCGTTGGGCTCCCTGCTCGGCAAGAAGCCTGCTTCTCCCTCTCTCATTCCCCCTGGTTGTGTTCCCTCTCTAGCTATCTCTCTCTCTGTCAAATAAATAAATAAAATCTTTAAAAAAAAAAAAGAATTCCTTTAACAAGAAAAAAAACTTAATTAAGCCAAAAAAATTTGAATAGACATTTTCCCAAAGATTTAAAAATGGCCAATAAGCACACGAAAAAACACTCACCACCACCAGTCATTAAGGAAATGTGAATTAAAACCACACTGAGGTCTCACTTCACACCCACTAGAATGGCTATGATCAAAAAGATAGTAACAACAACAACAAAAATCTTCACATAACTATTGGGGGCACCAACCAGCACCGCTGGTTGGCTCAGTTGGTGAAGCACGTGACTCTTGATCTCAGGGTTGTGGATTGGAGCCCTGAACTGGATGTGGAGATTACTTAAATAAGCTTTAAAAAAAATTAAATAAATTGGGGCCCCTGGGTAGTTCAGTCAGTTAAGCATCTGCCTTTGGCTCAGGTCATCCCTGGGATTGAGCCCCACATGGGGCTCCCTGCTCAGCGGGGAGTCTGCTTCTCCCTCCCCCTCCGCCACTCCCCCCACCCCTCATGCTCATGTTCACACGTGAGCTCTCTGTCTCTAATAAATAAAATAAAGTCTTTAGGGCGCCTGGGTGGCTCAGCTGGTTAAGCATCTGCCTTCAGTTAAGCGTCTGCCTTTGGCTCGGGTCATGATCCTGGAGTCCCGGGATCGAGTACCACATCGGGCTCCTCAGCAGGGAGTCTGCTTCTCCCTCTGCCCTTCACCCTGCTCTTGCCCACTCTTTCAAGTAAATAAAATCTTTAAAATAAAATAAAATCTTTAAAAATAAATAAATAATAAAAATTAAAAATTAAAAAAAGATAACAAGTGTTAATGAGAGTATGGAGAAACTGCAATGCTCATGCCCTGCTGAGAATGTGAAACGGTACAGTCACTCTGGAAAACAGTATGGCAGTTTCTCAAAAAGTTAGAGAGTTAGCGTGTATCTCAGTAATTCCACTCCCAGGTATGTATCCAAGAGAACTGAAAACATGTCCACACAAAATGTGACTACAAATGTTCATGGCAGCAATATCCATGATAGCCAAAAGGTGGAAACACCCACATGTCCATTAATTGATGAATGGATAAACAAAATGTGGTGTATCCATACAGTGGAGTATTATTCAACCATAAAAAGCAATGAAGTACTGAGGCTTGCTACAACATGGAGGAACCTTGAACACATCATGCTAAGTGAAAGGAGCCAGACACAAAATACTACATATTCTAGGATCCCATTTATATGAAATATCCATGACAGGCAGATTCACAGTGACAGAAAGTATATTAGGAACTATCAATGCCTGGGGGAAGGAGGGACTAGGGAGTGACTGCTTATGGGTATAGGGTGTCTATCTGGGTTGATAAAAATGTCCTGGAATTAGTGCTAAGGGCTGCACAACTTTAGAATATACTAAAACCACTGAATTATCCACTCTTAAAGGGGTGAAATAGGGGCGCCTGGGTGGCTCATTCGTTAAGCATCTGCCTTCAGCTCGGGTCACGATCCCAGGGTCCTGGGTTCAAGCCCCACATCGGGCTCCCTGCTCAATAGGAAGCCTGCTTCTCCCTCTCCCACTCCCCCTGCTTGTGTTCCCTCTTTCGCTCTCTCTCTGTCAAATTAATAAATAAAATCTTAAAAAAAAAAAGGGTGAAATATATGGTATATGAATTACATCTCAATGAAGCGGTTATTAAAAGGTGGGGGGCACCCGGGTGGCTCAGTCAGTTAAGCATCCGACTTGATCTGGGCTAGGGTCATGATCTCAGGGTCTTGAGATCGAGCCCTGCATCAGGCTCTGCGCTCAGCATGGAGTCTGGTTGAGATTTTCTCCCTCGGCCTCTACCCCTCCCCCACTTGCGTGCACCCTCTCTCTCTCAGAATAAATAAAATCTTCAAAAAAAATGGCTCTCTTGGGTCCTCACTTCTAAGATGACCAAGAAGAAAAGGAATAATGGTCATGCCAAAAAGGGCCAAGGCCACATGCAGCCTATTTGCCGCACCAACTGTGCCTGTTGCTTACCCAAGGCCACTAAGAAGTTCGTTATTTGGAACATAGTAGAGGCCACCGCCGTCAGGGACATTTCCAAAGCAAGTGTCTTCGATGCCTATGTGCTGCCCAAGCTGTATGTGAAACATACATCCACAGCAAGATAGTCAGGAATCACTCTCGTGAAGCATTGCAGGACCAAACATCCCCACCCCGATTTAGACCTGCAGACAGATGCTGCCCTACGACCTCCACTGAAGCCCATGTAAGGAGCTAAGTCCTTAAGAACTAAAGAAAAACTGTTCTCTGGAAAAAAAATAAAATGGAGATTATACTAAAAAATGTATTGGTCAAACTTCATCCATCCATAATTCCTCTGTTTACAGTTAAAGAATGCTGTAATTCTTTAAAAAGTCAGCAGGAGGAAAGAGACCTGGTGCCAGTGAGATCCCAGACTGGACCCCCAGGAAGATGCTCAGGGCCCCAAATCTCAGAATACAGAACCTCAGAGCCAAAGCTCCTAATCCATACAGGCAATGTTCTACTCCAGCAAGGAGTGATAAACCTTTACACTTAGTATCCTCCAGCCACAAGAGAAAACATACCTTCCTGATTCTCAACAGTCTGCTGGTTTGATAATGAGCAGTTAAGAGAAATGTAGACAGACCATGAGTATGATAATACCCTCATTTCCCATAAGCTCATCAAGATAGTAGACTACTCACGATCCTATTAATAACATCACTATTGTTGCATTATTAATGCATTAATGTTAATGACAATGCTAATAATTTAAATGCCCACTACAATGACACTGCCTTTGCTAGATCCACGAGGGCAGAACCATGTCTATCTAATCTTTTCATCCCAAGTATCTGGGACACAACCTGAACATAGGAAAAGCTCAATATCTAGTTATTGAATGAATAAATGAATGAATGCCCTGCATGTTGCTAGGTACCATAATCACTTTTCTCCACCCTCTATCCTCCACAGGGCCTCACACACAGCAGCATTCGATAAACCCGGTGATGGGCTCACTGTCCCAGACAACTGAGAGGAACAAGAAGTTACACAGAACAGCCCATTTGGGACTGGTGTTAACTCACTGGTCCCAAACGGCCTAGGCTAGCTGCAAGAGAAAGAGAACAAAAGCGCCCTAAAGCTCTACTGGCAAGGAGTTTGATCAGGTCGCTGCTCTCGGGGCTACGTAAGAGCGGGCGCCTGGAAAAGGGACACGTGGGGGCCTTTCGGTACACGATTAACTGTCTCAGGATCCCTATGAAGTACCCACCACACGATGCACAGAACATATATCAAGAAACAACTCATTTGGGAGGCGCCTGGGTAGCTCAGTCACTAAGCGTCTGCCTTCGGCTCAGGTCATGAGCCCAGGGTCCTGGGATCGAGCCCCGCATCGCTTCTCCCTCTCCCTCCCCCCCCCCCCGCTTGTGTTCCCTCTCTCACTATCTCTCTGTCAAATAAATAAATAAAATCTTGAAAAAAGGGCGCCTGGGTGGCTCAGTTGGTTAAGCAACTGCCTTCGGCTCAGGTCATGATCCTGGAGTCCCGGGATCGAGTCCCACATCGGGCTCCCTGCTCGGCGAGGAGCCTGCTTCTCCCTCTGGCCCTCACCCCTCTCACGTACTCTCTCTCTCATTCTCACTCTCTCAAATAAATAAATAAATCTTTAAAAAAAAAAAAAAATCTTGAAAAAAGAAAAAAAGAAAAAGAAACAACTCATATGGGATGAAAATAAAACACTCTCTGTCAGCACACGGCGGGGGCGGGGGGGGGGGGCGTATTTTGGCACCCAGTGTCCTGGGGCAGGTTAAACATACCTGCTCACGTGTCAGGCCTACGCCACAGATTCTGACAAGCCTTGGATAACCATTTAACATGCACAACATGCACCGACTGTATTGGTTTTCACATGTAAAATAAGGACAGAGCCAACGCTGCCTCCCCTGACTGGGTGGTGATTGCTAGTCAAGTAAAGAGATAAACGGAGAAAATGCTTGTTAAACTGGCGCTGTACTTCATTTTTCCTTCTTCTGCCTTTTACATTATTTTGCTCTCTGTTACACTACTCAGCTCATCCTAATCTGTGGGCCTTTTCCGCTGAGCCAGAAAGCAGAGAGCAGCCTAGGCAGTAGCGAGACTGATTCGGGGGGGGAAGGGGGGGTAGGTAAAGAAAAGATAAGAAGATTCCCTTTGATGAGGGAAGGAAGGAGCCAGAAGGGAACAAGGCTCCAGCTCTACTGGTTCTGCCAGTTTGCAATCAATGACCCCACTCTGCTCCATTCCCGAACCCAGCTCTACATGTCTGAAATGCTTCTCGGAAAGCCTGCCCTCTCCAACTTCCACCTTCTGCTCTCCCTGAGCTCATTAGGCCATCTCTTGGACGTCAGACAAGTAAGAAACACCCAAATTCCACTCCTGGCTTTGCCCCTGCTGGCCTTGGAGAAGTGACTTCACTACTGACGCGTCAGGGGAATGAGGCAGTAAGAGTCCGCAATCCCTCGGGATCCTGAGAGGCTAACGGAGATAAAGCAGGTAAAGGGCACAGCGCATTGCCCGGTGCACGGGAAGCACTCACTAAATAGGACCCATTCTTACTTGAAGACCAGCCCATTGCAAACGCATCCGGGGGCACCGCAGTAGCGGCCAGGCTTGCACCCGCTTGTGGCCCAGAAGTTGCTCATGCAGGGACTAAATCAGCCATGTGCTAAGATCTAAACTGATTCCGGGGTGCCTGGGTGGCTCAGTCGTTAAGCGGCTGCCTTCGGCTCAGGTCATGATCCCAGGGTCCTGGGATCAAGCCCCACATCGGGCTCTCCCTCTCCCACTCCCCCTGCTTGTGTTCCCTCTCTCACTGTCCCTCTGTCAACTAAATAAAATCTTTAAAAAAAAACAAAGATCTAAACTGATTCCACCTGAAAATGAAAGAACTCGCTGAGTGGCTCTGATAACTCCTTTCCTCTCCCCCTCATCAAAACAACATGGTATTAATACCGGCTTTACAGCTGACTCTTAGTAAAGTGACCGTCTAACACCCACAGTTTTTAAGAAACCAAACAGTACACCTCTCTATCTCACCCACAAAGCTTTTTCCCTTTGCATTGGGTTCCAAGCAGAGTTTCTAAAATGAAATATTAACAGTACTCACTATCTCCATTGTTCCAAGTTAGAATTCAGAGCACTTTATGGTAGTGAAAGGGGTCCAGCAGTCAACCTCTGACCCAAGCAAGCAATGGTAATGATGACAATCTCCATCAAGAAATTCCTTCTTAGCCCTTAGAGAATCATTCCAGAAAGAATAACCACATAAGCTTTGTTCTGAGGGAAAACAGCTTTGTTCTCTGCAAAGGGAAAAGCAAGAGATGAGGAAGGAACTGAAATAAAGAGCCTCGAAAGGAGGAAAGTTCAACAAAGTACAGAGACCACGGAAGCGAAATCCCAAAGGCACCCGAAAACACTACAGAGGAAAGTAGCTCAGCACCGAGGTCCTTTCAATTCTGGCCTCTAGAGACAAAAAGGATCTAATCTGTGTCAACTAAAATTATACAGTCCTTTAAATTTTTATGAAGATGTTCCCTGTGGATGAGGGCAAAAACCAGCTCCTTCCCCAAAGTCACAGAAAGAGCTAATTAAAGCTTGGTTGCTCAGCTAAGAGAAGCTTGGTTTCTCCTACCAACCCATCCTAACAACCCAATGCTTATATAGATCCCACCTCTGAACCAAAGATTATTTTATACCTCCCCACCAAGATTCTAAAACTAGCCTAGTTCAATAGTTATTGCCAAAGGGAACTTCCTACTAATTACTTTTACATATTGGTCTCTGATTTATCTTACTTTCATCTATTTTTAGCTGGGTTCAGAGGAAGAGACAGAACCCAAAGAAACCAAACCAAATTCTCACTCTCACCAGAACTGGGACCACTATCCCAAAAGGAAACTAGAACTTGATTGCTTCTTTTATTTATTTATTTTTTTTGATTGCTTCTTTTAATCAACAGACACATACTGAGCTTCCTCTAGTGTCTGGCACTGAGCTGATGATGTTAGACCAAGACAGTTACAGAACTTAGGTAACATTTTCCTTCTCCTGGGAAGGTAAAGGAGAAGTGGAAGGTGAGAGAACTCTTCCTAGAAAAATCCAGAGCTAGGCGCCTGGGTGGCTCAGTCAGTTCAGTGTCCAACTCTTAATTTTGGCTCAGGTTATGATCTCAGGGTCGTGAGATCAAGCCTCATGTCAGGTTCTGTGCTGGGAAAGGAACTTGGTTAAGATTCTCTCTCTCCCTTCCTCCCCCCCATTCTCTCTCTCTCTGATTAAAAAAAACAAAAAACAAAAAACAAAAAAACAGGGGTACCTGGGTGGCTCATTTGGTTAAGTGTCTGCCTTCGGCTCAGGTCATGACCCTGGGGTCTTGGGATCAAGCCTGGCATCAGGCTCCCTGCTCAGCGGACAGTCTGCTTCTCCCTCTGCCCCTGCCTCTGCCTCTTGCCCCTGCTCATGCACGCTCTCTCACTCTCTTTCTCCAATAAATAAATAAAATCTTAAAAAAAAATCCAGGGGCACATGGGTGGCTCAGATGGTTAAGCATCTGCCTTCAGCTCAGGTCATGATCCCAGGGTCCTGGGATCGAGCCCCACGTTGGGATTCCTGCTCAGTGGGGAGCCTGCTTCTCCCTGTCCTTCTACTGCTCCCCCTGCTTGTGCTCTCTCACTCTCTGTCAAATAAATAAATAAAATCTTAAAAAAAAAAAAATCCAGAGCCACTTTCATCATGTTGGAAAAAACTCCAGGCAATGGTTTAAACTCCAGGGTCTAATTTTCAGACAAGATTTTACTAAAACAATGTCAAACAGATCAGTAGCCGGTCTAATTTTACAACCCAAACGATAAGGTGGTTCCATTCCAATAGGAAAACCCTGTCAGAAAGTTCTACCAAACCTGTTTCTCCACCCCAGCAAGTCCAGAAAATTTCCTTTCATTCTATCCTAAAAGGAGTGTGTAACTTTGTGTTTATCCATGTATGTGTCCACAGAATTTCATACAAAAACACAATTGTTTCTCAATCAAATGTTTTCTTAAGACCACTAAAGTCATGAGATTAGCTTCACAAACACACTGAGCACATTTGGTAAGGGCAAAGATCACTTTCTTCCCCTCCAGTGTCCCCAAAGTGTTCCATTACTTGAGAGGTCAGGAATTCTCCCGTGTCTTAGAACCACCAGCGGTGCTTCTGACACAGAGCCTCTCAGACTCACCTGCAGCTCCCCTCCTACTCCAGCAAGAAAGAGTGTCTGTATGTAGAAATGATCCACAAAATGAATTCTTTAAAGAGAGTCATTTTTAGCTCCATGATCAGTTTCTTTGACCTTACCCAACTCACCCTGTTCAGCTATCCTTTTGTATCTGAACAAAAAGCTTTCCAAAGCAAAGCTGAAATCTGAGGACAGACTGGAAATACCGAGTCATCCTCAAGATCCACATCATCCGAAGACTCTTCCAAAGAACTTCCAGATGGGAGACACAGCCCCCTCTTAAGTGACACGGCATACCCATATCTGGCCAGCTATAAAAGACTTAGCAATAAAAGCACCAAGCCAGGAAGAAGACAAGAGAGCTAGGTTCAGGTCCACCTCTACCTGGATCAGACCATGCGCAATTCACTCAACCCTTCTCCTGCTCAAAGTCTCCGTTCCCCACCCATCTCTTTTTTTTTTTTTTAAGATTTTATTTATTTATTTGAGAGAGAGAGAATGGGAGATAGAGAGCATGAGAGGGAAGAGGGTCAGAGGGAGAAGCAGACTCCCTGCTGAGCAGGGAGTCCGATGTGGGACTCGAGCCCGGGACTCCAGGATCATGACCTGAGCCGAAGGCAGTCGCTTAACCAACTGAGCCACCCAGGCGCCCTTCCCACCCATCTCTTTTAACATTTTCCGTTCCTTCCTAGTTCTGAGCTTCCCAACTACAACATACTCCGTGCTGGCCAGGGTCTGTTCTGTTTTCACCACTGCAGCCCTAGCCCAAGGACTGACACGTAACAGGAAATCAATATACATACATTTGTTAAATAAATGAGTATCTAAATGCCATATTCCCTCTGGGGAAGGGAACAGTATAGTTTTACCGTGAAGGGTTCAACCAACCTGCCTCGATACCACTTGCTGATTTTTAGAATAACCTTAAAGAAGTCCTTTAACTTCCCTAGGCCTCAGTTTTCTCACCTGTAAAATGGGGATAACACAATCTACTTCTGAGGATTGCTGTGAGGACTAAACGAGATCACTGCACGTGGGGCACTGGGCACGGTGCAATCAGGCAGTAAATGCTAGAAGACCTGGCTAACATCATGGCTGTAGCTACACTGTTTGCCTCTAGGCCAGAGTCACCACTGCCACCACAGAATTTCATTCCATCATCCCAAGTAAAAACCCTTCCGAGGGAAGGCTTCCAGTGCACTCTCATTAAAGAATTAGAGATACAAACAAAGGGCACCTGGGTGGCTCAGTCGTTAAGCGTCTGCCTTCAGCTCAGGTCATGATCCCAGGATCCTGGGATCGAGTCCCACATCGGGCTCTCTGCTCGGCGGGAAGCCTGCTTCTCCCTCTCCCACTCCCCCTGCTTGTGTTCCTGCTCTCGCTATCTCTCTCTCTGTCAAATAAATAAATAAAATCTTTTAAAAAAAAAAAGAAGAGATATGAACAAGATGCTCACTCAATACTTACTGTTCCCTCCCTCAAAAGGATAGATCTTTTCAATTAAAGAAAAAGCAGTTATGAGATCACATAATACATTATGCATAAGAAGGCATTCAGTCTTCGGAAGAATGATGTGACGTGATTCCAAGAATTATTACTATACCACAGATTCACTAAAAATATTCTTCTCATACTTTATCTCAAAGATCTTAACAGATGACACAGCCTCACAAGGAAATCTTTGGCATCTGAGGCAGAGACTGAGCAGGGCCTGCATCCTGCGCTACACGGATGCGACAGCGAGGCCCTGGTGAAGTAAGAACACTGCTAGAACTATTTAAAGTCAGTAATGGGAAGAATTAATACCTATTTTTCTGAAGCTGTTTCAAAAAAACAGAAATGGAAGGAAAACTTCCAAACTCCTTCTATGAGGCCAGCATTACCTTGATCCCAAAACCAGACAGACCCCACCAAAAAGGAGAATTACAGACCAATATCCCTGATGAACATGGATGCAAAAATTCCCACCAAAATACTAGCCAACAGGATCCAACAGTACATTAAAAGGATTATTCACCACGACCAAGTGGGATTTATTCCTGGGCTGCAAGGGTGGTTCAGCATCCGCAAATCAATCAATGTGATACAATACATTAATAAAAGAAAGAACAAGAACCATATGATCCTCTCAGTAAATGCAGAAAAAGCATTTGACAAAGTACAGCATCTTTTCTTGATTAAAACTCTTCACAGAGGGAACATACCTCAATATCATAAAAGCCGTGTACGAAAAGCTCACAGCAAATATCATGCTCAGTGGGGAAAAACTGAGAGCTTTTCCCTTAAGGTAGGAACATGACAGGGATGTCCACTCTCACCACTATTGTTCAACATAGTACTAGAAGTCCTGGCCTCAGCAATCACACAACAAAAAGAAATAAAAGGCAACCGAATCAGCAAAGAAGTCAAACTCCCACTCTTCGCAGATGACGTGATACTCTGTGTGGAAAACCCAAGACTCCACCCCAAAACTGCTAGAACTCATACAGGAATTCAGCAAAGTAGCAAGATCTAAAATAAATGCACAGAAATCTGTGGCATTTCTATACACTAACAATGAGACAGAAGAAAGAGAAATTAAGGAGTGATCCCATTTACAACTGTACCAAAAACCATAACCTAAGAATAAACCTAACCAAAGAGCAAAGGATCTGTACTCAGAAAAACTATAGAACACCCATGAAAGATATTGAGGAAGACACAAAGAAATGGATAAGTGTTCCATGCTCATGGATTGGAAGAACAAATATTGGGGTTTTTTTTAAGATTTTATTTATTCATCTGAGACACAGGGATACAGAGAGAGAGAGAGAGAGAGAGAGAGAGAGCATGAGCAGGGAGAGAGGAAGAGGGAGAAGCAAAAATTTTACAAAAGTAAATTCAAAATGGATGAAAGACCTAAATGTGAGACAGGAATTAAAAGTTAAAAATTCAGTCTCGGTGCGCCTGGGTGGTTCAGTAGTTAAGCGTCTGCCTTCGGCTCAGGTCATGATCCCAGGGTCCTGGGATCGAGCCCCTGCATTGGGCTCCCTGCTCAGCAGGAAGCCTGCTTCTCCCTCTCCCACTCCCCCTGCTTGTGTTCCCTGTCTCGCTGTGTCTCTCTGTCAAATAAATAAATAAAATCCTAAAAAAAAAAAGTGGTATATATATATATACAATGGAATACTACCATCAAAAAAATGAAATCTTGCCATTTGTGACGACATGGATGGAACTAGAGGGTATTATGCCAAGTAAAATAAGTCAATCAGAGAAAGACAATTATCATATGATTTCACTCATATGTGGAATTTAAGAAACAAAACAGGATCAGCAGCTCTTTCCGCCCACGGGTGCTGTCCTGCGCTTTAATAAAATCACCTTTTTGCACCAAAAAAAAACAAACAAACAAAACAGGATGATAGGGGACGAGAGGAAAAAATAAAACAAGATGAAATCAGAGAGGGAGACAAACCATAAGAAACTCTTAATCATACGAAACAAAGTGAGGGCTGCTGGAGGGGAGGGATAAGTGGGTGATGGACATTAAGGAGGGCATGTGATGTAATGAGCCCTGGGTATCATGTAAGACTGATGGGGGCGCCTGGGTGGCTCAGTCAGTGAAGCATCTGCCTTCCGCTCAGGTCATGATCTCTGGATCCTGGGATCGAGCCCCGCATCCACTGAGCTCTCTGCTCAGTGGGGAGTCTGCTTCTCCCTCTCCCTCTGTGCTGTCTCTCTCTCAAATAAATACAATCTTAAAAAAAAAAAAAAAGACGGATGAATCACTGACCTCTACTTCTGAAACTAATAATACATTATGTTAACTGAATTTAAATTTAAAAAAGAAAAAAAGCACTCAAAGTTCTTAATAAATTTAGCAATGTCACAAGATACAAAGTCAAAATACAAATAACTTAATTTTTTACACTAGAAGCAATGTATTAGAAAACAAAATACAAGAAATGTAAAAAAAATTAAAAAATTAAAAAAATAAAAACAAAGTCAATAATAGTAACCCCTCCAGCAGTATCCCCCTCCTCTGAACTTCTCTAACATCCTCTCTATACCACTCTGACATCATCCATCTTATTTCCATGTATTTGTCTTCTGTTACCGCTGGACTGTCCACTCCCTGAGCGCAAGCTCAGTATCTGAGTGCCACTTCCTACTGTCCTCAGTTGTCAGCACATAGGAGGCCCTGATTAAATGTTTACTGAATTAATGATTAAGCTGATTTATCCTCATGAGTGCATTTCATTCATTCAACAAATATCGAGTACCTACTATATGCCAAACACCGTTCTAGATGCTGATGAACAGCAGAGGCAAAAATCACTGCCCAACGAAAATGATGTGTTTTTTTTTTTAATTTTCTAAAAGTGACTGTGGTGATAGTTGTACATATCCATGAATATACTAAAAGCCAATGAACTGTATACTTTAAATGGGTGAATTGTATAGTATGTGAATCATATCTCAATAAAACTGTTTTGTTTTGTTTTTTTGAAGTAGGTTCCAAGTCCAGCATGAAGCCCAATGCAGGGTTTGAACTCACGATCTAGAGATCAAGAGTCATACGCCTAACCGACTGAGCCACCCAGGTGCCCCTCAAGAAAACTGTTTTTAAGGTGCGCCTGTGTGGCTCAGTCGTTAAGCATCTGTCTTCGGCTCAGGTCAGGATCCCAGGGTCCTGGGATTGAGCCCCGCATCGGGCTCCCTGCTCGGCGGAAAGCCTGCTTCTCCCTCTCCCACTCCCCCTGCTTGTGTTCCCTCTCTCGCTGTGTCTCTCTCTGTCAAATAAATAAATAACATCTTAAAAAAAAAACCTTTAAAAAAAGTAAATGCAACATTAAAAAGAAATGAGATACTAGTGGCCTTCTTTTATTGTAAAATTAAGATAAAATTCTATACTTTTCCGTAGTTCTGTATTTTCAGTATTTTAACATGCAGAGTCTATCGTTTTTATAACAGGAAAATAATAAAAGTTACATAAGAAAAGACCAAAAAAGCCATCTCCCTGGAACAGACTGCTTAATAGGCATAGGGTTTTCACTCGGGATGATGAAAATGTTTGAGAACTAGACAGAGTGGTGGCTGCACAAAACTGTGAATGCACTAAACACCACTAACTCATTCACTTTGCCATGGTTCATTTCATGTGATGCAAATTACACCTCAATAAAAAAAATAAATAAATGCCCTCATGGAGCCTACCTATATTCTAATGGGGAGGAAGAAAGACCATATTCAAACAATTAAAATATATAGCACACACACCAAAAAACAAGTCAACAGATGAACAAATTATGGTAGATCCATGCAATGGAATACTACTCAGCAATAAAAAGAACTGACCTGGGACATGCAACATGAATGATCCCCTGCTCCAAAACATTACAGTGATTGAAAGCAGCCAGACCCAAAACAGTACTGCATGATTCTATTTACATGAAACTCTAGGAAAACCAAACCTATAGTGATAGAAAACAGATCAGTGACTGCTGAGGAACCCTTCTGGGGGATGGAAATGTTCTGTATCTTGATTGTGGCACTTTTTATACATGTGGATATACATTTATCAAAACCCACAGAACCATACACTTAAAATGCATGTATTGTATCACATAAAAACTATATCACAACAGAGCTGATTTTTAAAAGTACATATTAGGGGCACCCAGGTGGCTCAGTCAGCTAGGCATCTGGCTCAAGGCTTCAGCTCCGGTCATGACCTCAGGGTCATGAGATCAAGTCCCACATCGGGCTCCATGCTCAGCAGGCAGTCTGCTTGAGATTCTCTCTCTCTCCCTCTCTCTCTCTCCCTCCTCCCGCTCCCATGCACGCTGGCACTCTCTCTCTCTCTCAAATAAATAAATCTTTAGATACATAGATAGATAGATAGATAGATAAATAGATAGATAGAAAGATAGATAGATAGATAAAAGTACATGTTATGTCAAATGGTGGTAAGCAGTGTGAAAAAATCAGGAGAGGACTAGAAATACAAGGCCAGGGCAGGGGTTCCTCTTTTAAATATGGTGCTCAAGGAAGGCTGCACTATGAAGCCAAAACCTTTTTAGGCCAATCCTTTTTTTTTTTTTTTTAAGATTTTATTTATTTATTTGTGAGAGAGAATGAGAGAGAGAGAGAGAGAGCAGGAGGGGGGGAAGGTCAGAGGGAGAAGCAGACCCCCCGCTGAGCAGGGAGCCCGATGTGGGACTCGATCCCGGGACTCCAGGATCATGATCTGAGCCGAAGACAGTCGCTTAACCAACTGAGCCACCCAGGCGCCCTAGGTCAATCCTTTTAAAAATGATGTAGTGAATGCAATTTTCCGTGGTAATGAAAATGGAAGAGAAATGTCGTGAACAACCCAAAACAGAACATAAACCTAAAATCATTTCTATTTCGTTCTAGAAAGGAACTTTTCTCCCCTGGCACTGGCAGATTTAACTTCTTAATTCATGAAGGGGGGAAGGGGAAGTAGAGGGAGGAAGAAGGAAAGGACAGTGGGAGAGAATGATGAGGGAAGGGAAGAAGGAAGGAGAGGCAGGGGAGGGGAAGGGAGAGGGAAGGCAGGGAGAGAGGGAGGAGACAGGGTAAGAACGAACGAAAGAAGACAGAGAAGACAGAAAAAGACAGGCAAGCAGGCTGTCCATCTGTCCATCAGTCATAGTCTAGATCTAATTAACAAAGTTGACTGCGAGAGAGATGAGGGGAAAAAAGCAACAGTGCCTATGCGGTCACCTATAACCTATGACCGCAAACTAAAGCATGGTCACCAGGCAGGACCAGGGAGGGTGTACAAAAAGAATTACGGGATCTTCAAACAGCCTCTACTCACAGACAAGTACAAAAGAGAGCTCAGCTTTCCCGGGAGTGAAGCCTCTGCCATCTCCTCCCCCGACACCCGAGGCTCACTTAACCTCTGAATTTTCATTTTAAAACATTTTCCATAGAGATTACTCACACTAATAAGGCACATAATTGACGTTCAATAAATGTTTATGACTGCTGCTGAGTGATACAGATAAACTGAATTGAGCACTTTGAAAGAAAAGGTTATGAGAGATTATGGAAAACAAGTTTAGCCATTTGGATGACACTCACCAGGCAGAAAGGACTGGGCTAGAAAGCAGAGGAATTTCTAGAATACTCTAGGACTGCTGAATTGCTCAGGATCATGCTGTCTCTTAACTTGAATTTAGGATGTCTGTGACTACGTGCAGGAACCAGGCTGTCAGTTCTTTTCAAGCATTCTAACATCTAGAGTCAAATTCCTGGGAAAGACAGCAATAATTCAGTCTCAAATAGAAGGAAATTGGGAAGCAGAAAATAAATTCCAGAAGCTACCAGAAAGTAGAATCATCCTCCAGTGAGGTCAAGCTGGAGGTCAGGTGCTTTTGCATGGCTGGTATACCTACTTCTCTGCCCAAGAACTCCAGTCACCACCAAGCTGACCACACAAACCAGTCAAAGAGAGTCTCTTAAGTGCTGGCCAAAAGCCACTGGAAAAATGGGAAAATGAACAAAACAGCCTCCCAGGAAACATCCATGCTCTTCTGCCTCCAAAAGTCCCTCTGTATCCCTTCCCATATGTCCTTCCAATTCTTCTTGCCTGGAACTTTCTATATCCTTGTGGGGTTTTTTTGTTTTTGTTTTTTGTAAAGATTTTATTTATTTATCTGAGAGAGAGAGAGAGAGCACAAGTGAGGGGAGGTGCCGAGCAAGAGGGAGAGAGACAAGCAGACTCCCTAAGCGGGGAGCCTGATGGGGGGGCTCGATCCCAGAACCCTGAGATCATAACCTGAGCCAAAGTCAGGAGCTCAATCGACTGAGCCACCCAGGTGCCCCCTATGTCCTTGTTTTCTTTCCCTTCTTCTCCAATACATTTAGCAGTTCTAACCTCAGAAATAGTCTCATGGGAGCTCCTCCCAAAGCACCCATCCCCCCCCCGAAAGTTTAACCAGCTGTCAGAAGCACTTCCGTGCTATGTAATCTCCAGGATAAACTCAAGGATGCGACACGCAGGAGATGCATCCACAGGAAAAACATATAAGGTCAGCTTAATAAGAAATCGGCTTGTTCTATTAATCCTGGCTCAAAAAGCTAAATATTTGCCCAATTCCAGAAAAATCAATCACTTCAAGGAAGTAACAGACCAGAAAGAAAGAGAATCACACAAACAGGAGGTAACCTGAAAGAGTTAAAGACAGGTTCCCTAAAAAGCTGACTCACAGTGGTTTTGATGGCTTATATGGGTCAAATTTAAAAAGCCCTGTACTAAAAAAAATAGCCTCCCAAGTTAAATGCCAGGACCCTGTTAGAACTGAATGAGCCCAAGGCTGAGAAAGCTCAGAAGATGCTGAGCAGAAACCGGAAGCACATAATAGGGGCCCTTTCCTCCTTCTGTTTGCCTGAGTCATCCTCAACCCTGCATTTCCCTGTAATTCCATACAATGCCTTCTCCTGACTATTACCAAGCAAAAGGGGCTTTTCCTTGGGTTTCTAGAAGCAAAAAACAGTGATGGGGGAGGGAGCCTCTGCTACTCAGCCAATTATTGCTTATGATTTTGACAGCCCCTAAGCAGATCTATGGTTTTTTTGTTATATTTTCTTATACGGCACCCAAGAACTAATACTGCAGCACATACATCCACGTACTGACCAGAACTTGCCAAAGGCTAACCAGCCACAGCACCAAAACTAGTCCTTACACTGTAATGGTGTGGCCATGTGCAGAGCAAAAATGGGGAAGTTCCACAATTTACATTGATTCCCCTGGCTCATGACCTGTTGGCCAAAATTAAGTCCTCAAGGGTTTCCGCCAGCCTGTCTGTAAGACCAGGCCCCGGTAAGGTACCCTAGACCAGGAAGCAGAGGACGAGGCCAGAGGGGTCACTAGCAGATTAAGTCCAAGACAGAAGGGGAACAAAAATGGGGCAGACCAGCAGAGCCAGTTTGTGGTCAAGGGTTCCCATACAGTATGAAAACATGCTCTGCTGGTTTCCATTCCAGAATCTCACAAGAATAATGTCTCCTTTAACCAATTAAAAAAAAAAAAAGCCAAGTCTCAGTATTTTGAGCCACACTATTCTGGGACTGTAAACAAGTGAAGCAGCCAAGCAACGTGATGGGTCTTCTTAAAGGCACGGTCTCAGTGAGAGAAAGTCCACCACTGTGCTGAAGAAGGAATGAAGAAGGCTCACTTTGGCCTCCCATTTCGGAGTGGGCCAAGACTGTAGATCTCTGAGTCAAGGAAGGCCTGCCCCAGTGGACGCTTGCTTAGCTTCTCACTGACTGTTCCTAGGTCAACGGGCTTCCTTATCACCTTGCACGTTCAGCGTGAGAGGACTTCCCTTGAGGAGTCTTTGGCATGAGAAGCTCCTAGGCTCTCCTAATGTCCTAGTCAGGGGTCAGTAACCATGAAAGGGAAACAGGTGAAATGTCTCATCAGTTTGCTGCTCTACTTTCTCAGAAAGAAGACAGCCAAAGGAAGTTTGTAGAAAAGGGACAAAGAAGAGAATGGGGTGGTTATGAAAAAAAGAAAAACTTATATGGGGTTTAAAGATATGCATATGAATAAAAAAAAACAATTGTTCACTTTTTTCTCTGACCGGTAAACATTCAGATAAGACAGGATGTCTGAATCCCTCACAAGACACAACAAATAGGAAAATACTATCGTCTTCCTCCACTAAGAAATCCAATTGTCAGAACTTAGTCTTCTAGGGCGCCTGGGTGGCTCAGTTGGTTAAGCGACTGCCTTCGGCTCAGGTCATGATCCTGGAGTCCCGGGATCGAGTCCCACATCGGGCTCCCTGCTCAGCAGGAAGTCTGCTTCTCCCTCTGACCCTTTCCCCTCTCATGCTCTCTCTCTATCTCATTCTCTCTCTCAAATAAATAAATAAAATCTTTAAAAAAAAAAAAAAGAACTTAGTCTTCTAACCTTTGAGTTATTTGCTAAGGGTGTTGTCTCTAAGTTCAAGAGCTTATGGATGACTTATCAGTGTGGACTATTTACTTATTATGGACTCTAAATAATGGACCTGCAATCATGGAACACTACATCAAAAACTAATGATGTAATGTATGGCGATTAACATAACAATAAAAAATTTAAAAAAAAATAATGGACCTGCAAGTCCTCTGGTTTTCCTAGCACAGTTAAACTGAGGCCTATAAAAATCAATGAATACAACACAGAAGAAAGTAACCATTTCACTGGAGAGGTTGCCAAGTATGCCAAAAGAGAATACTGATTTCAGCTACATTACTTCTGGGGAGCAAAGAGAATCAAGAGAGGGAGGAAAAACTGGTGCAGAGCTTAAACTTTTTGCCCCTGGTATGTTTGCCATGTCACCAGAATATAGATCTATCAGACCAAACCTTCATCCGTTATATCAATTTCTCAATCACAGCACAACTGACATTTTGTACCAGATCATTCTTTTTGTGGGGGGCTGCCCTATGTGTTGTAACATATTTACCAACACCCTGGCCTCTACCCATTAGCCAGTAGCACATCCCCCAGTTGTGACAACCAAAGATGTCTCTCAACATTGCCAAATGCCCTCTGGGAGAGCAAAATCACTCCTGGTTGAGAACCACTGTGTTAGATAATACCAAATGACATTAACTCTTTATTGTACGAATCAGGTTCTTAAAGACTTTTAGTTTTATCAAATCAATAAGACACAGGGTATTAAGCTGGTGAGATCTGCACAAACGAAATGCCACGGAGTCAAGTCACCACTGAAAGTTCTCTCATTCCTCACCCTCCACTCTGTAACAGCATTCCTGTTTTACACCCAAATTTTGTCCCAAATTCATCAGTCTTTCTTTTTTTTTTTTTAAATACTTACCAGTTTATTAAAGATATGATAAAGGATACAAATCAACAGCAAGATGCAGAGCTGCGTAGGGAGAGGTATGGGGAAAGGGTGAGGAGCTTCCATGCCCTCTCCAGGCACACCCCTCCCCACAATGACCATGTGTTCACCAACCCAGAAGCTCTCATCAGTGTCTTTCCATCTCCCCAATGTCAACGGTGACACCAAATCGAAGCCACCTCTCACCTTATCTTCTACAATGGCCTCCTAAGTGGTCTCCCTGCTTTTCTTCTTGCCCCACCCCTACCAGTCACCTCAATCTAGTCTTTACACTGAAGCCATTTCTTGAAAACTTCTATCAGATCATGTGACTTACCACCATAAAGCAGTCTGGTGCTTCCCATTACACTTAAAAGCCAAGGTTTTTTCTATGGCTTGCAAGGCCCCACATGCTCTGGAACCCATTTACCTCTGTGCTTCTGCCCTTACCACTCTCTGTCCGCTCTCTCCAACCCTACTGGCATTCCTCCTATACCCCAAACATCCCATCCACCTTCTACTTGTTCCCACTGCCCTCTGCCTGAAGGTCTATTTCTCCAGGTGGTAGTACCCATCAGGTCTTTGCTTAAAAGTCATCTCTACAATAAAACCTTCCCTGATCATCCTGCACAAGCAGCTTCCAAGTCATTCTTGCTTAATACTACACCTGACCCCTTTTTATGCGTTTTATACATGTAAACTCCGCTTTCCCTGCTTGAATGGTAAGTCTATGATGCCACGGACCAAGTCTTATTAGCCATGTACCCCTGGAACCTAGAGAGTGCCTGGCACACAGTATATGCTCAATAACTGTGATCAATTAATGAATGCTTTTGGCTAATAACACCAAAGGTGTCCATTTAAGAGCCACAAATGAATTCTTGCTTCTGAGACCAAAAGCCAGTCTCTCCTCAAATTTAGCACTAGAGTACACACTCAAATAACAAGATAACGATAAAACTCACACTTCTAAAAGGAACTTTTTTGTTTCTAAAAGGCACTTTCAGGTTTCCCAAAAGAAACTGAATAACACTTAAACCATAAGCAACAAATCTTAGGGGACACTAGGCCAAAGAATTTGAGAAAACCCCACATATGTTACAGCCTACGAGCTTCTAAAATAATTCCTATGGACAAAACTGAAAATGGTCAAAACCCACAAATGCCTAGAAACATAAAAAGAAAAATGAAGATGGGGCCTAACTCATAGAATCTTTACTATTGTGAGTAAACAGTTCAAAAACCCTGTCTTGCATTTTATAGAGCTGTGCTTTCTTTGCTCCTCACAGCAGCCCTGAGGAATTGATGAGCTGATGGTACTGGCCATATAAAGCTTAATCAGAAAGCTTAACAGACTTGGTCAGAGGCAACTGGAGTGTCATAGTTACAGCAAGGATTTTAGAGCCTGATGCTTCTGTTCAAACCCTCTGCCACTTACTGTAACTTGATCCTGTCAAGTTACTTCATCTCTGTGTTTCAATGTCCTCACCTATAAAACACAATGCTATAAATGAAATGTTTGTGTTCCCCCAAAATTCATGTTGAAATCTAACCCCTAAAGTGACCGTATTAAGAGGTGGGGTCTTTGGGAGGTGATGAGGTCATGAAGTGAGGTCTTCATTAATAAGATTAGTGCCCTTATAAAAGAGATTCTGGAACTCCCTTCCACCATCTGACGACATAGAGAGAAGAGAAGATGGCTGTCTGTGAATTAGGAAGTCAGTCATCGCCAGACACCGAATCTGCTAGCACCTTGATCTTGGACTTCCCAGCCTCCAGAACTGCAAGAAATAAACTTCTGTTGTTTATATGCTACTGAATGGTATCTAATTTAATGGCATATGGTATTCTATCATACACAGCAGCCCAAACTGACTACAACTTACTTCATGAGGTGTGGTAGGCTGAAACTGCACCCCCTACTCACCACGATCTAATCTCCGAGAGCTCTGAATAGCTCGTTTTATGTGGCAAAAGGAACTTTACAGATGTGACTGCATTAAACACCTTGAAAGCAGGAGACAGTGCTAGATTATCCAAGTGGGTCCAACTTAATCAAAGTGTCCTTGTAAAAGGGAGGCAAGAGGGCCAAGAAGGACATATGACAATAGAAGCAGAGAGACAGAAAGAGGGATTGGAGGATGTTACATTGCTATCTTTGAAGCTAGATGATGGGGCCACAAGCCAAAGAATGTAGGTGGCCTCCTGAAGCTAGAAAAGGAAAGAAATACTCCCCTGGAGTCCCACAAGAAACACAGCCACACAGACCCATTTTCGGACTTCTGACCTCCAAATTGTAAGAAAATTAATTTGTGTTGTTTTAAGCCGCTAAATGTGTGGGAATTGGCTACCACAGCAATAAGAATAACCATAGAACCATAGAACCATAGAACCAAGAATAAGCAATAAGAATAAGAATAACAAGTGCTAAGAACAGTTCCTAACAGTTCCTAACAACCAAAGTAAGAGCTTTTAAATTTTAGCTATTGTCAAGATCAGAACCCAGGGAACTCACTGAAGTACTTCAGAGGCTAAGAAAATGAGGTTCAGAAATTTGGTAGTATCTATAAATTTAAAATGCACATATTAGAGGTGCCTGGGTGGCTCAGTCGGTTAAGCATCTGCCTTCAGCTCAGGTCATGATCTCCAGGTCCTGGGATCAAGCCCCACATGGTCGGGCTCCCTGCTCAGTGGGGAGTCTGCTTCTCCCTCTCCTTCTGCACATGGGTGCTCTCTCTCTATAATAAATAAAATTTTAAAAAAATAAAATATATAAAATAAAATGCACATATCATTTGACAAAGAGATTCCACTTCTAAATAGATTCACAGGATATTCAACATATCCTTGTTTTTAACTACTCAAGTCTCCACTAACAGGCTCAAATTACAGAAAACCCATTCAACAAAATAGTAGACAGCCTTTAAATAATGAGGTAGACCTCAATGTACTGATAAGATGTACTGCTATAGCAATAAGATGTATCCTTTAGTGAAAAAAAGCTCAGGGACAGAACAGTAAGCATATTAGATTTCATTTTTGTTTAAAAATAAAAAGGATACTTACATATGTTAATAAGTACATGTCAAACTCTAAAAGGGCATGTAGTTCATTGCTCATGGTGATTGTTCTAAAGGAGGAGACTAAGGGGATGGAGTAGGAGGGAAACTCTTGCGATCATATGCCCTTTTATGTTATTTTAGGTTTTAACTAGGTATGTGCATGATACCCATTTTTTTTAAAAACCAAAGTTGAAATGAGACATCACTGACCTATCAACAGGTATTTATGCGCTGACAATGTGCCTACCTACCATTGTACATGACACAGGGCCTAAGACCCAGTCCTGCTCTCCAGGAGTTCACATGCTGGCTGAATTTATAATCTAGATTCGTATTAGACAATCACCTAATTGTTTTGGACATTCACATTAGAAAACAGAACCAGACATCCTCTCAAAGTATTTTTCCACTGTGACTCTGGGAGAACAAATCACCACCTAAAAAGAATAAATTCTATGTCTAATCCATTAGCCCCAACCAGGGCTGCTTAAGCTTAAGAAATTGTTACTTCTTGGGAAGTGGTCAGTGTTTAAGAAGGAAAGCAAAGCAGGAGGAATCTTTACAAACAACCCAATTACATACATTATTGTACACTGCAAGAAAAAAGAACAAATATAATCTCTGGGTAGCTGGATTTGTCTTCTTCATTACATTTGCATATATTTTTCCTAATTCTCTACTAAGGAACATGTATCAATGGCACAAAAAGAAAAAAATACACACCCTCCTCCCCTCAAAAAATACTTTTTGGTGCCAACACAACATCCATGAGGATTACTGGTTCATTCCAAATCTTCCTCTTGCTTTACGAAAGTGACACCAATCCAAAGTATGGCTTTCCATAGGCTGAATTGGTGGCAAAACCAAAAAGAATCATCGAAGTCCAAGTGTTCCATTTATAAAATATTTAGTCCACAGTCACCCAATTAGAGCATAACCCTAATGAAGACATTATTGCTAACAAGGGAGGCAGACTGGGATCTGGGTCACTCTTCCATAACTCCATTAGTCCCTCTCAGCCAATAAAGAAGTCTGTGTTAGCAAAGTATTTAGCTGACAATGGAATCATGATGTAATGCATTTCTATAACCTTACCAAGGAGGAAAAAGACAGAGCTGAAAAATTCTTAGTGGGCAACTGGAGAGTTGTCAAACAGCAACTTACAAAGGTTCTCCCCCAACCTGGAGACTTGAGGAGTCATCACTGCTGAAAAGTACCCAGTCAATTTAGACAAATACCCCATGACACTGACAGAAACAAGGAGCTGGTACTGGACACTCTGTGCCAGGCCCTGTGACAAGGGCCCTTCCATTTCCATTCCTTACTCTCTCTCAGAATCTTCTCAATTACTACTGGGAAGTACAAGTGAGGCTGAGGCACAAAGCTCAAATCACTCTCCACGATTACACAGTTGAGTGGAGAAGCAAGCAGAGAATTCAAGCAGTCTTCACTCAAAAGTCTGGACATTATACTACTTTCACTGGAAAGTATAAACGTTATACCACCCCTTCCATAGTCACCCCCAACTGTCACACGCCACGATCTCCCCGGCTTGCTTCCATCACACCCTACCCTTGCCCCAACTCGGAATGCAATCAAATATTCTCCAGTCCTTCTGTAATGGCAGGTGCCCTCACTGGCTTTTCCCATCAGCCCATACAGGAAAAGAAGAGGCCAACTGGCAGAATACTCTCCTTATCAAAAGCCACTTTTTAAAGACCACCCCCCCTCTCTAAATTGAGCTAGCAGCTTTATGACTTGCTGCCTGGCACTCCGAGAGGACCCACGGTGTCTCCTACCCTGCACATGCACCCCTCATCAGTCCCGTTTATTAACTTGCCAAGCACTCTCACTCAGAAAGCTGATCTGAGTCGGGTCTCCCTCACAATAACCCCAGTAACACGGTAACAACAACAGCTACCATGTTCTGAGCATTTGTTATGCAACAGGCTTTACACACATGGTATCATTTCATCCTCACAACCACCCGAAGAAGTAGGCACTGTCTCCAATTTATAGATGACAAAACTAAGGCTCAGAGAGAGAAAGTAATTCAACCCGAGGTCACACAACCAGTAAGTGCCGAAATCTGACTCCACCCAACTTAAGCTTTCAGGGGTCTCGCCCTTTAACGATCAAAATGCAAGCTCTTCTTGGACTTTTCCTTTTGAGAGCTACCTTCCAACAACAGATCTGCTGCACGACCACAGGACTCGCACTTCACCCACAGGCTCACCTGAATTTCTTCATTTTCATCTACTAGGAGGAAACTCACGACCTTCTCGGTCATCTTCTTCCTCCTGGTCTCCTCATCCAGCTCTTCTTCCTCCAGGAGCCCCTGGACCCTAGTGACATGGTACACAGTAACGGGGTGTCTCCTTTTGTTACCCCCGGAATGAGTCCTCTTCTGGCACTCCAAGCACAAGTTGATTTTACAGGTCTGGCACCTCACAGCCGCCCTCTGCCTAATACCCGGCGAATGCCCATTGGTGCCCTTGCAGGGGTCACAGTAAGGGACGTGGCCAGGTTTGAGCCTTATCCGCTCATGGTTTCTCAGGCGCTCTTGCCGATGGAGCTCCTCCTCGCAGCGGAGACACTGCAGACTGCAGCACTCATCACACTCAAAGACCGCTTCGTCAGTCCCGCTGCAGGCGTAACTTTCCTGGCACATCAGCCCCGGATTCAGGCCCTTCTCTGCTGGGGAAGTCTGAGCACTCATACTCAGATTGGCAAGGAAATCACCCACCATAGACCAGTCCCTGGGCTTTCCCCAGGAGTGAAGACAAAGGCTTTTTGAGTCTGAGGACTGCAGAGAACTTTCAATGGATTCCTGAACACCTTAAAAAAAACAAAAACAAAAACAAACCTTTGGTGTCCTATCAGAATTCTTCACACACTCACAAATGTCGGAATTTTTAATTTTCTGCCTCCAAGATTCTTGTGTCAGCAGCAACGTTGATTTGGTTTGATGGTTTTATCCTCCATAAAGTGCAAGCAAAGTTGTGGTCAAAGTTACTTAAAGGGTCTCTTAGGGCTATCTGAGAGAGATCCGATAGGTTCACTGAGGTGGGCTCATCAGTTGGGCCTCAGCCACAAGGGTTTGGTAGTGAAAGACAGTGGTCAGGAGCTCTGCAATATAATCCAACCTCAAGTCAATATTTCAGGGAATACCTACAATAGAGGAAGGAAAAGTATTTCACTAATCCAAAAACAGAAGTCACCTTAAAAAAAAAAAAAAAAGATTGTGGTTAAGTAAGAGGCCAGAACTCCTGAGAGAAATCTCATTCTTGCTATAAAACTTATACAGGCTACTTCTGATCCCAGAAATTTCTTCTCAAAATCATGGGCAAGCCTCCTCCCTTTGAAACCAGCCACTATCTCTAGGCCCAAGGCATTTCAGAGACTTTGTCTCTTCATTTTAGACTGAAATTCTCTATTCATCCAGTTATTAAATTCAGAATCAAAATCATTAAGCAAACAGTGCTTGGAGGGACAACCCTCTGCACTCCCCTAACCTGCAGCACACACTCGAGAGGTGAATAAAGAGGCCTGTAAAAATCTAAAGGAATGGTAATAATGTAGACTTTAGCTCCATCAAAGCCTTTGACAGATCTAGTTAGGTTGTTTCAACTCTAGACAAATGTCTATGAAGGACCTTAAGCGTGGAAACAAAAGTCACCATGTCATGTTTAAAAACAATAAAAAACAATTATTGTACTTCCTTTTGTCCCTTCTCTGATTGCAAAAAAAGGGAGCAACAGGAGACAGAATTCCTCCTCTAAGGCCCACTGCAAAGCCAGGCCTGCAGTGAGTTATAACAAATAATTTTTCTCTCTGTCACTGAAAAACTAACTTAAAAATAACTTAAAAAAGAAAAAAGGGAAAAAAGATAACTGGAGCAGGAAAGAGGCTTTTGTCACTTCTACAATTATATTCTTAACCCCTCTTAGCCTTGACCTCCATTCTAATACCCCAACGAAATGTAAAGTCCTCCCTCTAGTAATCAATCTATCAATCTTATTTTTAGACAAACGAGGAAGGCAAGGGAGTGACTAGGAGACCTTATTTACACCCTAACCTCACCCATGCCCAACCAGCTCCCACAACGGAAACAAAACTCGAAATTTGCCACAATTCAGAAAAATATAAAATCAACCTTCAAAAGAACACCTTACCGCCCGACCGGCCAAGCAAACAATCTGCCCACTCGGGCCCCCACCTCGACACCTCTCTCCAGCCGGGGATTCCTCACCCTACCTTTCTCCCGGGCAACACCACCACAACCCGAGGGGCACGAGCAGAGTCTAAACAAAGAAGGTCCCCCAAAATCCGCCCCCACGCTAGCAGAGGCTAGAGCCGAATCCATTGTTTATACCACCCCACCCCCACCCCAGCCGCACCCGCTCCCCCCGCCACCGGGGGCAGCCGGAGCTCCAGGACTATATAGCTCGCCCAACGCTGGGCCGTGCCCTTCCCTCCCCGCCCGCGGCGGCCCGGGGATCCCACCACGGAGCAGCTCGGCCGCGGTGAGGCGGTGTCGGGGAACCGCAGGGCGCCTGCGGGGGCGGGGGCTGTTTCTCAGGACACCGGTGGATCCATCCTCATCTCCATCTCCGCCCCCCCTCCTCCTTCTCTGCCTCCCGGGTTTCCTCCTCTCCTGTTGTCAGTTGGGATCAGCTGATCGAGTGAACTTCTCCCAGCTCAGACTACCAGGAAGGCGTGAGCAGTGCAGTCGAGGGAGAGAGGAGAGGGAGGAGGTGGAGTCCTACGCCGGCGAGGGCGGAGAAGGGCGCGCACAGCTTCCTGGGAAATGTAGTTCCTCGGACGTGCGTCCTTACTCACATCCCGGAAATCAAGGCTCTGAATGACTACAACTCCCAGGATCAAAAAGCCTGCTCTTGTGAGGAGGCGGTGAAGATTGGCCGTCGAGCGTTTCGGGACTTGGAGTTTTTGCATTGACTGCGGTGTTCGACGATTTCAGCGCGTTGGTTTGGGTAGTGGCCTGAGAGGGAATGGCGCTAAATTAGACGGCTGATGTAATGTGTAGTATGGTTGAGGCAAATAATTCGATTTCACGAACCCATATTGCACACGATTCCTTCAGAAATGTGTAGAAACAGGCGATCTCCTCTTCCCTGATTTCACCTTACCCAAGTTAGGAAAAGACCAGAAAGAAATGATAAGAGAATTTACTCTTCTTGGAGTTTTGTTTTCCCTTTATGGGTGTTCAAGCTGAATTTTTTTTCCCTTACCTTTTACTTTTCGACCTCCTCCTACATAGTTTTAGAACTTCTGCATTTTATCTTTAAGTTAGACGGGGTTCATTTTCAGACAAGCTTGCGGGCTACGGTGCAGGCTAATGGTTAACACTGTTATCTGGCTTTTCTTAAAAAGCCATATATTTGTTTAGTGCTTTCACTTTTCGGGGGTTTTCTGTTTATTTCTTGGAACGACACTGAAAGTAAGCCTGATGTAATAAAAAGAGCCCTGGTCTGAGATGCGGGAGACTGAGTGCTTGTTCTAGAAAGCTCCTGGGTAAATCACTCAAGCCCTCCATGAAATAAAGGAATTGTACTTTATCAATTCTGAAGTCTCTGCCAATTCTAACGTTCTATGATTCTATCTTGATAATTGTTAACCCAGTAGAGAAAACTAAGGTTAAGGGCCTTGCCAAGTCACACAGCAAATTATTGACAAAGCTGGGACAAGAATCCATCTCCCGACTTAGTCACATACTCTTTTATGTTTCAAAGGACATAATTAGACCAATAGTAAAACCAAATCTATGTAATAATGTGTGAGCCACATATAAGGGTTATATTGCTGAAAATTATGTTTTCAAGACTGGGCAGATAGCCAACAGTTGGGCTAACTGCACAAATGACTGAGAATTTTTTTTCCCATGCTTATCACAAACCAGGATATTAAAAACTAAGCTGTCTATAGCACCTTAAAACTTCAAAGTTTCAAAGCAGGAAAAGGAAAAGAGATTTTCTTTTCTTTTCTTTTTTTTTAAAGATTTTATTTATTTATTTGAGAGAGAGAGAGAGTGCTCCCACAGCCGGGAAGAGAGGCGGTGGGAAAGGGAGAGGGAGAAGTAGACCCCCGCTAGCGTGGGGCTCCATCCCAGAACCCTGGGATCGTGACCTGAGCTAAAGGCAGACACTTAACTGAGCCACCAGGTGCCCCATTATTTTTTTTTAAGAGGGATTTTAGGGGCGTCTAGCTGGCTCAGTCAGCAGAGGGTGTAACTCTTGATATCAGGGTTGTGAGTTCGGGCCCTGTGTTGGGTGTGGAGGTTACTTAAAATCTTTTTAAATAAAGGGGGGGAGGGATTTTTAATAAGTTCAGAGAATAGATCTTGAGCTAGGCTCTTAATAATTCCCTAGAAGGGGTACCTGGGTGGCTCAGTCAGTTAAGCGGCTCAGGTCACGATCTTGGGGTTGTGAGATGGAGCCCTATGTGGGGCTCTGTGCTCAGCACCAAGTCTGTGTGAGAGTCTCTTTCTCCCTCTCCCTCTGCCCCTCCCCCTGCCCATGCTATCTTTCTAAAACAAAATAAATAAATAAATAAATAAATAAATAAATAAATAAAATCTAAAAAAAAAGAAAAATTCCCTAGAGGGTTTAATTCCTAAGACTGACACTGTAAGTTTTTGTAGGCTTAATATTTTGCTTTATACTCCTAATTATAAAATGAGGATATATTCTGGGAATAAAATGATACTCTCTTCCGAAGCCAAGGATACCCATTTTATTTTTTTTTAAAGATTTTATTTATTTATTTGACAGAGAGACGGCGAGAGAGGGAACACAAGCAGGCAGAGTGGGAGAGGGAGAAGCAGGCTTCCCGCGAAGCAGGGAGCCCGATGCAGGGCTCGATCCCAGGACCCTGGACCATGACCTGAGCTGAAGGCAGACGCTTAATGACTGAGCCATCCAGGCGCCCCAAGGATACCCATTTTAAAGTTTATTTTTTTAAAGTTGTAATAAGCACCCGTAAAACCATGGAAAATTATTGCCTCCAAGGAGTATAACCAAGGTGAGGAAGAAGAGAGACTTCATTTAAATCCATTTGTACTTTTTTTTAAATTTTATTTATTTATTTGACAGAGAGTGAGAGAGCACAAGCAGGTGGAGTGTCCCAGGGAGAGGGAGAAGCAGACTCCCCGCTAAGCAGGGAGCCCAATATGGGGCTCAATCCCAGGACCCTGGAACCATGACCTGAGCCAAAGGCAGATGCTTAATCAACTGAGCCACCCAGGCACGCCATTTGTACTTTTTTAAAAAATTTTATTTTAGAGAGAGATAGAGAAAGAGAAAGAGCAGAGGGGAAAGGGGAAGGGGCAAAGGGAGAGGGAGAGAGAATCTCGAGCAGACTCCGCACTGATGGTGAAGTCAGATGAAGGGCTGAATCCCATGACCCTAAAACCCTGAGATCATGACCTGAGCCAAAACCGAGAGTCAGACGTTCAAACAACTGAACCACCCAGGCACCCCTGTACTTTTTATTTTATTTTATTTTTAAGTAATCTCTCCACCCAATGTGGGGCTCAAACCCACAACCCTGAGATCAAGAATCACACACTCCATAGACTGAGCAGCCAGGCGCCCCAAAACAAATTTATATTCTTGAAGTTTTTTACTATGTAAGCCAAATATGTCAATAATAATGGAAAAAAATAGTTTTTATTTAACAGATAATTGGAATTATGAGACCCATTTCTGTTGTTCCTTTTTTTTTCTTTAAGATTTTATTATTTGTTTGACAGAGAGAGACAGAGCGAGAGAGGGAACACAAGCAGGGGGAGTGGGAGAGGGAGAAGCAGGCTTCCCGTGGAACCAGAAGCCCAATGCAGGGCTCTATCCCAGGACCCTGGGATCATGACCGAGCCAAAGGCAGAAGCCTAACGACTGAGCCACTCACTTGCCACTGTTGTTGCTTGTTTTTATTCATTTTCATTCTTCATGTGCTTATTTTTTACTATCAGCAGCATTTTACTTGGAATATTATTTGTGGGAATTCTTTGAGGCCTAGGATAAAGGTTCATTCCTCCACAGAGGATTTGCTTTTGCTTCTGCCAAGAGGGATCACTTTAGGGTATATTCACTGTTTGGAATTTTTTTTTTAATCACCAGGAGATGTGTATTGGGTTACATATCCCTGGGAGGGCTGTCTTGTGGGTCCAGTGCCCCCTCTACAGTTCTCCTCAATCTCCTCCTTCCAAGACAACGTTCTTTCCAGTCTGTTGAATGGTCTATTTATTGATAATTTACCCTTACACTGAAACTGTAGCCCTTTGAGGTTTAGACTTGCCACTTCCACCAGGCCCTGGGCTTTGTCTTCTGACCCACGTGGCCCTTAAGGACTAGAAAAACCAAGCTTAAATTGCCAATTAAGGAACATGCCCCAGGGTAAAAGTGACATCATTACTCCACTTACTCTCTAGATCCTGCCTTCACCTGGATTTTAGTCTGATATTTACATATCTTCTTGTTGACTCTTCAATATTTTACCGACATTTTTGTTGTTTTCAGCAGGATGAACTGTTTGCCATAGTCTGAGTCATATAACAAAAAAGGAACAATCAAGCTAGTGGTTGGCTCAGAGAAGGAACTGATGATCCGGACACATGTTCGGCTTCTGGGTGTTGGCAGTGTTCAACTCTTAACCTAGGTGGTGGTTGCACTAATCTTCTCTTGATAATTTTGCTTTAAACAATGTATATGTCAGGGCGCCTGGGTGGCTCAGTCGCTAGGCGTCTGCCTTGGGCTCAAGTCATGATCCTGGGATCAAGCCCCGCATCAAGCCCCCCATCGGGCTCCCTGCTCCGCAGGAAGCCTGCTTCTCCCTCTCCCACTCCCCCCTGCTTGTGTTCCCTCTTTCACTGTGTCTCTCTCTGTCAAATAAATAAATAAAATCTTTTTAAAAATAAATAAATAAAAATAAACAATGTATATGTCTTTTGCGCTCTTCCATTTGTATATCTCACCATAAAAGATAAAATTTTTAAATTTTAATTAGGAAAAAAGTTAGTGAAGTAAAAGTTAACATAAAAGTAAATTCTACAAGGTAAGCAAACCAAGGTCTTGGACTTAATAGAATCATTTCCTTAAGCTGTTCAACATAACATTTTAAAGATCTTAACAAGGACACCTGACTGACTCCCTTGGTAGAGCATGTGACTCTTGATCTCAGGGCTGTGAGTTTGAGCCGTACATTGAGGGTAGAGATTACATAAAAAAAAAAAAAAAAAGGAAGAAGAACAAGAACAAGAACAAGAAAAAGACCTCAACAATATTTAGCCACAACGGGAAATATAAAACAAATAGGAGACAGTTTTCCAGGCTTGTGCCCTTCAACTTCCCCTTTAAAGGGAATCCTTAACATAAACAGACAGACAATTGGTCTTTAGCTACTAAAATACACATTTCTTTTTTTTTTTTTTAAGATTCATTTATTTATTATTTGACGGGGGGGGGGGGCAGACGGAGAGAGAGAATCTCAAGCAGAATCCCTCCTGAGCCTGATATGGGGCTTGATCTCATGATTCTGAGATCATGAACTGAGTGGAAATCAAGAGTTGGACACCTAACCGACTGAGCCACCCAGGTGTCCCTAAAATGAACATTTCTAAGTGGCCACATCCAGGTATCCAGTATGGATTAAGATAAATCCATTTCCCAAATGGTGCTAAGAGATGACATTCATTTCCTTGTTAGATTTGCCAGAGCCCAGAATTCAACCTTCAGCCTTACCTGTACAGAATTTTTATTTTATCACCCACCTAGAGTGGATCTCTCGCTCTCTAAACAATCTTACCAGATTGAGGATGCCAATCCAATAGTTCACAATGAAATATTACTGTTACCTAGATGGGAATACTCAAAATTAATACAGTTAACACATTTGTTCCCGTAATAGTTCCCATGACAAAAGTCCTATGGAGAACCCTGCAGGGGCGCCTGGGTGGCTCAGTCAGTTAAACGTCTGCCTTCGGCTCAGGTCATGATCCCAGCGTTCTGGGATCGAACCCTGTGTCGGGCTCACTGCTCAGCGAGGAGCCTGCTTCTGCCTCTGCTTCTGCTGCTCCCCCTGCTTGTACTCTCTTGCTCTGTGACAAATAAAATCTCAAAAAAAAAAAAAAATCCTTATGGAGAAGCCTGCTGAAAAGGTGCTTGGTGAGTATAGGTTCAGAACAAGAAAAAAGTAATCAGGGGGCGCCTGGGTGGCTCAGTCATTGGGTGTCTGCTTTTGGCTCAGGTCATGATCCCAGGGTCCTGGGATCGAGTCCCGCATCGGGCTCCCTGCTCGGTGGGGAGCCTGCTTCTCCCTCGCCCACTCCCCCTGCTTGTGTTCCCTGTCTCGCAGTGTCTCTCTCTGTCAAATAAATAAATAAAAATCTAAAAAAAACAAAAAACAAAAATAATCAGATCAAGTGAATATTTATGGTAAAAGGCTAACATGTATAGATCTCTTATTAGAGATGGTCTTTGCCCAGGGAACCAGAATAACTAAATTCTAAAGTTATGTTTCTCCTTGAAATGGTGTGGTTACCCATGAAGACAGAACTCAGAAAGTCACTCTGTATTTAAAAAGAAAGTTAATTGGGATGCCTGGGTGGCTCAGTCATTAAACGTCTGCCTTCAGCTTAGGTCATGATCTCAGGGTCCTGGGATCGAGCCCCACATCGGGCTCCTTGCTCCACGGGAAGCCTGTTTCTCCCTCTCTCACTCCCCCTGCCTGTGTTCCCTCTCTCGCTGTGTCTCTCTCTGTCAAATAAATAAAATCTTGAAAAAAAAAAAGAGAGAAAGTTAATCAATTGGACAGCTATTAGGTATCTTAGACTTGCTGAGAAGTTTGGAACGTCAGGCTCAAAAACTAATCAGGTACAAGGGAGGCAGTTAGCAGGAATCACAACGAAGCTCTCACCATGGGAGTTCAGGGTAGGATGCCATCATTACCATTGTCTCCACTGAATACCTTTCCCACTGCACTCTCTATGGTCCTACCACCACTGTACTCTCAATGACAGTAAGGGTGTTAAGCAGAATAATGGTCCCCTAAAGATGTCCACATTCTAATTCTCAGAAACTGTAGATATGTTACGTTACATGGAGAAAGGGACTTTGCCCATGTGACTGAAGTTAAGGATCTTGAGATGGGAAGAGTTTCTTGGGTTATGCAAGTGGGCCTGATCTAATCACAGAGCAGACAGCCTTTCCCAGCTGTAGGCATAGACAGATATGATGACAGAAAGAGTCAGAGCTGCTGGCTTTGAAGATGGAGAAAAGGAACCAAGAGCCAAGGAATCCAAGGAGTGGGAGAGGGGAAGGGAGCAGCTAGAAGCTGGAAAACTCAAGGAAACAGACTCTCCCCTACAGACTCAGGAAGGAACACAGTCTTGCCAACGCCTTGATTTTACTCCAGTGAACTTGTATCCGACTTCTGACGTATAAAATATAAGGGCGGCTCTTCTTGCCCAGGGTTGCTTTAATAAAAATACCTTTAAAAAAAGTATAAGATAATAAATCTATGTTGTTTTAAGCCCATTAAATTTGTGGTAATTTGTTACGGCAGCAACAGAAAACTAATATAGCAATACTGCTTTGAATAAGTTATATAATAATTATATAGAGAGAATAATTATATAGAGAGAAATTTTTGAATTATTTGCTAAAACTAGCAAGAAATTGTAAAAAATAAAATATGGGGGCACCTGGGTGGCTCAGTCGGTTAAGTGTCTGCCTTCGGCTCAGGTCATGATCCCAGGGTCCTGGGATCAAGCCCCATGTCCAGCTCTCTGCTCAGCAGGAGCCTGCTTTCTCCCTCTCCCTGCCACTCCCCCTGCTTGTACTCTCTCTCTCTCTTTGTCAAATGAATAAATAAAAATCTTTAAAAAAAATGATGAGGCAGGGCACCTGGGTGGCTCAGTTGGTTAAGCAACTGCCTTCGGCTCAAGTCATGATCCTGGAGTCCCAGGATCGAGTCCCGCATCGGGCTCCCTGCTCAGTGGAGAGTCTCCTTCTCCCTCTGACCCTCCCCCCCTCATGCTCTCTCTATCTCATTCTCTCTCTCGAGTAAATAAATAAAATCTTTAAAAAAAAATGATGAGGCGGAACTTTTAGGGAGAAAATACGAAAGTAATCTTAAAAGTTCAATGGGCTTCTGGGGCGCCTAGGTGGCTCAGTTGGTTGAGCATCTGATTCAGTTTTGGCTCAGGTCATGATCTCGGGGTCGTGGGATCAAGCCCCATGTCAGGCTCCATGCCCTCCCTTGCCCCCCCCAATAAATAAATAATCTTTTAAAAAATTCAATGGACTTTTGGGGCACCTGGGTGGCTCAGTTGGTTAAGCAACTGCCTTCGGCTCGGGTCATGATCCTGGAGTCCCGGGATCGAGTCCCACGTCGGGCTCCCTGCTCAGAGGGGAGTCTGCTTCTCCCTCTGACCCTCTTCCCTCTCGTGCTCTCTATCTCTCTTTCTCTCTCAAATAAATAAATAAAATCTTTAAAAAAAAATTCAATGGATTTCTGCTTTTGGCCATGATGGAGTAATAAGAACCAGATTTACCCTCCTACATTAAGCAGCTAGAAAGCAAGACAAAATATATGAAACAATGATTTTGAGACTGCAAGCGGCAAAACACATTAATGTCTGAAAAAAGAAACAAGTGAGGGGCGCCTGGGTGGCTCAGTCATTAAGCATCTGCCTTCCGCACAGGTCATGATCCCAGGGTCCTGGGATCGAGCCCCAAATCGGGCTCCCTGCTCAGCCAGGAACCTGATTCTCCCTCTCCCACTCCCTCTGCTTGTGTTCCCTCTCTGTCTCTCTCTCTGTGTCAAATAAATAAATAAAATATTTTTTAAAAAAAGAAAGAAAGAAACAAGTGAGGTGAGCCCTACAATTGCTAATTGCCACAGTGTTACTACCTGGAGAGAGTTCCCAGGTACGGAGCTGGGAGTGAGAACCCAATCGGATCCTAGCAGTTTCATTAGTTAAAGAGACAAAGTTCAGGGATGCCTCACTGGCCAGTCAGTGGAGCATGTGACTCTTGATCTTGGGGTTGTGAGTTTAAGCCACACATTGGGTATAGAGATTACCTAAAAATAAAATCTTAAAAGAGAGAGAGAGAGACAGTTCAGAGTATTGAAAAGTTACAGGGACTAGAATTTATACGGAGAAATACAAAGGAAGAGAAAATTTCTCAGAAAGAATTCAGGAGATCTACAGATCTTTTAAGTTGAAGTTTAGTTTAAAACCTTCCTAGAAAGACAATTCCAAGCCCAGATGACGTTGCTGGTGAATTCTATTAAACATTTATTGAAAAAAATAATACAATTCTACACAAATTCTTCCAGAAAACAGAAGAGGAAGGAACACTTTCCGACTTATTTTATTTTATTGAGGTATAATTGGCGTGTGACATTATATTTATGTCAGGTGTTTGTATACATTGTGAAATGATCACAGCAATACGTCTAATTAACATCCATCACCATACATAGTTACAAAACTTTTTTTCTCATCATGAGAACTTTTAAGGTTTACTCTCTTAGAAACTTTCAAATGTATAATAGAGTATTATTATTTTTTTTAAATGTTTTATTTATTTATTCATGAGAGTCAGAGAGAGAGAGGCAGAGGCAGAGGGAGAAGCAGGCTCCCCGCCTAGCAGGGAGCCCGATGCGGGACTCGATCCCAGGACTCCAGGATCATGACCTGAGCCGAAGACAGACGTGTAACCATCTGAGCCACCCAGGTGCCCTTATTATTATTTTTTTAAAGATTTTATTTATTTAGGGTGCCTGGGTGGCTCAGTTGGTTAAGCGACTGCCTTCGGCTCAGGTCATGATCCTGGAGTCCCGGGATCGAGTCCCACATCAGGCTCCCTGCTCAGCAGGGAGTCTGCTTCTCCCTCTGACCTTCGTCCCTCTCATGCTCTCTCTCTACCATTCTCTCTCTCTCTCAATAAATAAATAAAAATCTTTAAAAAAAAGAAAATATCCTCTTTAAAAAAATTTTTTTGTTTATTTGAGAGAGAGAGAATGAGAGATAGAGAGCACGAGAGGGAAGAGGGTCCGAGGGAGAAGCAGACTCCCTGCTGAGCAGGGAGCCCGATGTGGGACTCGATCCTGGGACTCCAGGATCATGACCTGAGCCGAAGGCAGTCGCTTAACCAGCTGAGCCACCCAGGCGCCCTAATAGAGTATTATTAACTGTAGTCATTTTGTAGTACATTACATCCTCATGACATTTAATTTATAACTGGAAATTTGTACTTTTTGACTTCCTTCACCCATTTTACACACACACCCCTTCACCTCAGGCAACCACCAATGTCTTCTCTGTATCTATCAGTTTTGTAGGGGTCTTTTTGATTCCACATAAAAGTGAGAATGTACAGTATTTTTTATTTCACTTAGCATAATGCCCTCAAGGTCCATCCATGTTGTTGCTAATGGCAAGATTTCATTCTGTTTAATGGGTGAATAATACTCCATTGTGTGTATATACCACCCTTTCTTTATCCATTCATCCGTTAATGGACATGTAGGTTGTTTCCTTATCTTGGCTATTATAAATAATGCTACAGTGAACATGGGGGTATATATATCTTTTCAAGTTAGTTTATTTTTATTTTTATTTTTTTTAAGATTTTATTTATTTATTTGTCAGAGAGAGAGACAGAGCACAAGCAGGGGGAGTGGCAGGCAGAGGAAGAAGCAGGCTCCCCGCTGAGCAGGGAGCCCGATGCAGGACTAGATCCCAGGACTCTGGGATTATGACCTGAGCTGAAGGCAGAAGCTTAACCGACTGAGCCACCCAGGCATCCCCCCCTTTTTTTTTTTTCATTTTCTTCAGATAAATATCGAGAAGTAGAATTTTGAGATTGTATGGTAGTTCTGCTCCGATTGATTGATTGATTGATTTAGAGAAAGAGCATGATCCAGGGGACAGGCAGAGGGACAGGGAGAGAGAATTTCAAGCCGACTCGGTGCTGAGAATGGAGCCTGACAACAGGCTCGATCTCATGACCCTAAGATCATGACCTGACCCGAAATCAAGAATCAGACATTTAACTGAATGAGCCACCTAGGCCCACCAGTAGTTCTATTTTTAATTTTAGGGCGAACCTCCATACTGTTTTCCACAGTGGCCGCACCAATTTACATTTCCAAATGATACTGCATGAGGGCTCCCTTTTTCTCACATCCTCACCACCACTTGTTATTTCTTGTCTTTTGATAATAGTCATTCCGACAGGGGTGAGATGACATCTCATCACAGTTTTGATTTGTTATTTCCCTGATTAGTAATGTTGAGTACCTTTTATGTACCTGTTGGTTAACTGTATGGAAATAATATTCTATTTTGCTAGTGAGTTGTATGAGTTCTTTACATGTTTTGGATACTAACCCCTTATCAAATATATGATTTGCAAATATTTTCTCCCATTCAGTAGGTTGCCCTTTCATTTTGTTGATGGTGTGCTGTGCATAAACTTTTTACTTTGATGTAATCCCACTTCTTTATTTTTCTTTTGTTGATTTTGCTTTTGTTGTCAAACCCCAAAAAATCATCACTGAGACCCCTGTCAAGGAGCTTACCACCTTTATTTTCTTCTAGGAGTTTTGCAGTTTCAGGAGAAAAAAATTCCATTTACAATAGCATCAAAAAGAATAAACTACTTAGGAATAAAGTTAACCAAGGAGATGCAAGACTCATATGCTGAAAACTACAAAACATTATTGAAAGAAATTTAAGAAGACAGGGGCACCTGGGTGGCTCAGTCAGTTAAGTGTATGCCTTTAACTCTGGTCATGATCCCTGAGTCCCAGGCTGGAGCCCTGCATTAGGCTCCCTGCTCAGCGGGGAGTCAGCTTCTCCCTCTCCTTCTGCTCCTCCCCCCCACTGCTCGTGCTCTCTCTCTCACTCTCTCTCAAATGAATAAATAAAATCTTTTAAAAATGTTTAAAAATAAATTTTAAAAAAGCGAATGGAAAGACATCCTGTGTTCATGTTTTGAAAGACTTAATATTGTTATAATGGGAATACCCCCCCAGACTGACCTACAGATTCAATGAAATTCCTATAAAAATTCCAACTTCTAAAAAAAAATTTAAAAATTCCAACTGCTTTATTTTTTTAAGATTTATTTATTTATTTGAGAGAGCGAGAGCGTGCATTCATGAAAGTAGGGGTAGGGGCAGAAGGAGAGGAGAGAAGTAGGGGGAGAAAGGAAATCTCAACCAGACTCATGATCCTGAGATCAAGACCTGAGCTGAAATCAAGAGTCAGATGCTCAACCAGCTGAGCCACCCAGGCACACCCCAGCTACTTTTCTTGGGTGTGTAGAAATAGACAGTTGATCCTAAAATTTATGTGGAATTGCAAGGGACCCTGAATAGCAATCTTGAAACAATTTTGAAAAAGACAAATTTGAAAGACACACACTCCTGATTTCAAAACTTATTACAAAGCTATAGTGATCAAAACAATGTGGTACTGGATAGAAATATAGATCAATGGAATAGAATTGAGAGTCCATAATTAAACCCATCCATTTACAGTCAATTGATTTTTTTTTAAAGATTTTACTCATTTATTTGACACACAGAGAGAGAGAGACAGCGAGAGGGAACACAAGCAGGGGGAGTGGGAGAGGGAGAAGCAGGCTTCATGCTGAGCACGGAGTCTGATGTGGAGCTCGATCCCAGGACCCTGGGATCATGACCTGAGCCGAAGGCAGACACTTAATGACTGAGCCACCCAGGTGCCCCCCGGTCAATTGATTTTTGACAAGAGTTCCAAAACTATTCAGTGGAAGAAAGAATAGTCTTTTGGGGGCACCTGGGTGGCTCAGTTGGTTAGGAGCTTCCTTCGGCTCTTGTCATGATCCTGGAGTTCCAGGATAGAGCCCTGCATCATGCTCCCTGCTCAGCAGGGAGTCTGCTTCTCCCTCTGACCCTCCCTGCTCTCATGCTCTCTCTCTCACTCTCTCTAATAAATAAATAAAACCTTTCTTAAATATGACACCAAAAGCACAAGCAAAGAAAAAAACAGGTAGATTGGACTTCATCAAAATTAAGAACTTTGGTGAATTAAGACACTATGAAGAGAGGGAAAAAGCAATCAACAGAATGGGACAAATATTTGCAAATCATATATCTGATCAGAGGTAATATTCAGAATATATAAAGAATTCTTAAAGCACAATAATAAAAATCAAATAATCCAATTAAAAATGGGAAAAGAATATAAATAGATATTTCTCCAAAGAGGGTATACAAATGGCCAAGAAACACATGAAAAGATGCTCAACATCATTAGTCATTAGAGAAATAGTAATCAAAACCCTAATGAGATATCACCTCACACTCACTAGGAAAGGTATAATTAGCAAAAAAACCCCAAAGAATAACAAGCATTGGCAAGGATGTAGACAAATAGAATCTTCAGACTTTGCTGGTGGGAATGTAAAATGGTGCCGCTGCTATGGAAAACAGTTTGGCATTTCCTTAAAAAGTTAAACATAGAACTACCATATGATCCCACAATTCTATTTCTAGTGATATAGCCAAGAGAATTGAGAACATATTCAAACAAAAACTTGTACACGGGGGCGCCTGGGTGGCTCAGATGGTTAAGCGCTTTCAGCTCAGGTCCCTGATCCCAGGGTGCCCGCTTCTCCCTCTCCCTCTGTTCCTACCCCCCTCCCCTGGCTCATGGTCTCTCTCAAGCATGCTCTCTCTCTCTCAAATAAATAAATAAAATCTTTTAAAAAAACTTGTACACACATGCACATAGTACCATTATTCATGGTGGACACAAACCAAATGTCCATCCATTGATGAATGGATAAATAAAATGTAGCATATTCATACAACAGCATATTATTCAGCTTAAAAAGGAATGAAGTACTGTCGTGTGGTATAAAATGGATGAACCTTGAAAACATGCTACACGAAAGGACCGGACACCAAAAGCCACACATTCTGTGATTCCACTTATAGGAAGTGCCCAGAATAGGCAAATCTATAGAGACAGAAAGCTATTTAGTGGTTGCCAGTGGGTCATAAGGAGTGACTACCCAATGTGTATGAAATTCCCATGTGGGGTGATGAAAATGTCCTGGATAGTGGTGATTGTTGCACAATATTGCGAATGTACTGAGAGTCACCAAATTGTACATTTTAAAAATGTTTAAAATGATGAATTTTATGTGACTTTTACTGAAACAAATAAAAATGAGGCTGACAATAATAAGTGTAGTTTTGCCCATGTTGGGTTTGAAGTGCCCAGGGAAAATCCCAGAGCAGGTACTTCATGGGGAACTACCAATAATAGAAGTGAACTAAAGTGGTCTAGGCTATAGGTATAGGTCTGGGAATAGATGGTTGTTGAAGCCCTAAGAGTAGATGAGTCAGCTATGGAATCACTTAGAGTAAGGAGTAGAAGGCCTGCGGAAAACCAACATTTTAAGACATGAGTGTAAGAAAAGAACCCTCCCAAGGAGATTAAGCAGGAGGAAGCAGAGTGGTAGGAGGAAGACCGTGGGACACAGAATTCAAGAAAAGAGGATTTGTGCAGTGGTCAGAAGCATTAAATGCTAGAAAACTAAAATAAAATAAAGGCTAAGAAATGTCCACTGGACTTAGCAAAAAGGTAGATGTAGTGGGGCACTTGGGTGCTCAGGTGGTTGAGCGGCCAATTCTTGGTTTTGGCTCAGGTCATGATCTCAGGGTCTTAAGATCAAGGCCCACATCAGGGCTCTGCAATCAGCAGGGAGTCTGCTTCTTTCCCTCTCCCTCTGCTCCTCTCCCCCACCCCTGCTCATGCTCACGCGCATGCTCTCTCTCTCTCTCTCTCTTGCTCTCTCTCTCTTGCAAAAATAAAAAAAAGGGCTATACCAATTGCATTTCTACAAATAGTTTAAACTCAATATATAGATGTATATGTATGTAACATTCTTTATTTTTTTAAGATTTTGTTTATTTATTTGACAGAGAGAGACACAGCAAGAGAGGGAACACGAGCAGAGGGAGTGGGAGAGGGAGAAGCAGGCTTCCTGCTGAGCAGGGAGCTCGATGTGGGGCTCGATCCCAGGACTCTGGGATCATGACCTGAGCCTAAGGCAGACACTTAACCAACTGAGCCACCAGGCGCCCCTGTATATAACATTCTAATGGGAGACAATGATATTTAATTTAGTTTAAGTATCATTTCTCTTACTTCCCCTAATAAAGGTATCTTTTTCTACAACTGTTATCTGAACCTGGTCTCCACCAATGCAATGAAACTATGTGTATCTTTTTGTTTTAAAAGATTTATTTATTGGGATGCCTGGGTGGCTCAGTCAGTTAGGCATCTGCCTTCAGCTCAGGTCATGATCTCAGGGTCCTGGAATAGGGTCCCCCATCGGGCTCCTTGCTCAGCAGGGAGTCTGCTTCTTCCTCTGCCTGCCGCTCCCCCTGCTTGTGCTCTCTCTCTCTCTGACAAATAAATAAAAGAAAATCTTTTTAAAAAATATTTTTTATTCATTTGATTGGGAGGGGGGAGCAGCGGGGAAGAGCAGAGGGAGAAGCAGATTCCCTGCTGAGCAGAGAGCCCAATGCGGGATTCAATCTCAGGACCCTGGGATCATGACGCAAGCCAAAGGCAGACATTTAACCAACTGAGCCACCAAGATGCCCATGGTATAGCCCTTCTGAAGAGCTATTTGGTAGTATCTGTTCAATTTTAGAAATTAGCATAGCCTTCTACCTTGCTTTGATACCAGTTCAGACACATATTTCATGATTTCAAAGGAAACATGTATGAAGATGTTAACTGCAAAATTGCTTAAATGTGTACAAAACCAAGGTGCACCTCGATTTAACCAATTGGACTTTTGATCTAAGCTCAGGTCCTGATCTCAGGGTCGTGAGTTCAAGTCCCACATTGGGCTCCACACTGGGCATGGAGCCTACTTGAAATATAAATAAAAATTTAAAAATATGTACAAAATAGAAACAAATGTCCATAAATAAGGAAATTAATAAATAAACTGTATAGTGGGCGATGGTTGCCTTCTCAGTATCTATTTCCCTCTTCTTCTTTTCTAACAGAATTCTAATTTTGTTTAAATATCCAACTTTACCCAGCACAGACCTTGGGTTTCAGAGAAAGCTGACTTGACTCTTAGCTCAAGGGATAGGCCTGATTTTTGCAAGGGTAATTGCATCTATCCTGCCAATGATTGTTTTAGGCAAGAGCAAGAAGCTCAGCTTAGGATGTGATTCAATTCAGATTCCTGGAGCTTGTGGATCGTTCGTCCTTGATCTTCTGGGAGACCTTCGGAAATCCACTTTGTTTTTCTCCTGAATCAAAAAGCATGTGGGCTCCATGAGGGGAGCTGGCCTTAGAATGAGGCCCATATTGGGGTGCCTGGCTGTGTCAGTTGGAAGAGCATATGAGTCTTGATCTTGGGGTCATGGGTTTGAGCCCCACATTGGGTATAGAGATTACTAAAAAAAATAAATAAATAAAAATAAGAACTTAAAAAAAAAAAAAGAATAAGGTCCATAGGCCCATTTGTAGATGGTAAAGCAAAGAGGGAAAAAGCAAGGCAGGAAGAACCTTGTTCTCTCTCTCTCTCTCTCTCTTTTTTTTAAAGATTTTATTTATTTATTTGAGAGAGAGAGAAAGAGAGCATGAGCAGGGGAGGGGCAGCAGGAGAGGCAGAAACAGAATCCTGGCTGAGTGCCGGGCCCTGACATAGGGCCGATCCCAGGACACTGAGCCAAAGTCACACGCCCAACCAACTGAGCCACCCAGGTGCCTCAGGAAGTTCTTGATAAAATTTCTGAGCCTCTGCATCACCCATCCCTGAAGGGCAGTCTATCTAGTCCCTCTGCTGGATGAGCCAAAACATTTCCTTACTGTTTAAGCCAGTTTGAGTTGGGCTCTCTCTTACCTGCTTCTGAAAACTTTCGAGTCCCAAACACTATGACACAACCATATTATGAAATACAATGTAGCAATTTTTTAAAAAAGATTTTATTTATTTATATGACAGAGAGACACAGCAAGAGAGGGAACATAAGCAAAGGGAGTGGGAGAAGCAGGGCTTCCCACCGAGCAGGGAGCGCGATGTGGGACTCGATCCCAGGACCCTGGGATCATGACCCGAAGGCAGATGCCTAATGACTGAGCCACCCAGGCACCCCCAATGTAGCAATTTTAAAAAATGAGGTAGCTCAGGGGCACCTGGCTGGCTCAGTGAGCTCTTCATTTTCGGGTTGTGAGTTTGAGCCACGTTTGGTGTAGAGATTATTGAAAAAAAGTAAATAAACTTAAAAAAAATGAGGTAGCTCCGTCTTTAAAATTAGGTAGATTTCGGGGCACCTGGGTGGTTCAGATGGTTAAGTGTTTGCCTTCAGCTCAGGTCATGATCCCAGCGTCTTGGGATTGAGCCCCATATCGGGCTCCCTGCTCCGCGGGAAGCCTGCTTCTCCCTCTCCCACTCCCCCTGCTTGTGTTCCCTCTCTCGCTGTGTCTCTCTCTGTCAAATAAATAAATTGAAATCTTTAAATAAAAATAAATAAAAATTAAAAAATTAAATTGGGTAGATTTCTACATACTGATTTAATGTACAAAAAAAAACCCTAGCCCTATTCATGAGTGAAAATTGAATAACTCTGGGATACCTGGGTGGCTCAGTCGGTTAAGTGTCTGCCTTTGACTCAGGTCATGATCTCATGATCCTGGGAATGAGCCCCACACCAGGTTCCCTGCTCAGTGGGGAGCCTGCTTCTCCCTCTCCCCTAGCCCTTCCCCCTGCTTGTGCTCTGTCTCTCTCAAATAAATAAATAAAATCTTTTAAAAAAAAAGAAAAGAAAATTGGATAACTCTAGGGTCACCTGAGTTCATTCAACTCTAGTCCATTGAATGTCCGAGTCTTGATTTTGGCTCAGGTCATGGTCTCCGAGTTGTGGGATCAAGCCCTGTCAGGCTCCTTGCTCAGAGGGGAGTCTGCTGGAGATTCTCTCTCTCCTTCTTCTCCTTCTGCCCTTCCTCCCCCAAATAAATAAATAAATCTTAAAAAAGAAAAAGAAAATTGAATAACTCTATGATTCCATTTATGTAAAATTCTAAAAAGCAAAAGAAAATATGTCTATAAGTATATATAGACGTCATTGCATAATTTACTTTTAATTTAAAATTTTGTAATATTTACTGCATTGAAAATATATGTAATGCATATATAAATTATGAAACACAGGGGCTCCTGGGTGGCTCAGATGGTCTGCCTTCAGCTCAGGTCATGAACTCCTGGTCCTGGGATAGAACCCCATGTCCAGCGGGCTCCTTGCTCAGCAGGGAGTCTGCTTCTCCCTCTCCCTCTGCCTGTCCCCCAGCTTGTTCTCTCTATCTCTCTCACAAATGCATAAATAAAATCTTAAAAAAATTATGAAGCATAATAAAATGAAAACTAGTAAACCCATCACTGTGTTTGTGAACCAGAACATTACCAAAATGATTGAGACTACATGTATGTTCTGTTTCTCATTACTTTCCCTCCCTCCAAAAGGCAAATAATAACTCTAGGAGGTAACTCTACCCTGAATTTTCAATTAATAATTCCTTTTTTTTTTTAGGGAGAGACAGAGAGAGAGCTCCTGCGGGAGTGGGGGGAGGGGCAGAGGGGGAAGGAAAGAATCCACAAGCCAACTCGCTGCTGAGCTGGGAACCTGATGCCAGGCTGGATCCCAGGATCCTGAGATCATGACCTTCACCAAAACCAAGAGTTGAATGCTTAACTGACTGAGCCATCAGACTCCCCAACTCCTTTGGCTTTTTAAAAAATATGGTTTTACCACACATATTTGTTTCTTTAAACAATAGATTACTTATGCCAGTTTTTTAAAATTTATGCCGATTTTTAATCTTTATGACAATGGTGTCATACAATATAAACTTATGGCTTTTTTAGTTGTTGTTCAGCATCTCATGTGTTGAACTGTAAAACTGAATTATTCATTCTATTTTTATATAATGCTCATTATGTGACTCATTGAAAATATGTTTATTATCTTGTCAGACATTTGAGTAATTTCCAATTTTTTTTCTTTTATGAACCATGGTGTTATAAACCTTCTTGAATATGGTCCTGGTACATGTATGCAAAGGTTTCTCTATATAATAATAGGAGTGAGCTGGGCACCTGGGTGGCTCAGTCAGTTAGGCGACTGCCTTTGGCTCGGGTCATGATCCTGGAGTCTCAGGATCGAGTCCCACATCGGGCTCCCTGCTCAGCGGGGAGTCGGCTTCTCCCTCTGACCCTCTCATGCTCTCTCTCTCTATCTCATTCTCTCTCTCTCAAATAAATAAATAAAATCTTTAAAAAAATCTTTAAAAAAAATAATAGGAGTGAGCTGCTGGGTCATAGGGAAAGCACATGCTTTATTTTTCTAGGTTATGCCAAAGTAGTTGTACCAATATACACTTCTACCAGAAATGCCTGAGTGTTCCTGTTATTCTACATCCTTGTATTACCAGACTTTTAAAATTTTATTTTATTTTTTAAAGATTTTATTTAGGGGGGGCACCTGGGGAGCTCAGTCGGTTAAGCGACTGCCTTCGGCGCAGATCATGATCCTGGAGTTCCGGGATCGAGTCCCACATCGGGCTCCCTGCTCAGCAGGAAGTCTGCTTCTCCCTCTGACCCTCTTCCCTCTCCTGCTCTCTACCTCTCATTCTCTCTCTCTCTCTAATAAATAAATAAAGTCTTTAAAAAAAAAGATTTTATTTAGGGGCGCCTGAGTGGCTCAGATGGTTAAGCGTCTGCCTTCGGCTCAGGTCATGATCCCAGGGTCCTGGGATCGAGCCCCGCATCAGGCTCCCTGCTTGGTGGGGAGCCTGCTTCTCCCTCTCCCTCTACTGTTCCCCCTGCTTGTGCTCTCTCACTCTCTCTGTCAAATAAATAAATAAAATCTTAAAAAAAAAGATTTTATTTATTTATTTGAGAGAGAGAGTGTGAGAGAGCATGAGAGGGGAGAAGGTCAGAGGGAGAAGCCGACTCCCCACTGAGCAGGGAGCCCCATGTGGGACTTGATCCCTGGGATTCCGGGATCATGACCTGAGCCGAAGGTAGTTGCCTAACCAACTGAGCCACCCAGGCGCCCCCAGACTTCTTAAATTTTACAAATGAAAGGACTTTTTAAAAATTTATAATTTTTTTTGCATTTTAGATTATTAGCTACTTCAGAGTTTTTTCCTTAGAAAATGATGGAAACTATGAACTGTGTTTTCTGACTGGGAGATTTAATTCTCCACGCATGCTCTGGCTTCACTGTCCCACAAGTAAAACACACTCAGGAAAGCAGCTGCCTTTGGATTCGACTTCTCCGTGTGTGAGCATGTGCACATGTGTGCATGCACCCACATAAACATACACACATACACTATACCCAAGGACAGAGGTGTCCTCTGTCCTTGGAGACATGGCACGAGACACCTTTCAATGGGAGGTGGTCTGGTGTGCCCCTTTGACCCCTGACAGTTGCTGGCACCAACAGCCCTGCCCAGGTTAGGGGAAGAAGGGGACCAAATGAAAGGACTTTAAAATCTTTATTTCACTATGGTATTAGCATTTCTGTGATTACTAATAAAGGGGAGATTTTTTCATATCTTATTCATCATTTGTCCTCCCTTTACAACATGGCTAAAACATGGCTCAGGATAATACTTCTCCCTGGAGGGGCGCCTGGGTGGCTCAGTCGTTAAGCATCTGCCTTCGGCTCAGGTCATGATCCCAGGGTCCTGGGATGGAGCCCCGCATCCGGCTCCCTGCTCTGCGGGAAGCCTGCTCCTCCCTCTCCCACTCCCCCTGCTTGTGTTCCCTCTCTCACTGTGTGTGTCTCTCTCTGTCAAATAAATAAATAAATCTTTAAAAAAAAATATTTCCCCCTAGAAGCCTTTCCTGACTTCTCCTGATCTGCTAGCTAGAGGAAGTGCTGCTACTGATAATTTGCATATTCCTATCATAACATTTCAACAAGCCCTCCACTTTTCAAGGATATGTGAGTATCTCTTCTTTACAGGCCAAAGCATAGTCCATGGAAAATTGCCCTTTACACCCATTTCCTCTTTAACCGGATATTATTACTTGTTTTTTGGTAACTTTAGAAAGTCTAACACAATATATCTGCCTTCTGTAACTTCACAAATACTTTTAAAAAATATTTTATTTATTTATTTTAGAGAGAGAGCGAGAGCATGAGCAGGGGGAGGGGCAGAGGGAGAGACCCTCCAGCAGACTCCTCACTGAGCACGGAGCCCGGTGCAGGGCTCGATCTCATGACCCTGAGATCTTGACCTGAGTCGAAACCAAGAATTGGGCGCTCAACTGACTGAACCACCCAGGCGTCCCTATGCAAATATTTTAATAATACCAAGTGGCAGCAGTTTTAATTCACATAAAGTATGAATCTTGATAACAAGGTAGCCTACATTGGAGCTCTAGGCAGTAATGTAGGGAAAAGCTGTTTCATATCTGGCTGTTTAAAATTATTTTGCTACATTTTAAAGATATGCTGTGATTTAAAAAAAAAAAAACAACCAAACACTAGTGAACATTATGTGTCTATCTTGCCCATTTAAAGGTGAATTAAGGGGTACCTGGGTGGCTCAGTCGGTTAAGTGTCTGCCTTTGGCTCAGGTCATGATCCCTGGAATGTCCTGGAATGATGAAGCAGGAACTGAAGCTACATGGCTGAATATCTGGGATATTAGATATTCATCAGGATATTGCGCCTGGGTGGCTCAGTCGGTTAAGTGACTGCCTTCGGCTCAGGTCATGATCCTGGAGTCCCGGGATCGAGTCCCGCATCGGGCTCCCTGCTCAGCAAGGGGCCTGTTTCTCCCTCTAACCCTCCCCCCTCTCATGTACTCTCTCTCTCTCTCATTCTCACTCTCTCAAAATAAATAAATCTTTAAAAAAAAAAAAGGATATTGCTTTAAATCCAGCAGTTCTGATGACAGCTCAGGTGCGTGATAAGAATTCCAATAATTTGGGACGCCTCGGTGGCTCAGTTGGTTAAGCATCTGCCTTTGGCTCAGGTCATGATCCTGGGGTCCAGGGATCAAGTCCCGCATCAAGCTCCTTGCTCAGTGGGGAGCCTGCTTCCCCCTCTGCCTGCCACTCCCCCTGCTTGTGCACTTGCTCTCTCCCTCTCAAGTAAATAAAATCTTAAAAAAAAAAAAAAGAGGGGCGCCTGGGTGGCTCAGTTGGTTAAGCGGCTGCCTTCGGCTCAGGTCATGATTCCGGGGTCCTGGGATCGAGCCCTGCATCGGGCTCCCTGCTCCGCAGGAAGCCTGCTTCTTCCTCTCCCACTCCCCCTGCTTGTGTTCCCTCTCTCGCTGTGTCTCTCTCTGTCAAATAAATAAAATCTTAGAAAAAAAAAGAATTTCCATAATTTCCTCCTTCCAATCTAGGGAACAAAGGTGCCTATTCTAGTGACCTTCTGTTTTTGATATGATTCACCCACATTATCACCCATCACTGCATTTCTCTTTTGCTGTCAATTAATTGAATCCTCTACATCTCTGGTTTAAATCCTTGACAGGATCTGCATGGGCCAACTAAACAATGTTTTTCTCACAGGTCCCATGCTATATTGCTGACCAGATGTGGCCATAGGAATAGGGTCAGAACACACATAATGTGGTCACCAGCATCCAAATTAATTATCTACAGTCACTTTCCTCAGCAAGGGTCTATGAGAAAAAACTCCTCAGAAGTGGGATGCCTGTTATTGCAGGTGAATGGCTTGACCTATCTCTATAAGTAACATACAAGTGTATTGTTTAGGACTCTTTCTGTTGAAAGGATAGAAAACTCAATTCAAACTGATTTAGGAAAAGTAATATATTTGCTTACATATTGAGAAGTCTAGAAACATAATGACTTTAAGAACGGCCAAATCTTGGGATGCCCGGGTGGCTCAGTTGGTTTTGGCATAAGTCATGATCTCATGGATCATGAGATAGAGCCCCGGGTGGATTGGGCTATGCACTCAGCAGGGAGTAGTTAGCTTGAAAATTCTCTCCCTCAGCCCCTCCCCCATTCACGATTGTGCATGTGCTCTTGCTCTCTGTAAATTTTTTAAAATTTATTATTTATTATTTTTTAATTTTATTTTTATTAATTTTATTTTTTTAAAGGATTTTATTTATTTGACAGAGAGAGTGAGAAAGCATAAGCAGGGGCAACAGTAGAGGATCCGAAGGTCCTGGGATCAGGACCTGAGCCCAAAGAAGATGACTAACCATCTGAGCCACCCAGGTGCCTCTGTAAATCTTAAAAAAAAAAAGGCTGAATCTATGTTCTCAAATGATATTGTCAAAAAATCTCTCAACTTCTCTTAGCTTTCTTCTGTGATTGTTTCATTCTTATCCCCAATAGTTCTAAGTTTAAATCCTTCCAGATTTAAGTTAAGTGAAAAAGATAAAGAGTCCCCTCCCTCAACCCCTTTTAGCATTATTCTTGCTAGGTGAAGCAGAAGTAGCGTAATGGTTGAGACCATGGAATCAGGAACCAAATTGGCTCCAACACTACTGTTCTTATAACTTTGGGCAATTTATTCAACCTTTCTAAGTCTTAGTTTCTTCATCTGTACCACAATTGTTCCTACTTTGGTGGATTGCAGTGAGGTTTAAAGTCGCTGATATTTGCAAGATACTTAAAATAGTGCCTGGTACAACATAAGTACTCAATTACCGGGCTCTGCTTGGGTTATAACTTTATCCCTGTGTCCTAAAGTGTCTGGCTAGGGTTAGGAGTTTACATCCAAACTACAAAGATCTAGAGTAGTGGAAAGATGGTTTCTTTTAAGAAATTTGGAGTACCATTACCAAAGGCAGGGGAATGGATGTCGGGTCAACGTAAGCAACAAAAAAGTTAGCAAACTTACTTAAGACAACTCTCTCTTTAAGGCTTTACTATAAAAGTAATACATGAATTTGTATATATTCTTTTTTTTTAAGATTTTATTTCTTTATTTGACAGAGAGAGACACAGCGAGGGCGAGGGAGGGAACACAAGCAGGGGGAGTAGGAGAGGGAGGAGCAGGCTTCCCGCAGAGCAGGGAGCCGGATGCGGGGCTCAATCGCAGGACCCTGGGATCATGACCTGAGCAGAAGGCAGATGCTTAACCGACAGAGCCACCCAAGCACCCCTGTATATAATGTTTCTAACAAAGCAAAGGGATACAGAGTAATCTGAAAGGATTTCTGTTCATGCCTGTGGTTGTAAAAAAAGGCATAATCTGTTTTAAGATTTTATTTATGTATTTAACAGAGAGCAAGAGAGAGCACAAGCAGGGGTAGAGGCAGAGGGAGAAGCAGGCTCCCCACTGAGCAGGGAGCCAGATGCAGGGCTGATCCCAGGACCCTGGGATCATAACCTGAACAGAAGGCAGATGCTTAACCGACAGAGCCACCCAAGCACCCCCAAATCTGTTATTTGCAAAATGTAACTAGCGTTTGACTAGCGCTTTACTGAACAAAATACTTTTACATGCATTAATTTAATTCTTGCAATAGCTCTGGGGAATAGATATTATTAGCTCTACTTAATGGTAAGGAAACCTAATAAGAAATACAGGTGGATGTAAATTTTAGAAATGATAGTAATGTTATAGCCTTTCCCATTAGTCTCCCACTGCATTTTATGTTCTGTTGGTACTCACATATAACCATTTCTTTCATTCAACAATTATTTATTGAGAATTTGCTATGTACCGGGCCTTGTCCTAGCCACTGGGATAGGGCAGTGAGCAAGAGACAATTCCTGATCTCCTTACCTTTACATTCTAGTGGGGTAGGGAAAGACAAACCATAAAATAAATAAAAATATATAGTACCGTAAGTCGTGATAAGTGCTATAGAGTAAAATTCAATAGGAAAAGCATACAAGGAAAGGCAGTATGTTTCAATTTTATACACAGTGGTCAGTTTGTCATCTGTTCCGCGTTGTTTGCAGCTCTTCCCAAAGAGCGGTAAAATCTCACTTGCATTTACCTTCATGCTTCCAGCACTTAGCACCAGGCACTCAGGGAGGCAATGAATTTATATTGAATAAATGATAAGCCTTTTGAGAAGCCAGAGTTAGGAAACAAAGGCCTGTGAAAAGATACTGCTTTTGTTCATAATTTGAACATAAATGTTCATAAATTGAAGAATCATTTATGATTAGTTTCATTAGTTTATTTCTAATAATCTAGTTTTATTTCCGTTAATCTAGTAAGTGAAGTTCTTTTCAGCACCTTTACATTACAGAATGAAAGTTATGTTAAAAGCTTTTACAGGCCGTTTTAGGTATTTCAAGTACTTTTAGCTACCTCTTTTGCCCTACTAGCGCGGCCAAAGGGTGTGCGCGTGCACTTGAAACCACCACGCCCTTTGCCAGTTATTTCTCGGTATCAAGAGTAGCCGTTTTCCAGGGAAAGGTAAGCACTCCCAGTTTCCATTGAGGTGCTAGGTGAGGCCCGGTTTGCAGTACACCGAACCTCTCAATGAGCCACACAGCAAAGTTATAAGCGCCAAAACACAAACTACCAAAAGTAAATTCTCTAACAGCCTTCGCCCCGTGCGCACCAGAACCTTGACCTCAAGATGGCGTCTCCTAGTCATAAGATTCAATCAGCTCCAATCAAATATGGCAGGGTGGGTCGTAATTTACAACTCGAGCCTTTCTAGTCCCCACCAGGCGCTCCTTCTCTATGGTTATTCGCCGCTGCGTGGTGATTCAGAGCCAAAAGAGAAGACTATCTATACGCGTTCTTCTCTATGATTCTCCTCTTCACTCTCCCCGGCCGCAGTGCACGCCGGGCAAGAGGAAGACCTCCAGAAGCTCCCCGCGCTGCGCGGCTGTGTTTGCGGCCTGTGCGAGTAGGCGCTTCGGCACCAGTCTCCCGGCGAGCTGCGCCGAGAAACCTCGAACGGGTGGACCCCACTCGTAACCTGGAGCTCGGAACACCGCGAAGACCGTACTGTTTCCTCAGCGGCGGGTGAGTTCACGCCTCTGAACGCGTGTGGGAACCGGGAAACCGGGTACCTCGGTTGCGGGAGGAGGGGAAGCCAGGGAGGCTGCGAAAGGGCCGGGGTGGGATCGGGGGTAAAGGGGGGTTGGAGTGGGGGAGGGGACGGGCACGAGGCTTGGGTTTCTCCACTTTTCAAAGGCCTCGAAAACCAGTGGGCCCAGTAGGAGCCCGTGGAGGCCGGACCTAGTGCCCGAGCTTTCCTCCTTGCATTGTCGCCCACTTTCCTTTTCCTTTCCACGGTCCGCCACAGAGTGAATCGCCTCGGACCTTTTGGGCTCCACGTTTGCCAAAAAAATGATCGGTTGGCCCCTTGGGAGCCCTTCTCTGAGGCCCCTTTCTAACCCGAGCTTGTGGAGCCCTACTGTAGATTTTCCGGGCCTAGGACACTTTTGCCCCAGGCTCTGCTTACAAGCACCCACCCTTTTTAGCGAGGTGCTGGCCACCAACGGATTTCTTTCTTTTCCTCTTTGGGCATTCAGAGCCCGCCACCGAGTAGACTCCCCCAACTCCCCCAACCCGAATTCAACTACTGCCCACCTTTTTTAGCAGCCCCCCTGGTTCTCTTGTTTAAGATTGTGATTATTGTGGTCCTGCCCCCTTCCTCCATTGGAGGTTGCAGTAAATTATATCCCCATTCATTCTAGGCGATGACCAAGCTCCACATTAAAATGTGTTATTTCTTTCTTACTTTTCTTTGGTCTTCAGTACTTTTTAAATACGTTTTTCTAAGTAGATCTAGGAATATGAAGATTATTTTGAAGTTATGTAATGTGGATTTATATTGCCGTGGAAAAGCCATTTTGATACTGGACAGAGTGGAACAGACCGAAAGGAAGGAAGAGATTGGACTTCTGTTGTACCAGGCTGCTATAGTATGAAGTGCCCTGAATTAGGTAGTTGGCAGTAGAATATAAACAATTTTTATGTTGTGTTGGGAACTTTAATTTTTTTTAAAAGATTTCCAGAAACCTTCAGAGGCCTTGAAAGGCATCCAGTTGATCATCTGTTCCTCATGATTCAAGCAGATAGTATACTGTTCTAATTAATTTAACTGTTCTTGAAGTCTTGGTTTTCTTCATCTGTAAATTGAGGATTAGAATAGTATCCACTTCATAGGTTATTGTGATTGGGGATTGAGAAAAACGTATGTAAAATCCTTAGTGTAACGTCTAAGTAACATAGTGTTTAGTCCAAGTTAACTGATATTGTTATTTAAGAGCCTAATCCCGACTCTTAACATTTCTTCTAGTGTACTCTGAATAGACTTTTATAAATAAAATCAAAGTTAACCCTTAATCAGGAGTTTCTTCTTGGTATGTTGTTACTAGAAAGAGGCATTGTGATACAGTGAAAACAGCCTTTGGATTGGTAATTTAGGATAGTGGGGATGACCTTGGGGTTCCCACCCACTTATTGTGGGAACCCAGTTATTCCCTTGGACAGGTTAGCTTCTTCATCTGTAAAAGGAGAATAATATATCTACACCAGGTAATTTGGGAGATTCAGTGAGATAATGTATGTTGAAGACTTTTGTAAACAGAAATAAGTTAAAATGTTAGTTAATATTTTTAAATAATTTATCTTCTTGGGGCGTGTGGGTGGCTCAGTCAGTTAAGTGTCCAACTCTTTATTTTTTATTTTTGTCCAACTCTTTTTTTTAAAGATTTATTTATTTATTTGAGAGAGAGAGAGAGAGAGAAACTCTCAAGCAGACTCCCTGCTGAGCGTGGAGCCCGCCGTGTGATTCAGTCTCAAGACACTGAGATCATGACCTGAGCTGAAATCAAGAGTCAGACATTTATCCAACTGAGCCACCCAGGCGCCCTGAGCGTCCAACTCTTGATCTCAGCTCAGGTCTTGATCTCAGGGTTGTGAGTTGAAGCCCTGTGTTGGCCTCCACGCTGGGTGTAGAGTCTACTTAAAAAAAAAAAAAAAAATCTCCTTGGGGTTATCAAATTTCCATTTGGGATACCCAAAGTAGGTTTTTCCCTTATTTATTTAGGTATGGTTCCAAACCACTTCTAGGAAGAAAATGTTTTTATTGTTCCAGTGTTGCAAATAGGCCCCATATATATTTATAATAGTTTGGGCTAAGTGTTTTTATTTTGTGGTTTGGTATCTTTTTATTCCACTGTGGTAAAGCTTTTAAATATGTTTCTAAAATAAAATGAGTTCATTTTAACATTGGTAACTACTTCAGACCTAATTTGAGCTTTGGGATTTTCAAGTAACTTTTTGGGCCACAAATTAGCTGTGTACTTTCTCATTTATGTATGGTTTAAAGAAAAATTATATTGACTATTTTGTAACTTTGGAAGCAGAAGTAGTCATTGAGTCTTTTAATGTCTTACAAAAATATTCTGTGTATTTTGTTTAATCTTGATAGTCTTTTCTGACAACTACCACTGCCATTCCTAAAAGGATTTCGATTGACTCCGCCTTAAAGTTTTTGAATAGCTTTTTTTCTGCCCTTTTTGAAACTTAAGAAAAAGAACATAATATTTACACCACTAGAATCGATACTACCTTTTTTTTTTTTTTTTTTGACAGAGACATAGCGAGAGAGGGAACACAAGCAGGGCGGGAGTGGGAGAGGGAGAAGCGGGCTTCCCACCGAGCAGGGAAACTGATGTGGGGCTCGATCCCATGGGATCATACCCTGAGCCTAAGGCAGACGCTTAAGGACTGAGCCACCCAGGCGCCCCTGATACTACTTTTTAAAACTTACTTGGTACGATTTCAAACTTCAAAAAAGTTTCAAGAATAGTAGAAAGAATTCTCAAATACCTTTCACCCAGATTCCCCAAATGATAACATTTCACAAATTTGCTTTATCCTCTCCTCTTTTTCTTCAGTTTTCTTCTGAAGTGTTTTGCTAGTAAGCTGCAGATGAGACATCCCTTAGCCCTTAAACCTCAGTGTATATTTCCTAGAATAAAGACATTATCATATTTAACAGTACAGTGAACAAAATCAGGAAATTAATATTGATGCAGTATTGTCTAATCTACAGGTCTTAATTGGATTTAGCCTGAAATTGCCCCAAATTGGTATTGCTTTTTTTAAAAGCAACTTTATTAAGGTGTAATTAACACATAAAATACATTCTTTGTAATGTGTAATTTGATGATTTTTTAGTAAATGTTCAGAGTTGTGCAACTGTTACTCCAAAAAGGATTCCTCTTTCCTGTTTGCACGTCACTCCCTGTTCCCACCTCAGCTCCAGACTACCACTAATTTTTCTCTGTAGATAGTATTGCTTTCTAATCATCGAAGATGGTAAAACAGCTAAGTGGAAATCTCAGAAAAAGATCAGCTCCCCTTTGGGAGACTTGAGTATTTTCACACCTCTGAAAAGTTTTCCTGCAAAAGAAACTTTTTGTTAATAAAGCATTTCCCATTCTTTGGACATGGAACACTTTTTCTTAGGAATAGTTCCCGAAGACTCCACTTCTGTAGAAATTCAGTTTGAGAAATGATGTTTTGAAGGTTTTGTTTTGCTTAGGCTGGGGCAGGTATGTCAGTCCATTATACCCTGCAGGCTATAAACTGCAGGGAATAATGCCTTTTATAGTCATATCATTTATATTCAGTTTAGAGCCACTGGGCTGGCTGTGTAACTATATAGTAACATAAAATTTGCTCTTTCAGAGCTAATAAAACTAACGCTTAGAAAAGAACCTGACAGACAATTGGAGCTAGATATTTGTTGAATGAATGAATGAGTTGTATAAGTGTTTACTAAGGAGAATCTGTTGATTCATTTGCCTCTTCACCATTCAGAAATTTGGCTGGCACACAGTGTCCCGATGGGGTTAGCCAGTATATCTATTCCTGGTGAAATAATTTGTTTTTATTGGGATAAATCTGCAATGGAGGAATGGTTGTAAGCAGTAAATGGTGTAGGAAATAAGGAGTGATTTAAAAGTGTAAAGAGGAAAAAGAGAAAAGCAGAATGCATGCATATTTTGAGTGGTAAAGATAAATCTTATTTGAAAGTTGTTTTTTTTTTTTTGAAAAAGTTTTGGATGGAGGAGATGAGATTAGTTGAGAAAATTTGCATGCACTATAATGCACCCATTTTAATTTCAGTTAATTCTGACAAATGCATAATAAACCCATGTGACCACTGCCACACTAGAGATAAGGAACACTTGCATCATAGGTACTCGTTTCTGTTACTTTGGGTCTTAAGGTTTCATACCTAGCACGTAAAAATGCTTTGAGCCCCTCTAAAAGTGAAACACTCCAAAGTGAAAGTGAAAAATAAAAATATTTTTAAATGTCATTTAAGTCATTTCAGTGCTAATAAAATAACCTTTGCATTTCTTTTCTTAAACCTCACACATGATACCTCAGTAGCAATGGCTACCTTCACAGAGTACTGCATCCAGAATCTAACACTTAACCACTGCCACCTATTCCAGGCCACCCTCTCTCGTCTGCTTTATTGCAGTACTCCTACTTCTATTCTACCCTTGTTCTCCAGTTTTAACACAGTGGCCAGTGACACTATTAAAATATAAGTCAGGTCAAAAGTCTTTCAAGTGTTTTCTGTCTCATTCAGAGTAAAAATCAAAACCTTTACAGTGGCCTACAAAGTAACTACATTCTCTGAATCCCCTCCCCCAAGTAATACTTGGCATTTGTCTTTGACTTTCCTCAAGTACTCTGCTCCAGCTGTTGGCCTTGCTTTCCTCCCAGAAACACTCCATGCCCACCTCAGGCTCTTTGTATTTGCTGTTTCCTTTGCTTGGAAGGCTGTTACCTTCAGATACAAGGCTTCTGCCTAGGCCCCTTGGAGTCTTTGTTCCATTTGCCTATCTTCTTGGTGAGGCCTGACCACCATATTTAAGTAAAGCACTCCCTAGTTCTTTTCCCTACTTTATTCTGCAAAGTACCTACCAAATTTGAGTCTCTATATAATTTTTTTAAAGATTTTATTTAATAAAATTTAATAAAAAACAGAGATAGCGAGAGCAGGAACACAAGCAGTGGGAGTGGGAGAGGGAGAAGCAGGCTTCCTGTGGAGCAGGGAGGCCAATGCGATGCGGGCGGGGCTCCATCCCAGGACCCTGGGACCATGACCTGAGCCGAAGGCAGACGCTTAACGACTGAGCCACCCAGGCGCCCTGAATCTCTATATAATTTGTAATGAGAGTATTATAATTTATCAATTGTAGGTAAAAACTGATAAACTTTGCTTATGGTTATAAAAGTGTATTCTCATTTTCACATATGTCAAAACAAAAGTTCATTTTGCAAAAAGTGGTTGATACTGTCATTATAGGATGTTTAAAGTGAACATTAATATTTATCAGTGATTACCAGAATTGTAGTTTTCTGACCATAGGAGGGACCATTATCTTATTAAGATTACCTTCACCTTTGAAGCTTGCCTTGTGAATAAGCTAGTTATGAACAGTGCTAAATGAAAGGGACATAGAAAATAGAAAAATTAGAAGTGAATGTAATGGATATATTGGCATAAACTAAAACATAATCTGGTTAACTTGTACATAATGAATTTTACATTTAAAAGTCATGAAATATGATTTAAACACCAAGAACATAGGACTTTAAAAAATAATAGTTATAACTAATACTTGACAATAAATAATTCTAGAGATGAATTCGTGCTCCAGTCTTTGTAAACATTGTGAGGCTAGGCACTGGGTCATTGCTAGCATAGTACTTGGCACATGGGAGCTTCTTAATAAATTGGTTTACTGATTCATTCATTTATTTATTCAACAGGTATTAATATCAACTGCTTTCCTAAGAAAGTGCTGAGATAGAGTATTATAATAATAGAAGAGTTTCTGTAAGTAGGACAGTAGCCCTCTTTTAAAAGCAGTTACACTCCTGCCCCCTTTTTATAGAATATTTGGTTTTGTTTTTGGGCAAAAAATATTACAGAAGGATTATTTAAAAATTCAGCACATTTACAGTCACAATTAGTTGTATTTTCCTTTTTAATTTATGCTGATACTTAATATTTTAAAGCATTTCCAATACCTTATTTTCTAAGTGTATGAAATCCTAGGAATTTATTTTATTTGTAAAGCTTTCTAAGTATTTTAAGTGTATTGTGTTTTCTGAAAATGAAGTTTAGATTTTATAGAATATTGTATTATCCTAATTTATTAAGTCAAAAGAACACTGAGGAAGAACAGCTGTGAGTCTGAAGGGCATGCTTTTCTAAGATCGTTCTAAAGAAATGTTGAACAGGTAAAAAGATACTGAGCCTCATTAGTGAATAAGGAAATGCACATTGAAATGAGAGTATTTTTTACCTATTAGATTGTTATAATTTAAACACTGATTTACTCTAGTAATGGTGAGGATCTGAGCAAAGGGCATTCCCGTATATTGGTGGTGGGGATATAGATTTGTACACTAGCTTTGGAGAATGATTTGGAGGTAAAGTTAGATACATGCAGTACTAATCTGTGTAATAGAATTACTTGCACAGGTGCATAGATTTATATGTCCAAGAATGTTCAGTATTATAAGAGGCAAAATATGGAGCCAACCATCCATGTTGATTGAATAATAATTATATGCCTGTATTATAGTAGTTTACTGCATTATAAAGATTGGAATACAACTTAATGAACTGATATGAAGAGATGTTAATGATAATGAAGGAGAAATGCACCTAACAATATAGTATGATTATATTGTTTGCAGAAAAACACAAATAATTATATATTAGTTTGTGTATAGAAAGGTATTTAGAAGAATACAACGATATATACCAAACTGTTGGGATTAGGGGGCGAGGAAGTGGAAGACATGCACTTTTTATCTTCTCTCTTCTGAAGGGTGAGTAAATCAATGTATGGAACACAAAAAGTAGTAGAGACAGATGTTCTTTTAAAGCTTCAAACAACTCTAGACTCCTTCAGTTACAGAGTATAGGGGGAGTTTTTCCTAGTGTCCGGCAGATATATCTCCTGTTGATCAAATCACTACTATTTAGTGCCATCACTGGTATGAGATCACTTATTTTGGCTGCTTTTTTAAATTGGTGCATGGAATCTTCCCAGGACATCCTAACATAGTTTTTCTACTCTTTTAAATAATTCTGGACACTCAAGTATGTTGATGAAAATATAAAATTTTTGGTAGGGGAGTCTTAAATATTTATATTCATTTAACTAAAGGACAAAATTGTTTCATTTATTTGAGAGAGAGAGAGAGAGCGAGCATGAGAGGGGGGAGGGTCAGAGGGAGAAGCAGACTCCCTGCTGAGCAGGGAACCTGATGCAGGACTCGATCCTGGGACTCTGGGGTTATGACCTGAGCCAAAGGCAGTCGCTTAACCAACTGAGCCACCCAGGCGCCCCAAAATTAAATTTCTTTTAAGTACTAATACCACAAACCAAATGAAACAGCTCAATGTATTCTTGTATTAAAAAAGTTAGTTTCTGATTCTTGAATTTCATTCATGAATGGTTAAGGGGTTTCCTTTTTTTTTTTTAGATTTTTATTTATTTGACAGAGAGAGACAGTGAGAGAGGGAACACAAGCAGGGGGAGTGGGAGAGGGAGAAACAGGCTTCCCTCAGAGCGGGGAGCCCGATGCGGGGCTCCATCCCAGGACCCTGGGATCATGACCTGAGCCGAAGGCAGATGCTCAACGACTGAGCCATCCAGGCGCCCCTAGGGGTTTGCTTTTAAGTTTAACAAAAATTAGGAAATTTTCCCATTGTCACAAATTGTATGTTCTTTTTATATCTGAGTGGTTAGTGTGTGACCTGATGTCAGGAGGTTTCTTCCCTCTCAGGGTTATAGTTCACTGAGACATTCATTTGTCCTTGAGGAACTGGCCAACATTGAATCAACAAATACCGTGTAACTTTGTACATTTAGTTTTCAGCGTGCTGATGTGTGTAAAAAAATGAATGCATCAGAACATTTAAAGAAAAAAAACTGTTAGATAATCTTCCTGGATTCTGAGTTTGGTTTAAAAAAATTCATTGATGTTTGGTATTTAATTTTTGGATATTAACTGAACCTCAAAATTTTTTTCTTCCTTTATATGTATTCCCATATGATTGTAGGAGTCTATCCTGAATTTAGATCGTGTACATTTTGGGAACTTATTTTAGAAAAGATCTAAGTTTTAAAAATTCTCAATGGACAGACAGAGAAAAGAGGGTCTTTGCCAACTCCTTTGGGTAAGAAAACTTTAGAATTTTGCAGATACTCTAAAAATGAAGGCCAACAAACCAGGCATATCAAATTGCAAAGTTTTCAAATAAAATGATTTGTCATGATTTTTTTCTTTAGACCGCTGCAGTAAGAATGTCTTTCCCCCCTCATTTGAATCGCCCTCCCATGGGAATCCCAGCACTCCCGCCAGGGATCCCGCCCCCACAGTTTCCTGGTTTTCCTCCACCTGTACCTCCAGGTAAGTTTGTGGATACTGCTGTTATTTTTAACCTGTGCTTTTGTCATTATAGCTTTTTTTAGGAAAATGATACATGTGACTGTGTGTTAGTAGGAAAGATGTTAGCATCCTTCTGTAAATGTGGTATCTTATTATGACAGTCCTTTTCATATCTGGCTGAGTATCAAATTCATCTGGGAAGATTTTTAAGAAACACCTTTATTTAAAAAAAATAGATAATGCATATTCCAGTAAATACGTACTAATTTGTATGATTCAATAGTTAAAAAGGTATACAGTGAAAAATTTTGCTCACATTTCCACATAACTGTTGTTACTATTCCCTTACCAAAAGAGGGAAACAAAACAGGCTCATTAGTTTCTTTATCTTTCCAGTTAGTTTTTAATGCATATTACAAGCCGCTGTAAGTACATATTCTTTTCTTTTTCTTTTTTTTTAGAGAGGGAGAGCGTGCATACATGTGAGCAAGTGAGTCGGGAGGGGCAGAGGGAGATAGAGAATCCCAAATAGGCTCCACGCCCAGTGAGGAACCTGATAGGGGCTTGATTTTATGATCCTGAGATGATAACCTGAGCCGAAATCAAGAGTCGGATGCTTAACCTACTGAGCCACTCAGGCTGCCCCTAAATATATATTCTTTTATGTACTGTTTTTTTTTCAAGTTTTTTTTATTTATTTGACAGAGAGAGACACTGAGAGAGGAAACACAAACAGGGGGAGTGGGAGAGGGAGAAGCAGGCTTCCTGCAGAGCAGGGAGCCTGATGCGGGGCTCGATCCCAGGACCCTGGGATCATGACCTGAGCGGAAGGCAGAAGCTTAAGGACTGAGCCATCCAGGCGCCCTGTTTTTTTTTTTTTTTTTTAAAGATTTTATTTACTTATTTGACAGAGATACTGCGAGAGAGGGAACACAAGCAGGGGGAGTGAGACAGGGAGAAGCAGGCTTCCCGCGGTGCAGGGAGCCTGATGCAGGGCTCGATCCCAGAACCCTGGGATCATGATCTGAGCTGAAGGCAGACGCTTAATTACTGAGCCACCCAGGTGCCCCAGTTTTTTTTCTTTTAATGCAGATTTATAGTAGCATCTTACATATACTGTTTTGCCTCTTGCTTTTTTTTTTTTTAAGATTTTATTTATTTGAGAGAGTGTGAGAGAGAGATCATGAGAAGGGGGGAGGGATAGAGGGAGAAGCAGACTCCCCGCTGAGCAGGGAGCCCAACGTGAGATTAGATTGCAGGACCCTGGGATCATGACCTGAGCTGAAGGCAGACACTTCATCAACTGAGCCACCCAGGGGCCCTGCCTCTTGCCTTTTTATGCTTGACAATATATTTTGGAGAGCTTTCCAAATAACCATATAAAAGCTTCCTCTCTCCAAAACTCTGAGGTTAAAAAAAATTTTTTTTCAAGCTCCACTCCAACCCACAGATTCAGATCCTCAAATACTGGGGCCCAGGAATCTTTATTTTTAACAAGTTTAACAATTTTCTTTTTTTAAGATTTTATTTATTTATTTGACAGAGAGAGACACAGTGAGAGAGGGAACACAAGCAGGGGGAGTGGGAGAAGGAGAAGCAGGCTTCCCGCGGAGCAGGGAGCCCGATGTGGGGCTTGATCCCAGGACCCTGAGATCATGACCTGAGCAGAAAGCAGATGCTTAACGACTGAGCCATCCAGGCGCCCCACAAGTTTAACAATTTTTAACAGGGGATTCCTAAGTATTTAAGCATAGCTTAGAGAACCCATGTTTGAGAACCATTATCTTAAGGTACATAATTAACATTGCTTGGCCTGGGAGAGCAAGAGTTTTCCTTTGGTTTATGGGTGGTAGTTCAGATATTTTTATATTTTAGTGGGACTGAAAACATTTTATAAAACATCGGTTTCCCTTCCAAAAGACCATATCTAAGAACTCTCCTTAATTTGCATATTAAAAGCTTTTTTTTCCCACTTAGAATCTGTAATTCAGGCTGAAATCAGTGAATGCTCTTGTAAATCATCCAGAAATATTTTGTTTGAGGAAAGCTTTACATCAGAGACCTGTTTTTAACTGTTGGATGATCTATTTGAAATTACAGTGTTTTTCTAAAGAGCTTGACTCTTAAGTCAGCAGTACCTTGAAGTTGGTTCATAAGATGGGTTGTTAATTCATAACATATATTCTAGAGGCTCAGCTTTGGGGGCCTCCCTATTCCTAGGTCAAGTATATAGCAGTGTTGGAGTAGGTGTGAAAAGCCACAAGATAAACATGGCAATGTTTCTGGAATATTATTTAATACTTCAGGAATTTGGGGGTAAATCATAGTTTTAAAAGTTAGAACAAGTACTTATGCATATATATCGTGGAATAGAATGCAGTGTTTGTACAAATTTTTAAGACATTTATGTTTGTAGCAACTTGTTTTAAGCTGTCCTTCTAGGTAATAATGGATGTGTATTTGTTACCACTTGCTGCCAGGGGTATAGTTTGAAATGCGTATTTAAATTAAATTAAAAAAATTGAATTAAAACCAGTTTATTATTTCATGGAACAGTTACTGAATTTTAGTCTGTAATTAGCTGTTCTGTAATGTACTATACAAATGAATTTCTGCTGAATAGGGTGATTGAGAATAATGTTAACAGAAAACTGAATAAAGTTATTTGTCAACCATCTAACAGATTAATAACATAAGAACAACAGTGTCCTGAGCCATTTTCATTTGGGCAACAATTTTGGGGGGCGTTCATATATCCTGATTTTGTTCATAAATTTCTAGTTTCGTAAGATTTTTTTTTTTATTATTTATTTGAGAGAGAATGAGAGCACATGAGAGGGGGGAGGGTCAGAGGGAGAAGCAGACTCCCTGCTGAGCAGGGAACCTGATGCGGGGCTAGATCCAGGGACTCCAGGATTATGACCTGAGCTGAAGGCAGTTGCTTAACCAGCTGAGCCACCTAGGCGCCCTAGTCTCATAAGAAGATCTATTAGCCCTTTCTAGTAACCATGATACTCTTTTTTTAAACAAAACCCTTATGTTTAGTTTTAAAGGAAAGAATAGTTTGCTTTTTATTTCTTTGTGAAGAAATTTAAGGGATTGGGAATGAAGCTTAATCACTTACTCAGAATCAGGAAAGCTGACAGTGAAAAATCAGTGCCTTAATTTCCTTCTAAAGAGATTGATTTTATAGAAAAGGTTTTAAATTCTTTTGAATTTTTATTTTTATTCTTTTAAGATTTTATTTATTTATTTGACAGAGACACAGAGTGAGAGAGGGAACACAAGCAGAGGGAGTGGGAGAGGGAGAAGCAGGCTTCCTGCGGAGCAGGGAGCCCAATGTGGGGCTCGATCCCAGGACCCTGGGATCATGACCTCAGCTGAAGGCAGATGCTTAACGACTGAGCCACCCAGGCGCCCTCCTTTGCATTTTTATTTTATTTTATTTTATTTTTTAATGTTTTATGTTTTTTATTCATGAGAGTCAGAGAGAGAGAGAGGCAGAGGCAGAGGGAGAAGCAGGCTCCCCGCAGAGCAGGGAGCCCGATATGGGACTTGATCCCAGGACCCTGGAATCATGACCTGAGCCGAAGGCAGACGCCCAACCATCTGAGCCACCCAGCGCCCCTCCTTTGAATTTTTAAAAAGCAAACACTAAATTTATTTATTTATTTATTTATTTATTTATTTATTTTTAAGATTTTATTTATTTATTTGAGAGAGAGAGAATGAGAGATAGAGAGCACGAGAGAGAAGAGGGTCAGAGGGAGAAGCAGACTCCCTGCTGAGTAGGGAGCCCGACGTGGGACTCGATCCCAGGACTCCGGGATCATGACCTGAGCTGAAGGCAGTCGCCCAACCAACTGAGCCACCCAGGCGCCCGCAAACACTAAATTTAACATTTTCTATAAACATTATACCGAATTATTAAACAGAAGTAGAAGTAAATGAAACCTGTTTCTCTTAAGACTATTCTCTGCATAATTTTTTAAGATGGGTCAGTAGACCCCGAAAGCAGACTGTCAGTTTTTCTTCTTGACTGTTTGGTCATTGCCATACTGATGTTGGCATTTATTCAGACTGGTAACCTGTTAATTCTGGTTCTATTTACAACAGCATACAGTATCATTTCTGTTTAGGGAAATATATTTAGATGATAAATCAAACTTTAATTGCAGCTCATTCTGCATTCTGTGTGTAGCATCACTACTTTAAAAGGTAAATAATGAAATAATATGCTAAACTAAGGTAGTAATTCAAGACCATAATATCCATATTCATGTATAATTTTCTTGTCTTGCCTGTTAGTGCAATTAATTGAACTCTAAGTGTGATGGTTACATTCTGTGTTAAATTAGAAAATCAATTTGAAAAATAACCATAAATTTTCCCTAAAAAGTAATACATGCATATAGAAAAACTAAGTTTTCTCCCCCTACGGTTCCTGAGAATTTCCTTCCCCCAAATATAGCCTATCTTAACAGTTTGTGGTGTGTAATTCTCCAGACACATACTATGCATATCCTGGTGTGTTTGCTTATGTTTACCCTTTCCCCAGTTCTGTTTTTTTTAAAAACTCAACTAGTACTACACTGTTCAGTCCTTGTGTTCTTTGCTGCTTTTCACTTTAGCATGTGTAGATTTTCGTAATGAGTAGAAATACATTTTCCATTGTGAGTTCTGTATTATATGGTATTAGTAAGTTGAGGTAGGAAACATAACTGTAAAACCTGTAGAATTGTTGGGACGCCTGGGTGGTTCAGTCGGTTAAGCATCTGCTTTTGGCTCAGGTCAGGACTCCCACATGAGGTTCCTTGCTCAGCAGGGAGCCTGTTTCTCCTTCTGCCTGCTTCTCCCCTTGCTTGTGCTTTCTCTCCCTGACAAATAAATAAAATCTTAAAAAAAAACAAAAACAAAAAGCTTTTAGTAACTAACTGTTAAAAAGGAAAAAGCAGTGGGGTACCTGGCTGGCTCATTCTGTAGACATGCAACTCTTGATCTCAGGGTTTTAAGTTCAAGCTCCATGTTGGGTGTAGAGCTTGCTTAAAAAAAAAAAAAAAAATTTCCCACTGTCTTTTTCTCAATTTTTCTTTATTTTTATTTTATTTTTTAAAAGATTTTATTTATTAGAGAGAGCACTCATGCGTGTACCAGCAGAGGGAGAGGCAGAGGCAGAGGGAGAAACAGGCTCCCCGTAGAGCAGAGAGCCCGATGTGGGACTCGATCCCCGGACCCTGGGATCATGACCGGAGCCGAGGGCAGACGCTTAACCCCCTGAGCCACCCAGGCGCCCCTGAATTTTTCTTCAATAGAAATTTTACCTATGGAAAAGGTGCCATATAGATTACAGTTTATGATAAAGGGAGGAGGACTTTTTGTTTTGCAAAGTTAAAAATGAAAAATTTAGATATACAGATTGATGAATTACAGTTTTGAGCACCCACTGTATTTAAATGCAATACATAAGTGGTCTTAGTCTCACAAGTGCTCCAAAGAAATTACCTCAGCAGAATTGAGGAAACTGCGGCTTAAAGAGCTTGCCCAAGGTTGCATAGACATGATAGAACGAAGAGTTGAAGCCGGGTTTGATTTTGAAGTCTGTCTTTCTCTCTTCTTTTCATAAAAGTTTATGTACATACGTATTTAAGTAATCTCTACACCTGATGTGGGGCTCGAACTCATGACCCTGAGATCCAGAGTCACTTGCTTCTCCGACTGAGCCAGCCAGGCACCTCTATGTTTTTTTCTACTTCATACAGTATTCTGTTAACTATATTGACAGGAATCTTGGTTTTTCTCATTTAAAAATTAATTTAAATAAGTTATATTGGAAAATAAATGGATAGTGTTAAATGTTTAAGAATTTATTACCAGTCTTAGATGGAGAATTCTCTTAAGTTGATGTTAAATTTGAACTGAAGAGAAATTTCAGAACTTTTTGAGATGTATTTAGAAGCATTTAAAAATTTATATTAGAAAAGTAGACAAATCTTTCCTGATTTTTGTCCTCATTGCATTCTTTTTCTTAGTGCTCAGATGGTAAGATTTTTTTCATTAGTTATATACACAAGAACACTCAATACAGTAGTCACTGGTTGATAAACAGTGTAGTTGAAAACAAAAATGTAGGTATCACTAAGATGTCAGTAATAGCCCAGTGCAGCCAGCAGATGATTGTCTTATTAGAGATTTTCTTTGACACTAACTGAGATTACTGGTCATATTTTTTGCATGGTTTTTCTTTTTATTAACCAGCAATAACAAGATTCTTTCTAGGTTTCTAGATTAATTTCTCATTTGATACCTTTTTTTCTTTAACTTTTAAAGGATTCATTAATACCATGTTTAGCCGTAAGTGAATCTGTATTTGCGTAAGATAATGGCTTTCAGGATGTACTGAATCAGATGAACATGAATCAGTAACTGTCCAGATTTTTAAACTCCTGAGACAAAAGCATGTTGTAATGGTAGTCTTTGCTTTTATTTTATTTTAGTTTTTTTAAAATTTTATTTGAGAGAACGAGAATGAGAGAGAGAGAGAACACATGAGAGGGGGGAGAGTCAGAGGGAGAAGCAGACTCCCTGCTGAGCAGGGAGAGCCCAATGTGGGACTCGATCCCGGAACTCCAGGATCATGACCTGAGCCGAAGGCAGTCGCTTAACCAACTGAGCCACCCAGGCACTTATTTTATTTATTTTATTTTTTTAAGATTTTATTTATTTGACAGAGACACAGTGAGAGAGGGAACACAAGCAAGCAGGGGGAGTGGGAGAGGGAGAAGCAGGCTTCCCGCGGAGCAGGGAGCCCGATGTGGGGCTCGATCCCAGGACCCTGGGATCACGACCTAGCTGAAGGTAGACGCTTAACGACTGAGCCACCCAGGCGCCCTAGTCTTCCCATTTAGAATAGTTTTTTGTCGTTGTGTAAGTTTATATAGACCAGCCTGTACCACATTGCTTTTGAAAATAAGGCATTCATCAATATCTCAATTCCATCAGTCATATATTTCAATTTAAATTAACTGTGAGTGAGGATACCTATTTGTGTGCCATGGAATTGATACAGAATATAGTCATATATACTGGTATTCATAAGATTTTAATATGCTTTTTTCTTAGGGACCCCAATGATTCCTGTACCAATGAGCATTATGGCTCCTGCTCCAACTGTAAGTATGATTTTAAGGAGGAATTAGGAGATAAGAGTAGTGTTGCTGCTTCTAAAGCTAAAAAAACCTTGATAAACTTGTTATTTTAAGTATTTAAAAGAATAATAGGGAGTGAGAGCACCCATGTATATCATACTACTTATTTGAGTATCATTTTCACTCAGCTATGCATATTATGCAGTTGCCTTTAAAATAGGCTCCCTATTTACCTATATTCTCTAGGCTGTTCATATACTTGTTACTTTAGATTTAGGACATTGGCTCTTTTATCATTCCCTATTCTTGTCTTGGTCCTGGGAGATAGAATGATCAGACACGTTTAATCTCTCTCCTAAAAGGGAAAAAAAAAGACTGTAGAAATGATTCTAGTAGAAATTTTAAATTTTGAAGTGAAATTTGTGTTGAATATATTTCCATCCTTTCATCTAATTTTTAGCCCCTTCCAAACTATTTTTTCTCTGTCCTCTGGTATGATACCTTTAAAAAGCTTTGTAAAGTTTTCTTGAAGCCTTTACTCTGCTAAAGTGTTTTATTATTCAGTCTTCTTTACGCCTTAATTCTTCACATTCATCAAAGCTTTTGTACATTCTAAGCATATTAGTTCAGAATGCTAATATGCTGTAACACATGAATAAATAATAACCGTCTTGACTGTTGTTTAACCAGAATTTTTCTTTGAGTTAAGTGGTAGAGTATCAGACTTCATCTGGAATTCCACTATGAGGAAGGGTAGATTTCATTACTTTCAAGTATTTTTCTACATGTGGATTTTGAAAAGGGAGGGAGGGGAGTATTATTCGTATTAAAAAGGAGATGGTAACTCTGTGGGCAAACAGGAATCTGCTGTGAGGCAGACCACTAAGATGATACGGTTCTGCAGATCAAGGGGGGAGTACAATTTTTCTTGCATTGGATACCCATTGTTTGGCTATCTTAAAAACCTCCACATGACAGGTACTCTTACTCTCTTGTATTTCAGCCTAGGAAAAGGTGGGAGTTGGGGTTTGGAGCAGCTTCCTCAGTTTATCATTATTTATTTGGTGCCTGCTGTGGATGTTTCACGAAATTCAGTTCCAGATACAAAAATCAGTAGGATTGTTCCTTTGGAAATTTGAATGTTATAAAGGGAAAATAAAAAATATAACTAACTGATAAAGGTAAAATTTAAGTGTTGGAGAGTGCTCTGAGAGTATTAGTAATACTCTGTCAGAGGATTAATGGGGATAATTGTAATTTGCTCTTATTTAAAAAAATTTGGGGGGTTATTTTAGAGCTAGCACAAGTGGGGGAGGGACAGAAGGAGATGGGGGTGGGGAGAAGCAGACTTCCCCTGAGTGTGGAGCCTGATGTGGGGCTCTGTCCCAGGACCCTGAGGTCACTACCTGAGCTGAAATCAAGAGTCAGATACCTAACTGAGCCAGCCAGGCGTCCCAAAATTTGCTTTTATATTCGTACAGAGTAGAGTTGTGAAGAAGTTCCTGGATCTATTTGACAATTTTAAATGATTCATGATGTCTTAGACATTTAAGAATTATGTCTTAAATATAAAAATATTTTCATCCAAGTTATTTTTATTTGCTTTTTCCAAGTTGTTTTCAAAAGAAAGGTAATCTGGGGCGCCTGGGTAGCTCAGTCGGTTAAATGTCTGACTTGATTTCAGCTCAGGTCATGATCCTCAGGGTCCTTAGATCTCAGGGGTCATTAGCCCCACATCGGGGCTCCAGAGGGAGTCTGCTTGAGATTCTCTCTCCCTTTCCATCTGCCCGTCCCCTCTCTTGTATGTGTGTCCTCTCTCAAATCTTGTTTAAAAGAAAAAAGGTACTTAATAGTTGAACTTGTCATGAATAAATTTGCATTAATGAAAAACGATAGAAGCTTTAGATTAAGTATGTAGAACCTTTAATAATGTGCCATATAGTTAGTACTTTAAAATTGTTTTTAGACTAATGTTACTTTAAACATGATAGGAAATTTAACTGCCAGTTCCAATTTTATTGCTTTTCCTCACTCTAGGTTTTAGTACCAACTGTGTCCATGGTTGGAAAGCATTTGGGAGCAAGAAAGGATCACCCAGGCTTAAAGGCTAAAGAAAATGATGAAAATTGTGGTCCCACTACTACAGTTTTTGTTGGCAACATTTCTGAGAAAGCCTCAGACATGCTTATAAGACAGCTGCTTGCTGTAAGTTAAACTGTTTCTCATTTTTAAATTTTATTGTTACGGATTTCAAATTTATGAAAAAGCAGAAAGAGGATTCTAATAATTTTCTCCTTTTTATTTTGAAAAATTTCTATTCTGCAGAAAAGTTGGATGAATAGTAAAATGAACATCCTCGTAACACATTTTGCTACATTTACTTTCTACATACACACACAGTACACTTTTTTTCTCAATAATTGGAGAGTAAGTTGTGACATGACCTTTCATCTCTAAATACTACTTGTTTCTCCTAAGACCAAGGGCATTTTCCTATATGATCATAAAACCATCATCACACTTAAGAAATTTAAGGCTGTTACAGTATTGGTTTTTTTTTTCCTGATACAGTATTGTCTAAATATACTTAATAGTTCATATATAATTTCGTTAGTAATCTTCATAACAGCTGCTTTTTGTTTTATCTGTGATTCAGTCAAGGGTTATACATTGTGTTGAATTGTCATACCTCTTTAGACAACTTCTGTAATACAGAATACCTTCCTGTCTTTTTGTTTGCTTGTTTTTGTCTTTCATGACATTAACATTTTTTGAAGAGTTCAGGTCTTTTGCAGAATGTCTCAATTTGAATTTGACTCTGCTCATAGATTCAGAGTAAGCATTTTTTGCAAGAATGGTGCATGGATGATGTTCTCAGTGCAGCATAACAAGAGGCACGTGGTATCTCTTGGTCCTGTTTTTGGTGATGTTCAGTTTAGTAACTTGGTTAAGGTGGTCACATCTCTTTAAGGATACCTTGTTTCTCTTTGTCATTAATAAGTAATTTCTGGGTAAATGTTTTGAGACCATTTGAGTTGTGTCATTCCCCTCCCACCCCCCACCCTTCGTACCACCCCCTCCCCCGACAGCCTTTTAAAACAATGATTTTAGCATTTAGTGGTGATTAATTGCTTTTAAGGTTTTTACTCTGAGGATAAACAATAAGTTCTTTCGAGTTTGTGAAGTCATTCGTTTTCCTTTTTGTCTTAGTTTAACAATTGTTATCCTGGTGATAAATGAGCATTAAGTGAAATAATACCTAATGATTTTATAGTGAAAAACAACAGTGCCTGTACTCCCTCCTTCCATAATCTCCACTATTTTTTAGAGAAGTTATTTTAAAATCTTTTCCGTCTTGATTTTATTGCCATTTCTGTTCTATAAGTTGTATGATCCTTGTGTTAAAACACAAAACCTAGCTTTGTCACATTCAATATTTTGCGATACTAGCTTCAGATGTTTTTCCCAAAGAAATAAAACATAGTTGGTCCTAATTCCCACTTCTTTCTTCTACGGCGGTAATCACTGGCGAAATCCATTATCCTAAATTTGGTGTTTATTATTCCTGTGTGCATTATTTTACTTTATTTATTTTTATTTTTTTTAAAGATTTATTTATATTTACTTGAGAGAGAGCGAGAGAACACAAGCAGGGGAGCAGCAGAGGGAGAGGGAGTGGCAGGCTCTCCACTGAGCAGGGAGCCCGATGCAGGACTCAATCTCAGGACCCTGGGATCATGACCTGAGCTGAAGGCAGACACTTATACCCCGGCGCTCCTATTTTTTACTTTAATTACATATTTATGTATTCATAAAAATCTGTAATTCACAAGTTTTAATTCTGTACTCCGTAATTTGCTTTTTTCACCTAATATATATATATAGCTCTAATTTATTTACTTATCGGCACTATATACCATTGCATTGTAGAGGTGTACCAGGAATTGTCAGTTTTCTAATGATACAATCATATGGATTGTTTCTATTTCTTGGTAATATGTTTTGCTGTATTACAGGTAATATGTCTTCCTCAGTCACATGAAAAAATTTCATGTGTGCTTTTAGAAGTGGAATTTCTGAGTCTTAGGGCATGTTTATCTTCAGTTCACAGGATAATGCCAATTTTTTCCTAAAGTGGAACATCAGGAGGTCATTTTTTAAAAACCATCTTTATTGTGATAGAATTCATAGACCTTAAAGTTCACCTTTTTATAATGTATAATTCAGTGGGTTTTTTTTTTTAGTATATTCAGAAAATTGTACAAACATCACCCCGTCTTAATTCCAGAACATTTTCTTTTTTTTTTTAAGATTATTTATTTATTTGACAGAGACAGACACAGCGAGAGAGGAAACATAAGCAGGGGGAGAGGGAGAAGCAGGCTTCCTGCCGAGCAAGGAGCCCAACGTAGTGTTCGATCCCAGGATCCCGGGATCATGACCTGAACTGAAGGCAGACGCTTAACAACAGAGCCACTCAGGCGCCCCTCCAGAACATTTTCATCACCCCAAGTAGAAACCCTGTGCTCAATAAGTCACTTTCCGTTGTCTTCTCTCCCCGGCATATGGCAGCCACTATCCTACTTTCTGTGTAGATTTGCCTATTCTGGGCATGTTACATAAACAGAATCATAGAATATGTATGGCTTTTCATGTTTTGTCTTTTTTCGTTTAATATGTTTTCAGGCTTCCTCTATATTGTAGCTTATATCAGTATTTCATTCCTTTTTATGACCAAATATTCCATCTAATGGATATACCACATTTTTATCCATTCATCAGTTGAAGGACAGTTGAGTTGTTTGTACTTTTTGGGTATTATGAATAATGGTGCTATGAATATTTGTGTGCAGGTGTGTGAGGAGATATATGTATATATCCTATATCCTATTTGAAACGTCTTTCTCTCTTTTTTTTTCTTAGTAGGCTCCATGCCCAGCTTGGAGCCCAGCACAGGGCCCAAACACATGACCCTGTGATAAAGACCTGAGCTGAAATTAAGAGCCAGACACTTAACCGACTGAGCCAGCCAGGCGCCCCAAAACCTCTTTTAAACCTGTTCTTGGGGCGCCTGGGTGTCTCAGTCGTTAAGCGTCTGCCTTCGGCTCAGGTCATGATCCCAGGGTCCTGGGATCGAGCCCCGCATCGGGCTCCCTGCTCAGCAGGAAACCTGCTTCTCCCTCTCTCTCTGCCCCTGCTTGTGTTCCCTCTCTCGATGTCTCTCTGTCAAATAAATAAAATATTAAAAAAAAAAAAAACCTGTTCTTGACTTATATGTGCAGCAGTGTTTTGTTTTAAGCTTCATTCCTGAATTTATCTCTTCCTTTCATTTTTCCTTTAAGGCATTCCTTAAATGTCTAATGATCCTTGATTGTCTTCATATTTAAGAGTTAGGGATTAAAGTTTTTTGGGGGTGTCTGGCTGGCTTGGTCAGTGGAGCGTGCATCTCGGGGTTGTGGGTTCAAGCCCCATTTTGGGTGTAGAGATTTAAAATTTAAAAAAAAGTTTTTGTATGCATAAATAAGCTGGGTTTGTAAAATGTTGAGCATCATTTTAGGGTAATCTAGCCAGCAGGTAGAGGTTTTGAATGTTAGTATATGGAGTTCTTTGGGGCTCGTTGGTTTCTCTAGAAAACTTCCAGTTTTATGCCTAGTGAGTATATGATTATTTTTATTTATTATTTTTTATTAACATATAATGTATTGTTTCAGGGGTACAGGTCTGTGATTCATCTGTCATACACAATTCACAGTGCTCACTATAGTACATACCCTACCCAATGTCCATCACCCATCCACCCCATCCCTCCCACCCCCCTCTCAGTTTGTTTCCTGAGATTAAGAGTCTCTTATGGTTTGTCTCCCTCTCTGGTTTCGTCTTGTTCCATTTTTCCGTCCCTTCCCCAATGATCTTCTCTCTTGTTTCTCAAATTCCTCGTATCAGTGAGATCATATGATACTTTTCTCTGACTTACTTCGCTTAGCATAATACGCTGTAGTTCCATCCACGTTGTTGCAAATGGCAAGATTTCATTTTTTGATGGCTGCATAATACTCCATTGTATCTATATATACCACGTCTTCTTTAGAGGATGGAGATTATTAAGTATAGTTGCCTGTAAAGACTGCAGGCTATCTTCTCTAGGGGTGGGGAGTAAAGTAGTTGGCTTGAAAAGAACTCTGAGGCTTTGATTATTCCATATTCATATTGTCAGGCAAGTACCTGGATTTTTGTTTTTGTTTTTTAAGATTTTATTTATTTGAGAAAGATAGCATGAGGGGTGGGGGCCGAGGGAGAAGCAGACTCCCCGCTGAGCAGGAAGGACGTGGGGCTTGATTCTAGGACCCTGAGATCATGACCTGAGCCAAGGGCAGGCACTTAACTTTAGACTGAGCCCCGCAAGCACCTGTTTTTATTCAGCCTCATCCTTCAACCCCATTCTCCACTATGGGTACTTTTTACCTCCAGTCCAGATGACTTGGCTTTGTAGAATCAGCCTAATTCTTTCAGTATCTTCATCTGTAGATCCTTGACGTTACAGCTTTCTTTGATCTACTGAATGAGTTCCCATCCTTCCATTTGCCTTTTTTCTTTTCAAAATTTTGTTGAATTTTGCTGTTTGCTCATACAATGTTTGACCTCATGGATTTTTATCTTTTATATTCCTTGATCATTTTATTGGTTTCTCTGAAGGGAGATGTGAAAATTTCATACATTCTCTCAGCTTTGACAGGCAATGTTCAGTTACCATTTCCTACAAATAACTTTTTTTTTTAACCTACTTTTTACTTAATTAGAAATAATGTTTGGAGCGCCTCGGTGGTGCAGTTGGTTGAGTGTCCAACTCTTGGTTTCAGCTCAGGTCATGATCTCAGGGTCCTAGAACTGAGCCCTGTGTTGGGCTCCCTGCTCAGCAGAGTCCATTTGAGATTCTCTCCCTCTGCCCCTCTGCCTGCTTGCACACGCTCTCTTCAAATAAGTAAATTTTTATAAAAAAAAAAAGAAAGAAATAATGTAAAAAAAATTTGAACGTGAACAAAATGTAATGTTTTACTCTTCAGACAACCTGCCCTGTTAAATATTTCTGATTTACGGAAATTTTTTTCTTTACATAAAGTCTTACTGTGTTATCTGCAATTTCATGTCCCATGTTATTTTTGCATTCCATATCAAGCATTTTTCCATGTTATTAAAAGTCCTTTACAATGTAGGGGCGCCTGGCTGGCTCAGTTAGTAGAGCATGTGACTCTTGATCTCAGATTAGTGAGTTTGAGCCCCACATTGGGTATAGAGATTACTTTTAAAAAATCTTTTAAAAAACGTTCTTTATAATATAGATGTGTGTTTTAAAACATGATCTCTATGGATTCAGAGTTTTTACTTGAATTTACTATAGTTTATTTTAAAAATTATAATATTGGTAATTTTGTTTTTTTATGTATACTTTCCGGGTAGGATAAATAATGCTGTAAAAGTTTTTTTTTTTTAAGATTTTGTTCATTTATTTGACACAGAGAGAGAGCGCACAAGTGGGCAGAGCAGCAGTGGGAGAGGGAGAAGCAGGCTCTCCACCAAGCCGGGAGCCCGATGTGGGGCTTGATCCCAGGACCCCGGGATCATGACCTGAGCCAAAGGCAGACACTTTTTTTTTTTTAAAGATTTTATTTATTTGAGAGAGAGAGAATGAGAGACAGAGAACACGAGAGGGAAGAGGGTCAGAGAGAGAAGCAGACTCCCCGCTGAGCAGGGAGCCCGACGTGGGACTCGATCCCGGGACTCCAGGATCATGACCTGAGCCGAAGGCAGTCGCCCAACCAACTGAGCCACCCAGGTGCCCCAAAGGCAGACACTTAACAGACTGAGCCACCCAGGTGCCCCAATGCTGTAAAATTTCTAATTTACTAAAAGATAGTTAAGGGGTGCCTCGGTGGCTTCGTTGGTTAAGTGTCTGACTCTTGGTTTTGGCTCAGGTTGTAATCTCAGGGTTGTGAGTTCGAGCCCTGAGTTGGACTCTATGCTCAGCATGGAGTCTGCTTGGGATTCTCTCCCTCTCCCTCCCCCTTTGCCCTTCTCCCCACTCTTCTGCGCTATCTCCCCACCCCCCAAATAAAATCTAAAAGGCAGTCAATTTTCTGCAAGTAAGAATCTGTATTATAGATTTCTCTCATATAATAGGTATGTGGGAATTGAGAGAATTTTAAGAACTTTAATAGCTGGTATGATTTTTTTTTTTCTTTTTGCTTTTATCTTTCTCCTGGTGGAAATATCAATTGTGCTCTTATTTTTAGTACTGATTAGGTGATTTTCTTAAATGGTAATGATCATTTTTTATTTTGTTTTTCTTTTTAAGAAATGTGGTTTGGTTTTAAGCTGGAAGAGAGTACAAGGTGCATCTGGAAAACTTCAAGGTAGGAAATTTTTTCTTACTGAGATCATTTTAACCTGTGTGCTTAAGTCACTTGTTGGATGTTTTGCTCTCATTGCCCTTAACCATGGGAGTATTCTGCCAGCACTCTTTGTCTTCCTTCTGATTGGAATAGGATTAAAGGCATTTGGGAAGATTTAGCTGAGTTGAGTTTGGAAAGTGGAAAAGTATTAACAGGAAAGAGGTAGGAGAGGAAAAATTACTCAGTCTGTTTTTTTACAATGTTATTTTGAAAAGCCCTTTTTTTCTCAGAGTAGAAGTATATGATCAACATTCAACAATTAGGACTTAGGAAGAAAGCAGAACAGATGGTGAGATGACCTGTTAGTCTTAGAAGCAAACTGTTCTTTTCATTCTTGGTGGTAAAAGCACCTGTTTTTTTTTTTTTTTTTTTTAAGATTTTATTTATTTATTCGTAAGAGAGAGAGAGAGGCAGAGGGAGAAGCAGGCTCCCCACTGAGCAGGGAGCCCGATCCGGGCCTCGATCCCAGGACCCTGGGATAATGACCTGAGCCGAAGGCAGACGCTTAACCGTCTGAACCACCCAGGTGCCCAAAGCACCTGTTTGATGTGCATGCTTTAAACAGTATTATGGGAAAATTCATGCATATGTAAAAATAAAATAATATGAACTTCTGCATACTCATCACCTAGCTTTAACATTTATCATCTCATGGCCAATTGTGCTTAACCTGTACTCTGTCCATTTCCTCACTTTTTTTTTTAAGCAATCCCAAGCATCCATCATTTTGTCTATAAATATTTTAGCATGTATCTCTAAGAGATAAGAGCTTTTTAAAAAACATACTGGAAATGTTATAAGACCTTCAAAAATTAACTTTTTCATAGTATCATAAGTCAATTTTCTGATGTCCAGTTGTTACAAATGTCAACTCTGTTAATAGTTGATACAGGATCCATATATATAGTCCACACATTGCTATTGGTTGGCATATTTTTAAGTCTCTTTTAATAATTTAAGTTCTTCTATCTCTTTTCCCTTGGAATTATTTGTGGAAGAACCTGGTTCAATTGCTCAGTAGCATTTCTTGAGTATAGGTTTGCTGATTGCAGCTCCAGTAGAATAATGTGCCAGTGCTTTTCTGTCTCTGTATTTTATGTAAACTGGTTGTATCTTGAGACAATCAGATTTGAGTTCGCATGTGTTATTTTTGTTTTTTATTTGTAAGAATTTTTTTAAAGGTAGGGCACCTGGGTGGCTCAGTTGTTAAGCATCTGCCTTGGGCTCGGGTCATGATCCCGAGGTCCCGGGATTGAGCCCTGCGTCGGGCTCCCTGCTTGTCGGGAAGCCTGCTCCTTCCTCTCTCACTCCCCCTGCTTGTGTTCCCTCTTTCACTGTGTCTCTCTGTCAAATAAATAAATAAAATCTTATAAAAAAAATTTTTTTTAAAGGTATTGTTCTTCATCATGAGACACTGTTTTGTTTTTTTAATTTTTAAAATTTTTGTGGTAGCAGCTGTTGATTGTCTATTCCTGGATTGGTTCATTCATTGGAGGGTTGCAAAATGTGGTAGTCTATTTTGAAGAATTCTGTCATTCCTTCATTGAAGAACAAATCCTCTATTAGAATTGTATAAGGAAAACAGGGTAAATGCTGTGGTTCTTTCATTTTTCAAAAGAATGAGTTGATGTCCTCAGCATCATTTAGCAGTGACTTTTTTTTTTTTTTTTTAAAGTAGGCTCCATGCCCAGCGTGGAGCCCAGTGCAGGGCTTGAACTCATGACCCTGAGATCAAGACTGAGCTGAGATCAAAAGAGTTGGATGCTCAATTGACTGTGCCACCCAGGTGCCCCAGGAGTGACTTTTTTTAAGAACCATTTTGAACTTAAGGATTGAAATATGTTCAATTTGTTATATTTAATAAGAATTAATTGTCACTATTGCTAGCGAAGCTTAAATTGTCTTATATTTTCTCTGCAAATTGGGTTTCCAGTGGTTTTGACACAAGCCTAACTGCCTTTGATAGCTGCCTTATTGTCTGGAATGTTATCTGGGATTTGGAATCTTATAAAACTCATCCAGAAGTTTTTCTGTCCCATACTTAGGATCAGCCATTTCTTTAAGGAACTCTGTTTTTGTTTTTTTTTTTTTTAGTGGGAAATTCCTTTAAAAATCACCATCTGGAAATTAGATATACTCATTATAAGACTTGTTTAGTCTTGGGGGGCCAGACTGGCTCAGTCAGAGGAGCGTGCAAGTCTTGATCTTGGGCCGTGAAACTCTTGACCTCGGGGCTGTGAGTTCGAGCCCCATGTTGAGTGTAGAGATTACTTAAATAAATATTTTTTATAAAACACTTATTTAGTCTTTGCCTTTACATTTTTCCAGTGCATATTAGTTTACATTCAGGATGTTTTATTTAGCCTTTTCTGTAATACATCTTTTTTTTTTCCTCCCATACTGAGAATCCTTAGTTTCAAGGACATTGGGATGATAGTCTATTAAGTAATTACTGGCTTGCTTCATCTTACATTTCGTGTACAACAGTTTAAGACTACTAATACCAGCACTATCATCAGCAATGTGATAATAGAAATTTTCTCTTTTATTGACAGGTCTTTTGTCCTTAAGATATATCACACTAAAAACCTGTGGTCAAATTTGCTGTTTTAAAATCACTCTGAATAGTTCCTCTCTGTGTGGTTGTGCCCTTAACTATACATATTTGTATACATATTTGGATTCGTTTCTTTTATTTTCAATTTTTAGGTTACTCCTTTAAAGTGTATGTTTTAATATCTCTGATTTAAAGGCATGGTAATGGTGAGACTAGTTGTTAAAATTAAACATTCAGAAAAATCAAACTTATTATTAGGATAAAAAGGTCAGTACTTTTGTAGTTTAACTTCTCAGAATTGAAAAGTGCTTGTGGGGCGCCTGGGTGGCTCGGTTGGTAAGGCGTCCACCTCTTGATTTCTGTGTCGGACTCCTCACCGAGCAGGGGTGGGGGCAGGGTTCGGCGTCGGCCTGAGGTTCTCTCCTCTTCCTCTGCGCCTCCTCCTGTGCTTGTGTGCACGCCCGCTCTCTCCCATACACTCTCTAAAATAAATAAATCTTTGAAAAAAACAAAAACAGGAGAAATATATTTAAAAAAAGGAAAGTCCTTGTGATCGGTTTAAAGAGCCTGTTGTCACTTATTTGTAGGTAGCTCTGAGGAAGTTTGGATAGAATGAATTCAGGAAATAATTAAAAGACTTCAATTATGAAATTTGTGGTTCTGCTCAATATTTTATCAGCACTTCTAATAAGTAGCAGTTTGCCTGATTAGAGTTTTTCTTTTCTTTTTCCCCTGTTTTTGTTTTCTTTTTTCTTTTGGTGGTTTGAGGGTGCTAAAAGTAAAATCATCAAGGGTAATTGAAGGAAAGGAAGAAGTGACAACATGAGTAATCCTGGTATTAGAACATTTGGTCCCTGATGATTTTAATTTTCCATAAATATTTTGTTTTCATAGCTGTATTGATATTTCACTAATTCTTTACATCCATTTCTAGCCTTTGGCTTCTGTGAGTATAAGGAACCTGAGTCTACCCTCCGTGCACTCAGGTTATTGCATGACCTGCAGATTGGAGAAAAGAAGCTCCTTGTTAAAGTTGATGCAAAGACAAAGGCACAACTAGATGAATGGAAAGCAAAGAAGAAAGCTTCTAATGGGGTATGTTTCTTTTTTTCTTTTTTTTTTTTTAAGATTTTATTTATTTGACAGACACAGCGAGAGAGGGAACACAAGCAGGGGGAGAGGGAGAGGGAGAAGCAGTCTTCCCGCGGAGCAGGGAGCCCGATGTAGGGCTCGATCCCAGGACCCTGGGATCATGACCTGAGCCGAAGGCAGAGGCTTAACCAACTGAGTCCCCCGGGCGCCCCTAATGGGGTATGTTTCTATAGCATTATCTTTTCTAGGCCAACTGTGCTCTTTCAGTGTAAATACTTCTTATAAGTGAATCTGCTATGGGATTTCACAAGATCATCCTCATCATAATATGTCCTTGTGGCTAAAAGGCAGGAGGGTATTTTTATAGTTTATAGTTATTTTAAATCTTTTATCTACCCATAGTGGGTGGATGACTGTTGGTTTGCTTATTCCAGGTTGGGATGAAGGTAGTGAGGGAGTCTGGACAAGGTTAATTTGCCAGAGAAAACACTGGTACAGACTATTCCAAACAGAGCTAATTCATTCAGGCAGCTTTGTAAGTAAGTACAACAAAATATATTTCAACCTACACATTAATTTTAATTAGTTGCCCTGAAGTACACAAGTTCTGGGGCGCCTGGGTGGCTCAGTCACTTGAGCATCTGACTCTTGATCTCAGCGCACGTCTTGAGCTCAGGGTCGTGAGTTCAAGCCCCATGTTGGGCTCAGTGCTGGGCATGGAGCCTACTTAAAAAAAAAAAAGTACACAGGTTCTAAAATAAATGAAAATAAGTCTTATTACTCTCCTCAGGTTGGTGGCCATATTAAGTGAAGTTAAAATAAAGGAAATTTTTATATGTTGTGTTATAATGTATGTGTCATTACTCCTTTTCAACAAAACAAAAAGTAGCTAAAACCTAGGTATATTTCCTATTTCCTTTTGGAACCTCAGGTTTGAATGGATTTAAAGTAGGTTTATTGTTATTTTCTTGTTTCTACAAAAACAAAAAATCCTTTTTGTTCCTTTCAGGTTTTCATTATCATTAAAAATAGAAGTGGCTTTCTTGGTATTACACCTCCCTCCTTTACAAAAACATTGTATATTCTTTGTAAAAAAAAAACTCAAAGCAAACTATAAAGAAAAAATTAAGTACCACCTGTAATCTCATCACCATTAGGAACCACTGTAGATGTTTTTGTTGAGCATTCTTCCAGAGATTTTTCTCTGTATGGATAAATACAGTTTTTAGTCAGAATATATGAATTTGTTTTTCTTTCATAAATACAGGATTGTGTTCTAAGTGTTCTATAATTAGCTTTTTTTAACTTGTATCTTTTCTTGTACTTTCAATAATATTTTAACTGATTCTCTATTTTGTTTTCTCTCATTTGGCTATTATAGACTGACTGTATTTCTAAAACAGAAGTGTTATTATATCAACTCTCTGCTCGTGCATCCTTAATGATTTTCGATTTCTTAGAGTATGAAGCCCATATTAGCATGGCATTCAAGGCTTGTTCAGTCTACCTTTGTGGTTTCTCTCATTAGTCCTTCTGCATGTGTCAGTCATGTATCGCTACAGACTTCCTTCATTCTTTGCTGACATCTCATGTCCTTGTTGCCCATCCAAGCTCCCTGTTGCAGTTCTATCCATATAGTTGTAATTACAATGTATTTGATTCAAATAGCCTTCCTCAATCCTACCCTCAATTTCTCTCAGGCAGAATTGATTACTCTCTTCCCACTTACTGTCCAGGTTTTTATTGCTGTTAGGTCAGTGCTTTGTAACATAAATTGTTGGTATCTGTCTGTCTCTCATACCCCTTGAACCATGTTTCAGTTCCATATATCTGATTACAAGATAAAAAGGGCAATAAGTTCACAGATTGTCTCTTCCTCTTGTACCTGCACAGAACCTAAGACAGTATCTTGCCCATAGCAAGAATGGAATGATCCTTTATTGAGTAACAGTTGCATTTACATTGCTCACCTGATGATCTTACTGTCTTTACCTAGCTTTGTAAAGAAATAATAAAATGCAATTTCTCTGTAATATAAATTGTATCTCAGATAAGCAGTGTTGCTTGTCACATCAAAAAACAACTGTCTGAAATAATACTTCAGATTTTCCTTGCAGTGATAACTGAATTATTTAAAATAAAGCATGGAATTAAATGGAATTAATATCTTCACAGTTTTTATTATAATTCCCTGGGAGTCTTCCCACCCTCCCCCCATTATTTAATCATCAGCTCGTGAGGTGGTTTGATTTGCAACATTGCAAATAGTGTACTCTAAACATGAAGTAAATGACTTCACTATATATGTAAATAAGGAAATGCAAAATTGTGTGACTTTGATTTAATCTGTAATCACTATTAGTGAGAGGAACCTCAATTGAAATCTGTTTGTATCTTCAAGAATGGAATTGGAGCTACCTCCAGTAAAAACAGAACAATTATTTCAGATAAGATGAAATTTAAAATGTTAACAGACATGACTTCTGGGTGTACTTGGTATGGTGCCCAGAGATACTTGAAACCACAAGACAGACATGGCATAGTCTGCTGGAATGTCCATTTTACTTAACAATATTGGTAAAAAGAAAAAGTTAAGCAATTCTATGAGATAAACAAATTTTTTTCAAATAATTTAAGCAAATATAACTGTTGCAGAGTAGATGACGGATTTGTCACGATGATAAAATACGAGAGCGTATTATTGTTCTTTCTTCTTGATTGTTGAGTGTTGGGAGAAGTCCAGAAAACAGTGACTTAAGATGGGTGATGTGAGCAGAGACATCGAGGAGCTCATGTGGTGCTTGAGTCAGGCATTTTCCTGACTGCCAGCCAGAAGAAAGAACACAAGTAGTTAGTTGTGTAGTTCTCTTTGACTCAGAAACACAAACTTTTCCTTTTATAATATATCTGATTATTTTTGGTTGTCTGACATTAACAATTGGTGAAGAGATTTGGGCTAATAAGCTTTCCTTCTAAAAATGTACATCAGAAGGTGGTATGAATTCCAAATGCTTTATTTCTAATTTAGCTAAGACTAGCCATACTAATACTTAAATTTACACTTGATCTTAGCTAAAAGGCTGAGAAGCGGTTAAATTTGATTTAGAATGGTGGTGGTAGGGACTTTGGGGGCTTATGAGTATTTTTAAATGACTAGGCCTTAAGATTTATATAACCCCACTTTTATCTTTTTTTGTTTGCTTTTAAAGATTTTATTTATTAGAGTGCATGTGCGTCTTCACAGTTGTGGGGGAGGGACAGAAGGAGAAGCAGACTCCCAGATGAGCAGGGCTCGATCCAAGGACCTGGGATCATGACCTAAGCCGAAGGCAGACACTTAACTGACTGAGCCACGCAGGCACCCCACCCCACTTCTATCTTTATGCTTAGAAAAGCACAGAGATGTTGAGGGTTCATGGAAAGGAATTTAGCATGTAAGGGAAAGACAGATTCGATGCTCTCTCATAAAGTATATTTTCATGATAAAGAATTAAGGTATCAATACCTGAGGATGTGGGTTGGAATGGCCCATGTATGTCTTAGGACCTATAGTTTCAGTGGCAAGTTAGTGTCAGGTTAATTCTTTGATTTAAAACCTGTGGAGAAGCATAGTATTACTGAAGGGATTTTAGTGAAAGCTGCACAAAGACCTTCTTGGGATACATTACTGATTTAAAGTAAAAACACATCATCGCGATTATAGTTTACAGTGTTGTTGGTAAATAATTTTAACAGGTATTTACAGTCCTTGGGTAAAGCTTCTTGTCTTTATCCAAGATACCAGGTAGAAAGTTGGCAGAAGATTGAATAAAGGGGTGCCTGGGAAGGTCAGTTGGTTAAATGTCCAACTCTTGATCTCAGGGACGTGAGTTCAGGCCCCACTTTGGGCTCCATGCCCAGCGTGGAGCCTACTTTAAAAAAAAAAAAAGACTGGATAAAGAGGCAGGTTTGAGAAAGTAAGAACTCAGAGTAGTTAGTTTCATAATATACATTATGACTTGAAGTTATCTGTAGCATAACTGCTTATCGTATTTGCTAAATGCTTAAGGGCAAGGTTTTTTTTCCAATATTGAATTATTTTTGGCATCTAGCATAGTGTCTTGCACACACAGTAGGCTCTTAAGAATTTGTTGAGCCAGGAGTGCATGGCTGGCTCAGTCAGTAGAGCATGCAGCTCTTGATCTCAGGGTTGGAAGATTGAGCCCCACGTCGGGTGTAGTGATGACTTCAAAAAGAAAGAAAAAATATTTTTTTAAGATTTTATTTACTTCTTAGAGCATAAGTGGGGAGGAGGGGGGCGGGGAGGGGGAGAGGGAGAGGGAAAAGTAGATTCCCCGCTGAGCAGGGAGCCCAATGCAGGGCTCAGTCCCAGGACTCTGAGGTCATGACCTGAGCCGAAGGCAGACACTTAACTGGCTGAGCCACCCAGGCACCCCAAGAAAAAAAAATTTTTTTTTAAGATTTTATTTATTTATTTGACAGAGACACAGCAAGAGAGGGAACACAGTCAGGGGGAGTGAGAGAGGGAGAAGCAGGCTCCTCCAGGGAGCCTGATGCGGGGCTGGATCCCGGGACCCTGGGATCATGACCTAAGCCAAGGCAGACGCTTAAAGACTGAGCCACCCAGGCGCCCCTCAACTGTGTCTTGGTTAATTTAGTAAACATTAGGGGCGCCTGGGTGGCTCAGTCGTTCAGGTCATGATCCCAGGGTCCTGGGATTGAGCCCCACACCAGGTTTCCTGCTCGGCGGAGAGCCTGCTTCTCTCTCTCCCACTCCCCCTGCTTGTTTTCCCTCTCTCACTGTCTCTCTCTGTCAAATAAATAAAATCTTAAAAAAAAAAAATTAGTAAACAGTTTGTGGAAGTATTTGAGGAAGACAATCTGAAAAACTGAAAGCTTGGCAGATGTGTCATGTAGTATGTTAGTATTGTGGTTTGATCTCCCTGTAACTGGTTAGGGGTCAGAGTATTAGCTATTAAAGGAAAAAAGGAAAAGAAAATGATAAAGTATGAGTATCTAAGAAAAATCAGTAAATGAAATGAAATTTAGTTTTGTGAAGTTAACAAAACCAAGTCTGCATTTAATAGGACTGCACAGATGTTTTAGAGAAAACATGTTTGGTTTGTTTTGTGTACTAACTTGTTTTAGAATGATTTTCTTTTTTGATTTTTTTTTTCCTCTTCCCTGAACTTGCCTTGATTTTTTTTTTTTTTTGTAAAGAATGCGAGGCCAGAAACTGTCACTAATGATGATGAAGAAGCATTAGATGAAGAAACAAAGAGAAGAGATCAGATGATCAAAGGGGCCATTGAAGTTTTAATACGAGAATACTCTAGTGAGCTCAATGCCCCCTCACAAGAATCTGACTCTCACCCCAGGAAGAAGAAGAAGGAGAAGAAGGAGGACGTATGTGTTACTGATTTCTGACAATAGTCATTTCTACGGTTTACTTTTTATGGTGTCACTCTTGTGCTTTCATTGCATTGCAACTTTCAAGGGGAAAATGACCAAAATTTATAACAATATACTGCTAAGCCTAATTTGACCATGTTTTATCAAGTAACTGACTTAATTTTTTTTTCACCATAATGTTTGTTTTATATGTTTGAAATGCACTGGCATGGATACTTGTATTTATCTCTGGATTCAAATTACAGAAGGAAAAAACCCGTGACTCGTGAAGTAGATGCCGATATTAAGGGACAAAGGAAGTTTTTTTGTTTTTGTTTTTTTGGCCATGAAGGGGCTGGCTTTGTTTTTGCCTTACTCCCTGATACTGTACTATCCCTGGTCCAAGCAGGACACGAGCTATCCTTCACTGAATATTTTCACCCATTCTTTAAGTTTTGCCACCTTTTCTTCTAAACCACATCTCATTCCCTCTGTGACAGTAATGCCGTTGTACTTCTAATTGGAGGGTGGTGAAAGAGTAGGAGAAGATGAAACACTCCTCCTCCCCAGTGTATTATTATTTTATCAGTCTTTGCCAACCTAAGCTAATTGAATAGTAGGGTGTCCAGGTTAAAAGAAAAAAAAAATTTAAGATTTATTTGTTTATTTGAGAGAGAGAGAGCATGAACAGGAGAGGCAGAGGGAGAGAGAATCTCAAGCAGACTCTGCGCTGAGCTTGGAGCCCAACGCAGGGCTCGATCTCACGACCATGAGATCATGACCTGAGCTGAAACCAAGAGTCAGGTGCTTAACCGACTGTGCTACCCAGATGCCCCAAAAATCTTTGTTTTTTTTACACTCATTTCTTTGGATAAATTTAGAGAAATTACGGGGAGTATTCTTTAAAAATATTGGAAGTATGTTGTGTGCATGGATTGTATATGCTATGAAAAAGTACTGTGAAATATCTGCTATGGTTTTTAATATCATTGGATAGTTACGGTTCATTTTATTTTGAATTTGAGTACCTTATTTGGCCATCTTCAATTTGCTTTGTGGCCAAATACATTTTTATTACTTGGCTTGTTTTTCTTCATATGGTCATAAAAACCTGTCTAGTGAAATGTCAGTCATTGGGAATGGGAATTGGTAGTCCATCAGGTATAGGGTAATTGAGGTTTGTAGAGCTTGTTCTTCCTCCCCAGCATTAACGGAAGAGGAGAAAATAGAATATTTGTTTGATATGGCATTGGAGGGAGAGGATCAAAGAGATCCTGCTCAATGGCAGGAATTATGGGTAAATTTTGTTGATATGATTGTTTCCAGGGGATGAAGGAAAAAGTCCTGCTACTGTGAGACTTTCCTTATTCCGTTGCCTGGGGGAGTTGGAGGGGGAGGAAGTGGTGGGTGACAGGAGGGGTTAAAAAGAGTGAGTGAAATCTTTTTTATTAAGTAATTTGAAATCAAGAAAATATCACAGAAATCTTACGTTGCTTACAGTATAAACATATAGCAAATTTTTGTGCAGAGTAATGAAAACTCTTGCTCTTTTTTTAATCTTTGTGGATTTTTCCGCAGATTTTCCGCAGATTTCCAGTGGCCCCACTGATCCCTTACCCACTCATCACTAAGGTTCGTTTATATTATAGGCATTGACAATAACTGTTTATTGCTAATGGCCAGACTTGTGATTCTTGTTCATCTGATTTCTCACTATTTAACTTAGATCACTAGTTTTTTTTTTTACTATATAAATTGTTTTATTTACTTCTGTCTTTTTTGTAAGATGGTACAGATTATCTTTTAATTCTAGTATCTTTGTATTGATGTAGATTAATTTTTAATGCATTCTTTCCTAACCCTCTTATCTTTTTTAGGAGGATATAAATGCTATAGAAATGGAAGAAGACAAAAGAGATCTGATATCCCGAGAGATCAGCAAATTCAGAGACACACACAAGGTAGTATTCTTGTTTTTTTACTTGATACCAATCTAGACTTTTTACAGAACCCAAAGCAAACAGACAAAAAGAAAAAAATCAACCTTACATTAGAATATAATTTTAAGTGCTTTTTATAGGTTAATTAATATTTAGATAGAGACAAACAGAAGAACAATACCATATTAAAGTGGTCCTGGACATATTGTACTTAGTTTTTTCAGTTACTGACTACTCTGCAGTCCTCTCACTTTTATGAAAGCTAATTTTATTTTTAGATTTTAACATAAACATCAAGGTCAGATTTAAATTAGATTCAGTGGGGCAGCAGGATAACCTACACTGTAGTGTATTTCTGGGGGCAGTTATTTATCTTAATCTTACGAAAATCGTTTCTTTAGAGCTGAGATTAAAATATAAGATATATATTTGTGTAGATTTAAGTTGAGAGGGGGAGATTTTAAAAAAGTAGGTCAGTGGTTACCAGACTTACCAAATTTTAGATGCATGGAAGAACTGTAAATTCCCATAAAGCTAATCTATTCATTGACCCCCACCATTATGATAGAGATCATATGGTGACTAATGCAAGATGAAACTCTCAGCTTGGAAAGTAACAAGGAATAGGATGTAAGTATGAGCTTCTGTTTTTTATTATATTTATGGATGCCCCCTCAGAAAAATATGCAAAGGGGTAACTGGCTTGGAAATGGGTATTTGTGCATAGTAAATCCCACTCACGAATTTTGCCTATTGAAAGCTTCTCTCATGACAGTGCATCTGTGAATGTTCGCTGGTGTTTAAGGTGATGCTTATGGACGGTAAAATGCAAACACTGCATGAAATGTATTTTGATGTTAGAGATAATAAGATGTTACTGGTTTTTACTCTAAAGACTGAGTGATCTTCAACTCAGTGAAATGTTAAGTGTTCACTTTTTCTTTTATTCAATCTTACTTTTTCTTACTGCTTGCAAAATCCCAAGGTGACAGTGCCATTGAATCACTGCTGCTGAACACTTATTATCCAGATGCCCAGCCATAGCTCACATACACAGTGCTTTTTCAGGAATTAAGTATGTCTAAAAGCACAAATATAATTTTCCCAAATTAATTTTGAGTTTAAAAGGTAGTCTGTGGGAAGTGATTTTCGAGGAGTACTTTTGGTTAGGTTCAATACTCAAATTCAGGGTCTGAGTAAGCTTGAAAATGGTATACAGTTGTGTGTGTGGTTTACCCCCTTGTTGTTATTTGTTAAACCCTGTCACGTCATTGGTAAAGTATGAGAAAATTGTGTTTTAAAAAAATTAATTCAAAAGATAAGTGCTTCAGAGTTTGAGAAGCTGTCAGGCATTTGACTGCCTTAGACTTACTTCACTATGGGGGGAAAATGTTTTTTCCAAAATGTACTTAAAAAAAAGATGAAAATGAAAAACAGTTCTTTTTGTTGGGTGGTATGGTTAAAGGGAACATTTGAAACTCTAGTAACAAAAAATGAGCTCAGTGAACCTTTGCATGTTTTGGTATGAGTTTATTAAATAACCACAGACTGTCAGGGTATCAGCGTGGCAGGGGGCGTCCATTTACAGCACGGACGAGTCTGAAGAGAGAATAAGGTAAGATTTATGATTTTTTTTTTCTGTCCTTTCCTCTTCATTATTTCATTACTTTCTTACATCTTTTTAGACTCAACTTCATTTTCTCTATCTAGTTTTGTCTTAAAATATACATATGTATGTAGGTGTCCATCTACTTATCGCATATATAGTCTTTTAGAAATGCATTTAGTGTGGACCAGATTCACTCACTTGTTCATTTACTTAGAACAAAACTTTTGAAATGAGTTCTGAAACAAATTATTATTTACATAAGTGGAAGTATACACTAAGAAATAAGTAGTACAATGAATAAGGAAAAATAAAAAAGTTAAATTCTACAAAAGAAATTATTATTGGAACAGCTAAAATAAGTCTGTAAGTATCTATTATCTCAGAAATAAATATTTCTTTATAAGTGTATGACACTGAGGTAAGTTTTATGTAGTCTAGCCTCATTTTACAATACAAATTTTTATAATCCATTAGAACTGTTTCAGAAATTAGAATTCGCCCCTTTAAATAGCTTTCAGTTTCTGTCCTCTTTCTATGATTTCTTTTCTCTTCTCTTTGTAACCTCAGTGTATTCAGTATTGGCTTTGCCTACATTCTCCTTTGATATAGACTGGCACAGCTGCTGAATATATTGATTTCTCATGCATTAGCTTTACTCTCATAATCCTCTATCAGTTCTCTAAGCCATGAACAAGAGAAAAAGTATAACAGGTAAGATTGCTTTTTAAAGTTGTTTTAAATGCTTTACATGACTGAGAAAAGACAAAAAAAATGCACATTTTATTGTTGCAGTTTAAATTTCATTTCGGTGACACTAAACATGAAACCAAAGGGATAAATGTATTTTGTTTTTGTTTTGTTTTTCCTGTTTGGTTTTTTTTTTTTGTTTTGTTTTGTTTTCTGAGTTTGTGTAGAAACCGTGTGGTACACTGGTAATCTTGTCAGGGTACAAACTTGGTCTGACTTTGTTATTTGGTTTATTTGTGAACCATGTACTTGCTCTTCCTCCCAGAAACATAGCTTGTAGGCAAGGTTAATCCAGTGTTGGCGATCCATGTCCTAGCACAGCATCTGTAAGTTCATATGCAATCGTTCCTTCCAAGGATGGATTTATCACTGTTGATATATTTTTATTGTCTTATAGGCGTAATGGGCATAAATATGTTGCTTTTAAAATTAAGTGAAATGAGAATATTACAATTATGTACATTTTTGCTTGAAGTGAGTGATTTTCAAACTTTTTGTATTTAGTGGGCTGTCCATCTTGTAATGGTGGGAGTAAATGTTTCCCTTTAGATAATAGGGCAAATGTTGGCTGAATTCAGCTTATCTTTTGGAGGGTGGGCAAACCAGAGGGTAGAAGATTATTTAGTTGTATTACAGTGACCTGACTTTCCTCCCCCACCTCCCCTTTGAAATCTTCAAGTAGTAACCTGTAGGTAATGGGAAGTTTGGGGTTATATATAGTATCAATGGTAAATCAGTAGTCATACTGATTTACAGAAATTCATAATGACAGAAATTACATTTTAGCTAAGTGATTGTATTTCTAGAAATTATTACTAATCACCACATTCCTCATGGTCATTTAGTTATTACATAATCATTGAGCGGCCAGCCACACTTGACACGATCTCCCAGCATCCAAGATTGGAGATTCCTGGTCTGTGTAGAGTATATGGGTTTGCACGCAATCTATTTAGTCTTGTGATTGCTTCAGTTTAATTTGTCAAGTAAAACCAAAGTACTTAATATTAAAGTGCCAGTGGTTTGGTTGTTTTTGTTCCTTATATTGGGCATTGCGCCGGGAAATACCCGAATACTGGAGCTACAGAGTTAACTCTAAAAGTACTTTTATTGGTTTCTAGAAACTGGAAGAAGAGAAAGGCAAAAAGGAGAAAGAAAGACAGGAAATTGAGAAAGAACGGAGAGAAAGAGAGAGGGAGCGTGAAAGGGAACGAGAAAGGCGAGAACGGGAACGAGAAAGGGAAAGAGAACGTGAACGAGAAAAAGAGAAAGAACGGGAGCGGGAACGAGAACGAGATAGGGATCGTGACCGGACAAAAGAAAGAGACCGTGACCGGGACCGAGAGAGAGACCGGGACCGCGATCGGGAAAGGAGCTCGGATCGGAATAAGGATCGGAGTCGATCAAGGTAAGGCTTGGTGGAAGTTACTGTTTGCTGATTGCTTTAGTAGAACTGCGGTTAGGCACTCTCCACACCGTTTACATTTGTGTGAGGAGAGAGCTTCCTTAGGCACAGAGCATGCCTGGCTTGCTGTCTCACACACGTAAACATTGGTTCAAGTAACAGTTCTCAACTTCAGGGTTAATTTTTATCTGACGCTAGTTTATACGCAGACCCAGAACACAACCACTGTCCACCCAGTGTTATGGGCAGAACTGATTCCCTCTTGTCTCCCTGGGTTGGTGGGCATCTTTTCTATTTACCATTTCATTGAGGTCCTGCATCCTGGGAAATCATCTCTAGCACCCCTGCTTCTAGGCGCTCATCTTTACTTGGTCCTGTAGCCCATTGTATGGCCTAGCTCTCAATTTAGGACTCCCAAGTAATTTTACCTTGTTTTTAAGTTTTTTCTTAATTATATTGAATTTGATGAATCATCTCAAATTCTTTAGGAAGGAGTAAAGCAAAAATGAACGAAGGAAGTGGGGAAGGAAGAAAAGCTTACCTTTTTTTTCCCAAGCTGGTTTTCAGATAATACATTTCTGTGTTGCAAATTTTCACCTGATTGTAGCTGAAAGGAGGTCCACTTTAGTCAGTCCACCAGTTGCTGGAACTAGAAATCCGGTGTCCTTAGTCTTTAGTGGGCATTAAAATCCTTCCCTTCCTTCCTCTCCTGGAATAATCATTATCCTCTTGAGTAACCATTATCAAGAATTTGACATACAGTCAGTGTATGTATACTTTTATTATGGATATGAATCCATAACCACTATATTGTTTTATATGTGTACAAATAAATGTATTTAATTAGATCCATGGCATCATACTACCTATATTCTGCAATTTGGTTTTATCACTCTGAATTAAATATTTGATAACTTTTCATTGCCAGTAGATACAGTTCTGATTTATCCATCCAACATGCCAAAATGCTCTTTTCTCCACACCTTTGCCAACATCTTCTTTATTCCTTCATCACTAGTGAAGTAGGCTGTCTTTTAACGTGTCAGTCCTTTATATTTCTTATATCCAGGTGTGTTTGTTTTCTGAGATACTGATAAGCATTAACATGGAATTTAAAATGCAATTGAGAATTTGAGACTAGAATTATGTTGTGTCATCCTGATAAGTATAGAGGAGTTTACAATTCTGCAGAAATCAAATGCTAAATTCTGGCCTATGAGTTTGTGTATTATTTTGTAATATATGTTATTCTCTTTTCCCTTGGTTTATAAAGGAAAACAAAGACTTTTTTTAAATCTTTCGTTTATATAGAGAAAAGAGCAGAGATCGTGAAAGGGAACGGGAGCGAGAAAGAGAGAGAGAGAGAGAACGGGAACGAGAAAGAGAACGAGAGCGAGAGAGAGAGCGAGAAAGGGAACGGGAACGAGAGAGAGAGAAAGACAAGAAGCGCGACCGAGAAGAAGATGAAGAAGATGCTTACGAACGAAGGAAACTTGAAAGAAAACTCCGAGAAAAAGAAGCTGCTTACCAAGAGGTAAATTGAGAAAATGCTTTTATTTATTATTATTATTTTTTAAGATTTTATTTGAGAGAGAGAGCATGCGCCCATGTGTGCAGAGGGGGAAGGGGAGGGGGAGGGGGAGAATCTCCAACAGACTCCATGCTGAGCATGGAGCCCAGCATGTGGGGCTTGATCTCACGACCCTGAGATCATGACCTGAGCCGAAAGCAAGAGCTAGGCACTTAACTGAGCCACCCAGATGCCCCGAGAAATGCTTTTATTCTTAAAGCTTGCTATTCAGTAGGTTAGTCAAAAATTTTAGAGCCCTTTGCATACATTTGTATTACTAGATTTGACAATTTCTTTTTTAGCGCCTTAAGAATTGGGAAATCAGAGAACGGAAGAAAACCCGGGAGTATGAGAAAGAGGCCGAAAGAGAAGAAGAAAGAAGAAGAGAAATGGTAATATTCTCGGTTACAAATTAGTGATTTTTCAGATAAAAATCAGGTCAAATTCTTGACCATTAACTAGATTAGAAGTAACTTTGTCATTAAAATGTACGAGCTCTCAGTATAGACAATTTAATTTGGGGGCGGAGGGGCAAAAGGAAGAGGGAGAGAGAGAATCCCAAGCAGGCTCCATACCCAGTGAGGCTCCATCTCATGATCCTAAGATCACCACCTGAGCTGAAATCAAGAGTTAGGACACCCAGCTGTTTAAGCCACCCAGGCGACCCTAGGTAATGTAATATTTATGTATTTCAGTTAATCTTCAGACAATTTCAGTCCACCAAAATCTCTTTTACTCTTAATTTTCACATTTTTGCTGCCTATAAACAAAATTATCTCTTGGATGCGCATACCGTTGAAGTCTGTCTGTCATAGAATAATATATAAAAAGAATTTATAAAACATTCTTAAGAGTCTGTAACATTGATTTTGAAGAGGCATTGATAGATATTGATAGATACTGTTCTGTATTGGTTGTGGCACATGTGGATGAAGGGAATAGTGTCATGAGAAGACCTTCTTTTTGTTTGTCATGTTTTTATTTAAATTCCACTTAAAATTAACATATAGCGTAAAGACCTGTTTTTATGAATCACAATTATTGTCTTCAGTATATAACATATGAATTATAGTTTTTCCTCATGCTGCCTTTTAGGTACATGACATTTTTTGCATTTACACTGATGAACTATAATAAAACCATTGGCATAGGTTGTTACTAAGAAGAGTGACAAAAAAATTTTGTCATAGTATTTGCTTGAGTAGTATGTTCCATGTGTTCTGTCTTTGCCAGAATTTCGTGAAAGTTTCTTTATCTCCAGTTTATTTTATATTTGTATTATTCTTCCAAAAACTTCACTGAAGTTAGGAATCTTCAAGTAGCTTTTGAATATGAGACATAGAGGGAGTTTTTGTAAGTACCCAAAAGAGGGTGCATGTAGAAACTAGATAGATAGTATGGGTTTTCTGTATATATCCATAATGCCATAGAATTATTGACAGTAGTTTCAATTCCCATTCTAGAATTTCTTTTTCATCCCTACGTTAGAAAATAGGAAGAGAATAATATAGTGAGAAACGATTATTTGAAGAGCTGTTTGCCATGAACAACACCAGATATCTACATTTGAAGTGGTCCTGCTTTTTACAAGCAAATCGGAAATCTGTCTTTCTAGAGAAAATTTTCCTATTATTTTTTTGTTTGAGAGCTTTAAAAAAGTCCAGTTACAAAAGCAGTTACTTATTATATAGAAATATTCAAGTAACAGAAGTACGTGATGTAAAAAGTGAAGGTTTCTACTCCTCAAGGCTGGTAATTTATGTTTATATTTTAGTATGTATCTCATGCACCTTCCTGTGTTTTATTTAAATACTTGTAAGTTTTGTCATTCCTACTTAACAAATCTGCTTTCATTCATTTGACACATTTGAGTCAAGTACATTATATCCCAGCCTTGGTGCTTGTGCTGGGTACTGGGCATACAGGAGTAACTAATGATTCTAACTTTGAAACAAGTGGGTGGTATTTTCAGAGAGAGAGGTAGTTACTGTAGTGTGTGTGAGTGTTTAAGGTATGATAAAGGGGTGTTCACAGTATTTTGGGAGTGCGGAGAAAGAATTGTTTGGGGATGGGAATTGGTCATGGTAGGTGGTTAGATCAGGGAAGTCTTTACAGAGAGGTAATACTTGAAATTTGAAATGTATTGAAATTTCACTGTAATCTAAATAAACTTTTAGTATATTTAGAAACCTATCCTTTGTATATAGATATACTAGATATAATAGTTGATAGAGTAGGTAAGGATATAGAGTATAAGTAAATATTTTTAAATATTATATATTTGTATGTAATTGTTAGCTATAAGTGGTATTAAATATAATAGTTATATTTGAAATTCAAAAATAAGAGAGTCCTATACTTTCATGGTTTGTGTACCCAAAGTTAGACTGATGCATGAACATGATTTGAATTTTCAGTCCTGCATTTCTTAAAAACTATTTTCTGTAGCATAATGTATCTACAAATGAAAGGTAAAGTATTTTCGTTGAATTAATAGATACATTAAAATAACTTTGTTTTGTTTCTTGGTTTGCTCAGGTTTCATTACTGTACTTTGAAGACTCTATCCAGAGAGGAATACTATATGTGGTTTTTGTTGCATAGATAAGTTCTAAATCTGGCTTGTTTTATGAGTAAGAGATAAAATATATCTAATGTTATTTAAATTTAATATACAGAGTACATGAGAATTATAAAATTCAAGTGGTATGGATAAGAAAAATTTATCTCCAAGAAAGGAGGGGATATTCTATGTGACTTTTATGTTAATTTTGCACACTTTGTCTTTTATTCCCACAAAGGCAAAAGAAGCTAAAAGACTAAAAGAATTCTTAGAAGATTATGATGATGATAGAGATGATCCCAAATATTACAGGTAAAGAATCCTTGCTTTATGAGCTCATACTTTCAGTATTTTATTAGCTGTATTTTCCCTACCAGAGGGTGCAAGTTTATTCAGTGGAATAAGAAAGAGAATCTTAATATTCTACCTTGTAATCACCTCCATATTTGATAAGATGTTTTTGGGAGTGCAGGGGAGAACTGTTGGAAAGGGATCAACAGTTCTATCTTTTGTGGGGTGGTGGTCCACATAGTATTAAAACAGATTAATTTTTTTCATGTGTTTTATAGAGGTCCAGTTTTTATAGCAAGTTATAACTGGTCTTGATAACTAAGGTGGTCTAAAAATTTTTGCATTCAAGGATTTCAAGAATGTTACAAAGCAAACCCAATGCCATCCCATCTCCTGCCCTATTGATATAATTATTGTAAAGTGACGGTTGTAAAGCTTGCCCTTCCCTCATGTCTTTGTTCCCATGGCATTTCTAAAGTACTCTCATTCTAGCACTGTGGCAGTATGGTAAAATTGTTGGCTCTGTTCTGCTTCCTCCATTCCAAACTAATTTCTCTGAGGATATGGACAATATTTTGATTTTTCTTTTTAACCTCATGTATCTGATAGGATCCGGGGCATGTAGTGAAGGCATTTAGTATATCATTTTAATATACTGTTACCCCATAATTAAAGCATTGGAATTAGCAACTTCAAAAGCATGCCAAGGATTTGACTTTGTAGAAAATGAAAAAAAAAAAAAAATCCTCGGTAAAATTATTGAATCATAAAATCAGTAGTAGTACATAATTTCAGCATTCTGAGATGTAATATACTGCTAGCTAGAGAGAATCTCTTCTGTTGATTCTGCACTACTTCTTCAAGGATTTTTTTCCATAAGGGAAAGAATTGATTTAAATTGAAGATAGAGGACTGTTCTTACTGGTAATACTACTACTTTTAGTGGTTTTTCACAACTTGGCATCCAAGAAAACACAAATTGTGTGTTGGGCTTTCCCTGTGGAATGAGTACAAAATGAGAGCTTTCTTTCATCAGAAAACTGTTCTGCTTGTTTTAGACACTTACTTAGAATGACTTGAGAATGAGGCATGGTGATAAATGACAAGACCATGCTTCCTTATTAAACTGTTTATGTGTAGAGAGCACACTGTCTTGGGTGTTCTGCAGATATAAAAACAGTAAGACATTTTTCATTTTCCTAACATGCAGCTTTTAGTATTGAAGGAAGGTACTTTTGGAGACATTATGTGTTATAATAGTTGATCTGAGTATCAAGGCCTGTTATGATTTACTTTTGCAGAGGAAGCGCTCTTCAGAAAAGGTTGCGTGATAGGGAAAAGGAAATGGAAGCTGATGAACGGGATAGGAAGAGAGAGAAGGAAGAGCTAGAGGAAATCAGGCAGCGCCTTCTGGCTGAAGGGCACCCAGATCCAGATGCAGAGCTCCAAAGGGTGAGTTACCCTAACATCCACAACAATGTTCTCATAAGGGAAATGCAGTTTATGTTCCATGGATCTTGCTGTTTGGGGGGATGATATTAATACTTTTTCTTTATTTTATTATGCAGATCATCAGTCTTAGTTTTACAGCTTTAATTATTCTAAACACCTTCCTGTGTCTTATTCCTTTATTTCTGTGAAATATTACCTAAGTTAAATGAATGTCATCTAATAAAACTTTTCTAGAAACCTGTCCTTCCCATAATGTGTTCTCACATTTCATGACTTTTGGGGTTTGAGTTCCTTCTCACTCCCACCCTAAATCTTTTTATTTCCTAAATAAGTTAAAGACGTTTTCACGAACAGCATGCCATTTAAAAAAAGGAAAAGACTTTGCCATAGAACATAGCATACCCCATTCTTTTTTTTTAAAAGATTTTTATTTAATTATTTGAGAGGGAGAGAATGAGAGAGAGAGCATGAGAGAGGGGAGGGTCAGAGGGAGAAGCAGACTCCCTGCTGAGCAGGGAGCCCAATGCGGGACTCGATCCTGGGACTCCAGGATCATGACCTGAGCCGAAGGCAGTCGATTAGCCAACTGAGCCACCCAGGCGCCCTACCCCATTCTTTTTTTAAGAGTAGACTGTCATTTTAGAAAAATTTGTGTTCTTAATATATCATGAATCTAATATTGTAAATTCTTTGTATCAACTTGAAAAAATCTGTTATATCCTGTTTGTCATCAGAAACCATGTCTTCTTACATGCCCCTTTTATTTTTCAAAATGAAATTGTTTTTTTTTCCTGTTGCTAGAATAAGTACTTACATGAGTAAATAGAAGGTTCAGACAATATGCAACACAATAGTGAAGAAATTAAAAACTACCTGCTTTCTTATCAGCCTGGTACAATCATTATAGATTTGTGTTTTTTTTAAGATTTTATTTATTTGAGAGAGACACAGCAAGAGAGGGAACACAAGCAGGGGGAGTGGGAAAGAGAGAAGCAGGCTTCCCGCTGAGCAGGGAGCCTGATGTGGGGCTCGATCCCAGGATCCTGAGATCATGACCTGAGCCAAATGCAGATGCTTAACTGACTGAGCCACCCAGGCGCCCCTAGATTTGTGGTTTTTAAAATGTCATCACACAGGCATATGTATACCCTCCTCACATAAATTTTAGAAGTGGGATTATAATTTACATGCTCTTTTCTAATGTGCTTTTAATTCGGGTATAATCTTTCACTCAGAATATTGCCAGTTTATAGCTTTATGTCTGTTTTCATACCTTGACCATCATGGCATATTGTTGGTCTTTTAAATCCTTACCATTGTAACATTTAGGTTGGGTGTGTTTTTATGTTTTATTTTCTACCAGTTGGTTTGAATGCCTTACAGATTGTTTAATGGTCATTGTACTACTTTGTGAGTTGATAGTTAGATGGTGTTAAAAGTCATGTCATGCACCAACTTTTAATTGTTATGTAGTTCAGGATCTTTTTTTAAGATTTTGTTTATTTATTTGAGAGAGCGAGCATGAGCGGTGGGGAGAGGGAGAAGCAGACTCCCTGTTGAGCCTGGGGCTCAGTCCCAGGATCCTGAGATCAGGACCTGAGCCTAAGTCAGACACTTAATTGACTGAGCCAGCCAGGCACCCCCAGGGTCTTTTTGTTCTATTTTTTTTGTTTCATGCTCAGAAAAATTATTGATGAAATTTACTCAAGTTTTTATAATGCTCTTATTGGTTATTTTGTTGTTTTTCAATCTTTCATGATTTCAGGGAGAGTGTTCATTTTGGTATAGGCTTTTGACTCGAAAAATTTTTTCCCCTCTCTTTCTTTCTTTCCCTATTCATGAATACAAAAGTGACTAGCATCTTAGCCATGACCTAGAAAGACCAAAGAATTGCGTTTTAAAGATTTTATTTTTAAGTAATCGCTGCATTCACCATGGGGCTCGAATTCACAGCCCTGACATCGAGAGTTGCATGCTGTACGGACTGAGCCAGCCAGGTGCCACAGAACAAATAATTGTTGATGACCAAGCTGAGGATTTGAGTTGCCTCTTAATGCAGTTGTCTAGGTTCTAAAATAAACTTTTGGGGGACACCTAGGTGGCTCAGTCAGTCATCTGCCTTCAGCTCAGGCCATGATTACAGGGTCCTGGGATCGAGCCCTGCTGCTACGTGGGGAGCCTGCTTCTCCCTCTCCCTCTGCCCTTCCTCCCTGCTCATGCTCTCTTTCTCTCTCAAATAAATAAAATCTTTAAAATTAAAATAAAACTTTGGATTATAATTTCAATAAAAATAAAAAAACATACCTTTTACTTTTAAATTAGCCACCTGTTATGTATTTGCCTTTGTTATATCTGAAGAGTTTAAATAATTTTATATGTAAATGTTAAAAATATAAGAAAACATTTTGCAGAGTACCTAATATATTCTGTAGACCTACCCAGCTTTCTGATTATAGAAGCAAACAGTGTTTCATTATTCCTAATGAAAAATAGAAGTTTTATGAAAGATGATGGAAAACAGAAAGCTGGTTGAGTATAGTTGTGGTCTGTTAGTCACGTTATTTTTTGGTGTTAGATGGAACAAGAGGCTGAAAGGCGCAGACAACCACAAATAAAGCAAGAACCTGAATCAGAGGAAGAAGAAGAAGAAAAGCAAGAAAAAGAAGAAAAACGAGAGGAACCCATGGAAGAGGAGGAAGAGCCGGAGCAAAAGCCCTGTCTCAAACCAACTCTGAGGCCCATCAGTTCTGCCCCATCTGTTTCCTCTGCCAGTGGCAATGCAACCCCCAACACTCCTGGGGATGAGTCTCCATGTGGTATTATTATTCCTCATGAAAATTCACCAGATCAACAACAACCGGAGGAACATAGGCCAAAAATAGGACTAAGTCTTAAACTGGGTATGTTAGCATTTTCTTCCTTCTTTCCTTTATTTTAATCCCCTATATATACTTAAATTTTGCCTTAAGGAAAAAATAAATATGTGCTGGTTGGTAGGTAGATAGAAAAATACTCAAAAATGCCTTTATAGCTCACGATTGTTTTCGTAGTTCTACTAGTGCTCCTATATCTGCAGCTGCCTCAAGTTCTGAGAAGAAGTGAAAAGTTAAATTTTCTAGCACTTGTGAGTAGTGAGTTATTTTTTACAGTTGGGATCTTTCTCTGAGATTTGTGAAAGTACATTATGCACTGCTCTTGAGGGATGGTGGGTTGTAAAATGTAATTAACATTGGAAAATTAAGTCATCATGCTAATACAGGATTTTTACTATAGGTGCTTCCAATAGTCCTGGTCAACCTAATTCTGTGAAGAGAAAGAAACTCCCCGTAGATAGTGTCTTTAACAAATTTGAGGACGAAGACAGTGATGATGTACCCCGAAAAAGGAAACTGGTTCCCTTGGATTATGGTGAAGATGATAAAAATGCTGCCAAAGGCACTGTAAACACTGAAGAAAAGCGCAAACACATTAAGAGTCTCATTGAGAAAATTCCTACAGCCAAACCTGAGCTCTTTGCTTATCCCTTGGATTGGTCTATTGTGGATTCTGTGAGTAGCACATTGTATTTCATCATTTTTATTGGAAGTGGTTTTGAATATAGCATACAAAGTCAGCTGATTCTATTAATGACAAGTAGAGACAATAATGTGGCTGGCTTCTTGACCTGCCAAGGAATTTAGGTAAATGATTGGGGAAATTCTTGGTGGTACTTGAAGTCTTCATCAATTAGAAGCAAGTAATTGTATCTTGATATATAACCTGTCTTCATTCAACTTGTAAATGAGAGCATATATATTTTAGTTTTAAGAAAAATTGTGAGGCTATAGACTTTGTAGTAAATATAATAAAAAGTTATTTAATTTAATAACAATGCTTTATTTTGCAGATATTGATGGAACGACGGATTAGACCATGGATTAATAAGAAAATTATAGAATACATAGGTGAAGAAGAAGCTACATTAGTTGATTTTGTTTGTTCTAAGGTTAGTCTTTTACTCCCTTCTTCCCCAACTTTTTTTTTTTTTTTAAGATTTATTTATTTGACAGAGAGAGACACAACGAGGGAGGGAACACAAGCAGGGGGAGTGGGAGAGGGAGAAGCAGGCTTCCCTCTGAGCAGGGATCCCGATGCAGGGCTCGATCCCAGGACCCCCTGGATCATGATCTGAGCCACAGGCAGACACTTAACAACTGAGCCACCCAGGTGCCCCGATCCGCAACATTTTTTTATACTTCAAAATATTAAGACACTTTCTAAAATAAAAAATCTTGCAAAGCCAGGTCTATGGTAGTTTAGTTTCAGTTATTAAGAGATTTCATGTCTACTTAACTCCTCCACTTTATTTCAGACCCCTACGCCATATTCTTTCATTTCAGAGGGTCAAGGAGGACAGATTTATTGACTGCTGCCAAGTTTGCGCTCTCCCTGCCCCTGGGAATGTGTTGCCACCCCCACGGCTTAATGGTTAGAATGCTGCTGAAGTACAGTTGAGGGGGTATTTGTGGAGACAGCTGATAGCTTATCTCATGAATTTGTCAGTCATCCATCCTTTGGAAGAAGAGCAAAATAGTTTCTTTCATAGTATAATAATAGTTGTTTTTATTAATTAATTTGCTGTGGGCCAGGCTTTGTTCTTGGCAGGTACTGTGTTAAGCATTTTATAGAATGTTATGTTCTTTAAACCTCCCAACAACCTTAGCAAGTATAAATTACTCTTATCCCCATTTTATACATGTAGAAATTGAGGTCAGGGGAGATTGTCTTGACCATAGTCCCATAATAAGTAAGCGCTAAGTGCTCTTAACCACCAGGGTGTACCACATCCTTCCATTGTCTCCTGAAGGCAAAGTCTTATCTTTAATAAGATAGTTATAGTAGAAGCACTGTATATCTGTAAAGGAATAATTGCATTTTAAGGAAATGCTTATTTTTCCACCATTACTGCTCTTTTAGCTTTAGGAATAGCAAATTTAGGCTGCCCTCTCCACTTGTAATTATTGTAGCATTGGAATTTGTAACTCTGGATTTGAATTAGAACACGTAGTATAGTGATTAAGATCCCAGGTTGTCGTGAACTTCTATTGAAGAGAGTAGGATTCTGGGAATTAAGAAATTTATAGAATGTTTCTTCAGCCACAAGAAATTCCCATATTAGTTTGAGGTACTTTAAAATTTTTTGACTATATTGCTAATTTTTTATTTATATTCAAAATGACAGTTATGTGTTTCTTTTAGGTTATGGCTCATAGTTCACCTCAGAGCATTTTAGATGACGTTGCCATGGTAAGTCAAAAATTTAGTGTTGTTAATATTCTAATTAATATCTGTAAACAAACTAAACTTCTGTTTTTGATTAATTTTTTACCTGTGTTGGTTCCAGAACCTTTCTTTTTAGAAGCCCCAATTAAAATGTGAATCTGCACTAAAAGAGGTTAAAAGCACTCACATCAAGGTGTCCTTAGACAAAACTAACACTTTTTCCTTCCCCCACCTTTGGTGTTTGTATGTATAAATACAAATTCTGGATCTATTCATACATTTCGAAAACATTAAGTGCTTACTAGGTTGAACATGGTGCTAGAAGCATGAAAAGGTGGAACATCTGTCCTTGAAGTAGCAGGGAGACAGGTATACTAATACTGATACTGTAATATACTTGCAATCATGGGGATATAACAAACAAAAAGATGTGGGGGCCCAGGAGATGGAGCATCTGATGGTACAGATGGCAGTTAGGAAAGGAATCACAAGAGTTAACCATCTAAACTGAGACTTGAGGAGACTTGTATAACCTTGTCACTTGGACAGTTATCCATTGGTCAGCAGTAAACATCAAATCCCCATTTGCATTTAATTTGGATATTAGAGTCGAGTCAGTGGTTCCATTTATCTAATGTGATTTTGGGAGAAAAGGAAGGAGGGAGAGAATTGGCTCTAGAGTGAGAGTGGTTGAGTAGGCTGTGAACTCCAAGCTAGGAAGAGAAGGCGGTAACATCGGAATAGAGCTGGTGGTTATGTGAAACGGGCTGGTTGTTCCACTGAAGCTGTGGGAGGTGTGTTGAAAAGAGTGGTTATAGTGAGACAGTAGAACGTTTAAGAACAAGTGGTGGATTGGTCCAGACGATGGTGAGGTGCATATGTGGCCATGGGAGAGAGTTTCTGGGGTAGAGCTGATGTCGTTAGACTATAAGTGAACTTTCCACTTGGGTCATACACATAGAAATTGAAACTTCTGTGTGTTGGGACAGGGATTGCAGAGAAATATGGGAACCAATAGCCAGAGTGCTCATCTATTGTGGGTAGAAGACTAGGTGTTTGCTAGATAGTTGCTGTTGGGGTGGAAGGGTAGTGTAATGAGATCTCACGAATCTTAATGGAGATACTGTTCACAAAGAGAAACTAGAAAGATCTAGCAGCTTCCCCTCCTGTGAGATTAAGGCTTTGAAAGTAAGGAACTTCCTGAGTAGGCTACAGGAGTGTCTCAGGGTCTTTCAGGGACACAAGTTTTCAGTTCAGGTAAATAGATGAAAAAAAAAAAACTAATTGAAGTTGAGAGTGGTTAGTATAAAGAGTAATGGAGGGCAGAGTGGGAAGGCGAGTCAGGGAGGAAGAAGCGTTGAGCATGTTGTAAGATGACAGGTGCCCTGGAGAGCTTGCATTTCCCACTGCAGTTGTCAGGGAGGGGCATAGTGGGGTACCTAAACAACGGGAGCGCCTAGGTCGAGATATTTTGTGTCCAGGCACTATATGATGTCTAAAGCCAGGGAACATTAATTTTCTGCTGCCGAGCCAGGCTGATGCAGCTGTTGTTTAGAATTTCTGATAAAGTATTTGTGAAAGGTTTGTTGACTTCATAATGCTGAGCCTCAGATGAAAGGAGAAATGTGAATAGATCCTGGTCCTTGGGGATAGAATTTGAACTTCCCTGACCTTCCCATATGTTTAAAAGGTTATCCTTGGGGCCGAGAGAGGGTTTTATAGTTGGGCCTGAGTTAGGGAATTAAAAAACAAACAAAACCCCAGTGTTCTAGTATTTGGCTTTGGCAGAGTTGCAATTTCTGTCAGTGAAGATGTCACGTGTCAGTGTTAATCCATTTTGATCTGTTGAAATATTTTGGTATTTGGAGTATAATGAGACTCTTTTACTGGTTAATTACTTATATTTTAATTTTCTGGCTCATTGTTGATCAGAGTGGGAGGAAGCCACTCAATTGGCTAGTTTTGTCAACTAGTTCTATCAAAAGCTTACCTTCTAAATATTTCTTGACTAAATGAGATTGAATTTTTAGTTCAAGTAGTACTTTGCTCTTATTAAAAATCTGACATTTTCTTTTTTTTCTTTTAAGATTTTATTTATTGACAGAGAGAGACACAACGAGAGAGGGAACACAAGCAGGGGGAGTGGGAGAGGGAGAAGCGGGCTTCCCGTGGAGCAGGGAGCCTGGTGCGGGGGTCGATCCCAGGACCCTAGGATCATGACCTGAGCCGAAGGCAGATGCTTAACAGCTGAGCCACCCAGGCGCCCCAGATCTGACATTTTCTTAAAAAAAGAAATCTTGACTTTTTCAAACTGTACCTTTCTTCATTTTACATTAATTAACTTTGGTTGTATTTTGTGCCTAGATCTATTTATTTCCAAGGTAACAATGTTCACATTAATTAGTGTTGCAGCATAGTTCTCTCAAACTGCTGGTCAAGTCTGGCTTGTAGAAGTCTGAGCAAAAGTTCTTTAATTATTTGTCATTGTTGAGCAATTTAGGGAAGTTTATCAAAAAAAAAAGAAAAGAGAAGAAAATCAGATTTTTCCAGCTTCTTTTAGGTACTTACTGATCACTTAGATACCAGACACTCTTCAAAACACTTTGTACCTGTTAACTCTTTTAATTCCCACAGTAGAACAGTATCAAGTAGCTAATATTTCTTCCATTCTACAGATGAGAGAACTGAGGTTCATTGTGGCTAAGTGACTCAGCCAAGGACACATACCTGATAAGAGGTAGAAGTGGGATTTGGACCCACATAGTCTGGCTAGAGATCTAGTTTGCTTAACTGCCCCCCCTTTAAAGATTTTATTTATTCATTTAAGAGAGAGCACAAGCAGGGGGAACAGGAGAGGGAGAAGCAGACTCCCCGCTGAGCAGGGAGCCTGATGTGGGGCTCGATTCCAGGACCCTGGGATCATGACCTTGAGCCAAAGGCAGACGCTTAACAACTGAGCCACCCAGGCGCCCCTACATATGTTCTCATTTAATATTTAATTCTATGTTACATAATAAGGACTTGATAAGTGTTATGATTTTAAGGCTGTTTTCGGGGTAGATAAGATACTCGGTTGTATAACTAGTTCTGGCTAAATTACTATGTTTTTTATAACAAACATACTTTCTTTAGGAAATAGTTTAGTATTGCGGTGTATTTGGTAAGCCATGGAATTTTGCTGAATGCATTTCTCCCCGACACCCTTTTTTGTAATTTATATTTACTGAATATATTTCTCACACTAGACCAATTTATTTCAGGTCATTTTATTGAATGTAAATGCTTGTCAATATATGAAGCCTTTTAAAATGCCAGTCACGGGACACCTGGGTGGCTCAGTCATTAAGCATCTGCCTTCAGCTCAGGTCATGATCCTGGGGTCCTGGGATCAAGTCCTGCATCAGGCTCTTTGCTCAGTGGGGAGCCTGCTTCTCCCTCTGCCTGCCGCTCCCCCTGCTTGGGCTCTGTCTCTCTCTCTCTGACAAATAAATAAGACCTTTAACAACAATAAAAAAAATAAGAAAATACTAGTCACTGTTGGGATATGCTGATGATTGTTACTGGGGTTTTTTTTTTTTTTGAGTTTTTTCTTTTTCTTTTCTAGGTACTTGATGAAGAAGCAGAAGTTTTTATAGTCAAAATGTGGAGATTATTGATATATGAAACAGAAGCCAAGAAAATTGGTCTTGTGAAGTAAAACTCTTTTTACCTTTAGAGTTCTGTTTCAATTTTCTTCTTCTTTCCCACCTTTCAGAGGACTTTGGCTTTTTCTTTGTCTTCAAAGACATTTGTGAGATCTGTAATTTTTTTTTTAATGTAGAAAATGTGAATTTTTTTTGTCCTCTAATTTGTTGATGCCCTGTGTACTCCCTTGGTTGTAAAGACATCTGAATCCTGCCTTGGTTCTCTTTATACTCACCAGGTACAGATTACTGGTATGTTTTATAAGCCGCAGCTACTGTATACAGCCTATCTGATATAATCTTGTTCTGCTGATTTATTTCTTGTAAATATTAAAATGACTCCCCAATTCTTTTGCAGAATTGCACTTAATGTTGAACTGTACTGTACAGGAACCTACATGAATGATTTTAATTGAAAGAATACCCATCATACCTATTACCCTTCCCACCCCTTGATCAAAAATGGCAAGCCCTCCTGAAGGCATGGAATTTAAAATTAGAGTGCTAAGATTAGCAGACAGTCCATTCCCACTGTATCTCTGTATGAATGTGTTCGTGTGAATGTATGTATAAATGTCTTTTACCTAATTTTCTTTGGAGGGCTCCCTTAAACATTTCCTTATTGAAGAGTAGAATTGTAAAGGAAACGTGGTATTGTGCCAACCCAAATGTCTGGGATAATTAGGTTATTAGTCTCCCAGAGCATGGTATTCTCTTGTGGCAAGCAACAGTCTGGTGAATGGAATGGGGCTTTCCTGTTGATAGCTGGCTGCTTCAGCCCTTCTTTTTTAAGGGAGTGTGAATCATAATGGTTTTCCCGTTAATTTCATTGTTCAGAAATGAGGCAGATCCTTAGATTCTGGAGAGCTTTATTTGATGCATTTTTGCACTAATTGGTCCTTAGCTTTATTTTGGTGTACTCTTTTGTTTAAAAAGAAAAACCTTAATCTGAAAAGCATAAATGAAAAAAATCATTTAAAAAAGTAAAATTAGGCAATACAGACTTGGAAAGTTTGAAAAAAATACAGTAGGAATTCAGAATGGCAATTTGCAGTTTACATCTTATTTTTAAGGATAAAGTAAATCATTTAAGGCTGTTACCACTAATTTTTTGTTTTCACTTTTGTTTTTAAAGGGTTTATATCTCGTGAGTGTATATGTATGCATACACCTCTTTTACCTCTGCTCATCAATGTTTAAAAATATACTGATGTCTTAGAGACACACATGGAGCTTTCTTTATTGTAGAACAGAACTTCACCAGGGAGCAAAATGACCTGAAAATGTAACAGGTTTTAGACAGTTCTTAACACAAATTAGGTGCAGTTATTCCCATCTCTGAGTATTTATTTAAAAGAAAGACAGAGTCTGGGGTAGGGGGGTTGTTAAAAAGCGTAACTGAGCTTGAGTTACAGATTTTTTTTTACATCTTAAAAGGAATTTGAAACACTGTTCTTAACATTGGACCATGAGGTGGTTCCATTATGTAAATATTTCCTATATTAAAACTGTATATATTTGATCTTGGGGACCCATTCTTTCAGAGTCTTGTTAAATAAATGACATGTTGTAATTGTGCAGTGCATACTAGAAACATAACTTGGAAATATAGGCTGAATTTTTGATGGACTTGATTTTTATGAGTATTTGTAACAAAGGTCAAAAAGGCCATTTACTTACTTTGGGTTAATCATACATTTGTGGAGAATACCCCTTTTAGTATTCTATCATTTTTAAGTTCTGGCCTCTCGGGAAAACAGAACGTTCATGCTCCTTGCCAACTGTAGATTTATTTACTAGCCTTTTCTCAAATTGACACCCCCGGCCTTCTCCTCTCCGCCCAAGCTTCACATGTTCAAGCAGTTTATTATTCCTCTGTCTTCTCTTACTTTATTAATGCTTCTAAGGCACCATCTTAGGTTTTTATTTAGCCAACATTAGCATGAAGGTTTACTCAGGTAGATTTAATTTCCCTTGCTTTTGTCTTCTCCAGCTCTTTATTTATCTTAAAGGGCCCTTATCTGGAAGTCTTGAGGGCACATACCATATACTGCATCACACCTCCAGTGAGATTTGTGTCCAGATCTCAAATTCCTACATTAACATTTTTGCAGCAGAACAGAAATCATCAGAGCCCCTGGGTTAAAGACCATTTATAATAGTTTCATATCAGCTCAAGACGGGTTTTGCTACTAAACTTAAAATTTTAAGGTTTTCAAGTTTCTTGTTTTTCAGATTTGCATATAAAGAACTGGACATGTATAAACTGGCATATTCTAATGTCTGGGAGAATACACATAAGAACATTTCCAATAAATTGCTTGAGCTTTCTGGGTTGTCTTTACCGTTTGCCCATAGATTAATTTCAGTTTGGAAATCTTAATCTGTATTGCCCATTCAAGTTGTTAAAAAATTATATGAAAGTCTTGAGAATCATTGCCTTTTTTTTTTTCTCCCTAAGGTTTTATTTATTTGAGAGAGAGCAGGGGGAGGGGCAGAAGGAGAGGGAGAAGCAGACACCCTACTGAGCTTGGGGCTCCGTCCCACGACCCTGAGATCAGGACTTGAGCCCACTAAACTGACTGAGCCACCTAGGTGGCCCTTGAGAATCATTCTTGATCTGGCAGTTAGAAAATGAATATGCTTTTTCCTCATTTGACCTTAGAAATAATTTTAAATATGTATATTTGTTTACAGGAAGAAAGATAAGTTGAAGTTCTTCTAAAACTTTAATGTGTACCTGAATCACCTGCAGGATCTTGTTAAAATGTAGACTGATTTGGTAGGGATAGGGTGGGGCTGGAAATTTTGCATTGCTGACCAGCTTCCAGGTGATGCGAATGCTAACTGATCTGAGCACTGACTACACTTCAGTGAAGGTATGTGCTCAGTACAGGTTTCCTATGTTATCCCAAAAGTTGAGTGTCCCTGTGAAACATTCTGAAAGCCAAAATGGCATAAAGCAAAGAAGCAGTAACCATTAATTTATATGGAAATTTTGTTTGAGTAATCCCTCACCGAAAAATAATCTCTCAGATTTACCTGATACCACATCTTGCTCACAGGTGCACAAAATAAATTGAGGTGTAAAGCACAGATGCTCACAGAGACAGTTCAAAGCTGTGGTGGCTCGCGCTGACACCAGTCCCTGGGGCAAGGGACTTGCTGGCGTCACTCTCGATGCACGGGCTGTGTGCTGCTTGTATAAGGACTTGCTGCAAAACAAGCTATTTTCGCTGTATTTCACCTTTTTTCGTAAAAGTGAAAATCCTCTTCAGATTTCTTTTGATTAGCAAAACCAGGTGCTACTGGAGGATTTTCATAAAAGTGGAGTAACTTCTGAAAAGCCAGGGGAACCTGTACTAGTATTTTATCCCAACAGACTACACAAATGCAGCTTAATTTTCTTTTTAAGTAGATTATAAAGAGAAAAACATTTTTTGAGACAAATAGATGCATATTATTTATGTTCATGAACATAAAGTAGTCTTCCAAAAAACGTGCCTGAGAACAACCCTAATATTCTAGGCTTTATTCCCAACCAGTCCCAGAGCATTTTCTCCTTAGAGAACTCTGTTTTTACTTCCTCTGATTCTTCTCATAGCACTTGTGTATGTAGTAGAGGCGAATGATGACTTTGTGGAGTGCTGGTCAGGTACTAATCAGGCACGAATGCTAGATATGGTGGACAAACGGAGAAACAGCTTGAGAGTCAAATTGAACTAAACCACTTATGTTTTCTTCTTACATATGAAGTAAGGAAGTTACAATGTTAATAAGTAGTGTGTATATGAGGCTTATTTACCCTTTTTCTGATGAGCTCTATAAATGTTTCCACTGGTAACACAAAAACTGAAAGGTTTTATGTCAAAATGGTTACGGATATTTTCGGGTTATATTTCAGCTGCCTTTTAACAATCCGAAATTGAGAATAGTATTTAGCTCAGCAAAAGATGGTGAAATTGATTTCTGAATGCTCTGGATATAAAGGGTATGAGAAAGAATCCACATAGGCAAAGAAACAGTCAGTCTAGGTGTCAGGAAGAAAACTGGGAAATTAATAGATATATATTTCAAACCCAGGAACTATTACTGTAACATTCATACCATAGACCAAAGTAAGCTTATAATTTTTTTTGATAAATGGTAGATTTTTTGAAATGTGATTGTGTTGAATTATTGAAATAATTTATTTACATGAATGCTTATTACATTTTCATCTTTATTTGACAGAATTTTAGCCTTTGATTTTATCACTTGTCTCATATGAAGGCCACATTAGGAATAGCAATCTAAAATGCCCAGGAATGAAAGATAATTTCTATAAGCAAAAGTAAAAATTCTTTTCAAGCCATGTTGTTTTCATTAAATGACACTCCCAAGTATGCCTACTGTGCCACATCCCATAGTAGTTGGATTTATGACCTAGTTTCTCATGCCCAGAGTGGTAGCTGAATTGTTAACAGGTATTCCCTCTGTTTTTTTGTGTATAATTTATATTTAGCCATTGAAGCACAGTTAATATGTGGCTAAAAGCACGGTTAATATGTAGCATTCATGTTAAATGGTAGGTAGAGTGATAGACATAAGATTTCTCTAGTAGCTGACCGTCTAATGGTGGAGAAAGAATGAGAGGAATACTAATAGACATAAAGTACTATACCAACTATCAAACTTGATGAGCTAACTTCACAGTCAAGAGGGAAAGGACAGTAGGAAGATTCTCAACAGGGGTAGTAATATGTAGAAGGGAACTTAGAGGTCACATAGTTTACCCAAAACAGATGACAGATTGGTGTCTGGAGGCCTATATATAGCATTCTAATTCATGGTCCGGATCTGTACTACCTAAGGTTTTAAATTTGTTAATTTTGAAACTCAGTTCTTTAATCACACTAGTGTATTTCAAGTGTTTGAAAGTCATGTGACTAAAAAAATCCAGTTTTTTGTTACAATATAGGTCAAGTGCTCTATAGCCATATATATAGCCAGTGGCTAGCAAAACTATATGGACATTGCAGATTATAGAATATCATTGCGATTGGGGCACCTGGCTGGCTCAGTCGGTAGAACATGCAACTCGATCTCAGGGTTGTAAGTTCAAGTCCCACGTTGGGTATAGAGATTACTTAAAAATCTTAAAAACAAACAAACATGGTTTCAGAAAGCTATATTGGACAGGTCTGGTCTAGATGTTGCTATCAACCCAAGGGGAGAGGGAAATGCTTGTTAATAAAATTAGTCCACAGGAAGCATTTTTATAAATCTTTATTGAAGCAAAAATTATTAGGTGTGAATTTAAAAATAGTGCTAAAGAACTATTTTTCCTGTTGTTTTTTTCATAGGTGAAAAAGCTATAAAAGTTTCATTTTTAAGTATTTTATTGAGGCACATTTTTTAAAAAGGGGGGGGCCGAAATTCTTGATTAGGGAGGAAATTAGAATTTAATAAAATACTGACAAACACAGAACTGAAGGCTAAAAATACAAGATAACTAATGCTTTATCTTAATCAGGTCCAAGTCTAAAGAGATAATCCTTGCAAAGAATAAGAACGATGTGAGAGCTGTTAAGATAGTGGCCAAGCACCAAGCTCTGATGACAGTATTGTCATATTTCAATTCTTTATTCCCATAAGAAACAGGGCAGTGACATTGTGTATAAAATAAAGGCAGGGGCACCTGGCTGGCCCAGTTGATTGAGCCTGTGACTCTTGGTCTCAGGGGGTTGTGAGTTCAAGCCCCACGTTGAGCATAGAGTTTAATTAAAAAAAGAAAAAGAAAGGCAAACTGCTTTTATGGGAGAAGTGTTGAGTTGCATTGCCTTGGAATCAATGGTGTAAATAACTGGCCTTCGTTCCCTGATTGACCAGGTCTTGACTTCACATACTTAGTGACCAGTAACTGCGCTGGCCTTAGTCTCTGACAGCCTCTCTCCCCCAAGTGGTTCTAACAGGTCTGGCACTCTGGATTTCCCATCTGCTTCATCTTTCACCACTTATTATTGGGTTTTGCCACCATTTATTTTGTTTTGTTTCTCCATTCCTGCTCCCAAGTACCAAACACTTTTGGGAAAATATAAATGCACCACTGCAGATATTTTGGACCTTCAGTGCTATATATCTCAATTGTTCTACTGAACTCCAGCTCCTTTCCACACGCATTCCAGCTTTTCTTGTTTTTGATCCTACATGGCTGTATAGTAGTTGTGAAAAAAATATTCGCTGAATGAGTAAAAGTCCTTTGATATCCCCCCTCAGCAAGTAAGTCTCAAATTTAACAAAACCTTAACTTTAAAAATGTCATTAGGCATATTCTCCAGTTCTAGCTTTCCAGTTAATAATGACATGCATCTTAAACCTTTGCTTTCTATAGTTAATGATAACTCCATCCATCCTATCTAGAAAACCTCCCCCACTCCACTGGCTCTGGTTTCTAACTTGCAGTTTCTTGATCCTTGCTGAAGTATTTCCTTATCTTCATTCTTCAGTCTGGACTAAGTGTTAACACAAAAACTTAACCTTGGATCGTATCTCCTTTCTACTACACTATTGAGATTCCACAAAGAGTAGCTTATAGTTACATGTGCCTTCCAAATGCCTCTAGTCTCAAATGTTTGTATCATCATTCCACTGATGACTGGTGATGGCCTAAAGGAGACTCTGTGACCTTGTGAGAGGCTCTACCCTATCTCTTAACACCATGGACATCTGCTGTTTGGTGTCTAGGATATTACTTCTGCCCTGTCCTACCCTATGTCTTTGCTGGCTCTTCCTCAGCAAATCCTAGGTATTTGTATTTTAATTAAAAATTAAAAAAAATTTTTTTTTAAGATTTATTTATGGGGTGCCTGGGTGGCTCAATCGGTTAAGCAACTAACTCATGATTTTGGTTCAGGTCATGATCTCACGGTTCTGAGATCAATACCCGCTTTGGACTCTGTGCTCCAATTTCTCCTTGAGATTCTGCTTGAGATTCCCTCAGCTCCTCCGCCCCTCTAAAATAAAATCTTAAAAAAAAAAAAAGATTTATTTAAGTAATCTCTACACCCAGCGTGGGGCTCAAACTCATGACCCGGAGATCAAGAGTTGCGTGCTCCACAGATGCCCCAAAGGTGTTTGTATTTCTAAGAAGATGAAATAGAAACTGGTGGAAAAGTTATCTGTATGTAGTCCGGTTACTTAAAGTCACTGGTTGCTTTTTTATCACTTTTTTATCACCTTTTTACTTCTTGCAGGAATTGTTTTGACATAGTTGTATTTATACATATGCATAAATCTTAGGTCTTTTTAACTTAATAGAATAAGAATGTTAAACACAACCTTCATAAACAATTCTAATGACATTCTGTGAAGTGGATGAACGATCATTTATTGTGGGATGTTTAGCTTTCCAATTTTTGCTATAAATACTTTGGGAACATTTTTGCACAAGTATTTTGTATTGAGATTGTGTCTAAAAATAGTTGACCAGCATTTTAAGACTTTCTACTCCTGTTACCAGATTGCATTAAAAACGATTGAACCAGTTCACAGATAGATGGGGTTTAGCTATGCTGCTTTGTCAAATGTATTGAACTGTTTTATGTGCTAGGCACTGTTCTCAGCACTTGTAGTATGAAGTGAACAAATAGGAAAAAAATGTTTACCCTTGTGAAATTTAAGGAGGGAAGGGGAAATGAGAACTTTAAAAAGTATCTTTGGGGCTGTCAACATTTTTATTCCCCAACTTAACTTTTCCCTGTTAATGGAAAAAACTACTGATGTTCTTAAATATGAAGTGTGTAAAACCTATTTAAATCTGTTCATGTATTGGGCGGGGAGAGGGGATTGGGGACTGATGCTGCAGGAATATGAAAAGCTATCTTGGGGGAGGAATTTAAAAGAAATAGAAGATATCATTTGGCCAGATGCATGCATCATCGATTTCATTGCCAGTTTTCTATTACCTGTGAATTTGAGCATTTCTCCATTCTTCATCTTTGGTTTTACGTTATTGTATTCGTTGTTTACTTTTAGCTTTCAGATGAGTGTGCTATGCTACTTTTGTTGCTGGTACTGTCTTCCGCAATTTGGACGGAAAGCTGGCAGATGCGGAAATTGATTGCTGAACAATTTTGTACTCTGGTTTTGGGATTTCAAAAATAAGATACATTTTATGCTCTTTGGAAGCTTATCATCTAAGACTCGATCTTAAACTCAGAGCCTAAGAATCCCGGGCTATGTTTGTTTAAAATGCAGTTTCTCAGGTTCCCGCCCCCACCAGAACTTTTGATTCATTGGGTAGGGTGTGAAGGGCACAGGTAATTAAAATTTAATTAGTCTTCATGACTGTCTCAATGCGTGCAGATGATTCGCATTGAGAAACATTACAAATAGGTACTAATAGATAAATGTTAGATAAGATGTCCTCACTTGCAGGCCGGAAGAAGCACACACTGGGCCCAGTTGACGTAGAAACTTTGGTCCTCAGCTGAAGAGCAGTCTCGAATTCCGGACAATCTCAGACTCACACTAGCTGTCCGGGCGAGTTCGTCTAAGTCCCGGAGTCGCCTGGAGCGCCGCGTTTGCCCCTGTATCCGCGCGCTCCACCGGAAGCTCCACCTTTTCCCCCTGGGTTCCGCCCCCTCTGCCGGTGGGTCCCGCCCCTCCCCTGGCCGACCGCCAACGACGCCAGAGCAGGAAATGACGACATCAGCGAAGCCTTTTGGGCGGGGCCTGGACCGGCTGCTCCAGAGGCTGCGATTTCACATCGGAAACAAAACAGCGGCTGCTCGGGAAGGAGCTTGCTCTGCGAGCGGCGGGTGGCGGCGGCGGCAAGGGAAGAGTAGGTGCGTGATGGGTAGTTCGGGGTGAGGGGAAGGCGCCCCTTACCCGGTGCGGACACGGGCGGTCGCGGGCAGGGCCCGGCCCTTTGTCGCCGCCCGGGCCGCGCAGCCGGTGTCCTCGAGGATGAGGAGCGGGGCGCGGCTGAGCAGAGACCGAGGAACCCCGTGTGGGGAACAAGGAGGGGCGGCCCGTTTCTTCGGCTCCAGGCGCAGCGCGCGGTCAGGTTAAAGAGCGATTCGCCTCCGGAGCCTAGGTCCGGAAGTGCTGGTTTCCCGAAGACGTTTCAGGACGCAGGTGCCGTGGGCCGGGATTGACCGTCTTGACTGGAGTGGAGCTCCTGGAGAAAGAGGAAGCGCCTTGCCCTGTGTCTGGTTGAGCAACTGGTGAAACTCCGCGCCTCATGCCCTGAGTACTCAGTGTCCTTGTCCGGGGAAGTGAGTGGCACTCAGGGCTAAGTTCCTTATGTCTCACGTTCGAGGCGGAAAACAGGGTCTGATGCTTTTGCCTTGGTTGGGACTGTCGCGAGGCATGATGTTCAGTGCTTTGCATGTGTCTTAGGTATTTGCGTTTTCTTCCCGCTCAGGTTCTTTTCAAATAAATAATCTGCTTCTATTGTAGGAGACTAATTTAATAATAATTTTAAAAAGCGTTGCTTGGCTGCTTTGGACAAGATGAATATAGTATTCAGGGTTTACTCTGGGAGATAAGAATAGGATGCAAAAAACTATGGCATATATAATGACTATGACAGAGCACATTGTAAAGCTCGTACCTTCTCTGAAGTTTGAGGCAGGTAGAGATCACATCTGGTTAGGGAATCTTGTTAGTTGAGTTTTTTGTTTTTTTTTTTAAGCTTTTATTTATTTGACAGACACAGCGAAAGAGGGAACACAAGCAGGGGGAGTGGGAGAGGGAGAAGCAGGCTTCCCTCTGAGCAGGGAGCTCGATGCGGGGCTCGATCCCAGGACCCCGGGATCATGACCTGGGCCGAAGGCAGACACTTAAAGACAACCACCCAGGCGCCCTTGAGTTATCTTTTACAGTGGAAAGGTTTTCACCCCTGGTGTTGAAGTGGGTAGGGCATCATAATCAGAAGGTGTATTACAAACATGGGCTCTCTGGATTGCAAGCGACCAGTGACCCACTCTGAACATTAAAATAACTGTTATGAAGGAAAATAAAACAGGAAAGTAGATTGGAGCTAGTTGCATTTGACTAATTTCAGTCACCTGCAAAAGCCTATTTCAGTTCTCCTTAATTCATTTGCAGAGTTCAGCCAACTTAAGGTTCCCCCCACTGCCATCTAATAAACCTTAACACTGAGAAAAGGATCATATTTATTGAGTGCATGGATTCCTTCCTGCCCCCACCCCCCAATAGATAATAGAAGTGGCATCTATCATCTGGTTTTCCATTCTTCTACTCCTGGTCCTTGGGCAGACAGTTCCCATAGTTCTGGGTATACTTTCTTCTGAATGGATGTGATTTATTGCTGAATTTTAAGTTACTGGCTGCAACTAGTCCTAGACTGCTACATGAATTTCCATTTAGGGGGAACCGGAGGATTTGAAGTTGATCTCTCAGAACCACCCTAGCAGGAAAATACAGCATTTGTCTATTACCATAGTTTATGTGGTCCTCTTTCTCTCTCAGGTCCAGGCTCTCTCTGCTTCTCCTTTCCCACTAATATTGCAGGTTATAGGGGAGACTTTTTTACGATATATTCTGAAGAACCTGTCAAACTCTAATACTGCCTCTTCTTCATGTGATAGATGTTAGGCAGATTTGGAAAGTGTGTTAAGAGTGGCACTGTTATGGTCAGAATTTTAGGCACGTTACTTTGATAGTGGGGGCTAGAATGGATGAGAGAATTGAGGTGACTTTTGCATAATTCAGGTGAGATATGATGAGAGTTTGATCTTTGGTGATGACAGAGGCTTAGAAGAAACTATTGTGGTGCCTGGGTGGCTCAGTCGGTTAAGCGTCTGCCTTCAGCTCAGGTCATGATCCCAGGGTTCTGGGATTGAGCCCTGCGACTGGCTTCCTGCTTAGTGGGGAGTCTGCTTCTCTGTCTTCCTAAGGCCCCCCTCTCCCGCTTGTGCTCGTTCTCTCTCCCAAATAAATAAAATCTTAAAAAAAAAAAGAAAGAAAAACCATGAACAGTACATGGCAGCTAATTGAAAAACGGAATAAAGTGTAGAGTTGGCTAGAAGGCTTTAAGTTTGAAGAACGGGAGAGACGATTGCAGAAATAAGGAAGTTAGGAGCAAAGAACTAGTCTAGAGAGGAAGATGAAATGGTTTGGAAGTTATCACTTTTGAAATGCCAGCAGGTGAAGATGTCTCAGGGACAGACCTGGAACTGTAAATATGAGAGTCATTTAAATAGACTTACTAGTTGATGTTGGAGCAGTGGAGGAGATGCCTAAGGAAAGGAAGGGGACAGAGAGGCCCAGGCAGGCCACTTATAATGAAGGAATGGAAAAAGGGTGAGAGGAACCAGCTAAGAAGAGAATGAGTGATGGGAGGAGAACATCCATAGTACAGTGTCACAAAGGCTAAGGAAGGAAGGGAAGCTTTGGGAAGGAAAAGGCTGTCAGGGAATTTTAGTATCTGGGCTGGTATAGCTGAAAGAGCTTAAGATTTAGAGCAGTGCTATCTGATAGAAACTGTGTGAGTGGGATGCCTGGGTGGCTCATTCGGTTGAGCATCTGCCTGGGGCCCAGGTCATGATCATAGGGTCCTGGGATCAAGCCCCAAGTCCAGCTCCTTGCTCAGCGGGGAGCCAGCCTGCCACTCCCTCTGCTTGTGCACCCGCACTTGCTTTCTCTCTCTCACAAATAAATAAAATCTTAAAAGAAAAAAAAAAACTGTGTGAGCTACAAGTGTTAATTTAAAACTTTTTAATAAACAAGTTTTATAAAGGTAGGAAATAGATAAAATTAATTTGAATAATATAATTTATGTAACCCAATACATCTAAAATTTTTTTTAACGATTTATTTATTTATTTGAGAGAGCTAGAGTGAAAGCGCATGGGCAAGGGGAGGAGCAGAGAGAGAAGGATATGCAGACTCCTCACCAAGTGTGGAGCCCAGTTGCAGGGCACAATTCCACAATCCCGAGATCATGACAGCTGAAATCAGAGTCCAGAGCTCAACTAACTAACTGAGCCACCCAGGCTCCCTACATCTAAAATATATTTTTTTACATTTTTTAAAAAAGTTTTTATTTGAGAGAGTGAGAGCGAGCACACAGAGGGAGAGTGAGAGGGAGAAGCAGACTCCCCACTGAGCAGGCAGCCCTGTGCAGGGCTCGATCCCAGGACCCCGGGATCATGACCTGAGCCAAAGGCAGATGCTTAACTCACTGAGCCACCCAGGTACCCCATCTAAAATATTTTTATTTCTTTTTTTAATAAGATTTTATTTATTTATTCATGAGAGACAGAGAGAGAGAGGCAGAGGGAGAGGCAGGCTCCCCGCTGAGCAGGGAGCCCGACGCAGGACTCGATCCCAGGACCCTGGTATCATGACCTGAGCCAAAGGCAGACGCTTAACCATCTGAGCCACCCAGGCACCCTAAAATACTTTTATTTTAACATGAAATTAATATAAATATATACTTGCCTGACTCCTCTTCTAGATAGTAAGCGTCTTGAGTAAACAGAAGTATTATCTGCTAGTAGCATCCCCAGCACCTATCACAATGTCTGGTTTTATAGAAGAAACCCAGTAAGTGTTGGTTGATTAAAGAATATTAATGTTTGGTTTTCATAATGCCTTGAACAGTTCCTTAAATTGATCTAAAGCAAAAGAGAATGCAAGCATTGCTGAGTATAACCAATGATTTATAAATTAATTAGATGTGAGTAGTCATGTTTTCATTAAAGATGTATTCAGTCCATTTCCATGGCGAATTTGAAACAAACTGGGTGTGATCATACCTTTCATGTAGACTTATTGAAAGTAGGTTTCTTGGGGAAAGATTCTTTATAATTACTACAAATACTGATAATACAGGACCATAGTCCCATATCTATAATTATGAAATCCAAAAGCCCCTGAAAAAACCGAAAGGCATTTTGTAATTCATTTGACAGAAAAATCTAACCTGAACCTATTAATGTAATTTAAGACTATATGTTTCACTATATACTTATTAATGTGTTTGATTTTGTGGTTCTATCTATGACTTTGAGAGGGCATTTTAAAACATACAGTATTTGCATCATATTACCTTTATAAAATCTAAGAAAAATATGAATTCTAAACACACTTAGTCCTAAGGGTTTCAGATAAGGGATTCTGGATTTGTAAGTCTTCATTTTCATTGCATCTTCTGAGCCCATGTAACCATTATTGTTTAAAAACAACTACAGTAACTCCACGTAACAGACCTCCCCCAAACCCAGCCTTAGAGTATTTGTTCTGACTCAAGGTTTTGCTTCAAGGTGTAGGACCATGGATCAACTAGGGCAGTTCTGTTTTGCATGTTTTATTCTGGGGCCCAGGCTGAAGGGGCAGTGACTGCCTGTGGTAAGCTCTTCTCAAGGCGACAGCAGAAGTAAAAGAAGGTAAGTCCGACTGCAGAAGCACAGTTCAGGTGTCTGCTTGTGCTACATCTGCTAAGATCCCTTTGATCAAAGCAAGTCAGATGATTGTGCCAAAAGGCATGTGGTGGCTAGTAGACTGCACCCACCTTGAAGCCAAAGAAGTCTCAGAACCAAGCCCAACATCACTGGAGTGGAGTATATTTCTCTCTCAGGGATGCCTGGGGAGGGAGTGCATATTTGCTGAATAATAATCTAATCTACCACAGATGGCTCACAGAAGTAGAGTGGGATGGAAGGAAGAAAAAAATCGCCAAATAGATATATCACTATCCTTGCTCTTTTTAGAGTCTACCACCTTCACAAAGCCTCTTGTAGGACTGGGGAAATTATTTGCTCCCTAGTCTCTTAAAATTCAGTCTTTCCAGCATATGTTCCTGAAGTTTTAAGTTAATTTCAAATTATTTTTATTTAATTATGAATGCAATTGGAGATTGGTTATATTTATTATTGGATGTGAGCTTTTGAAAACTCAAATAGAGGCTCTCCCAGCCCATCCATACAGTCAGAACTTAGGCTGCCTGTCCAGGAAGAAGCTGTCAAAGTAACACTAAGGCTGATTAAATACTTTTATGGAAAAAGAATAAATCACAAGCTCATTTGGTACTTAAAACTTCTTATCACAATATAAAGATACTTTAAAAAATACTTTTGGTGGTTTTCTTTTTTCTTTTTCTTTTTTTTTTTTAAAGATTCTTATTTATCTGTTTGTCAGAGAAAGAGAGCACATACACGCATGTATGAGCACGAGTGCGAGGACAAGCAGGGCGAACAGCAGGCAGAGGGAGAAGCAGGCTCCCCCCTGGGCAAGGAGCCCAATGCGGGGCTCCATCCCAGGATCACAGGATCATGACCTGAGCTGAAGGCAGACATCCAATCGACTGAGCCACCCAGGCGTCCCTCTTTTTCTTTTTTTTGTTAAATACATTCCACTGTTTTAAAAAAGATTTATTTATTTATTTTAGAGAGAGTGCGTGTGGGGGCAGTGGAGGGAGAGGGAGAGAGAATCTTCAAGCTGACTCCTCACTGAGCAGGGAGCCAGCCCCAGGGCTCCATCCCAGGACTCTCAGATCATGACCTGAGCCAAAAATCAAGAGTTGGCCACTCAGATGCCCCCCCCCCCCCCCCGCTTTTTTTCTTTTTTACTTTTGATGGTTTTCTGTGTGAAGAAGAAACTAGTCAAGTGGCTAGCTACATTAAAGCACCAACTCTTTGTGCTGGAGAAGATCATGACAAAAAGTCTCATGAAGCTGTTTGTTTTTGTGGAATACAAATTTTGTTTACATTTATCTCTGACAGTGAAGAAAGAAAATGGTATCTGTAATAAAGTAACCATGTTGTAAGATTTTGAGGTTTAGTTGTTACCTTGAGATGACCTGTACATTTCTGTTGGTGCTTCCTTAAATGGATTTTTAATAAGCTTATTTTGAGATTCCAAGCTTTGCTCCTTTGATACTTTTTGAAGTGCTGATGGATAGGTTTTTCTATCAGCACATGGAAGTTTTGAGATTATTTCTATTCTAGGTTTTTTTTAGTTTGTTTGTGTATAATAGGAATTGTAGTTGCCCATCAGAGAAGGGTTTCTCTTTCCTTTTATCTGATTGAGCAAGTGTCTTGAGAAAAAGGAAATGATAGCAGTGAATTCAAGTGTTACGCTCTGTCAGTCTCAGGAAATCTTCAGCAGGTGGTCAGAGAGAGAAAACAGCAAACTCTACTTTTGTCCTTCCTCCCTTTGCAATCCAGGTCACAAGATCCTCACTTCCCAACAGCTATCTTTTTTGTTCTCAGGGCAAGAATGCTAAGAATGTTATAAAATCAACGAGTGTCCTTTGCCATGCTGGCTGGACAGATGGCCTTCTGGCCTCCATGCAGTCATCAATTGTTTTCAGCTGTTACTGGACCAGAATCAAATCGGGCTTTGCTTCTGCCTTTCTTTGTACGAACAATGTTTGTTTGTTCACCAGGCCTGACTGAAGACCTAGCCCGCGTTGCTTGCCTCTGCTTTCTACTGAGCTCCATGTAAAGAGCAGCTCTTCCCTCCCTGGAAGGGTCACCTGGTAGCATTATGATCTTCAAAGCATCAGTGGAAGTATGAGCTTTCTCTAATTGAACTGGAAAAGACCTGGGCTGGGCATCAGAACACCTGGGTTCTGGAACTGGTGTTATTTGCCTCATAAGCACTGCCAAATTCTTTCACCTTTCCTGACCCTTAGTTTTCACGTGTAAATACAGGATGTGCCTTTGAAAAAGCTATCAGGGTATGCTAAAGTGACTACTGCATTTTTGATGTTTCTTACAAGATTTGTCTGAGAAAGCTCCAGTATGATAACCAGTTTGTGTGGTTTCTTGTAATGGCTGAACAGATCCTGGAAGCATAAGGCCTAATAATGGAAACTACTAAAATTAAAATGACCAGATTCTCATTACAACTTTTTTTTTTTAAATAAATACTAGGGGGGTAGCCTGGGTGGCTCAGTCAGTTAAGTGTCTGCCTTCAGCTCAGGTCATGATCCCAGGGTCCTGGGATCGAGCCCCGGCATCGGCATCATCGGGCTCCCTGCTCAGCGGGGAGTCTGCTTCTCCCTCTCCCTCTGCCTGCTGCTCCCCCTGCTTGTGCGCTCTCTCTGTCAAATAAATAAATAAAATCTTAAAAATAAATAAATACTAGGACTGTATATTGGGAATGCTTTGGACACTTCAGTTTTTAATTTATAGTTAGATCATTGAAGTTTAAGATCTCATTTACTACTTTTTCAAAGATACTTATAAGCAGCAGTTTTAGTAGTAATAAAAATCAGCTCTCTCTCTGTATATAGACTTTTTTTTTCTCCTCCCAGCTCAATATAACTTAATGCTCATTGTAAACTCCTAAAGAGCAGGGTTGGAGTTTTACACAGAGGCAACGTAGTGTACTATGTGAGCCTTTACTTTGCTCCTTTGCTTACTGGATGTGACCTTGGGCAAGTTAGTAAACTTCTGTGTGCCACATTTTCATATGTAAAGTGGGCAAAGTGAATATAATTAAGTAAATCCTGTCTGTCTCTGAGTTTTGATATAAATAGACATCCAGTAAACTCCTACTTAGTAAATGGACAGTCACTTTTCTTTATCTGTAAATGTAATCTACTGTATTTACTTTTTTTTTCTTTATTTTTATTTTTGGCTGCATGGCCCTTTCTTGCCCTTTGCCTTTGCCTGTTGCATTTGGCTAACACTACCTTATTTGTTGTTTCTGAGGGATCATATGAGAATATTGATGACCAATTTCTTAGGGTTTTTCTGTAATAGAGGTGTACCTCAAATGATACGGTATGGTCTTCAGGGCAGCCAGGAACCAACTGCAGCCTCTTCTGTTTGCCAGCCTATGGCATTTCTGGGTTAGCTGAGGTAGTAAGTACTGTACTAAATGTTTTTATGGGAAAGAAGGAATAATATGCTCTGTTTGCTGATCATTAATGCTATATTAATGTCGAAATTTCAGTTAGTCAACTTTAAAAAAATCTTAGAAGCATAGGTCAGAACATTTACTCTGAATACTTAATGTACTTAGAAAATATATTTGTTCTATTGGCTTTCCGCCTCTCTTTTGGGTAAGTTAATATACATGCTGCCAAGACTTAATTTTATTCATTTTAAAAGTTAGGATCAGGGGCGCCTGCGTGGCTCAGTCGGTTAGGCATCTGCCTTCAGTTCAGGTCATGATCCCAGGGTCCTGGGATCGAGTCCCACATAGGGCTCCTTGCTCAGTGGGGAGCCTGCTTCTCCCTCCGCCTGCTGCCCCCCCGCTTGTGCTCAGTCTCTCTCTGACAAATAAGTAAATAAAATCTTCAAAAAAAAAAGGACCATTGGTATAAATAACCATAAAATATAGGTTTATGTCCGCAAAAATCTCTGAATTTAATTGAAGTATATAGCAGTGTGCACATACCATGGGGGTACAGCTCAGTGCATCTTTACAGACTGAAATCCCTGTGTAACTAGCACCCAGATCAAGAAACAAAACATTACCAATTCCCCCTCAAAGCTTCCCACATCCCCTCTTAGAGCAAATAACCCCCATAAAAGTAAGTGCTGTCTCTATTTGTATTTTTAATTCACTTTATTTTTAAAACAAACTTACATTAATTATGTCTTATTTAGTTAGTAATAATTTGCAGTCCCTTGATCCATGTCAGTTGACCATGGGCTGTAGCTGGAAGGGAAGAGAAAGATTGGCATGGCATATAAAACTGTGTAGGTTAGAAGGGAAGCATACCTTGATTAAAAATTTATCATGGTTTAAATGATCTAGATATAGGTAGTTAAGAGTTAATTTGAACTCAATACTATTTTGAAAAATAGTTTCCTTGGTTTTTTTTAGCTGCTTTCTGTGTTTTTGACGAAAAATCACTAGAATATAAAAAGTAGAGTATTTAGAGGATCGAGGATCCTGAAGTTGAAAGTGAAAATGAAACAGGGCTTTGACAAAATACTTTCATGTGAGTGTGTACATGATAATGTTGTAGTCACTATGAATAAGAATACTGCTTAGATATATGAACAGATTTCTTTCCTTCTGTATTTCTGAAGACTTTCTATGAAAAGGGAAGTTGAATGGAACTAGAGGGTATTATGCTAAGCAAAATAAGTCAGTCACAGAAAGACAAATACCATATGATTTCACTCATACGCGGAATTTAAGAAACAAAACATGAACATAGGGGAAGGGAAGGAAAGATAAAATAAGATGAAAATTGAGAGGAAGGCAAGCCATAAAAGACGCTGAACTCTCAGAAACAGGATTGCTGGAGGGGAGGTGGTGGGGGGAAGGGGTAATTGGGTGATGGGCATTAAGGATGGTACTTGATGTAATGAGTACTAGGTGTTACATGCAACTGATGAATCACTAAATTCTACCTCCAGAACAAATTTAAAAAAAAGGGAAGTTGAAATCATAAAGAATTGGCTGATGGAAATTAAGGCAGACAGCAAATGGGAATGTGTGTCATCCCCCTCCCCACTCCCCCACCAGGAGAGTGAGTTCTGGGAGACTGAATGATGTGTGTAAATAAGGCTGTGCCAGGATGCAAGGGAGAGACCTAAGGCTGGGAGTTAGGAGTCTGTGATTTTTGGCCTGATCTGCCCAATTGTGTGATTTTTAAGCCAGTCAGTGAACTTAGGTCCTCTTCTGCTTTTGTAAAATAGGTATGTTACCTGTTTCCCTTGGCTTGGGGCATTGTGGTAAGGATTAAAATGAGATGACAGAATTTTGCCAAATTAAAAGCACTAGACAGTTTTATGGAGATAGAAAGGTTAGGTTGGATTAGTTAGCATAGAAAAAGGAATGTTGATGAGAACAATCTTTAATATCATTTAGCTCCCTTTGCTCTAAATCTGAAATCATTAGGTATTTTTGTGATTGAAAATATTTGGTTTCTCAAGTAGATCTTCTCATTACCAGAGAGATATCTTGAGCTAACAAAACTTTGTCATTTGAAGTTGATGGCAGATTAATACCCTTCTGGTTTACAAATTACAAATACAAAAATAATTCTAAGTACTTGATTGGTGCGAATAGATTTACTCTGGGTGACCTGGTAAAATCCTATTTCAGACCTAATCCGGAAGCCTGCAAGTGACAGCAGCCTGTGAGGTCCTTAGAAAGTTTGGTCTGGAGAAGAACACATGAAAGAAAGGTTTGTTTTTGCTGAATGTAATTTATGAAAGGGTTTAAAAATGAAAGTATAATTGTAATGCACAAAGGATTATTTTCTTTTTCCCTTTTCAGAACCCCAAGAGGCTTTGTTTTCTGTGAAAAAGTGTTTCTATACGGTTGCTCCAATGACAGAGTTACCTGCACCCTTGTCCTACTTCCAGAATGCACAGATGTCCGAGGACAACCACCTGAGCAATACTGTACGTAACCAGGTACAGTGTCCGCCTCTCAAACTTCCCCTGCCAGACTATGGATTCATTGACCACCTTCCCTCATCTCCAAGAGAGGCCGAGGGGGCTGAGCAGGCTTTCTCTACTTTTCCGAGTTTACCTATTTGCTGATGGCAAAGCATTGTACGGTTGGTGCTGGGGACACAAGGCTATGTGAGACATGGGTGTTGATACAGTTCCTCCCTGCCATCTCCAACTTCCCCAGCTATTTATTATTTTATCTGTCTTGTTCTTACTCTTCCATGGGCTGAGTACATTTTATTTACTTTTATTTTTTCAGTGCCTATCATGGTTCCTGACAGTGCCTACTAAATGCTCACTGACAGACTGCACAGTGATGAGTGTAAGGCTAAGTGTAGAAATCCTAAGAGAGTTCAAGGGAGAGAATCAAGAAAGGGGTGTAATCAGTGGCATGAGAGACAAACATCAAATCAGCCTGCAACTCCGATAGCTAATCATTACAGATTGAATGTAGACCCCACAGATGGCCTGTGAGACGGCTGGGAAATGGGTAGGATTTTTAGAGGTGGAGCCAGAGTTGGGGAAAACGAGAAGGCCGTCTATAAGCTATGCAGGCTGCGAGGGGTCGGGCGGGTTGGGTGGGGTGGGGTCAGACTTTCCTTTATTAGAACCAGAGGACAGAATCAGTGGTGGAAGGAAACAGGTCTGGGTCAATAAAAAAAGAATTGTTTCACAATTTACTGTATATCCGAAAGGGTGTGGTGCAGTGTTATCTTGTCACTAAAAGCAGTCACAAAGGCTGGGAGACTACCAACCAAATCTGCAAAGGGTTAGTCTGTGGAATGAGCAATGAGCTAGAGCACCAACCAGATGGCCTGGAAGTTCCCTTCACACTAATATTTAGAATTCCAGTTAAGGGTCAAGGTGTGAGGAGGAGGCTTCACAAAGTAGACTTTGATGGATGGGTAAGATTAGAATGGAGCAAACTGGGATGATGTCACTGATAGAATAAATAACACTAGTGGAGGGAGAATTTTCCTAAAATTTAAATAGACAGGGAGGCTCTATCCAGAGATATGTCATCAGAAGCAGATCACACTGTACTGCCAAAACATTTTTAATCAAGTGAAATCAAGATAAAATGATTATTGGGGGAAGCCCTGAAAGGGAACACAAGCTGTAAAGGGTAGTATGTAGCCTGACGGGTGTGTGGGGGAAGGGAGGGAGAGGAGAGGAGCTGTTGCCTTGTTGGTACTTGGTGGATAATGGGTGTTACAAAGACTGATTTTTGTGGCAACACGTTTGCAACAGCTGCTTGATTTGCTCCGTTTTGTTATTTCTTAGGAATAGCTTTTTGAAAAGTTAGGATGAGGCCAGATTATGAAGTTCTTTGGTAGTTTGGATACTACTGTCTTTGTAATCATTTTTAAACTGTTACTTAAGGGAAAGGGAAAGTGGGGACAGCCCTGACTTAGTCTCTGGGTACCCTTTCCTTAACTAGAGCAGCTCCTATTTTATCTTTTTACATATTGATCTTCTGTGGATCCGTTTGAACATAAGATTCCACAGCTAACAGATTTTGAAGAAAACACCTATCCGTCCCAAACCTCCCAACGGTGTCTCATCTCAGAGTAAAATCTGGTCTGAGGTCTTATTTTAACCTTCCCCTCCAGTGCCCTGATCTTTGTCTTATCTCTCAGCACCGTCTCCCTCCCTCACTGCTTCCTCAGTTCTGTCTCTGGGTCCTGGATTATTCTCCCAGTCTTCTCAGATGTCTCCCTTCACTTGATTTATTTAGGTCACCTCCTGAGTCACCTTATCGGTGAGGCCTTGCCTTCCTCAACTGCCCTTCCCTGCCACCCCTTATATCTTGTCTCTGCTTTCCTTGTGCTTAGCACTTACCTAGTATTTGTAGCATGCTGCCTACTGACTTGTGTTGACCTGCCTCTCTCTACCGTGTAAACCTGAATCCCCAGCTCCAAGAGCACTGCTTGGTACATAGTGAGCTCTCCATTGTTAATGCAGTATTACTTAATATTCCTCACACTCAGGTTTTATGGGGCTTTCATGGTATTTTTTTGGTCTGCCTTTTTTTAACACCTTAGTGACTGACAAATTGAAATAAAGGGTGCTATAGAGGAGGTACAATTGACACAGGATTTTTATTGATAATTACATGTGCTTATGTAATTTTAGTAAGTCTTAGTGCTAATGTTCTCAATGGTACCTTCCAGATCTCTTAGGGCACCACTGCTCAGAATATCATGCCTGATTTATTTAATTTTAACCCTACCATTTGATAATGTGATATCGAATAAGTTTATTTTTTATTTATCTTCTCAAGATATCTTCTACAGGGGCACCTGGGTGGCTCCATCAGTTAAGCATCTGCCTTCAACTCAGGTCTTGATCCCAGGGTCTCAGGATCGAGCCCCACATCGGGCTCCCTACCCAGTGGGGTGTCTGCTTCTCCCTCTCCCTCTGCCCCTCCCCACCCCCACTCGAGTTCTCTCTCGAACACTCTGCTCTCTCAAATTTTAAAAAAAGTCTTCTACAACTTAAAAGATCTTCTGTATACATCCTCATACTTTCCAGTTACCATGGGATAGGTATTATTTCTGTTTTATTTTATTTTAAGATTTATTTATTTATGGGGCACCTGGGTGGCTGAGTTGGTTAAGTACCTGCCTTCGGCTCAGGTCATGATCCCAAGGGTCCTGGGATTGAGCCCCGCATCAGGCTCCCTCCTCAGTGGAGAGTCTGCTTCTCTCTCCCTCTGCCTCTTCTCTGGCTTGTGCGTGCTTTCACGCTCACTCTCTTTCGCTTACTCTTTCTCAAATAATAAACTAAAATCTTAAAAAAAAAAGATTTATTTATTTGAGGGGCTGGTAGAGAGAGAGAGCAGGGGGCAGGGCAGAGAAAGAATCCTCAAGCAGGCTAGCTGCTGAGTCTGAGCGCAGAGCCGGAGGCAGGGCTCAATCCCAGGACCCTGAGATCATGACCTGAGCTGAAATCAAGAGTCAGACGCTTAACCGACTGAGCCACCCAGGCACCCCTTTCCCCTTTTACAGTTTAAATGCTTGTCCAGGATCACATAGAAAATTAAATTATAGACCTGGAACATAAAACTATACTTTCTTTCTTTCTTATTTTTTTTAAAGATTTTATTTATTTGACAGACACAGCGAGAGAGGGAACACAAGCAGGGGGAGTGGGAGAGGGAGAAGCAGGCTCCCCGCTGAGCAGGGAGCCCGATGCGGGGCTGGATCCCAGGACCTTGAGATCATGACCTGAGCCGAAGGCAGACGCTTAACGACTGAGCCACCCAGGCACCCCTAAAACTATACTTCTAATTTCAAACTTCCTCCAGTGTTCTTTCTGTTCTACCAACTGTCTCTTACCCCGGAAAAATGTTAGAATACTGAAAGGAGATATTGTATGAAAAAAATTCTGGAGAAAGAAAATACTAAGTGTATATGCATTTTATACCAGTGTACTTAAAAAAAAAAAAAAACCCAAAGGAAAAGGATCTCATTGTTAAGTTTTATAGTTATAAAGAAGCCATTGTATATATGCTTTGGTTGGTTATGAAAAAATGGGGGTAAGTCCAAATTTAAATTGAATGTAGATGACTTTTCGTGGATTAATTGAAAGCAGCTCTTTTATTTCTCCTCTTGGATCCTGGATTTGTTAAATATAAGCACATGAAGACAAGCCTCTGCAGGCATAAAAATCCTTATCACACTTATTTCTTCTTTATTTGCACAGTGGCTAGTTAAGAGGAGTCAAGGAAATTGAGTGATGTGGAAAGTTTCAATCTTTCCACACTGCTCTGGAGAGGAAACTAGCATATTGAATGTCTTCACTGTGTTGGACTCTCTGCAAGGTACCGTCACAAACATTAGTTTTAGGGCCTTACATTTTGGGGACATAGGTGAGCAGATTTTCCTTCAGTCTTCCCCTCCTTTGAATTAAAGTGCTAATAAGGTGCTTCTCTATATGACTATATCCTCTAGAGTATACAAATAGTCTATTTTACATTAAATATTACAAAAAGAAATGAGCATTCACTTAAAAATAGTTTTGAAACTGTAAAGAGTTTCAAATAAATTTCCTACAGAATTTTTTGAAATATCAGTGTAAAGAAGTGGACTTTCTATTCCTTTTCTCTCCTCAGTACCTTCCTCCAAGGTCAGGAGCACCCCTAGTCTTGAACTCCTTTTATGAGGCAATCCTTTGCTTTGAGTTTGGGAAAGACCTATGAGGATAACAAGATATTGAAAACTGTTCAAAAACACTGATGAATTGGCATTTAGGGGTTATGGCTGAGTGATGTATAAATAGGTCCTTCAATGGAAAGAACTAACTTTGACCCAGTTGTAATTTGAAACAGCTATGTGTAATTTGGTCTGATTCACTTAGTTTCTTAGTACTTCATTTTTCCCATCTGTAAAATTAAGATGGTTTACTACATAAATTCTCTCTCTCAGCAGTTTTGTTGTGACCATGAATTAGGGTTGCCAACTGTCCTGGTATGCCTGAGACTGAGAGGTCCCTGGAACACAAGGCTTTCAGTTTTAAAACTGGGACAGTCCTGAGAAAATAGGATCAAGTTGATTACCCTATCAGAAGTATAATGAAATTGAAATCATTTTGGATCTGATTAACCCAGTCTCATTCAATTAGATGACTTTGTTGTGTAACTTCAAGTATTATTGCAGTGATATATTGTTAGTGTTCAAGTAGATAAAACATTTTTCTCTTTCCAGAAGTGAAATGTTGCCCATGACTTCATTCTTCCATCCTTAGCAGATACATGATAGGCTGTCTTAGCCCAGGAAAGATGTTTTCTTTTTGTAGGCTTTTATGGGTAATCTCATTCACAGTAAAGAGAGTTGCAGTTTGATGAGATTAGTTAGAGACCTGAAAAATAGTGTTGTTTTTTTAACCCAAATATTTATTTCTCAAATTTTTATTGTGAAATATTTTAAGCATATACAGGAAATGTGGCAAATAATGTAATAAGCACCCATGTACCTACGACCCAACTTTAACACTTGTTTTATTTGCTGTGTATGCTTTGTTATTTTTGAAGAGTATTTTTATTAAGCTTTTTCTGTTTCTGTTATATATTGATCCTACAGAAACAAAATTCTGACCAAACAAAATTTTGCAATTAATTTGGACAGATGGTCTAGTGATATAACAAAAAGAAATTACAGATAAAATTGAAGCACCTCTCCCACATTCCCCTTCTTTTCCCACAATAGTAGTTACTATCCTGAATTTAGTGTTTATCATACTATATTTATGAACATAAATGATATTTAATGTATCACTTTTCATGTTTTAAAAGTGTATATGAAGTATATGTGTTTGTGTGTGCAAGTTATAGAAGAAAATTACCACATTTTTGAAATGTATAGGTACATGTTACAGAGAAGCATGTTTTTGGAATTAATATATTGATAGATAAATAGATGCATATAGTTCTAGTTTTTTCCTTTTCTCTTTATTTTGTAAATATATAAAAATCTATTTTTTTAATAAATTAGTAGTTTCCAGTTTTTCACAGTAACCAACAGTGTTTCAAAGACATTCTAATTCATTAATCTTGCACATGTGTGTTTCTCAGTGATAATTGCTGTGATTGGGTATATGGAACCTTAACTATATTAGAAAGCCAGTATGCTTTCCAAAGTGGTTGTAAATCAAGAGCATACAGCAGCTTTCATTTCTTTACATCCTGGCCAGTTCTTGGTATTGTCTGACTTAGTGTGTATTAGTTGGATGGGTTTGAAAAGGTCCCTCATGTTATTTTAATTTATTTCCCTAATTTCTAATAAAGTGAAGCTTTTCCCCTATGCTTACTTGCCTTTTGCATTTCCTTTTCTGTGAATTGCCTGTTTATGTTCTTTGCCCATTTTTCAGTTGTTTGTCTTGGGTGTTTTTTTGTTTTTGTTTTTTTTCTTACTGATTTTGTTGAAATGTATATTTTGGCAGGTAGAAGGATGCTAATCTCATGTTGACTCTATGCTTTTGAAATATTTTCTCAGGTCTGTAGCTTCAGTTTGTTTATGGTGCCTAGCTGAAATGTTTTAAGTTGTTGCGTTATTCTTTCCTTTTAAAAGTGAAATTTAGGGGCTCCTGGGTGGCTCAGATGGTTAAGCATCTGCCTTTGGCTCAGGTCATGATCCCAGGGTCCTGGGATTGAGCCCCGCATCAGGCTCCCTCCTCTCCCTCTGCCTCTCCCCCTGCTTGTTCTCTGTCTCTCTCGCAAATGAATAAATAAAATCTTTAAAAAATAAAAAAAAAAATAAAAGTGAAATTTATTTGTATTTTTTCAATTAGAAATAGTTTAAAAGGGGCTTCTGGGTAGCTTAGTTGGTTTAGCGTCTGTCTTAGGCTTAGGTCATGGGATTGAGCCCACATCGGGCTCCCGACTAAGTGGGAGCCTGCTTCTCCCTCTCCCTCTGCCTGCCACTCCCCTTGCTTGTGTGCACTCGCTCTCTCTCTCAAATAAATAAAATTAAAAAAAAATAGTTTAAGAAAAATATGCAGTATAGATTATCAGTCCTGAATATGATAAAAGCTTTTTCATCTTACAAAGGAAGACTGAACTAAACTAGTATAGATGACACTGCAGTGTAGTCCAGCTAATGTTCAGCCGTTCCATTCATTGTCTTACATCTGTATCAGAAAAATAAAAGAAGGAGAATATGGGTGATATTGGTGATTTTTCCCTTTTATTTTTCCAGATGTTCTCTAACATAGTTATCTCATAATTTAAAAAAAAAACTTTGTATTTTTAAATTTTTATTATTTTTTAAAGATTTATTTATTTTAGAGAAAGCAAGCTGGGGGGAGGGGCAGAGGAGTCTTTTTTTTTAAGATTTATTTATTTATTTTAGAGAGAGAAACAGCTCGGTAGGAGGAGGGGCAGAGAGAGACTGAGAATCTCAAGCAGACTCCCTGCTGAGTGCAGAGCCCGCCATGGGGCTTGATCCCACAACCTTGAGATCATGACCTGAGCCGAAACCAAGATGCTTAACCGACTGTGCCACCCAAGCGCCTCTTAAAGGAACAGTATTTTTAAAAGAAAATTTTTGAATGTGAAGAAAGGTTGCAAAAGGACTATAGGCTATTGGAATATCAGTGGAAAGGGGCGAAGCATTCAAAGTTCTCCATGCTGAGTGACTAAGAGTAAGTGGGAGAATTAGAGCAACCTATGTAAAAGAAACCAAAAAAGCATGATAGCTAGGGGTCTTTGAAAGGGCCTGTATTGATCATTGGAGTTTATATTATGCCCTCGAGGTATGTTTGTCATTCTCCAGTTTAAAAGACTTAAATGTTTACAATGCATTTTAGAAAATTTTCATCAACAATAATAAAAGGTTTTGAACTTAACTTTTAAGCTTTGATTACCTACAAAACTAACCCATATAAAACATTTTAATTCCTGATAACAGATGAGAGGAGTTGCATTGTTCTCACCTTTTTACTTTTTAGAAGTTTTTACTATTTCATGCTTGTTGACCCCACCTAGGTTGTAAAATCAAAGTTTGTAAAACAAAGTTCGTGTTTCTGAGCTGACTTTGGAGTTTATTGATCACCCAGTATCTTTAAACCAGTTCCATACAAGTCTCCCAGGTTCTTCTCACATTAGCAAGAACATTTTTTTTACGTTATGTTAATCACCATACAATACATCATTAGTTTTTGATGTAGTGTTCCATGATTCATTGTTTGCGTATAACACCCAGTGCTCCATGCAGTACATGCCCTCTTTAATACCTATCACCAGGCTAACCCATCCCCCCCACCCCCCTAGCAAGAACATTTTTAAGTTTTGTATCTGTGAATAAAAATCTGAAAGTCTTACTAGTTGCTTAAGGACTTCAGCTTTTGTGTGAGAGGGTTCTCTGGGCTTTGAGTTCTCTGGACACACTTCCCTTAGCCATCTTATGTCACATCATCTCACATCACGGCTCTTGCCGCCATGTTATATCTGCGCTGCTCTCTGGGGCATAGTTCCAGTTTTCATGTAGAACGGCTATCAAACAATAGTTCAGTATGTCACAGGAACTAAGTCGAGAATTTATTTTATTCTTTTTCCCTCAACAAAGTGCCCCTGCTTCCTTAGAGATGGCATTCAATCAAAAATTTTACTTCTTGGGCGCATGGGTGCCTCAGTTGGTTAAGCGACTGCCTTCGGTTCAGGTCATGATCCTGGAGTCCCGGGATTGAGTCCCGCATCGGGCTCCCTGCTCAGCGGGGAGTCTGCTTCTCCCTCTGACCTTACCCCCTCTCATGTGCTTTCTCTCTCTCTCATTATCTCTCTCTCAAATAAATAAAATCTTAAAAAAATTTTTTTTACTTCTTTCCATTAGTTTACTCATCACCTCAAACTAGAAGCTAGCATGGACTTCATGTTTGTTTGTGCTATTAGTTGGCTTTGTCTGTAGGGACTGGAGACTAGAAGGTAAACTAATGACTCAGCTATTTCTGACAAAGGCCAAAGCTTACAAGTTGTGAAATACTTGAAGTTCTTGGTTTCCTAAATGTATTGTGTAGGTTGGATATTAAAGTAGCTCTAATAAGAACATTATCTGGGCCTTTTTCTGTAGTTTGTGATCCATCATAATCCTTAGGTTTACTTTTACTGTACCTATTAAAATAGTTTGTACAGTTTTATTTTTCTCGTGCAAAATTTTGATGGGTAGAGCTCTTTTTCCTTGACTTACTATTATTCTTTGCCAGAAGTCAGCTGTTAAGATAGAGGAATATACTAAAACTAGAGGAAACTGAAAATATAAACTTCAGAATAGTAAAAATTCATATTTTGATTTGGTGTAGACTTACATCTTTTTTTTTTAAGATTTTATTTATTTATTTGAGAGAGAGAGAATGAGAGAGAGAGAGCATGAGAGGGAAGAGGGTCAGAGGGAGAAGCAGACTCCCTGCTGAGCAGGGAGCCCAATGTGGGACTCGATCCCGGGACTCCACGATCATGACCTGAGCCGAAGGCAGTTGCTTAACCAACTGAGCCACCCAGGCACCCTAGACTTACATCTTTTATGTGGATTAGCAAACACCTTACTTTTCTAAGACACAAGTGGATTTTTTTTTAAGTAAGTCAAAGATTTGTTTATATTGTTTATTAACACTTTTTAAATGTGTATTAGAGCAGTGGTTTTTCAGACCTTTGCATACATTGGAATACCCTGGATAAACTGTTAATAAAAATTCTCTGGGCCCCAAACCCAAAGTTACTGGTTCTGTAAGTCTGAGATGGGGCCACAGAATTTGTGTTCCTGACCCATTCCCAGATCTTTTTTTTTTAAGATTTTATTTATTTGACAGAGAGAGACAGCAAGAGAGGGAACACAGCAGGGGGAGTGGGAGAGGGAGAAGCAGGCTTCCCTCCCAGCAGGATCATGACCTGAGCCAAAAGCAGAGGCTTAACGACTGAGCCACCCAAGTGCCCCGCCCCCCCTTCTCAGATCTTGTTGGTACTTTTGGTCTAGGGTTTAGGAACCAATATACTGGATGAAAAAATAAAGGGAAAGTGACATCAGAGAAAAATGATTAGATTTAAAAATTGAATATTTAGTATTTTTATTCATATTAGTTTATTCTGACCCAAATTTTCTAAACCTTAAAGAAATTGTCGGGCGCCTGGGTGGCTCAGATGGTTAAGCGTCTGCCTTTGGCTCAGGTCATGATCCCAGGGTCCTGGGATCAAGTCCCGCGTCGGGCTCCCTGCTCCTTGGGAACCTGCTTCTCCCTCTGCCTCTCTCTCTTTCTCTCTCTGTCTTTCATGAATAAATAAATAAAATCTTTAAAAAAAAATTGTCAACAGCCTTTTTGATTTACAGTAGAAAAAAAGTCAGTCATTTGTAACTAAAAAAGAATCCTTAAAGTAGTAATCCATTGAGAGATCAATAATGATTCTCTATATAAAGCAATTGCTGAAGAACACTTAAATAAGTCTGCTACCTTCAGCTGCTAAATGTACGTTAAAATATATTTAGTCTTGGGGTATCTGGGTGGCTCAGTCGGTTCAGTGTCTGACTCTTGATCCCAGCTCAGGTCTTGATCTCAGGGTCGTGAGTTTGAGCCCTGTACTGGGTTCCGTGCTGGGCACGGAGCCTACTTAAAAAAAAAAAACAACAAAAAAACCCCCGTATGTTTAGTCTTTATAAATGAAGGTTAGCTGCATTATCTTTTTTGAATTCAAAACATTAAATGCAAAGAACTTTATTAAGTTGTTAGCAAATCATAGATTGGCAGAACTAAAATGATGGTGGTTCACTTTTTTTAAGTGTGAGAAATTCTATAAAATTAAACAACAGACGGACCTATAAGCTATTTATTGTTTAAGTACTTGGGTCCTTGAGAAAATAAATGAAAGGGGTGATCTAAATTCAAACTGAATCGGGCCCAATAAGCCTTTGACAGTGTTACTATAGTGTTTATAGTAATGAATCTGTTCTCCCAGTTATGTCAAAATGAAGTAAGGAGAAAGAAAACTTAGTCTTGATGACATCCAGAGGAACATGCTTGCTTCCGCATGAGAGTAGTCAGAAATCTTTGGCACAGATCTTAAGAGTTTGTTAAAAAAAAAAACAACAACAAAGCCCTCTAGTTTCAAGCCTAACACAACCACCTCATAAATATTAAATGCTATCTTTAACCAGTTATATCAACTGTTTAGGGAAATGACAGCCTTTCTTGATGTTAGAGTAATGGTTAAAGCTCTAACTTCAGGGAATCATGAAGCTTGGCCAGATGCTGGATGGAATTTTGTGTGTGTGTTGGAAACATGTTGCCTATGATTAATAAATATTTTCAAGTTTTCTACATAACTTGCCAGTTCTTTAGTTAAGCTACTCTTCTAGTTTTTCTTATAGTGCAGGCTCAGGAGCTTCACATTTCTAATTGTAGAAATCCAAACGGTCTCCATAAGGTCTTATAGGATTGTTACTTTTTGTTATGAATAAATACTCATTTTAAGTAAGTAAATAGTATGCAGACTATAAGCACATCAACATACTGAAATGCATTGTAATTTTTAGTCATGATGATTATTATTACGTGGAAATGCATACATGAAATATTGGATAAAAAAGGCAGGACACAATATTTGTGAACATTCATTGTAACTATAAATATGTGTGTATGTTGAAAAACATTAGATTTTGAGGTGTAGCAGGAATAAGTTTTCCTCATAAAATCATTTATATTCATATTCAGCAATATAAAATTATAAACTTAAGTGTGGCAATAACTGCCATGAATAAAATAAAAAAACTGTGAAAGGCTTATAATGCATAATGACAGGTAAATCTTAATATACAAAGAATTCTTTGTTTTTTTAAAGATGAGTATTTTTTTAATTTTTTTTTTTTTTAGATTTTATTTATTTATTTGACAGAGACAGATAGCGAGAGAGGGAACACAAGCAGGGAGAGTGGGAAAGGGAGAAGCAGGCTTCCAGCTGAGCAGGGAACCCGATGTGGGGCTTGATCCCAGGACCCTGGGATCATGACCTGAGCTGAAGGCAGACGCTTAACGACTGAGCCACCCAGGCGCCCCTATTGAAAGAATTCTTATGAAGTCAAAAGGAACATAAACAACTCAGTATCAGCATTGCCAAAGGATATGAGCAAAATATAAGGAGGAAGAAGAAGAAATATAAATGTCAATAAATACATGAAAAGGCTAGTTGATCAACCTCCCTGGTAATACGAAACTTAGAAATGAAAACTTTACCTATCAGTGAGCAAGGATTGCATCTGGCTCAGTCAGTAGAACATGTGACTCTGGATCTCCCGGTTTAAGTTCAAGCCTCATGTTGGGTGTAGAGATTACTTAAATTGTTAATTAAATAAAGTCTTAAAAAAAACGAGAAAGAAACCCAATGCTTATAAAGGTATGGGGAAATAGGCATTCTCATGTGCTGCTCATGGGAGTTTAATTTGTGTTTATTTGGAGGCAAGTTGTCAGTTAAGTCTGCAAAGACACAGGCCTTTTGGAAATAATTTGGCAATTAAATCTAAAAATGCACATACCTTTTGACTTAAGATTTCCACTTTTAAAATTTATCATATATAAAAATATTACAAGAGTGCCAAGACATGTAGACAGACATGTCTGATGAAATGTTATGTGTGACAATGAGAATTTTAAGATAATTTCAATCTTGTGTTACTTATGGTTTATCCAGTCAGTACTGTAAGATAATGGTTAGTAGTAGGATGACTAAACTGTCTGAATTAGAATCCCTGCTCTAGACCTTCCTAGCTCTGTGATATTTTGCAAATTTGCTGGCCTTGAAGCTTCAGTTTCTTTCTCTGTTAAATGAAGTTTATAATATTAAGAAACTCAAAGTTTATTACTCACCTGAAGTACTTAGCATAGTGTCCTGCACATATGTGGTCAATAAATCTTAGTAATTATTATAAGTGTCATTACTATGCTACTATTATAATACTTAAGATTGAGGTTTAATATACTGGCGTAGAAGGTATCTGATATTTTATTAAGTGACAAAAGCAAATTATAGAACATGGCTTTAAAAAAATCTAGAAGTATGGGGCACCTGCCTGGCTCAGTCAGTAGAGCATGTGACTGTTGTGATCTCCGTGTTGTGAGTTCAAGCCCCATGATGGGTGTAGAGCTTACTTAAAATTAAGGGCATCTGGGTGGCTCAGTCGTTAAGCGTCTGCCTTCAGCTCAGGTCATGATCCCAGGGTCCTGGGATCAAGCCCCACATCGGGCTCCCTGCTTGGTGGGAGGCCTGCTTCTCCCTCTCCCACTTCCCCTGCTTGTGTTCCCTCTCTCTCTGTGCCTCTCTCTGTTGAAAAAGAAATAAAATCTTAAAAAAAATTTTTTTTTAATTAAAAAATCTAAAAGTACTTAAGATTGCTCACCATGTTCATATTGTGGGGCAAAGATTGGGGGGACACTTTCTGTGTTAAAAACAAAAGTTTGTAACACTTTTTAAAACTTCTAAAAAATGTTTATAAACTTTTGTTTATAGTCTTTTTTTTTTTAAGATTTTATTTATTTGAGAGAGAGAGCATGAGCAGGGGTAGGGTCAGAGGGAGAGGGAGAAGCAGACTTCCCACTGAGCAGGAAGCTCTACTCCCTACTCAGGGCTTGATCCCAGGACGCTGGGATTGTGACTTGAGCTGAAGGCAGACGCTTAACCAACTGAGCCACCCAGGCACCCCTGCTTATAGTCTTTTAATTACAAAAATAAAACTTAAAAAAAAAAAAGCCAGGCAGAAAACAAGGTTTAAAAAAAACAACAGGAACTACGTTGTATTAAAAATACCTCCACAATTTTTGCTGCTTGAGAAATACTATCCCTTGCTTGAGGGTCCACATGCCTTTGGTGACTGGACTTGTACTTGCATCATGTTTTGAAGTAAGAAGAAGGGAGAAAGAATTAAAACGAAGCCTCTGACTTAATGGTGTAGGAGTCCTAGGGAATCAGGCTTCATAGGAACTCACTTCCCACATACTTAGCCACTTCCCATGGGACTCCACCCTCTGTGACACTTACAACATTTATATAGTGAGTAATCCTTCCTTCTGCCACTGAAATGAAATCATTTATAATGGCTACAGCACTTGTTTTTCTGAACCTTAAAAATAGCTTTTAAAGGCAAAACTATGGAGGCAGTAAAAAGATCAGTGGTTGCCCAGAGTTGTAGTGGGGAGAGAGAGATAAATAGGCAGAATACAGAGGATTTTTAGGACAGTAGAAATATTCTATATGGTACTATGATGGATACATGTTACACATTTTTTAAAACCCATGGAATGTGTAACATCAAGAGTGAACCCTAATGTAAACTATGGACTTTGGGTGATAATGACATGTTAATGTAGATTCATTGATTAGAAATGTACCACTCTGGTATAGGATGTTGATGGCAGGGGAGGGGGTGGTGGTTGGTGGAGGCTGTCAGGGGGCAAGAGTATATGTGAAATCTGTATTTTCTGCTCAGTTTTACTGTGAACCTAAAACTGCTATAAAAAGGAAAGTCTATCTTTTTTTTTTTTAAAGCTAGAAATGACCTACCAAGCTACACACACAGAAGGCCTTTATGTTCTTAATCTTTTAGAGGTATATGCTAAAGTGTTTACAAAGGAAATGATATATCTGAATTTGTCTCAATACTAGACGGGTGAGTTGTATGGGAAAATAGATGGAATAAAATTAGCCATGAGTTGGTAGTGATTGAAGCTGAGTAAAGTGCATGTGGGACTTCATTTTACACTTCTGACAGTATTTGTCTTAACTTTTTCCATATTAAATTTTTTTTAATTAGCCTTAAAAATAATGCTAAGTCATCATCCTAATATTTAGCTGCCAGGATTTTTCATTTTGGAAATCTCTTATTAGTTCTAGTGTCATCCTCTTTTTTTTGAGCGCATGCACACCCGCTGAGCAAGGAGCTCCATGCAGGATTCGATTTCAGGAGCCTGGGATCATGACCTGAGCCAAAGGCAGATGCTTAACTGACTGAGCCACTCAAGTGCCCTAGTGTCATCCTCCTTTTTAACAGTTTCAAAGCACCTACACATGCCTTTTGAGAAAGACACTCTATTTTTTGTTGTTGTTGAGGTGTAATTGGCATACAGTAAAGTACCCATATTTAAAGTATACGATTTGATAGGTTTTGATATTTGTATATATACCCTTGAAACTGCCACCACAGTCAAGATAATGAACTTAATCAGCCCCAGAAGTTTCCTCATGTTCCTTTGCTGTCTGCCCCTTTTGGTTCTTCCCAGCTACTCCTCATCCTCAGGCGACTACTGATCAAGTTTTTCTCACTATACTCTAGTTTTCATTTCCTAGACATTTGTACAAATGAGATCATACAGTACATACTCTTTTGCCTGGCTTCTTTCATTCAGTATAATTATTTTGAGATTCATCAGTGGCATAGCATGTGTCGATTGTTTATTCTTTTTTACTCCTGAGTTATATTCCATTATATGGCTATACCACAGTTTTTTATCCATTTACTTGTTGATGGATATTTGTGTTGTTTCCAGTTTGGGGTTGTTATGAATAAGGCTGTTATGGACATTCATGTACAAATAATTGAATGGACATATGCTTTTGTTTATTTTGAGTAAATAAGAGTAGAATATGATCCAATGGAATAGGCATATATCTAACTTTTAAGTGTACATTTCAGTAATGTTGACTGTATTTGCATTGTAGTGCAACAGATCTCTAGAACTTTTTCAACTTGCAAAACTGAAACTCTATACCCATTGAAGAACAACTCATTTCCCCCTCCCTGCAGTCCCTGGCAGTCCCAATTATGCTTCCTGGTTTTTTGAGATGGACTGCCTTAGATACTTCAATAAGTGGAATCATGCTACATTTGTCTTTTTGTGACTTCTTTTTTTTTTTAAAGATTTTATTTATTTATTTGACAGAGATAGAGAGCACAAGTAGGCAGAGAGGCAGGCAGAGGGAGAGGGAGAAGCAGGCTCCCTGCTGAGCAAGGAGCCCGATGTGGGGCTCGATTCCAGGACCCTGGGATCATGACCTGAGCTGAAGGCAGTTGCTTAACCAACTGGGCCACCCAGGTGCCCCGTGACTTATTTCATTTAGTATAATGTCCTCAAACTTTCCTCTGTGTTATAGCATGTGACAAGATTTTCTTCTCTTTTAAGGCTGAATAATACTCCACTGTACATATGTACCACATTTTCTTTGTCTGTTGATGGACATTTGAGGTGCTTCTATCTTGGCTCTTGTGAATACTGCTGCAGTGACCATGGATGTGCAAATATAAATATCTCTTGAGATACTGCTTTTAATTCTTTTGGATATATGCCCAGAAGTAGGGTTGCTGGATCATATGATAATTCTGTTTTTAATCTTTTGTCTGTAATAGCCATGCCATTTTACATTCCCACCAGTGGTGCACAAGGGTTTCAATTTCTCTGCATCCTTGCTAATCCTTGTTATTTTTTTGATAGTAGCCATCGTAATGGGTGTAAGATGATATCTCGTTGTTTTGATTTGCATTTCTGTAATGATTAGTAGTCTTGAACATCTTTTCATATGCTTATTGGCCTTTTGTGTATGTCCTTTGGAGAAATATCTATTCAAGTCCTTTGCCCATTTTTTTAATTTTTTTTTTAAGATTTTATTTATTTGAGAGAGAGAATGAGATAGAGAGCATGAGAGGGGGGAGGGTCCGAGGGAGAAGCAGACTCCCTGCTGAGCAGGGAGTCCAATGCGGGACTCGATCCCGGGACTCCAGGATCCATTTTTAAAATCAGATTATTTCAAGCACCTGGGTGGCTCAGTTGGTTAAGCATCTGCATTCAGCTCAGGCTCAGGTCATGATCCCAGGACCCTGGGATAGAGCCCCACATTGGGCTCCCTGCTCAGCAGGGAGCCTGCTTCTCCTTTTCCCTCTGCTGCTCCCCCTGCTTGTGCTCTCTTGCTCTGTCAAATAAATAAATAAAATCTTTAAAAAAAATAAAATAAAAATAAAAAATAAAATCAGATTATTTGTTTTTGTTGTTGTTGTTGTTGAGTTGTAGGAGTTCTTTATATAATCTGGATATTTACCCCTTATCAGATACATGATTTGCAAATATTTTCTCCCATTCTGTGGTTTCCTTTTTATTCTGTTGATTGTTTCTTTGATACAGAGAAGTTTTAAAGTTTGATATAGTCTCATTTGTCTATTTCTGCTTTTGTTCTTTAATTTCTCTTAGCAAATATTTTGTAGTTTTCAGTGTACAAGTATGTTTGGGGCTCCCCAGGATCATGCTCATGTTCAATGAATAGCTAGAAGAACTCAGAAAAACTGTTATACTCACTGGTTATACTCACTGGCTATAGTTTATTACAGAGAAAGAATACAAATTAAAATTAGCAGATAAACACATTGTAGGGCAGAGTCCAAGAGATACCGGGCATGAGCTTCCAGTTTTTTTCTCCTAGCAGAGTCTTAGCAACAGTGCTCAATTCTCCCAGAAACATGCACAGAATGTTGCTGACCAGGAAGCTTACTTGAGCTTTGGTGTCCAGGAGTTTTATTGGGGGCTGCTCGTGTAGACAGACATGACTGACCATAGTTCTCTAGCCCCTCCCAAGGTCAAACAGATACTTTGTGGCTCAAGACCTTCACCATAGATCACATTGTTAGCAATGTGGCCCAAAGCCTCATGTAAATAAAAACACTCTTAACAGGCAGGATATTCCAAGGGCTTAGAGGTTATCTCCCAGGAACCAGGCCAGATCTTTCTTTGGCATGTGCAGGGTTTGGACACCCCTGACCGACTGAGTTAATCCCTTACTACACAATAGGCCTTTCACATCTTTTCATCCTTTAGGTCTCAGCTCAAATGTCACTTCCTCAGAAAGACATTCTCTGGCCACATTATCTAAAAGTAGTTCCATCCCATGTATTTTTTTTTTCTTAATCATCTCACCCTGTTACGGTACTATCCAACTCTGATTATCTTGTTTATTATCTCTCTTCCCCTGCTTGAAATCAGTTCATGAGAGCAGAGACCTTATCAGCCTTTTCAACTGCTGTATCCCTGGCATTCACTTTTTTAAAAAAACTAGTAAGTGTAGTGATTAAACCTAGAAGCTAAAACAGTACCATAAGCCACATATGGTTCTAAATACCATGAGCTAATGGCAAAGGATATGAATACTTAGTTCATAGAAAAAAATGCTCATCTTTTCTAATAATAAAAGAAGTTACACCGTGTTCTCATATTTAACCTATCAGGTAAAAATCTAAGCATTTCATAGCTTACTTTGTTGGTAAGGGCTTGTTAAAATAGGAACTCTCCTATACTGCTGATCTTTAAACTGGTACAACCCATATGGAGGGTGATTTGGCAACACATATCAGGATTTTATTTTATTTTTTTTATTTTTATTTTTTTAAAGATTTTATTTATTTGACAGAGACACAGCGAGAGAGGGGAAAAAAAGCAGAGGGAGTGGGGGAGGGAGAAGCAGGCTTCCCGCTGAGCAGGGAGCCCGATGTGGGGCTCTATCCCAGGACCCTGGGACCATGACCTGAGCCAAAGGCAGACGCTTAACGACTGAGCCACCCAGGCATTTTAAATGCGTATCAGGATTTTAAATGCGTATATACTTTGACCCAGTAGTTTCACTTCAGGAAACTTACCCTACGGATATGCTTTGCACACGTGAAATAACTTATAGGGGGCATTCATTGCAGCCGTGTTTGTAAATGACAAAAAGTTGGAAGCGTGTTTATAGCAGCAATGTCTACAATAGCCAAAATATGGAAAGACCCAGATGTCCATCAGTAGATCAGATGAATGGATAAGGAAGACGTGGGGTATGTGTGTGTGTGTGTACACATATATAATGGAATATTAGCCATCAAAAAGAATGAAATTTGCCATTTGCAATGACGTGGATGGAGCTAGAGGGTATTATGCTAAATGAAATAAGTCGGTCACAGAAAGACAAATACCATATGATTTCACTCATGTGGAATTTAAGAAACAGATGATCATAGGGAAAGGGAAGGAAAAATAAGATGAAAATAGAGAGGGAGGCAAACCATAAGAGACGCTTAACTCAGGGAAACAGGGTTGCTGGAGGGGAGGTGGGTAGGGGGATGGGATAATTAGGTGATGGGCATTAAGGAGGGTACTTGATGTAATGAGCACTGGGTGTGATATGCAACAGATCACTAAATTCTATCCCTGAAACTAATAATACAGTATATGTTAACTAAATTGAATTTAATTAAAAAAAAAAGAAAAAAGCTGGAAGCAAGTTAAATGTCTGTCTTTAGGGGATTGGCCTAATAGATTATGATATATTCATACACTGGTTATGTAGCTGGTTTAAAAAGTTTGGGGGGGGGGCACCTGGGTGGCTCAGTCGTTGAGCTTCTGCTTTCAGCTCAGGTCATGATCCCAGGGTCCTGGGATCGAGTCCCACATCGGGCTCCTTGCTCAGCGGGAGCCTGCTTCTCCCTCTGCCTGCCGCTCCCCCTGCTCATGCTCACTCGCTCGCTCGCTCGCTCTCTGTCAAATAAATAAATAAAAATCTTAAAAAATAAATTTAAAAAAATAAAAAGTTGCTTCTCAAAGAATAAGGATGTATTTTACGTACTGATGTGTAAAAAAATCTCTAAGAGACATAGTTAAGCAGAGAAAGTACATTTATTGTACTACCATTGTATAAAAAGGGGAAATGAGAATATATATTTGTATTTGCTTGTATAGACATCAAGAAACTGCAGAGAACAATGACAGTGGTAACCTGGGGTATTAGACAACTATAAATAGTTATGTGGGAGGTTTTTTTTATGTTATTCCTTATTATATTCTTTGACTTTAGAATCATGTGAAAATTTTACCTGTTCAAATAAATTGTGTTTTAAAGAAATTGAAACATATAGTCAATTTTAAAAATAGTATCCAAAGTACTGTAAAGAGAAAGGGTGCGGTAAACAGTGCTCTAGCATCCCATATCAGCTTCAAGGGTGGGGCAGCGTGGGGTTGGCTAATGTTCATTATAAACCGGAACATCCAGTTGAGTACTGTGAATGAACATATTATGATTGCTTCTTTCATGTTAGACTTACCCAATAAACTGTTCATGTAGCCCTAATAGGACAGCTGTGCTGCCCTGCAGAGGACACAGATTTTGAAGCAAGAGACTTGAATTTGATTCCTGTGTCTACTGTTTTCTGGCCTTGAGATTTTGGACAAATTGTTTTAATCTTAATCTACCAAAACCTCTCAATAAATACAAAGAATAAATGAAATAATGTGAGTGTGCTTTGTAAATTATCAATAACATACGAAGAGCTATTATTATTTGTGTTTTGGTTTATATTGCACAGTAATCAGCCCATTAAGTTGGTCATAATTGAATTGCTGAACATTAGTCACAAACAAAACATGCTTAGCATATGACTTAGTCACCTCCTTCAAAGAAAATAGAAGTATGAATTTCCTCAACTCTCTGTTCTTCAGCTGTCTGTCACACGTGTCCCTGTCCTCCAGAGCCTACATTGCCTTCCTACTGGACTTTGGTCACTCCAGTGACTTGTGTTCAACAAAAATTACCTTTCTTACTGAGTGGTGTATATATTTCTACCTTTTGTACTTTGGAATAGTTTCCTTTCCGTTCCTCATAGGGTTTAAGTCTTCATAGTATTTTCTGTATGAGGTCAAAGAGTTAATTCCCGATCTCCAGACTGAGATGAAGGGCACCAGTTCCTCGGTGACGCCAACTCTTCTCTCTTCTTCTGTTCCCCTCCACTTATCCCCTTCCCTGTTCCATGAGCTATCATCCCCCATTCTTGTGTCCTCAGTCTCTCCTGCGAGTCCTAACTCTGTGCTTTGACCTGATGGGAATGCTCAAGTCTGACATCCCTAAGAATATTTTCAAATGTGAGTCCCTTCTGTTGTCACATCTTTTATTTTTTTGCTTCAAAGAATGATTGCCTTTAACTTCTCAGTTTCCATTCATTCCCTAGTTCATCATGATTTATGATCTCATTTCCCTCTTTTTCTTTTTTTTAAGATTTTTTTTAAATTTTTTATTTATTTGACAGAGAGAGAGAGAGATAGCGAGAGAGGGAATGCAAGCAGGGGAAATGGGAGAGGGAGAAGCAGGCGCCCCGCGGAGTGGGGAGCCCGATGCGGGGCTTGATCCCAGGACCCTGGGATCGTGACCCGAGCCGAAGGCAGACGCTTAATGACTGAGCCACCCAGGCGCCCCGATCTCATTTCCCTCTTAACTGTTACTTTTGTAAAAACTTTGGCCAACTTCCCCCTGCTAAATTCAGTGGCTTTTCAGCTCTCCCGTACTGCCTGAGTGTGGATGACACCTCTGAAATGTACTCCTTTTGCTGCTGTGATGTACTGTTCTGGGATTTCTTCCCTCTCCCCTATTTTTCTCTTAATCTCTTTGGCTGGTTTTTCTCCTGTCACCTGCTGCTAAAGCTTAGGGGTTATGCACTTCTCTCCTTGGTCATCATCCCACTCTTTTTCTTTCCACAGTTGTTGCATTATATAATGACCGAGTCCATACTGTTCTGCTTTCCATCTATACTCTCTCCCTGAGATTTTATCCATTTCCATAACTATAGAAACTAATGACTCCCCCAACAGTACCCTTGGACTTTGCTGCCTGATTGCAGGTACCTCACATTCACCTATCTCCCTAATTAAAATAGTTCTCCTCTCCTCCAGCCCACTCATCTTCTTGTGTTCCCTGCTCAGTCAGTGCCATCTTCACCTTCCCAGTCCCTTATGCCAGAAACCTCCAGGATCGTCCTTGACTCCTTCCTGACCATTCACATGTAATTTGCCACAAAGCCCTGTCAGTTCTGCTTCTGAAATATCTTTCTTGTACATCTTGTTTTCATCGCCACTCAGGTTTCTTTAAAATGAAACGTAATGTAATGTGTCACTACCTCAACCTTAACAATTTTTATGACTTTTTATTGCCTACAAGACAAAGTCTGAAGTCCTTGGGCGTGGCAAATGAGATTTTTTTTTACAACCTGTCCCTGACCTTTTCCTGCCCCCAGCCCTGACAGACCATGTTCCCCAGCCAGCTCAGTATTCACTGGTTGTCTGCATAGGCCTTGCTTTTCAGTTTCACACGTCTGCGCCCGTCATGTCTCTGCTTGGGGCCCTTTCACCTTCCACTCACTTTTCTCAGGAATCGTGTCTTTATGCTGCCTTTCTGGACCACACAGAATGATCAGTCCTGCAGCACTTTATTCATGTTTCTGATACAATATTTATCCTGTAGTAAAGCTAACTTACAGTCTTCTTAAGGACAGCATCTAGGTCTTTTTAATTTCAATATTGCCAAAGCATAGTACCTAGAATATAGAATTTTGATAATTATTTATGTGTTGAATAATATTCAAAGTAAAGTAAAAGAGAACTCAGCCCACATTGAGTCTGCAGAGTTCCCATGTTGTCTTGTGAACAGCACATTGAGAGGTGGTTAAGAGCTTGATTTCTGCAGTCCGGCATGCCTGGGTTCAAACCCTCTCTGTAATGCTTCCTAGCTGTGGCCGTTTCCCCACCTACAAAGTGGTGACACAGGGGTGGCTGTGAGAATTTAATGTAAAGCACTTATCACAGTGTCCAGTACATTATAATAATTTTAAGCTATTATTAAGAGTGTAATGTATTTTTAATGAATAAAGCAGTAGTTATACTCTGTAGTCAAAAATGAGGTAAAAGAGTGGCATGTTCTCACATGATCTTCCTAAGAGAACCTGTTCTGAACCAAGCTGATACATTTTACCACCAACAATGACTATCAGTCTGCTTTCCTCTCCTGGACTTATCTAGGAGGAGGAGTGCTGTTCTTTTCCTCCTGTTATCTGTTGTTTGTATTATTGTTATTAATGCTCTTGAGATTCACTCTCTCCTTTACAAAAAGTTGAGTTTTAGATATGAACAGTGATACCAAAAAGGAAGTTGAACTTGAAGGGTAAGAAAGGGTAAACCCAGGATAAGGGTGGAAGTGGTGTTTGGATTAAGAGACTGAGGAAAGTAGAATCTAATAAGGTTCTAGTTTCATTCCGTCATTTGTCAAATATTTATTGTTCCCTCACACTATACAGGGCAAGGTGGGGATGCCTCTGGCTGGAGGGGCATCAGAATTGTTTAAGGCCTAATTTCTCTCTGTAAAGATTTTTTAAAATCTTTTAAATAATTTTTGAAATAGTTGTAGATTTACATGCAATTTTAAGAAATAATAGATCCCTTGTATATCACTAGAAGGATTTTAAGTCTTATTAATAATGAAGGTGAGGGGCACCTGGCTGACTCAGTTGGTAGAGCATGCGACTCTTGATCTCAGGATTGTGAGTTCGAGCCCCACGTTGGAGGTAGAGCCTAGTTAAAAAAATTATGAAAGTGAGATAGTTCCTTGTATAACTGGTATGAAATCACAGGTAGAAAGCAGTTCATAATTGTGAAAAAGCTGAGATTACTGTGCTTGCAGCTGTAACAAATAAGGTTTCATACAGGTATCAGTTTTTAAGCCAAACCTCCGAGGATGAGTACAATTGTATTAGGTTGAGAATGGAAGAGGGGAATGAGGTAAACCAAGAGCTGGGTGAGAGGGAGGACCTGGGGTTCCTTCATCGAACAGTGGCAGATCACTTAGACAGACATTCATTCATTCATTAAAAAAGATTTTTATTTATTTGTCAGAGAGAGCGCACAAGAGGGGGAGTGGCAGGCAGAGGGAGAAGCAGACTCCCCTCTGAGCAGGGAGCCCCATGCAGGACTCGATCCCAGGACCCTGGGATCATGACCTGAGCCGAAGGCAGACGCTTAACCTACTGAGCCACCCAGCGCCCCTCATCTAGACTTCTAAATTGCACACCTCTTGTGAATTGATTTTTTTAAAATATTTTATTTATTTATTTGAGAGAGAACATGAGAGTGGGGAGGGTCAGAGGGAGAAGCAGACTCCCTGCTCAGCAGGGAGCCCGATGTGGGACTCAATCCTGGGACTCCAGGATCATGACTGGAGCCGAAGGCAGTCGCTTAACCAACTGAGCCACCCAGGCACCCGAATTGATTCTTTCTTGCCTCGGGTTTTTAGAACTCAAGTAATGATGGGCCTCTTCTTAATCTCAGGTCTAATTATTCCATTTTCTGTTTTTATAGAATACCTTGATTCTACTGAGAGTCTGACTTCTTGAAAAAAGTTTCTCTTGTGCTTTTAGAATGACAGTAGAGAACGGCATGAGCACACCAGCGAAAGGCGGAGACATGGCAACCCCGGGCCATTATCTAATGGACGACCCCAGGGTAACTCACGGCAGGTGGTGGAACAAGATGAAGAAGAAGATGAAGAGCTGACATTGAAATATGGCGCCAAACATGTGATCATGCTCTTTGTACCCGTGACTCTCTGTATGGTGGTGGTGGTGGCTACCATCAAATCAGTCAGCTTCTATACCCGGAAGGATGGACAGCTGTATGTATGAGTGTTTTATTATTCTCAAGGCCGGTCTGGCTTTTCTTTGTAGTGTGTCATCATCACCTCAGAGGCCTTTGCTTTGATGGGGCACAAAGGCTAGAGAGTTCATCCTCGCTGACAGCCAGAGCAGTTGACAGAATGAGGGGTTATTATTTGATGCTTTAAGTAGAGAAAATGAGAGCTACAGAATTCTCTTTCACATATGGTGTCACTGGTTAGGACTGAATTTATTTGAAATTGAGCAGGTAAAGAATTGAATATTAATCTTTTCCACCTCAGGGCCATTGGTCCCATTGTTCTTCTGCTGGAACATTCTTTCCTTTTCTAGATTTGATGGATGAATTCTATTGTCCTTCTCATCTTTGCTTAAATGTTAAGTCCTCAAAGGTAATTTCCCTGATCCTTGTAACAGAATTAGGTCCTTCCCGATATTCTTTCTCATAGCAACCTGTTCTTTTCACAATATGCAAATATATTATTCATTTACATTATTTAAAGCCTGGTTTCCTTCTATACCGTAAGGCCTATGAGGGCAGATTGTTTCTACAGCTAGTTATGTAATAAATGCTCAACAAAAAAAGTTGCTAAATGAAAAGATGAAGAATTAATGCAAGCTGGCATTCTCTAGACTCGTGGGGGGATTGTTGTGTAGATTCTCTGGTGCTGTTGGTATGAGCCCTACGCCTTCAAGAAAAATGCTTTGATTCAGATTCACTTAGTTTTGTCTTTGGGACTCTGTAGGGCCCCTATAGGGCTCAAACAAAGTTTTAAATGAATTTTGGAATTTGAATTAGCAAACTGTGTGGCGTTCTAAAAGCCAAGCTTTTAATCTTTTGGAAGAAAGGCTAAGGCAAGAGTAAAGGGTGGGGGTTGGAGACAGCAGTCAAAAGAGACTGGGGAATATTATCTGTATAGCTTAGAGTTAATTTTGGCTGTATATTATAGAACAGGGTTAGCAAACCATAGTCCACAGGGCAGATCTGCCTGCCACCACCTATTTTTGTAAATAAAGTTTTACTGGAACATAATCACGTTCATTCATTTGTATATTGTCTATGCTGCCTTCATACTACAGTGGGAGGGTTCAGTGGTTGCAACAGAGACAGTATGACCCAGAAAACTTAAAATTTGTACTCTTTAGTCCTTAACAGAAAGTTTTCTGAGCCTGTTGTAGGAAATCAAAACAACTGGTTTAAATGGTATACATATTTTATCTCTCTCCCAGAGAATGGTACAGGGTGGTCAGTCCAGACTGGTAGTATAGCTTCACCTTTCCTCAAGGATTCAGGCTCCTTCTTTCCCTTTTCTTTGGCTTCTACCCTTTAGGTTATTCAAGGTTCCTTATTGGTACTGGAGCCCCAGGCTTCAATTCAGACAACAGGAAGCAGGAAGTAGTGGGGGAGAAAAGGACCTAAGACCCATCTCTCAGCAGAATTAACGCCTTTCTTAGAAGTTCCACACAACATATCCACTTATAACTCATTGGCCATACTTTGTCTCATGGCCACACCTGTCAGGGAGTCAGAAATAAAGTCCTGTAGCTGGGAACACTGGAACCTGGAATAAATGTGTTTATGTGAATGAGAAACCCAAGGGAAGATGGGTATGTGACGTTATATCAAAACAACTCCAGTTGCAGTCACCCTGTAGGTGAAAAAAAAAGTAATTGTAAGCCATTATTATATAAGCCACCTTCTTTTGACAAGTACTTGTAGCTTAGGTAGTTTATGTGGTAGAATCCAGTTCTTTAAACAAATCACTAATAAGCTGTGGAGAAAGAGCATTTCTTGAGTAATTATTTCAATGTAAAGCATCCACTAGATGGAGCTAGTGTCTGGCTCACAAAAGTCCACCTCTCCACATTTTAGATCTCTCCTTTAATTTTGAAGCACTTATTTTAGAGTATAGCTAATTTTCTTAGCTAAAATTCTTGGTTAGATTGCTGAGATGGAAAAAGGTCATATCAGTTGAATCAAGGAAACAAAACTGGTGTTGGAGAGGGATATGGTTTGAGAAATCCATTAACACTTACTTTGGGCTTTTGTATTTTATTATAGAATCTATACCCCATTCACGGAAGATACAGAGACTGTGGGGCAGAGAGCCCTGCACTCAATTCTGAATGCTGCTATCATGATCAGCGTCATTGTTGTCATGACTATTCTCCTGGTGGTTCTGTATAAATACAGGTGCTATAAGGTGAGCATGAAACACGGAGCCTTGCTTTCCACCATGTTCTTTTTGTGATTGGGTTTTCCTGTCACATGCCTTACTTGGTCTAGTAGAGAAAAGGGCTATATATTCTAGAACTGATTTAATTTTTAGTTTTTTCCCCCTTATTGTAGAACATATAAAAAAACACAAAAAGACATAAATGAAAAACAAATGTTTTTGTATCATATCACATTCTAAATGGTTTTAACTTTTTGATTTGCAGTATACTTAGGACATTCCAGGTTATATCCTAAGACCTTTGTGAATTCCCTCATTCGCAAATAGTACTATAGGATATAATTATCCCTATAAAGTAATGTAACTTAAAAAATTCAGATTTTCCTGAGTGCAGACCACTAGAGCCTTATGCAGACACTGGTGTTAAATTCATTGGTGACTGGTTATATTCCCACTTCTACATTGGGAGCCATCCATTCCTTCACTGTCTCTCCTGCAGTAGCACTAGTTCTTTCCTTGGGAAATAAGGGCAGGGGAGATTGTGTAGGAAAAACACAGGCCCAGCCCTCCCAGGCTCTGCTCCCTTAGCTCACCCTCTAGCTAAGGGATTCACTCTTGAATTTTAGCCACCTGGCACATATTTCAGATGCATGCCTCAGAGAAATCACAAATTATTACAAGTCATGAGACTTTAGGGTCTTTCTCAAATAAAAGTAATAAATGATAATTTTCCAAATGTTGAAGTCTACTCTATTTCCTTCTAGTATTTATTTCTCTATATGTTTAACATGGTTAAAATAAAATGTATAATAAATGTGTCCTTTCCTAACTTTTACCTTGGCATAAGCCTTTTTCCATATTTAAATTCTCAGAAAATATGTCTAAAGGCTATGTAACGTTTGACTCAATGAGTGTATTATAATTTACTTACCCTAATTTCCCTGATGTTGGACATTTAAGTCATTTCCATTTTTTTACTATTCTAAAAAACAATGAATACCTTTATGGAACTTCTTCAGTTTTTCAAATTATTTCCTTAGGTAAAACCCTTGACACAGAATTTATGGGGCAAATTATCTACATTTTTAAAATTTTATTTCATGTATTTGAGAGAGAGTGCAAGAGAGCGAGAGAGAGCACGAGTGGTGGGGAGGGGCAGAGGGAGAGGGAAAAGCAGACTCCCCGCTGAGCAGGGAGCCCACCATGGGGTTCGATCCCAGGACCCTGGGATCATGACCTGAGCCAGAGGCAGGCGCTTAACCGACTGAGCCAAACCTATCTACATATTTTTAATTATCATGGTGTGCAAAATTCCTTTTTTCCAAATGGTAGTATCAGTTTGTACTTAATACTAGTTGTGAATGAGACTGTCTTACCTTTACCAGCACTGAATTTTTAAAATTCTGTGCTAATTTTTATAGGTGAAACAAAATGCCTTAATTTGCATTTGGTTAGTTCCTTGTAAGATCAAATACCATTCCAGTGTTCACAAATTTTAAAATTATACACAATTTAACCTTGCTTGTTGAACATTTGAGTGGGTGGAAGTGTTAACCCAAGTGATGAGCATCTGCAGTCTGACATTAGCAAGTGGAAAAGATTGAAGACAAAGATGTCTGTGATGATGGGAGGTAGTCATCAATACTCAGGAAACCAAAGAGCAAATGATATAAACCCGTGCTACAAAGCATTCTCCTCCCCCTGTTTAAATATCCTCATGACAGTTACCTTTTCTGTATATACGTGTTTACAGGCTAATTCTGTTTCTCTGCTTTATTGGACTCACTTTGTGTGACTCTTTTCTTTTTAATATTTATTTATTTGAGAGAGAGTGTGAACAAGGGGGGAGAGGGGCAGAGAAGCGGACTACCCACTGGGCAGGGAGCACGACGCGGGACTCGATCCCAGGACCCTGGGATTATGACCTGAGCCAAAAGCAGACGCTTAACCAGCTGAGCCACCCAGGCGCCCCTCACTTTGTGACTCTTATCTGGATTATATGCTACTTTCGTTCTTCACCTTTTATGGGGAGTCTGTATCCTATTTAGGGTCATATCCACACCTGCACACCTTCAGGATGGGCCCGTAAGTTCATACCAGTTTTAAAAGCTTGCTTTCTTGAGCTTCCTTTCTGTGATCTCCCTGGTACTTTTTGGTTCTTTTGGACGTCCCTGTTCCATTCCTCCAGCCAGAAAGCTGATTTATTTTACCAACGACAGGGACAAGAAGTGGTAGAACAGAGAGAGAGAAGCAAGTGCCATCTGCCTCGCTTTCTAAGAACTAGAGCTCCTCCAGTTAGAGAGGAAGCTTCCCCTCCGTCTGAATTTTAGGCTCCTGCTACCCTTAATACCGCCCCCACAGGATTGTTTGATAGCTGGGTGTGAGAGAATGGTGAAAGGAAAAAGCCAAAAAGTGAGATTTTTGCATTCTCTTTTGGTGTTAGGAGACGTCTTTCCTGTTGCTTTTCCAGAACTGGGCTTCTCTAGAGCTCTCACTATCTTGCTAATGCCCGTTCGGGGTTGCACTGAGTTCTGATGGAGGAGGGTAGTACTGGAGGAGAAAACATGATAAACTCACTTCTAATTCCACAGCCCACCTGACTCTGTCCACTTGTCTGAGTCCTCACCTAGCAGCTGCATGCATTCTATCCAGTTGCAGGGGAGACAGGTTAGATGTGTTTTCACTCCATGGCACCTCAAACCTGTCTTGATATATTTTGGCCAGTTTTGTGCATCTTTTAGTTACATCTCATTTTAGACAGTCTAAAAAGGGTTTATTTTCAGCCACATTTCCACATTTATTTTTTCATTCGTGTTGTTTTGTTTCTTAATGTTAAGTTCAAGTCTTAGCAGGCACAGCCAATTCTATAGGAACAAGTTGTTTACTTTGGTTCCTAGTCTAAAATAAAAGGAGCTTTTGAAAAAGTCAAATACTCAGAAACTTGCCAGGACCTGTTTGGAAATAAACCTGGAGGATTTATTATGTCAGTGGTTGGTTGTGCAATGTCTGTGAGAAGCACAAGAAGCTAAAAGACCAAACAAACTTGAAGAAGGTAGAAACTGAAAAGGCAGTTAATTATTACATACCACAGTTAGAAATGAAACTATATAACTTATTAAAACCGTGTGATTTCTGGCCTGGACAGTTCAGGGTTTAGAGGAGATGCTTGCTGTTCTGTACTGAAGCAGGGCTCTTCTTTCAGAGCCTTTAGCACAAGAAAGCTGAACTAGGGATTTTTGCAAGATGAGAAAAAAGCCTGTTTTACCATCTGATCTAGAAAAAGGGAAGTGTTATTTAGTCATCATCAGAAGAGACTTTGAATTCAGGTAATAATTAAGAAAACCATAACATCAGTGACCGGAAACCATTATTACAGACAGAGGGCATTTAATATCTTTACAATATGACGAGAACTTACAAATCATTCAGAAAATTATGAACATGAATATTATAGAACATTAGAGCATGCAGCTCTTGATCTCAGGGTTGTAAGTTTGAGCCCCACATTGGGTGTAGAGATTACTTTAAAAAAATAAAATCTTAAAAAAAAAAGAAAATTATGAACAGCCTAATAAATTTTTAAAAACCCAAGCCAGAGGAATTACAAAGGAAGTATAGATGGCCAGGAGAGAGACAGAGACAGATATGTATATATGTTTCCTCAGTGGTAGAAACAGAAACATATTAAAATAACAAATTAACATAGTTCACCTGTTGACTTGGTGAAGATTAATGTAGTCTTTTTTTTGTGAAGTCATTAAGCCAATATATATCAATAGTCAGTAATTAGAAAAAGTCTGTACACTTTGATTCCATAATTTTGCTTTCATGATATATCTAAGAGAAATAATCTGAAATGCAGAAAAATATTTGCATGCTAGGACTTTTATCCTAGCATAAATTATAATTGGAATAAAGTGGAAAACCATAAGTTCCATAAGCAACATGGAATAAGAAAAGGTTAAATAAGAAAAAAAAGGCTAAATAAATAAGGTAAAATTGTGGGTTCGTTCCATATATGCAGAATATTACAATTTACTCATTTAAAAATCATATTTTCAAAAAGTATTTGGTGGCATGAGAATGTGTCTGTAATAAAAAGTTTTAAAAAGCAGAATGCTAAACTATATTACTTGATTATAATGTTAAAAGGCCTTTATACATGCCGACAGAAAACATGCCTGAAAAAACATGTTAATAACAACTTTGGTTGTCTCTGGTCAGTGGGAATGGTTTTTTTCTTCCTTTAGTGTTTCTGTATCTTCTCAGTGTTATACATATGTTATTTTTATATTCAGAACAGCGCTTTCTTAAATACCATCCCCATGTTCCCTTGCTGAGAAAAACAAGGTAAAGAGCATTTCTCAAGAAAGATGAGAATTTCTAGTATTCAGTATTTACTCTGGCCTTTTTTTTTTTTTTTTAAGATTTTTATTTATTTATTTGACAGAGAGACAGCAAGAGAGGGAGCACAAGCAGGGGAGTGGGAGAGGGAGAAGCAGGCTTCCCACAGAGCAGGGAGCCCGATGTGGGGCTCGATCCCAGGACCCTGGGACCAGGATGTGAGTCGAAGGCAGATGCTTAACAACTGAGCCACCCAGGAGCCCCTTACTCTGGCCTTTTAAGTCGGATCTTAATACAGAGTACCAATGTACATCTTCCACTTTGTAAAGCTTTTCTGTTTTGTAATATTTTATATACTTTTTAGTTTTGTAACTTGGATTATCTCTGAAGCTGAGTCTTATGAGCATGATGGGGTGGGATGCCCACAGGGAGGTTCCTTTCTGCTTAAGCTTTATTGGATTTTCTGCAGATAAAATAGAGTAAGGGCTTCCTTTAGAATATTTTGCTAAAGTTGAATATTTTGAGAGGGAAATGTACAAGTGTCTTTAATTTACTTTGATATATATTAAAAATAAAAAGGATGGAGAGATGGATAGAAATGCTACAAGGCAAGTACAGCAAAATGTGAATGGTAGCTGTAAAATTCTTTAAACTTTGCTGTGTGTTTGAAAAAATTTTTTTTCTTTAAAGATTTTATTTATTTATTTAATTGACAGAGACAGAGAGACAGTGAGAAAGGGAACACAAGCAGGGGGAGTGGGAGAGGGAGAATCAGGTTTCCTGCTGAGCAGGGAGCCCGACGTGGTGCTCAATTCCAGGACCCTGGGATCATGATCTGAGCCGAAGGCAGACACTTAACGACTGAGCCATTTTTGTTTAAAGATTTTATTTATTTATTTGAGAGAACGAGAGAGAGCACGAGTGGGGAGGAGGGGCAGAGGGAGAGGGAGGCGTGGAACTCGATCCCAGAACCCTGAGATCATGACCTGAGCCAAAGGCAGACATTTAACCGACTGAGCCACCCAGGTGCCCCTTGAACATTTTTATAATAAATTATTTATTTTTGTGGAAGAACACCGGAAATTAAGTTTGTTGTATTCATATAGTCAATTTAGAATATTTGAATGTCCAAAGAATACCAACTTCCATGTAAAGGCATTCTTTTGACCTTTTCCCAAATTGTACCATCTTATGAAGTTTTAAAGAAAAAGAGTCAGCAAGAATTTTTTTTATTAAAGATTTTTATTTATTCATTTGAGAGAGAAAGAGATAGAGAGCACGAGAGGGAAGAGGGTCAGAGGGAGAAGCAGACTCCCCGCCGAGCAGGGAGCCCGATGCGGGACTCAATCCCGGGACTCCAGGATCATGACCTGAGCTGAAGGCGGTCGCTTAACCAACTGAGCCACCCAGGCGCCCGAGGCAGCAAGAATTTTTAAGAAATCTTTTCTTTCAAAGGAATTAATAATTACAGATCACCTTGGGTGATCAGAACAAAACCACAAGAGAAAATTAACATATATTTTAATCACAACTAGATTTTGATAGCTTAGAGCCTGATTATTGGAACAACTGGATCTGGGAGGTGGGTGTGGGAGTTTTTTGTTTTGTTTTGTTTTTTAACGAAGACAAAATAATATTCCAGTTAAGAGATGATGTTTGGGGGATGCCTGGGTGGCTCAGTCAGTTAAGCGTCTACCTTTGGTTTAGGTCATGATCCTGGGGTCCTGGGATCGAGCTCTGCATTGGGCTCCCCGCTCAGTGGGGAGCTTGCTTCTCTCTCTCTCCCTCTGCCACTACCCCTGCTTATACTCTCTCTCTCTGTCAAATAAATAAATAAAATCTTAAAAAAAAAAGATATTTGGAATAGTAAACTTCATTGAAAGATTAAAGCATATAATGGGTGTATCCACCTCAAAATAATTTCAGTTTTGGAAATTACTTGACAAATTTTTGTGCTTCTCCATTCTGTTCTTAAAAACCTCAGGCTCCCTGAGTTGTATAGTATTTTCCCAAATACACCCATTACATAAAATTACCATTTAAAATGTTCATCTTGTGTAACAGGTTACAAAAGTCAAATCTGATTCTCTCATATTCATAAGCTATACATGAGTAATAGTGACTAACATTTACATAGTGTTGTATGAATTCTGCATAATAAGGATGGACTGACTTATAAGTGTTCCAAAGAATTTGTAATATTACTACTTATTAATGAACCATGTAAAATAAACAGAAAGCATTATAATGCTTACTGAAACTTTAGATTCTGAATATTATTTTATCAAATGGCTATGTAACTTAAGGCCTATTTTTTTTTTTTTTTTGAAGTGTAATCGCCATTTATTTTTTTTCTGGAGAACAGCTTTTCTTCAGTCCTTAAGGACTTAGCTCCTTACATGGGCTTTGGTGGAGGTCGTGGGGCAGCACCTGCAGGTCTAAATCGGGGTGGGGGTGTTCGGTCCTTCCGTGCTTCACGAGAGCGATTCCTGACTACCTTGCGTCGAAGACGCTCGCTTCGGAAATGTCCCTGACGGCGGCAGCCTCTACTATGTTCCGTATAACGAACTTCTTAATGGCCTTATCCTTGGGCACACAACGGGCGCAGTTGGTGCAGCGAATAGGCTGCACGTGGCCGCGGCCCTTTTTGGCACGACCATTATTCCTTCTTTTCTTGGTCATCTTGGTAGCGAGACCCGAGAGAAGGGCCTATTTTAAAATACACTTGTAGATATACAAAAGTCACTTAATGGACTATCTTATTTTCAGTTTCATTGAATTTTATTTTATTCAATTTATTTGTTTATTTCAGAAATATCACAAAATTTTTCCATTGAAAATATTGCTTCTTTAAAGTTTAAATGTTGACTGTTGGCTCTGTTGAGAATTTATTTTAGAATGCATTATTTTAAAAATTTCACATATTTCTAAAGGAACAAAGGTCTATATATGTCTTGCTGAATTTTCTATTTTCTATTTTGAGTAGTTCAGTACCAAAGAGTTCCAATATAAGTATGCACTGATCCTGAAGTCAGTTTGAGTTCTGCCATTTGAGAAGAATAACATATACAGAAATAATACATTATTTTTGAAGTAAATTTGCCTTTCTTTAGGGTATGGGATCTGTTAATTATATTGAAATGCTTTCTTTTCTAGGTCATTCATGCCTGGCTTATTATTTCATCTCTGTTGTTGCTGTTCTTTTTCTCATTCATTTACCTGGGGTAAGTGGTGAAATATTCTGTTTTTCAGAAATTAACTCTGAGCTATATAACTGTCACTTAAAGCCATGTACTTTGTTGATGAAATACTCTTAAATTATGATTGTTTCCATATGTAGTTTGTACTTGGTATGTTTAAGACTAATTAGTATTATAAAATATATTTTTTTCATGGCTGCACTAAATTTCATTTTATGAAAATAACGTATGTCCTAGCTATAAAGTTTATTGTGGATGTTTAATTTTTCTAATTTCAGATATTTTAAACTAGGGTTTCTTTCCATTGTGGCATTTTTTTTCTTTTAAGATTTTACTCATCTGAGAGCCTGTACATGCGAGGGGGTGGGGAGGGACAGAGGGAGAAGTAGACTTCCTGCCAAGCAGGGAGCTGGACATGGGACTTGATCCCAGGACCGGGATCATGACCCGAGCCAAAGGTAGAGGCTTAACTGATTGAGCCACCCAGGCGCTCCATCCATTGTGGCATTTTAAGTGATATGTGGCCTTTCTTTAGTTTTTGTATTTACTTTTACAGCTATGACCTATGATACTGGTTTCCCATTTGTATGAATGATACAGAGTTTTCTGTTAAAGTAAGCTCAACTTGAGAGAAAAAGTGAATTTAAAGAAAACTGTTAAATAGCACAGTTTGATATAAGATATGGTAAAAATATGGAGGTAGGATATGAATATCTAATTTGAGGGAACCATATTTCTAAACAATGTTTTGATGAAAAGTACTGTACATAAATAATTTTAGATCTCTGTTTAATTTTTTTCAGGGAAGTGTTTAAAACCTACAATGTTGCCATGGACTACATTACTGTTGCACTCCTGATCTGGAATTTTGGTGTGGTGGGAATGATTGCCATTCACTGGAAAGGGCCTCTGCGACTCCAGCAGGCATATCTCATTATGATCAGTGCCCTCATGGCCCTGGTATTTATCAAGTACCTTCCAGAATGGACAGCGTGGCTCATCTTGGCTGTGATTTCAGTATATGGTAAAACTCAAGACTGACATTTTGTTCATCACAGAAGTACCTCACTGGTGTGTTTCCCTTCCTTTTCCAGTTATCTTGACTTAGGAAAGTGATAACAGTTACACCTCATAGCTCTTCAATAAATAATTAATTAGCTATAGTGTCTTTTTCATACAAAGATTTCCATTTTTTTGAGGTTCAGTTCTTTAGAAATGTTGTCTTACTGTCCCCCAGTTTAAGCCAGTGATGGATTAGTGGAAGGATCCATAGACTTCTGTTCAGAAGACTTAGATTTAAAACCTGTCTCCACCACCAACAGTCTTTGTGATGCTAAGAAAAAGCCTGACTCTTTGAGCTTCAGTTCCCTCATTTGGAAAATGGGCACGGTACTTCTGAGTTGTAAGAGTTCAGAACCTATGTTGAAAAGCACTAGCAGAGTGCTTCACACACATAAAATGCTCAATTAGTTTTTAAATCAAAATTAGAACACCTACTTTTTATAAGGCAACTTGGGTAGAATTATTCTTTTAAAAACAAAACTTTGGCAGTGTGAGATTCAAATTGATTAACAACGAGTGTCACATGGGTTCCAAACGGTCACAGTGTATCTTTGCCATGAATGACAAAAGCAGCTGTATAGGTGTGTGCTCTCCGGCTGTCACCCTGCATGAAAGCCAGAAAGAGAGCCACTTCCAGAGGTCAGTATGTGGTCTCTATATAATAATTTTATCCCTATTCAAATGCTTATTAAAATGTCAGGTGACCTGTAGTAGGAATCCTCATCATCCCCACTTGATGAGGAAAAAGTCCATGGAAATAGAATTAAATGGTTCTGTTCTCATATTTGAGCAAGCAGTCCTAGAACTATAGTCATGTACTTTCTGTGTCTTTCATAAAGACCTTAGGTGATACAGCACTTGATGGTTTGCAGAGTCCCCGTGTATTATTGTATCGCTTTGTTCTGGCCAACTCTGGCCCCCACCTAATCAGCAACTGGCAAATACTTTGCAGTCAGAGGTTTTACTAGTATGTTCTTCTGTTCAGTGACTTTTTCTACAGCTGCAGTTTGCCTTCACCTTCAGAGGGACACATTGTATCATTACCTGGCTGCTGGTGGAATTCTTCCGCAGCCCTACCTTTGCATACAATTTTTGTTGACTAGATCTTAACCACATCCAGCTTTCTTCAGGAGCACAGATAGAACATCACATCGATGATATTATCCTCTGAAGAGATTCATTTGACATATTCATTGAAGACATACAAATAGTCACACAGGAGCTCAAAAAAAGGGGGTGGGCATTTGCCTGTACATAGTACAAGGCTTTGCCACCCTGGTTGAATTCCTGAAGATTATTTAGTAAGGCTTCTGTATCTGACACTGTCAAGAAATAGCAACAGAACCTCCCTACACCCACAATGTTAAAACAAGCCCAGTATATTTTAGGGCTTTTTGGGATCTGGAGGCAGCATATTCCTCATTTACAAGTTTTATTTAAGCCTGTTTGTACTGTTACAAATTGGCCCATCTTGAATTGGGGCCCCCGACGATAAAGAGCTCTAGAATCTGTCCAGATTGTAAGAGAACAGTCACTTCTGTTAAAGTCCCCTCCAGAGAATCATTCACTGTAGAAGCTATAGCAACCTCCTCTCACACCTGAAATCTCTGGACCACCCATGATGGTCAGAAGTTGCTCATGGATTCTGGTTTGAGAAACTGCCCTCCTCAGTCCCATGCTGTACACCCTTAGAGAGGCAGTTGGAGAGCGCATACTGAGCTCTCCTGGAAACAGGTTCTCACAGGCCCTGAACCCATGAAGCTCCACGTCATTCTCTGGGTTATGGAGGCAGCATTCTACAAGCTCAGGCCAGCTACCAGGGCCTCCTTGCTAATGTTACCTACAGGATACAGCTAAGTCTGGGCCTTCTGGAGTATCACACCTACAAGAGAGGCGGCAGCTTCTGTTCTCAGTCCCTTGCTTGTTGACAAGGTTCTAGAGGAGCTCACCCCTTTCTTGGACCTGTGGCTACCTGGGGAGCCAGTGAACAGCAGTGGGAGTTTGTACACCTTATGAACAGCATCAAAATTATATGTGATGAAGCTTACTGAAGAGCTCCTTCTTTTCATTACCTAATCCAGACATCCTTGATTGAAGAGTGAGATCCAGGGGTCAGCAAAATTAGATGAACTTTAGCCAGTCACCTTATCCTAGTCAACAGTTGGCTCCATCTGTGCTTTTTTACAGACTCTTGGGCCATTGCCATGGTTTAATCATCTGGTTCCACCGATGATAGCAACAGCAGTTACTTATCCAAGGTTTTCCTCTTTGAGGAAAATGACTACAAGAATCTCTGGCCTCACAGATACTCAAAATATGTATCAAGGTTATACATGTCCCTGTACATATTAAAGCCACAGTACAGACCTCACTTTATCCATTGTGGACTTCCAGACGTTGTTAATAGTGCCCATCTCACCTGTAAAGGTATACAATGCTGGGCTCTTGAACAAGTGTTTCAGTGGGACTTTCACCGTCCCTACCAGCCTCGGGCTACAGACCTCAGAGAGCACCATTGTGACAAACTCAATCCAGTTAAAATTTAATTAAATGGAACATGGCATATATGTATCATCAGTCAGACATCAGAGGTGAATTTTAATAAAGAGTCTGGTTCTATTTTTGTATGTTCAAAAACAACAGAGTGCCAGTTCTGGAGGCAGCCATATCTGGTTCAAATCCAGGCTCCTCTCCTATCATTTATTGGCTGTGTGACTAGCACAATGATCAACCCTTAAGTCTTAGTTATTATGAAGATTAAATGAAAAAATACATATAACACACTTAGAACAGTATCAATAAATGTTAGCTGTTATTTTTTAGAATATATAATCCTGTAAAGTAATCAAGGCAGTAATTCCTGTTTTACTGGACCTAATAGACCTGAAGTTTAGAGAGGTGAAGTATTTGCCCAAGCTTAACACTCTTTGGTCTAGAATCTGAATCCCAAGTCCAGTATTCTTTCTACTATGTTACACTATTTCTCCCATCAACACTCTTTCTTCCATACATGATACAAATGATTATTTCTCCAGATCTTTGAGTTCCTTTAAGAGACTTTTGTATCCACTACTTAGAGTAGTGATTCTCAAGTCCCTTTTTACAATGTCTGAAGATTTTTTAATTTGTCCCACAGGTTCTAAAATTTTTTAAGCAAAATTCACTTTAATTGCTCTAAAAATAAGGGAGTTTAACATTTAGCACTTCTATTAGGGGCAGCATGTCATAAAACCAAGATAGTTACAGGACATGCAGCTTCAAACAGGTTGAAAATCTCCTTATTTCAGAGGGCAGCAAATCTCCCTTTTCTCATCCAAAACAAATCAAAGTGGAAGCAGTGAGAGCAGAGAATTCTTTGTGTGTGTTTTATTATATCAGTGGTAGTCAATGTAGTATTCAAGGAGACGTGACCACTTGCAGGTGTGAGGGGTTTTGTTTTTTACTTAAATGCATCTGAATGATGGTGATGTCTACACAAGCTGTGAAGTCTTCACAAATTTAGCTACACCTGTTTTAATATTTTTAAATGTTTGAAATTTTCTGTACTTCTATATTCTGGATTTTTATGGCACAGAAAATGTCAGAAAAATTGCAGTTGATGGAAAGAGATGGTGGTAGAATCAAGAATAGTTTAGGCAAATTGCTTTTGTTCTGAGTTGCTGTTTTTTTGAAAAAATAACCCACTTTTCAGCACCACATGCATTCTAAGACCTGACAGTGTGAAGTGCTTTTGACAGAAATACAAAAGAAATACTAAAAGGTTTTCATGCAAAGATTTATTTTGTTTTGTTTAAATTTACTATCCTTTAATTCAAGTATCCCTAAGTAGTACATACACTATTTTTAAAAAGGAAAGGGAATGATTCTGTTACACTGCTCTTCATATTTTGAAAAATTCGGTCATCCCCTCTATTAAATTCCTCTCGTTGTAAAGCTTCTATCTGTGGCTCGTAGATATGATTTGTTCAGAAATGGCTTGTCTTTGTTTCTGCTTATTGGAAATTGACAATAGCTCTAGAATAGTTCTGTCTTGTCATTATCTCTGCCTCTTTTCTTCAAACCGGGAAGACTTATTCCTGGAACTCTGTGATGATACACTGTAAACTAACCAAATAGGCAAATCCAAAGCAAAATTTACACTGATCATCTGTGTGGTTTTGTGTATTTTGTTTGGGTTGTTTTTCCCCCATCTGTTTACCTGCTGTTTATTTCGTATTCATTCAACATCTTCCTGCGTAAACAAGACATTAACCCATTTCCCTTGGTTAATTCCTCCCTAACACACCCATTTGTAAGTTTAGCCAACACATTTTTCCAGATTTTTTTTTTTCTCTTTCTAGATTTAGTGGCTGTTTTGTGTCCAAAAGGCCCACTTCGTATGCTTGTTGAAACAGCTCAGGAGAGAAATGAAACTCTCTTTCCAGCTCTTATTTACTCCTGTAAGTATTTTGGAATGATGTTAAATTAGTACTCAGCTTAGAATTTATAGGAACTCAAACACATGTAATTATGGTCATTATTATGATACTTTTTCCTCATGTTAAATGCATAACATTAAGACAACTTCTACACATCCCTGTTGCCTTGCAAACTATTGTCTTCCACCTGACACTAGTTCAAGAGAGTTTTCAGTAGGTGTAGAAATAGAAGAAATATTTAGAGAGTGGGGAGCCATTACTCTCATTTAAAATCTTGTTAGTCTGGGATGCCTGGGTATCTCAGTCAGTTGGGCATCTGCCTTCGGCTCAGGTCATGATCCCAGAGTCCTGGGATTGAGCCCCACTTCGGGCTCCTTGCTCAGCAGGGAGCCTGCTTCTCCCTCTGCCTGCAGCTCCCCCTGCTTGTGCACGTGCTCTCTCTCTCTGACAAATAAATAAATAAAGTCTTTTTTAAAAAATAATAAAAAAAAATAAAATCTTACTAGTCTAGAGTTATCGAGCACTTTTTTTTTTTTAAGATTTTTATTTATTTCAGAGAAAAGAGAGAACACAAGTAGGGGGAGCAGGAGAGGGAGAAGCAGGCTTCCGGCTGAGCAGGGAGCCTGATGCAGGGCTCGATCCCAGGACCCTGGGGTCATGACCTGAGCCGAAGGCAGACGCTTAACTGACTGAGCCACCCAGGTGTCCCAAGAGTTATCGAGCACTTACTACAGAGGAATCTTGCCCTAGCTTACTGAAAAAATTGTACTGTTCCTTCACAATGTGCCCCTTTTTTGTTATTTTAGGATCCCATTCTTCCTAATCATTCAGTAAGTGTGCATTTGGGCATTGACCTGCTGCCACAGAACACTGTGGGAGACATAAAGATGTTTAAGATACTTTGTCTTACTCAGAGCTCCTTTGCTTATAGTTTAGAGGTGAGATAAAACAAATGTATAAATAAGCAACATCCAGCATTGTTACCAGATTCAGAGGAGGCACAATTGAAGTGTAAAGAAGGAGGAAAGTTTCCTTCTTCTTTCCTTCAGAAGAAGGAAAACCTGGCTGGGGAATCAGGGAAGGCTTTGTGGCTGAGAGAGCATTTGGATTGAACCTTTTAAGGATGGTGGGATTTCAGCAAACACAGATGGGAGAGTTGATTCCATAAGTGGGCTTGTCAAATAATGGCTTTGAGACGTAAGTGTGAAGTATCTTTATCAAATTTCAGGTGTTTAGATTGACTAGAACATGGAGTAAAAATGGGGGAAGTTCTAGGAGGATGAGTTTGGGAAGGCAGATTGGGGCAAGATCTGGGATAGCTTTGAGTGGCTGGTTTAGATATCTGTATGCTATTCAGTGATCACTGGGAAATCAAAGGTTCCTGAACACAAGAGTAATGTGACCAGAGCTGTGGCTCCATAGGCTTGCAGCATTGTGCAAGTTGAATTGTGGGTGGTGAGAACTGAGGTGATGGCTAATAACGAAGCAGATATGGTCACAATCTAAGTGGGAAATAATGAGAATCTGAATTGTGGTATTGTTAATGGCAGATCCAGGAAGAGGACTGATTGACAAGAGGTTTTAGAGGTAGAATCAGTAGTTCTTAGCAACTCATGAGAGAAGTTTTAAGCCTGAAGGAAAGGTGATGAAGAAGAGGTGTTTTTCTTGTTTGAGGAACATTTAGTTTGTCTGTAGCCCATATCTTACTTAATTGGTGGGACCTGTGAACCAGGTAGAAATTCCCAGCATAAGTTTAGAAGTGAAGTACTAGTGCTTGGGGAATGGTTGATTAGAGGTGCGGAATTGAAAGCGTAGCAGAGGTAGTTGAGACTTCGGAAGTGGATGAGTCGTTCAACAAAAGTGGATGAGAAGAGGATGTCAAGGACAGAATTTTGTCAACTCCTGTGTTTAGAGAAAGAGAAAATGAAGAGAAAACAGTAAAGGGAAGAGAAGAAAATTGGGAGAGTCAGGATTTTTCACTTAACAGTATCAGGACATGTTTTCCATGTCAGCATGGGAAGTGGCTGCATTAAGTATTCTCTATATAGATACTCAGAGAAGGATGTCCTGGTTGATAGACCTTTAGATCATTTCCATTTCTTTTCTGTCACAAACAGTGCTTGTAGAGATCACCTATCTTTGTGAAATTTTTTGTGTGATACAGTTTTTAAAATGGAATTGCTAAGTCAAAGCGTGTATGCTTTTAAATTTTGATGGATCCAAATTGCCTCCTAAAAAGGCTATACCAGTTTATATTTCCTTTAGTAGTGTGAGGTACCAGTTTCCTTATACCTTCATTATTACGTGTGTGTGAAACTAAGAGGCGAAAAATAACCTCGTTTTATTTTGATCTTGGCTTATTAACTAATAACTATTAGTGATTATTTGGACTTTTTTTCATGTTTTTCTTAGCTATATACTTATATTTCTTGTTTTGTGACTGGGTATAATATTTTTTCCGTATGGATTTTCAAGACTTTTAATTGCACAAGTAATACATTAATGTATTATGCTAGAAAAAATTAAATATTGTAGATAAAGCTAAATTTCACTATAACTGTCATCCCTAGGAGCGCCTGGGTGGCTCAGTCATCAAGCGTCTGCCTTCGGCTCAGGTCAGGATCTCAGGGTCCTGGGATCGAGCTCCACATCAGGCTCCCTGCTCAGCGGGAGGCCTGTTTCTCCCTCTCCCACTCCCCCTGCTGTGTTCCCTCTTTCGCTGTGTCTCTCTCTTTGTCAAAAAAACCCAAAAAAACAAAAAAAACTGTCATCCCTAATCTTAATACCTTACCAAGCAGTTACCCCTGTTATCAGTTTGATATATCCTTGTAGACTTTTTTTTTTTTTGGCCTATTTTTCTGTTGGGTTATTGGAAAAACAGAGTTTCCAGAAGGAAAGAACATCAATGCTCTAAAAGAAGCCAAAGATGAGGACTAAGTAAACCATATAGAATTTGGTGCCTTGGGACATCTTTAGTGACATTTAAGAGAACAATTTCAGTAGAGTGGTAGGGCCCAGAAGCAATGCTCCAAAGGGAGGGCAGTGTGTCTGTGTTTTGCCCTTGCTGGCGGTGGAAGTTACGGTGTGGCCAGAGAATGGGTGGTGAGGGAGGAGAGGTACAGTAAACATCACCTACTACAGAAATTCCTGTCCGCAGGCAGAGCAATGGTGACCTGAGGGGAGAGCAGGCCTGAGGAAAGGTGTTTCCAGGAGATAGAAGATGTAATTGTGTTTCTAAGGTTGAGGGGAAGAAGCCAAGTAGAGAAAGCCTTTGAAGAGCCCAGCAAGAAGGAATGATTAATGGAGTGAGGTTATCAACAAAGCAGGTAGAAATTGCTCTGAGAGTTCAGGAAGAGGAATTAGAAGAGAACAGGGAAAGACTTGGAAGGAAGGAAAAGGAAGACAGAAAAGCCAGAAGGTAGTAAGACATAGTGAAAGAGAGAGGTAAAGTTGGGAGCACGATGTAGTTGACCTTCATCTTTCTTGTGAACTCAGTGTGAGATCATTTGGGGGAAGTGGAGAGACGAGGACTATGCTTGTATGTGGAGAAGTCTGGTCAAATGTTAGAAAACTCATTGTCTGGAATGCAAGGATCTTTGTTTTGCTCTTTTTCCAATATAAATTTATTATCATGTGCTTCCTGTGTTTTTTGGCAGAAAAGAGCAGGTGAAGTTTTGAACATCAAAACTCTTAATTTTTCTCTTAATCAGCATTTGGGTGTGAGCTTCTTATGTGTTATTCCTGGAAATTAAAATCAACTATGTATTTTATATTTGTGCATACAGAATGTCCCGCCAAATGTTGATAGTGAATCCTGGGTGGAAGTAACTTAAGTATCCATCAAAGGGAACACTTTCAAATAATTATGGTACATTCATACAATAGATAATTATACAGCCATTAGAAAGAATGAGGTAGCTCTGTATATGTCCAGTTGTTTTTTTTAATGTTAAAGATTATATACTAAATACAGAAAGCAAGATTTAGTGATGCCTAGGTGGCTCAGTGGTTAAGCATCTGCTTTTGGCTTAGGTCGTGATCTCACGGTCCTGGGATCAAGCGCTGTGTCGGGCTTCCTGCTCATTGGGGAGTCTGCTTCTCCCTCTCCCTCTGCCCCGCCCCCCCGCTTGTGTGCTCTCTGTCTCTCTCAAAAAAATGAATAAAATCTTTTTAAAAAGCAGAAGAAAGCAAGATTTAAGCAATAATGCAATATCCTATGGGAGGAAGGGAGCTATATTTGGATTTGGGTGTGTGTGTATATACAATCCCGATGATACATTTAAAAAACTGACAAAAGGCTAATAGTGTTTACCCCTGGGAAGTGGGATTTAGAGAGTGAGGTAACTTTTATATTTTTCTTTATGCCTTCTTCCACTTGTAGAGTTTTAATTGTACTTTGTGTGTTTTATTTATTTTTATTTTTTAAAGTTTTATTTAATTTATTTGAGAGTGAGAAAGAGCACAAGTCAGGGGCAGAGGGAGAGGGAGAAGCAGGCTCCCTGTTTATATGTATTTTTGTATTATTGTTGGTGTATTTTTGGTATAAATTCCCAAAAGTGGTATTCCTGTGTCAAAGAGTTAATGCACAGGTAGTTTTTTGTTAATTGTGGTATAGTTGACGTACAGTCTTACAGTAGTTTCACACATACAGCATAGTGATTCGGTATTTACATACATTATGAAATGTGCACCATGGTAAGCATAGTTACCATCTGTTACCTTACAAAGTTATTATAATATTCTTGATTATATTGCTTCCCTTGCTGTACTTTACATCCATGACTTATTTTACAACTGGAAGTTTGTAGCTCTTAATCCCCTTCACCCATTTTGCCCATCCCCCCTCCACTCTGGCAACCACCAGTTTCTTCTCCGTATTTATGAGTTTGCTTCTGTTTTGTCTTGTTTATTCATTTGTTTTAGCATAATAGCATAAACATTTAGGTCCATCCATGTTGCAAATGGCAAGATTTCATTCTTTTTTTTTTTTTTTTTTAAGATTTTACTTATTTTAGAGCTAGAAAGAGAATGAGCTAGCATCGGGAGGGGGTGGGGTAGGAGGTAGGGACAAGCAGACTGTGCTAAGTGCGGAGCCCAACATGGGGCTGGATCCCACAACCCCAAGATCATACCCTTAGCCGAAATCGAGTTGGATGCTTAACTGTCTGAGCCACCCAGGTGCCTCAACTTCATTCTTTTTTATGGCTGAGTAATGGCATATGTAGTTTTGTTAGATGTTACCAAATTCCCCTTCAGTAAGGGGCTATGTAGGGGCTCTTCCATTTTTCATCCCACCTGCAATATATGAGAAGCACCATTTTAATGTATTCATGTTGTCCCTTAAAATATGACAGAGATGTATGTGTTATATATTTAGATCTCTATGGATTATATGTATTTTTGTGGAAGGGACATAGAATAGGCCGGTTGACTATCCCCTTTGTGTTTATTGCTTTTAACCTTTTTTTATTCCTTGTATATCACAGTTTAGCATTATTGAATATCCCAGAGGTCAGGCATCCTTAGAATCATAATGATTATGTGATACTTTTGAGAATCCCGGTTTGTCCTCTAATTTAGTTCCAATAAGTAATTTTCATCAGTGTTTTTCATCAGTGATTTCACATTATTTTAGGATATTCAACTAGTCCAGCTGTTTTTTCAGTAGGGTCTTGCTGGCCTGAACAGTTTTCCCTATGGTTACTTTTCAGGGACTGGAAATGATGAAATTTATGGTTTTACAATAGCAGCTGTAGTTTGAAGGCTAGAGTAAACTCTCAGTTGTAGAATTTTTTCTTTAGGGTCGCCTGGGTGGCTCAGTTGTTAAGTGTCTGCCTTTAGCTCAGGTCGTGATCCCAGGGTCCTGGGATCGAGCCCCACATCGGGCTCCCTGCTTGGGGGGGAGCCTGCTTCTCCCTCTCCTGCTCCCCCAACCCCGCTTGTGTTCCCTCTCTCACTATGTCTCTCTCTGTCAAATAAATAAATAAAATCTATAAAAAAAAAAAATCTTTTCTTTAATCTGCCAAAATCAAAGAAAGTCTTTTGTGGTTTTAAATATGCATTTATTTAATTAATTTAATTAATGCATATTTAAATATGCAATTTCTGATTGTTAAGGATTCTTAAGGCAACATTAAGAAGATTGGTGATTTCTGTAGAAAGATAATGGCCTGTTCTCTATTCATGTACTTTCTGTGTTTCAAGTTCTTACCTGGATTTTTGTCTTTCTCATTAGCAACAATGGTGTGGCTGGTGAATATGGCAGAAGGAGATCCAGAAGCCCAAAGGAATGTATCCAGAAACTCCAATTATAATGCACAAAGTAGGTGTCTTTTATTTGGTAATTTCCTGGTTTTTCCGGGTCACTGTCCTGTTATATTGGCTAACAGTGAGCTATGAAGCAGTGATTTTAACCTCTGTCTTTGGTCATGGACTCTTGAGAATCTCCTGGAAGCTATGGTAATACCAGTAAATACAGATAAATATTTAAGAAATTCAGGTGTTCTAAACCCAACCATACAGCCAAGAGACCTAGGTAAAGAATTTCTGCCATTAAATACCATTAATACCAGTATGGAAAGGTTCAAGTTGAGGCTGTGATTTAAAAAAGAAAAAATAATCTTGCTCTCCAAACGTGTAAAACTGAGAGCCTCTTGTCTGATATGGCCAGCGTAACTTAAATATAATTTGACTTGAGATGCGATCATGTTTATGCCAAGAAGATAAAATATTCCAGGTGGACATGACTTTCTGGAGGAGGATAAAACTGATGATCCAGGCTGGGAGATTGAAAGCCCTCTTGTGGGTACACAGAATAGGAGTTGTTAGAATTGGAATAATGGCACACTTAAAATAGTCAAGAAGAAAGGAAACTTTTTTTTTTTTAAAGATTTTATTTATTTAATTGACAGAGACAGCGAGAGAGGGAACACAAGCAGGGGGGTAGTGAGGGGGAGAAGCAGGCCTCCCTGCCGAGCAGGGAGCCCAACTCGGGGCTCGATCCCAGGACCCTGGGACCGTGACTTGAGCCGAAGGCAGACACTTAAGGACTGAGCCACCCAGGTGCCCCAAGAAGGAAGAAAATTTTAAAGGAAAAAAAAGAGCTAACCTTAGAGGAAGCTGTGAGAAATAGGCAAAGATTGGTGAGAGAAGAAAAAAGGGCCTTAACTGGGTTACTGTCTGTCGGGAAAAGGAAAGTTTAGGTTTAAAGAGCCATGAAGTCCGCTGAGTTAGAATTTGGGTAACAGCAAAGAGCACACTTTTAACTGGAAATTCTGCAGTGAGCAAGGCAGCAGAACCAGTAGGAGACCTGGTGGAGAAGAAGGAAATATATTGGAAACAATTGCTATAAGTCTGGCTATTGTGTTGATCTGTGTTAAGCTAAAGACAATTAAAAGATGAGTTGTCTGTGAGTATATATATGAGTCTGGTGAAAAAGATTTTATTCTTTTGACAAGTATTTTTAAGATTTCTATTTATTCATTTGAGACAGAGAGATAGAGAGAAGAAACATGAGCAGGAGGGGAGGGAGAGGGAGAAGCAGACTCTCCAAAGCATAGGGAGCCCAACTTGGGGCTTGATCCCAGGACCTGGAGGTCCATGAACTGAGCCGAAAGCAGATGCTTAACCATCTGAGCCACCCAGGCGCCCCTTGACAAATATTGATTGAGCGCCTAACTGTGCGCCTGGTATTTTCCTAGGCACTGGGAATGTAGCACTGAACAAGATATCCTGTCCGTTTGGAGCTTATAACCTATTTGGACAGACACAAATGTTCAACAAATAATTCCATAAATAATTCATTCATACAGTTGTGATAAGCACTACAAAGGAGAAGTATGGTTGCTATGAAAGTTTATAGTAGGGGAGTATCATTTTTGATATGTAAAGTCAGGAAGGCTTCCCTGAGGAAGTGATAATAGGTGACAACCAACTGACAAGTAGAACTTTCCAGAAGAGGAAACAACGCGAAAGAGCCTTGAAGTTAGAAGGAGCTAGGTGAACTTACAGAGTTCCTCAGTGGGAGTGCTGTGGTATTTTGGGTGGGCATTTCTTCATTGTGTGGGACTTCCCCTCGTTGCAGGTTTTTTAGCACATCTGGCCCCTCACTCACTAAATGCTAATAGTGGCTTCAACGTATTGCAGTAGGCAAAAAGCCCTCCATCCTAGATATTTCCAAACACTCCCTGGAAGGGAGGTGCTACCCACTAGCTAAAAAACTCTGTTAGAAGACCTAGAAGTTAGATTGGAACAGAAAGACATAGGGTTCCAAAAGGGGTGGCTTGAAAGGTTCGCAGGTAGGAGTGAGGAGGTATGGGGCAGAGCAGGGACTGCTGTTTTTATTTATAAATCTTAGGCTTATATGATTTTGTAAACTCCAAACCATGGAAGATTCAGGATTAGTTGAGGACTTGGTTAAGAAAAAGAATACGAGTTACAAATACAGAATTGCTATCGCCTCCCTGAAGAATTCCGTGTGAGAGGCCTGAAGTGTATCTTCATGGTAAATCTACCTCTATGAACATGTTTTACTTTTATTAAATATAATAATGAAGGAAGAAAAAAGTTATCAACTTCATTTACGTATCCTAATTATCTTTGATGTATGGACGTTTCTCAAGACTGTCATGTTATGCTCACAATTTTCAGTCTGATTGATAGTCATTATAACAAAATGACCGACCCATAAAAAAATTCACCCCCTCCTTTCCTACCCCACCCCACAATAATGGTCTACTTTTTATCTTAGTCACTGAAGCCACAGGTGAGTGTCATCAGTTAGGCTTTCAGCTGCCAAGATCAGAAAACCCAACTCAGTTGCTTTAAACAAAGAAGATTATGTTCTCTCATATGACCAGAAGTCCTGAGGTGCAGGCATTTATAGGGTTGGTCAGTTTTATGATCCACTGATGTCATCAAGGGCCCAGGTTCTTTCCATCTTCCTGCTCTGCCATTCTTAGATACGGGTTTGGTCCTCAGCCCGCTGCTTCTCATGGTCAGAAGATGACAACTGTAGTTCCAGCCATTATATCCAGATGAGACATCATCCAGGGTTAGAAAGGGGCTGTTTGTTTCTTCCTTGAGTCTCAAAGAGTGAGAAAAATTTCCCCCAAATTCAGAGCAGACTTTGCCTCACCACACATTGGCTAGTATCAGCCCCACCCTTAGAGCTTCCATTGGGAAGAGGAATGAGGTTACCATGCTTGGCTTGGCTTGATCATGATTTACTGCTAGAGACATGTGCATGAGAGGTGGAAACCCAAAGAAATCAGGACTCTGCCCTCAGGAAACAAGGAGGGAAATAGTTATTGGTCAAGCAAACGTCAGGCATTTTTACAGCTTATTTGTGGTTTAAGAACCAACTAACCTAGTTATATGACAGTTGGGTAGTTACCGTTTCCATGTAGTTTTCTTAAAGGTATTAAGAAATTTTTCTAAATGTTACAGAGCTGTAATCTCTACTTTCTCTTGAAGGCACCGAAAGCGAGACCCAAGACCCTGTGACAGAGAGCGATGATGGTGGCTTCAGTGAAGAGTGGGAAGCCCAGAGGGACAGTCACCTAGGGCCTCATCATTCTACGACTGAGACACGAGCTGCTGTGCAGGAACTTTCCAGCAACATCCTTGCCAGTGAGGATCCAGAAGAAAGTATGTGCATTTCTCTGTGTTCAACAGTCATGGGTTCCTTTATGTGCTGCATTACCAACCTCTTCAAAAATAAAATGAATGGAGAGTGTTACAGTCTAATTCTGAATAACAGAGTGTAGCTTTTAGTGGGACCTACTAATAGTTGTTGCTTTTCTCATAGTTCAGTTTGTTAATGGGCCAGATTCTGCCCCTCACATTTTTGGAAATGGCCCTTTATAGACTGAATTTTGGCATTTGTTTTGTGAGGTAAAAGATGTTTTCAGAATTATTATTGCAGTAAGACTTCATGACTGCAATATTTGTATACAAAAATTTCTTTAATGTATTTCCTCTTTGCTGTGCAGAGACCTGTGGATTTGAATGTTTCAGCCTTTTACACATTATTCCCTTTGCTGGCAAGCACTGTATTTTATGAATTTTAAAGAAAATCAGAGGGATTTAGGTTATGGGGAGAAATGCAAGCATTTATTCAATGTCTAAGATATGTTGGCATTTAGATTTCGGTTAGCCCTTGGGGCTTCTTGGGAACATTATCAGCCAGTAGAGCCCCTTGGTTAGGGCTCAGTCATCTCTTCAGTTAGTCTTAAAGGTGTGATTTGTTAAGAGATTAACACATATTCCAACTAAATTATTCTTGGTGTTTTTTTTTCTTCTCACGAAAGTGAAGCCCTGGAATAAGACATTATATTGAAAATATTAAGTAGTTTTAAAGAAATAAACACCTAGATTTCTTAGCTTCTTTATTTACTGATCACTAATTATTATGATCTTGACATTATCCTTCAGCTTGAGCAGAACACTTCTTACAGCTCAGCCTTACTCTCTTAACTGGGTCAGAACCTGGGTATATCCTTGACTTTGGTGCTTCGCTGAGTTTTCCAGATGTTAGAGCCAGCTGCAGCCTGTGACTTTCACACTCCAGGGAAACTAGACATAGTTGTCTCATCTGACAGCCGGGCTTGAGCTTGTCTTTGCTGATATATTCTCTGCCTGCAAAGTTACCACCGTTATTAGGTTGACTCTTCTGTTCCTCTCTTTTGTCAAGAGTGCCTACAGCCAAAAGAAAGAAGTAATATAGCCGTTGAGCATAGAGGCAGCACGACTATTTCATGACTGCCCTTGTGTTTGAGTGCTCTCTCTTTTTTTTTTTTTAATTATGTTCAGTTAGCCACTGTATAGTACATCTTTAGTTTTTGATGCAGTGTTCAACAATTCATCAGTTATGTATAACACCCAATGCTCATCACAGCACATGCCCTCCTCAATACCCATCACCCTGTTTACTTTTTTTTTTTTTTTTAAGATTTTACCCATTTATTTAACAGAGTGCACAAGCAGGGCGAGTGGCAGGGAGAGGGAGAAGCAGGCTCTCCGCCGTGTAGAGCCCGATGTGGGACTCTGTCCCAAGACCCCGAGATCATGACCTGAGCTGAAGGCAGACGCTCAACTGACCGAGCCACCCAGGCGCCCCATTTTTGTTTACTTTTTTTTTAAGAAGTTTTTTTTTGTTTTAAGATTTTATTTATTTATTTGACCGAGACAGTGAGACACAGCGAGAGAGGCAACACAAACAGGGGGAGTAGGAGAGGGAGAAGCAGGTTCCCCCCTGAGCAGGGAGCCTGATGCAAGACTCCATCCCAGGACCCTGGGATCACGACCCGAGCTGAAGGCAGACGCTTAACGACTGAGCCACCCAGGCGCCCCTTTTTGTTTACTTTTTGATAGCTTTTTAATATATTCCCAGAATTGTTCAGCCATCACCACAATTAATTTTAGAATAGTCTCATTACCTCGAAAAGAACTCACACTCCTTAGCTGTCCAGCTCTCCAATCCCTCCCATCCCCCCATTTAAAGTACATAATGCAATCATTTTTATTACATTCACAGAACTGTGCAACCATCCCCACAAGTGAATTTTAGAACATTTTCATCATGTCAAAAAGAAACCCCAAACTCATTAGCCCCCATGTCCCCCCACAACACCAACAAATACACTATTTTAATAGATTTGCCTATCCTGGACATTTCATATAAATGGAATCCTACAATATATGGTCCTTTGTACTGGTTTCTTTCACTTAGGATTATGTTTTCAAAGTTCATCTCTGTTGTAGTGTGTGTCTGTACTTCCATTTCTTTTTATAGCCAAATAATATTGCATTTCATGTATATCCCACATATTATTTTTATATTATATATTATATTTATTACCCATTCATCAATTAACAGACATCTAGGCTGTTTTCATTTTGGGCTGTTATGCATAATGTTGCTATCAATACTCATGTACAAGTTTTTGTGTGGACATGTTTTTATTTCTCTTGGGTATATACCCAGGAGTGGAATTGCTGGGTCATATGGTAACTCTGTTTAACCTTTTCAGGAACTGCCAGACTGTTTTCCAAAGCAGCCATCCTTCCCACCAGCAGTGTGTGAATGCTCCAATTTTTCCACATCCTCACCAACACTTATTATCTGTCTTTTTCATTGTAATCATTCTAGTGGGTATAAAGTAATATCTTATTATGGTTTTCATTTGCATTTCCCTAATGGCTGATGATGTTGAGTATTTTTTGTGTGTGCTTATTGGCCATTTTTATATTTTCTTTGGAGAATTGTATTCAGATCCTTTGACCATTTTTATTTGTCTCTTTTTATTATTGGGTTGTAATGGTTCTTTATTCTAGCTACAAGTTTGTTTTCAGGTAAAGGCAAATTTTTTTTCCTGCATTATTTTAAAAATTTCATTTCTATAACATTTTTTTCTGAAGAATTTAGTTTTACTTATAGCACTTAACATTTGAAATCAGTCTTTCTAAGGTTATTATTGTTTAGCCTTTGTGTGCAGAACTTTTCCTGTATTACTTTTTAACTTTTTTTTTTTAAATATTTTATTTATTTGAGAGAGAGAGCATGAGAGGGGGGAGGGTCAGAGGGAGAAACAGACTCCCTGCTGAGTAGGGAGCCTGATGTGGGCCTGGATCCTGGGACAGGATCATGACCTGAGCCGAAGGCAGTCGCTTAACCAACTGAGCCACCCAGGCACCCTATTTTTTAACTCTTGATAACAACTCTGAAATCCCCCATCTTAGAGCTGAGGGATTTGAGGATTAAATAGTTAATCAACTTGCTCTGGATCACACAAGTACTTAAGTAGTAGAGCTGGCCTCTTCTGTACACATGAAACTGGAGAGAGTATTCATCAGTCTGGGAAGGTTAGCAAGTTAAAGGGTGGTTGACACTGTAATTCATAGCTTCAGATTTCATGGGTCATATGTTTATCTTTTCCATTAAGGAAGATTTTGCTCTGGCTCCCACAACTCAAGAAGAACACTGGTTTCTCAGTAATATCTTATTAACCAGCACTCTGCTTCTTTCTCACCCACATGTGGAACAGATCATACCTCTCAGGGCCCTCCACCTCTATCTCCTGGAAGTGGTTCTCTAACCCAGACAACAAAACTTTAAGAACCAGGCTGGCTCAAACTTCAGCTGGGAATAGTTAACAGAAAGGTGAAAGCCAGTTGTAAAGCTTTATGGATTAGTAATGGCACCCAAAGTTAAAACATATCTTTTGAATCCATTGTTTAGCCTTTACTTAATTATATATTGTTTTGAAAAGAATTTGAAGGGAAAAAATATTTGATAACAAAACGGTAGGGCCTTTGCATGTTTGTTCCAAGTTTTAGGATCAGCTTGTCATTGTCTGCAAGCTGATGGAAATGTAAAGAACTTTGAATATCCAAAACAATTTTGAAAGAGAAGAAAAAATTAGTGGATTTACACTCTCTGACATCAAAACTTACTCTAAAGGCATAGTAATCAATCCAGGCACAAGGACAGGCATATAAATCAGTGGAACAGAATTGCGAATCTAGAAGTAAACCCTTACGATTATGGTCAGTAATTGTTACAAAGGTGCTAAAATAATTCAACAGGAATGGTGCTGGGACAATTAGATATCCACATGCAAAAGAATGAATGGAAACCCCTGCCTCACCCTGTCCGTCCGTCATACACACAATCAAAAATGAACTCAAAATGGATCATAAACTGAAATGTAAGTGTTTGTAAAACTAAAACTTCTAGAAGAAAACAGAAGAAAAACTTTATGACCTTGCGTTGGGCAGAGTTCTTCAATACAACACTGATACATAGAAGAAAAAATTGATAGACTGGACTTCGCCAGAATCAAAAACGTTTGCACTACAAAAGATACCATTAAGAGAAGAGATATTTGGGGGCGCCTGGGTGGCTCAGTTGGTTAAGCGACTGCCTTCGACTCAGGTCATGATCCTGGAGTCCCGGGATCGAGTCCCGCATCGGGCTCCCTCCTCGGCGGGGAGTCTGCTTCTCCCTCTGACCTTCTCCCCTCTTGTGCTTTCTATTTCTCATTCTCTGTCTCTCAAATAAATAAATAAAATCTTTAAAAAAATTTTAAAAAAAGAAGAGATATTTGTACACCCAATTTCATAGCATTATCCACAGTGGCCATGAGGTGGAAGCAACCCAAGTGTCCATTGATGGATGAGTGTGTAAATAAAATGTGTATACATACAATGGAATATTGTTAGGCTTAAAAAGGGAGGAAATTCTTTTTTTATTTTTGGTTAAGATTTTTTGTTGAGAGAGAGAGCATGAGCAGGGGAGTGGCAGGCAGAGGAGGGAGAAGCAGACCCCGCTGAGCAGGGAACCCACCGTGGGGCTCGATCCCAGGACCCCAGTGATCATGACCTGAGCCGAAGGCAGACGCTCGCCTGACTGAGCCACCCAGGCACCCCAAGGAAGGAAATTCTAACAGATGCTATAACATGGATGAACTTGAGGGTGTTACGCTAAGTGAAATAAGCCAGTCACAAAAATATATACTGTGTGATTCCACTTATATGAGGTACTTAGAGTAGTCAAACTCAGAAAACAGAATGGTGGTTGCCAGAGGCTGGAGGGAGAGAAGGAGCAGTTTGTGTTTAATGACCACAGAGCTTCAGTTTTGCAAGATGTAAAGAATTCTGTGAATGGGGGATGAGGATGGTAGCACAGTAGTGTCAGTTTAATGCCATCGAATTGTGTATTTTACCACAATTAAAAATGTTTTAGAAAAGATACTCTTAAGGAAGAGAAGACACAGACTAAGAAAATATTTACAAATCATATTTCAAATCCTGTTGAAGAACTTGTGTTGAGGATGTGTAAAGAATGCTCAGAAGCACCTGGGTGGCTCAGTCGGTGCCACTTAAGCGACTGCCTTCGGCTCAGGTCATGACCCCAGGGTCCTGGGATCGAGCCCCGCATGGGGCTCCCTGCTCAGGGGGGAGTCTGCTTCTCCTCTTCCTCTGCCTGCCCCTCCACCCCCACTTGTGGTTACTTGTTCGCTCTCACTCACTCTCAAATAAATAAATAAATAAAATCTTTAAAAAAATAATGCTCACAACTCAATAATAGAAGATAACTTACATATGCCCAGCACTGAACAGAGGGCCCCAGTCCAACCTCAACAGGGGCCACCTGATGAGGACTTTGACCAGATTTCTGCAATAAACATTTCTGGTTCACATTTAAATACAATTAAAAAAAAAAGATAACCCCAGTAAAAAATAGGGAAATGCTTTGGCTAAACATTTCACCAAAGGAGAAATATAAGAGCTAATAAGCACATGAAAAGTTGCTCAACATCATTAATCAGAATGGCTATAATCAAACAGACTAGCAGTACCAAGTGTTGGTGAAGGATGTGAAGGAACCAGAATGCTCCTGTGTTGCTGGTGGCCATGTAGAGTGGTAGAGCCAGTATAGAAAACAATTTGGCAGTTTCTTAAAAAACTAAAGATAAACTTACCATATAACCTAGCAATTCCATTTGTAGGAATCTACCCAACGGAAATGAAAACCGTGTCCACACAAAGATGTGTACCCTTGGTCACAGCATAATGTTCATAGCACCATTATTCATAATAGCCCCAAACTGAAAACAAGCCAAATGTCCATCAACTGGTAAAATGTATCTCATACAATGGAAAACTATTCATCAGTAAAAAGAAACCATACAGATACATGTAATATCATGGATAAACCTCAAAAATAGGTTATGTGAAAGAAGTGAGTCACAAAGACTACATACTGTTATGAGTCCATTTCTTTGAAATGTCTAGAAGAGTCATATATAGAGAGAAAACAGATCAGTGGTTGCAAAAGGCCTGGGGTGGTGGAAATGTGGTGGATTGTGGTGATGGTTGGACAACTCTATAAATTTTTTTACAATAATTGAACTGTACATTTACAGTGGGTATATTTTATGAAGTAAATTATACCTATCATAGGAGTTCTTGTGAGGATTTATGAGCACAAGTGCCATGTGTAAAGGCATTCAGTAAGGACAGTTATTATTTATTGTTCTTTTTATATATAACAACAGCATCTATTGTTAAAGACCCCAGAGTTAGCTACATAGAATCTGAAATTCATATTGGAGGGAACCAAAAAAGAAAACCTAGCTAAAGCCGAATTTTATGTATCATTTACTGTTTTCTCATTCAGTACAGGATGGAATGCAGCAGTGACTTTTTTTTTTTTTTTTTGCAGCAGTTACATTTTTGAGTCGATCTCAAAGAGTGACGAACTTCATAATTTTTCTTTTTTTAGGGGGAGTAAAACTTGGATTAGGAGATTTCATTTTCTACAGTGTTCTGGTTGGTAAAGCTTCTGCAACAGCCAGTGGAGACTGGAACACAACCATAGCCTGTTTCGTAGCCATATTAATTGTAAGTATACACTAATAAAAACATGTCCCAGCTCCTCATCTCAAAACTCTGATTATGTCGTCCCTTTAAGGTGGTCCGTTTTAACCCCAGCTGGGCTGAGTGTGCCAGGCACCTGGAGAGCTTTAAAAAAAAAAATTGAAACTTACCTGAATGGGTTGCCACCTGGCCACCCATTAAAATCACCTGGGAGCTTTTAGAACTCTGCGTCCCTGCCCTGAGTTTGTTTGTTGTTTTGTTTTGTTTTGTTTATGTTTCATTTAAGTAATCTCTACACCCAGTGTGGGGTTTGAACTCAGAACCCTTAGATCAAGAGTTGCATGCTCCTCTGACTGAGCCAGCCAGGGGTCCCTGCCCTGAGATATTTAAATTAGTTTTAATTGTATGTGGGGTGTTTTTGTTTGTTTTTTTTTTTAGAAGTTCCCCGAAAAGTTCTGATAGGCACCTCGGATTAGGAACTGCTGTTCAAGCCTGGCAGCATAGATATGTAGGAAGTTAGTTGTGTTAGATCAGTCTTAAAGGGGTACTTGGATCCTTACTGAGTCCCTGAGTCTGGTGGTGATTTTGCCTTTAATGCCACAGCCTGCAGCAGATGGTGCTCCTTGGGCAGCAAGTATGAGGCAAGAAAAGCTAACACAGTGCATGATGCCGTATAGATCTTGCTTTTAGTGTCACAACATGAACCTTGAAGCTTTCAAAACTATAAGTCATAAGATATATCTTATTGGTATTTTTGCTAAAGATGCGATGTCTTTGGTATATGTGAGTGAAGTTAGATGAGAGCCTCTTATGCATTTATTTTATGATGACATCTGTGGTTTGTCATGATAATAAAACCAGTTAAAATTTTTCATGTGTTTCATTTTTCTTTTGAGGTTAGTTTTCTGAATGTGTGGTATCTTTTAAGAAGAAAATGACTTATTCTGGATAAAGCTGAAATGATGCGCAGTTTTTAGACCTTGTCTCAATAGCTAGGGTTAAAAAATGGACAATATTATATGACTGCTCTGCGTTTACAGGTATTCCTCCACTTTCTGAAAGTTCACTTAGCTATTTTTGCTAACCAAAAGAAATCCAAGGAGGATTTTTGCTTTAAAAAAAAAAAAAATTCCCATACTAATGGTCTTTCATAAAAGTCAAGTGGCATAATTCGAACTCTGAGAAAATGGCGATATGCTTCACTTCATGCCATTTGGCTTACAAAAGGCTTCATAGGAATGCTCTACTTTCAGATAGTGAGAGAAACCTATGTATGCATCATAAACTTTTACTGGTTTATTCTGTGAGCACCTCTTTGCCCCCATACAACACAGAGGATGCTTTTCACTTCTGGGATTTTAGCCAGCCAAACTAAACTCACAGTTAGCCGACTCAGTATTTTAATTAGAAATGTCAGTTATTTAAAATAGTTATACTTATTTTTGGGTTCTATTTCTTTTTTTTTTTTTTTTTTTTTTAAAGATTTTATTTATTTGACAGAGAGAGCACAAGCAGAGGGAGAGAGAGGGAGAAGCAGGCTCCCCGCCGAGCAAGGAGCCCAATGTGGGACTCGATCCCAGGACCCTGGGATCATGACCCGGGCCGAAGGCAGCCGCTTAACCAACTGAGCCACCCAGGCGTCCCGGGTTCTATTTCTTACCTAGAATTAGAGGGTGAAGTATCAACAGTGTATGCATTATGAACCCTATGCTGCAAAGGAAAATAAATGTTTCCAAATTTATTTAAAAAAATTGTCCTAAAATTTAACCTCAAAGGATAGTATTCAATTCAGTGAACTAAATTAAGACCAGGACTTGTGATGGGGTTGTTTTTACATGAAATACTTCCATACTTTTGTCTGAGTTTGTGTCTTTTCCCCTCCTCTCCACAGGGTTTGTGCCTTACATTGTTACTCCTCGCCATTTTCAAGAAAGCATTGCCAGCTCTTCCGATCTCTATCACTTTTGGGCTGGTTTTCTACTTTGCCACAGATTATCTTGTACAGCCCTTTATGGACCAGTTAGCATTCCATCAATTTTATATTTAGCATATTTGCAATTAGAATCCCATGGATTTTTCTCCTTTGACTATAATAAAATCTGGGGAGGACAAAGATGATTTTCCTGTGTCCACATCTAACAAAGGCAAGATTCCCAGCTGGACTTTTTGCAGTTTCCTTCCAAGTCTTCCTGACCACCTGTACCATTGGGCGCTGGAAGGAGGTATCTACAGAAAATGGTTTGGACATACGTCATTGTGATGGACTGAGTCCCTCGGTGCAAAAACTACCAGATTTGAGGGACAAGGCTGAGGAGCAGGGACGGACCATGAAGTTGCTGTGCTCCCACCAGCAGTGTAACCCTTGGTCACAGGTGGATTTTACCAACACTGCAGACTCTCAGGACTACCATTACCAAGAAATTAAATGGCGTGGTTTAAACCAAACAGGACTCTTCATCTTAAACTACATGTTGAAGATCAACCTAATAAACTTGTCTTGAATTCTGAACCTTTTCCAGAGGTACTGTAAGGAGAGCGAGCACCAGCAGCAAGATGAAAAGGTTTTTGAAAAGGGGCTCCAACTTTCACTTTCAGACCTTTTTGCTGCAGACTTAACCATTTTTAGATAAGACATTTTTTTTTCCACCTTGAGTCAAGTCAGGTGTCTAGGTTGATTTTTTGAAAAGTCTCGTTTTCAAGCACTGAAACTCAGTACCATCAACGGTTGCCATTTCTTCCCACGGCCAGTCTGAACTGATTTGAGGTTGCTTTATCCTAAAAGTCTTAACCTCAGGTTCCAAATTCAGTAATTTCTGGAAAGAATGGAACTGTATCCAAATGGTTTCCTATTAGCCTTAGGTGCATTTTGGATTTTCCACCAAATTCTTTATTTTTAGACATACTTGTAGGTTCACGTGCCCCTGGATGCTTCCATTCTTCCCGTCTTTCCCTGACTCCCGCATAAGCATTCTCTTATACAGCAAATGAGACAGCTCTGTTGTGGTAACAGATGACCCAGTTACTCTAGGATTTTACTCTTTGTGTGGTGCAAAGAATGTGTTCTGAATCAGTGCTGTCAGCCTCGCTGTCATAATTTCTTCAATAGCAAATACAATGTGTGCCCTAAGACAGTGGAATTAAAGACGAATAAAATGGCTGGTGAAGCACTTTCTGTCCTGGTTTTTCTTTTTTCTTTTTTCTTTTTTTTTTTTTTAACTACAATCCATTGTCTCTGACTGTGGGTCGGAATTTGAATCAACAGCCAAAAGCTGGTAGTTTATAAAGTCCGCTGTATCAATACAAAGTAAGAGTTTGGAGAAAGCTATGATTTTACTCGGTGAGCCGTGCGTGGGAGGACCTAGGGTCAGGAAGAGAACCAGCTGCCAAGAAGAGAAAGGGCCTCTAATAGCCAATGGGACAAAATGAGCTAACATTCCGTGGGCAGATGTTAAGGAGGAGAACCAAGTTATTCCTCAAGAACCTCACAGTGGGTGTTTTGTGCTTTCCCTTCTGCCTTACCTTTCATTTCAGTGTACCTTTGAACTGGGCTGTTGGGCTGAGACCCAGGGCAGCTCAGCTGGGGACATGAACAGAGCCATCAGCCTGTGGGCACATGACTCCTCTAAGCAAAGCTTTGCTGGGCACAACCCTTCTTCTACCACTGACCGCCCTTAGCCATGGTGATCAGACTGCAAGCATTTGTGAGAAACTTAGTCTCTCCTTCTGGCTGAACAGAAGGGCCAGCTTTTCTTCTTGTGCCTGCTTTCTCTCCAGCCTATCATGTGATCTGGTTTGCGGTTCTCCTTGGAGTTTAGAATATCTGTTTTCTGTCACAGAATATTATAAACTAACTTTAGCAGTAGTGTGCTGGTCATAACCGGAGTGTAAGTAAAAACTGGCTCACAGTAGGCGTTTGAGAACTGCAGGAAAAACAAAAAAACAAGTGCTCTGCACAGGAAGAGTGGAGCTTACTTAAAGTAGTAGGTTCACTCATCTCTGTCTTTGTGTAGCCCCTTCTTTCCAAGATTCTCTTTTTCCTTAGATATGTAGCAATGTGGGTATTATCTTCTAGAAAGACATGAATCAACCACAACAACAAAGCCACCCGAACGTGTTTGCAACTTGAGGCAGGCCTGAGGGAGCCCTGATCTAGAGTAGTTTATTTGTGCAAAAGTCTCAGAAGTACCATATCTTTCATGAAAGGTTCATCCCAGAAGAAGGTATGTGGTGTGAGTGTGACCAAGACCATCCTTTGTATCACTGTCCTCTGTAGAAAGATGGCAATAAAACTCACTTTCTACAAGACGGAACCACATCTCAGCATGGAAAGAACGCCTCTTCTTTCCTGAAAACCCCAATTTCAGATGCAGAACTTTTTGCCTCGGAACTTTCTTCTTAGGGTCCATTCAGTTGTTTCTGAAATATCAAAATGCTAGTCTTCCACCATGAAAAATAGATTGTCACAGGGAACACAGTAGCAAGTCCGTTGCAGACGTGCCCTCACCCAGGGCAGGGGTGGCTGCAGGGCCACTGAAGAGGAGGCAGAAGAGTGGCCACTGATGTCTGGGCCTGACTGCCTCACAGAATACAGAGTGTTTAAATACGGAAGGTTGCTACAAAGTAGCCTGTGGGCATACCGACCATATTTGGAAGATCTGTGGGCCTTTTTTTCAAAGAGGAAGAGCTTGCTTTTCCTGTTTTTAGATTCTCACTAGGTTAGCCTGTGGTCCAGGGATCCCAGCTTTCACTGTAAATGATTAAATTTCTTGATGAGAACAAAGCTTTCTAAGCAACTTGGAAGAAAACCGTAAGTGAATGATTTATTGACTTCACTGCAGAAGCAACAGCTAGAGAGGTAGTTTTCTCACTTTTAAACTCCTGGATCCCCAGTTTTTAAAGTCCCTTGATTTCAAAAACTCTCCTTCCATAACCGATGTCTATGCAGTAAGTCTAGCGCTTGTCCTTTACTTGGCCTCAAAATTTATATAGTGGTCTTGGTCATAATTTGTAGAATGTGAGACAAAAGTTAAGCTCCCACGTAAGATCTTCCACGGTCAGCGTCTCAAGGAAGTCTCTGGTCCTGACCCGCAGGGCCTGGCCTTGCATATTTGCCCATTCACGATCTAGCCCAGAAACCACTATGAAGAGATTTATTCAGCGTCTTCCATGTTCCTGGCGTGGTGCTGGAGTCGGAAGGATGTGAAGATGAATAAGACATATCCTCAGAATGCAGCTATCGTTCCCTGTTTGCTGATAGATGCCATCTTTAACTTCTCTAAAATATCAGGTACTTGTCAGTAACCCCTTTTCATGGTTACCCTTTGATGTTATAAAGGTGACTTGATTCTCCCAGGAACTACTCCTTTCAGTAAAGTACTCCTTTTTCTCTACTTGCTTTTGGATGGTCTATAACAGTCTGACCTGCCGTTCTAGAACCTCACCTCTGGGGGAACCACAAAGGTGACTCAGGGCGGGGGTGGAAGGGACTTGAAAACTGGACATTTGGTCTTGCCCTGGGATGAAACAATATCATCATCATGAGTTTGAGCCCCGAAGTGATCCTTGTGATCTTCTTGCTTCTCTTTAAATCCCCCAAGCACAGGAGATTAAAAACAGTGGTTTCAGCTCTTCACGGCCCTCGGTGAAGTTGCTGAGCAGGGTGTTCCTAACCAGGTTGTCGTCACGCTCACCTCCTGAATCATCCGGATGCCATCCTCTGAACAGTCCTCTCCTCTGATAGGAAAACCTCAGATGTGCGTATTAAAAACAAGCCAAGTGCTGAAATGAACCCTTTTCTCGGACTGTTTTCTGGGGCCTTGGTCAACTGCAACATTGAACTGAGGAAGCAGCGGGGTCCACCCTGGGCCCTGGAGCTGGTGTTGGCACTTCAGCCCGGGTGTGGAGGAGGAAAGATTTCCCAGGAAGCAATTTTCCTTTGTAAAAGGGCAGCTTCAAAATCAACTGTAGAGAGTAGCGAGTGCAGGATTGTTTACTGTGGGATCGGAGGTGCTGGCTGCAGGTTTCAGCGGGATCATTTACATGCTCGGCGTATGGCTTTTGCTTCTACAGACACTGCTTTGTACATGATTCAGACAGGCTGTGACTACATCTTTTTTAAATACCTTTTGAATTCTTGGTAAGATATAATTTTGATAGGTGATTGCGGATTTTCCTGTACTTGTCAAATTAATAAAGACTGCATGAATCCAGCTGTGCTAATTTTCTTACATGAAAGTATTATAATGTATAACTTTGAGAACTGTTGATCCTTTAGCAGGAAACAGTTAAACACAAATGCATTGTTTCTGTTACTCATAATGGGAGGGGTATGGATCAGAGCAAAACATGGATCATGTTTTGAAAGTCTCAAAACAACTATTCTTAACACTTCGTTTCTGAAAATTTTTTTTCCTAAAAAACTCAGTTGATGTAAAAGCTGTCAAAAAAACTTATGGAACGTGTATGTTGTAGTACAATCCAGATATTTTATGTGCTAGAGGATTATCTTTTCAAAATTATGGGGGCAGCTGGCTGGCTCAGTTGGTAGAGCATGCGACTCTGGATCTCAGGGCTGTGAGTTCAAGCCCCATGTTGGGTGTGGAGCCTACTTAAAAAAAAAGCAAAACCAAAAAAAATTATGTAGGTCACATCAATGGAAAAAAGCAACATTACTTTTATTGATAGTCCTGTCAGTTTCCTAAAACTCAGCAAAACCTTTTGTTTCTAAACAGTGAATAGCATATAAAATGTTGGGAATTACTGATCAGAAATAAGATGGTGAAAAAAAAAATAAGATGGTGGGCGGGTACCTAGGTGGCTCAGTCAGTTAAGCGTCTGCCTTTGGCTCAGGTCATGGTCTTAGGGTCTTGGGATCCAGCCCTGTGTTGGGCTCCCTGCTCAGTGTGGAGTCTGCTTCTCCCTCTCCCTCTGCCTCTCCTCCCCCTGCTCGTGCTTTCTCTCTCTCAAATAAAAAAATAAAATCTTATTTTTTTTAATCCCTGCTGAGCAAGGAGCCTGATGCTGTACTTGATACCAGGACCCCAGGATCATGACCTGAGCTAAAGGCAGACACTTAACCAACTGAGCCACCCTGGCGCCCCAAATAAAATCTTAAAATAAGATAGTACAGGAAAACCAAAGTTGGCTATTGTCTTCAGAGAGAGCATATAAGAGATGGATACGTTCCTGGCTACATTGGCTAAGAGCATCAATCAGCAGGGAAGGTGTTCATTCCCTCCTTTGGGAATCACAGACATCATTTGCTTTTATGAATCTTGTAGGCCATGTCACTAGAGTCTGCCACAGAAATATGATTTGTTCTCATCAGCTGGGAGAGGTTTCTGATTTTTAGGGTCCTTAAAGAGAATGAAGAATGTCCTCAAGCAGGGCTGAGAAGCAAGAATAATGAGGTTGGATTTCCTAGCATCACTAGGTAAGTACCACAGTCTTCTGTAGCGCAGCCATTTTCTCTGGAGACTCTTCTGTGTGCTCTGTATGTGTGTGGTGGAGGGAGTCCTTGCCCACCAATGGCTTAGGATCTGGTTAAAAGTGAGATGACAGCATACATGCGTCACAAGCAAGTACAATGTTGACTCATTACATCATTTGAATGGGAGTGCAAAGCAACAGAGATCCACAAAAGACAGGGTTTAAGATCAGAATGTTTTCCAGAAACAAAGTTGGAACCAAGTTTGAAAAAAAGGGAAGATTCTGAATTGGCATGAAGATGGACATTCACCAAAAAAATCAGGAAGGAAGAAGTATGTGAGAGACAGCCAAGGATAATTGGTTTTTGAATTAAAGTGATGATTTATCCAAAGGAAAACCCAATCAGCTAACTAAATCTGTTTCCGTATTTACTGAGAATATACCTTCTTCATTAGATGACTTGTAGAAACCATGGAGAATGTAACCTGGCCTACCACAGGGGGCCTTTCAGCACAGGGACCTCTTATCTTTTTTTTTTTTTAAGATTTTATTTATTTACCTGACAGAAACACAATGAGAGAGGGAACACAAGCAGGGGGAGTGGGAGAGGGAGAAGCAGGCTTCCCGCCAAGCAGGAGCCCGATGCGGGGCTCGATCCCAGGATCCCAGGATCATGACCCCAGCCCAAGGCAGACACTTAACGACTGAGCCACCCAGGCGCCCCGGGACCTCTTAATCTTGACCAAGATAGATGCTCTTACAGGAGCTGGTCCTTCTGTGCCTCATATGCCACACCCTCTAAAGGGGAGAAATGGAAGAGTCTCAAACCAAGTTTGTTGGAGTCTTAATTCCTTTTTTGTAAAAAGATTTTAAGTAATCTCTACACCCAACATGGGGTTCAAACTCACAACTCTGAGATCGAGAATCGCATGCTCCACCCACTGAGCCAGCCAGGCGCCCCTGTGGAGTCCTGATTCTTAGGACAAGGGGTGACATACTCTTGCTGCCACTGTTTGTCCTTCCCCCCCTAAAATTGTTTTAATTATGTAGTAACCCCAGGTCAATTCCTCATGGGAAAAAGGAATGGATTTTGTTACCCTCTACCCATAGCATATCTCGAGGCGGACTGCAGGTAAGATTCTGATTGTGATTAGCTTTCTTGGGGAGCAGACCTAGTCAAGTGCAGTAAACTCAGCAATATCAGGGCGCCTGGGTGGCTCAGTCGGTTGAGGGTCTGCCTTTGGCTCAGGTCATGATCCCAGAGTTCTGGGATCGAGCCCTGCATCAGGCTCCCTGCTTGGCAGGGAATTTGCTTCTCCTTCCCCCTCTCCCTCTGCCTGCTGCTATCCATGCTTGTGCTCTCTCTCTCTCTCTGTCAAATAAATAAAATCGTTAAAAAAAGAAAAAAACTCAGTGATATGTACAAGGAAGATCTGAAAGAACAAACACTGGGAGTTAGATCACTATATTTACACTACGTTTAAATACCTGGATTTAAGCGAGTTCTTAAAGGGCGGGCACATCCCCTCTGGATAGGGCTATCACAGGGATGGATACAAAGTAGTCTCTCAAATACTGAGAGAGACTGAGGAGAGATTTCAGGGACTTTATCCCGCATCTAGGTGTTCGAAGATTTTTGTCCACCAAGTACTGTAACTCATCAGGCAGTAATTTTTCTCTTTATTAATCGGATTTACCTACCTATGCCATAAAATAGCATAAGGCTTGTTTAGTGAGGTGACTGGGTTTTACTTGCATGACGGGAGGGATGCGAATGTCTGATTTCTTAAGATTTTCTCAAACGCTGAACACGACCTCTCTGCCATCCTTCTGCCGGGGTGGGTTTCCCACGCTTCCCCAGCCCCTTTCCCTCCCAGTTCAGGGGTCTTCTCTGGAATAACCCAGCCAGAAGGTCATCAGTTAAGAAACATCGTCAGGCTTGAGGGCCGTAAAGTGCCGGTGGAAGGGGAAGGGCTCTTCTATCCCAGCTGACCTCTGCCTTCACTCGGTCTCTCTCCTGGGGGCGCTCTCCCGGGCCGGGCTGGGAGGGGAGGGCCAGACTTCGTATGTTCTTACTGTGGCTCCCCTGGCCATTCAGAAGGGAATCCCATGAGTGTTTGCTAAGGGAACCCCACAGTGCAGCCAGCCTGCCTCGGGGTGAATGTGCTATTGACGGCATAGCCCCTTTGACTCTGGTGATGTAGAATCGTCTAAGCTAGGGCGCCCCCTATGTGTCAGGCGGGCCCGCGGCAATGACCCCGGCGCAGCCCGTCCTGGGGAGACAAAGGGACCCGGGTGTTCACCCCTGCCCCTGTCCGCAGGTAACGGGTCATCTGAGGGACTCCTTGCAGCCGGCAAGGACCAGATTTTCCCCTTTCCCTCTAGATAACTTGGTGAGGTAAGTCACAGACTTGTTACAAGTGATTATGCAACTTTGGTCGTTAAAGATGTGTGACTCACCAAGGCCCTCCAAGCCTATAATTGTGGCATGAATTGATTTTCGTTTTTAAGTCAAATGCACTGGTCAACATTTTTGTGAGGGGAGGCAGGTGAGCTGACCCCGAGAGGCCCGTCCCAGCTGGAGTTCCCGGGTGAGCAGGCGGGGGCTGCCGGGGCATCCGGCCTCGCTGGCCCCCGGGAAGGCCCTCCATCTCGTCTCCCCTGGCAGCGCTCCAGCCTCCCGGCGGGCGAGGACGAGGAGGAGGAGGAGGAGGAGGGCGAGGCCTGGCCCCCCCCCCCCCCCGCACAGGGCCCCTGCCCCGCCCCGGCCCCGCCCCCGCACAGGGCCCCTGCCTCTGCCCCGCCGGAGACGAGTCCGGCCCCTTTCCCCATCCCCCAACCCCCCCACCCCCGCACGGGGGCCCAGCCAGCCCAGCTGTTTCCGCAGCCGCGCCCCGACTCGCCCCCGCCCCTGCCGCCCGGGGCTTCCTTCCACGCCCCTGGGGTCGGTCGCTCCTGCGGCTCCCGCAGCCGCCCGGGCCCGGAAGAGGTCTTGTTCACCCCGACGCCTCTGAGCAGGGTGAGGGGGGCCAGTGCGGGCAAGTGCCCGCAGACCGTGGGGGTGTGCCTCCCAGCTGGCTCCCAGGCCCCCCACACCCTCTAGTGGTGTGGGGACCCGCTGGCTGAGCCGTGGGGGAGCTGGGTGCGTGTGATCACTGCCCCGTCCTAGGCCTCCTGGGAGTGAGTTGCTCAACAAGTGTTTGGTGAATAAATGATGGAATGGGTGGATTAGGGGTCCACAGGAGGGATTTCCACGCAGGATGACACAACTAGGCCGTGTGGGGGGAACATGTTTTAAGTAAGAGCAAACATTTACCAATTTTGCCTTTGTTTACAAGGCTGTGCTGGGGATGACCTCTTGGCTTTATCTGCTTAAGAGACCCCCTATTTATAAATAGCTGGTCAGATTGAATCCAAACAGGATTCCTCCCCCAAGGGCACGCTTGTGACATTGAGAAATATATGGGTTTGTCCAGAGTCAGTGTCACCATGTTGAACGCGGAAGGAATAAAGGATAGCAGTGTTCTTTTTTTTTTCTTTTTTAAAGATTTTATTCATTTATTTGAGGGAGAGAATGAGAGAGAGAGAGAGCTTGAGAGGGGGGAGGGTCAGAGGGAGAAGCAGACTCCCTGCTGAGCAGGGAGCCTGATGCGGGACTCCATCCCGGGACTCCAGGATCATGACTCGAGCGGAAGGCAGTCGCTTAACCAACTGAGCCACCCAGGGGCCCCCAGGATAGCTCGGTTCTTAATACTTGTACTTAACCCTCATTTTTTGAATTTAAGTTCAATTAGCCAATGTATAGTACATCATTAGTTTCAGATGTAGCTTCAGTGACTCATCAGTTGTGCATAACACCAGCGCTCGTCCCATCCCCCAGTTGCCCCACCCCCCCACCTCCCCTCCAGCAACCCTCAGTTTGCTTCCCAGAGTCAAGAGTCTCTCATGGTTTGTCTCCCTCTCTGATTTCTTCCCATCAGTTTTCCTTCCCTTCCCCTGTGATCCTCTGCACTGTTTCTTATATTCCACATACGATTAACTGTCGTTTAACCAAGAAAAGCCCCAGAGAAAACTACTTGCCCCCTAAAACCAATTCCATTGAGCACTTAACTATCAGTGTGCCTTGGACAGTACACTGAGCCCATCACAAGCACTGTCCCCAGATCATTCTTATCCTACCTTTCACGGGTGAGAAAATGGAAGCTTGGAGACAATGAGTCACAGCCCCACACTCAGCCACAAGAAAGCGGGAGAGACGCCGGGCCCAGAGCCTCCGCTCTTTACCTCCAGGATGGAGGCACCCTGCAGACCTGTTCCTGTCAAACTGGGTCACCTCTCTGGGCCTCTGTTTTCTCCTCTGTAAAATGCGGAGTCTGACCATGTTCCTCACGTTTTCTAACTAAAGCTCAATAGGGGAACACGAAACCCTGAGAAGCTAGGACCCGGCCCACAGTGGCTGCCCTGGGCAGAAATGTCTGGAGTTGGGAAAAAAAAGAGAAAAAATTTAATTGTGGGGTGCCTGAGTGGCTCAGGTCATGATCCAGGGGTCCTGGGATCAAGCCCCGCTTGCTCAGCAGGGAGTCTGCTTCTCCCTCTCCTCCCTGCTTGCGCTTTCACTATCTCTGTCTTTCTCAAATAAATACATAAAATCTTTAAAAATAAAAAAAATTTTTTTAAATGTAATTGTATTTCACAGGGTACTTAGTTGTTTTATTCTGGCAAAATATAAAGTTACCATCTGAATCACTTTTCAGTGTGCAGTTCGGTGGTATTTAACAAATCCATACCGTTGTGCAGCTCTCAGGATTGACCCCCCCCGCCTCCTGCACCCCGACAACCACCATTCCATTTCTCGTCTCTAGGCATTAGACTGCCTAGCTACCTCAAATCAGTGGAAACATGCAATATGTGTCTTTTTGTGTCTGGCTTATTTCTCTGAGCACAATGTTCTCAAGGTTCATCCGTGCTGTTGTAGGTTTGTTTTATATAAAAATAACCACAACACCATCATAAACCATTACGAAACATATTCCTCCCCCAAGCCCCAACATAACATACTCCCAATTTTAAAGTGGCTGTTCCCCAAATCTGTGCCTTGTGTATTCCGTGTCTTTCGGTGTCCCCAAGACCACATGCCCCACTTTGAGAAGCACATCCTTCCCCACTCTGGCCACACGTGCGGCCCCCTCACAGCTGGACTTCAGGGTCTGTGCTGAGTGGTGGCCTGTGTGTGTGTGTGTGTGTGTGTGTGTGTGTGTGTGTGTACATGTGAGCACACCACCCACCATCTCTCTGCTACCCTCCTTTGTTCTCAGCCCCTGGGGCTGTTGATTCTTGGGAATTTTCCATTTTAGCATTTTTTTTTTAAATTTACACTAATCCATTGTCTTCCTTTTAAAAATGAAGAAACTGCCATGCAGGAAGGTTAACTTCCAGATGTGTCCCAGCCAGTAAGTGGAGATGCCAGACTCCAATCCAGGCCTGTGGACCGTAGAGACTCACGACTTCTCCAACCCCACCATCTCCCATGCTCCCACATTCATGGCCCCACCCGTGATGGAATTCAGCAGGCCACCGGCTTCTGTCACCGCCATTAACATTGTGTTAATGTCGTGAACCCCATTTGTAGTTATGTCGTGTTTAATTTTTACAGGTCTACAATCCCTTATTTGCAGTTATGAAATTCAGAAGACTCAGAAAACTGAAAATTTTCTCCTAAGTTTGTAAGACCTGGCCTGAACTTGCGTGAAGCTATTTAGTGTCTCAATTTAGTCTGTTTAGGTGACTATTTATATGTTTTGCTGCAGAGCTGTAAGTGTGTGTGGTTTTGTTGTTGCTTTTGGTTGGTTAGTTTTGATTAAAGAGGGCTTCCCAACTGTCCTGGAGGTCATATATCATATGCAGTTTCGTAACTTCTAAGAGCTGAAAAATGCTCAATCCTGAAACACATTTGGCTCCAAGAGTTTCTAATAAAGAATTGGGACCTAGATATATATAATAGGTTTTTATTTATTTATTTATTTATTTATTTTTAAAGATTTTATTTATTTATTTGAGAGAGAGAATGAGAGACAGCACGAGAGGGAAGAGGGTCAGAGGGAGAAGCAGGCTCCCTGCTGAGCAGGGAGCCCGATGTGGGACTCGATCCCGGGACTCCAGGATCATGACCTGAGCCGAAGGCAGTCGCTTAACCAACTGAGCCACCCAGGCGCCCCTATATAATAGGGTTTTAAAAGCTGTAAAAATAAAAAAGCTCAGACCTAGTTTTATGTCTATATACCTTTAAGTGGTGTTATACTCAAAAATAAGGGTCAGGATAACAGGTCCATAAATTACTGAAGTTAGAGAAGGCCCCCAGCCACAGCCCCCACCCCCACCAAGGTTAGTAGATTTTCCCTCCTGATTTAACTTGACTGTTGGGAAGTCCGTTTCTGAATTGAGAGGTGCTGGTCCTCTGACTTTCTGGGTAATGTTTCTAGGCCTTCGGCACAAGGCACAGAGACTTCTCAACTTCCGGGCTGAGAATTATCCAAACGCAGAGGCTGAAGCAGCAGAGGAGATAAGCAGCGCCCTGGGAGTGTGGTGGAGAGAGACCAAGAGGAAAGGATCCAAAAGCCTCGGCAGCTGGCCTGTGGGGGTCCCAGTCCAGGGCCCCTCTCTGGCAGCCGGCGGGGACAGCAGTAAGAGGCTGAGCCAGATGGGCAGGGTCTGCAGCGAGGGCACGAGGACTCGCCCTGTCTCTGCCACTATTGATCGGGGCACCGAGGCCACTGCCATTCAGCCACAGGAGGCCAGGTTTACTCTCAAGGCTGGGGCACCCACCCTGAATTCAGAGGGACCCTCTAGGCTGGTCCCACACCCCACACTGACCTTTGTGGGGGCCTGGGCACTGAACCCCTCTCCCACTAGGAAATGGAGGGTGGGCAAGGCGGGGGCGCTCCTCACACCTGCCCCTTTAATGTCTTCAGGAGCTCATGCAGTTAGTTTCTGCAGAGGATACTGTAGCCCGATCCCTACAGTGTGTGTGCCCGTGTGACTGTGTGTGTTCCTGTGTGGAAGGAACCGGATGAGATCTCTGAGGCTGGAGCTGCTGGGTGGGAGCCACGCAGGACAAGTTTTCTGGAAAGCCCCCTTCTTCCCTCTGTGTGGTTGCTCTCCTAACTCTGATCTCCTGCCCCAACTCCAGTTTCTTCGCATGGTCTCCCCCTCCCTTCTGGTGCCCTGTCCCAGGATCTGGATTGAGGATGGGGCAGATAGGGTGGGTCCGTCCGTGTCAGGCCTGATGCCACTGAAGAATATCCCAGGACTTGTTCTTTCTCTCCGGATGGCCCTGGTGTCTGCAGGAAGGGTCAGGGGGGCTCTATTTCTGTCCCAGCTTTGAGGATAAAACTCCCCTCCAAAGGCCAGGTGGCTTATCTTATGACAGCACTTGTCAGACATACTGAGCTTTGGACTTCTCACTCTCGTGGTCTTGCTTGGTGTTTCAAGGTCCTGCCTTGGATATGGCAGCAAGAGGGGGAGGAGAACAGATTAGTGTGGGATTTGGAAGCAGAGTCAAGTTGAGGGGCAGACTAAGAAGGAGCATTTAGCACTCCCCCCACCAACCTTCCCCCCAACTTTGACTCTGTCAAGGGAAATGGATATATGTGTGGGAGGGTGAAGAAAAGGTAGAGAGAGAAATGGAGAAATCCTCAAATGGGAAGTGTTCTTTTTCCTTTTGGATTCCTACTGGGCTGGGGCATAGTGGAAATATTTGAATATTCAGGTTGTAAGATTGTTTTATTCTAAATTCACACACAATGCTCCCATGCAATGCCCTCCCTACTAGAATGTGACCTCCCCAAGGGCAGGAAGCGTGCATGTTGGAGCCCATGGCTTGGGAGAGCTGACCACGTCTCTTCCCAGCCCTGTGGTTTGTGACTTTATCTTGGTAGCTTGAAAACCGACATTGAGTATTTACACCTTGGAAATTGATAAATGCTTTTTCTCCTCCAGAGAGCTGCTTGGTAAATGTATAGCAGCACTGGACAGGTCTCTCCCCAGCTTCTGGCAGCGGAGGCCCTCAAATGTTCAAGGAATGAATAAACAACCACCAGAAAGAGAAGGAAGAAGAGAAGCAGCATTCTCTCTAAGTTCAGGTCCACAAACACCATGCGCTGGGTGCCGCAGGGAGATGGCAGAGATCTGTTTTCGGGGAGTAGCCCAGCATCTGAACGGGGTTCCCATCTGGGGAACCTGCCCATTCTTGTTTCTTAGGTCTTGGCAAACAGGGTGCAAGCATATTTCTGTTGGGGTTGGTATCTACAAAGACCATTCAGGCGATTTTCCGGGGGTGATATGGGTCAGTGTAACCTGCACGAAAGTGGTGGGGGCAAAAGCCCAGTGTCCAGTACGACGTTCCTAACCAGAACTGTCCCTGGGCCATGGTCTATGACCTTGGCAGGGACTGCAGCCCTTGCCTGTGCCCGATTCTCTAGCCTTCCTGTCAATTCCATGAGCTCTCCATGTCCTTACTCTAAGCAATGCTTCTGTTTAAGTGAACTACCTCTTTTTCTGTGCATTGCAACCAAGAACCCTGTGTGTCAGGTCCGATTAGATGTGCAAGAGATCTATTAGGGGAAACACTGAAGATAAGCAGGTGGGAGCAGGAACAGGGCTGGCCTTCAGAACATGATGCAGCCCGATGTGTGGCAACTGGATGCTGTCATCAGCCGTGCTTCCTGCACTGTGCTCTCTTGAGGGACATCCTCACGGCTGCCACCAATCTCTGGTACAGGGCACAAGGTGGGGGGTAGGGGGGACGACATATCCCTGACCTTGCAAAGTCCACAGTTGAGAGGGAGAAAGAGAGACAAATGTATCACTGCTGCTGTTCCAAATTGCAAACCCCGCGCTGCGGGAGCACAGAGGCAGGCGGACAGGAAGTCTTCCTGGAAGTGGCGCATCCTGGGAGCCCTGAGGTTTTGCCTTCTCCCTTCTCTCTCCAGTTTTCCATCCCAACCCAGCCTGACAAAAAGATCTGACCCCTTATTTCTAGGTGGTGTCCCCAGATCTGCAGTGTGCAGAGACGATCTGGATGTACGGAATCCAGGAACTCACTTTGGCGCTTAGTGGGCACTTTAGAGAAGCGCTGACTTCCCTACGCTACCCTCTGTGGGAGGCTCCAGGGAGCAAGCTGAGGCTTAAGGTGACCTGACTTTCCTAAATTCACACACTACGAGAAGCAGAACAGTTTCTCAATCTAGGTGTGTCTGCCTCTGAGGGCTGTAGTCCTTCTGCCCCCCCCCCCACCTCCAGGGGCTACTCAGCCCCCCAGGTGGAAGGGAGTGTGTCTGGTGCCGCCAGGGAGTGGTGTGGGGCCAGTGCAGAGGGAGGGGATTTACAATGAGAGGGAAGGTCTCCCACTTTTTCCTGGAATCTTCTTTCTACCTCACCATTTTTTTTTTTTTTGTATGTACACTGTGCACACCAGTTTTTGGCGCGGAACTCACCACGTCCCTCTGGGGTAGCAGAACCTGAGGCTTGGAGAGGAGGACTAGGTGCCTAAGCCAGGAACCGATCGGGCCTTGCTGGTGGGTCCAAGGCTGCCCCTTAGCACTGTGTGTGGGCGCTGCCTCCCCACCCTTGGGGGCTTCTTTGCAGCGGGGGTGGGGAGTAAGAACTCGTGGGCCGGGGTGTCTGAGAAGGGCGCACTGAGGAAAACAGGAACAGGCCAGGAAGGAAGGTGGGGCCTGGGCTACCCAGCCCCCCTAGCAGAAGCAGCAGCTTCCTCCTCCTTTACGGGGGACCTTTGACCAAGCTCAGAAAATTCCTGGCTTACCGGGGGCAGGGAGTGGGGCTTCTTGAATGGAAGAAACTATTTTCCTCTTTTAGACAGACTTTGGGTAATTCCACTCCCTTTTCTCTGCCAAGCTTTATCTTTGCCTAAGAATTCGCACCAGTCCCCAGGGCCCCCTACACAGCTGCAGCTGCTTCTCTCTTCATTGATGGGTAAGAAATGGGGCAGATTTAAAACGCTTATGTTGTTGTTGTTGTTTTTAAAGATTTTATTTATTTAATTGACAGAGAGAGACACAGCAAGAGAGGGAACACAAGCAGGGGGAGTGGGAGAGGGAGAAGCGGGCTTCCCGCGGAGCAGGGAGCCGATGCGGGGCTCGATCCCAGGACCCTGGGATCATGACCTGAGCTGAAGGCAGACGCTTAAGGACTGAGCCACCCAGGCGCCCCCTAAAATGCTTATGTTTTAATAAGCATTTTGTCTGAATATCAGTGACAGCTTAGAGAAATGACCTACAGGAGCTGGGAGGTCTGAACAAGGGGTGGGCTTCCCGCTGGTGACTTTCCTCTGCCCCAGTGGAGGCCTGGGGCGGGCCTGGGGAGGGCCTGGGCAGGGCCTGGGCAGGGCCTCCACTGGGGCAGTGGGCAGTGCTCAGGGTAAGCAAAGCCCTAAACGCCTAAGAGGATGAGGGAAAGGGACCAGCCCCGTGACTTCCCCACCTCCTATGATTGTCAGGTCCCAAACAGGATGGCAGGCAAGAAGTGCCTTTGTTGAGAAAAAGGACAACAAGGAAAGGAAATTCAATTGATCCCATTTATTGAGCCCCTACCTTGATCCTACCTAGTGCCCTAGGCTCAGGTGATGGGGAGGCAAGATTCATCCTCAGTTTACAGCTGAGTCCGGGAGGCTCAGATTCCCACAGAGCGATGCACCATAAACCACTGAAGACAGGGACAGAGACTGAGGGAGCCCGGTGGGCACCAACTCTGCCTGCCATGGTGTGGGGAAGGCTTCTAGAAGAGCCGACGTTTGGCCAGGGTCTTGAGGGATGAGTAGGGGTTTCCAAGGTAGAGTGGGCTTCCAGAGTACATTCTCAGCAGTGGCAAAAGCTGGCTAGGAGGGTAGGAAGCAGCAGCGTTATGTGTGGAGAAACTCAGCTGTGGCTGAAGTTTGGGCATACCTTGGAAATAGTGCAGGTTTGGTTCCAAACCACTGCAATAAAGTGAATATTGCAAGAAAGTAAGTCAAATAAATTTTTTGGTTTCCCAGTGCCTATAAAACTTATGTTTACACTACACCGCAGTCTATTAAATGTGCGATAGCATGTCTAAAAAAACCAAAAAATTTTTTAAAGTAAACTGTATGCCCAACGTGGGGCTCAAACTCACAACCCCTGAGATCAAGAGTCCCACGCTCTACCCACTGACCCAGCCAAGCGCCCCTAAAAAGACAATTTTTCAAATTAAAAAATACTTCACTGCTGAAAAATGCTAACCATCATCTGAGCTTGCAGGGCATCATAACCACTGATCACCATGAAAAATTTTGAAATATTGCAAGAATTATCAATATATGAGAGACCCGAAGTGAACAAATGCTGTTGGAAAAATGGATGCCGACAAATTTGCTCCAGGCAGGGTTGCCACAAACCTTCAGTTTGTAAAAGATGCAATTTATCTGCAAAGCGGAATAAAGCCAATCGGAAAAAAGCCCGCAAAATCCCAAAACAACCAACCCCAGGAGGCCAAATAGAGTGAGGTCTCCCTGTATAGAGTTCCAGGGTGTTAGAGGAGCAGAGAGCCCGACACTGAGGTGTGTTGTGAGTTAAGAGGGGCATGGAGGGGGGATGATACAAAGGTGGGTGACTGCGCGCCTGGGTGGCTCAGTTGGTTAAGTGACTGCCTTCGGCTCAGGTCATGATCCTGGAGTCCCAGGATCGAGTCCTGCATCGGGCTCCCTGCTCAGCAGGGGGTCTGCTTCTCCCTCTGACCCTCTTCCCTCTCGTGCTGTCTCTCATTCTCTCTCTCTCAAATAAATAAAATCTTAAAAAAAAAAAGGTGGGTGACTTAGGCACAGAGGAAATGGGACGGGGTGGTGACTGGTGCCTGCCCAAGAGAGGAAACACAGAGTGGAGGGCAAGCCAGGCCCTGGCACAGACCCAAGGGGATGCAGCACCGGCCACTGTGGGGGCCGCTCCACTGGGATTGGGGATGGGTGTCTGCAGAGCCGGGTGGGGGGAGTTGGGGTGGGGAGGCAGCCAGCCAGCGGCAGGGAAAGTCCAACCTCCGCAGGCGTTCCGCGTCGCCAGGCCAGCCTCCCATTCCCAGGGCGGGCACCGACGGAGCGGCACTGCGGGTCCTGCGCGCCCGGAGACAGGTAGGAAAGCCGAGGGACCGGGACCCGGAGGCAGGGGCGGCTCGGCCCGGGGCTGCTACAGGAACGGCCCCGCCCGGCCCGCGGGCAGAGCCGCGCCGGAGGAAGTGGGGGATCCCCGGGGAGACCCCGCCTCCGGCTCTGTCAGCCAGGTCACCGCTCCGCACCGCGCGCCCTCGCGCGGGGCTGGGAGGTCACCGGCGGGCAGGAGAAGCGGGGAGGTACGGGGTCTCGTGCTGGGCAGCCGGACGCGACCCCGGGCCCCGAGCCCACGCCGCCCGCCCCCTCGGACCTAGTCTCGGTGGGACGCGGTTCCCGAGCCGCCCGGGCACCGGGCTCCGCAGACCGAGCGCGCCCCCCTCCGAGGTGCCGCCAGGGCAAGCACGTGCCGGGTCGCCCCGGCGCCTCGCGTGGGAAGCGCACCTTTCCGCTTTCGGGGGCTGCACCGGGAGCGTTCCCGGGTGGTTGGAGGGGTGTGGGGCCCGTCCCCGAGCTGGGCGTGCGGGCCGCGGGCGCCTCCTCGTGACCGAAGCCGGGAAGATTCCTGAGTAGGGGGCGGACGGGGAAGGGCTTCGCGCCGGCCTCGGGCGTCCGGGTGTCCGCCGGGGGCGGTGCGGGGATGCGGCGCCGGGCGCTCGGGGACTCCGGGCGCGGGTCCGGGACCAGCACCCGCGAGGAGGCGCAGACCTGCTCGGCCGCGGAGCCCCCCCCGGCCGCTGCTTCGGCCCTGGTCAGGCCCCGCCGCGTTCCTCGGGGACACGACGTGAAAGGAGCGCACACTGCCGGCCGGGGGCGCAGCGGGCCGGACCCTCGGGCAGCTGGGGGAACCCCGCAGGGTAGTCCGGGGGCCCAGGACCCAGGGCTGGCCCTGGAGTTGGACAGTGTCTTGTTTCTGTTTTTCTCCCAAGTGAATTGAAATAACCTTTCTGGCTTTCGGGACTTCGGGATTGCAGCTGGGGGTCTTGATCTAGTGCAATTGTAGCAGTGGTGGTAGAACCTAGTAGCAATTATAAGTACAGTCTTTTCTCCAGTCTTTCCCTTGGCTCTGCTCGCCTCCGTTCCTAAAGGCGGTCTCCTTTAGAGAAGCATCCCTTGTCGCTCATCTTGTCATTGGTCCTAAAACCCGGGCCTCCCCTCTCCCACGCTGCCCTTACAGGAGCTGCGGGCGCAGAGCAGAGGTTGGTGGGGGTGGCGGCAGGAGGCAGCACCCCCCTCAACTCCCCCCCCACCTGCTAGCCCCAGGAACCTCTGATTTGACTGTGAAAATGACTAAATGAATCACCGTTTGTGCTAAATTAACGAAGCATGTACGTCGCTAAATGTGCCAGGTTAAAATTTGCTGAACTTGGCTTAGTATGCTGTTTTGTCCTTGCAAAATGAAGTCATTTGATACTTAAAAAATTTATAACATTGGTAGATTACAGATTTTTAAATTTAAACGTACAAGTCAGTACTTGTTTAATGTTTCATACTGAAGGAGCATATTGCTTATGTCATTCTCCAATACGGTGACATGTACACACATGCACATATGCACGTGCTGTGCACGGACAGAACAGCACAGTGCACACACACCCTCCTTGCACACTCACGCCGCACTGCACACATACACTGTGTACACGCACATGCTACATACACCTCCTTGGACCTGTGCACACACTACATTCCTCCTGCAGAGTCATCCAAAGCCTGCACACTCAGACACCACACTACATGTACACACACACACACACACACACACACACACACACACTGGTTACGGAATCGACTTGTGGAGTTTTCTTGTGCAGAGAAATGCTGGCTTGTGTTTAAAGTAGGATACAATTGACGTTTTTAAAGCATTTGAGTTTTAAAAGCATCTTCCGAGAGTTTCTTTAAAATATATATATATTAACGGGCGCCTGGGTGGCTCAGTCAGTTGAGTGTCTGCCTTCGGCTCAGGTCATGATCTCGGGGTCCTGGGATCGAGCCCGGCATCGTCCACCCTGCTCAGCGGGGAGTCTGCTTCTCCCTCTCCCTCTGCCTGCCTCTCCCTGCTTGTGCGTGCTCGCTCTCCATCAAATAAATAAAATCTTTTAAAAATGTTATTTTTTAAAGATTTTATTTATTTTTTTGAGAGAGGGAATGAGATAGAGATAGCATGAGAGGAGGGAGGGTCAGAGGGAGAAACAAACTCCCTGCTGAGCAGGGAGCCCGATGCGGGACTCCATCCCGGGACTCCAGGATCATGACCTGAGCTGATGGCAGTCGCTTAGTCAACTGAGCCACCCAGGCACCCTAAAAAAATTAAGTTTTAAAAAAACTGGTATAATGGCTTTAAAAAACGAATCTTTTGCTAAATTAAAACCCGTGAGACTGATTGCTTTGATTCTGAACCTGTCCTTCAACAACAAGTATTTTTAATTGCCCTCTTTTTTCCCCTTTGAAATCCTGAAAGAAGGTACTCTTGAACTTTTAGGAGCCAATAGTAGGCGGGCCTTTTCTCCCCCACGTGAGTGCCACGGCCCACTGAGCCCCGCGGCGTTCCCGCTCGCCCTCCTGCGGCTCTGCGGTCACGGGTGGGCAACGCGGACGGAGGGACGCGCCCCTGCCCGCAGGACCGCGGGCCGAGCCCGGGTCCCTGCCCGCTCCAACTCTGGCCTCTCCCGCAGGCCGAGATGCGGCTGCTCCTGTTCGTGCCCCTGCTGCTGGCCCCGGCGCCCGGGTCCTTGGTGAGTGCCGCCCTGCTCTCTGCTCGCCTCCCCCACCCCCGCTCCCCGCGGCGAGGGGAAGTTGGTGGGAGAAGGCGAGCCCTGGGACCCCCCCCAGCTCTTTGAGAAAAAGGGGTGCAGCCTTGAAGCGGTCTGACCAAGGGGCCCAGAGCTGCCCTCCCCGCTGCAGGACGCAGTGCGCAGGACTGGCAACTTCCCACCGCCGTCCTCCTTCCGAAGGTGCTAGGTGCACCCTAATGCTGGGACCCCCCCCCTCCCCGGGGTGGCCTTCCAAGGTGGAAGGAAAGGGAGGGGGCGGTGCTGGCACCAGCCAAAGTGCAGGGCTAGATGGCCCATCCCATCATCTGCTGGGACCCAGTTGAGCTGCCCCTCACCTTGACTGTGTTTAGAGGTGCCCCCCCCATGGGGCTTTAGCTCTAGATGGAGCAGGGATGGCCAATAGAACTTTCTGAGATGATAAAAAATGTTCTAAACTGTGCTGTCCAGTAAGATAGACACTTGGTTCTGTGGCCACTGAGTCCATGAAACGTGGTTATTGCCACTGAAGAATTACGTGTTTGATTTGATTTTAATTAACCTAAATAGCCACATGTAGCTAACTGTTACCACATTATAGTGCAAATTTGGAGAGTGGACACAGGAGCCAACTGGTGATCAGAGTAGCTGTTTTGTTAACGGGGCACAAAAGACGGGGCTCCTTGGAGAACAAACCTGGATCCTGAGGTTATACAAGAAGTCTTCTAGAAGGCAGGACCCACCTCTGCGGAGGGGAGGGTCCATAGAGGTGGGCTTTGTCCTGGATGCTGCTCTTGGCATTGACAGAATGGAGGGCACAGAAGCAGCCGGGTCCCACCCTGCCCCTGGAGAGCTCTTCACAGGGGCAGTCCCACAGCCCTGCCCACCCCTCTGTGAGGCAGGCGGTCCTTGGGGAAGGCAAGGGAGATGCCACACTGTGGAGTGTGAGTCAAGGATGAGAAGGGCTGCAGGGGCAGGCCGAGATGGACATCAGTGGTGCTCGGTGGGCAGGCCTTCAAAGCTCTGCTGACCCAGCACCAGCCACAGTCAGAGCGGCAGGTGGGCTAGAGCCCCCCTTTCTCATGTCCTCTCCATCACCTGCCAGCTTCCCAGTCACCCCTGCCACCCCGTGGTCCTTGAGGTCCCTGGCACAGGCTTTCCCTGGTGCCCAGGTGGAGGGGCCGTGGTGCCAGTGTCAGGACCCCAGCAGGAAACCCAGGGCCACCCCCTAACTGCTGCTTGACCATAGCTTGACAAGCCTGAGATTCCCTTTCACTGGGGGATTATAATCCCCATCCCCAGGTTACTGTGCAGGTGGAATGAGTCAAGGAGTACAAATTGCCCTGGGTCCTCTTAGGTGCTTTCTGCCGTAGAAACAGCTGAGTAACCTTTCCCGGTGCCTTCCTCCCCACAGCACGTGAGCTCAGGTGGGGCCGTGAGCTCTCCTGCGCCCACGCCACAGGTCAGCTGCCCCCTCTTGCTGGCTCTGGCTGGGGGCCGAGCCCCCGCAGGGTCCCTCTGAGTGCCGACAGCGGGGAGGGAGGAATGAAGGGCAGATGCAGCCGCCCGCCGACCCCGGCCTCACCTCCCAGCACCCAGCCCCGCACAGGGCGGCCGGGGAACAGCACAGCAGGAAAGAGGGCCCCAGGTTGCCTTGCAGGGTGCGGGGAGTCGGAGGAGGAGGGGCTGGGTGCGGAGGGTGGCAGGAGCAGGTGCGAACAGGCCAGCGGGAGGGCGGGCTGACCGAGCTCATTCTGGCGCCACTCCACCAGCTCGCGGTTTGGGGAATCACAGAGGGACAAAACATGCCTGTGCTGCCTGTGGCTGAAGCCAAATGTGCGTTCTTTCCTGGGAGAGACGGTGTGGAGGGGATCCCGCTCGTACCCCCTGCCCCCCACAAGTGGATCTCTGCCTCGCGGGTGCTGGGTACAGGAGGCCAGGGCAGGCTTGTGAGGCTCTCAGCTCCTCATGCTGAAAGCTGGTTGAGTTTGTAAATCAGTGTTTGGGGCGCCTGGTGTTTGCTCTGGTAGAGAGAATCCCAGGCTCCCAAGGTGAGGGAGGGCAATGATTTTAGGCAGGGGCCCTCTGGTGAGCCCAAGGGGGCTCTGAGTGCCGACTCACACTTCTGAGCGTGTCTTTTCCTCCAGGCTCCCAAGGTGAGGCGACAGAGTGACACCTGGGGCCCCTGGGGCACCTGGAGCCCCTGCAGCCGGACCTGCGGAGTGGGCATCAGCTTCCGGGAGCGCCCCTGCTTCTCCCAGAGGTAGGGGAGGCTGGGCGGGGCCAGCTTGTTAGAGGACAGGGGGCAGGCTGGTCAGGGGCAGTCGGTCCTGGGCCTGGCAGAACCCACCGAACCATGGGTTTGTTGTGAGAGCAGCATGGATGGAGTATCAAGTCATTTCCCACCAGTCTCTGATTCCAACAATCAGCCTTATTTCAGGAGAGCTAGAGCTGTGCTGCTTCCCCACCCCCGGGTCTCTAGTTCCCAGTGCTGTGTCTGGCATGTGGCAGGTGCAGTAAATTCTTGGTGAACGAATGAACAATCTTCAATGCCTACCCTGTGCAGTTTCTCTCCCTTTGGCCTTTTTGTTAAGTATAGACGTCTCCCGCTTTAAGTGAGGTATTAAGCACCTACTGTGTGCCCTGCACTCTGATAGGTGCTAGAGGAGGGTGGGGCACAAAACAAGGGGGGTGGTGACCCTTTGCCTGTCAATGGGTTGAACTCACTATTCCGGGGAACCTCGTGTGAGGACAAGAACCATGAGCTATTGCTCCAGCCACCGTATACTCCTTAAATGGCAGAATGACCTTACCAGGTGGGTATACATTACATCTTATTTTATCTCCAAAGGCAGAGTTTGGGTCTTCTCTGGAAATTTGCTTTAAGAGGCAAGGTAGCCCCGAGTTAAAGGAACTCCAGGATAGACTTCTGAGTCTGGCTTTTCCAAGTACAAACACGGGGCTCATTATCCCTACCTGAGCGGATCTGTGTGTGTGGCCACCCCTCCTCTGCCCAGCGTGGCCTGCAGGAGAGCCCTAGGAGGAGGGGGGGGTGTTGGTTCGCGGGGTTCGGGTCTTCCCAGTGCTCTCATCCTCAGGAGAGATGGAGGCTCCAGCTGCGTGGGCCCCGCCCGGAGCCACCGCTCTTGCCACACGGAGGTAAAGCCCGCAGGGTGGGGACGCCAGCTTCTGGGACCCCCTGCCTTCCTGACCTCCCGGTCCCCGGGGCATCCTCCCGCAGGTGCACCCCCCTGCCTTCCTCACTTCCCACCCAGAATGACAGCCTCCCCTCAAGCAGCCCAAAGCCCCTGCAGGGGAGAGCTCAGGAGCCCTGGGGGTCCACACCCCCGTCCTGAGCTGCTGGGGTGAGGGGGAAGCTGTTGGTGGGGATGGGACAGACCTCCCCAGGCGCAGTAGGGCAGGTGGAGGCCCCACCTTTCCCGCTGGCCCCCCACAGAGCTGCCCCGCGGGCACCAGGGACTTCCGGGCTGAGCAGTGTTCCCAGTTTGACGGCCAGGACTTCCAGGGAAGGCGGTACAAGTGGCTGCCCTACTATGGAGGTGAGTGGAGGTCCCAGCGCCCGCAGCCCTGCTGCTGCACCCTGCCTTGTCCTGTGTTGAGCCCCACCCATTCGGATCTCTTCTGTATGTTGACTTTCCATTGCACAACGCTTATACCATATTATAGATGCTCTGTCAAATGTATTTTAAAAACTCACAGGACTCCCAGCAGGTGCTCATCGTAATATAATGGGGTGGGGGGGTGGTCATTTTGAGGTCTCTCCATCCTTCTTTCCCTCTATACATTCTCAAACAAAGCCACCAGGCCATGTCTGTGCCATTCTGAGCCCTGCTCTTTTGGCCTGCTCTGGAAGCATTCCTCATGGTGCACAGAGGTCCTCATGATGTGCAGGGGCCACGGGGAGGAGGGGTGCTGGTAGGGCCGGGCCAAGTTTGGGCCAACTGCAGGTCGGGGCTGCAGGGGGCTTGGTATGGCAAGGGTCCATTTACTCAGGATCTCTGGGGCCCAAGGGCTTGCTCTGAGTGGCTTTGAGGAGGGTGGTTAATTTTTAGAGAAATCTAGTTTAAGAAAAAAACACTTGTGTATAACTAAAGCATTTTAGATGAGTCAGAAGATTCCTTAGGCTACCCCTTCTGAGTATTAGTAGTCACTGCTCATTGCAAATGACTCCTGGATAGTATGGCGCTCTGGCTTCCAAATCAATGAACATTTATATCCTGTGTGTGCTATTGGATGGGGAACACGGTCTTGGCTAGAGGGGTGACCCCAGGGGAGTCTGTTGGCATTCATTGCTCCTCCTGGATAATTTAAATATATCCATATATTTTTTAAAAAAGATTTGAGAGAGCATGCATGCTTGTGTGCGGGCAGAGGGAGAGGGAGAGGGAGAATCCCGAGCAGACTCCACGCCCAGTGTGGAGCCCGATGTGAGGCTTGATCCCACAACCTGAGATCACGACCTGAGCTGAAATCAAGAGTCGGATGCTCAACCAACTGCACCACCCAGGTGCCCTAAATATATCCATAGAGAAAAACCAGAACATAGAGGAAAGGGTCACAGAGTGATGCCTTCTCTGTGGTGGAGGTGACTGCACTCCTGTTAGCACTTTTGGCTGTTTAAACAATGTGTATATAATATTTAGATGGCTATAAAAATTTAAACCCCTAAATGACCTTGACCCCACACCTTTTCTTAGGATTTGGTCTAGTATTCCAGTCTAGCCCTTTTCACATTATTTTCTCTCTATCCACACTTACATATTTGTAATTATTCCATAGCCCCATTCTGCGCTGTGTGGGAGAAGCGTCTCCCCATGTTACTGTCTAGTCCCTGTACTTTACAGCATAGCCCACATGCATAGTGGTCTATTAATAACTGACTCAGAGGAGCTGATCGTTAACACACGGGCTTATTTATAAGGCTGAGATAGACCTTTCCAAGGGGCTAGCTTCTTCCCTATCCTGGGATTTTTCATCCACTTGATCCCCAGAGAGGCTGCAGTTTTGTGAATGGTTGCTTCCCATGGGGGGTGGGGTGGGGTGGGATTCTGAGCCACCTGGGAGAGCCGATGCAAGGACTTTCTGTCCCCCCTCGCCCCCCACTTGTGTGCTTCTGGCCCCCGCCCATGTTTCATTGTGCCCAGGATACGACTTGCAGCTTGCTTGGGATCTCAGCTTTCCCCTTTGTCTGCCTCAGCCCCGAACAAGTGCGAACTGAACTGCATTCCCAAGGGGGAGAACTTCTACTTCAAGCACAGGGAGGCTGTCGTGGACGGGACGCCCTGTGAGCCTGGCACCCGGGATGTCTGTGTGGATGGCAGCTGCCGGGTGAGTGGGGATCCTGCCCACCCCGCCCACCTGGGGGCTGGCCTGGGGCTTACTGCCGGATGTTTCCCTGCCCTGCACCAGCACGGCCAGTGGCTCTCCTGAGCTTGATGTCTTCTCATGACCAGCTTTTAGGTGTCTCTGCATCACAGATGCCCTGCGTCCTTCTTCCCTTTGCCCTTTGGAAACTGGCGCCACTATAGGAGCAACCCTCTGGGTGGCAAGTTACAGAAACCCCACTAAAACTGACAAAGGGGAAGAAAGCCATCGAGGGGTGGGCTGGCTGGCTGCAGGGGGCTGGAAATGTCTCCTCCCCTCTGGGCTTTACTCTCCTCTGGGTGGGCACTGGGATCCTGTGAGGTGTGCAGATGGCCACCAGCAGTTCCCAGCTCTGGCTGGAAAGGATGCCCACTTCCCAGGAGTCCCAGCGACCTGGGGTTGCCTCGGCTTTGTCTTGGCTGGGGGCTTCCCGTGAACCACTCTCTTGGAGCAGAGCGTGGAACCCACTGACTTGCCCACACTCACTGTTGGGGAGCTCTGTCCAAACTGGGAGAGAGGAGGTCCCCAAAGGAAGATGAGGCATTGTTGGCAGAGAAGGGGAGACGCGCTGAGCCGGCGGAAGGCGTAGGCTGTCCGTGGCGGGCTAGATGCAGTGTTGACCGGCCTCAGTGGCTGATGAATAGCTACTGCCCCTCCCTGATTGGAGCAGCGACCTGGGTTTGAATCCTGACGCGTCTGTGACGCCCTCTGCTGTCCCTTCTCCTCATCTCTGCCTGGTAGGTCGTCGGCTGTGACCACAACCTCGACTCCTCAAAGGAGGAGGACAAGTGTCTGCAGTGTGGGGGTGACGGCACGACCTGCTACCCCGTCACGGGCACCTTTGATGCCAATGACCTCAGCAGAGGTGGGAGTCCTGGGGGGAGGCACAGGCAGTTGAGGGGAGGGTCTGTCACCTGTCCCTTCCTTGCCTGACTTCTGTTACAGCTGAGTCACCCTGGTGGCCCTGAGGGGGTCTGATCTGGCACTCAGGTCACAGAGCCTGTGGGCTTAGGCTCGTAAGGACCTCTGCCCATTTACCTGGTGTAAGCGCACCCTGCTGTCGGCTGGATGCCCCTCCTCGCCCCTTCCCGTGCGTCCCCAGCTGTCCCCCCACTTCCCAGTCATTTCGGGTGCCCCAGCCTGCCCATCCTTCCTAAAGCTGCTTCCCCCTTCTGGAGGACTCTGCCCTGAGCCCCCGAGCGGCACAGCCCTGCTGGGTTCCGCTTGCCAGTCCCTGATCCTGGCTGTGCTGCGAGGGGCGTGGGTGGTCCCAGAGCGTCTCTGCCCCCGCAGGCTACAACCAGATCCTCATAATTCCCACGGGGGCCACCAGCATCCGCGTGGAGGAGGTGGCGGCCAGCAGGAATTTCTTGGGTGAGTGCGGTCTGGGGTGAGTCTGGGCCATGGCGGGGCGGAGGATCCCTCTGCGGCAGCTCACCTGGTGCCTCACCCCTGTGCAGCGGTGAAGAGCGTGCGCGGCGAATACTACCTCAACGGTCACTGGACCATTGGGGGCGCCTGGGCCCTGCCCGCGGCCAGCACCGTCCTGCACTACGAGCGCGGGGCTGAGGGGGACCTGGCGCCTGAGCGGCTCCTCGCTCGTGGTCCCACCTCTGAGCCCCTGGTCATCGAGGTGAGGGGCTGGTGGGTGGTGGCGGGGGGTGGGGGGAGACGCCCGGTCCTCTGGTGCCCCGGAGGTGAAGGGGGGAGGGTCCCCCTGGGGGCGGGGAGGTCTCAACGAGGACCCTCCCGCACAGCTCCTCAGCCAGGAGCCCAACCCCGGCGTGCACTACGAGTACCACCTGGCCCTGGGCAGCCCCCGGCCCGGCTTCCGCTGGAGCCACGGCTCGTGGAGTGACTGCAGCGCCGAATGCGGTGGAGGTGAGCCATTTGCATGTCGTGGGGATCACGCGGGGAAACCGCAGGGCTCGGGGACTCCATGAAGGGTCCCCCTTACCCAACCCTGAAGCTAAGAGAACCAGAGGCTTCCCCGAGGTGGCGGAATCCCGGAGGAGACGGCACTTCATGGGCAGCAGAGGCCCAGCCCAGCGGGTTGACCAGGTGTCAGAGCAGGGCTCTAGCACCCTCAGATAACACCCCTCAAGCCTCAGTTTCCTCCTCTGTGAATTGGGGGTGATGATGGCACTCATCCCAGGGGGTCATCTGAGGCTTAATCAAGACGACACTTGAGATGTGTGCGGAATGGGGCCCAGCCCAGAGAATGCATTTGGTGACTGCTGACTGACCACCTGCCCGCGATGGCCGGGCCTCTGCAGGTCACCAGTCCCGCCCGGTATTCTGCACCACTGACGACGAGGTATACCCTGACCACATGTGCCAGCATCAGTTGCGGCCGGCTGACCGCCGCCCCTGCAGCACTCACCCCTGCCCGCAGACCAAGCGGTAAGGCCCTTGCCAGCCCCTCCCCCCATAGTGGGGCCCAAGCCCTTGGGTGGGAAGGCAGTGGGGTCTCTGGGCTACTCTAGGTGTTGAGCAAACAGCTCCCTATAGCTGTGGTGGAGTGGGGAGGAGGCAGCTGTAACGGGGGGAAGCAGCGGGATGGGGGGCATGAGCGGGAGATCCAGGGCTATTCTGTCCCCTGTGTGTGCCCACTCAGTGTCCAGAGCGTCCAGGCTGATAGTGGGGGCGAGGGGGAAGGTACTAGAGGCCCTGTCCAAGCCGGCAGGGGACTTGGCTCGACAGATGCCAGGAAGTGGGCCAGGGACTGGGCCAGGGGGCCTGTGGGCATCCGCAATGCCTTTGTTCCCGCACGAAGGACCTCTTACCTGCACCGGCCCAGAGCATGGCACCTTGCTGGGGCCCAGCGTGTGTGCAGGAACAGGTAATCTGCAGGCCGCAGGCTCCCTGCCCGGCTGGTGCCGTCCTTCCGCCCTCATGGCCTTGGTGGCATCTGGCCTTGCAGGATGGTGGTGGGCTTGGCTTTGCATGGTGCAGCTGGGGCTGCCCTTTCCTCCGGTGCCTCAGGGCCACTCCACACGTGGGTGAGCATGGCCCCTCTGGGAGATGCCCCCAACTCACGTCAGACACAGAGGCAATGGAGTCTGGCTGGGGCTGACGGGACCTGGTGAGAACAGGGGATACAGGTGAGGACAGGAAAGCTAAGGGGGCGGGCAGCCAGGCTCTGTGTTGTAGGGACCGGTGCTCGGTGGTGGGAGATGGCAAGCAGAGCGGGGCGGGGGGTGGGCTTGGCCTTTTATGCAAAGCTTTCTGCCCCCCCCCCGCCCCGTACAGGCCCAGATGTTAGGATGGGCCAGGTTGGGGGGTCCCTAGTCCGCTCCTGTGTGTGACAGTTGGTGCTCCCTGGACTCCAGCCCTGCTGCTGGGCTGGCCTCACCGGATCCCTGCTCCCTGCCAGCTGGAAGACGGGGCCCTGGTCGCCCTGCTCGGCCTCCTGTGGTGGTGGCTCCCAGTCCCGCTCTGTCTACTGCGTCTCGTCTGATGGGGCTGGCGTCCAGGAGGCCGCCGAGGAGGCAGAGTGTGCAGGCCTGCCTGGGAAGCCCCCTACCACGCGGGCTTGCCACCTGCAGCGCTGTGCAGCCTGGAGGGCAGAGCCCTGGGGAGAGGTGAGGCCTCTGCCCCATGGGGCTGGGGCAGGGTGGGGACAGAATCAGGCGCTGGGTGTAGGGGCTGGGGTCTCAGCAGAGCTGGGCTGGGAAGCTTGGCCTCCACCGGAGGAAACAGATTCTGGGAGGTAAAGTGACCTGCTAGGTCGTCTTGGAAGCCACTGTGGAGGCTGGGACTAGGAGCAGGTGTTTGGACTCCTCCTCCTCCTCCAGGATCCCAGGCGGGGCGGGAAAGGCTTTGTCTTGGCATGAAGGAGCAGCCGGGCGCCTTGCTTTGAGGGTGAGGGAGGAGCCAGCCCTGACTGGGGCTGCTGGTCACTGCATCCAGCACCTACATATGTTCAAGTCTCGAACAAGGGAATGTGTAAAATGTCCCTAAGCTTGGTGTCAGCAGGTGTGGTGTAGGCTACGTGACCTCAGAGGAGCGGCTCAGCCTCTCTGAGCCTGGGAGCTGGGCATGGGCCGTAAGGAGCCGTCCACCCTCCCTGCCAGGCGGGGCGGCCTCCAGCTGTCTGACCTGGCACGGCTCCTCTGGGCGAGGACAAGCTCCCGCCGACAGCCTCCTCCTTACAGTGCTCCGTCAGCTGCGGTGCTGGCGTCCGGAGGCGGAGCGTCACTTGCCGGAGTGATGAGGGGTCTCTGCTCCATGCTACAGCGTGCTCCTCGGAGGACCGCCCCCCCATCACTGAACCCTGTGTGCGTGAAGACTGTCCCCCCGTCCATGACCAGGCCTGGCATGTGGGCGCCTGGGGCCTAGTGAGTGCTTGCCCACTTCCCCCCTCATCCCTGCTGCCCAGTCCTGGTCCCTTGGGTCTCTGGCAGGTGGCTGGACATGTGCCCATCCCTGGGTCTGACCTGCCTCACCAGGCACCTTCCCCTCACCTTCCTTGTGGGGACCCCCAGCCTCGGGGTCTCTCTCCTTTTGGTGAGCCCGTTCTCTCTTCCCACACCCACCCTGTGGGCCCCAGTGTTCCAAGAGCTGCAGCGGGGGGACTCGGAGGCGCCAGGTCCTCTGTGCCCTCGGGCCAGCCAGCCACTGCGGGAGCCTGCAGCTGTCCAAGCCCGGGGAGGTGGAGCCCTGTAACTCACAGCCCTGCCATCTTCCTCCAGGTAAGGGCGGGGGTGTGGGTGCAAGGGGGAGAGGCCATGTGGGCCCCAGCTGTCTCCCCTGCGCCAGGGCCGCCCGCCCCCGGCAGTGCTCCCTCAGCAGAGTGCCCGTCTGTGCTGCCTCACGGGCCAGCCTGTTTGCCCAGCAGAGGCAGCGTCCTTCTCGCACCCCCGGAGCCCACATAGCAGCCGTCCATCTCAGGTTGGTTTCCTTGGGCCCCAGCGATCGTGTGCGGCTTGTCAGGCCTACTGGCTAGGAGCTCCTTGAGGGCCAGGTCCCTGATTTCCTCTCTGCTATTTATACCCGCGCCCCCCCTCCGCCCCCCAGAACTTAGCACGAGCTGGGTATTCGGTAAGTGTTTATTGAGTGACTGAGTGAGTACACACTGTCCCTGCCCTTGTCTTTCCCTTCTCCTAACCCCCATCCCCACTGGCAAAGAAGATGTCCCAGGCCTGAGGAGCGGCAGGACGAAGGGCCCAGGGCCAGTACTTGCTTGGTGTGAGGATGTGATATTGAGGAAGAACGTGGGCTGGGGCTCAGCTGAGGGGGCTGGATGGTGGCCTTCTGCTACTGCAGGGAGGTGTGTCTGGCCCAGACGTGCTAGTGCTGGGGGCCCCATGAACCAGGATGGTAGAGTTCCAAAGGAGGCATGGGGCACGGTGGCTAAGAACCAGTGGCCTGAACTTGACAGCGAGCCTAAGTTGAAATCTCTACTCCATTGCTGACCAGCAGTGTGGCCCCGGGCAAGCGCCTCTCCTCCCTGATTCTTGATTTGCCCATCTGTACAATGGGGTTAATAAGAGTGCTTTTCTTACGGTGAGTCACTTGGCACTGTGTCTGAACACACAGAGCTTGGTAAGCAAAGGGTCGGGAGTGGTGGTGGTGAGGCCATGTGGGGGCCCTGGGGTCAGGCTCCTGGGGTGCCTCAGCCTGGCCTGGCCCTTGTGGGGCACGAGCAGGAGGTTCCTCCTGGAGCCATGGACGCCTTCCTGGAAGAGGTGGCCCTGAACCTGCCCCAGAGAGGCATTCACATAGGTAGCAAGGGAAGAAACAAAGCATTTCAGGCCAGGCTGAATTGTAAAAGAAAAAACCTTAATGGCTACTTTTATAAAATAATCTATGTTCATTGTGGAAAATTTGGAGAAATTAGGAAAGCAGCATAGAAATGGAAATTGCCCTGATCCCATGCTTTAGTGGGATCAAGTCCTTAGTGTGCTTTGTCACATGTGCCGGATTCTCTGTGCGCTTTTCCCTGTTAGAGCCACTTAGTGTGTGAACTTTTTTTTTTAAATATTTATTTATTTGACAGAGAGAGACATCGAGAGAGGGAACACAAGCAGGGGCAGAGAGAGAGGGAGAAGCAGGCTTCCTGCTGAGCAGGGAGCCCGATGCGGGGCTCGATGCGGGGCTCGATCCCAGGACCCTGGGATCATGACCTGAGCCGAAGGCAGATGCTTAACGACTGAGCCACCCAGGCGCCCCTAGTGTGTGAACATTTTTCAGCCTGATTTCTCTACAGAAGTCCATGATGGGCGGGAAGTTAGAATTTAGGTGGTTTTAGGGCGCTTGGGTGGCTCAGTTGGTTAAGCATCTGACTCTTGATCTCAGCTTCAGGGTCCTGAGTTCTGGCCCGGCATTGGGCTCCACGCTGGGTGTGGAGCCTACATAAAAAGAAAAAAAAAAACAATTACATTTAAGGAACGCCTGGCTGCTTCAGTCAGAAGAGCGTGCGACTCTTGATCTTGGGGTTGTGAATTTGAGCCCCATGTTGGGTGTAGAGATTGCTTAAGAAAATTTGTTTTAGGAAGATTGATTGATTTATTTGAGAGAGAGCGAGAAAAAGGCCAGTGGGGGAGGGGCGGAGGGAGAGGGCGACAAGCAGACTCCCTGCTGAGCAGAGAGCTCTATGCAGGGCTTGATCCCAGGACCCCTGGGATCATGACCTAAGCCAAAATCAAGTTTGTCGCTTAACTGACTGAGCCACCCAGGTACCCCTAAAATTTTTTTTATTTAAATGTTTTATATAACCCAATTAAATATTTTTAATATGTAATCAGTATAAGAATTATGAATAGGATATTTTACATTCTTTTTTCACAAGATTAAAAAAATAAATCTTCCAAAACCAATGTATTTATTGTTCACATGGCATTTCTTTTTTTTTAAAAAGGTTTTCTTTTTTTTTTTTAAGATTTTATTTATTTGAGAGAGAGAATGAGAGATACAGAGCATGAGAGGGAAGAGGGTCAGAGGGAGAAGCAGACTTCCTGCCGAGCAGGGAGCCCGATGTGGGACTCGATCCCGGGACTCCAGGATCATGACCTGAGCCGAAGGCAGCTGCTTAACCAACTGAGCCACCCAGGCGCCCTCACATGGCATTTCTTAATTCAGATGCAAAATTTCACTGGCATACTTGATCTATATTTAGATTTTATAGAATGTGCAGTTGGAAAAGTAGATTCACACACCAAGTTGTTCCAAACATACTGAAGCATTTTCTAATAAATGAATCAAGCGTCACTTTAAAATTAAATTAATTCTGATTAGAATAAATGTAAAATGTAGTTTCTCAGTCACTCTGGTCACATCTCAAGTACTCAGTAGCTCTGAGTGAGGCCAGCAGGGGCCCCAGAACCTGCCCTCGGCCAAGGACATGGGGGTGGTGGCAGGAGGTCTGCCAGGGGTTGGTGCTCTTAGGGCTGGGGACCTCAGGCTGGGCTGCAGATTAAATTTGTCTAATAGGCCCAGGGGAGCCACTGAAAGCTTTGGAGCTCAATGGTGATACCATGAAAGGTCTTGAGGAGGACAGGCATGGCGCCTGCCTGAGGGCCAGACTGAAGTGGAGCCGGTTGGAGCGGGAGCCTGGTGAGGAGCAGGTTGTGGAAATCCAAGGGCCAGCAAGAGTTGTGAAAACAAAGGGCCAGGCACTTGCCCAGCAGAGCCTGGTGCCCAGAGGGTGCGCAGGAAGCAGTGCTGCACTTGAAGCCTGGGAAGGTGGAAGAGAAGAAGCTAGGGGCCTATTCCCAGGCTGGCTGGGGCCTGGGACTGCAGCACTGGAGATGGGAGGTGTGGGCAGAAGATGGCGGAACTGGGGAGAGAATGTGCATCTGCCTCGTCCCAGGGCTTGGCCTGGGTGGGGTAGGCAGTGAAATGAAAGCAAAGATTTTACTGCATATCTACTAGACTTTTCCAATCCTAAATTATTTTTAAAATATTTTCTGGGGATTGGCAAGATGTAGTCCAGAGGGGGATGGAATTTTCACTTCTTTTTTTTTTTCTTTAAGATTTTATTTATTTGAGAGAGCACGTGAGAGCAGGGTGGAGGGGAGCAGAGGGAGGGGGAGAAGCAGGGAGCCCAATCCCAGATCCCAGGACCCTGGGATCATGACCTGAGCTGATGGCAGATGCTTAACCAACTGAGCCACCCAGGTGCCCCTTCACGTCTTTTATATAACTTCACTCCATTATGTAGTAGTATGCTTACTGTGGAAAATTTGAAATGCACCAACAAATAGAAGGAGGGGACCCCCCCCACCTGCTGCCCTGCCCTCCCCCCCAATCCGGGTGCTTGGAACCATGAGCATTTTGGGGCATGTCCTATTATGCATCATTACGAAAATTACATGTCATCCGTATTTACTCTTTTTAGTAAATTTAAATTTAGTCTTTTGCATTTTTTTCTCCATTTTATGATAAATCTTTTTAGTAACTTTGAAGTGGTTCAATATCATATACCATAAAATTCACTCAAACGGTAATTCATGATTTTTAGTAAGTTTACCAAGTTGGACAATGAAATGGTGAAAATTTTTTTTTCTGTTTCTGAGCAGCCCCTCATCAGATCCCCATGCTGGGAAGACAGGCCTGCTTATTTATTTATTTGTTTAATTCCAGTACAGTTACTATACAGCGTTATACTAGTTTTAGGTATACAACATAGTGATTCAGCAATTCTGTCCTCCGTTCTCATCATGATAAGTGCCCTCTTAATCCCGTTTACCCATGCCCCCCCCACCCCCCGCCAACCTCCCCTCCAGTAACCATCCGTGTGTTCTCTGTAGCTAAGAGCCTGGTTTTTTGTCTTTCTTTTCTCTGTTGGTTTTGTTTCTTAAATTCCACCTACGAATGAAATCATTCAGTGTTTGTCTTTCTCTGACTTATTTTGCTTAGCGTGGTACCCTCTATGTCCATCCATGTTGTTGCAAGTGATGAGATTTCATTCTTTTTGGCTGAGTAATATTCTCGTGTGTGTGTGTGTGTGTGTGTGTGTGTGACTTCGTCTTTATCCATTCATCTGGATAGACACTTAGGTTGCTTCTATATTTTGACATTATAAATGCTGCTATAGACAGATACACATATATTTTTTTTGAATTAGTGTTTTCGTATTCTTTGGGTAAGTAGTAGTGGAATTACTGTGTTACATGGTAATTCTACTTTTAATTTTTTGAGGAAGAATGGTGAAAAACTTTAAACATACAGAGTTGTTTGAAGTAGTTGAAGAACTGCATAGTAAGCATCCATGTATCCACACCTAAATTCTATAATGACTGTTTAGTTATATGCGCTTTTTCATGATCTACCTCTTTTGTTCCTTCATCTATCATTCAAATTTGTGTGTGTGTGTGTGTTTAAAACGATCCAGTTGTTTTTAATATGGAATTTTTTTCTTGAGGTGCAGTTCACAAAACATACAGTTAACCATGGTAAAGCGAATGCTTTGGTGTTATTTTGTATACTCACGATGTTGTACAAACCATATTTCATCACCCATAAAAGCTCCCTGTACGCATTAACTGATCACTCCCCACTCTCCCTGACCTCCTTCCTTGGTAACCGGATCTGCCCTCTGTCTTGTCAGGTTGGCCTATCCTGGAAATACCGTGTAAAAGGGGTAGTATAGCTTTCGTGCTATACCTCTTTCACCCGGCAGAGTGCTGTTGAGGTTCATCTGGGCTGGAGCCTGGATACAACAGCACTTCGTCCTTTTTATGGCTGTTAGCAATTCTATGGGTAAACCATAACCTGCTTATTCTTTCATCAGCTCATGTGTATTTGGATTGTTTCCAGCTTTTGGCTCTAATGAATACAACTGCTATAAACGCTCATGTACGAGTTTCTGTGTCGACCTGTGTTTTCATTTCTTTTGGGTACATACATAGGAGTGGAATTGCTGGGCTCTATGAGGACTCTGTTTAACTTTTGGAGGAGTTGCCAAACTGTTTCCACGGTGGCTGTACCAATTTACATTTCCATCTGCAACGCCTGAGGCTTCCAGTTTGTCCACATCCTCACCAGCACTTACTATTTCAGCCTTTTTGATTAGAGCCCTCCTAGTGGGTGTGAAGGAGTAGCTCCTTGTGGCTTTGATTTGCATTTCCCTAATGAGTGATGATGGTGAGCATCTTTTCATGTGCTTGTTGGCCCTTTGTATATTTTCTTTGGAGAACTGTCTGTTCAAGTTCTTTGCCCAGTTTTTTTTAATTTCTTTTTTAAGATTTTAAAATAATCTCTGCACCCAACTTGGGGCTCGAACTCATGACTCCAAGATCAAGAGTCATGTGCTCTACCAACTGAGCCAGCCAGGCGCCCCACTTCGCCCATTTTTTAATTGGATTGTTTGTCTTTTCGTCAATTCAGTCTAGTTGGGATCAAACATAGTTACTAATTTTATATCTGGCTTTTCTTTTTGCTGAACATGTAACATCAGCTTTTTCTAAGTGACTAAAGACTCTTGAAACATGGGAAGGGTGTTTTATGAAATCACAGGTCTGCTCATTTTCACTTTGGCTGTCCTGGGTGCCCAGGCCTTGCCTGAGCAGTGGGGTGGGAGCACATGGTGATTAGGGTGGCCACTGCGCAGGCCTGACTCTCTGCTCCCTGCAGAAGTCCCCAGCATGCAGGACGTGCACATCAGCTCCAGGGATCCCCGGATGTCTTTGGGCCCTCGGGTGGCCCCCACCTCAGGTGAGAAGCTCAGTGGAAGCCCCCAACCCGGAGCCCAGGAGATGGAGGTTGAAGGCGGGGCAGGTGGTTTAGGGGGGATGGAGAAGGTAGGTCTGGTGTGGACAGATGGAGATGAACAGCCAGGTGGAGACCGCTGGTATCTTTTCCTTCTTTCTAGATTCCAGAGACCAGTGGTGGCTCCCCCAGGAGCAACCCTCAGTCCAGGGTAATCCCAGAGGAGCCCAGGGCCTTCACCTGCCAGGCCTAGCCCCCTCTCTGTCGCGGTCCCCACACTGGCAGCCCCTGCGGTCTGGCTTGGCACCCCAGGACTGCAGACAGAGCCCCTATGGGTGCTGTCCTGACGGCCACACCATATCTCTTGGGCCGCAGTGGCAGGGCTGCCCTGGAACCTCATGTCAGCAGAGCAGGTAGGGGCCTCTTCTTTACCAGGTCAGAGAGGAAAAAGTGTGTGTGTTGGGGGGGGTATCTGAGGGACAGGTCCACGACTCTGCGCAGGGACGGGGTGGAGGTGGGGTTTGCAGAGCTCAGGACTGGGACTCGAGCTGTCTTTGAGCTTCCCTGCTTGTGCCATCTTGGGGACTCTGCTTCCTGTCGCTGATCTTCCTAATGTGCAGGGTGGGGGTAAAAATCTCCACTCCTGCTATAGAAGTCGGCCTGTGGAGGTGTAGCCTGAGGCTCTGGGAAGGCACATGCGACATCATTCTAGCTTTCAGATCCAAACCAGTCTGCCAGTCTCTCTGGGGCTGGGATGCTCAGAGCCCAGACTTTGGGGCCAGCAGCCTGGGAGCTGGGCAGGATTCCCAGCTCAGTCACTTACCAGCCGCGTGCTGGGTGATGGGGGCAAGTTCCTTAACTCCTCTGATCTTGGCTTCCTCTGCTGAGATGTGGGAACTGTGACAGCCCCCGGCTGGGGTTGCTGTGAGGACGGAACAGTCCCATGGTGCCTGGGGCGTGGAAGGTGCTCTGATGCGTTCTTCCTTCACCTTCCTTCCCCACTCCTGGCCGATGGAGCTGTGATTTTGTAAAGCCTCCCTGGGGACCCGCAATGTGGGCAGGTTCAGTGAGTCTCCACCTTGGTTTTGGGGGTCGGGGGGAGTTGAGGATCCGTCAGGTATCAGGGCGGCGGCTCTGCCTGCTGGGTTTCTGCTGCCTCCGTGGCAGCCGCTGGGCGGTCGTGGGACGTGGCAGAGCCTCAGCACGCGGAACGGTCGGGCCTGGGTGTGGGGACATGCTGTCTCCCGTGTGGGTCCTCAGCTGCTCGGCCCCCAGCACTGGCAGCTTCAGAGCCTGGGTCCCGGGATGCTGGGGGGGTCAGGCATCAGGGCTGGGTGGTGAGCAGACAGCCGTGTGACGCCTGTCTAGGTACGGGTGCTGCCCCGACGGGGTGTCTGTGGCTGAGGGGCCCCAGCATGCCGGCTGCGCAGAGTCTTATAGCAGTGACAACGCCAGGCGAAGGCCGGGGTCAAGAGCAGTGGCTTCCTCGGTAAGTGCCGGTCAAACGGGGGGTGGGGGGTGGGAATCCAGCCCCCGAGCCTGCTCAGCGCCACTGTGACCCTGGCTCTTTGTAACTTGGGCTTGGGAGAAAGGAGGTCCCTGCCGGCTGCTGGCCCACAGGGCGTCTGAGACGGGCCTGGGCTGGAGACGGGGTGGCGTGTGCAGGGGGCTTCGTCTGACCTTCCCCAGGCCTCTGAGCTCCCCTGGGGCTGGGGTTCTGCATCATGGGCTCCTAACCCTGCCCCTCCCTCTTCCTGTCCTTCCCCAGGCTCCCACGGCCCGCCGGCCCCAGGCTCAGCAAAACGAGCCCCCTGAGTGCCGGCGCTCCCAGTTCGGCTGCTGCTATGACGGAGTGGCCTCTGCGGCTGGCCCTCTTGGGGAAGGCTGCGGGGGCCAGCCCGGCTACGGTGAGTGGGTATCCCGGCACGCTTCCTGGTGAGTGGGCTCCGGCCCCCCTTCCCCCTCCCCCACCTCCACCGAGCCCCCACCTGGAGCTTCCTACTAGCTCAGTGATTCATTCATTTCTTCAGATGTTTACTGTTCACTTACTAGGCGCCAGGTCCGAGGATGGGGGCCAGCAGTTTGCCCTTGAGACCACCTGCCTGCTTGTGGGAGGCAGGGAGAGCTGGGGCAGGGTCCCCACAGAGAAGGAGGGCTTGTCCTGCCCCCCACCCCCCCAGGGCTCAGCACCCTCTAGAGGCAGAGATGGAATGGTGGTCGGTGCCAGGATGGACAGGGGTGTCCCCACCTTGCCTGGGATGAGTCCTGGAGGGAGGTCGCCGAGGCCAGAGCATGTGTGGGCGGCACTGCCAGGGACTATCACGGGGACCTCAAAAGCCAGATGGGCTGGTGGTCAGGGTCTGCAGGAGGCTGGGACCCTGGGGGGGCTTTAAGCAGGGGCCAGCCACGTTCATGCAGAGAGGTAGAGCGGCCGTGCGGGGGAGGTGGGCGGTTAGAACAGGCAGGCTGGGGGCAGCTGCAGGTGGGCTCGAGGCTGGTGAGGGTTCCTGGGAACAAAAGGTGGGTCCCTCACTGGGCACCTTCACAGATGTTCCTGGGAGCCGAGGGCTGGGTTCTTATGAGCCAAGCCCTTGGGCTGCTCTGTGCGTGCACTCTCGGGACCTGGGTCAGGCATGGGGAGGGGAGGGGCATGAGGGGGCCAGTGCAGGTTGCTCATGGCCCTGACCTTCTGGAGGGCTGTAGTTCTGTGGGTGGAGCCCAGGTAGGTCTGGGCAGGGAGCAGACTCTGCCCCCAGGGCCAGGTCAGGGGTCTGGGCAGGGGTGTAGACGTGCTCCGTGAGCTGGGAAGGGCCTGGCTCCTAAGTCCGAGGCGGAGGGGATGGTGGGCCCTTGTTGGCAGGGCTCTGCTGGGCAGCGTCCTCGGCTTGATGACACGCACCTCCCTGTCCCCTCAGCCTACCCTGTGCGGTGCCTGCTGCCCAGCGCCCACGGCTCCTGCGCGGACTGGGCCGCCCGCTGGTACTTCGTCCCCTCTGTGGGCCAGTGTAACCGCTTCTGGTACGGCGGGTGCCATGGCAACGGCAATAACTTTGCCTCTGAGGAGGAGTGCATAAGCAGCTGCCGGGGGCCGCACGCTGGGCCCCGCCGGCCCGAGCCGGGGGACACTGGCCCGAGCGCCCGCGCAGACGGTGGCGGCAGCGGTCCCGGAGGCCAGCAGGAGGCCAGCTGGCCCAGGACGGGGGCCACAGTCCCGACGAAGCTCTTGCCTTCCGGTGGCCTCGGGTGGCGAGAAGACCAAGAGCTTGGGCCAAGGAAGGAGTCCCACACGCAGGCGTCGGGAGAACGGCCCTGGGGCGCGGAGCTCGGGCCCCGAGTCCCTGGCCTGGATGGAGATGCCCGGCGACCAGTGCCGCCCTCCCACAGCTCCCCCTACAGGTGAGGCCTACCTTCCCTGGGACAGGGGCTGCACCTGTCGGAGCTAAAACCCTGAGGTCCCCAGGCCCTCCCTCCCCATCCCTAACCTCAAGTCCTCCAAACAGCCCTGCCTGGAGGGCCTCGGTCCTGTCGTTGTACACATGGGGAAGCTGGCATTGGAGACAGGAGACTTGCCAGTAGATGGTGCTGCCATCTTGGTCAGACCTTGCCCGTACACCCCGGGCCTGTCTAGTCAGAAAAGCTTGCAGGCTTCATGACCTTCGGCAAGTCCTCCAGCTTCTCCAAGCCTCAGTTTCTTGACCTATAAAATGGTGATATTCTCTCTTAGATTTAGTTTGGGTTCCACAGCCTTGGGACTGAGTCATGAGAGCTTTGGGGAGAGTAAAAACAAAATAAATAAAACTTTGAATTCCAAAGGGGTCAAGCATGTGGTTTAGTTCCCCACATGGACCTGTCGTGAGCAATCTGTCCCGGCCCCTCCATGCCCTGGGCTTTGCGCCTACCCTGCTGCTGTCACAAGACCAGGCTGAGGTCACAACGTCCAAGGGCATGTGGGGAGGATGGAGAGGGGGGATTCCCAAGGCCACGGGCTTCTGGAGCTGACCCCGAAAGTGCCAGACAGGATGGGCAGCCAGCTGTCTGTGGTGGAACACTGATGAAGGGGAGTCCCCGGTCCTGGCACTCAAGCCAGCAGTGCGGGTCCTCACCAGCACCCCCCGCCAGGGTCAGCTTGGCAGGCCCGGAGCCGTCCCTGGTGCAGGCCCCCTGGGGGCAGTTGGTGCAGCTCCTCTGCCAAGATGACACGTCCCTGGAGCCCCACGCCAGGTGGCAGAAAGACGGACAGCCCATCTCCTCCGACAGGTATGTGTATGGCAGCTCCCTGATGTCCCCTGGGATGGGAGCATGCATGCAGGGCTGCAGTCCCCTCTGGTAGGAGCACCGGGGCCGGAGGCAGGCTGGGCTTACTGTCCTCAGGAGCCCAGAGCTCAGGCCCCCACCTCCTCAGGCACAAGCCGCAGCCTGATGGCTCCCTGGTCATCAGTCCCCTGTGGGCAGAGGATGCTGGCATCTACAGCTGTGGCAGCAGCCGGCCAGGCCGTGACTCTCAGAAGATCCAGCTTCGTGTCACAGGTCTCTGCCCCGGGGATTCCCATGGGCCCCAGGCGGGAGGCCCTGGCTGGGAGGCCTGAGCCAGGTGCTCCCACACTGGAGGGGCCCTTCCTGCTGGCAGGGACTGTGTGCTCCGCGAGGGCCGAGGTGGAGGTCTTGCCCCTTGTGGCGCTCATTTTTCCACATGTCCCTGGCCAGCTTCATGGCCCTCCCCCTCCTTCCACCACATTCTTCCCACAGCTCACCCCTTCTCCTGGCCTCATGACAGGGGCTGATGTGGCCGTGCTCTCTGCGGCTGAGCCAAGGCACTTCCCTCAGACCAGGGACCCAGCCCAGGGCCACAGTCCTCGGGACTCCAGCCTAGTGGGGGACAGAGGAAGCCTAGGGGCCGTCTCCTCCTTGCAGCCTTGGCCCACGACCAGGTAATAGTGCAGCAGTGCCGTCGGCTCTCAGCCGACCCCCTGGAGGGCCGGGGCTGATAGGGGTCTCAGTGGTGAAAGGAGGGGAGGGGAGGTGAGTCACAGCGCTCTGCCTGGTGAGGACAAGAGAAACGCGGCTCCCTGAGCACAGCCTCTTAGGAGGAAGGGGAGCCCTCCACCCCTCCCCAAACTGTTGAGGATGGCCCAAGGCCCAGGACACAGGGGCTGAGGGAAGGGAAACACACCGGGAGTTAGAGGGCCTGCGAAGGCCTTGAAGGAAGTTTATAGAGGCGTTGCGGAGGGCTGGAGGGCACAAGTCAAGGACCGAGTAGCAGAGGTGCAGGGCAGGGAGGTGACAGTCAAGATTCTGGGGCAGTGGGGGCGGGCAGTGAAGGACCGAGTAGCAGAGGTGCAGGGCAGGGAGGTGACAGTCAAGATTCTGGGGCAGTGGGGGCGGGCAGTGGGGAAGGCAAGAAAGCCCCAGGTGATTGGTGACGGTGTCCTGCCCAGAACAAAGCAGCTTTGTTAGGAAGCGGAATCGGGCAGGAGAGAAGGGGCCCATGGGCTTGTGCAGAGGGCCCCCCTCATGGCTGTGGGGTGTTTGTTCTGCAGGCTGCTTCTGGACAGGAACCAGCCTGGGGTGGTGGACGCCCAACCAGGCCAGCGGATCCGGTTGACCTGCCGTGCTGAGGGCTTCCCGCCCCCAGCCATTGAGTGGCAGAGAGACGGGCAGCCCCTCTCCTCCCCCAGGTTTGTGTTCAGCTCCAGGCCAACCCTGTGCAGGCCTCGGGGGAGGGAGCTGCCAGGCGCCACCCCTGGTCAGTCCTGAGCAGGATTCCACGGGCTTGCTAGAGATGCTGCAGCCGGGCAGTAGGGCTCCTGGGGCAAACCAACATTTGGGTCTCTGGGTCTTTCCAGTGTGGTTAGTGGACAGAAGTAATGGGCCAGCTAAGGAGGGGTGATGGCTGAGGGACAAAACGGAGGCAGACCCATTTCTGGCTGTAATCATAACAGCTGACATTTCCTGTACTCGTTACGAGCCTGAGGCTTGTTCCCCATCGTGCAGTCCGCACAAGGGCCACGTTGCGGTAGGTGCTGTCTTACCCTGCTTATGCACAGGAGCTTAACACCACATAGCTCCTAAGCGGCAGAACCGAGATCTGAGCCCGCTGAATGAGTAGAGCAAGAACTAGAAACCCACACCGGAATTATTTTGTATCTGGAAGCTTGAAATGAGTTTTTTATTGCCAGGCTTAAAGGTCAGGCCCCTCCCAGTAAATGAGCGTACCAGCAGCTGGAGGACCTCAGGGCCTAGGGCCGGATGGCCTTTGCTCAGACCCCACGGAACAGTAGGGGCCACTCAACCCCTCCCCAGGGAAAGGAAGACCCTGCCAGCCCCCTGGGGATGGAGCCACCTGACTGTGCTTTGTTCCTAGACACCAGCTGCAGCCCGATGGCTCTCTGGTCATCAACCATGTGGTTGCGCAAGATGGTGGCTTCTATGCCTGTGTTGCTTTCAACGGTCAGGACCGAGACCAGAGATGGGTCCAGCTCAGAGTTCTGGGTAAGGTGGCAGTCCTGAGCGGAAGGTGACCTCTGAGGTCAGGCGGCATGGGTGGGGCAGGATTGGCGAGTGGCCAACAGTGCTTCCTCCTTGGACCTAGGGGAGCTGACCATCACAGAGCTGCCCTCTACTATGATGGTGCCAGAAGGGGACACGGCCAGGCTGCTGTGTGTGGTGACAGGAGAAAGCGTAAACATCAGGTGGTCCAGGTAAGGCTCTGTTCCACACAGGCCTGGCCCTCAGACCCTCACACCTGAGGCTGTGCAGCCCAGAGAGGCGGCCCACCTTTCTGCAAGGATATTGTGGTTCGCACCATTCATTCTTCAACTCCTGCCTCCAGGGGAGGGGGCTGCAGCACCCTCTTCCTGACACAGTGAGGCCCCAGAGGACTGTCTCTCTTGGCCGGGCTATACCAGGGTTTCTCAACCTTGGCACTATTGGTATCTCAAACTGGATAATTTTCTTTTTTAAGATTTTGAGAGCGAGCCCGAGCATACAAATGTGGGGGTAGGGGACAGAGGCAGAGGGAGAAGCAGGCTCCACGCGGAGCAGGGAGCCCGATGCGGGGCTCAATCCCAGGACCCTGGGATCACGACCTGAGCCAAAGGCAGACGTTTAGCTGACTGAGCCACCCAGGTGCCCTGGACTGGATAATTCTTGATTGCCGGGGCTGTCCTGTGTATTGTAGGATGTTTGGCAGCATCCAGGCCATCTACCCACTAGATGCCTGTAGGATCTCCCTCCCAAGTCATGACAATTGACAATGTCTAGAGACGTCTCTTAATGTCCCCTGAGTGACACAATCTCCCTCAGGGGTTGAGAACCACCGGGCTATACTCAAGTTTGGGGACTTCAGTGGTCTTTTACCCCAGATCAGTTGCTCTTTTATTCATTCTATCAGCAAACACTTTTTTGCCACCTTCTTCCTTGCCATGCGTCAGGAATAGCCTGGGCTCTGGGGATCTTGGTGTAATCTGAGCCCGCAGATACTCCCAGGCAGGAGATGGCCCCGTGTCCCTGGGGTCCAGAGGTTTGCCCTCAATGCTGTGTGTGCCCAGAGGACGGAGGCTGCCTCCTCTCTGGGGGAATTCAGGAAGGACTGGCCACACATGTGACTTTGGCTGGGGCTTGAAGGCTGAGGAGGGGAAGACTGTTCTTGACCGAGCCTCAAAGGTGAGTATAAGAGATGTCAAGACGGGAAGGGTCCTGTGCACAGGAGTAGGGAGGGCGGCCAGAAGCTTCTGTAGGCTTCTGAGCAGCTGTGCTCTGTGCAGACTTGCCCTGATCAGGTCCAGCCTCTGATGATTCTAGCAGGCCTGTATCTTCCAGTTTTGCCTCTCCTTGATCTTCCTAGCAGCAAACACGCTCAGGACTCCCCTCTTTAAAGCACAACAAAAGATACCCTCTTCTGACCCTGCATATCCCTGCAGACCCTGGCCTCATCTGGAGTCTCCCCCTCACAGCGGCTCACATCCATCCCCACTCCAGGGATACTGCCCTGTTCCTAAATCCTCTGGACAAATTGCAGTTCCCACACGACCTGCAGTGTCCTTCCACTGACAGCTTGCACCTCCCGACATGCTCCCTCCTCTTGGCTCCAGGAAACTACTGTCGTCTGGCCTTCTTCCTCTGGCCTGGCCCTCTTCCTCTGGCTGCTGCTTGTTTTCCTGGCTGGCTCATCTTCTCACACCAATCCCTTGAGAGGCTGTGCTTGGTCCCTGGTCTAACTTCACCTTGGGTAACCTTGTTGGCATGTGGTTTCCAGGATCATCCAGTGCTGATACACTATCTGGGTCTAGACCTCAAATCCAATGCCACCTGGTATCTTGTGGGCACCCAAAATGTAAAATGGTGGAAAAGAGCATTCACCGTTCAGCCCTCTTCCCCACTCTGGATCTCCCCATGGTGGAGGGGCACCACTCTTACCCAGTAACCCAAGCCCCGAACCTCTGTCATCCTTCATGTCTTCTCCCGACCTCGCACGTCTGGCCCTCACCCATGTGTGCACTTCTGCCGTAGCCACTTTCCTGCTCTCTGCTTTCAGGCTTGTCCTCGCCCCAGTCGGCAAGCCTTTCCAAGCACAGATACCTGGTCAGTCCTGCTTAGCTCACACCCCTCCATTCCCCCCAGGGTCCAGGCCAAACTCTGTCTAGGCTGTGTCCACTTCCCTCCCTGCTCTGACCATGGCCTCCCTTTGAGCTCACGAGCCCCCTCGTTCTCCCTTTCACCGGCCAACTGTTCCTCCTCGTCCTCAGGTCAGGGCTCAGCTAGGTCATCCTCAGGGAAGGTGCCCCTAAGCACCTGTACCCCAGCCAGTGCCCTCAAGGCAGGGAGCACTTTTGTCCCTCACCTAGCACAGGGCCTGGCACCTCATGGCTGCTTGAGAGACCTTTGTTGATGAAAAGTGAGAGCGGGGTTCCTTTGTGGATTAAAAGGCAAATTCACAATAATTTAGATCAGTGTGCTCAGTTGGGGTGAGTTCACCTCACTTCTGAGTTACTTTGCTCTGAGAATGTTCTTTTTGGCACCCTGCCCCATCTCTTTCTCGAGGTGAGGGTCATCTGTCCACAATGATTACCTCCTCCCTTTGTCTCCTGGGCCTGGCCGGCTCTCCCACAGTCCTCTCCCCTCCAGGAACGGGCTGCCGGTGCGGGCTGATGGGCATCGCATCCACCAATCCCCAGATGGCACGCTGCTGATCCACAACCTGCAGGCCAGAGATGAGGGCTCCTACACGTGCAGTGCCTACCGTGGAAGCCAGGCAGTGAGCCGCAGCACTGAGGTGAAGCTGGTCCCACCGGGTAAGAGACCTAGCCCAGGGACTTGTGCCCCAGAGCTGGCTTTGTGCTGCACAGGGCGGGGGAGGGCAGGCTCTGCGGGCTGGGGGGGACCCTAGCCTGTGTCCTGGCTCACTCTGCCAGTTCCTGGTAGTGTCACCCATGGCAAGGGGCTCAACCTTCCTGAACCTCTCCCCTTCCATGTGCAGCAGGCGACTCCAGCGCCTGAGGGAGCTCTGGTGAGGGTGAAGGAGATGGTGCAGATGATGGGCATCTGGTAACAGCTTAATAGGCATTATCAAATATTATTTAGACTTACTAATTTTGAGAAATAGGATTGACTGGAATTTCATTATAATCCTTACGGCAGATAGACTGTTAAATGTGTCCATTCTAATCAAGGTGGCAAAAAAATGATCCTATGATTGAAAAGTGCCTTTGACCATATAACCCAGAAAGGGAAGGGCAGGGATTAGTATCACCATCGTACAAATGAGACAGATATCCAGACACCTTATGTGATGTTTCTTCAAGTCACACAGCAAATGAGGGGCTAAGTTGGGATTAGACCCTAGTCCTCATATTTAATATTCTTTTCCTTAAACGACTGTAGCTGTAACTGGGCAGAATTTTACTTGCATTATTCAGTAGTTTATGTTCTTCAGCTCTTGCTCAGAGTTATAGATCAGTGAACCTAAGGACCATGTTGTAAAACAATTAGTTTCATACCACTAAGAAAAAAATGCCGCTAAAACGGTTAAATGACACTATGCTAAGACACGATCAATTCAGATGCAGTCCAATTGGAGAGGTGTTAAAATGGGAAAATCAGCGCATCTCAGAATTGTTAAGATAGACATGAGCTCTATCGTCAAAGAGGCCAGAGGGCAAGGGGGAGTGGGAGGCCTGCCCTCTGCCCAGCCTGCTCTTTCATGTGTCCTTGGTGCAGGCTGACTGACCAGTAGGGCAGTGCCCCGGGCCGAGCTGCCGGTTCTCGAGGCCTGAAGCAGACTTTTCAGGACGACCTCTCCTGTGCTGTCTGCCTGGATGCTCATGGCGGTCAGGGCCGCAGCACGCACCAGGAGAGCTGCTATACCAGGGGTACGGGGCCTGCTACGCTGTGGGTGGGAAGAGGCCAGCACTAGAGGTTGAAGGTCCATGGTAGAAATGTCGCTTAGTGAATCAGACTGACACGTAGGCTTCCGGTTTCTGAGCTCCTTAGGATAGCCATAGGACTCGAGTCCCCGGGGCCCCGCGCAGTGCTCAGCATCACTAAGTGCTCAGGCTTGGTGACTGCAGGAGGGCATTACACCTTCGCAAAAGCGCTAGACCACCAGGGCCATTTTTCCCCTCCACCCTGCCCAGCAGATTGATCTCTTGTCTACAACCAGATTTACAAACCAGAATGCAGATTTGGGTAAGAGAGCTGTCAGGGGACCCAGGTGTTCATGTTTGTGACTCGTTGTAGACACGTCTGCTTGGGAAGCCAAATTAGAAACTTGTCTGATGGCAGAGTCTGGTGGGGCTCTTGCTTGTGTGGTCGCACACTGAAATGTCTGATGTGACCTGCCTCCTGGACAGGACGCCTTTCTCCTGCCCTCTGCTGGATGAGTGTTGCTCATCTCCTATTTTGTGGGCACCTTTCTTGACTAGAAGCTGTCTCGCCCCTCCCTTTGTATTCATTCTTTTGATTATGCTTTTTGTAGGGTCTCACTGCTTGAGGCTGCCTCACTTTGCCCCATTTGTGGTCTGGTGGCATACTGGAATTGGTGTTAGTGTCCAGGTAGCGGGCTTTAAGCTAGTCATGCTCTGGTGTAAGGGACATGCTTCCAACCTTCTTGCCTAAAAGACCGGGGTGAGAAACGGAAAATACTGTAGCGATAAAACACAGGGGCTCATGCACTTTTTCTGAATGAGAGGGAATGAGGGGCTATGAAGCAAAACATGGTCAAGCACTCAAATTTTAGCCACAGTCACTCTGTGCCCAAGGTGCTGTTCCCATCTCCATTTCAGGTGAGGAAGCACAGGCAGAGAGCTGAAGTTACTGGCCAAAGTCACCCAGCTGGGAAGCAGGAGAGCCAGGACTGAGCTCAGGCAGTCTGGCTCCAGAGCTGGTGTGGTTAACCACTGTGCTGGGCACCTAACCTCTGGGCCCTTCACAGGCCCCGGGCTGCAACTGCTGAGAGAAAGTTGTTATCAAAGTTACTGATTTTTTAAAACAATATGCATAAATGGCTTGATATTTATATAAATGTAGGTATGGTTGGCCCCTGAGCAACGCCAGCGATTAGGGGTACTGACCCTTGGTGCAGTCAAAAATCCACATAGAACATTGACTCCCAAAAACTTTGCTAATAGCCTGTTGACCAAAGCCCTCCTGATAACACAGCACATATTGTATGTGTATTATATACTGTATTCTTACAGCAAAGAAAGCTAGACAAAATGTTAAAATCATAAGGAAAATGCATTTACAATACTGTACAATCTAGTGAAAAAAATCACGCGGACCCGCATAATTCAAACCCATGTTGTTTAAGGGTCAGCTGTAGTTAGTACTCTCATTATACTGATATTCCTAACCTGTAGAGAATCAGGTACTAAGACTACTGAGGTATAATCTTTTTTGTTGTATTTTGGGAGGAAGGAGGGGGAGAGGAGATGAAGATAAGCCCCAGGAGGTCTGACTTAAGGGGAAGGTGCTATTCAGGCCTAAGTCCAGCTGAGTCACAAGAGCCCCTTCCAGAAAGAAAAGGGAAGTTAACTAGATGAGGCCACTTCAGTCCTAAGATGAAGCAGCGGAATAAAACACCCACAGGGATTTTTTTTTTTTTAATTTCTATGCCCACTGTGGGGCTTGAACTGCCGACCCTGAGATCAAGAGTCACTTGCTCTACAGACCCAGCCAGCCAGGCGCCCCTCTCACAGGGATTTTTAAGTTCCCGAAGCTCCTAGTACATTCAGAGGGGGCAGCAGCAAGCATTTTGTGCTTAGTGCAGTGTTAGGGCCACATAGCTCATTAGGCTCTTCTCCTAACTGCCTTGCCTAATGCTCGCTTGCTCTCTCGGGGAGGGGGGGGGGCGGGGGGAGTGGGAAAATTGGAAAGATGGGGAATGAAGTGACTGAGATAAACTGGGGCTACTGAAGGCACAAACCTTTTGAGGTTAGAGGAAATCAGCAGTGAGAGAAAGAGACAAGACAGCTCTGGCCCAACTCAAAATTTTACTTCGGGCTGATCCCCCCACCCTCCCTTCCCAATCCAGGGGCTAAGGCAATTGTCACTCAGCTCTTCAGGTCACAACAGCAAGGGTAGGGAGTTAACTTCAAGAGGTGTCACCATGTGTAGTCAGTGCCTGAGAGTCTGCCCTGGGCTGAGGTTGCAGGACCACTGCGTGCCCAGGTGAGGCCCATGGCGGGGGCGGGGGTAGGAGATGCACACAGGTGATAAAAAAAGAATACAGAGCAACTGCGCTTTTTGGGAATCTGGCAGTTCTGTTGCTTTCCTCTTAAGGCAAAGAAAGGGGAGGTGGGACTTTTCAGCCTCCACAGCTTCCTTACCCCTTTGTCTCTCCTCGGTTGTCTCCGCAGCACTGCCCGCCCAGCCCAGGGCCCTCGGCAGGGAGTGTGCCGATCAGCCTGAGCTGGCCAACTGTGATCTGATCCTGCAGGCCCAGCTCTGTGGCAATGAGTACTACTCCAGCTTCTGCTGTGCTAGCTGTTCCCGCGTCCGGCCTCACGCTCAGCCTGTCTGGCGGCAGGGATGAAGGCTAGCCGCAGCCCCAGTCCTGAAACAACTCCCGGTCCGTGGCCTCTGGCTGCCAACGGGCTCTACCCTTCAGAGAGAGAACGGGACTCTCGGCCCGCCGCGCCTCAGCAGCCGCCGGCACCACAGGTCGCTGGCACGAGGAGTCCGCTTGGATAAGCACACCCTTTATGGGTTCCCTCTATCATTTGTTATACAGGATCAATTCAATGGGTTCTAAAGCAAGCTACCAGGGTTCTCGATTCATTTAAAGCTGGGTGGGAAGGTGTGTGATGGTTTCAAAGTTAACATGTATCTCACACGGGGCACACTCGTTCCTGCCGTGTCGGGCAATTTTTCTGTTAGAACTCCCATCTCCTCTAGGGTCAAACAGTGGTTCACTGCTCTAGTCGTCAACCTCACCCTTCCAGGCAGTGTGGCAATCAATCAGCTTCAACTCCCACCTATACGTCCAGTTAATGGCATGTTTGTGAAAGCTCTTGCCAAAGAGGAATACGGCACATAACACTCAGTACAGGGATCTGGGACGGAGGAGCAGCAGCTCATGATGGGAGCATGCCAGAAGTGGGGGGGGGGGGGGGGGCTCCTTACTTTCCTCAGGAAACTAGTGCCCGAAGCCCTCCTCCTGAGGCCAACATGCAGAGCCTGGTTATGAGGATCACCTCACCCCTGCATCAAGCTGACCTGCTATGTACAGTGACCAGCTGGGAGCCTCTCCTCCCCAAGCAGGAATCTGTGAGGCAGAACCAGACTATTAAAAACACGCATCAGCAGGATAAGGGAGCAAAGGAGGGGAAGGCAATACATTAACAACGAAGTGGTTTCAGAAATGGTTTGAGTAGGAAGAAGTCCTCCTCCATCTCTCAGAACCTCCAGTTCCTCGCTGCTAAACAAGAGGCCTGGATTCAATGAGCTTCCAGGTCCCTTTCCACTTTAACCTTCTACACATCCTCCAGAGGACTGGCTGGACCTAAGTGACAGGTTATTCTGGGACATAGGCATTACAGAGAAAGCTTTTACTACCAGCACACTGGTTGGAAAAGAGACAAACTGCATCATGGGTGAGTGATACTTCTTGGTCTACCTCTCATTCAACACAGGAAACATGGGTTAGGGGCAGAGGTGTTTTTATCTTTCCACTTAAAAAAATACAGAGGAGTATCTCCTTTCATTTACCATGGCTGGTTTTGCTATACGAACTGGAAACTAAGGGCTACTTTCTTGGACTCCCCAGTTCTCGCCAACTGGCAACATCATTCAGAAGTAAGTCTGAGGTTAGCTAGCTCTTCTCAGAACTAGTCACAGAGTAGTGGGCTAAGTACAGGAGAGTAACACTCAAGCTAGACCAGTGGTTCTCAACTCTATTCCATATTGGGAACTTGAAAAACAAAACAAAAAAAAACCTGGGGTCCTCCCCCAACCACTTTGATTTAATTGGCCTGGAGTATGGGCCAGTGTGAGGATTTTAAAAGTTCCCCAGGTGATTCTAGTATGTATCCAAGGCTCCAAGGCTGAGACTCACCGCTCCAGCAGGGCCTTTCAGAAGGTGAACCTTGGTTCCAGTGTATTTTCTGATGACTAGGCTGGGGTGGGGGGGGTGGTGCTGAGATTCTGTACCTCTAACTCAGCTCCTAGGTGCAGTCCATGCTCCTGTTCCAGACCACACTTTGAGCAGCAAGAATCTGACATCAGAGATATGCTTAGGATCAACCAAAGCCTAAAGTAGAAACACAAAAGTGAATTTTAAGAATATACTAGTCCTGGTGGGCAAAATAGATGAAGGGGATTAATCCAGAGGTACAATCTTCCAGTTATAAGTCACAGAGATGAAAAGTCTAACACAGGGAATATAGTCAATAATATTGTAATAGCATGTATGGTGACAGATGGTGACCACACTTATTGTGATGAGCACTGCGTAATGTATAGAATTGTTGGATCAATATGTTGTACACCTGAAACGATAACAGTGTATGCCAATTATACTTCAATAATAAAGAATATACTAGTCCCAATAAAAGATTTTCTAGCCACCAAACCAGAGTTCTGTAGCAGCAGCAGAACGGAGCAAGAACAGACCAAAAAGAACTAAAAGTAAACACACTTGCTAATAAAGAAAAGGGGAAAGACCAGCCCTTCATGGGCAAAAGCTTCTACCACGAACATTTATTTTTGTTAAAGCAGATTATAAATTCTCATCAGTACAAATATATATAACTTACATTTGATTGTAAGGCCAACGTTCAAAAGTAAGAATGAGATGGGACCTCACGTTGTTACCAGAGGTCAAGAGGCCGCCACTGGCAACGGGACGTTCCGATCACAAGTGGGGGGGACAGATGCACACACAGCTAATAGAACTAGAATCTCCATCCCCACAAAACTCGTGGGGACAAAACCTAAAGGACAAAACAAGACCCACCAAGACCCACATGACAAACCAACACAGTAGCCTGCACTCCCCATCAACGGACGTGATTCTGTCATTGCCACCTTAGTGTTAAGTAGAGGATTAACATAAACAGCAGTATATAAAAGAAAATGCATATTCTCTATATTTAGACTGATTCCATTAAAATAAAGACATTAGAATTTCATCACAGGTTTAAAACCAGGACAATACTGCTCTTTCATTTTCTTTAAAACTACAACCTAGTGACTGTATTGGTCATATGCATGATTGTTGCTGCAATGTGCTACTTACAATGAATGATACCAAATAAGCTAGGGACCCCATCTGCAACTCCCCACCTTTCCTCTCTCCGCTTCAATAGGCATCACTGATAAATCAATCTTATGTACAATTTCTTACAGCTAACCCTTTTACCTTTGGCAAGATTACTTACAACTCATAAAACTTTTTAATATTGAGAACTATTTAAAATATTCTAAATGCATAAAAATAAAGATTTTGGCTTTTTTTTGATATATATATTTATAATATTTATTCTTACTCAAAGTGGAAGCTCAACTTTGCCCCTAAAATATAGCTCTGTTGGGCAGCTGCTGATGTGCCCTCCTGGGAATTCTGGCGACATAGCCTGCCTCCCGTCCCCAGCCCAAGCACAGGCCACCATGTTCTTGATCTCTAAGGCCAGTACTGAGAGGCGGCAGGTGAATGGCCTGAAAAACAAAGGGAGATTGTTTTGCTTCCCGTTGTGTTTTATATTCCAGTAAATGTGCTTTGAATAGATTCCTGTTCAGATATTTCTGCCCCTCTGTTGCCAGAGATTTGTAAGGGGCTGAGGGAGTAGGAGGGGGACAGAGGGCAACATTTCCTTGACTTCTTTAGCCTAACTGCAAGACAACTCTTCTCTAGGAATGTTTTTTCCATTTTTTTCAAAATCACCTCTCCTAGCACTCTCTGCCTGGACATGCCTTGGGACCTTTGGGATTGGTGAAAAGTATACTGACTGGGAACACAAAGTTCCCTTTGCTCCTTTGACCTCTGCCCCTGCTCTTGCTAAGTACAGACAAAATACATAAGCCATAGAGACTGCTTAAAGTTCAATTTCAAACGTCTTCTGTAAGTCACTGGAGAAAGGATTGGTGGGAGAGGGGTTAGTACGCTGCTTGGACTTGCTTTCTAATGCAGCCCACTGGGCTTCGAAAGGATCCACTGGGCAGGTGCCTGCAGGAACCTCTGTGTGCTTATCTCCTGAGGCCAACCTGCCATCGTCTACACCATTGAAAGCTGCAGAACCATTGAGGTGCTGAGCAGGCGGCTTAAAGAAGGGACTGGCAGTAGCACTGCTCGTCTCATACTGTGGGAATGTCTGCTGCTTGACCAGGCTGGGAGACTGATGGGGGTGGGCGGCCTGAGGGTGGCCTGCAGTGCCAAACACGTTGGCTACCATCTGGGAGGGAGTGATACCCACCACAGGCACATTAGGGGCTGGATAGGGCATCCCATTGGCCACAGGATAGGACTGGGCAGGGACAAAGGCTGGCTGCAGGGGTGGGACCACGCCCACTGGCACAGGCTGAGAGGTGAGGAATGCGTTCCCTTGGAAAGGCGGCGCTGGCTGGGTCATGGCAGTGGGTGGAGGAGGCTGGAGAACTGGCTGCAGAGGAGCAGCTGAGGCCTGGGGCTGCTGCGCCCGGACGCTCTTGGACACCTCTTCTAACCAGCGGTCAGCCTCAGAGGGAGTGCGTCTGTGACCAGCCTGCAAGAGACCTGGAGATGCAGCACCAGAAGATTGACCCCACTCGGTCCCTGGGAACGAACAAGAGGGAGAGAGACAAACGAATCAGAATCTTTAGGGGTTTCTTTTCTTTCCTGATAACCTTGGTTACCTGAATGAGCCTAACAGGTGGAACAAGTCCCTCAGTGGGATATTTTGTGGTTCTGGCCGGTGGGAGAAAAGTCTCTATTACCAGCCGAGGAGGGGTTGTTTTAGGACAAAGGGAACCTGTCAGACCATGCTGCTGTCTCAGCCATGCTGAGGAGCTGTCTAGATAGGGCTCGACTGCACAGAATGAAGGCAGCTGGCTGGCATCAGAAACCCTTTCCTACTGCTGTGGCTCCTCCATGGTACAGAAACCAGCTTGCACATGCTCTGAAGGGCCCAAGGTGATTCACCTTCTGCTCTAACAGAATAAAAAGAAAATAACCAGTAACTTGGCAATGTGCCTCGTGGCCCCCGTCTCGCTTCAAGACACGTTATCCTTCAGGTGAACTGCCTTCATTACTATTTAAAATTTGTTCCGATTTTATAGTTAACAAATGTTCACTATAGGAAAACTAGAAAGTATAGAAAAATATGAAGTACTTTTGGCAGCCCTTTCTGTAGGCCTGCCATCGTACGTGGGGTACCCCCTTGCTGTGGGCATGTCCACACATCTCCAAATTCAGTGGTTGACTCAGGGCAGGGCCCAGGAATCTGTATTTTATGAAAGCTCTAGGGGGTGATTCTGTTTCGTAGTCCTAAGAACTATCAAATCTAATCCCTTGAGTTCCTCTCCTTCACCATCCTCTCCTAATACTAGTGTATTTCCAGGGGGGAAACATACTGTTCCTGAAAGGATTTCTCCCTGGTTCCCACTCGGGTAAATGGTTGGTTTCTTAATCGGCGTCACTCATCTGATCCCAGAATCCTCACCACCATCCATGGCCACCTTACCCGAATGTGTGGCTGCAATTCCCTTGTTAGCAGCATCAGGGGCATGGGCCCAGGGGTTGGTTTCACGCACAGGCATTGCTACGGGTGCTAGAGCAGTGTGGGCTGGCTTAGCAGCAAGCACATGGAAGGCTGAGTCAGTGCCATTAGCTACAATGGGAGCAGACAACACCGATGGAGTTAATGCATGCGGGGTGGACGGGCGACCCCCTGGAGCTGGGTCAGTCAGGTCAATGGGCGATACTGGTGGAACAGATAAGACAGAAAAGTTGGTGTTGGGATAACCATGCCCTCTTGCAGTGGGTACACAAACCTTTTGGCAAAAAGGGAATTAGAGGTTGTAATTAAAATAGCTATACTGATAAAAAAAAAAAGTCAAATGACCATTCTAGGAAAATCTGTGTATAGGGGGAGAGGGAATGAAACCTAGAAAAACAATTTCCAATTAAGTTGAACAGAGCTCCTTTGTCTTACAAGCAGCGAAAATCTATTCTAGATATAGCTTAGCCTTTGGCATAATGATGTAGATAAAGCATTTCCTTCTCCTACCACTTTTCCAAAAGATAAAATTATGCCAACAATAACAATGGGTTAAATATAATGATCCCTTATGATCATTAATAGTACTTCAGCGTGCATCATCCTATTTAATTCTTTCAAAAAAGAGAGAAGTATACCATAAAGCTGGTATGCTCATACTATAAATGAGAAATCAAACTTGGAATATGTTTTCATTTGCTTAATAAATTTGTAATTCACTACAGAATTAATTTCATCTTTCTTTTTTGAAGTTTTTTTCCCCCTCAGGAATGGTCATAATATCTCAAAGTATTACTATTCTTTCCTCTCTCTTTATTAAAAAGCTCTTAACCCTTGCTCCTTTACTCCAGATATCTATTCCATCAGTTTCTATTCCTTAGTCCGGCTCTCTATCATATTTAGTTTGGAGCAGACAAGCAGGCACCTTCCCCTGCCCTTTGCTTTAATCACTCCCTCTTTAAGACTAGGCAACCATGCTTATGGCATTGGTACTATTTACCCCAGGCTTGTCTAAAAGCCTAGCTCACCCATAGACTGGGAGCCCTTTAAAGGCAGGGAAAGGACTATGTTCTTCCAGTTTTGTACATCCCATTGTAAATAGGCACAGAGGCAACAGAATGTAACAGACACGATATTCAGAAAGACCTGGGTTTAAATCCTGGCTGTGCATTTGAAAATTTGCTCAATCTCTCTGAGCCTCATCTTCCTTATCTGTAATGCTTACCTCAAAGGGTTGTTGTGGGGATTAAATGAGATGAGAAAATGCATGAGTCCTTACCAAGATATGGCAGACACTGTGCTAGTAAGTGCTCAATAAATTGTGCCTATTATAGGTATTACAAATATTTGTTAGATGAAATGAAAAGCCATTTGGTGCACATGATTATAATGGATTTTTTTTTTGTTTCTGTTATTAAGAAGAGACTCTGAAGGAAAGCATGTAGTATCCTCCTGACAGGAACCGGGTACTGTCGCCACAGCAAAACTTCTGAGCTCTTTCTCAAAAGAAATGAAGAAATGGTGATTATAAGAGTTCAAATTCTAGAAGTCTGTAATTTAAATTATATATAGACTCTTTGTGGACTTCAGAGTCAATACCAACTATTAACTCAGCATCTATGAAAACAACTTTTAGTAACTCCTCAATGCCTTTACAAAGGCAAATTTTAGGATACTTGTTATAGAAGATGAAATGAACTAAAAAGCCAAAAGAAATGCCTTTTTCTTTATGAGCCTCTTGTGACAGGGTGGAAACTAGGTGAGTCCAGGGCTTCTCAACCTTGGCACTATTGATAATTTGGGCCAGATAATTCCTTGTTGCGAGGGCAGCTATCGTGTGCACTGAAGGATGTTTAGTAGCATCCCTAGCCTCTATGCATATGACAGTAGCAACCACCCCTCCCAGGCCATAACACCCAAAAATGTCACCAATGAATGCCAAATTTTCCCCGAAAGGAGCAAAATTGCCCTGGGTTGAGAACCACTCTGCTAAAGAAAGCATACACCGTGGGATGCCTGGGTGGCTCAGCAGGTTAAGCATCTGCCTTGCGCTCGGGTCATGATCCCGGGTTCCTGGGATTGAGTCCCTGTTGGGCTCCTTGCTCAGCAGGGAGAACTGCTTCTCCCTCTGCTGTTCCCCCTGCCTGTGCGCGCTCTCTCTGACAAATAAATAAATAAAATCTTAAAAAAAAAAAAAGGCATATGTTGGAACCAACTCTGATGACTGCTGCTTCTAGCGAGCTAGCTGGAACCTCTGACTCTTAACAGTTAAGTGGCAAATAAAGCAGTGGGTTGGGGACTACAAAAACTCCTAACAGAATGGGATCAAAGATGACAGGTACATGCAAAGTGATAAATGCAGACATTTTAGAAAACAGGAGTGGGGACAGAGCACAAAGACATTGTGAAACAGGGGAATTAATGACTCTGAGACATTATCAGACAGGGAAATTAATGGGTCTGACCAGCTCTTGGGAAACTCAGGATGCCAATCTAGAGTCAGTGAGCTGTGCCATAAAAGTACAAGCGTCAAAGAGAACAACTGAATGGGCCCAGAGGGCACGCACCTTGAAAGGCAGGAGACTGTGGTGCTATCACCGTCACTGGTTTGGTCATTGGGGCAGATGAGAAGGGGTCCTCGGAGGGTGTGCTGAAGGCATTGGTGATCTGTGAGCACAGGGAGCTGATACTCTCTGCCTCTCCTTCTACTTCTGGCACTGCAAGGGAAACAGAAAATGGCTCCAGACAGAAAAACGGAATAATCCTGAAATATAACAGTATGACACAAGGTGGCATTTTATAATGCATCCCTTATTTGTGAAAGGAAAAGTCTCAACTGTCAAGTGAGGCTATAAAAGCAGCTTCAAAAAACTGATACAAAATGTCAACAATTCATGTACTAAGGAGTATCTTCCTTCCTGCCAATCTCCAGATTTCTTTATTTCCTTTCCTGTGTGAAACTACTGAGAACTTGGTGTTCTCTTTTTGTGCCAGTTAAGCTAGATCTTTCTGGAAGACATCTGCAACCTGTTTGTCTTCCAACTAGTTTCCAAGGTCTGAGTACAGTTCTGGAGCCACTTAGTAACTCTGTCAGGAAATGGGTTAAAGTCAGGGGCACCAGTGCAGCTCTATCTTTTTCTCTGTAAGAAGCTACGAGAGGGGGGGCACCTGGGTGGCTCAGTCGTTAAGCGTCTGCCTTCGGCTCAGGTCATGATCCCAGGGTCCTGGGATTGAGCCCCGCATCGGGCTCCCTGCTCCGCGGGAAACCTGCTTCTCCCTCTCCCCTCTCCCACTCCCCCTGCTTGTGTTCCTGCTCTCGCTATCTCTGTCAGATAAATAAATAAAATCTTTAAAAAAAAAAAAGAAGCTATGACAATGTCGTCACTCATTTTTTCCCGAAGTAGCAAGTATAGGGGCGCCTGGGTGGCTCAGTCGGTTAAACGTCCAACTCTTGGTTCTGGCTCAGGTCATGAGCTCAGGGTTGTGAGACTGAGCCCTGCATCAGGCTCCGTGCTGGGCATAGAGCCTGCTTAAGAGCCTCTCTCTCCTCTCTGTGCCCCTTCTCCCACTCCACACCCCACCCCCGCTCTAAAAACAAAAACACCAAAGTAGCGAGTATATGAACTGTGATAATATGAAAAAGCAAATGGAGGTCCAGGACTCCAGAGCCTTTGTTCTTAATATTGACTCTGGGATACTTCTATTTCACTGGGGAAGCTGATAATGTGTGTTGGACCTTTGTTTTGCTCAGCTATGAAAAGAATAGTTTTTGTTTCCCATCTGCTCCAGAGGGAGAACTGAAGACAAGGTCCTGAAAGCATCTGGAGTTTCCGTTTTTACAGGAGCTGAGAGCTGGAAAGAGCTTCAATAATCATCTAGTCCAGCTGTTATGTAGGTCTAGTTTCATATGTCAAAAAAACTTAACTCTCTGGACTTTTATATATCATCAGTGGGAGTGTCTTAGTGAAAGACAGCTTCCTCATATCCTGTTAGAGTACTGGCTCGACATGTCTCAGAGCAAAGTAAAAAAGAGCCCAATAAAAGCACTGACCAGATCTGACACTTTAGCTCCGGATCTTATGATGAGGATAGAGCTACCAGGGCTGGCTCAGCTGTACAGGGGCCACACAAAGGCCTGTGTGGCAGTTCTGAAAGGTAATGGATATGTGTGAGCAAGCCCACTGTCTCTGATGAACAACAGATTTTCAATTTAAACAGGAAACCCGTTTAGAGTTTCCTCTGTATGGCGAACGAGCCACAAGGGCAATGAGCACTTATCCATTTCTTCTGGTACACTGACGGTAATGCTATTTGAATAGATGTGTTTCCAAAGCCTTTTAAATTAATTCTCTGTTGGGTCCCAAATGGTAGAATAAGAACGGAAACTCGAGACCCCTGATGTTCGGAAGCAGGTTGGCTGAGAGGTAGCGTACTTCCATCAGGACAAACCGCAAACCCTGTAGCTCAGTCTATGAATTCCCATCGTGGTTCTGTTACCTATTTGTTGAAAAGAAATGAACAATTCACGTCCCCCTCCAAGAACCTTCGTTTTTTCCCCAGTGGGTAATGACACGAGATACATATAACCATCAACCAGCCTCAGGGAGAGGGGGTAGCTAGCTTGATGGGATTAGTGTCTGCCACGGGAAGTGATGATAATGCTTCAGTGCTGGAGCACCAGTGAGTCAGGTGGATGCTGCATTACCTGCATTTTTTATGGGGAAATCAGTCTTCCTCTGCATAGTGGAAGGCAACTCGTTGATGCGCAAGGATAGCTGGCGTTTAAAGGGTGACATCTTCTGGCTGAGAGCAGGAAATCCTCGGAACGAGCCTTGGCGAGCAAGCTGTTCAATGGGTGCATGCCGACGCGGGATGGCATGAGGATTGCTCGTCTCCAGGGAGGCAGTGGCATCCGAAGTGGGAGACGTGGGAGAGGATGGGGGTGGGGCAGTGCTGCCAGGGGCCACCGATGAACCAACAACTGTCTTATCTGTTTCAGCTCAAGAAAGTCAAGAGAAAGAGGACCTTAGCAGTCTTCAAATAACTCCAGCTTACACAGCTGAGGAACTCAAAACCCTCCTAGGTCCTTTTACCCATCTCCTTCCCAATGTCTCTTAAAGAACAGGTTAGAAGCAGGGCTCAGATCTCCTATATTTCGGACAGATAAAAGGTTTAACATCCTACTACACATCATGGCATATCTACTAAGACACAAATATTAGATCTTTGATTCTCATGCAATGATTCATAGCTTAAGACTTGAAGACTCTGGGGCACCTGGGTGGCTCAGTTGGTTAAGCGACTGCCTTCGGCTCAGGTCGTGATCCTGGAGTCCCGGGATCGAGTCCCGCATCGGGCTCCCTGCTCGGCGGGGGGTCTGCTTCTCCCTCTGACCCTCCCCCCTCTCATGTGCTCTCTCTCTCAAATAAATAAATAAAATCTTAAAAAAAAAAAAAAGACTTGAAGACTCTGACCAAGATTAAAAAAAAAAAAACAAACCAGCACCTATGAACTCCTAATGTGAGGTCCTTTAAAGAATGATGATTCATAGTTTTCAATGCTTGTTCACTTGTTTTTTGGGGGAGAGAGGACTTTGGGAATGCCAGGGTCAGAAAGGTCCAAGCAAGTATAAGTTAGATTAGATGTTAAAGAATGTCATAAAGGAGTCTTTAAATCACAAACAGTGTGCATTTGTGGCTCATCAGAATAAAAGCATAGAGAAGTAAAATTTTAAATTGGATTATACCTAAATATAAAACTATTTCCGTGTGAGCACCAGGTGAGTCCCATTCTGATCGTGGTAAATCTTTATCCTCCTCTGCTCATAATCGTCCAGGTGTTAGGACTCAACCACTTTGGTAGGTGCTATGTGCAGCAAAGAGTATTATTTGGTGGTATTAAAGAATATGCTTTGGGTCTGAAAAAGTAACAGCTATACATATTCAAATTTTCTGATAAAAATAGCATGGTGTTTTTATTCTTTGGTATCTGATGCAAATGTTTGTAAGAAATTTTTTAAAAATCATAATCAAGAATTTAATTTCAAATAAAATATGTATCTTTTTTTGGCTTAAGAATCAGAGTTGTAGGGGTGCCTGGGTGGCTCAGTCGTTAAGCGTCTGCCTTCGGCTCAGGTCATGATCCCAGGGTCCTGGGGTCGAGCCCCACATCGGGCTCCCTGCTCGGCGGGAAGCCTGCTTCTCCCTCTCCCACTCCCCCTGCTTGTGTTCCCTCTCTCGCTGTCTCTCTCTCTGTCAAATAAATAAATAAAATCTTAAAAAAAAAAAAAAGAAATCAGAGTTGTTTGGGTCAGTAGACTAATGGTGTTCTCTAAAATGGCTGGTTTAGAACTAAAAGGATATAGTAAAAAATAAGCAAGATTTTATTAATGTATATTTAAACTGAATTGTTTAATTCCAAAACATTCCTTGTTGGTTTCAACTCTAGCTGTACACAAGAATGCGAAGCATTTTCCCTAAGCCCGATCACTTAGTTCTGCAATATACTCAAACCTGACTTTGGACAACAGACTCCTGAGTAACTTGCACAGGCATTTCTGCTATGCTGTGATGCGTACCTGCAAAAAATTCACCAACTCTGCAAAATCACACACTACAGTTAACAGGGCTTTGGGAAAAAGACGGGTTAGCTTCTCAAAATCCATGGACTTTTTTCACTAAAGCACAAAAACACAGCCATCATCTAATACGAAGGGCGCTGCTGTGAAATCTCTCTCTGCATTTGCACCCAGCATCGCCATCAGTGGGCCCTTTGCAGCCTGAACCTGTACTTCTCCCTTCAAGATGTAGGTCATTGGTAGCATTTGCTTCTCAGAGAGCTCAGATGCATCAGAATTAGAAGTCTGTTCCAGGATGTAGATTTCCCCAATTTTGTTTTTAGATACAGGGGGTAATAGACGGTTTAAAAAACTTTAGAGTTACAGTACCAACAACTACAAATTAGCCTGAACCACAGATAAGTTTGTTTTTACACAAGGCAAAATGTTGGGGACTCCAGCTTAAAATTATAATATACAATTTAACATATCACTCTGGCAAATGAAATGAGGAAATTATCTTAAGCAAAGCTTATAATACTTCATTGTAGTGGGCACTGTGCTTTGGTGAGCAGCCCCTGAAACCTCCTTATCAGTCGGGCTCCCTCAGTGCAGCTTCTTCAAATGCATTCTCAGCCTCCTCCCCAGCTTCCGGTACCGGAAATAGTAAACACCTCAGAAGGCACAAAACAAGCCATTCTAAAGGAAAGACCTTTGTTTAGGTTTTCAGCTTTGTTCTGAAGGCCTTCATATATTGCTAAGAGTTCTCTCCGGCTGTGAGAAAGCTTACCCCTGGGAGCTTCCAAGTATTAACCTGCTGGGAAAAATGGCTTAAATAAATGCAGTTGTAGCAGAACAGACTGTACCTTTCTTGGCATCTTGGATTTGTTTCATAATCTCCTCTCTTTCTGCTTGCTCGGTGGCTGTTGTGACACGGAATGATCCTTCTCTTGTAAAAGTGGTCCGACTGGCATCAAAAGTGGCAGTCACTCCACATTCCTTCTCCCGCTTCTGCTTCCGTTCTAAACAGGCCGCAAAAGCACAGCCTACTGCATGACTCAATCTTTCACCCTATACGTAAGAGAAGGTTTAAAAAACTTTTTTAGAGTTATAGTACCAACAACTACAAATTAGCCTGGACCACAAGTTAGTCTGTTTTTTTATACATGGCAAAATGTTGGAAACTCCAGCTTAAAAATTATAATTTAACATGTCAATATGACAAATTAAATGAATAAATTATCTTAGGTAATGCTTATGATACTTTACTGTGGTGGGCATTTGCTTTTGTGATCAGCCACTGAGACCTCCTTATCAGTCAGGCTCCCTCTGTCACTCATGTTAGCTCTGGCCATCAGCTTAGGAGACACTACTCAAGGTCTGAAGCCCTAAGTCTTGACACAAATCCTGCATTTGCCACTTAGGGGAACAGTGGTAATACGTACCAAGCATTTCTAAGAAACTACTGAAAAGGCAGGGCAAGTTTCAGAAGCCTAAATAGACTGTCAACATATCTAGGAACAAAAGATACAAACTTAAAACTTCGGATAACTAAATACAACTCCAGAGATGACTTGGGAATTATGAAAAGGAAAGCTTAGCTTTCTCAGTCTCCCCTTTCCGAATGCTCCCCTCCCTAAGCACCCTTTTCCATTTTAGGTCCTCATCATTTTGATGCTTTCCCCCTTACCTTCCCTGTCTTCTAGCTCTCTCTTACCCCAACTCTCCCTCCCAAACACACACAGGCAAAACTTAAAGCAGGTTTTCATCCACACTCCCTACTTAGAAAGGAATTAAACAGATAAAATCTGATTTGTGTGTGGGAGGGGAGGAGAACTTATATAAACTATTGTTTTAAAAAGATATACTGGATAACCTAAATTTAATAAACTCAATGGATTGTTTTTATCAGGGTTATCTGTATTTTAAACCATACCCCTAATTGTGGAATAAAAAAATTAGAGATGATATAGTAACTGCTGGAATCACTAACAGTGAGAAGAGGTATTTGAGAACAGGGAGCCCTTCGTGGAATTTTCAAAATCACACTGTGTAGGCTGCTACTCCTACATATGGTTCTGAGCAAGTAACTTCCCTGAATTTTATATGCCAATATCAGATACCATAGGAAGTTATGTATGAAATGCCTTTTGTCACACTAATATAAACTGTAAGATTTCACATAACTGCCTACTTACTAAAAACTGACAGTTACTTTTTATTCATCCACATGAGTTTCCATCTAACTTCTTAGGAGGATGATATAACAGTAGGGCACTGAAGCATGAAATAGGAGGGAGTACTGAAAGAATTTCAGAACCTGTCTGCATTTGAACAGCTCTATTACAAGAACAGAGCTACACCCCAAAGAAGCTTACTATTTCTCCTAGGCCTAGGGCAAAAGTTCTTGAAGACAGGCCCTCCCCAAGCCCCACCTGGGACCCACTGAATTTTGAAAAACTCTGAGGGTGGGGCCTAACAAACTGTTATATTTTTATTTTATTTTTTAGAGATTTTTTTATTTGTCAGAGAGAGAGAGAGCGCACACAAGCAGGGGGAACAGCAGGCAGAGGGAGAGGAAGCAGGCTCCCAGTTGAGCAAGGAGCCCAATGTGGGACTCAGTCCCAGGACCCGGGGATCATGACCCGAGCCGCAGGCAGACGCTTAACTGACTGAGCCACCCAGGCGTCCCAGCTGTTTTTAACAAGTCCTCCAGGTGATTCTGATACAGAACAACCACTTGCCAAGGAGATTCAAACAGCCTGAAGGACCAGGATTTGACAGTAAAAGTGTTTTAATTAATGTAAGGGAACTCTTTGGATTTTGTGTAGTGATAGCAAAATACACCACTTTGTGACTTAACTTAAGGTCTGAGAGACAGAAGAAAGTGTAGTTTATTTATTTCAACTCATTGTCAAAGCACTGTGTCAAACCAAGGAGGAATAGCTTTGACATTATTAGCCACCATTTTTAGGGCAGTGACCATGTGCCAGACCCCATACTAAGAATGCTTTTACTTTATCTCTATTTTATAGAAGTGGAAAGTAAGACTTAAAGAATGTTAAGTAACTTGCCCCAAAACCCACAGTTATTAACCAGAATCAGACCTGAAACCCAGATCTGAGTCAGAGCCTAGACTCTTAACAGTTTATACCACTGTCTCCAAGAGTTGTTTTTTTTTTTTTAAATATTTTATTTATTTATTTGAGAGGGAGAGAGAGCCGCATGAGCATGGCGGGGGGGCAAAGAGAGAGGGAGAAGCAGACTCCCCACTGAGCAGGGAGCCTGATGCAGGGCTCCATCCCAGGACCCTGAGATCATGACCTGAGCTGAAGTTAGATGCTTAACCAACTGAGCCACCCACGTGCCCCTCTCCAAGAGCTTTGGAAAACATTTTGGTGAATTTTAGAGTATGGCCATCACTTCCCTTTCAGATAAACCTTGGCAAGAGTTTACTGAGTTGTAGCCTTCAGGAATGGCTATACTGCCTTATTCTGTCTGGACTTAAAAAACTCAGTAATTACAATTATACACTCAATGCTCTACTATAGTTAAGATCATCATCATCTGAGAGATTTGTCTTTTATGTCAGAATTCTGGGTAATTTTTACATGAAAGATGATAGGTTAATTATTCTTTTTTTTTTTTTTCTTCAAAGACTTTATTTATTTGATTTTTTTTTATTTTTTTTAAAGATTTTATTTATTTATTTGAGAGAGAGAGAATGAGAGATAGAGAGCACGAGAGGGAAGAGGGTCAACGGGAGAAGCAGACTCCCCGCCGAGCAGGGAGCCTGATGTGGGACTCGATCCCGGGACTCCAGGATCATGACCTGGGCCGAAAGCAGTTGCTTAACCAACTGAGCCACCCAGGCTCCCCAGACTTTATTTATTTGAGAGAGCGAGCGAGCAAGCATGGGGTGGGGGACAGAGGGAGAGGGAAAGAAGCAGACTCCCCGCTGAGCAGGGAGCCCAAAGCGGGGCCTATCATGACCTAAGCCGCTTAACCAACTGAGCCACCTAGGCACCCCTAATTTTTCCCTACTTTTAAACAAAACCAAAATTTTCTATTTTGCAACAATTTCTGGCAAAATTCATTGTACCATAATTTAGTACTTTTTTTTTTAAGTAATCTCTACCCCCAACATGGGGCTTGAACTCATGACCCCGAGATCAAAAGTCCCATGTGCCACAGACTGAGCCAGCCAGGCACCTCAGTATTTCTATTTTTTAATTAATTGAAAAAATATATACCCCAACTCAGTTCTTTCACTTGTAGTAGAATTCCTTTGCAAATAAATTAACACCTTTTAGTACCAATGTCTTTTTTTTTTTTTTTAGATTAAAAAAAATTTTTTTTGAGAGAGAGAGACAGAACATGAGTGGGGTGAGGGGCAGAGGGAGAAGCAGGCTTCCTGCTGAGCAGAGAGCCCGAAGTAGGGCTCAATCCTGGGATTCTGGGATCATGACCTGAGCCAAAGGCAGATGCCCAACCGACTGAGCTACCTAGGCACCCCAATGCCAATATCCTCTACCTAGATGTATTCGCAAATACATGTAAGAATCTTGAAAACAGTTTTTTTCTATTATGTTCAGTTAGCCAGCATATAGATCATTAGTTTTTGATGTAGTGTTCAACGATTCATTAGTTGCATATAACACCCAGTGCTCATCGCAACACGTGTCCTCCTTAATACCTGTCACCCCGGTTCTAATAATGAAAAGTTTCAAGTAAAGTTTAGCAGCCACCATCACCAGGGCACTTTTACTTTCCTTTAATGACCTTGGATCTCAGCTAATCATCTTGCTCTCTGAGCCGCAGGGTCACACCAAGAGTGTGAACTACCTGAATAAAAGGAATGAAAGCAGGCTAGTTTAAGCACTTCCAAGTGCTGTAAGAGCAGGTGCTTATACAAAAATGTAGTGGAAACTGCTTGGCTGAGCCAACCCAGGGTGAGTTTGGCTAGCTGAGGCTAGTCATGATGAAATCTACACTGCTGGACTCACCGTGTCCTTGACAGCCATAAAGCAATGACAGATCCAGCGCCGAGTAGTGCCATCCCGGCATATGTAAGAGAAGGCTCTATCAAAGTTCCTATCTGGGGCACAGAAAGAAACTTTTTCTATTGTCTGGTCAACTATGAGGTCCTAGAAAAAGGGAAGCACAAAGAAATAGAGGATTTACCAGGTTATTCAAGCTTCTCAGAATAAACACAGGATGTTCATTTCACAATACAGAGTCTCTAAAACTAATGCATCGAGACTATGAAATAGCAAGATCTGAGGCCAGCAGTCTGAATACTAAGAATCTGATGTAGAAGAGATCCCAAGAGGCACTTTGCCCAGATGCCTCTCTCACTTCATCTTCATGTTCTAAAACATATGCTTGCTGATTTTAGTTTTATCATAGTACACTTCATGTTCAATTTGACAATATATATAAATCAATATATTTCATCCAATTCCCATATAATTTATATTAATTTAGTGATCATTTCGAGTATGACTTTAAATACTCGCTTAATGGCATTGTAGCTACACAGTATAAACATTACACAAAATGTTTTTTAAAATCTTGAGGCTCTTCTATGTTATATTCCCACAGCCCAGAATCCCTAGATGCTGAGGTGGGGCTATAAGTGCTAAAACAAATGATCAAAAAAATGGCTTTTATAAAGCATCATTATGTGAATTTCTGTTGCTCCACAAACCTGCCAGCCAATTTTTAAAAATTCTGCAATTCTGGTGGCTCATTATGATTTTATTTTTCATAACCTTGATTACTATGAATTTCTCTTTAGCAATACGGTTCTTCAAGTCTTTTGGATTGCCATTTTTCTTATTGACATGTAGGAGTTCCTTAATATATTCTAAATATGAGCCCTTTATAGGTTATATATCTTGCAAAATTTCTTTTCCATTCATGATGGGTCCAAGGGTGAAAAGCCACCAATTATTCTTATTACTAAAGTGGAAAGAACCGAACTAACGAATGCCAGTACTATAAGTAGCCAGCAGGGGGCGATACCACGTACGAACTGGTATAAAACAAAAACTGCCTCCTTGTACAACACATTTCATCCAAAACACTAAAGAAAACTATACAAGTTCTTAACAATAAGCTAATTAAAATGATCACTGTTTCCAATAATAATAATAATGTACATTTAAGACTACCAGTTCTCTTGAACTTAAAAAAAAGGGGGGGGTCTCAGATGGAAGGTCAAAAGAACCAATGCAAATATAGTAGTAGTTGTACTTAAAATGTGTAAGTTATCCATCAAAACTGCTCTTTACCCGCCAGACCGTCTCCCCCTTTCAGTGACATATGAATTATTTTGAAAAATTGCCTTCTTGTTAAAATTCCTCCAGACTTTAGGTCTCTTAGGAAATTGTAATTAATGATTAAATGTGCCTATATAACACTTAATGCTCTCTAAGGTCAGAGTCTATGTCTCTGTTCTTTAGGCATGCAGGATCACTTTCTTTCCAATGCAAAATGCCATCTATGATGTTAGATATTGTGTAGATTCTAAGTAAATGTTAACCAAATGAGCTATTTATTAGTCCTTAAGATTTTGCTTAATTTGGGTTTTCAGTTAAAGAGCAGGTTACTCATTCCAAATATCACTTTCTAAGAATATAGTTCCCTTTATTAAGGAACAAGAAGAAATTTCAGATGTGATCTTTTTTTTTTTAAACTTTGGTAAAAGGTCCATCATGTTTTACATCAAATTTGTGGGGGTAAACATTTTCTTAAAATGTGTAAGAACAAAATTTTAACATTAAATGCAAACGCTTACTACACTAAACATGCTGTTATGTAGAGCAAAATGTTGTGGGAATTCTATTTTTCATAAGGTAAATGAATAACTAAATTTGTTTTCTGAACACTCGTATCTCAGAAGACTGTCATTTGGACAAAGTGGAAGGATACAGAATGACTACAGCAGCTTAACGGCATTACATTTGATCATTAGGGATTAAAAAAAAACATAAGCAGTAACATTTAAGCTTATAAAATTTTTACCTTAGTTTTCTCATCCACAACTCTGAGTCCATCTGCTGATACCCACAGGACTGCTTTAACTGCTTTCTTTCCAGTCTTTTAAAGAGAAAGCAAAAAGGAAGGGGGGGAGACACAAACATATATAATATTTAAAAAAAGGTCATCTTCCATAGGAAACACTGAGTTCTGCCTTCCAAAAGTCACAAGTACAGATGGAGTCCAAGTTCAGGAGGGGTACCCAAAGCCAGATACTCAAATCAAACTGCAGAAACATTCAGGAAAAAACAAGCCAAAGCCATTATTTTAGAAACACAATGCAAAACAATAAGATAAAATTAAGTGAAGGGAAAGGGAGAGGTGGACTCAAAACCAAGGTATCACATTTCATAAAGGGCAAAGAATTCATAAGTAGATTCTTCAGCCCTTTAAAAAATCAACCAAGAAAACCAAGAGTCAGGTAAATATTAAATACATAAGGAGTTACACCACAAGTAGCTTCTACAAATGTATTTACAGTAAAAAGTAATACATAGGTCTAAATTGAGATGCTGACCTATCCTTTGACTCCAATGTGTACAGCAGAACCCTTGGTCATCTGAAATTTTCATGTTAAACACCCAAGAAGTCTTCATTATTCCTTTAACCATCTTTAAAGACCGTTATTTCCTCCCTCACAATTAACACAGAACTGGTTTAGTTTTTAATTTGATAATAAATGTATGGAGACATTTTGGGGACACATAGGAGGATTAAAAAACTTGAAAAAATACTAATATTATTACATGAATTCTTTTTACTGGCTGAGAAAAGACTTCTTTTGGCACACAAGAATCACGTGAGAACAAGCTGATGTATGCTTCCTCCTGTGATGGAATGAATGGGACAGTGGGACTTTGTAACAGTAATTTAACAGCTTCCTGTCTCTTCAACTGCTCCAAGGATGAAAGCAAAATAAAAGCTAAGAATAGGTATCAGATTATAGAAAGTATAAATCAAAAGGAATCTGGTAGTAAAACTGCAGCCGCCGCCTCTAGAAGGGACAGAAGAGGATAAAGAAATGGCTACCACTTTCCTCTGTATGTGTCCGAGCCCAGCACTCCTCCACATTTATTTAAATGAACTATGTGCTCCACTCCAGGCCCATCATCTCCACAATCACCAGGCATCTGATAAGAGCCTCTTATATGCCAGGCAGTGGAAACACTTAAGAGTTGACAGTCCAGTGAAAGGCGACACTTAAACAAAAAATAAATAAAACAGTAGTAAGAGTTATAGTAGGGCTGCAAACAATGTATAATGATGTCAGAAAGGAGGTATGGTCAAATCTACTTGTGGAATCAGGAAGGTTATTCGATGGAGAAGATCAAAGGAGGTACTGAAATAATTTTTCTAGATCCACAAGGTAGGGGCAGGGAGGCAGGGAAGTGACAGAGGCAGTGGATATGACAGGTAGAAGTAGAAGCTGCACAGCCCATGGAAGCAAGCAACGTGGCAAGTCTGCATTCTACAAATACTTCAGTATGACTTGAGAGTGGGATGGGTGAGCAAGGAACAGTGGGAGATAAAGAGTAGGAAAGGCTAGTCATGGAGGGCTTGTATGCTTGCTGAAGAATTCTATCTTAATTCTGTGGGCAATTAGGAGCTACTAAACGAATTTTTAAATGCATTTTTTAAAATATCACTGTGGCAGAAGTGTAGATGGATTGGAAAGAGACTGACAGGAGGCAGAAAGACCACAACACGATCCCAGATGACAGAAAATGAGGGTGAAGCTCTCTTCATTGAGATAAGGATAGAGATGAGAAAGTTTTAAATGGAAAATAAAAGGGAGAAGTCAGAGGATGCCTCTCAGACTCCTGGCTTGGGTAATTAGGTAGAGATGGTACCACAACTAAGAGAAGAGCAGAGATGCAAAACCAAGTTTAAGGAGGGGAGAGTAAGATTTCAGTTTTAGACAAGCCAAGTTTGGGATGCCTATGCCATATCCAGGTAGAGACGTACTAACAGGTAATTGGATACAGAGATCTGATGCTCAGCAGAGAATTCTAAAATAGAATTTTAGTTTTGGGAAATATCAATCATGGGAGTAATAAGAGGGCCAAGGACAGGAGAGATTATCAACAAATAATTGGGAGAAGAGGAGTCTTTGAAATATCAGAAAAGGAAAAACCACGTCAGGAGAGCGGAGAGACTAGGGTTACTGACACCAAGGGAGAAGGGTTTCAGGAAGTAGTGGGGGCCCCAAATGTCAAATGCTGCAAACTGATCAAGCAAGAAAAGATGTGAAAAGTGTCCCCTGGATTTAGCAATGAAGGAGATGTAGTAGAGTGATAAAGGCTGTAATGGTTAATTTTATGTGTCAAACTGGATAGGCTATGATTGCAGTTTTTTTGTCAAACAGTGGTCTAGATGTTGCTTTGAAGATATTTTGTAGATGTGATTAACATTTACAATCAGCTGACTTGAGGTAAAGGAGATTACCCTTGATAATACGGGTGGGCTTCATCCAATCAGTTGAAGACATTAAGGGTTAAAAACAGGTTTCCCTGGAAAAGAAATTCTGCCTCAAGTCTCTAACATAGAAATTCTGCTGAGCTTCCAGCCTGCTGGCTGGCCCTACAGATTTCAGACTTGCCAGCCCCAATAATTGCATGAGCCAATTCTTAAGTCCCTCTCTCTCTCTCTCTCTCTCTTTTTTAAAGATTTTATTTATTTATTTGACAGAGAGAGGGAGAGATCACAAGTCGGCAGACAGGCAGGCAGAGGGAGAGGGAGAAGCAGGCTTCCTGCGGAGCAGGGAGCCCGATGTGGGGCTCGATCCCAGGACCCTGGGACCATGACCTGAGCCGAAGGCAGACGCTTAACGACTGAGCCACTCAGGCACCCCCCCCCCTTTCTATATGTATAGACAGATACCTAAATATATACATATGCACAAAGAGAGAGAAACAGATGGTGGTCCTCTTTCTCTGGAGGTCCTGACTAATACAGAAGGGGAAGTCAGACTAGAATGAGTTGTAAATATTAAATACTCTCTTTAAAAAAGCTTTCCTAAGCTTCTGCACAGCAAAGGAAACCATCAACAAAACGAAAGGCAACATACTGAACGGGAGAAGATATTTGCAAATGATATATCTGATAAGGGGTTAATATCCAAAATACATGAAAGAATTTACACCACTTAACACCAAAAAACTCAAATAATCTGACTAAAAATGAGCTGAGGACCTGGACAGACACTTTTCCAAAAACATACAGATGGCCAAAAGACATATAAAAAGATGCTCCACATCACTAATTATCAGGGAGATGCAAACCCAAACCACAGTGAGATATCATCTTAGACCTGTCAGAATGGCTAAAATCAAAAAGACAAAAAATAACAAGCGTTAGTGAGGAGGTAGAGAAAAAGGAACCCTTGTGCACTGTTGGTGGGAATGTGAATTGGTGAAGCCGCTGTGGAAAGTACTATGGCAGTTCCTCAAAAAATGAAAAATGGAACTACCATATGATTCAGCAATTCCACTACTGGGTATTTACCCAAAGAAAATGAAAACACTAATTCGAAAAGATATATGCACCCCGATGTTTACTGCAGCATTATTTATAAGAGCCAAGACATGGAAGCCGTCCAAGTATCCATTGATAGATGAATGGATAAAGAAGAGGTGAGATATACAGGGGCGCCTGGGTGGTTCGGTCGTTAAGTGTCTGCCTTCGGCTCAGGTCATGGTCCCAGGGTCCTGAGATCAAGTCCCGCATTGGGCTCCCTGCTCCGCGGGAAGCCTGCTTCTCCCTCTCCCACTCCCCCTGCTTGTGTTCCCTCTCTCGCTGTGTCTCTCTCTGTCAAATAAATAAATAAAATCTTAAAAAAAAAAAAGAAGAGGTGAGACACACACACACACACACACACACACACACACACACACAAAGACACAATGGAATATTACTTAGCCATAAAAAAGAACAAGAGCCTGTTATTTGTGACAACATGGATGGACCTACATGGTATTATGTTAAGTGAAATAAGGCAGATAGAGAAAGACAAATACTATATGATTTCACTTATACGTGGAATTTAAAAAACAAAACAAACGGCAGAAACAGATCCATAAGTACAGAAAACAAACTGAAGGCCGACAGAGGGAAGAGGATGAGGGCATGGACCAAACGGGGAAGCAGGAGTGGGAGGGAATGAATAAGCCACAGAGTAAAAGGTGCGGCACAGGGGTATAGTCAATGGTACTGTAATATAGCACAGGAACAGGTGGTAGCTACACTTGTGCTGAGCGTAGCTTAACACAGAGATTTGGTGAACCACTGTGGTGTACACTGAAACTAATGTAACATTGTGTGTCAACTATACTTCAATAAAACACAATTTAAAAGTTGAAAAAAAAAGTTAAAAAATAGGTGCTGGGACCCAGCATCCACACAGTAGTGGGTACCTTTACAGAAGAGGTCCGAGTGGGGCTCGAACAGTCACCTTTGGCTTTTGCACCCAACCAGATGATTTGCCTTCAGGCTCTGAGCCTTCAAAGCACTTCACTTGATTTTCTTTTAAGATTTCCTTTTTAAGTAATCTCTACACCCAACGTGGGGCTCAAACCCACAAACCTGAGATCAAAAGCCGCAAGCTCCACTGACTGAGCCAGCCAGGGGCACCACACTTCACTTGATCAGATATTGGTCCAGGCTCTTGAGTCAAGAAAGCTTACTTATAAGTAAGCTCTGACTAAAGATGATATCCTGGTTTGTTCAAGAAATTCACCTTTCAAAAAGATATGAAGAAACTGTATCACAAAGATTGTTACTTCGACAAATGGAGAATTAATTTGTAGATGAAAACAAGGAAAAGTCTTCTCAGATGCAAACAGCTGAGACTGCTTTTAAAAGGAACCTTAGTCTTTTAAAGGATATAGAAGGGGCAGAGAAGTATTTACAGATGCAGATTTACCCAATTCCACCACCAGAGGTAGTTTCTCTTGAGATTCTTCACTGGGCATCAAAAGAGTGTATTCTCAAATGGGAACAGTTTCTTTTAGGAAGAGCACCATATCCTACTGGTGTTGAAAACGAAGCAGAAAGTACCATTCAAAATGAGGCGCAGTGATAACTTCACACACACTTTCAAAAAACCTGTTTAGTACAGCTGAAGATTAAAGAACATGCAGGTCGTTTCAGGAACTTTAAGAATAAACTATGCTCATACTGTCCCATTACCTCCTCAATGACAATGAAGATATGAGAATCTACTGACAAGTCTCAGGTTATCACTTCGAGACCTACTACTACTTCATGGTCATGAATTTGCTTTCTTCCAAACCCATGGAAGTGTTAAGAGCTAACACTGAAAGGTGAACTGTTACTAAGTAAGTCACTAAATGAAAAAACTATGATAAAAAATAAGTTTTCCTACAAAAAAATAAGTTTTTCTACAAAAAGAAGCTATAGGACAATGGGGGACAGGCAGAGGATCGAGGGAGATCTTTAAGAATTATGATAAACTAGCAAGATATACTAGAAACAGAATGGGCTCTGGTGTAAGAGAAATAGTCTGATTCAGTGCCACTATCCATAAGCTAAGCAAGTTATGGAGCCCCCTGAGCCTCCATTTCCTTCATCTGTAAAGTATCTGTAGGATTGGTAAAAGGATCAGAGATACATATAGTACCTGAAATTGAAAGAGGGTAATAAATAATTCCTGAAATTGAAAGAGGGTAGTAAGTCATTGGTAGCCATTTATCATCAATAGTAACTTTAAAAAACTTCTCCCAACAGTGAAGCTTCTTGAAAGACACACGTTCCACAACAAGAATAGATCATGCTTACATAATGAAGGAGAAAAGCCAGTGGAGAATGGAGACTGAAGGCCCGAGAAAGGGAAAGTCCTCTAGGAGGCGGGATGGGATGGGGCTAGAATACAGGTTTTAGACAGGAAGAGGGATGTCCCTTCCGTGAAATGGAGTAATAGGGTGAAGCTGGGTAAAATGAAGACAGATCTGTAAAGGAGGAAGTGGCAAGCTGAGGAAGCTCACTCTGGAGAGCCATAAATTCATCTGCGAAGGAGAGGAGATTACTTGCTTTGCTTTGCTGGGGAGAGGAAGGCAGACAGGCACAGTGAGATGGTAAACACATATAATAGAAGCAGAGGGGCTGCACAGCATAGCGACTCAGAGCATGAACTCTGGAACCAGGCTGTTGTCTGGGTCTGAATTCTGGTTCGGCCACTTACTAGTATGACCAAGGGCAAATGAGTTCTCTTAAGCTTCAATTTTCACACCTTATGATGGTAATTTCACATACCTCATGGGCTTATTATGAGAATGAAGTAATAAGTTGATACATGTAAAAGGTTTAGAACCAGAATGATTATATAACTCACTGTCCAAACTGGACCCTTTGAAAGTGAAAGGGGGCTCTATTAAAACCCAGAAACAGGTGTTCTACTGGGACTATTTCAGACAAATTGGGACTGTAGTTACCCTATCACCAAGAGGAACTGCCCATACTTAACCAACTCTTATTTAGCATCTAGTATTTTGCTACAAGATAAGCTCCACGAGGGTAGGGGTTTTTCCATATTTATTGTTCCTGTTGTATCCTTAGAGCTTAGAACAATGCCTGGCACAGCAAAGGAGTTTAAGAAGTATTTCTTGAAGGAATAAATTTGCCAAATATCTATTGTAGGGGACAGGAGACAGTTGGTCAATGACACAGAAGACTGCCAGATGGCACTGAAAATCCTGTGTAAGGAAATGAAATTTGCATCTTTATCAATCCACTCACTGTGCAATTGTTGCCTGCAGTGTTCAGCATCTGAGGCAACAGAACAGACTAATTTCAGGTTGGGAGAATGAAAATAGAAAAAAATCAAAGGTTATTTGATTTTAAAAAGTTTTTAAGTAATCTCTACATCTAATGTGGGGCTCGACTCATGACCCTGAGATCAAGAGTCACAGGTTCCGCTGACTGAGCTAGCCAGGTACACCTCAAAGGTCATTTCTGAATGGGACTTTTCCTCATTTAGTCTCCTTACCATATATAGCAAAATATATTTTCTTGGTCCAATTATACTGTTACAATAACATCTCTGCTTTTTGAAGTCTGTCTATATAATAAATTTTATGGTGCTGTGCTAATGTATCACTGAGGCACTGTATTTGTCATATTTCATGGCCTTTGATTTTCTAAATGGCGGAAGAAAACAGATAATATGAATTCTTGCATTTGTTCCTACTTTGGGTGCTGATTCTTGGATGTCACGATCGTCTGCCACAATACAGTTATTTCAAACAGGTATTGAGATATTAACACTCAAAGATACCTGTAGTTGAATTCAAACCCAGACTTCCTCATACAAACTCTATGGCAGCAATGCTCCTGTACTCTCTGTGCACTTCACAATCTTTCATTCCGATCGTATAAACTAAGATTCCTAAGCACTTTTCAGAAAATGATAAAAGTCATAGATGAAAGTTTTTGCTTTTGTTTGCCTTAAAACTGTCTATTTAAGCCAATATCCTAGGAAATAAGGTCAAAGCTAACAAAAAGACTGAAATACAAAGATAACCCAGAGTAAGTATGAAATAACAGAATTTCGGTACATCTTAGTGTGTGACACAAACACCTTTTTACAAAAAAAGACTACATAATACTTCAGAAACTAATAAAATGTAGTAGCTAGGGTAATGTCTATGTGAGACATGAAGAATTATTTCATCACTTGTTCCAACACCTTCTATTTTAAAAATAATTTCACAGTTATAGGTAGAATTCACACTGACTAGTCAATTATGAAAAACAGTTTTATAACAAAAAGGAAACCGCTTATTCTTCAAGGAAAGAAAATGGGTTTAACATGGACAGAACTTCAGTAACTTCGAATTTAAACTGGTAAAATCTGAAAAGGATCAGGTTAACCTATGAAAGATGACAAATGTCAAGTATAACTAAGCTAGTAACCACTCAACTCTCTATATATCCAACTTAGGATTTTAAAATTAACATCTGCCATAAACACCTTTTATTATGGGCAGACATAAACCAATACAGAAAGCAGGCTCTGATATTGGAGTAAATTATAGAAGGTAGTGGATCTATTACTGTTTGCTGAATTAGGAAACTTGCACTGCAAGAGAAATGCACAGGTAATCTTCAAATGAAAACACCAGTGAAGAAACACAAAATGGTTGCAAAAATGACACAGAAATAGTAACTTTAGCTCAGTACACTGAAAGATCACTTTCCCCTAAGTATAAAAGGTACTCACAATAAAAGGCAATTGAAATAATCAATAACAATAAAGAACTGCCATCTACCTACTTATCCCCAGAGTTTGTTTTTTTTAAAGTAGATCCCACTTAAAAAAAGGAAAAGGATGATGATCACATGTTAGTGATATTCTTGGTAGGCAGATCCTTAACAGTTGTTCTTTCATTTTACATATGGGTATTATCTAGGTAAGTACTTCAGATTTCCAGTTGGAGAAATAAGGTTTTAAACTGTTTAAATCAGAAATTGGCAAATTTTTTTCTATGAGAGACCAGAAGTCAAATATTTAAAGCTTTGCAGGTTATAGAGTCTATGTTATAACTACTCAACTCTGCCATTGCAGCACAAAAAGGAGACACAGACAATATATAAACACATGGACATAGCTTTGTTCCAATAAAGGTTTATTTACAAAAACAGTGGGCCATAGTTTGCCAACCTTGGATGTAAATCTTCATAATCCTGGAAAGTGATCATTAATTAAATCTTTTTGGAAAGACAATTCATTACATTGAAATAACAGACCCTTTTGAAATTATGTCCTTGAATTATTCTTTTCTTCCTTCCCTCCCTCCTTCTTTTTTTAAGATTTTTTATTTATTTATTTGACAGAGAGAGACACAGTGAGAGGGGGGACACAAGCAGGGGGAATGGGAGAAGGAGAAGCGGGCTTCCTGCAGAGCAGGGAGCCCGATGCGGGGCTCGATCCCAGGACTCTGGGATCATGACCTGAGCCGAAGGCAGACACTTAACGACTGAGCCACCCAGGCGCCCCTCTCCTCCTCCTTTTTTAAACAAATGTGCTTATATGCTATCTAATGTGTGTGCTTTTTTTTTTTTTTTAGAATTTATTTATTTATTTGACAGAGAGAGACACAGCGAGAGAGGGAACACAGCAGGGGGAGTGGGAGAGGGAGAAGCAGGCTTCCCACTGAGGCAGAGAGCCCAATGTGGCGCTCAATCCCAAGACCCTGGGATCATGACCTGAGCTAAAGGCAGACACTTAACGACTGAGCCACCCAGGCGCCCCCCCCCCTTTTTTTTTAAGATTTCTATCTAACGTTTTAAACTGCAACTCAGGGGGCGCCTGGGTGGCTCAGTCACTTGCGTGTCTGACTCTTGATTTCAGCTCAGGTCATGATCTCAGGGTTGTGAGATCAAGCCCTGCCTCAGGCTCTGTGCTGGGCCTGGAGCCTGCTTAAGATACTCTCTCTCCCTCTGCCCCTCCTCCTCCCCTCTCTCTAAAAATAAATTTAAAAAAATAAACTGCAACTCAGACCTCAGTGCTGTCCAACTCCAAAGTTCTATGAGTCCTAAGATCACCAATGAGATAAGAATGTGCGATTAATCAACATAAATAGAAGTGATATTTGGGGGCAAGATAATTCTGCTGGGCATAGGATAGATAAGAGCAAAAAGGTTAAGCAGCTGTTCTAATGTTTAAGCCTAAGCAAGAAATGCTATAAAGACACATGGGAAGCATAACATGGCACAACTATGAAATGTTAAGAAGCAACTGCAGCAAGCAGACCAATTTGGGCAGGAGAGGCAGAGCAAGTTACTCTTTCTGAGCAACAGTGATTTGCCATTCTATTGTGAAAAGTTCTTTCTCTACAAACCAAAATGATCTTCAAGTGTAGCCAATGTGTAAAGAATCACTGGTCAGTCTTTGTCACACCTACACACAGAGATAACCAGTCATTACAGAGTACAGAGATAATGACACACTAACAGGCAACATGAGATGGTGTGCCTTGTAATAAGTGAACAAGAAACTTCTTTTCTTTCCCAGAAAAATTGGCTGCTTTTTTTTTTAATCTGAGAAGGACCTTAAAGTCTATAACTTGATATCTGAATTTCTGAACAGAATCGTGTAAGGAACAAATTTATTTTATAATTCTTAAATACAGTGAATACCCCCTAACGAACAAAGCAGCAAAGGGAAAGAAACACAATTTTCACCAGTATTTAAGACTGGCATTATCTCTAATGGCTGCTTCACTAACACTACAGTAACCCTTTAATCCGGGACACAAAGATACACTGTATTTCCTGCACTGTAAGTTAAGAGGAGACTTGAAAGGCTTTCAGGAAAAAATAAGGATGGTAGCAAACAGCATGAAAGATGAAGCAAACAGCAAAGGAAAGATTTCTAGAGGCAATTAAGTTCTTCCAGTTTGCCACATCACTTTTAATTGAGGTGAGAGGGGAACCTAAGGGTTATTCTAATATTAAGTTCATATTTCAAATATATATAATAGCAGATGTGAAAATTCCACAGGCTTCTTAAATTCAACCTGTCCAAAACCAAATTCATCATACCCCTCCTCACAATGAACAGTTCCCCAATCCTCTTGGTCAGTCATACCCAAAGCTTGGGTCGTATCTTGGTTCTTTCTGTATATCCCTAGTTTGAATGAATGGATGAACAGGAGCATGTTTCTCTCTCATCCCAGTGGTCCTGTGAATGCTGTTCCTTCTGCCTGAAATGCATTTGTCCTCTAGTTTAGTTTAACTAGAAGTCATTGCTTTGTGTCTCAGCCTTAGGTGTCACCTCCTCCTAGAAGCCTTCATCATAATCTCTCACATTCATTCTTCCTTTCTGCTCCAGTAATACCTGTTCTTGTCACATGATTTGGTAAGCATTTCTTTACCCTCTGGTTCCTCCCACTACAGGGTGAACTCGAAAGCAGTGCATTTGTCATTCATTCATTTATTCATTCACTAACTCAAATATTTTGGAACAGCTACTATGGAACACATGCTATTTTAGGCATTGAAGATTGAAAACAGGTGAAGATTTCAGTGAAAACAGGTGAAGATTTCAGTCTTAAGAGAGCTTATGTTTCAGTAAAGAAGAGATGAACAAACAGGTAAACTGTATGGTATGACAAATGGTGATAAGGCCTATCAGAGAAAAATAAAACAAGAGGAATACTGAATGTGTGTATATGGAGGAAGGTGATATTTGGAATTTAAAAGTGTTCTCAGTGAATGCCTCATTCTCAGTGAATGCCTAAGAATGGGTCTTTTGAACCAAGAACAGAAAGAGATGAAGAAGTGAGCCACGCATGTATCTGGATGATGTGTGTTCCAGACTAACGGTTATAGCAAGTGCAAAGGGCAGAAGCATACCTGGTGTGCTCAAGGCATAGCAAGGAGGCTAGTGTGGCTGGAACTGAGGGAGTGAGAGTAGGAGAAGACAGGAAAAGGTAGGGGGGGAATTCATGTACAATGGCCTATAAGACCCAAAAGACTTTGGCTTTTATTCAAGTAGGGTAGGAAGCTACTGGAGGATCTGGGGCAGTGGAGCAACAGAATCAGCCCTCTGTCTTAAAAAGATCACTCAGGCTGGTGTCTGGAGAACAGCTAGTAGGGGATGACAATAAAAGCAGGGGAAGTAGAACACTATTGCAATGACTTAGATGAGAGGAGAACTGGCTTGAACCGGGGCAGTAGTGTGGTGGCAGCGAGACAGGAACTGCTGATGGGATATGGATAGAACAGAGAGAGAGGGGTCAAAATCAGATCCAGGATTTCTGGCTGGAGCACAGGTATAGAGTTGCTCTATACTGAGATGCGGAGGATTAGGGGACAGCAGTTTGGGAGGGACAGATTAGGGCAGATTGTGACATGTGAGTGTGAGTTGCCTGGTGTAAAGTGTTTAATGATGATAATAACAATACCTAACACTTATCTACTATGGCAGGCTGTTTTGTACACTTTGCTTATATTTACTTATTTAATCTTCACAACAATCACATGTTGGTATTAGTATTATCCTTTTTTTATAATTGGGGAAACTGAGGTATGGAATAGTTAAGAACCTTTCTCAAGGTCACAAAGCTAGTAGGTGGCTGAGCCAAGATTAAATGCAAGCACCTGACTCCCTGGAGTCTATGCCCTTAACCCCTATGCTATACTGCTTCTATGATGGAAATACCACTATGCCGTTCAGGGAAGATGTCTGAAGAGAGAAGTTTCAGTCATCAGCATAGAGATGGTATTTAAATCCATGACACTGAATGAGATCATCAAGGGAGAGGTGTAGGTAGAGAAGAGTCCACAGACTGGGAAGTAGGCAGCAATACGAGGGAAAACCAAAAACAAGATCCCTAACTCCAAATGAACAGCGTTTCATAGCAGGAGAGGAATGGACTATGACAAATCTGCTAATAGGTCAGTAGGATCCTTGGAATAATGACATAGAAAATAAGAACAGCTTTGGTGGAGTGGTGAGGGTAAAAGCCTGATTAAATAGGTTTAACAGAGGAAGGGAGAGCAGAAACTAAAGGCACCAAGAAGAAACTTTTTTTTTTAAGAGGATTTGTTTTGATCCACTATAGAAAGAAAAACTGAAATGGACAGCTGTGTGGGGAGCATTGCTGGAGTAAGAAAGAGCTGGAATAAGAAGAATCTAGTGGAGGAGTTGGCCTCAGCTGGGAGCACAGATAGTTCATCCCTTGCATAGGAGGGAAAACAGAGCATATGGGATGGGCATGGATGTTGGTAGATAAGTAGATGTGGTGGCGGCACATGCAAGAGTTTTCTTCTGATTGATTCTATTTTTTCAGTGAAGTAGGAAGCAAGGTCATCAGCCGAAAGAACAGAGTAAGAAATTCAGGAGGCTTAAGGAAAAAGGAGGAGGTGTCAAATAGTTATCTAAAAATGAGAGAGCAAATGAGTTTAAAAAAATGAAGATTGTCTTGCTCCTCTTTATATTTGGATAGCCCAGCACTATCCCTAGTATGTTTTAGACACTGTGACTTGAACTTGATAACACTGTGGGTTTTTTGTTTGGCTGTTTGTTTTTTTAAGATTTGAGAGTGAGTGAGAGAGCATATGAGTGGGAGGGACAGAGGGAGAGAGAAAGAGAATCTCAAGCAGACTCTGTGCTGAGCGTGGAGCCTGACTTGGGGCTCAATCTCATGACTCTGAGATCAAGACCTGAGCTGAGATCAAGAGTTGGGTGCTTAACCTACTGAGACACCCCGGTGCCCTATTCCCTCACTTTAAAGAAAAGGATCCAGAATGAAGGTAAGCACTAATTATGATTTTTTATAGAGAAAAAAATCTGGGAAATCTAAAATAGAATGTAGATGTGAGTACACATACTTAAGAGTAGTCATAAATACCAATGTTTACTCTTTAGAATTAGGTAAAAACAATATATCCACATATTACTTTTCAACCATGCATTCTCTAAAACATAACCATTTCTAATAATGCCATTTAACCATTGAAAAAGTGTAAGAACATGAGAAAAATATATTTGGCAGTACATTAATGGGATCTGCTAGAACAGATAAAAGTATTTTTGGTGATTTTTATAGAAAGTGCCCCCTTCCCCAATTCAAAGTGACATAATGGTTCAGGGAAGAATTCACAAACTCAAATGCCTAAAGGATTAAGAGCAGGTAACAAAATGAGTGAAACAGGCTGAGTGTTAAGGATAATAGGGAGTTGCTGTTGCTGTTGTGGCAAATAGGCAACCAAAGGGTACAGTGGCTCCTCAGCTCAAGCCACTGTTGCCACATAGAAAGCATTCCATTTTGCCAGATCTTCTAATTCTTAAGATAGATATTCTTTTTATGTGAAAACTTTCAGTGTTTGAAATTTTGGTAACCAATTCAAATTTATAAACTGCTCAGGGCATACAAAGCATGTTTGTGGGAAGCATTCAGGCCCTTGAGCTATCTGGTGTACTTCTTTTTTTTTTTTTAAGATTTTATTTATTTGACAGAGAGAGATAGCGAGAGCAGGAACACAAGCAGGGGGAGTGGGAGAGGGAGAAGCAGGCTTCCCGCAGAGCGGGGAGCCCGATGTGGGACTCAATCCCAGGACCCTGGGATCATGACCTGAGCCGAAGGCAGACGCTTAACGATTGAGCCACCCAGGCACCCTGGTGTACTTCTGAATAAGAGAACATCAATAAGGAGTAGGTGAAAAACTGTACCAACTTTCAGAACACCTTGGTTTCAGGGTAGGCACTGCCCTTTACTACTAACTGGGTGACCTCTTTGAGCTTGTTTATTCATTTGTAAAATGTAGTTTCATGAACTATCCTGTTTAATTCATGAGTGGTTGTGAGTAGCAGATTAGAAAGTAGGTCAAAGCATATCAATAAAGCTCTGTGTAAATATAAGCAAATAGCTGTGAGATCATGGAAAATATATATTGGTCTCTGCCCCTGGTTCTGGGCACAGAGCTTCTGAAAACCTTATAATTTCCTAATTTCCCAAGTGATAAGAGCACTGTGAGCGTCCCTTGTTCTAGTATTTGACTCCATCCCTGACACAGAGCTCCTAAAACCCTTGTAAATTCCTAAGTGATAAGAGCACTAGGAGCATCTTTTGTTGGATAAGACAACTCTGGGTAGGCTCCTAGATAAAAGCTGGTCATCAGAAAGAATAAGCCATGATTAGAAGCTTGGAATTTTTAGCACTACCTCATACTCCTTCCTCCAGAGAAGGAGAGGAGCTAGAAATGGAATTAATAATTTGCCATGCCTATGTGAGGAAGCCTCCATAAACCCCAATAGTACAAGGTTCAGAGAGCTTCCAGGTTGGCAAACACATCATACCAGGAGAGTGTCACACTCCCTCTCAACAGGGACAGAAGCTCCTGTGCTTGGAATCCTCAGACCTCACCCTATGTAGCTCTTGTGTTCTTCTGTTTCTGTTATCACATTTTTTTTTTTAGAAATTTTTTTTAAAGATTTTATTTATTTATTTGACAGAGAGAGACACAGCGAGAGAGGAGACACATGCAGGGGGAGTGGGAGAGGGAGAAGCAGGCTTCCCGCGAAGCAGGGAGCCCGATTCGGGGCTCCATCCCAGGACCCTGGGATCAGGACCTGAGTCCAAGGCAGACGCTTAACAACTGACCCACCCAGGTGCCCCTGTTATCACATATTTTAAATAAACTAGTAAACATAAGTATTTCCCTAAGTTCTGTGAGCTGCTAGCAAATTAAACCTGAAGAGGAGGTTGTGGGAGCCTCCAATTTGTAGCCAAACTGGACAGAAGTTGTAGGTAACCTGGAGACCTATTACTTATGACTGGCATCTAAAGTAGGGTGGGAGCAGTCTTACGGGACTGAACCCTTAACCCGTGGTGGGATCAGACACTATCTTCAGGCAGACAGCGTCAGAACTGAGTTAAACTGTGGATAACTAGCTGATGTCGCAAAAAACTGCTTGGTGTAGGGAAAAAAATCTCTACACATCTGGAGACCAGAAATGAAGTGCTTTGTGTGAGCAGTAAAGGAAACTCAGGAGAAAGACTAACAGGAGGTAGACTGAACTGAATTTTTTCCAATATGAGGGCTTTAAAAAGAGCCATAATAGGGTATCCTAAGAACATTTCATATCTCTGTATTCAGTCAGTTCCTCATAAAATGTAAATATAGATTACTTACCTCATGGAGCTCCTCAAATATATTAAAATTATAAAATCTTTTTCAAGTGTTAAGTGTTTTGTAATTACTTGGTTAATCAAGTATTTGCTTGGTATGGCCAAATACATTAATGAACCTGAATACAATACTTCCTAAAGGCTGAGTACATTCTTGGCTCTCCTAACAACAGTGAGCAATTTAATGCAGTTAGTTTGGAAAAAGTTATTTCAGGTTTTCAGGGTTGTTGTTTTTTTTCCTGTTTTAAGATGTGTGTAAGCTTACAATGGGCTAAATAATACAGTTCTGTAACAGACTCAGGTTTATCTGTTCCCTACTGTGAATGCTTGTGGAGGCACTCCTCCCACTAACTGGTGACACAGGAATAGAGAAGTGACCGTTGGTCAGGTTCAGGAAACAACTTAGGAAAATGAGGAAGCAGTCCTCCTAGCCATGATTCAGGGCTAATAATCCTTCCATCTACCTACTTTTATGCATATATGTTTAACAGAAACACCTCTTGATAACTGTTGTCCTCTTTATCTTGGACCATTAAACCAAACATGACGTGAAGGCTAAGAAATTCTCAAAATTTATGAGAAACTGTACTGGATTAAAAACTCCCTATCAATAGTTAATAATATTGTAGTAACTTTGTATGGTTACAGATGGTAAGTACACTTATCATAATGACTGTCTCATAATGTAATTAATTATAAAATCACTATCTCGTACACCTGGAACTAATACATGTCAACTATACTTTAATTAAAAAAATAAACAAACTCCCTATCATATACTGTTCTATGAGATTCTTCATTTTCAGCTTTCATTAAACCACAACTGGCCTGGCAAACTTGACAAACCCAGTGTCTTTCACCAGCCTATTTCTTGTAGCTTAGTGTGGAAGTGAGCTGAATGATGGCAACTTGAAAGATTTAAAATGCTCCATTTTAAAAAGTTTTTCAAAGAAACAAGTTTTTCATTTAAAAGCACATTTCTGGTAAGATTATGGTTAATGCTTTTTTCCCTGTTGGTTTTCCAAATTCTTTAAATGACTTACTATAATTTAAAAAATTGTATGTTAGAATAAAATCGCCCTGCCATAAAAAGAATTCTCCCCTCAATAACAAAAGAAAAGAATTCTGACAGTCACATTTGTTTATAGATGCTATAATGAGATTGTTTAGCATTTTTTCTCTTTTTTAAAAGTTTGGTTTTTTTTTAAAGATTTTATTTATTTATTTGACAGAGAGAGAGAGAGTGCACACAAGCAGGGGGAGCTGCAGGCAGAGGAAGAGGGAGAAGGAGTCTCCCTGCTGAGCAGGGAGCCCGACACGGGGCTCGATCCCAAGACCCCAGGATCATGACCTGAGCCGAAGGCAGATGCTTAACTGACTAAGCCACCCAGACGCCCCATCCCCCCACCCCGCCTTTTTAAAAGTTTTTATTTAAATTCCAGTTAGTTAACATACAGTATAACATTAGTTTCAGGTCTACAATTTAGTGATTCAATACTTCCATACGACACCCAGTGCTCATCTGCTTAGCATCTTTTAAGGAAATCCTGTGAGATTTAAATATCTCCAAATTAATAAAATGTTAGTAGCATGATTTAAATATCTCCAAATTAATAAAATGTTAGTTTGAACCACTGAAAAAGACTCTTTAAAAGCCTTTAATAAAAAAGCAAGTTGACTAGAGGTAAAATCCAAAGTTAAATTACTACCTTCAAAGAACAAAGAAAATGAAATGAGTTTATAGGAAGTTATTTATTAGCATCTTTTAAGGTTAAATCTTTTATTTTTTTAAATAGTTATTTTTTTAAAAGATTTATTTATTTGAGAGAGAGAGTGAGAGAGAGAGAGAGCACATGAGACGGGGGAGGGTCAGAGGGAGAAGCAGACGCCCTACTGAGCAGGGAGCCCGATGCGAGACTCGATCCAGGGACTCCAGGATCATGACCTGAGCCGAAGGCAGTTGCTTAACCACAGAGCCACCCAGGCGCCCTAAATCTTTTATTTTTTTAAAGATTTTATTTTTAAGTAATCTATATACCCAGTGTGGGGCTCGAACCCATAACCCAAGATCAAGAGCCATATACTCCACTGAGGAAACCAGCCAGGCATCCCAAGGCTAAATCTTTTAAACTATGGTTGTAACTAATATGAGAACAGAGTAATTATATAGCACAGTGATCAAGAATGTGAGCTCTGAAGTCCAATTATCTGGGTCGAAATTTTAGCTTCTACCACTTATTATATCTGTGAATTTGGGCAGGTTGCTTCTGTAAACTTTAGTTTCCTCATTGTAAAACAGGGAGAATAATAATTTCAGTGTTATTTTAAGGATTAAGTGAAATGATTCCTTATTTTCTTTCTCATACCACATAAATTTATCATGTTGCAAAATGCAGTGAAACAGCTAAGAAGCACAGTGTGACCCAGTTCAGCTACAATGTAGGTGCACCGTGACCCCATTCTGTATAGCAATGAATATTGCCACTTTGGGATTGATTTCAAAGTGAGAACTACCTTTGTTCCCTAATACCATGTTATTAACTTTTTAGTAAGTCTTCTTTTGGTATGTTTTTTCAATAAATCAAATAAATATCTGCTATAATCTAGCCTTCTTTTTTTAAGATTTTATTTATTTGAGAGAGAGAGACAGCAAGAGAAGGAACACAAGCAGGGCGAGTGAGAGAGGGAGAAGCAGGCTTCCCGCAGAGCAGGGAGCCCGATGCAGGGCTCGATCCCAGGACCCTGGGATCAGGATCTGAGTCGAAGGCAGACATTTAATGACTGAGCCACCCAGGTGCCCCTATAATCTAGCCTTCTATACAAGGTCTACACAAGGTTGTTTTACTAAGTAGACATATTAAAAACCAATCACTTGGAATCTAGTTTAAATTGTATAGTAATTATGGTGATGTGAAATTGCTTTGAGAAATTCTATTTGGAAAAGATTAAATATCTACAAAAAAACTTCCTTAACATGCATTATAACGCATATTTATATAGTTGACCCTTAAACACCACTGAACTGTGCAAATCTATGCAATTTTTTTATATAGTACAATACTGTAAATGTATTTTTTTCTTAAGATTTTCTATTTTAAATTTTATTTATTTATTTATTAGAGAGCGAGAGAGAAACAGCAGGAGAGGGGAAAGGGTCAGAGGGAGAAGCAGGCTCCTTGCTGAGCCGGGAGCCTGATGTGGGACTCAATCCCAGGACTCCGGGATCATGACCTGAGCCGAAGGCAGTCGCCTAACCCACGGAGCCACCCATGCGCCCTTCTTAAGATTTTAATAACATTTTCCTTTCTCTTGCTTACTTCATCATAAGAATACAGTATGTAATACATATATAAAATATGTGTTGATTGACTGTTTATGTTATCGGTAAGAAACAGTAGGCTATTATAGTTAAGTTCCTGGGGAGTCAAAAATCATACAGGAATTTTTGACTGCAGTCAGGGTTGGAGGCCCTGACCCCGGGCATTGTTCAGTGTTAACTGTAATGATGCAAATGTCTATAGGATTAATTCTTTCTTTCTAGATGTGGACCTGTTAATTTAACTCAAACTCAAAATGTCTACTAAAAAATTTTATTGCAATGTGTGGGTAAATTATATGACTTTCTATTTTAGATTGACAGCAGTAACTGAATCAAGCCATTCAATCTAAAGTCTCTTCAAATTTGTTTATACACAAATTTATATATAAAGGTGACCTACATGAACATGTAAAAACCAGCCACAACTAAAATATTTACTTGAGAATAAAATGGAAATATTTGTTCTTTAAAACAAATTTCCAAAGTAACAAAAACACCCAGTAAAAAAACAACTGATGGGATTTTTATATTCACATTAACACTTAGTAATTCATATCCAATGACAGTAGTGTTTTCTTATACTGTTTCAGTCTGAATTATTTTCTAGCACTTACTTAAAACTAAACAATGATAAATTCTGACACAAAAATGTTAGAAACGTATTTACCTATTTGTGTGTGTGTGTGTGTATATATATATATTTTTTAAGATTTTTTATTTATTTATTTGACACAGAGAGAGACAGCTAGAGAGAGAACACAAGCAGGGGGAGCAGGAGAGGGAGAAGCAGGCTCCTGGCTGAGCAGGGAGCCCGATGCGGGGCTTGATCCCAGGACCCTGGGATCATGACCTGAGCCAAAGGCAGATGCCTAATGACTGAGCCACCCAGGCACCCCATATTTATTTGTATATATATTCTTTTTTTTTTAAAGATTTTATTTATTTGACAGAGAGAGAGAGAGCACAAGTAGTCAGAGAGGCAGGCAGAGGGAGAGGGAGAAGAAGGCTCTCTGCTGAGCAGGGAACCCGATGCAGGGCTCCATCCCAGGACCCCGGGATCATGACCTGAGCCGAAGGCAGCCACTTAACCGAGCCACCCAGGCCGCCCCTGTACGTATATTCTTAATTCTAAGGAAGTCAGAACATTAAATAATCATTACTTGAAAAGCACGTACACAGAAGGAACATCCCACACAATGACAGATTATTTGGCAGACTACTAATTAAGATAGTTTTTCTTAGATTAGCAGCCCAGGCTAAACATGACAGAATCCCCAAAGATAAGTTTATGTACTTTCACTCACTTCACCTGTAATTTAATTTAGATGGAAAAAAAGCATTTGCATTGAAAGTAAAATTTGGGGTACATTCAATTTCCATTTGAACTCAATATTTCTTCCCATTTCTCTGTCAATATTGAACACTAAGTAGAACCCACTTGTTAAAAATCCAGCTAATACGCTATTATGAACAGCTCTGCAAGATCAAATTAAATTTATTTTAACATCTAGCCTTGAGGAAATACTTTTTCAACCTATTTGCTTTCTTTATTGGATTTTAGTATCAACAGACACAGTTAATATCATAGATAGCAACTTTCCAATTTATTAATTTCCACATATAGTTAAATCAATTCCTATATTATAAAAAAATGAATGTCAGTGCTATACTAGGGGTGTAACTCCTTATAAAGCAAGCACGAACGTGGCATCAAACTTACTTTTCCAAAGAAGCCTTTGAAGAACTTCCTTTCCTGGAGGAACAGGGGGACAAGTCGAGCGCTATTATTGTATGGGCTAAATGTCCCAGGGTTTCACACCAATAAGCACATACAGAAGTTGGGTAAAGGGCAAAGTAGGAGAGGGAGAGGGAGTGAGAGTTTTAAAGAGTTATCCATACCAGGAGTGACAGGGAAAAAGGAAGGGTGCATGAAAATGCAGGAAAACATACTGTATGGCCTAAGAATCCATGGACAGAGAAGAAATCAGAATCTGTACCCATGCAGAACAACTAGTTAGTGTAGTATTCTCTATTTACTTTTGAAACAGAGATTATCCAAATTTGGCAGCAAAGATTCAGACTTACTGGTTTGGTGAGATTTCTATTTTAAATTTCCTAATAGTGTGTAGTAAATACATTTTTCAACTTCCATACACATTTTTCAATTTAAAAATCAGTGGTCTACTATATGGAAATCATCAATTAAAAAAAACAGTCCACATTTGAATAACCACATAAAAAATACAACACATAAAATTAAGAGTGTGCAGCAAGAATCTTTGTCAGACTTTTTCTTACTAAGTTCAAGATGTCACTTAGAGAATCCTTACTCATCCATTGGGATCAATTTGTAAGTATATCCATGTGTGGACTGATCAATTCCACAACAATCATGGGGAAATAATAGATATGTTCTATTCCAAACAGGGAATAAATTTTCTTTAAAGAACACAAAGCTAATGCTTTCACTTCAGATGAAAAAAATATTCTGAGAACCAAACATCTGTGAGCCACAAATGAAATTTTAAAAATAGGGTTTTGTTTTCTTTTAAAATGCTAGTTTTAGAATAAAGAAACTTGCATTGACAGTTGTAAGTATACAACTCTGAGACTATGTAGATAAGAGAGACAGCTATCTATGGTTCCAGCACCAATTTTTAAGCATGTAGAAACTTTGAAAGCTAGCCACCATTTAAGATCAGAAGAACTTATGCAAAGTAGATGGGTTCTAACCCAAGGTATCTTAACTTTACATTTCCTAACTTTGGTTGAACTATTTAAGTTTTTATAATCAGTTTTTAGTGTTGGATAAATGTCTAGAAAAAGACAAGACAACTGTACTGAAATTTTACTCTTTCAATTTATAAACTCATTCACTACTCTCAAACACTGAAGAGTTTGTTTTCTAAGTTTTGAAAATCACAAACAGCATCAAATATTTCCAAAAAATATTTTGAACTTAAGCTAGAAAAACAATAAATTGGGGTAGTTACTGCAATAAGACTAAGTTTATTTCTACTGCCAAGTTTGGTGACCCTAGTTTTGTTAGACTGTGAGTGACCATCAGCTTTTAAAGATGCAGCCAAAGTTAAAAGATTCACCATTCTTGAGGGACAGGGAGGTGAGGAAAGAGATCTGTTAATATTTAGTTCAGCTCCCAGAAAAGCTCTTGTTAAACATGTAGTTTGCCCTCTTTTCACAGAAGACCTCAGTTGTTAATGAAAAAAGTTGACATGCAAAATGCATTAAAAGATAGTTATTAGAGAATATTAGTGCTTTAAAAAAAAACAAGTTATGATTCTTTTACCTGCTAAAACAAGAACATATATTAAAGCAAATATATCAAATAGTGAATAAAAAACCAACATATTAGAAACTGTCAGTACAATGAAACTAGTCTAAAACCAAGACAGAGAGGGAGAGACATTTAGAGACAATGGGAAGAGAAGACCTTTTAAAAGGAAGAACATCTTGGACCAGTGTCAAGCAAGATAACCAAAGGCCCAAAACACTTTTTACAAAACAGACTGATAAATGACATTACTACTCACCCTGCAACTATGTCAATAAAGGCACTGAAAATGGGCAATAGTTGTTTCTGTCATTTATCCTATATGATCTAAGTCCCAACATGGCTAATTTGTGCACTTATGTCACAAAGTAAATGAGTTGAAAATAGCTGTAACTAACTTTATCATACAAAGTAAAAAGAATTTAAACATATTTATGCTCTGAGAATCAGGTTTAAAATTTAATTTTAAAAAAAGGTGATCTTGTTTAGTTATGATATCTTTTCATTTGAGAATATTAATTATGCAGTAACTTCTAGCTGAAGTTAAAGTGATCCTAAATTGTAAGGGACTATTTCGAGGATAAGTAAGAACTATACTTGCAAATTATGTCTTCTTCAATTATTCACAAATTTAAAAAGCTCCAGAATGTCACATTTTTAGTTCAAACATCATTCAAGTGATAGGTTTAAGATGTTTGTTTTGCTACTTAACTTGTATATCTGAGCTATATAATTCTTTAAATTTTAAAACTCTGGCATTCCAACTAAGTTCCAAAAACACGTTATTTCTTCTTTAATCTGTAACCTTGTACACTTCTACATTTGCTTCCATTTATTTGAAACTCTAAGGAAGGAGACATAGCTTTTGGCAAAATATAAGCATCTGGTACAGCAGATAATAAATGTTTGTTAGGTGAATGTTTGTTTGGTAAGGGGGGAAGGCAACCAGAAATTTCTGCATAGTAAAAATATGAAAAGAAAACAAAAATCTCAAATATTTGTGGACTAATATGGTCTGAGAAGAACAACATCCTGAAGATTTCCAACTTTCTGCAAACTTCTCAGTATAGCATTAGAAAGGGTATTTATAGGAGGAAGTTTCATTGAGTACAATAAACAGGAAACTGACCCGTTACCCCAAAATTCAATCCTGCTTTTTAAATACATGTTTGCCTATGTGAAATTATACACAACATTTGCCAAGTCTCTTGGATAGCATTAGTCTGAAAAATTGTAAAGAACTTCTTGAATGAAAAGTTCAGAAGTAGTCAATTCCCCTCAAAGTTCAAAGTTCAAAAGTATGTCCAGAAAAGCAATCAACATACATAAAACTTCATATTAGTCATAAATGACCATAGGGAAATAAGGATCATTTAGAGATATACAAAAAGTTTCATAAACTTTAAAACATTAAATGTAACATATGGTTATGATAATTGTTATGAGATTTGATCTGACCATATTGAGGACTGAACTGTTTTCTGTATATTCTGGAAATAATTTTTGAGTGGCTACTATGTGCCAGACACTGTTCCAGGCATAGGCATAATTTTTTAAATGGCAATTTGGTCTCTATTTATGGTGAAAATAAAACTTATTAAATTTTATTATCTAAACAGTCTTATACCGCAAATAATCATGTTTGTAAGTTTATAATCTTCATGGTTAAAAAAATAAAAAGGTAAAAAAATTCACTCAATTAAAAAAATTATTTTTTTAAGTTTATTTATTTACTAAGTTTTCTACACCCAACATGGGGCTCGAACCCATGACCCCAAGATCAAGAGTCACATGCATTTCCGACTGAGCCTGCCAGGTGCCCCTAAAAAAATTAAGTTTTAAAACTAAATGGTGAATAGTGGCTATCTCTGTGATTACAAAAAAATTTATGTACTGTTTTTATTCATTTGTATTTTACACAATGAATTTATACTATCTATATAA